>NC_050577.1:37098608-38298608 GCF_011100635.1 Trichosurus vulpecula
ATAGGAGGATAACAGTATGGTTAAAAAATGTAGTTTGTTCATGAGCTATCATTCATTTATGCAAAAAATAAGCAATAACAATTAGCTTCATTAATAGTGTATGTCTTAAGTCTTCTTAGACACATAAAATTATGAAATTGTAGAGATGGAAAAGAAGAGGAAACTTTCAACATTCTGTCTGGGAGATCCTTCTAGTTTGTACTCGAGCACTTCCGGTGATGGAAATCTCAGTGATTTTAATTGTATAAAGTATGCTTGTTTAGGTACTTTTTATTTCTTTTTCAATCACTTCGAATAAATGTCCATTTTCTTTTATCTTAATTTTTAAATTATTAGATTGTTTTCCAGCCAGCTTGGAAAAAATCAATTGGGATTACAAAGTAGAATTAAATAACAGGATAATATTTGTGTAAAGATATTTTCTTTTACAATAAAGTGTTAGAAAATCCTAAAAATATATTTATGTAATTTCCTCCATATTTTATTACTTATGGATTATCTTTTCTATCTCAGAATTATAACACAAACCTATGAGGATGTTGAGTTGTTTTAATCGGTTGATCTGGGGATTAGTTTTTATATTTTGAAGCAATGAAAACCATACAATGGGTAAGGAAATCTGGAAAAAAAAAAAACCTTCTTCAACTTAAGGTTATTTTTAACCTTTTATGTCAAACCACTAAAAAAAACCTTTCTACTTAGTAGGATATGAAGTTTCATTATTTACTCTACCTAGGAAAATATGACTCAAAAGGTAGGTATTTAATAGAAATACTGATGCTTTGATCTGACACTAACAAAATAGTAAAGGAGCATCAGTTAGTGGAGGTGGTTTTTCAATTATTCTTGGAGGTGATCGAGTTATATTTAGAGTTGGCATTTAAACTTATGAATTCACTTGTTTATATTTAAATCAGAGTTAATTGTGGAAAAGATTACTTTCAGAGAGGCTTACAAATTTATTATAAAATATAGATTTTTTTTTTAGGGAGTCCAGCATTCATTTTAATGATAAAGAAGATATCTTATTTAGGGCAATTGTGTTCTTACATTACTCCAAATACATACTTGGTTTCACTAAGTTTTACAAATCACCCACATATACATTGTACTGTGTGAAATCACATCTCATTGACATGCTGATATCAAGTTTAGACAATCTTAATAACAAACTAGCCTTACAGTAATGATTTCTGGTGGAGGGGTGGTTTAGAGGGTAATGTGCTTTCATTTATTTATTGAATAATAACCAGATTTTACAACCACATTTTTTGGTTTTAGCACATTTTGTCCACAAATATTTTTAGATTTATGTAGCTTAAATATCTTTGTGAATAAAATCAGCCTGGGAATAAGTTGTGATTTATAATTACTGAAAGATGCTGATTTCTTTTATATCACTCCCTCTGTGTCTTCCAAGTGAAAATCGGATGGATTTTCTCTTTCTTCTATCTAGCTACAGGGTGAGATGAAGTAAGAACATATGTATCTAACTGTCTGTTGAGAATATTTTTGATTTAAGTTTGAATGTGTTACGTGAGATATATTAGTAACTGTCTCTCAACACATTCAGACTTATACTCAAAGTATTTTTATATTACATATATGTTAATTCTTTACTTCCCATTATAGTGTGAAGCCTCATGGATTTGAATTATAATGTGTTGTCATATAAACAGAGATCTATACCTAGATGTTTTGGATTTTTGCAAAAAAAAAAAAAAAAACAACCCATTTTTTTTTTTTGTAGTCTGAAAAAGCCCAAGGAAGTAAATAAAAATGTGGCTAAGGTTCTAAATTGAGACTTCCTCCTTCCCCCAAATTAAATAGAGAATGGGAAAGTTAGAGGTTTCTTAGCTGTTTTATCAGATGTGTTGAAATAAACAACTATAGAATCATAACAAGATACCAGCTCTAGTCATGTGCAATATGAGCAGGTGGTTACTATGGTAACATTTCCATGTCTGAATTTTGTGTAGTTCAAATTGGTAGTCTTCACATCACGCTACCATTGGCTTTTGATTTTTCATGTACATAAATCACTGCAATACCTATGTACTGTTAAGTGGCACATTTTATCATTTAACTACCTTTGTGTACTCTAGGGAGTATATTGTGAAAGTAAGAAACTGGTGGCATGGAGGAGGAGGAGGATCACTGCAACCTATTTTACGTAATCACTTTTTTTTCCCACTGGCCTGGTGTCCTTGCCTTGTGTATAGGGTTGACACCCAGCATTGGCAGGAATCTTTAATATTCCTTAAATAAAAGGACATAGCATCTCCCGTTGCTCAGGACAGACTCCCTCTCTGCTGTCATGGTGAAGTTTGTGGTGTGAGAAGGAAGCAAAGATGATTGGGAATTTCTTGGCTAAAAAGGTGTTGGATATGAAGGAGAATGTAGTGTTAAGAGATAGTGATGACTCTTCAAAAAGTCTCCTTTCATTTTAATCTAATCAGTCACGTAAAGAATGTGGTTTTCTATTGAAAAAAATCATAGTCATTGCTGCAGATAATTATAACACCTATTTGAAATTGAATCCCTTAACATCTTGGGTTAGCTTGCATTAAAATATACCATCTTGTTGCCTTGTATCAATTACTGTATTCTAGTAAGAGATTCCTACTGTTTTTGTTTTGTTTTGCTTCCTAAAGCCCCCTGCTGCTGTTGATTACACCTAGATCTGCAACTGATTGGAACTGTTAAAAGGCAAAGATAGTGTGGATGGTTGCTGAATCATTTAATTGTAGAGCTAATAGATGTTTTCTCTGGGACCTGGCAGAAAGAGTTGTTAGCAAATATGTATAAACTGTCCAAGACATTTCTTTATGCCTTTAAAATAATTTTTGGAAAGTGTGAAATTATGTAATTATTAGATAGGTATATGATATTAAGGAGAGGTGCCATTCATAAACTGTGAAGCTTCAATACTGTGGAGGGGGAGGAGAAATGAACACAGATAGCAGAGGTGACATACAATACTATTGGTAACCTAAAATTTCAACACTCGTGATTGGCGTCCCCCCTACTTTCAGGAGGTGAAAGGGATGGATAATTAAATGTATAAAAGAATAGTCATGTAAAGTTATGCATAAGAGTTGAAGCATAGAAAAGGAAGAGTTTGGCTTTTTACACAAATCTTAATTATATCCATTATCAGTGAACCAACAAGCATTGCTTAAGAACATGTCATGTTCTGGGCCCTGTGCTGCAAAAATAAAAATCTCACTTGTCATAGAGTTTAGATTAATCTAATGTGGAACATAAAAATGGAGCTTTCTGTAATGTTCAGTGGAAGTAATAATAAGGATTCCATTTCTTATAGAACTTAGCACATAGATATTCTGTAGAGTGCAACTATATTTATTTAGACTTCACTGATTTGAAAGTTGTCATAAATGACCGTAGTTACTTTAGCTTTTTCCTTCTCAAAGAACTCTGAGGTTTTCTAATTTAATAGAATAATTGTGGTTTTTATGCTATATTCTGGAGTTTAGTAAGCATGTAGTACATGCTATACACAGGGATCCTGAGAAGGCAAACACACAGTTCCTGCCATTGAGGACCTTCCATTCTGAGGGGTGAGGCAACATGCGAATAACTTTGTGCGGTGTGTACACATACCACTACACAAATACACAGAAGGCAAGTACTAGCAGCTGGGTGGTCCTTCTGCAGAAGGCCTTTGTAATGGGTACTGGCTCTTGAAGAAAGCCAGAGAAACTAAGAGAAGGCAGAGTCAGAGGGTCAGAGAACTCTGGGCATTATAAACAGCAAGTGCAAAGCCTAGAGATGGGAGGAACTGGAAGAAGGCCAGTGTAGGAACTGTAGAGTGCTTGGAGAGGATTTAAGTGTAAGAAGAAGGAAATGTAAGCCTAGACTCCTCATTGCGCTGTGTACTGCCCTCAAGGTACTGGGGCAGAAAAGATGTCATTGCTGTTGGAAATGTAAGTACAACTAGTCTCTCAGTTTTAGCTTCTTACCATTTTGCTCTCATGCTCTTTTGACTTACCCTAATATAGATTACATTTCAGTTTTCATAGAGTTAGTCTTTCTCTTTAACATTTTATCCTTGGGAGTTCGTGGACAGGAACTCTTGGTGACACTTTTACCATGCCTAGCAGTTATACCCTGTTGGTTGAATTGGACTGAATTCACCTGTTACACATGGGCTGCCTAATGGCTAGAGTCAGGAACTGGAGGCTGTTTTTGAGAAGTTGAATGATTTTGAATTCTTCATTACATAGTAATTTATAGAGTAAAATTAGATGTCAGCTTGAACTTTTGAAATAATCACAAAAGCGTATCAGAGTGCTGGAAAGGCATAAAACCGTTATACATTTCATTAACAATTTGTATTTTACCAAACATAGGACTTTTTAGGTTAAATTTGTGATACAGTAGGGCTGTATTTTTTGTAAAAGGATCCTCTTCAGTAATTAAGTTGTACAGTACATTTATGGCTATTTGGTGGGATTCAGAAAGCAAATTTTTATTATTTTAAATATTTATAGACATTTATAGTAGTATCTTTTCTGACCTATTGATGATCATATTAAATTCAAGTAAATAAACATTTATGAAGCTCCTATGTTCTAGTCACTATGCTAAGCTCTGGGGATACAAATAAGAAAAAGAGACAGTTTCTACCCTCAAGGAGCTTACCAGCTAATGAGGGCAGACCCAGGGGGTGAGGGTGCCCCGGGGAGTCCCCTGAGCAAGAGTATGTTGTTCTGCAGAGTTCATGCCAAGCAGAATTGCTGATGGGAAATAGAGTTACCGTTTTCCTTCTTTATCAAAGGAAGGCTTTGGGAGGAATTTAGTGCTCTGCCTGCCAGTCAGAGGGAAGAGGCAACTAAGAAGTACAGAAGTGTTGAGTATCCACACCTGAGTTATTCTTCATGGTAGGGAGATTTTATAACCATGCTTTATTGGCTGCTGAGACCTTCGTTAAAAATGTGCTACCTAATCCTATATCCTTTGGGAAAGCAGTTATATAGCTTAGTCATGCACTTCATGATACAGCTTTTAAGGAACACTGGTGGAAATTAGCCACTAGCTGTACTAGCAAGCACTGGAAAAACTCTCTTTGATGAAGAGAAAAATTTCTTAACAGAAACTTAATACCTTTTTTGGTACCCCTCCAAAAATATGTAAGCACATTTTTTTTCTGAATATTTTATTTGTAAATAGAGAAATCATTCATGTACTTTTGGTTATATGATTTGGTTATATTATTCATTATTATATGGTTTTAAATATTTATTATTATATTAAAGTATAATGTTAACATAAAAATGCCAGTAATGTCTTTATGCATAAAATATATTGTAATGAAATGTTCACACTATTTTTGAAGATATTCTAAAATTGGTGTTATGCATCCATAGGTTTATATCTAAGCATAACTTTATGAGTTAAGGGTGCTTAAGGTTTAAGTGTTTCCTTTGTCTTTTTTCCCATAAACTCTTGGAGTCTGAAAATGGTGATTTAAATGAGTAAATATTAATTTCTGACTGGTATTGGTAACTTTCTATTCTTGTCCTCTCTATATATCTAGACAATTGTATTTTTGTAACAAACAATTTTGGAAATTTTGCATCAAAAGCTGAAAATCTTACTCCCCAGATGCTTGTGCTAACTCCCTACTCAGCCACCTTTTCTCTTTTCAGGTTTTTTTTTCCTTAGAAGTATATAATCCCCACTTAGAAGCTAAACCTATACAATAAAGTGATAAAGAAAGAAACATTTTCTTTTTCCCATTTACTTCAGTTTTCTAATAAAACATGGTTTGAAAACTATTCTAATTTTGAAGATTGGTTAGGAATGAGGAGTTTTGTCCTTTCTTTCCTGTTCCTTCATCACCTCCTCTTAGTACATTTTAACATGAAGAGTTTGACCTGATTATTTAGCCTGCAACCAAAAGCTCCTTTAGTAGTCCTGTGTGCCCTCTGTCCAGTAGAGTTTTTTAATCAGCAGTAATATTATAAGATAATTATATCATCTTTCCTTCAGGTTGGAATACATGTGGAATTAAACTAATGGAAACAAATTTATCTTAAATGTTCAAAGAGTGTATGAAATAAGCATATTTCATTCTTTCCATCACTGATGGTAAGAGTCATCATCAAGTGACTTTGCCCATGGTCACCCAGCGATACTTATTAACCAATAACTGTTTATTGGATTCAGGACTTACTGACTCCAAATCTGGTTCTACCAACTGTGCCATCTTCCTTCTGCTACACTTGTAGCACTGAAAAAACCTCTTTGAAATTGTATGCTTTGGCTAGAAATCTGTTTGATGGTCAAATTCACTTTCACTAATTCCAGCTTGGAAAATTTAAAGTACCAGAATTTACATTGCATCAGCATCACGTACATGTGGTACTCAAAGGCAAAAAAATCCACTAATTAATTAACTCAGACTTTTTTTTTTAAAGATGAGCAATAAGAAACACAGAAAGTATAAATTTTATAAATCAAAGACCTTGATGATAGGTACTTATACATTTAAACAATTGAATATCACTAACTTTTTTTAATGATTCATTAATGTTTGCAATGGTGGCAGGTTTTTCCTACTTTTAGACTGATGTCTCTTTGGTGCACTCTAAGCCTAGATATACAATTTATTACTTAATTGCAATATTTTCCCCACTTTTTAATGGTTACAACAGTATCCCAATTGTTAATGAAAATTTATGATAAATGTTATGTTATTATGTTTTGATTCGCCTCACCTTTTAAATTTTAGGTATCATTGGCTTTTGTTTGGTCCAAACATGTTTTGTTGGTTTGGAAAACTCTTGGCAAGGAAACCCTCTCTATCACTGCAGTTGTGTGACTGCTGTACCACTTAAGTCTCAAGAGAGCTCTTTGGGGCATTGAGATGTAAGTGACTTGCCCAGTGTCACCTAGGCAGTATGTATCAAAGGTGGTACATGAACCCATGTTTTCCTGATTCAGGTACTAGTTCTCTATTGAATCTATTGTCTTTCCTCTCAAGCATGCATTAATGATATTTGATGAGTTATAATATCTAATCTGTAGCAAATCTTTATTTAAGAATTCATTTAAAATGTTGGTTTTATATTTGTACTTTCTCCAGTAATGTGGATCTCCATAAGTTGGAAGCAGCCAAAAAATGCATCACCTGGTGACCAGTCTCCTGATGATGTCATTTAAACTGAGGGGCCTTGGATGGCCCCTACTGAAAAATCCTTTCCAATTTGATTAGGACCCTAGCAGAGCTTAGGTTCCACCAACCTGGTTATGGTCACCAGTGGCCCCATGATGAGGATTGGAAGAGGATGTTATTGCAAGATAATTGGCTCATATTATATTCTAATCACTTGAAGTTATAAAATGAAGTATTAGATAAACTTGTAACCATTGGGATTTTTAAAAAGCATTCTAAACTCCTGACTTAATTTTTTTTTGACACTCATTTAACTTAAAACTACTAAACAGATTTTTATTTTAATCTTTGGAACAAAAAATGTTCTCTTGGGCTGATACCAGTACGTTATATGCCAAGTTACAGACCAGAATCTATTTTTATAGGCCAAGATACAAACCCCTGAAAACCGGAGTTTATAATGGAAACACTGACAGACCCTTAACTGTTGCAGCACACATGGTGCTGCTAAAATAATAAGGTATAATGTGAACTATTTCTTATGTGGGGTGAAGATTAAATTTTCAACTCACTTTTAATGCAAATGCATTGTCAAGTGTTTATTAAGAACTCACGTGTCCGTGGTATGTTTAGGTGCCATAAAGCGAAATTAAATATGTGATTCTTGTTTTTTAAGGCTATCTATTTAAAATGGACAATTCACATGTTTACTGAAAAGCTTTCTATCAAATATATGAACTACATGGTATAACTGTGAGACTTGTGGTGGGTGGATTTGGCTAGAGCGAAACCTGGAATTTCAGTTCCTTATAGATTGTATTTGACACCAAACCCTGGAAATCCTGTTTGTCTCCGAAGAAAATCTCCATGGACAAAGATTCTTTCACTTATGAAATTATTTCTGATGAGTCACTCCACAGATAATCGTTGATCTGAGGAGACAAAGCCTTATCCCTTGTGTTGTGCTTCCAGCAAAGGCTCCTAGATTAACCACTTGTTGGGTGTGTTGTCCACAGAGTTTTTGTCCAGGATACAGTTAGAATGGTTGGCCTCCTTCAAGGACCCTTTCAACTCTGAGGTTGTATGACTGCTTCTAAAATCATGTCTGACATTTTACTGTATGGTGCAATCCAGATTCTTCATCCTGAATATATTTGTGAGTTGGAAATTTGAGCAGGCAAAGGCAGTCCACCCTAATGGATATAGAGATGGCTTGCAAATCAGGATTCTCCAGCTTTGGCTCTCTGATGATGGACGAGATATGTCTCAGCAAGCTGTAGAACAGGTACAGATCTGCTTTGGTCAAAAGAATTTCCTCATTGGGAGTTTACCAATGAGATCATAGGTCTGGTCCCTCCTTCCACCCTCATCTCCCATGGCTGCCACTTTAAATGATGTCTAATGCAATTTCATCTCCATAGCAAGACATTCCCCTTTTCAAAGACATGGTGCACTGTGGAAAAAACACACACACACACACACACATGCACGTTTGATCCATCTGTACTTGATTCAGTAGTATAGAACTTGAGCCAGGTTTATTAGCTGAGAGTAAGCAGATATTTCCCTTCTCCCCCATCACCTCTTTTCTTTCTTTAGGTCTTTAATTCATTCTGAAATTGGTTTTATTTGGAACATGCTATTAAGTTATCCTCACCATTATATAATACTGCTTCAGTGGCTCCTGGCTACAAAAATTGTGCTCATTCCTTTAAATGAAAACAAAAATGTCTGCAGGATCCCTCCTGATCTGCTAAATAGCTCTACTGAAAATGGTTTTCAATTTATTGGATATCCATGATTGATTTGTGTATATATGTTTTCAGAGGCTGAATTTTTCCTGAAAAGTTGATTTCACTTAGTGGTTGTATTGTTGCCCTTGGGTTTGGAGAAGTGGAGAAGTCTTTTCCTTATCTTGTTAAGCTGTTAGAGTTGAGGTGTTATGTTTGGTGTACTGCCCCAGAGCACTGGGAGGTGTTCATCTGCAAAGATAATGAAGTGATACTTTTTGTTCTACAAATTTCGCAAATACTTTCCAGAGTTGGTAAATGGGAAACATTAGGTTAAATCTCAAAGAATCAGATTTTCTGATGTATTTTTTCTTAAATATAATTCAATGACCTGTATCTACAAACATATAATGATTACATATAGAAAACAATTTTAGACTAAATAAGACATCTCTTTACATGCAGTAGATTAGGTTCTATTGATAAAAGAAAAATGGTAGTTATTGGATATATAATGAGAAAATTTTTTAAAGTTAAAAGTGATTTTAATAGTTTGGTTTTTGTAATGTGTTAGAAATTGTACATTTTTGTCATGTAAGATTTAATGGCATAAAATATAAACAGTTCATTTTCCTAAACTAAAGAGGATATTTCTAATTAGGAAAACTTTTCCTTCTGCTCTGGTCATCCTCAAACTTCTTGATACAATTTCTTAGTGACAGAAGACTTCTGGGGCTGTCCCATGTGTATTTTACTTACACAAACAAAAAATAGCAAAACACAAACCTCAGTGCCTTTTATGAGAATTGTATTGACTTTAATTACATTAGTGGGAAATAAAAGGAAACTTAATTTTAAAAATAAATTCTTTTATATTGTAATCATTGAGAACAACTAACTGCAGGCTATTTGTGTAGAGAACCATTGCTCTAAATAAAAGCTGAAACTTAATGCCTTGATATATAGATAACTAAACCCAAGAGGTGGTAGAGAGTCTTAACTACAGAGGCCTAAAGACCTGTAGAGGTGCACAGTTACCTGAGGAATTACCTGGTAGTGACAGGTGCTAGCTTTTTGTTCTGTACTTTTGTCCAGTTCATCAATCATTGTATCTATGTGCTCCCAAGTTTTCACCTATCCTGCTGGAACTCTTAGAGATTAGAGTGAGAGATTTGAGCAGCTCAAAATAACTTTTTTTGGTTGGTCAATGATGAGTATTAAAAACAAAATAAAACACGAAACTAGGATAAAATGTTAACTTATATTGCCTCTATCTTACAGTAGTGTTGTTTGAGAAAGAATCACATAAGGGATGAAATGAGATGGAGAATTTGTGATGTTGAGGCCCTACAATGGCTGTCAGTTCATTGTTGGTGCCATTTTAGATTTTAAAATTTTATTTACAAAAAGTATTGTTTTAATCAAATCTAGTGGGACACAGATATACATATATATGTGTGTGCATATACATATATATATATATACACACAGTTCCTCCTTTTATATGCTAACATAGAGCTGAAATATGATAGGAATTTATTTTATTTTTAATTGTGGGAAGAGTATTCACTTAAGGGTTATATAGGAATCAAAGAATTTACTTTCTTACCTCATCATTTGACTGCTTATTTAGAAATGTTGAAGCGAAATCCATAATTGGGAATTTTTTTTATCTTGTAATTTTTTTCAAGAAGATAGGCATATACAAGTTCTAGCAAAGGGCTAACCCCCCAGCAAAAAAAAAGTTAATGTGGATAATGTTAAAATTCTCTTGGGAGGGCAAATCCCAGAAATGAAAGCAATCATGTGAAGAAAGGTTATTTCCCTGTGATTGTGAGTAATATTTCTTTTAATTCATCATACCAATATCTTTGCAGTTTTCATGACTTAAATGTGATTGATGACTAACCTCACAAATTGGGGTGGCAGGAAGGAGCTTTAAGGCTTTTTCCTTTTGTGCTTGAGCCCAGCTAGCTTCCCTTGTTAGGATTTTGTACCTAAGTGTACCAGCAGACAGCTATCTCTGCTGAATTTCATGCTATTTTTTTTTGAGGATCATTTTTTCCTGTTAGTCATTTTGATTTTATATTTGGAATATCAGTAACCTAATGAGTACCATCTGGAAATTTGACATACTTTCTCCTGACGCAGACACATAGGTTATAATAATACTTGTAATACCAAATCAGATATTATATAGTGCTTTCCAGTTTACAGTGTGCTTTACACATGTTTATCTCATTTGATTCTCACAAGAACCCTATGCAGGAAGTTAAATTAGATAATTCCCAGGTTGCCAACCAGAAAGTAAGGATCAGAAAGGTGGGGTGATTTCCCTAAATCTGTGCCAGCTGCTAAGTGGGAGAGCAGAACTAGACCCTTGATCTTGTGACTCCAGGCTCATTGCTCTTTCTGTTTGAAGCTTATCTAAACACCCCTTATTACATTCTCTACTCTAGAGGTTCTTAACCCAGGCTCCATGCAGTTTTTTTGTTTTTACAACTATAATTTGTTTCCTTAATAATCTTGTTGATTGTATAAGAAAATCATCTTTCCTGAAATGAGTTTACAGTGATGGATTGAAAAATCTTTCATTTCCTATTCTTACTAGACATGTCATTGAGATCTTTGGTCAAAAAATCATTGACATTATTAGAACAGAAGTAGACTGGGCTCGTTTTCCTTCACTTTTAACAGATAACAGTATTTTGAGCAATCCCAAACTGCTTACTGCTGCAAAAGCTGATCTCAGTAGTGCTGTGTTGTGCTGCTGATGCATTATGGTATGAGCCCTGGCATACAGGAATTTTAGGAAAATAAAATGACAACTCAGAGGGCGGTGGAAAAAGCAGAGTTTGAATAGGGAAGCAGTAGCGTGTGGCCCAAAATGACTTAAATAGAAACGATAGCACTAACTAGCATTTCCCATGGTTCTGCCCTCAATTTTTTTAGTCTGCATGCTACTAAAGAACATGTATAATTCTGAGTCATGTAGCTTCTGTTTCCTGGCACCTGAATTGCTAAAGTTCTTCTTCTCTCCCCTAAAGACTATAGAAGGGAGGGAGGTCAAAGTACAGAAGGGAGGTACTTTACCAAGTATACTTTGATTTGAGAAATACTAGTATCATAGAGTTTATCAAAAGTGAACAGCCAGAAGTAGCAATGTAATGGTTACAGGATGTTAATGAGCCACCCACCAGAATGAGAAGACATGGAGGAACAGTGATCTGTGTTGGTGGAATGAACACTCATATCAATGAAAACGAAGAATTTTTAAAGCAAAAATACAAACACACTTAAAAATTGTATTTTTGAGGAAATCTACTCCCATTACAAGAAAGTATTTTCCTTTTGCGAAGTTAAGGGAATAATAGGGGGGATTGATTGCATTTGTTTATAATACTCTGATTCACAAATGTCTCCTATAAGTAAATTATAAATTCCTTGAAGGTAAAACTTTTTCATTTTTGTCTCTAGATTCCCAGGGCCTAGCATGGTTCCATGTCAGTAGAACCTACTATTACTAAATATTGGTTAAATTAAATTGAATTTGGTTTCTGTGCCATTAGAGAAAGAAAGGTCATCACATGGCTGCAAAGTTAGTATTCGTGCCCAATCTTTGTTGCTCATATGCTCCAATATACTATTATCAAATAGAGTATCTAGTGCAGGTCCCCATATTCATATAGTAATAGGAGTTAAAATGTGAATGTAAAAATGAAATTCTCACTTAAAGTTTGGTTGTAAGAAATCCCCAAGTTTAATTTTTTGCATATTGTATATGAAAAAACCACACCAATGAACTACTTCAGAAGTTTATTTAGTTTAGTGGTTATTTCTAATTTGATTCAAAAATTATAACCTGATGCTGGAAAACTTTTGCATGAACAACTAGGATCATAAAAGATAAAGTCAAATGGAAAAAATCTTTGTAGCAAAATAAATATGGGCCTGAAATAAAAAATATATAGGGAACTGATAAAAAGATATAAGATAGAGTGGGCAAAGAACATGAATAAACAATTCTCTTTCTCAATAAGAATAGCAAAATACTTCAAATCACTAAATATTATAATAATCATTAGAATAATGATGACTATAGTAATAGTAAGATGGCATTCATATAACTCCTGCTGTGTGCCAAGTGCTTTACAGATATCTCATTTGATCCTCAAAACAACCCTAAGGGGCGGATGCTTTTATTATCCTCATTAACAAATGAGGAAACTGAGGCAGAGATAAAGTAATCTGCCTGGGGTCACATAGTGAATAATTATTAAAGTCAAGCTTTGAACTCAGGTCTTCCTGCCTCCAGGCACAGCACTTTGTGCACTATGGCATCACCTGGCTTCCCTGATGCAAATCAGAGCAACCCTGAAGCCCCCAGCAAATTGGTGAAGATGACAGACAGGGAATAGTTGATATTGGAGAGGTGGTGGTGAGACTGACACCCTAGTGCATTCATTCTGGAAAGCAATTTAGAATTATGCAAATTAATGACCATACATAGACTTTGATCCAAAGATTTCAGTGCTAGGCATAGACCAAAGAGGTCTATGACAAAAGGTGAGTCCTTATATACATCAAAATATTTGTAGTAGCAAAGAATTGGAAATAACGACTAAGGAATCGTTGAATAAATTGTGATACCTAAACATGATAGACTGTTGCTGAGCTGTAAGGAATGATGGCTTTAAAGAATGTGGTGAGGGGCCAGAGCCAAGATGGCATCTGGAAAGCAGGGACTTGCCTAGGGCTCTCCCCTAGGATCCTCCAAACACCAGTAAAAATTGTCTCTGAACAAATTCTAGAACTGCAGAACCCATGGAATAGCAGAGGGAAGCAGGGCTCTAGCCCAGGACAGCCTGAATGGTCGCTGGGTAAGGTCTATTGCATGGAGCTAGGAGCGGAATGGAGCAGAGCCCAGCGTGGGCGGCACCCAGACCAAACAGACCAGGAGTCGAGTGGAACAAGTCCTAGCACCCTGAATCAGTGAGCTGTGGCAGTTACCAGACTTCTAACCCACATACACCAAAGATACCAGAGAAGGTCAGTGGGAAAAACTGCTGGGACAGAGTGAAAGGAGTTCGCAGTTTGGCCGTAGCCCTGGGGGCAGCGGAGGTGGTGCAGCTCTGAGAACAGAACTACAGCTGCAGTAGCTTCTGGCCCCAGGCCCACCTGGTGGGAGGAATTAAGTGGCAGATTAGAGGGGGAGGGCAGAGCCTGCTTAGATCTGAGTCAGGTCTCCAGGTTGGCAGTTCTTGGGGGAGAAGGAGAACTGGTGTGGCAGAGCTTACTGTGTACAAGTAGCTCTGAAAATAGCAGCACAGCCCCTAAAGCTTGGGGCAGAGTACTCTCTACTCTACAAGCAGTTGTACCCCAACAAAAAACTCAAGGAGCAAGAAGTTCTCTGGGAACATGAACAGGCAGTGAAAACGGTCTCAGATTTAGATTCAGACTTTGGAATCTTTTTTTTGGTGACAAAGAAGACCAAAGCATATAGTTAGAAGAAGTCAACAAAGTCAAAGAGCCTACATCAAAAGCCTCCAAGAAAAATATGAATTGGTCTCAGGCTATGGAAGAGCTCAAAAAGGATTAGGAAAAGCAAGTTAGAGAAGTAGAGGAAAAATTGGGAAGAAATGAGAGTGATGAGAGAAAACCATGAAAAACAAGTCAATGACTTGCTAAAGAAGACCCAAAAAAATACTGAAGAAAATAACACCTTAAAAAATAGACTAACTCAAATGGCAAGAGAACTCCAAAAAGCCAATGAGGAGAAGAATGCTTTGAAAGACAGAATTAGCCAAATGGAAAAAGAGGTCCAAAAGACCACTGAAGAAAATACTACTTTAAAAATTAGATTGGAGCAAGTGGAAGCTAGTGACTTGATGAGAAATCAAGATATTATAAAACAGAACCAAAGAAATGACAAAATGGAAGACAATGTGAAATATCTCATTGGAAAAACCACTGACCTGGAAAATAGATCCAGGAGAGATAACTTAAAAATTATTGGACTAGCTGAAAGCCATGATCAGAAAAAGAGCCTAGGTATCATCTTTCAAGAAATTATCAAGGAGAACTGTCCTGATATTCTAGAGCCAGAGGGTAAAATAGAAATTGAAAGAGTCCACTAATCACCTCCTGAAAAAGATCCCAAAAAGAAAACTCCTAGGAATATTGTCGCCAAATTCCAGAGTTCCCAGATCAAGGAGAAAATACTGCAAGCAGCCAGAAAGAAACAATTTGAGTATTGTGGAAACACAATCAGGATAACAGAAGATCTAGCAGGTTCTACATTAAGGCATCGAAGGGCTTGGAATGTGATATTCCAGAGGTCGATGGAGCTAGGATTAAAACCAAGAATCACCTACCCAGCAAAATTGAGTATCATGCTCCAAGGCAAAATATGGATTTTCAACAAAATAGAAGACTTTCAAGCTTTCTCAGTGAAAAGACCAGAGCTGAATAGAAAATTTGACTTTCAAATACAGGAATCAAGAGAAGCATGAAAAGGTAAACAAGAAAGAGAAATCATAAGGGACTTACTAAAGTTGAACTGTTTTGCTTACATTCCTACATGGAAAAGATGATTTTTATAAATCATGAAACCTCAGTATTAGGGTAGCTGAAAGGAATATACATACATAAAAGTGGCAAGAAAAAGCAGTTCTGTTGGAAGGGAAGAGGGGGCAAGTGAGGGGGAATGAGTGAATCTTGCTCTCATTGGATTTGACCTGAGAAGGGAATAACATACACTCTCAATTGGGTATCTTACCCCACAGGAAAGGAGGAAGGAGATAAAAAAGGGGAGATGATAGAAGGGAGGGCAGATAGGGTGAGGAGGTAATCAAAAGCAAACACTTTTGAAAAGGGACAGGGTCAAGAGAGAAAATTGAATAAAGGGGGATCGGATAGGAAGGAGCAAAATATAGTTAGTCTTTCACAACATGAGTATTGTGGAAGCGTTTTGCATAGTGATACATGTGTGGCCTATGTTGAATTGCTTTCCTTCTTAGGGAGGGTAGGTGGGGAGGGAAGAGGGGAGAGAATTTGGAATTCAAAGTTTTTAAAGCAGATGTTAAAAAAAGAAGTTTTTGCATGCAACTAGAAAATAAGTCATACGGGCAATGGGGCATAGAAATCTATCTTGCCCTATAAGAAAGTAAGAGAAAAGGTGATGAGGGGGAGTGGGGTGACAGAAGGAAGGGTTGACTGGGGAATGGGGAAATTAGAATATATACTATTTTGGAGTGGGGGGGAGGGTAGAAATGGGGAGAAAATTTGTAATTCAGACTTTTGTGAAAATCAATGCTGAAAACTAAAAATATTAAATAAATAAGAAAAAAAGAATGTAGAGAATCATGGGAAGACTTAAATGAAGTAAACTGAATGAGAAGTAGAGTCTACAACATGAATAATCAGTTCTGTCACAGATCCTTTTTGTATTCATAACATAAACACTAAGAACCACAGACCTAATGATTCTTCCTTAATGCTTCAAAATCATAATGTCCAAGTTTGGCCTCCAAAAAGAGATGGGAGAAAACAGCCCTGTTGACTCAGAACTGTACATGTGGAACATAACCTACATCAGATTTTTTTGATAACTTGATTAGGTTTGCCAAACTGGCTTTTCTTTTTTGTTTTGTTTTTTGTTTCACTTGTAATAAGAGATAATTCTTTTAAAAAGGAGGTAGAGGAACACATTGGAAAATAGTGGTATAAACTCAAAAGGTATCAGTAAGAATAGGTTTTAAAATAATAATTACCCAGACTTTTTTAAAACCTGAAAGTTTTAAAATACCGGAAGGATCTCTGATTTCCTCTGAATAGTCAAGGTCTGGCAGGGAAACACTACACACAAAAATCATACTTTAGGTCCTAGGAAATTGCTTGAGTCTCATAGTGTCACTTAGCATTTATGTATGAAAGGGGAGGATGGGATGGGAATTTGAGCCCACTTCTCTCTGAACCCCAGGCTAGCATTCTATTCACTGGGTCATACTTCCTCCTACTGTCGAATATCTAGTCTGTTCTCTGTTAACCAAGAGATCAAATTGTGTTAATCAGATATTGGGGAGTGTAAAAACTGGACTTCTCTATAGTTCTTTCTCTGCAAATGAGCATAAGAGTTTTGATTGTTCCCTGGAAAAGGATGTCTAAATCCTTTTGACACATGCCTGCTACATAGAAAATGCAGTTTAAGCTAGATATTAGGATGTATGTAGACAGAGTACAGGAGAAAAGAGGCTTCTTGAGCTCAGAAACTGCTTTTTCCTTGTCTCCTTGGTACTCAGTCCAATGCCTGACACATAAATGCATGTTTATTGATAAAGCCTACATATATATTAATTGATAGATTGATCCTATCTAGTTTGATAGACTCCCACTTTCAGCATGAGTTTCATCCTAAGTGTGTATGTAATTCAGTCTGTTTGTTTTTTACAACTGAGCAGTTTTTCTATAATACCAGTGTTATATAAGTGGTCATTGGATTGCTACAAAAACCTGTTTAACCCACAAGGTATCTGTTTGAAACGTGGAATTGCAAATTGATATCCCACTCTATTTTGTATTATTTTATTTAGTCTTAATCCATATACTATATATTAATGATCAAGTTGTTATGTATTAGTTACTCTCTCTTAATATGTGAACTTGAGCTCCCTCTGAACTCCTTAAGCCTGCAGCTGTAAATTCCCTATTTGTAGCAGGAATCACACTATTATGCATTTCACCCTAAGCCATCCTGTTATTTTTGCATATAAAATTGCCTCAGGTATGCTTTTGCTAACCACAATGACAAACAACTTGAACCTTCCCTAACATCTCCCTAACAACCAAGAAAACAACCCTGTGTAAACTTTCCATTTCCTGGGCACTTTTCTACCCACAAAATTCCAATTTAATCAGGAATCAATCACATGCCGCTTCAGAACGTGTCAACCTGATGACAAGGTCCCTGTTTTCCCTTAGTGTCAGCCATGCAACTTTCCAGAAGATGTTCGTCCAGATAGAAGGTCACCCGATGACTGTCTGCAGCCTCAGCATTGATGGGTCAGAAATGAGATACCCTTTGTTGCCCGAGATTGCCTCAGTTCCTTTTTACTGAGCTACCTTGATGGTCACATTCATCCTTGACTACTGAGGAGCTTTAGATCCCATTTATTGGCAATCACTAGTTTTGCTAATAAATTGATCATGCCTAGATCTTTGAGCCTCAGTTTTTCTTTATTGTAGATTTTTGTCCCAGCAGAAAGAATTGTATTTGCTCACTGAGTACTTGCCAGCATGTTCTGGTTACTCATCTCCTTCCCCACTTTAGCTCCGTTTCAAAGGAAAATACAGGTGGGTAATGAGATATTTCCAATTTTGGAAGGCCAGGGGAAAAATGTCAGCAAAAAAAAAAAAGAAGTCATAGGTCTAGATGTTGGGTCACATCTGACCCTTTGGTGACAGTTTGCTTATTTGGATAGACTAGTTCCCTTCCCTCTAAAGTTCATTCTAACACTGTTCTAAGTGTGGATCTCAGAATCTTTCAAATCCTCAACCTGTTTATTCTGCGGTTCTTCTGGTGACCATGTTCAGGTGAAGAGGGTTGGCTGAGCTGGGCTGGGTTGGTTTGTGGGGAGAATGTCCTTTGAGAATATTATAGTATTCTTGTTTAGTAAACTAACTTTCAAAATGTTTTGAAGGTAAATTTATAAAGTTGTCTTCTGCCATATTAAATGCAGTTTTATTTGATTGGTTATGTTGTCCTCTTTACATTGTAGTGAATAAAAATGACACCAAAGTACAATGTTCTCCAGGGCAACATATCATTTATTAAAAGCACTGTGTAAGCTGTTAGTAAATAGCTCACATTGGCACCTCAGCAAAAGCCAGGGGACCAAAACATGACCAAGAAATTGGGTCTTTCTAAATGAGCAAAGGCCCAGAGTGATGGCTGACAGGGTCTTTTAAACTTAGGTGTGTCTTCCTTCTGATTGCCTGACAAGTACATCGTATGGACCTCCTCTGGCAAAGGCAAGACAATCTGGATTGGTAGACATTTTAATATAGAGGGAGTTGAGATCTCAGCTCCTTCCTATTACTTCATTAATCCTCAGGTGATATGATTAGTCTGATGCTAGGCAAAGTGGGCTGGCTGATTACTCCTTTGTCTGACATGTAAGGAATACTGGTTGCTTTAATGAGACCCAGTTACCTCTAGCAATCTTGGCTAGAAAAAACGAAAGCCATGTCAATCAGATTCTCCCCTTTAGTTTAGTCTTCTCCTTGTGGACCAAGTCACCCCTAACTTTGATGAAGGAAAAGAAACTTGTCCCCTGAGGAGGTCCTAGCCCAAGCTGGTTTTCTGTTTTGCTGGTAAATGGAATGGAGGGTCCCACTTGGGAGGGGCCAAGCCCAAGCTGGTTAAGGAGCAGGTTCCCTTGGAAGCTGGCAGTGATCTAATTCTTGATCTGGATCTTCAGAAACTTCCTGCTGAGCTTAGATTGAAGAAATTGGGGTCTGACCAAATAGTGAAAAGGATAGATTTCAGATAAATATGATACAGCACAATACAGATTTTCCTTAATATATACTTTAGAACAGTGTTTCTTAAACTATATTCTATTGAATTTGGGTATTCTACATGACTTGAATCAGGTCTTAGGAGAAATTTATGTGGTAGTAATATTTCCCCCATGAAAATTTACATATGAAATAATGTGTTTTAAAAATATTTCTTACATGGAACAAGTTTTCAATGTGTGACTTGATTTAATTCTACTTCACTCCAAAATTTCCTTGACTCTTCCTTATTCAAAAAACAGTCAAGATCTCTCAGACCGTATTTATGTGTATGGTCACTGTATTTCAAGTACAAAAACGTCTCATGACCAAATTTGTTTTGAGAGTAATGCTTTAGAATGTGTCGTTATTTTAGGGCTGTCATTTATTCTTGATAAAATACTCTGGTTATTTCTTGAAAAAGTTGGCATCAGGCCCTGGGTCATGAATATATCCCCTATCATACCGTTATTTTTCTGAGGAAAATCAATTTGATTTATATTATTTTACCTTGTGACCCCTTTTCCAAGTAGAGAATCCACCATGAACATGTAGCTGCTATTGTTTCTATATAGGACTCAAAGAATTGGAGTTCTTGTATACAGTTTTGTTCTCTTGGATCTTAATTTTTAAAAATCTTTTGCTATGTGTGTACATTATCATTTTAAGGTCACCATTTGTAGAGCTAGAAGAAATAATAACAAAATTCATCTGGAACAACAAAATGTCCAGAATATCAAGGGAATTAATGAAAAGAAATGCCAGGGAAGGTGACTAAGCCATACCAGATCTTAAACTGTACTATAAAGCAACAATCACCAAAACTACTTGGTACTGGCTGAGAAATTGAGTGGTGAATTAGTGGAATAGGTTGGGTACACAAGACAGTAATCAATGACTATAGTCATCTTCTGTTTAATAAACCCAAAGACTCCAGCTTCTGGGATAAGAACTCATTATTTGACAAAAACTGCTGGGAAAACTGGAAAATAGTATGACTGAAACTAAGCATAGACCAACATCTTACACCGTATTACCAAAGTCAAAATAGGTACACGACTTAGATATAAAGGCTGATACTATAAGCAAACTAGGAGAGCAAGGAATAGTTTACCTGTCAGATTTATGGAGAATGGAAGAATTTATGACCAAACAAGAGATGGAGAGCATTATGAAATGCAAAATGGATAATTTTGATTACATTAAATTGAAAAGTTTTTGCACAAACAAAGCCAATGCAACCAAGATTAGGAGGGAAGCAGAAAATGGGGGAAAATTTTTTTCAACCAATGTCTCTGTTAAAGGCCTCATATCTAAAATATATAGAGAATTGAGTCAAATTTATAAGAACACAAGTCATTCTCCAATTGATAAATGATCAAAGGATCTGAACTGGTAGTTTTCAGATGAAGAAATTAAAGCTATCCATAGTCATAGGAAAAATGCTCTAAATCACTATTGATTAGAGAAATACAAATCAAAACAGCTCTGAGGTACCACATTATACCTATCAGATTGGCTAACATGACAAAACAGGAAAATGATAAGTGCTCTAGAAGATGTGGGAAGATTAGAACCCTAATGCAGGTGGAGTTGTGAACTGATTCAAACATTCTGGAGAGCAATTTGGAACTGTGCCTAAAACGCTATAAACTACACATCCTTTGACCCAGCAGTACCACTTCTAGGTCTGTATCCCAAAGAGATCATAAAAATGGGAAAAGGACCCACATGTACAAAAACATTTATAGCAGCTCTTTTTGTGGTGGCAAAGAATTGGAAATTGAGGGGATACCCATCAGTTGGGGAATGGCTGAACAAGTTTTGGTATATGAATGTGATGGAATACTATTGTGCTATAAGAAATGATGAGCAGGCAGAATTCAGCAAAACCTAGGAAGACTTATATGGACCGATGCTGAGTGAAGTGAGTAGAACCTGGAGAACATTGTACACAGTTACAGTCACATTGTGTGATGATTGACTTTTATAGACTTAGCTCTTCTCAGCAATGCAAGAATCTAAGACAACTCCAAAAGGCTCATGATGGAAAATGCCATCCACACCCAGAGAAAGAAGTATGGAGTTTGAATACAGGTTGAAGCATACTATTTGCTCTCTCTCTTTTTTGTTTTTTGTTTGTTTCTTCTTTCTCATGGTTACTCCCACTGGTTCTAATTCTTCTTTACAACCTGACTACTGTGAAAATATATTTAATATGAATGTATATGTAGAGTCTATATAAAACTGCATGTCATCCTGGGGTGGGGGTAGGGGAGAGTTAGGGAGAAAATTCAATTCTTATGGAACTGAATGCTGAAAACAAAAAAATAATTATTTTATTAAAAAATCACCAGACATTCTATTTGGATATCAATTCTTGAGATCTTTTTGCAACATTTATATAAACAACATTTTATAAAAACTAATTTAACACAAGATCAGTTTTTATGTTTTGATATCTTGCCTATTCATTGTATTGTTTGTAAACATCTTTGTTGTTATATAAACAGCCACCTGGGATCAAAATTGCCATTTTCCTACAAAGACCACAGGTTGCTATTGTTGCTATTGTAATTATTAAGCCCCAAATGTAAACTCTAGAGAACAGAAATTCATTTTATTTGTTTCTTTTATACTATAGCTTTTCTGATAAATGATATACCAGAAATGATTGTCCTGAAAGAAGGAATGCTAAAGTCCCAGAGGAATAGTCTGTATAAATAGGAAGTTGTTAATTAACCTTACTTCATTCCCATATCATCTAATGAGGCAAATTGTTGTACTCTGAAATGCAAGGTTAAGAACAGATATACAAATGTGTATATAATTAAATTGTGTGCATTTACTCAAACACTTTGACCATTGCAAATGTATTCCAATGTGTGATTTAGTTTTATATATGTTAAACTGATGGCATTTAATGATGAGATAAAGCAATTAATAACATTCTCAGGATTTTTAATGGATATGTACCGAGCTCAAATGAATTATTAGAATTCTATCTTCTCCATTAAAGTAATTGAAATTAATAATTTCCAACTTGATTTTAAATAATTGAACTATTAGAGGCTAATAGTGATTACCAATTTAATGTTTATGTATATATATTTGTATTTCTCTATTTAAAATATTTGCCCAAGTTTTCAAAAAAATGTAAACCAAGATTGGAAGAAATATATTTATTTTGTGGTGAGAAACAATAAGTATTCATTGTTCAAATATTTTTATTTATCAGGCAAAGAAGAGTTTTCTTATGTATTTAGTTTTGTCACTTTCTAGTTGAAAAGAGGTCAGCCATACAAAGTTCTGGATAATTTTCAAAGATTTTCATATTCAGTTTATGAAATGAGATTTTTTTCTCTCTCAGCATTGGTCATGATTGAATTTAAATAACTTTGTTATCATTTGGCACATTGTAATATGAGGTATAAAGTTAGTTGTGCACCTTAAAATATTTACAAAGTCTCAGGCATGGATTATAAATTCTTTAGTAATTATTTACAGAATGATTTCATTTTAATTAGTCCAACAGTGAGAAGGAAGAGAGAATTCTTGTGTACCTTTGGAACAAATGAATTATATTAATCTTTGAGGGTTGTATTCTTTAGTTATAAAGTAATGATCGTATTTCTGTGTGGGAGGAGAGCCAAGATGGGCTGACTTGAAGGATCAATATATCTTCATTATTGGCTTCAGAATTGTGAGGCATATTTTTACATTTATCAATGGTCTAAAATCTAGGGGACCCGGAAGATGAATAGATCAAGGAGAGAATAGTAGGATCCTGAAAAGAAGCAGCATTTGGATGTTGGACCAAGATCTTGTATCCAGAGGTATTCTGAGGTCTGATATGAGAAAATACCTGATGCAGTGAGGCTTTAGTCAGGGCTACCTGAGATGAGAAATTACCTAAAAGAGGAACTATTTTAATATAAACTTTATATTTCACTCTAGTATGAGGTACAGTGTTCTATAACAGTAGACATAAATATTTGTTGAAATTAGAGAATCGCAGAAAGTTAGAGATGGAAAGAATCTTCTTATGCAGAAATGTGAAACTCACCACCCGCAAAGGTCTGGAACTGGGAACCAAATTAAAGTGTAATTGGGCAATGTTTAACAAAATAAATTAAAATACAGTACAACACAGGTAACGTTAATTCGTGGTTTGTTGGTTTTTAGTTTGACACCACAATTCTGATGGATGTCTGTTGCTTTACATATGAGGCTGCCAAATCTCAGAGAGATGACTTGTCCACATCTAATAATTAGTAGTAGTTGCTGTTGTTCGTCCTTTGGTTTCAAAGTAGACCAGTGACATAATGGGTGATGTCTTAACTTGCCTGTAAATTGGATTTAAATGAGGCAGAGTTGTAGAGTTGACAGCCTCACTCTCTCTTCCAGAGTAATTGAAGTCCAGTGGCAAGACAAGTCCGGAGGGCTAGTGATGGCCTGGGATTTACTGGATGGCCTTGGTATCGTTGATTCTGACCAGACTCTAAGCTCTAACTGTTCTCATCTGCCCATTGTGCTGTAATATGCAGTTTTGGTTTAAGACACAGGTTTTCTGACTCTCAAGTTCCATACTTTTTCTCTTACACCACTTAATTAAGTTGAATTAAACACTTGTGAAACACGAGAGCCTTGTGCTGCATTACACATTAGATAGATTTCGGTAGTCTGATTTTCTTATATTTCAATATAATTTATGTAACTAATGTTTTTTTCAAAATAACAAGAATACCATTCATATGGCATTGTTATGTGGGTAATTTCATATCTGATCACATGGTACCGCGGTTCTCATCTAAGATTCTGTGTGGTTGCCATTCTGCCTGTTTCTGAAGTCAAAGAATTTTGGATTAATTAGGTATGGAGGCTAGGTGTCAATAGCAGCTGGCATTACTACTCGAGTGGCTTTCACTTGGTCGTTGTGGAGCTAACCTGTTAGAGTCTTTTGTGGAGGTCATGACAACATGGCCCTTTCGATCCTTTTGTTGACAATTAATACCTCACTTGTGGAAGATCTATATTGGCCATCCATCCCTTCATTTTTCTTTGTAGTGCAGGCTCTGGATTCATTCTCCCAATTCCCATTCATCCTGGCAGGTTGGGTCCCTTGAAAAGGTCACTGACTACTCTGCAGGATTCTAGGATCAACCATGAAGGGTTGGAGGGGGTGAATTTCTGGTACTGTAACTCAGGAACCCCTCTGTATGGTGTTTCCACCAATATCATTTGACCTTTTACCCTTTCCCAAATATCAATTAATTAATAGTAATTAACTTCTACAAAGAGATATTTACCCAGAAGACATAGCAAAGTCTAGAGGAAGCACAACCACATCCCCCTGAAGCTAAGGAGCATTCTCCGTGTGACACATCCCCTTGGTCTCTGGGGAGATCAGACTCAAGCTTAAAGTGGTTGCTACCCAACATTCCCCCAGCCACTTGGCTTCTGGATCTAACAAAGCACATGGAAGCATTGCTCCCTTGGTTACCGGGCATGGTGTCTCTCCTGAGGTGTTGATCCCTTGAGGGGCTCAGGTCCACCAAGTTGCTTCCCAGGGATGGTTCCTCACTAGGCTTGCCTACTGCTGTTTCTGGCTCCAGTGGCTGAGAACTCGGGCTCTTCTGCCCTTTCACAGTGAGTCTGCAGGAGTATTGAATCCCAGGCTCCTGTACTTGTTTGCTTCTATTTGTTGTGCGGTGCTTCATTTGTTCACTCATCGGTGTCTCTGTCTTAACCAGTAACACAAAATACGGATGATCGCTGCTTTGACAAATACTTGGAAACTAAGTATTGGTAGGCTCCCTTCCTGTGAAGTTGTTTTCATTATTGTCCTTGAGACCTTGACCTGCCATTCTTTCAGGTAAATTTTGTTATTATTTTTCTAGGTCTGTGAAATCCTGTGGCAGTTTTCATTGGAATGCACTAGATAAGTAAATTAATTTAGTGTCATTTTATTTAAATGGCAAGGTTCAGTCCTGAGCAATCTATTTCCCCAATTTTGTTGGTATTACACATCCTCCTCCATATCTTACATCATCACTCAGATGGCTTCTACTTCCATCTCTGTCACCCTTCTCTCACGTGAAGAGGGGGCTTTTCCCTTTGCCGGTGTAAATCCACCTGTGATCCATCTGTGATCCATCTGATATTGTCCAGCAAATAGCCCTCTCTGTCATCCATAGTCACCAATATTCAGTCTCTCCCTCTTCTACTGACTGCTTTCTTATTGTCTACCCTTATTCTCAAAAACCAAAAACCCTCACTTGACTGTCCTTCCATGATAGACGTTGTCCTGTACCTCTCTTTCCCTTTATGGCTAAACTCCCTCAGTAGGCTGTCTGCAATCTATGCCTCCGCTTTCCTCTCATTTTCTTCTTAAATCTCTGAAGTCTGACTTTTGACCTCATCATTCAACTCAAACAGCTCTCCATAGTTTCCAGTGATCTCTTAATTGTCGAATTGAATCACCTTTTCTCAATCCTCACCCTTCTTTTTCCTTTCTTCAGCCTTTGACACTGTTAATAGCCCTCTTCTTCCTCCTTTCTTTAGATTTTTGTAACACTGTCCTCTCCTGGTTCTTCTCCTGTTTGACCGCTCCTCCTGGCTCCTTTGCTCAGGCTGCGTCTCTATCATATCCTGTAACTGTGGAGGTCCCCCAGGCCTTTCCTGGGTCCTCTTCTCCCTATTCATTATTTCACTTTCATTTGTCATCTCTTTGGATGTCTTTATGTCTGTCTGGCATCTTCCAGCTGCCTACTGTACATCTTGAACTGGATGTCCCATAGATACAGCAAACTCAAACAGATCTAAAATTGAACTCATATTTCCCCTCAAATCTTCTCCTTTTTCTTACTTCCCTGTTACTGTTGAGGGCAGTCACCCAGGCTCACATCCCTGGTGCCATCCTCAATCCCTCACTCTCCTCAGTGTTCAATCATTAATCAAGGCCCGTTATTTCTACCTTCACAGCTTCCTTCCCATTTGACCCCTTCTCTGCTCAGACTCTGCAGCCTCCCTGGTGTCAACCTTCATCTTTCTCTTGCCTCATTTCTTTCAAGTCCAAGCTAAAATCCCATCTTCTAAGGGCCTCCTTAATGTAGTACATTACCTCTGTCATCTCCTGTATGTATCTTGTTTGTACATAACTGTTTTCATGTTATCTCTCCCATTATACTGTGATTTTCTGAAAACAGGGATTGTTCCCTTTTATCTATCTGTCTTTTTGTCTGTCCATCCATCTGTCCATCCATCAATCTGTCTATTATTGCCTTTCTTTGTATACCGAGCACTTAGCACATTATAGAAGGCCTTAATAAAATGTAATTGTAGCATAAGAAGTATTTAAAAAGATCCCTTTTCCTCTTTTGCAAGCCTTATGTAATATTTTATTCATCTTATTTGATTTTCAAAATTCTTATTTGGTTTTTAGTTGTTATTAATTTGCTGCTTTTCTAGGTTTTAAAATTTTCATACCTAGTTCATTGAATTGTTCTTTCTCTGGTTGATAAGTGTTTATCAGATATAAATCTTCCCCTAAGGACTGCATTTGCTGGAATCCATTAGCTTTGATGTATTTATTGTCTTATTCTTTTTTATGAAACTTTATATTCTTATTCCAGACTGTTTTAGACTCCCCATTCTTTAGGATTAAATTATTTGGTCTCCGATCGTTGCTTTCTTTAAAAGCCCTTTATTGAGTATAATTTTTATTACGTTTTGGTAAGTAAAAGATTTGTCTAATATATGTTTTTGAGGGGTTTTTTTTGGTCACAGTCAGTTTTTGTAAAGGTGCTATGTATAACTCAGAAATTTATTAATTCCTTTTGTTCCCATTCAGTAGTTTTCTGAGATCTATCATCTCTAACTTTTCTCAAATTTTACTCAGGTCCTTAAGTTGTTTGTCTTTTTGTTAGTTTTGTCAAGGTCTAAAAAAAACAAATCTGTGTGTCCCTAAGCATTATAGTTTTACTTTATTTTCCTCTGACATTCAATTAAATATTTAGAAACTATGTTATTCGTTGCACATATGTTAGGTATTGTTATTGATTAATTTTATATTGTCTTTAAATCATAATGTGTTTTCTCTGATTATCTCTATCATTATTGCTACTTTTTCTTCATCCGAAGTATCATAGATTTTACTCCAACCTCTTATTTTAACCTTGTCAATCTTATGTTGTCAGAATTTTGCTTTTAAACAACATTTACTTGGTCCTGCTTTATCTATTGTGCTATTCACTTCAGTTTTATGTTTGAATCCTTTCCATTCACAGCCAGGATTATGACTGTTAATATGTCCCTAAAAGAAGATAATGAAAGAGGAATTTCCTTACTGTTAGTGATCTGTAATTGATACATTATGTTTTGGCTCCTTTGCCCCTTTTCTCTTCCCTGTGCCCCACCCCTTATTGAAACCTTTTACTCTTCCTTCCTCTTCTTTTAATTCCAGCTTCACATTCCAAAATCCAGCTTTAGGGATTATTTTGCCTATGACTACTCCCTCACCTACCCATCCTGCATTTTATGCTTGCCTTTCCCCTCTTCCTGCCCCATTTATTTTCCTGTATAATGTATTTCTGCACCATGTTCTCTGTGTGTGTGTGTGTGTGTGTGTGTGTGTGTATGTGTGTGTATATAAACTGTCCTTTTTCCATTTCAGATTGAAGTAAGGAACGTGGAATGCCTGTTCTCTTCACCCCTTTCTCAGTGCACGTGTACCCTTTATTTCGTGTTTATTCTGTGCCTTTTTAGAGCTTTATTGTGATGTTCATGAGGAATCTTCTCATTCCACCTATTCTTAATAAAGCCATGTTGGTTCTGTGATCACTGTTACCTTTTTTCTTTGTTCAGAAACCATCCCTTTAATAGTAATTTTTTCTAGAATAGCATATTTCTACCAAATTAATGTCAAGTTTTTATCATGCTAACTTTTGATCATCATGATACAAAATTAGCTAATCTCTCTCAGTGTAATAATACCTTGTATGAGTATTTACAAAACAATTTTATTTTATATTTTGGTCTACAGTCTATACAAATTATATTAATAAAACTGAGTTTCTTCTATAAATAATAATATCAATAGCAAATTGTGTACACATTTTTAATACTTTTTTTCTGGGTCTTTTTCTAATCTTTTCCTTTCAATCATTCTCTTTTCCACTTCTCTTCCTAACTCTTACTATAATTAGCCACATTAACAGCAAATGTTTGCTTTGGTTAAATTATTCAGAACATTTACTTTACTTGTCAAAGGTTAGATCAGGTTGTTGCTTGAACTGGTAATTAAATGCAGCCTAATGTGGGCTGTCGTGTTTATGTGCACTATGAACCTTGTTTTCTCTTCATTCTGTATAACTTTATAATGTTCATGCTGACATTTAGAAAGACTTTCTGACTTGGCTGCTTTCTGGTGAAGGAAGTATTTTAGAAGATTTTTAATATATGATATCTGAATGATTGTGTCCAAAGTGACAGACCAATCTAATTATTTCTTTAGGTTCTTTTGGACACACTGGTAGGAGAATTTTCATGAAATGGTATATGCTGCTATTAAGCATCATGTTTATGGAATGAGAGGCAGCACGGTGCGATGGACAGGGAGCTAGCCTCAGAGCCGGGAAGACAGAACTCGGCATGTACAAGAGCTACCTATGACACGTATGAGCTTTGTAAACTCAGACCTCTTACGTCTCAGCCCTCTGTGCGCCTCTCTGACACTACGTGTTGCAGTGCAGGTGCAGCCTGTTTGAAGCGGCTTCCCCTCTAGTAGTACCGTTGATGTTGCTGGTCCAGCTCTTATTCTTCTCCCCATCCCTGTGCCTGTCGCCATCCTTATTCCTTTCCTTTCCTTTCCTTTTTCAAATTTATATGTAGGAGAACATTTAAATACTAGACCAAACCAGATGTATTCATGATATACCTTAATGTCATGTGATAGCTAAAGATCTTTCTAAAGATCTTTGCGTATATCTTCACATGTCAAAGTAAACAAAGACGTTCACTACCCAACTGATTTAAACAATTAAGCAAAAGTCACCCAGTATCTTGATTATGTTCAATAATGTATACGACCTTCTACCTTAATAGTTCCCTGCCTCTTTGTGGAACATACAGTGGTAGCTTATGTTATTTGTTCTCCTGGACCTAGACTTTCAGTTGCTCAGAATCCTACTTTCCTTTAGCCATCGTGGTCCTTGTGTTGTTGTTCTGCTTTTGTGTATTTCACTCTCCATCTGCTCATATAAATTGTCCCATGTTTCTCTAGTCTCCTTACGCTGATCATTTTTAATAGCATAGTAATTTTTTATTGCATTTGCATCCCACATTTTGTGCAGCCATTTCTCCCATTAATGGGCAACCACTGCTTCCAGTTCTTTGTTACCACAAAATATGCTATGATAAATTTTTCTCATATATTAGAACTTCATTTCTTTCTTTGACCTCCGGGGTCTCTTAGAGGATATGGATATATGGTCATCTTTCTTACATGATTCAGATTGGTATGTGGATACTTGAATCAATTCAGTGTCCCCAGTAGTTACTATTGATGGTGGAGTAGACGTTCCCCCACTGTAAACTTCTTGAGGGACAGGCCTCAAGAATGCACAGGGCCTGGTGCGTTATTTGTCATGTGGTGTAGATTGGTGATACTTAGGGTGCTAGCTCTCTACAACATTGATTTTTCTGCTTTTTTATATTTTTGCCAATTTAGAGTATAGGAGGCAAACCTTGGAAGTGGTTTTATTTTATTGTTAATGATTTAGATTTGGTTTTCTTAGGGTCATTTAAAAGTTTGCAATTCTTTCTGTGAAAGCTGTTTAGATTTGTGGTCCTTGATCTTGATTTATTTACACACATTTATATACACAACTACATTTACACATGTACGTATTTACTTGTGTGTGTATTTGTAGAGACATATATAATGCCATATGTACGCATGAACTTTATACAAATAATATGTATGGAAGCGATGAAAACTATCATAACTCTCATAACCCATATAGAATATGAGAATTTTATGAGTGAGATTTGAGGCAAAGATTTTTCCCACCCAACCTTTTCTTTTTTTTTTCTCTAGTGATTTTGTCCTTTGAACCCCCTGTTTGGTTGAAAATTTATTTTCTAGCCATAGTTATAAAAGGGGCCTCCATCCATTTTCTCCTAATTAAAAAATATAATTCAGTCTTTTATATTTAAGTCATTTAGATATTATTGTGACATACGGTATAGGATGCTAGTTTGATGTTGTTGAGTCATTCACTCCAGTCCGACTCTTCATGACCCCGTTGGAGTTTTCTTGGCAGAGATACTGGAGTGGTTTGCCACTTCCTTCTTGAGCTCATTTTACAGATGAGGAAGCTGAGGCAAGCATGGTTAAGCGACTTGCCCAGGGTCACACAGCTACTGTCAGAGGTTGGATTTTAACTCAGGATGAGTAGTCTTCCTGACTCCAGACCTGTTGCTCTGTTTACTGTGCCACCTAGTTGCTCAAGTTGGACCTTAATTTCTGCCAGACTGTTTTTAATTTTCCCCTAGCACTTCTTGTCAAGTTGCATATATATCCTTATTTGTTTTGAGGCTTACTATTGACTGGGTTATTAGTTTCAATGACAGCTGCTTTTTGTTTATCTAATCTTTACCCACCAATCTACTTTTCTGTATTTTAAGCCTCATCAAGATGTTTCAATATTTAGTGCTCTATAGTATAAGATTTGAATTCTACTAATACTTATATCCCTTTTGGTCCTACTTTTTTTTTCATTATTTTCCTTGAGATTCTAGACCACTGGATTTTGTCTAGTACTATAAATTATTCCTTTGATAATTTGATTGGTATAATATTATATCTGTAAATTAATTAAGGCAATATAAGCATTTTTATTATGTTGGTGTAGCCCAACCATGAGCTCTGTCTTTTTCCCCTTGTGATGTTGCATGCTACTGTAATATGTGCTCTTCAGCTGACTGTAGTCTCTCTGTAAACATCGGCAAGTTGATGAATTTCTGCAGTATAAAATGTAGTTTGTCTGGGGATCTTGTGCTTTAGAGAAGAAACTGTTTTTAATCTTTACATACACCAAGTCTCTGGCACAGAAGCTGTAGTCAAAGCATCTGTAACTTAAACTGCTCTCTGAAAAAATTTTAAATTTGACAGTTAAACATTTTAATTGTTGCTGTTCCGTACTGAGGATCTTTAAAAGTGAATGTCTGTGATTTCAGATGATTAAAAGTAGATGTACATACAAGAAGTAATATATCATCTTTATTATTGTACCAAATATTCAGAAAATGCTTCGAGAGGGGTGTGTGTAAGCAGTACATATTTTCATCTAAAATAATGCATTGCATTCAAAAATCTGTGTTTATGTTGTAGAGTTGAAATTTTCAATGCATAAAAGTCAGGAAATTCAGAGTAATGGTCTACATAGTCACTGTAACTCATCTTGTATTATTACACTATATGTTAATATATATATTTTTCTTAAATGTATAAATACAATATACATCACTGTATAATACATGACTGAGTTATACATGTTATAGAAATTCTATTTTTGTCAATTTTTTGCATGATTTTCCTTTTTGCTCCAATATGTGTCCTTCAAATTTTTTTACTTCAGTAATTATCAGATAATACTTCTTCAGCAGGGCCAATACTTCATTGGATATTTTTTTAAAATTGTGTCTTATTTTATTAATATATTTTGCATGTAGACTTGAATGCAGTAACTTAAATGTGTCAGTTTTTGTTTGTTCTATAATGTATTCTTTTCTACCCATTTTATTGTAAAGTAGTTAGAAAATAGATTTAGATGACTCCTTCAAAATATTCCATGTAGTTATTAACAAATTATTAAATTTATTTGGACATCCATCCTTTCTTTGAGCCAGCCCACCTTCCCATTGAAGTTCTAAGAAATAACAAAATGTTATTTATTTCTATGTCATATATTATGGTATCATTTATTTTGATATATTATTTGTTTGTATTATTTATATAATAGCCATGATAAGATAAAGCATAAGCTACAAATAATCGACAGTCTAAATAATTAAGATGGCTTCAATTTGGGGGGGGGGGGAGTTTTTGTAGTAGGCAGATTTCTCAATCTAATAAGACTTTCTTTGTTTTTACTTTTGGGGGAGGAAGCACCCAGAGTACTTACTAGACATTTTTATTTTGATTGAAGTAAGGAGAAAATCATAAAAGCGTTACAGAAGCCATTGTGGATAAGGGGGAGGAGGGGTTCTGCAGTTGTTAAAAATAAAGTTCTTTTTTTCCTATTAATTTTAAGTTTTTTGATAAAATTTAATTTCTCTATTTAATGAAAATAAATAAAAAGGAAAAATAAAGGCTTGTCTATTAAAAAGAAAGAAAAGAGAAATGGAAATAGATACCTTATTTGGGTCAGCTATATTTTAATAAAATTGGATTAAAAGATTAGCCACAAAGATGTTGTCTGCTATATAAAGCAGATATGTCTTATACTTTCCAACTCTACCTTTTGTATACTTTTTAGGTAACCTTGATTAAATTTGTTGCCATATAACTAGTGAAAATTTCATTCATTTCAACAAACATTTATCACCTAATGTTTATAATGCACCATCAGAAAAACACTGGGATAGTCTCTGCCCTCAGGAAGTTTATGTTCCACTCTGGACTGCTAGGAATATCTATAAGTATATGTTCTTTTATTCTCCGTTAGAATGTGAGCTGTTTGTGAGGAATTCCCTTATTCTTTATACTTGTATCCCTACTGCTTAACACAGTGCTTGGCACATGGAAGGTACTTAATAAATGCATACTGATTGGTTCATTAAAGTCAGTTAAGTTCATTTATTAATGTATTTTGTGGATTTTCTCAATCCCTGCTGTGCCCGTTGATATTAGCTTGTATAGAAATCAATGTCAACAATATATCACTGGTTTGACTTAGCATTCTTATTTAGTAACTTTCTTTTTAATATTATTTCACCTCTGCAAATTGTCCCCCTTCAAAATTAAGAACCATGATACTCAAATATTCTTGAAATCAAATATGTACCACAATATAGAATAGAGGCATCTAGGTGGCCCAGTGCATAGAGTGGCAAGCCTGAAGTCAGAAAGACTCATCTTCTCAAGTTCAAATTTGGCCTCAGACACTTATAACCCGTGTGACCCTGGGCAAGTCATTTGACCCTGCTTGCCTCAGTTCTTCATCTGTAAGATGTTCGGGAAAAGGAAATCCAAACCTCTCCAGTATCTCTGCCAAGAAAACCCCAAAAAGATCCATAAAGAGTTGGACGTGACTGAAACTACTAAACAACAATACTGAATATAGGCTATATCTTCCCTGATAGAGGAAATGTCCCATTTTGCATTCAGTATTTTTCATTATGCCCTTTTTTTCCCTGGTGTTATATTATTTTGAAAAGAACTTTGTATTATTTGCTATCGTAAAAGCAGGTGGTTTTTTTATTTGCAATTTTTGCATCTTGAAATAGATATTGTAAAGTAGATTCTACAAAAAAAAATAGATTATATTTTTTTCCACATGCTGGTTTGGTTAAATAATGTTCCTGTTTTTCACCAGGTAATATAACAAAGTAGAGAAATATATAAAGGTAGTAAGAAAATAAGCATAAGTGCATTAGACAGCATTGAATCGACAAGGTGAGAAATGGAAGAAATGTGAAGCTCTTTATACATGATCTTAGGAAGGGCGTTTTTGTTGTCTTGATTGTCATATACACCCTCTTTCTTTAAATCTCTTTGGGACACAGACCTAGAAGTGCTATTGCTGGATCAGAGGGTATACACAGCTTGATTGCCCGTTGGGCATAGTTCCAAATTGCTCTCCAGAATAGTTGGATCAGTTTACAACTCCACTAACAATGCCTTAGTGTCTCGATTTTCCCACATCCCCTCCAACATTTATCATTTCTCTTTTCTGTCATATTAACCAATGTGATAGGTATGAGATGATACCTCAGAATTGTTTTAATTTGCATTTCTCTAATAAGTAGTGATTTAGAACATTTTTTCCATATGGCTATGGAAAGATTTGATTTCTTCATCTGAAAGTTGCCTGTTCATATCCTTTGACCATTTATAAATTGGGGAATGACTTGTATTGTTTATAAATTTGAATCAGTTCTCTACATATTTGAGAAATGAGGCCTTCATCAGATATTATCGGTAAAAATTGTTTCCTAGCTTTCTGCTTTCCTTCTAATCAGTTGTATTGGTTTTATTTGTGCAAAACCTTTTTAATTTAATATAATCAAATTTATCCATTTCACATCTTGTAATATTGTCTATCTCATGTTTGGTCCTAAATTCTTCCCTTTCCCATAGATCTGACAGGTAACCTATTCCTTGCTCTCCTAATTTGCTTATGGTTGTTTTGATTTTTCAAAAGCTACTTCTTGCTATGACTTTATAGCATCTGAATTTTAGAAGGACGTGGGTGGAAATGATCATTTTCTGCTCATTCCTGATTAGTTATGTTGTTTTTGTGTCTGGAATTTTAATTCACAACTGATTCTTTACCCAAGTTGCTAAGTCTTGATAATATATGACAATTATAGGGTTAAATGTGCTTTAAATTCCCTGTGATAATTGTTCTTAGATATGTAGATCCTCAGTGTAGCTCCAGAGACAACTATTTAGTAGACAGCATTTGAATAATACAAATGTGTGGTTGATAAAAATGGATTAAAGTTTCAGGGTGGTACCAATGGGTGATATTTAATATTGAATGACATGTATTAAGACAAATGCTTTTATATATAATTTATTTGGCATTGTAAATGCATTTATCTTGTGAGATACAGACCCCCTATTGGCACATGAAGTATTCTGGAAAGGTTTGGAGTAAATAAATAATAAAACCACTTTGATATACAATCTAACAATATTAAATATTAAGACTTTCAGATGATTGATTTTAATACTTAATTAACTTATTTAAAGTCCAATCTAACTCTTTTGTATTAAAGATTGACAGACAGGAGCTCAAGTGGAGGGATTTTTATTGAATAAAACCTCACAGCATCATATTTCACAGCGCTGTATTCATCTTTGGCTAACGTGACTAAGTAATATCCCCTTCCCACGCCCACCCTGCATTCCATTTTTTGACCATTTTATTGTCCATCTTCTAATTATGAGGCTACAATTTCATTTGGATGCATTTCCTCTCTGCCCTTACTTTAAATGTCCCAGATGCCATTTTTCAGGTTATGCACAGTCCTCATGGCAGAAAAGCCCCACCTAAAATGATGATACTTCTTTGATGTCACTTTTTCTCAAAGGCTAGCAGTAGTACATTTATGATGCTTTCCTTATCTAAGAGATCTTTATGTAAAATAATAGCAGTTTCAGTGTTTGACTTGTAAGTTTATCATCCATCAAGAATTTAAATGAATGGAATATGCTTATCAGAACTTTTCCCTGAATATGGATATCTTTACAACAGCATAATTCAAAATACTAACTCAAAGCCCAAGTATTAGAAACAATAAAGGAAGGAACAAAATGTGAATATATGGAATCTAATATTCATTGGAAATAAATTATTATTTTTCTGGAGGTTTTGTCTATATGATACCATTTTGGAAGTGAAAAAGTAAAGTTATTAACCACTTGTTTTGTGTCAACGATGCCAACAGTTGGTTTCCTTTCCTTATTCCCTCCCTCTCCCTCTTTTTTGGCTGAGGAGACTTCCTGTTTGACCCACCATATGGATGGATATAGCTTAGATCTTGCTAAGATCATAAACACCTTGAGGGAAGGGAAAATTTCTTTTTTGTCTTTGTATCATATATGTATGTAATATGTGCCTTTTAATTAATAATAATAGCTGCTATCATTTATAAAGCTCTTTAGATTTCAAAGTACTTTACAAATATTACCTAATTTGATGCTGTATGTAGTGGGGCAAACTGTTCAGTTTAGAAGTGAAATTTGTTCACTCTTAACTTTTTTGGGTTAACTACCCATTTTGTTATATTTTTACAATTTTTCAATTTGAAAACATGAAAAAATTTCATTTTTTATTTCCCCCCAGATTGTCTTTCGGCAAAGCTGTAGTCTTAAAACCTTGTCTATTTCTACCCTTATTCTATTTCTCTAGAATCCATTAATCATTCTCATTTGAATTTCCTCCTTTTGGATGATCATTTTTAACCTTATAGGAAAAGAACTGATTTTGCAAGTCATATGACTCAGTCATTTGATCCAATTTTTGTCATATGATCTCCTCCATAAGGTTAGTTTTTCATTTTGAAGGAAATTTGCAGGTACTTTTTTTTTTTCAGTTATACACTGGTAGCCAAGGTGGCATGTAAACTTTAGAGCAAAGTCACCTGTGTATTTATAGGGTTGGATGAGGCGAATTCAGCTCTTTTGGTCTTATGACTCAAAAGGAAAGCTGTTCTCAGTTTTATGTTATTGTTCCTTTACTGAAATGGGAAGATTAGGTTTCCTCCACCCCCAAGTTTAATACTTCTACTGCCACTTTTAATGTTTACCCTTGCTAGGGTATAGATCTGGCAGTCAGTCATTAAGCTCTAACTTTTATTTTGAGAATTATTTTAAAAAGAGTATTAGAGTGATTACTTAGTAAATGATGTTTGTCCTGAGTTTATTTTTTCTTCACTATGCCATATGAGGGAAGATGATTTAAAGGCATTGGCCTTGCTTGGTACTTGTTGTAATATCAATCAAGTTGGGACTGTCGTACTGTTTTAAAATGATTAATTAAGTGTCTTTGATTGAGCCTTACTAGGTGTAAAGCCCCAGGTCCAAACCCCTATCTACTAGGTGCTAAGCTTCTCTGGGCGTGAAGCCCTCAGGGTCTTAAAGGGAGTTGCTAAGACCAGAGCCAATAGTAGGAGCCTGAGTTCTGGTGGCTCAGATGACGTTTGATGATGGCTAAAGAGTGTATAAAAAGAGGGAACAGAGAGCTATTTGCTTAGGGCTGTCACTCTTGGAGGTTTGTTGAAGTGGAGACTCTGGGCAGCTGTAGTTAAGAGCCCTCCAGCTTGTAAACCTGGATGTTCAGACTTTGTTAAACTTTGGTAACTATGCATTGAGATTTGAATCAGACAAGGTCTGTCTGTTGATGTTTGTAATTTGTTTCTATTTGCTCTGAAGTTCAGGGTGCTGGCTTTTTCTCCTGAACTAAGTGAATGATATTTGTATGCTGGATTAAAGTTGCTTTCCTTAGCCAAGCAGATCAAAAGAGCCTGTGCTGGCAGCTTTCTGTGAGCTGGTTGTTGCCGGGTCTTACAGCCCTCCAGTATCCGCTAGCAGATTGTTGCAATAGTTGTAATGCTGGTTTAAGAAACAATTTTTGGGCTAAGAATTGTCTTCTATAAAAGCATTCTAACTGTTGATTTTCTTAACATTTTTAAATGTTGATCATAAAAATGTATTTAAATAAAAGTTATTGCTTTTGAAGGAATAATTTCTTGGTTAGTCAAAGTTGACCAATATTTTGCTTCGTACTTTGGTTACTTGGATTTTCTGCATTCTTTTTAAATGTATGTTAGCTGTACTTAGAAAAGTAATTTTTGAAGATAATAAAACACAAAATCTCTGAGAGAGAAAAAGACCTGAGAGATTCTTAAAACTGAGGCCCAGAGAGGTCGTGCTACTTGCCCAAGGTCACAAAGCTAAGTTGGGCAGAACTAGAACTAAAACCCAAATTCGAGAGCACTTTGTGCTCCAACAGGAGATGAGATGGCAGCTTTTCACTCAAACTGGCAAACAACTTGGCATGAAATTAAATCATAACAAATGATCAGTTGTTCAAAGAAATCAAGTTAAAAAAAAAACAAGAAGCCCTTAGAATGTGTGGTTTCAGTTCTATTTCTGTTATTTGACCAACAACTCTACTGCCTGTTGCTGCTTCTTCTGCCTGTAGAATATCCAGATGTATGGGTTACATACCCCACCTTTAATTTAAAAAAAAAGTGGTAGGAGATTTTTAGGTATTGAGGGCATACCAGTACCTATTTAAATCTAATTTTTTTGTAATGTAATGAGAAAAATTGACAACATTGGAAAGGATAGAACCTTGCAGAAAATACCCTCTGAAAATGTGAACAGTAAAATATTTGTTAGTTATTTAGTTGACTTAGAATTAAATTAATTGATAATCCTGAAGTAAACTTATCTAAATTTGTTCATTTGTGACCTTACCCTTGCCTTCTTTGTTGATAATTTCTGCCATTCCTGAATCTGCCTTATGTGCAGAGTTTATGATTGATGCTTGTGATTGTGGATTCTCTGCATTCAATGCAATTCACCAGACATGTGCCAAGTAGCTACTGTGTGTAAGACTCTGGCTAGGTGATCTGTCAGTCTTAAAAGTAGCTTTGTAATTATTCACAGTCTGCAGTTGAACAAATTCTTTGCCCCAATTTGGCATAAGCCCACTTGAAGGCACAGACCAGAAAGAAGTGAATAAAATTTTTTTTCTAATGTAATAATAACCTTACCGTTCTCATGTGTAATGTCACATCCTTTTGAACAAAAATTGGAATAATGGATTTCATTTTGTGGTATATTTTTAATTAAGAAAATAGTATCTAGGGGGCAGCTAGGTGGCGCAGTGAGTAGAGCACTGGCCCTGAAGTCAGGGGGACCTGAGTTCAAATCCGACCTCAGACACTTGACACATGTACTAGCTGTGTGACCTTGGGCAAGTCACTTAACCCCGATTGCCCTGCCAAAAAGCAAAAAAAAAAAAAAAAAGAATATAATATCTAATTTAATAAATAAAATATAAAAGGGTTCTAGAAATATTTAAGGTCTCTGAAATACTAGAAGACCCAGTGATACAACTTCATTCCTCAATCCTTTTTTTGACCAAATGTTGGGAAATGAAAATCCTGTTTGGTAGAAAAATTGAGATTCATAAAATCACTGTAATAAAAGTAACTTAGGGAAAACTATTGAAATTTATATTTCAGTTGAGAAAAATTTGAATCCACTTTCTCATGAACTTATGGACCCATCAACATTTCCTGACTCTGTTGAAGGATTTGTTCATATGCTATAAAATGGTTTAATTAATTTAATTTAATTAATTAATGGTTTAATTAATTAATCTAAAAAGCACCTTCTATGTGCTAAGCACTAGGGACACAACAGCAAAATGAAACCATTTCTACCTTCAAGGAGCTTAAATGCTAATGTAGGAGACAGCATGTGTGTATCATATACATGTATCTATACCTGTATATGCATATACATTTTCATATACATCTATACACATGACAGGCAATGCTGATGCAAAATAATCTTGTGGGAAAGGTACCAGTCTCTGAGGAGACCAGGAGCAGTGACCTGCAGAATGCTGCACTTAAATGCTGAATCTTAAAAGAAGCCATGAGCTCTAGGAAAGAGTGTTTTTGTAGGGGTGGGGCAGCAGTCACCATTGCTGAGATATGGAGAGAGGGCTGGGAGCTCCATGTGTGAGGAACACCAGGAGAGCCAGCCTGGCTTAGAGCATGTGGAGGAGAAGAATGGGGAATCAGATTAGAAAGGAGAAAGGGGGCCAACCTGCGAAGAGCTATAAGGGCTGAAGGAAGGAAGGTAAAAGGAATCACTGGTGTTGCTTATTGTCACAGTCATGGTTTCACATTCCACTCTGTTATTTTCCTGCTTCTATGACTTTGAACATATCCATTCACGTCCTCAGGCCCCAGTCTCCGCTGTAAAATTAGTGGGTTATACTGACTGAGATCTCAGCTCTCTTTTGGCTCCACAGCACGCCATTTTGTGATTTTTTTTTTTGCCTCTTCCACACAGTCTCAGATTATCATTTAAGAATTAATAGTGACTAGTTCTATGTGTTTGTTTTCCCTCCAGATATCCATCACTTTTGGTGATAGTTGCCATTGCTAGCTATGTTTCATTCCTTCTCTGAAACTCATCACCCCTTGCAGGCTGAAGAACAAGAAGTCGGCATTGACCCTTTACTGGGTTACTTGAAGTCTGAAGGTAAGTTTTGTATTCCTATGCTTTCCCCCTTATCCTTGGAAAGCCTTAGATGAGAATCTGATGATAGCAAAGCCTGTCATAATTTGTTTAATTCTCCCAATGAGGCTGAGCAGGGCAACTTTAAGAACATTTCACAGAATGTGCATAGTATACTGTGACACTAATGAAAACCACAAAAAGTGAACTTTCAATTACATACAGAAACATTAGCCAAATGTTTAATGCACTGTCATCCTTTTAAAATCATAAACCAAACAGTGACTTTAGCAGAAGAATGTAGAAATGCAAAGTGGGCTGTGTCCAAGCTGTATTAGCTGCTTTAGGAGTTGTTTTTTCTAAAATAAATCAATCTTTTTTTGTTTGTTTGTTTTACATGTATGTTCCCCCACCCCCCCCACCCCTGCCCAAGCTTAGGTTATGCAAGGATAAAAACTCATTTGCTTCTAGTTTTCTTTGTAATACTCAAGATTCTGTTATGATTTTAAGTGAACAATCGTAGAATCAAGCCATTTATAATTTTGTTTTTTCACCTGTTAAACTAATTTGTAGTGAGAATACCCTATCATTATTGAGAGAACCGCCTTTAAATCCTTTTCCATATTCCATTCCCTTTCTAGTCGTTAATTAGCAATTATGACATGATTTATTAAGAGGAACTAAATAGTAAACTTAAGTTTCTTAGAAATTTTATCCTTCCAAGAAACTATTCATCAAATTCTTAGAGATTCTCAGTAACCCTAGGGGCTGGTCTGCTATATAGATACCAGTAATATTCCATTTACTTTCACCAGGATTATGTGATAAAAATGTTTTTAAATTGATCAAAATAACTTTTCTCTATATCTTGTCCACTTAACCCAAATTGTTCTTTAAACATGTCTTTATTACATTATGCAATTTAAACATTCTATTCATTTATCTCCCTAATAAGTTGGATTTTAGTTAATGTAAGTGATTTGAGAAATAAATTTATATGGAAATGGAGTAAATTTTATTTTCGGTGTTTTTTCAATTCAGTATTAAAAGTAACGTCACTAATCATCACCAGATGCTACCAGATGTCCTAATTATTATATTTTTTGGTGCATTAAGGACTTTAAAAATTAATTCTCAACACTTTAGCTGCTTCCTTGGAATTTTGTTTTTATTTAAAATGAGGCATTTTGGATCTTTCATTTCATCTATCTAGAGAATTCATGGTTTGGAAATTCTCGCCTGACAAAAAACTCTTTCGTAACTTCTCCTCTTAAAGAATTGCCTGGGACTTTGGGAGCTTCATTCACTTGTCCATGGTCATAGAAATGCTATGTAGAAAGAGGCAGGATTTGAATGCAGGTCCTGCTTGCTCTTAGGCCAGTCTTTTATCCACCATGTCTTGTTGCCTTTTAGGTTTTCTGTATGAGATAATTAAAATATGGTGCAATATTTTAAAATTTGGGTTACAAACATATGCAATACTTTTAAAGGAGTTTTCTTAAATGAAAAAAAATTATGATGTAAGAAATAGTTTCTCAAAACTAAGTGATCTTCAGCTAATTAACTCTGAAAATAAGTATGACTCTTGTGATCAACATAAGGTCTTGTCACTGCAGTTTATGACTTTGTTTCTGGTTGAAATGCATATTTCTTATCACAGTTTGTTTGGGGGGTAGAGGGTTAAGAATAAATTTCGATCCTAACTGTTTCTCTTCTGAAAAATGGAGATTTTTAAATCCTGTTACAAAAACATTTTAAATTAATTTTACCTATTATTGTTTGCAGGAATGCTTAGTTACCTTGACTAAAAAGGCTTTTCGTTTATATCCTATCCTAACATTTCTGTGACATACAGAGTTATTAGGACTGAATTGATGTTTAAAAGTGCCATTAATTCATTTACCCCAAATGTTCATTAACAATGTAAATGTATGCTGATGTTCTATGAGACAAGGAAGTGACTAATGACTCTTCGCACTAACAACACTTAAAATGAATAGAAACTTTAGATAGCTAATCTTGAAGTAATCAAGACCCTCATTCAGCTTGGCTTCTCTGTATGCTCTAAAACAGCTGTCAACTGTTAAAAATATATACAAAACACACACATACGCACATGCACATGCAAAGAGAAAGATATGTAAATATATGGCTCTTCAAAGTCATAAAGGTTACTAACCATAGTGGATTTTGTGCATTGTATATGTAAATATTTTATAGAAAGCATCTATTTTGTCTTCGTAAATTTCCTTTTTTGAACAGAAATGTGCATTGCATTTTAATACAGACTTCCTATTCAACTGAAGTATCATCACCTTACTAGTATGTTTGTTTATTTTTTAAATGTTTTTGTAGGAGCCTCCAACTTTAGATTTGAAAGTGTTTATATATTTTTGAAGCCTTACCACAGCATATCCTCCATGATTCTTTTGCAGTAGAGTATCTATCTGGCTATTGAGTTGTCCCCATTTGTAATTAGTCGAAGACTACTGTATCGTTAGCAATGAGTCTTGAGTGAAATCATTCCTTTTTTTTTCTTCCAGTAACCCCTGTGCCACCCCCCAACCTCCCAAATGAGCAGAAGCCTACCATTTTTTTCCAAGCTGAATTTTAACCATTCGTGAGGAAAACTTGCCATTAAAAAGGGCCTGTGGAAAAAAGTGATTATCAAAAGAAAACTCTGTAGGATTGTTATTATTCGTGACTGAGCGTATATAAGAAAATGGAGGGAGTTTAAGAGGTGATGGAAGATGTATAGTGAATCCTCTTTGCAGGTTGTGTCGCCTTTGCTGCTAACTCTGTGCTTCCATCTCTTCTTTTTTAACATTAAAGAGAATATGGCATTCTGTCTTCTCTATAATGACTGGAATACCATAAACTTGAAATACCACAGCAAGTCCTAAGACCTTTAACTAACACTATGTGAATTCTATAACCAAAGTAAAAGATTTGTTATTATTCATTCACAAGCCATACTTTTATAAAGTTATAATTGAATGAAAAAGTAATTATTTTACTTCAAACTGAAAATAGCTTAACAAAGTAATACAAGTTAGGAAATAATTTCTAGAGTTTGATATATTCTCAAATAAATTAAGGCCTTACCCTAACTTTCTTTCCCCACCAAAAAAAGCTCTTTGATAGAGTCACCTGCTGCTCCTGGGGAGACTACCATTTTCTTCTCCTCTGAGGTCTTTGAGAACAATATTATGGTTATTTCCAATTGATTTTACCTGGTTTACTGTAGTTATATAATTTATCCATATATTTATATTTTTTATTTCTGTATGTATTTTAATATAAGTAGCCTTAGTAAAAACATATTTCCTCTTTGTTATGGAACAGAGCTGCAGTTACTCTTTCCTCTAACTTTAGCTCAGGGAATGATTATCAAACCCACATTACCACTGCTGCTGTAAAGGATGTGATAAGCTGCTGCTCCATTCAGATCTTTTGGATTTTCAGGTGTCACTTTCTCAGGCACAGGCTGCTTTGCCTTGTCACCCCTCTCTACTCCTTTAGATGCCTGCTCTGAGCCCCCCTTTCATATCTCTATCCCATTCTATCTTACCTTTTTTTGTGCCCTCTGAAAACTGGTTCTGTTGTCAGGGTCTGTGCTCTCTCCCTGGAAAATTAATTTTATATATTTTGTATTTAATTGTCTATGCATAAATTATTTTCCCCCAGTAGTATGTAAACTACTTGAGTGTAGAAACAGCTTCATTTTTTTCGGTATCTCCAATGCCTATCACATAATCGTCACTTAATAAAATGCTATTTGAATAGAATTTTTTATATCAACACATGAAACATTTAAAATTGTTGCTTTGTGTTTATTTTTTTATTTATCCTGTCAGGTCATTAAGATTATTATTAATTTATTTTCTTCCCCAAGAATACTACCCTTTTGAGTATCCTTAAATCATTATGAATCAGGTAAAAGGAATGCAGAATGATATTTTAATTTTTAAAGGGTTCATAAAAATTATTTAGTACTATTTCCTCATTTTACAGACAACAGATTTTTTTGTTTTCATAATTAGCAGTAAGAATGACAATAGTAATTGATTTCATATGTACCCTATATGAAAATATAACCAATATCAGAGTTTTGAGGGGAGTTCATTGTGATCTTCTCCAACCCATGTTTGGTCTATGTCACTTTGTGGGTTTTGAATCCCAGTTATGTTACTAGACATGTGGTCTTGAATAAGTCATTTTACCTTTTTTCGACCTCAGTTTCCTCATCTATGTACTAAGGGAGTTGGACCAGATTTTTTCTGAGGTTTCTTTTATCTCTCAATCCTGGGATCCCTCTATAGCATTTCTAGCAAGTATCCAGCCATGCTCTATTTGAATGCCTCCAATGATTTTCTCTTACTTCTCTGCATATTCATCCATGCTTATTCTAGTACTTGAAATTTTCTCCTTTCTGGTCTTCAAAGCCTATAAACTCGTCTTTCAAATCCCTCTTAACACCCACTTCTATGCTTCCTTTTAATTACAGTCTATACTAAAAGTTTCCCTAAGGATGAATTGGAGAGAGTTTCCTGACAAATAAATGTCAAGTTATCATACCCTAATTAACCCAAAGCAAAAATCAGTTCATCAAGACCGGGAAAAAAGGAAAAGCTATTCACTTTTTGCCCAAGAAGTTCATAACTACTCTAATTCAATCTTTATATGAAACTAGATCATATGTAACATGACTGTGTTCAATATACATGTCTATTTCCTGAATTTTGTAAAAATAAGTTGTTTCCTTGTAGTTTCTACAGTTTCTAAAAGTTGATATGCTATACTGGAAAATGTCCATCTTACAATATATGTGATTTACCTTAAGTATACATATACTTTTCCAAAGTAAGCTTTCATAATTTCTTCTTTTCCTTTCTAAATTGGGGGGTGGGGAGATGGGAGTGAGAGGAAATATATGCTTAGTTTTAAAAATTTAATTAAAAAACAAAGTAGGTCATTAAAGTTCTAAAAAGCTTGGCATATTTTATGCTTTCTCTTAAATGTGCATTTAATATTATATACTTTGAAATCACTGTGTATTGATTTACATTCATTATCTTGTTTTAGCTTCTCAACAGTTCTATGTCATAGGTATTACAAATACTATTTGCCTAGTCAATATGGGAGGGGTTGTAGAATGATAAGCATACTAATACATTGCTGGTGATACTGTGAAATGGTATAACCGTTTTTGAAAAAAGTTTGGAATTATGCAGGTAAAGTAACTAATTTCCATATCTTTTCAGCTAGAGCCTCCATTACTGGACTTATATCCCAAAGAAGCCAATGACAGGAACTTCCCATATACACCAAAATATTTTTAGCAGTACTTTCTGTGATAGCCCAGAATTGGTAACAAAGGAGATGCCCATTGGTTAGGGAATGACTAAACAAATTCTGGTACATGAATGTAATGGAGTGTTATGGAGCTGTAAGAAATGACAAATGTGATGATTACAGAGAAGCATGGAAAGTTCTACATGAACTGATACAGAGTGAAGTACGCAGAAGCAAGAAGACAGTCTGCATAATGGCTTGTTGTTTCAGGCAGTCATGTATACTCTTTGTGACACTGCAGATCGTTGTGTCTGTGGGTTGCCGTTTCCTTCTCCAGTGGATTAAGGCAAACAGATGTTAAGTGACTTGCTCAGTGTCACACAGCTTGTGAGTGTCTGAGGCCAGACTTGAACTGAGGTCTTCTTGGCTCCCTGCCCAGCGCTCTATCCACTGAGCCACAAAGTTGCCTCCTGACAGACAGTGTAACACAGCGGCTACAACAGTGCAAACAGGAAGAACAATCAGAACAGAACGTAGCATAATTATAATGATCGGGAATGATGGGAATGATGAGACAGGAGAGGACGCCCCCAGCCTGTCCCTTTGTGGAGGGGGGAGGCGAGGCATCGGTGTTACACACTGCATATGTTTTATGTTTCTTCAGTGCATCAAAAAGTTGTGTTTTCTTCCTTCCTATAAAAATACTGTGTTTCGTATGGAATGCTCCTGTTGGCAGGGGAAAGGGATGGATGCTGGGGATCACTATGATGGTATTAAAAAAACCAAACTGTTGTAGTTCAGTCATGTCTGACTCTTCATGATTCCTTCTGGAGCTTTCTCAGCAAAAACACTGGAGTGGTTTGCAGTTTCCCATTTTACAGATGAGGAAACTGGGGCAAACAGAGGTTGAATGACTTGCCCAAGAACATACAGCTGTTAAGTGTCTGAAGCCAGAATTGAACTCATAAAGATGTGTCTTGCTGGTTTCGGCCTGGCTCTCTCTCCACTGCATTATCTACTTAACCCTCTAAACAAAAGGCATTAATAAAAACGTATTTTAAAAAGTGTTTTTTGCCCAATATCACAGATGAGGAAACTGAGACTCAGGTGAATTGACTGGTTTATGGCCACCCAATTAGTAAGTGTCAGAGGTGGGATCTGAACCCAAGTCCACTTGAACTACAAGTCCACTATTCACTAGACTGTGCTGCCTCTGTAGGAGCATACTTTCTGAAGAATTTAATGTTAGGTTAACTTATATTTGGTAGAGAAGTACATAATTGAAAGATCACGTTACTAAACGTTTGAGAGATCCCTTCATAAACTAGAAATTACTTAATAGTATTCTCTACACTGATTGGTTTGACATTTAATAGAGTCAAAATTTCACGAAAAACACATTATGTATAGTCATAATATAGTACAGTAATTTCATGAACAATCTCTCAACGCAGAGCTTTCATCGCGGGGCAGCCTGCCTTGGTGCATCGAGTGCTGCTCGTGGAGGCCCAAAGACCTGGGTTCAGATTCTACTTCCCTAATACTTTCTGACTGTGAATTTGGGCAAGTCCTTTCACTGCTTATTATATAACTTACAAGGATGCTTCCAATCCTAAATCTATAGTCTGTGAAAACCATAGTCAATCAAAATCGAGATAACAGTTCTTACTGGGGGAAAATTTTTTAAATGTGAATGAAGGATACACGTTGCTCAGGGGATAAGATGCAGTTAGGCAGCTCATTGAATCAGTCTGTTTACGTCTTGGACAAATACTTCAGATAGCCTCTGAATGAAGCGGACCTGGAATGGAGCAGTAGTGATGGCTGGGCTGGCATCCGTTTAGGCAGTTCCATATTCCTTTTATTGATCCCAGCCTTCTTTCTGTTGTACAACACTACTTTCCCCTTGATGTCTGCAAACTAGTGGTGATGCTGGATGACTTCAAGCGTTGCGGCACCATGTTGGAAGACTTGTTGATTTCCTCTCAGCATCTCTTGTGCCCATCCTCACTTCCTTATTCCCACAGCCATTGCCCAAGTATAACCGCCCGTGTGGATTGTTGCTACAAGTTTCTAATGGTATTTCTCGCACCTGTGACTTTCTCACATCCCAGACTCCTCTGTGTCCCCCTAGAACATACCATACTGTCATGCTTCTTGCTTTTCTTCTTGCTGTTCTTCTTTCCTGGAATGCCCATCCTCCTCTTGTGTAACTTTTGAATTCTTGCCCATCATTTAAGGCCATTTTCAAATCTTGCCTTTTTGTAGAACCTTTCCTTGATCCCTGATCAGTATGACTTCCCCCTTTAAACCTGTCATATCATTTTGTTTGCAGCCCTCTCAGTATATTTACCATTTTTCGTTACCTATTGTGGCATAAAATGGGAAAGCATTTATTGTGTGCCAAGTGCTGTGCTAAGCTTTGGGTGATACAGATAGAAAAGCAACATAGTCCCTGTTCCTAGGAGTTTTCATTCATTAGCAGAGACGATACCTAGGAGAGTTCAGCTTTAGAGTAGATTAGAAAGTCCTAGGATATCAGAAGGCCATGGCAGATGGCAAGGCCTAGTGGATTGAGTGGGATAGGGAAGTGGTAACTGATTGATGGCTGCTAGTGTGGAGCTGGCACAGTGAATGAGGTGGAGGCCTGATTCTACAGGCCCTTGGGCATCATGGGCATCCTGACAGAGAGGGGCTAAGCCAGGCGAGGGGAAAGTTCCTAGCTCCATACTGGGACCTCTTGCTTGGGCCACCAGTTTTCTTTATGTTCTGTTAGGGCAAGGATTCCAGATAGATTGGTGGTTTAGGGATATTTGTACCATGAAAATCAGGTGGAGCACTGCTGTAGAAGGCTAGGCATGAGGAGTTAAAGGCTTGAACTTGACTGGTGGCAGTGGAAATAGTATGTGAAGGGGCAAAAAAGAGAAGAAGAAATTCAAGGAGACAGAACTGTTGTGCTTGGAAGATTTGGAGAATGGCAGGACTATTTAGGTGAATGAACGCTCAATTTTTATTGATCACGTTGACTTCAAGGAGTTTATAGGTAGGTAGGGAAGAAAAAAATTGTTTCTTGAAAAGGTTGTAGATATAGCCTATAATAAGAATGACTAGTAGACCTTAAACATTATGGGTGGAACACAAGGCTTATTTCTACCATCTAATGGTTTGAGGAATTAGTGACGTGAAGGATGGATAGGATGAAAGTAGACTGGGAAGGGGACGGGGAGGCAGGGAATAAGGCATTTTAGAGAAAATGTCATGAGTGGGAGCATAGCACATGAAAAAGCAGCATGTATATTTGAGAGAGAGAGGGTTTGTGGAGAGAAAAGGAAATTTTGAGGAAAACAGAGTGTAGTGACCTTTAGCAAATGATAAAGATGAGTAAGTATACTCAGGATGGCCATGATCTTTAGAGTAATTGGAGGTGAAGTTTTCTTCTAAGAATAAAGGAGGCAGAGGTGGGTTTGAAAATGAAAAAGGTTTAAAAGAGCTCCCGCTAATGCAGTGTGACAAACAGAAGCATTGAGTAATAGAGAAGGTCTAGTTTTGGGTTAAGTTGTGGGACTTTTTATTGTACTCAACTAGCACAATATTTAATTATTTTCTTTGGAAATAAACCAAACCTGGAAAAGAGAAAACGGATTGGGGATGCCTCAGAAGGTTTTAAGATGGATCAAACGAGATAAAATATGTAAAGCTCTGCAAACCTTTCAATACTTTATAAATACTATTACAGCAGGTATAAGGGACAGCCAGGAACGCCTGTGCTAGAGAAGGCTGCGTTGAAGTCGCTCCCAGTGACTCTCAGTCTTGGTAGAGAGGCCAGTGAAGCAAAATGGGGTCTAAGGGACTTAGAAAAGAGATTGGCAAAGAAAACCAATGTCACGATGTGGTAAAAAGCAGCTATGATCGGAACCAAGACAGAGGGAGAAGTGATCAGAGGGTGATATTCAATGGGAACAGTCTTTGGTCACCTTGGTTAAGGTAACTAATTGCTGATGACTGAAGTGCAAGGCAGATGAAAGGATGTAAAGGCTAAGGAAATTTGAGGTTAAGATATTAAATGAAGCATCATATGCATATTGAAATCACCAGCAATGATCAGAAGAGACAAGATGCTCTTTATAGGATTTTTAGAGCCAGTAGAGTATCTGAGATAATTTTCCTTTTATAATCACTGGTCAATAGTAAGTAAACTTTTATTAAGCAGTGCTATATCCTGATACTGTGCTAAATGCTGGGCATACAGATCGAAAAAAGAATGATCATAATCCCTGCCCTCAAGGAGTTTACTATCCAATTTAGGAAGGCGACAGACAAAAGGAAGCCAAAGAGTCAGTTAAGGGGGAGTGGGGGAGAAGAGAAGGTACATGATGGGGCATGATGGAGAGTTTTGGGTCAGAAAAGTCCCAAAGTAGTTCAGCTGGGTGAGAAATAAGATGTCTGAGCTGAACTCTCTTCCTAAATGGAGGTTTGGCACTCATGGCCCCAGCCTGTATTCATAGGGGCAAAGGGTAGTGAGAAGGTAGAATACCAAGGCTGATGGTTATCGAACCCCAATTCTGAAACAGAGTTCTAAGAAAGAGACAAACGAAATTAGTGTGTGTGTGTGTGTGTGTGTGTGTGTGTCCCCACATTTTAATTTCTGTTGATGTGCATTGTGTGGGAGTTATAGTCCAGAACTGGCTCGATTTGGGATTTGGGAGTACAAGGTTATATGTCCTTTGAAGTGTAGGTGTTCCAAGGGGATGCCAATCAACTCTGATTGGTCAACACACTGGGAGGTGGGCTATATTAAAATGAGGTCTCAAGTATGTGACTTAGGTCACTTAATCTTGGTACCATACCTTTTCAACAGGGGCTGATATCACCTGCCATCATTCTTCCTCCTGATAGAGGAAATACCTGTTCTATCAGACCAGTCTCCCACCTCCATTGTACCAGATCATTTCCAGTCTGGAGCTATCTAGGCAGAAGAATCTATCTCCACCTAAACCTGAGTAGATTAAATTGATTCAGGCAGGGTTGGAGTGTGACCAGGATAAGAAGATTCAATGCAATCTCATCATCTCTCTAAAGGAGAGATGGAATTTGGAAGGAGAAGGAGCTGGGGGGAATCTCTTAGTCTCCAAGACACTGATTACCAAGATTTAGAATCATTTTTCACGTGGTATCTTGGTGATGAGGAGGTGATGAGCTTCCTGGGGCTTGGTGGGGGTGAGAAGAGAGAGGTCCTGCTACAGACGAGGAAAGTGAGCCCAAAAGAGGAACTGATTAGCCAGAGTACTAGAACCTGAGTCTTGGAACATCAATTCCTAAAAGCTTTCCATTGAATTATACTGCCTGGAGTATGGAAGTGAGCCAGGTGCTAACAGGACTGAAGAGAGAACCACAGGGTGAGAGCAGTAGTTAGGTGGCAGAGAGGAGCGTGTGTCATTCCTGGGGGTCCTTGACACCCAAAGAGGAGACAGGTGAAGGATGCTTGTGGAAGAGGAACTTGGAGGAGGCAGTATGGACCAAGGAGCAGATAGATATAGGAGCCTGGGGGTCAGGGCTGTAGAGGGATATTTTAACAAATAAAGATACTAAACAGTCCATCAGCAAACACTTGGTAAGGCCTGTGGACATTCTTCCAAGTGCTGCAGATTTTATGCAAAGAAAGGCCAAAAGAAAGGGGTTTTCTGGTTTTGTTTTTAAATAGCCCCTGCCCTCTGGAGTTCACGTTCCAATGGACAGGATAACTTGCAGATAATTACATACTGTGTATCTCATTATATCTTTTCAACAACCCTGGGAGAGAAATGCTATTATTATCCCTACTTTATAGATGAGGAGACCAAGCCAAGGTTAAGTGACTTGCCCAAGGTCACACAGCAAGTCAGTGGCTGCGGTCAGATCTGACCTCTAGTCTTTTCCCACTTGGGTCCAGTGGTCTATTCGCTTTGCCACCAGGTTACCTGCCTCCTATTTTATATTTAGCAAATTATCTATTTGTACTTAATGATGTAAACTGTGATTCTTAGTTGGTAAAATATAGAACAGGCTGATTCATAAAAAGGATTATAGGCTTAGAGCTGAAAGGGACTTGAGACAAAATCTAGTTAAGCTCTTTCATTTTACAGATGAGGAAACTGAGGCCTCTAGAGAGGAGTCAATGTGCTGAGGACCTACATGGCAGGGTTAGGCTTTGAAGCCAAGTCATCTCCATCCAAATTCAGTGTCTTTTCCCTATAGCACACCCTCGAGGGTCCTGGTCAATAAAGACTTCACTTCGCAGCCTGCTTTCCTCCACCCCATCTTGCTGAGAAGAGCTCATCTTCCTGTGTTCCTTCCTCCTTCCTTCTTGGGCCACTCTCTTCTTAAGCTTAGGCTCCACTGTTCTGGACTTGCTTGTGGGAGGACGGAGGCTTATGTCCTCCTGTGGATGCTAAGGAACAGCTGTGTGAAGTCACTGAGCCACCTTGTGGCTATGCCTAGACATTGCACCTTCCCCAGTGTCCCGGAAACTCGGGCAAGATTGGGACCATTCTGAGTAAGGGAGCAGCAGGACTCCTAGGGATCATGTTTTTTTCCTTTTTATCATCCTCTCACAATAGGATTTCACACTGGGAAAGCCACCTCTTCTGTATAGCCATAGTCTTCTCAAAAATTCAGTAACTAAAGAAAAGAATCCTCTGGGGGTAGAACAGGGCTTCATTGCTTCTATAGGGGTTCCAGTTGGGCCAGGGGTTGGAGCCATATTCATCTTTCTCTGGACTCACAGGGCCAGACAGACAGTTGGAGGGTGACAGTCTTCATTTCCAGCACATGTTTAAAACCATAATATTTAGGCAAGATGTTCTGTAATGTTTTGAAACTATGCAATTTAGCATTGTACTTTCTCCTTTGTAGCCAGACCCTAGCTATAACCTGCTTCTTGGGCCCGGAAAAGACAGGCCATTTGCAGGGATCACACCATTTATTCTCTGGCCCAGAATCTATAACACAAGAACATTTAGAAGCAAAAGAAAACTCTTGGATATCTTTCAACATCATGGCTTGTAAGCATGATAGCTGTTTATATTTTCAAGCAAATACATGTTTATAATAGAGCCTATTCTTTTTACAAGGCTTACAACCAAAGCAAGTAGTCAGTCTCTTCTAAATAGAATCACCTTCCTCACTGGCATCTTGCACAATTACCCACACCCCCCCCACACACACACACCCCTCTCTGATTGTTACTACATTTCTAAGGCAATGAGAGACAGCTGGAATCTGACCACATGGGAGTCAGGTGTCCCTCTCCAGGAACACAGAGAGAAATAAAAGAGAGACTCAATATAAAAAAAGAAACCTGGACTGTCCTGCATTTGGCATAGGGGCATCAACTCTGGCTTTAAGATGACCTGACTTTAAAACACCATTTTGTGACTCATTTCAGTTCAGCAAGCATGTTAAGTGCCTACTATGTTTTTCATCATTTTGTTCAGCGGGCACTTGTTGGACACCTACTATGTGTTTATCCTATCCCCAGTGCTTGGCACAGTGCCAAAGGCAAATAAAGTCCCTCGACGAGCTCACAATCTAATAGGGGAAACAACATGCAAACAAGCTCTCTGCAGGGTAAGCTGGAGCTCGGCTCACTGCCCAAACACTGGCCTGGCTGACTGTTAAAGGGCCGGGGAAAGGCTTCTTGGAGAAGGTTACGCTTTAGCTGGACTTGAAGGAAGCCAGGGCAGCCAGGAGACCGAGAGAGAAGGGTAAGCATCCCAGGCATGGGGGACAGCAAGAGTAAATGTTCAGTCAGGAGGTGGAGAGCAGCATGCAAGGAATAGCAAGACCTTTTCTGGAATACACTGTAAACAGAAGACAGACTGACAAGTTGGAGAAAGGTGAATGGTGGTACCAGGGCACCCACGTGAGGTCAGGGAAGTCATTGTCCCCCTCCGAGTCTCAGTTTTCTCACATAAAAATAAGGTTGTTGGACCCAATGATCTTTAAGGCCACTTCCAGCCTAAGCACGATGATATGAGAGTTAACCTTGGTCACCGCCTCTTAAGAGTCCCTTATGGACTCCCTACCCCCAGGTGCTTCATAATAGAAACTGTATAAGGCACTTCAACTGAGGCAAATTTCATTGCTCCTCATTCAATTTGGTGGAAAGCTACTAAAATATATTAATTTTTAAAATAATAATATTAAAATGATTTTAACAATATGCTTAAATATGTAAGGATTTCCTTATACAAATAAACAAAAGCTGTGTATGCTTCTCTTAGAGTGTCTACTTCGTTATATATTCCAATAATCTTTTTAATAGTCTGGGCAGAATAGTTAGTGTCATAACTTCAATCTGCATATTTAGAATTCTAGAAATTGTACATGTAATTCATAATTTTGAAAGGACATCATTTTTGTAATAGTCTCCTTTCTAGTTTGAAACTCCATATATCCATATCCATGTGTACATATATATGTGTGTATGTATGTATGTGTATATATGTATTTTTTCCAGTAATTTATTTTTGATTGTAGCCTATATCCCAGTGACAACATTTTTGGAAACGTACATCGCCCCACAGTCACATCTCAAAAAGGATGATCCTTCATGCAAGAAGGTTGCTCAAGCAGTGACCTACTTTTTGAGTAGGTCACTTTTATATTTGAATAGTGGAACGAGTTAGGTCTTTGTGTCAGCTTGAGTGTTCCTTAGCTTCACATCATTCATACCAACTTTATGGGTAGTTAAATGATTTGTGACCAAATATCATACTCATTTTATCAGCTGAATGAGATGCTACATGTGAAAGTTCTCTAGAATTGGTACTGTTCTTCCTGCTTTTGTATTTGTATCTTCTCACCAGGTCCCTAGTAAATCATACTGACTGATCTTCACAGTACTATAGGATGTAAGGTGTTACATTTTATAGTTATGTTGTTTAGTAGCTACTAAATAACACCATATGTACCATAACTTCATTTGTGGATGCCTAACAATCTGAAACAAAGTAGCAATCAATTTTTTTTTTCAGTAGGGACATTTTCTTTAACTTTAGCATGATAGATTACAATGAAATCTTGTATGTGAACAAGGGACACAGAATTGCAAAATCACAAAGGCCTGATTTTGATTGTTTTGTTTTCAACACACAGACTTGAGAGTCAAGTGGACATTTGACTTCAAGTGCTAGCCCACCAGAGACCCCCCCCCCGGGCATTCATTAAATAGTCTCCTGCCTGATTGACTGGATGTCAGACCCAATTTTTTGTCCATTTTACATACAACTAAATTTTATCATTATAATTTTAGCTGCTTCACATGTGATTATTTTATAATTGGTTCACTGCTGAAAGCTATACACATGTTTATTATATGTCAGTATGTACGTATACATAGTTATATCACTATACACATGTATGTATATGTGTGTATACATACACACGTGCACACACCCGTGAATTCATATAATGTAGGCCTAAAAGAATGGCACCGTTTTTTTGTTTAGAGCTTTGTTTTGTTGTGATTTTTAGCCAAAAATTTCCAAATGACCTTTGTTTTATACCATGCTGCAAATAGGCCCCTATAGCCAATGAAGTCTTTTTACAATTTTGGCCTCTAAAGAATATAGATTTTGGCAAAATATAAGCTTTATTCTCCCTTTCTTGATGTAATAGAAGAGTTCCTCTTCTAGGACACACTAGAACAATGTATTTAATGCTCTTCAATTTAATTTGCTAAGTATCACAATTAATACAATTAAGGTCACTTGAAATGAAACTATTAACAAATTGAGTAATTTACTTTAACAATGTCAATGTGTTCTCACAATTACATTTGCTTTAATTAGTGTACAAGCTATTATTTAATAGAATACTTCACATAGAAAAAATGTAGTAATGCATTCTTGGCTCCTAATAAAAGAAGGAAAGAAACTTTTAATGTCCTGTAAGTGATTTTGTAAAAGAGCTGTTGGCTATCAAGTGGTAGAGGATGAATTAAAGGCCTGTCCAGCAGGCGAGATCATTGAGAGGAATGTGAGTCAACCAAATGGTTTTCTTGTCACATGTCTTTACCTCATCTATTTATCAATGTTTGAAATTAAGTTGGGAGTTTTAAATGGTAAATTTAAGAACAGCAATAGATATCCCTGAAAGTTTTAATAATCTTTAATTTCTTTTTGTTTTATTCCTCATTATTGTAATAATATTTAAATTTTTTGACTGTCATAGCCTAGTTCATTCTTAATCATTTATGTCAGTAGAGGAGAACAACATCATAGCTGGCAGAAAATAATTGGCAATTTTTAAAAATCTTGATTTTATAATGTTCCTGTACTTATAGCTTAATAAAGGTGTACCCAAAAGGAAGACCTGATTTTGATTGTTTTGTTAGCCTGTCGAATTTCTCTGTTCTGTCACCATGTTCAAGTCTTCATCCATGTTGATTCTCATTCTCTCTCTCTCTCTCTCTCTCTCTCTCTCACACACACACACACGTGAAACTGAAAGTAAAAATAAATTATTACATTTTTGTTTTCAAGGTCATTTTTGTGTACCATATATGTGTTGAGATGTCAGTTTTATCATTACACTAATCACATGTCCTCACTTTGCATTAGCAAATTCCAAAATCAGGCCATATATAGTGATTTTCTGTAAAGAGTTAATATCAATGAATGCAGTCATTTAGTAGATAATCGATAATTGGAGAACAAATTTGCTGAGGCCCCACTTTCATACCCTTATTCTAACTAATACCTTGGGACTGCTTAGTTCTAGAAACTTGCTCTGAGCGTTATGTGTCTCAGATCTTTTCCCTGTTTTCTTCCTATCAATGCAATCGCCATCCTGGATGCAAACAGCATTCCTCTGTTTCCCCTCCCCCTGAAGTCTTATATGTATCCAGCTTACACCCCTTTCCTTCTATTCTTCTTGTCCAACCCCTAAGAGTTCATACCCTCCCTTGGCTGACTAACTCCAAATTGCTTCCTTCCTTGGGCCTAAGAGGAGGCTCTTACCTAAATCAGATATTTCATCCCTGCTTCTATGGCCTTCTACACCTCCACACTCCTTGCTTGTCCTACCCTCTCACAGCAGTTCCCCCCCACCCCCTTCTCCCTCCTTTTCAACTATGAACCAGGGCTCTGCCCTGTGACCTAGAACCTTCATATTGTGAAAAGGTCTAGCTTCAGTGTTTATTACAGACTCATCCTGTGCCCAAAGAGACAATGATAACCTACCTGACCTCATTCATATCTTCCCCTTCTCAGGGATTCTGAACGCTTGTATTTCCTTTTACAAATCCCATCCCTGTCCTCCACTGCCCATCAATAAGCATTCAAATGATCATGATGGAATCCTACCATTCTACAAGAAATGATGAGCTCAGTGATTTTAGAGAAGCATAAAAGGACTTTCATGAAATGATGAAGAGCGAAATGAGCAGAACCAGGAAAACAGTGTATACAGTAACAGCAGTGTTGCTTTAAAAATCACTTTGAACAAAGAAGTTATTTTGACCATTATAAATACCCAATTAACTATCAAGGACATATGAAGAAGGATGCTATCTGTATCAAGAGAAAGAACTGATAAATAGAAGTATGTATAGGATAATTTTACATGCGTGTATATATTCATACACATATACACCCACACATACATATATACATACCTGTTTGTGTCTCATGGTAGCCATGGTAGGAGGAGGGCTGGAGGAAGGGAAGAAAAAAAAAGGAATTTACATGATAATTTTGTTGTATATTTGAAGTGAATAGCAAGTTGTGTATAGTAGATTTGCAGTTTCATGTGCAATCATCTTTTTTATTGTATTATATTATGGAAATACGTGCTTTCTTCTATAAATCAAAAATAAATTTTTAAAAAAGTAAGCATTTCTTAAGCACCTACAGTGTGTCAGGTATTTAAATGCAGTAGTGTTTATTATATTCCCTGGTGATACAGAGAGAGACAAAAGACAGCCCCTGCCTGCTGGGAGCTCCACTTTAATGGGAGACACAATATACAAACAGCTCTTTCTACAAACAAGCTGTGTATGCAGAAGGTAAGTTGGAGATAATCAGTAGAGGGAAAGCACTAGCATTAAGGGGGATGAGGAAGGGCTTCTTGTAGAAGACTGGCTTTTAGCTGGGACTTGGAGCTAGTGGAACTGAGGAGACAGGTGTGATAAGGGAGAGTATTCCAGGCATGAAGAAGAGCCACTGCCAGTGCCTGGGGTTTGGAGAGGAGCAACAAGGAATAGCAGTGTCACTGATTGCAGAGTATGTGAGTGGGAGTAAGATGTGAGAAGACCAGAAAGGTAGGAGGAGGGGGCTGCATTGTGAAGGACTTGGGATGCCAATCACAGGATTTCATGTGGCAGCCCTGGTATAACAGGGAGTGAGGAGTTCACTGCTTTGCTCCTTTGGTCCTATTTCCTTCAAATCAGCCTTCTCCCTCATTGCCCTTCCCTAGTCTCATTCAGGATGTGCTATGCTGTCTACAATAGATGATCCATAGGGTTTTTTAAAAAAACAAACTTGCTTTCATCTTAAAACTTCTCCATTCTTACTCTTATCATTATGTTGCCCTCACTGAGACCTGGCTCACTCCTGTTAACACATTTTCCTAGACCGCCTTTTCTAGAACTTCTTATGTTTTCACTCATACCTTTGCTCATTGGTCATGGTTAGGGAGTCAGAACACTCTTAGCTACTTTCAGTGTCTTCCACTACCAACATCACTCAGTCACCTCTACTCATTTAAGGTTCACTCAATCCAAAATTGTGGTCATTGTTTCCTGTTGACCTCCAGAATACTCTCCCTTACAGTGAGTTCAAAGTTCACAGTCTTTCTTTCACCCACAACTCCTGCCCTCATACTAGGGGACTTCACTATATATATATATATATGTATGTATGTATGTATGTATGTATGTATGTATGTATGTAAGTACACACACATATATCTCATTCCCACAAATGCCCTAACTTTCCATTTCCTTGAACTCATTTCTTATGATCTACTCTCCTACCTCACCTCAGTTACACTCAGAGATGGTCCTATCCTAATCTTGCTATCACCCACGTGTTTCACTTTCATGTTTATGAACTCAGATTCCTCTATCTGATTATAACATTTTAACATTTCGTATTTCCCTCTGTCTTACAACCCTCTACCTTGTTCTTCATTCTCAATATGACGACCAGTTCCTCTACCCCTTAGTTCATTTCCAGGCCATCACCCCTGCACTGGCTTACAATCCCCTCCCTTCTCCATATTGATTGGTGAACCACTTGAACTCTACACTATCCTTTTGAGTCCCTTGCCTCCTTGTCCTATTTCTGGCTTTGCCCTGCCAAACTCCAGCCTTGGGTTCCAACCACCATTCGCTAGCTTTGCCCCAATTCATATGCTACTGAGCACAGCTTGAGAGAATCAGGAAAATGTGTTTCCTGGGTCCCCTACAGATTTATGTTACATATTCTCAACTGGGTGTTCACTGCAGTAAGGCATTCCTTTTACACCTTCCCAACTGATTCATCATACCATTTTAGAAATGGACACAATTTTGTTGATGGACATATGACACCAAAGAAAATGTATTACCATCTTCTTTGCTGCGGTACCACATGAATTACTGAGCTTTTCTATCTGTCTTTCAGCTGAAGCCTCCCATATGTCTTAACTGCTTCCTAGGCCTCTTTATTATACTTTCCTCCAAGCCCTCTACTATCTTGCTTGGCCTATTGGGTATTCTTCAAACACAATGAATGATCCATCTTAAACAGCATATTTTAGAACTTTTCCTTAAATTGCAGTGGAGCTCACCTATAAATCTGAAAAGCAAATTCTTTAAAAAAATTTGGGCCACATTCACACATCTCCATTCCTGTGGCATCTCTGTGAGTTTGCATGACTTCAAAGATTTCCCCTTCTGTATTACAATCTAGAGTTCATTTTAGTTTATTGGACATCTGCATTATATTCTTCCTATATAATACTTTTATTCTTTTCAATGTTTTGGCTTACTAGTTGCATATATTGGCAGTTTTCTTAACTTTTGCATTCCCCCAAACAGGTAATGGTCACTTGTGTCAAGGCAGGGAGTCAGCCCTTGGTCCAGCATTGAGGGAGGGGGGTAGAAATAAAACCTTTTAAATATGATTTGATGATAGCCTTTGGAAGTACTGAACAGAAACTAAAAGTAAAAGTAATGTGGCTACTTAGCATAGATATTAGAATATGAATTACTAAAAATCTATATTCCAGGGTCAGCTGTTGAAAAGATGGTCTCTTTACCAGGTTTCACTCTGTTTAGCTAAAGGGTAATTTGTGTCCTGTGGATTCTAAAAAAAAAAGGATTCTAAAATGTCAAGTCTTCTCTAGCAAGTGCTGGGAAATAGATTTGCAAAGAATTTGTACAGTGTAATAGCAAAATGAAAAGTAATTCTATTTATCCCTTATTGATACTAGATTACTAGATACTAGATTTCTCATTACTTATAGATACTAGATTTTCAACAATTATAATAAAAATCCATTTCATACTTGTTAATTTGTTTGTATTAACATTAGATACCATAAAGGAAATAACACTTCTGATAAATTCCCATAAAGTAACTCAGTGTTTGTTATTGAGATATGTTAGCAATTGAATGTGATAGGTTGAATTTAGGATCTTAAAAGTTGGCTCAGCATTAAGAGATATGATAGGGCTCTTTCTAGTCTGCCAATAAGTATATGGTTCTATAATCTGGTGACTCATAATCTGATATTTAACATTTATTTGATGGTCATAGTAACCCTAGGGGAAATTTGTCTACCCAGAAATACATCGTTCCCTCCAATATTTCATTATCTCGACTTTGGTAGTTATTCTTCCCTGTCCAGATATGGCTCTTATATTAAATACCTAAACAAATGGAGTAAAGTCTGAGATTCTTGCCCTTGGACTGGAGTAACTTTAACTATATAGATGAGATACTTTCTTCTCTAGGATACATAAAATATGATGGATTTGATCATCAATCATAACAGAAAGCAATGCTTTTTTAAAAAAATTATTATAGTCCACTCAGTGTACTATTGACAGTGGTACGTACTGGGAAAAACATAGAACTCAGAGTCAAGATGAGCATGGTTTCTAATCTCATATTTGCTGGTAATAATACAAGCAATATTGAGCAATCACCAACCTCTATGAGTCTGTTTCCTTATTTCTAAAATAAGAAAGTTAGACTGAGACTCTCTAAATCCCCTCCTAGCTATGATATTGTAGGAGTCTAAGTCTGCATCCGTGAGTAAACAAAAAAAGTTTCTCATTCCATATATAATTTTGAACAAAATTATAATATGTATACATCATTGCACTATAACCTGGTTTACCTTTTAATACAGTCCTTCAAAGCTTGCTTCACTTATTTCATCATCTGCATCTTACTTCCATTGACCTTATCATATTTTTCTCTGATTTAGTTGTCTGATTTTACAAACCACAAATCAGTCAGCCAATTAGTAGTCAATTAGCATTTATTAGAAGCTACTACCTACCAAGTTCTGTGCTTAGAATGGGGAGTAGAAATCCAAATAGAAAAACTGCCCCTGCCCTCAGGGATTTTACATTCTAGTGGATAAGACAATACTCCAAAGAGATCAAAGAGAGAAAAAGAACCTATATGTAACAAAAATGTCTATAGCAGCTTTTTGTTTGTTTGTTATACCAAATAACTGGAAACTAAGGTGATATCAATCTGTTGGGAAATGGCTCAATTTATGAGATGTGAATGTAATAAGATATTATTAAGTTTTAAGAAATGATGAAAGGGATGACTTCAGTGTTCAGAGAAACCTGGGAAGATTTCCATAAACCGATGCAAACTGAAGGGATCAGAACCATTTACACATTAAAATTGTAGAAACAGACTGCATTGAAAGACTGAACTGTGATCTCTGTAATATGTTACCATGATTCTTAATGACTGATGATAAATATGCTACCCACATCTTGATAGAGAGGTAATAGAATCAAGGTACAGAATGAGACGTACATTTTCAGACACAGTGTGGAAATTTGTTTCACTTCACCATAGGTACACAGTTAACTGTTCCAGGGGCCTTATTCGGTATTTTCAGTGGAGATGTGGGGATTAGCAGGAGAAAGAAGCTAGTCAGAGGGATTGTTAAAAAAAAAAAAAAGAAAGAAAAGAAAAGAGGGTCACCGAAGCATTTTTTTTTAATACAAGGAAGATAACATAAGGGAGGCCAGAAGGAAATACAGACAATCGGGACAGCTTCACAAGTTACATGTTTAATTTATTATGTACTTAAAAGGAAAAATAAATACTTCATAATTGAGACCCACAAATTTGTGTACAATCCTTTTCTGTTCTATTGTGTATATAGAAGTATTCATATTATTTGGTGCATAGTAAGTTAAAAAAATTAAAGATTTTAAAAACTAGAATGGCTTAATAGTATGTGGTCTGTATTCTGTATATTCATTATTAGTCACTCTGAAGAAGGCTTAAGTATACTTTTCATTTCTCATGTCATGTATTACTACTCAAATAGTAGTGAGGTAAATAAAGAACTAGCCTAAGAGTCAGTAAATAAAACTAGTCAGATCTTGCCTCTAACAGACATGCAGAGTGACCCTGCTTTGGAGGAAGGCATTTCCTTTCTCGAAGTTCCTCATACCCATGAAATCACAGGTCTGTTAAAAAAAGAAAAAAGATGTAAAAATCAACACTTACATGATATATATACATACACACGCACACACACACACACACAGAAATAAAAACATTATGGTGTGTTTATTGAACTACAAAAAGTAATTTAGAATTTGGCACATGTAACTCAATAATTTTAGAGATTTGGTGAGAATAATATAGAATTACATAATGTAATAATTATGTTCTTCAAAAGTAAAATGAATGAGTTTTTCCCTTTGTGGATTTTTGAATAGCATTTTAAATAATGAAAACTTGTGTGTATGTGTATGTGTGTATATGGGTATACTTTATTTTTCTGTGTGTGTGTCTGTGTGTGTGTGTGTGTGTGTGTGTAAAACATAAAAACATAATCTAGTTCTGGGATTATTTTATTAAGTCAGAACAAGTGAAAACTCTAGCCTTTGCATGTGGCAGTTTAATACCTGTGTTCATTAAAATTGTAAGTGATGTTAAATCATATTTCATAATTACCAAAGTAAAGCATTTTAAACAGATTTTTAAAAACTTTTCATCTACATTCTTGAAATGTATTTTAGTACAGTCAATGGTATAGCCCATCTGAAAATCCTGGGCATTTGAGAATTGTTTCTAGTGTTTCTTATGGCATCAGTAGTAGAAATCACTCATTAAGCATAAAAACCTATCTATCTCATAAGATGAAGCCAATGTTATTGATGAATGTTACGTTGAAATACCATTGGCCAAAGTACTCCAGGGGCTTCTTTTTTCCCCTGGTATTATCTAAGCAAAGAAATAACTTCATGCAACTGCACAGCTTGAGGGGAAGTCATGAAAATGCCAAGGTACATTTACGTACTTGATAATTTCTTACCATTTAAAAATACAGAAAAGGGGTATATTTATGCACAATCTGGCCTTTTAACAAAGAAAAATAAGCCTATGTTTAGGCTGCCACTGCTACAAACAAAACAGCTGATACTTTAATGAACACCATACTGAGGGGCAGGCAGGACATAAGGCGAGTTAAGCAGGTTACAAACCGCACATCTTCTGTTTAGATATAGGAGGTCTCCCCAACATTGACAGTTCGTTGTACTGATGAGGCAAGCGGATAGACAGAAACAGAAGGAGACCATTTGTATCAATTTGAGTAACAGAACTAGTAATGAAGTGAAATAGCCACAACAAATAGTCTCACCTCTACTTTGAAATGGATTATTGGTGTTTTTCCCATCTTTTCAAAAAAAATAAAATAAACAGTTAAGCAAAAGCTTATTTTATTTTGTTTACACATCAAGACCAAAGGAATAATACATTTCCAATCCAGATTTTTTTTTTAAGAAGAAAACACTTTCTGGACACACAAACAAATTTTAATCTTGGTAACCTGACAGCTTTGTTTAAACATTGAATATGAGTTTCCTTTCATGAAAATCTTTTCAAAGTACAGCAATTCAGCTGTGAAAACCTGAATACATTAATGATGACAAAGGAGCTCCAGAATGAGCCAACATTTGTTTTTGTTCTTTTACAACATTTCCTGATGAATTGCACATGCAAGAATGTTGCAGGTTATTTTAATTTTCTTTTTTTTAATTTGATAATAAATGTCTTCAGTGTTTACCTTTTTAGTTAAAGTAGCTTATTATTACTAATGAGCCATAATTATTTTTTAACAAAATGACTTTGAGAAATTTTTATTTAGTGTCTTAAACATACATATTACCAAAAGAGAGAGGGAATTAAGGCATGGGGTAATGCGATTATATTCAGAAATACATCAATACAGTATTAGGTTCTGGATCAGTTTCTACCAAATTTAGTCATTTCTATCATCCCAAAAGAAATATTTACCAAAGTTATATATATAGTAATAAGTCCTTTGATATCAGAATTTTTTTTTAATTTTGTAGGGGTGGAGAGATAGAGATAAAGAGATGGTATATATTTGTATATATGTGCGTGTGTGCATCTGTTTATGCATATACACATAAGTATGCATACACATGTATCTATATACATATATGTGTGTGCATGCATGTCTATGTATTAAAAGGCAGTGTGTCTAGGAACTCCTCTTTCCACATATTATCCCTCTCAAAATATACAAAAATGTATTTCATGGAGTAAAAACTAATGTTGGAATCTTAATCTACCTGAAAAAAACCCAGTGTTTTAAAATGTGATAAGGTAAAGGTAGTACTTTGAATGTACATGAGAAGCAGTGATTATAGTAGTAATACATGTAAGCAAGAATGCTCTCAGTTATTTATATTACTTAATTTTTCTTTGCAAATAATTATTACTTGCAAGGAATGTATTCTATAAAGTGAGCTTAGTCTTCTGATTTATTTTTTATATTAAAATAATTTCTCTTTAAATTTTGAAAGTTTCCATCAATTCTATCCAAAGACATTAATTTATAATAAAAGCCCTTTTCATTCAATGCTGTCATTTGGTAATACTCCTCTTTATAACATTCTTTCTTTCTCTTCTAAATCTTTGTTAAACTGGATTGTTGAATTTTGTCATATTTAGAAATGTCAGGTATTTGCACTAGATAATTAAAGGTAGTTAAACTAGCCAGTAACAGAGCAAACTTATGCCAAAAGAAAACATTTTGTGTCATTGGTAAATATTAAACTTTTGCCTTGTCAAGTTATACATTTATCATGCAATATTCATAAGAGTCAGACTAAGGACAAGTAGATCATAGGATTACTATAATGCCTATCTCTATAAGGGTGAAAAAATTTAAAACATAAAAGATATTGTAAATAGATACATTGTTCTATTTTCTCTTTTTTTGCACCTTGATAAATTCACATAGTGGAAATGTTATCAATAAGTCATTTGCCAGTAATATCATTCATCTTTTCTGCCCTCCATATTGCCTTTGTTTAACAGCTAATGTTGTAGTATAGAAATATATGGGTTTATGTAATCTTATTTGCTTATCACTTAGTACAAATTTGGCAGCATTTCCATACCTTGACCCAGTCACAGATAATTATCTCAAGGATCGAAGTGATTACAATCACATTCTCCTATCTGCCTCACTTAGCACTAGCTGTGTTTACACAAAGCCCTTCAGATTCTTCTGTCCTCACTTAGGGCTTCAGTCAGTGACTTCCCTATAAGAACCTGTTTTTTTAACTTCATTTTCAATGTTCTCTTTATCAAAACTGTATATAATTAAATGGAACATAAAATAACTATCATGAATGCATTATGTATAAAAATCAAGTGTAAATATGTTTTATAACAATGTATAAAACACAGTAATATGCCCAATTATTAATTATACAGTGTCCAAAAAGTGTTAGTGCAGTTTTAAGCTTGAGCAGCTTTTTAGTATTTTAGTATTCTAAGACTTTTTGTGATGCTCTATATAATGTATACTTCCACATCACTAAAATCTTACTCTGAAGTCTTATCATGGTGTGCAGGTGTCCCTAAGTCTTCAAAATGACATGCCATTGGAGTGCTAGTCCTCTGAGGTTTGGCCACATAGGAGAGGCTTTGTATAAGAACTACTTGTGTTTTATCTGAAGACTAAATAGTTATGTTCAGATATGCTGGTGGTAACCAGCTGATGAATTCTGTTAGTAACTTCAGTTCTCAAAGACAATCTGAGAGAGATTGGGATCTCGAAGCAGAAGTCATTTTCACATTGTGACAAAATCACAAATCCCTGTTGTAGTGAAATATTCAGTTCTTTCACTTTTAAATACTTGGTAATCTGATCTTTATGTTAATAAAAAATATACATACCTTTTTCATAATTTTTAAGTTGCTATATATACTACTTCCCTCTGCTGTTGTAGTATTTCTGAATGGCATAGAAGAATTCAATAATTGTCCATTATTGTTACTTCATTATGAGGAAAGATATAGGTTATGTATGGGGAAAAAACAGGCATTCGGTACTTTCGAAGGACAAAGAGCAAACGTCTCTTGTAGAATTGAGATACTCAGGTAAATTTCTTTTGGCAGCGCATTGTGTTCTATCAAATGGATCAACATTGATAATTTAAAAATAATTATTAGCAACCAATAAAAGTATTTGCAAACTTGTTCTCAGGATAGCAACTATTTATTCAAAGTGCCTACTGTGTAGGGCCTTGGAATACAGAGATGAAAGGTCTGCTCTTAAGGAACTTAAGAATGTATTAAGGGAGAATAAAACAAGAAGTAAAAATGTTATAAGGTTAAAGAAGTAATCTAGACAAAATTCAGTGAGAAATGAGGAGAAATCAATACTAAAAACCAAAATGTCCAAAACCACGTGATTATCTCAATAGATACAGAAAAAGCCTGTGACAAACTACATTTATGCTAAAACCCTAAAAAATATAGATATAGGCGGACTCTTTTAATATGACAAAATGCATGTAAAACCAAAAGCAGGCATCATATGTAATAGGACACACTAGAACCTTTTCCAATAAATATAGGAATGAAACAAAGATGCCCACTCTCCCTACTATTATTTGATATATTTTTGGAAATGCTAGCATTAGCTATCAGATCAGAAAGTAATAAAGGCACAAAAATAGGCAAAGAAGATATAAAACTATTGTTGCTTGCTGATGATGTGGTGGTATACTAGAAAAATCCTAGAGAATCAGCAGAGATTCCAATTGAGACAATTTTAATAGCTTAAGCAAAGTTTACAGGCTAAAACTAAATCCTCAAAAATCCAAAGCGCTTCTATATACTAATAAAACCCAAGAAGCAATAATAGAAATGGGAATTTTATTCCAGATAACTACAAAATGCGTATAAACTGATCTGGAAAGTTAGTTTTAATTCTGTATCATTTAATTATTAATATTAATTTACAATATTCTATTCTCTGTTCAAAAGGCCACCTTTTTATACTCACAGAAAAAACCCTATCATTTTAGCTAAGGAATGTCATCCCATTCCTCTCTCTTCCCGGGTCTGGGCTGGGCCTTACTTTTGTTTACCCTGTAAAGAGAAGACAGGCTGTGTTAGTCTATGCTGCTGAGAGACATTCTTACTGTCCTTGGTCCCTTCATTAAAATTTGGAGCTGCCTTGCTCCTGAAGGAGAAGTAAAGCCAGAGAGATTCTGATGGGGAAAAGTGTTGCTTGTCCATATTGCTGGAGGCTGCTGAATCTCTTGAAGAGGTCTCATTCTTCAGCTGACCTCCCTCCCTTTAGGATGAAGTGATTGGGAGAAGTTGAGAGTTCTTAGCTCACTCCTCATTAAATATCCACCAACCAGTATGGCCATTTGCTTGTCAGGGGAGGTTCTTGTCAGAAGGGAAATAGGTATATTTAAGGTGACACAAGATGCTGCCTTTCTGTCTTTGGTCAGTGAGACTACTGACCATCATTATATTGATTATTTGGCAGCCTAATTGATGAATTGATTTTTAGTACCCAGAATTTTGTCTCTCAGAATTTTATTTGTAACACTATCTGGGGAATGACCTGCCAAAGCACACCAAAGATTTGTATAACAAGTTTTAATTTCAAAGTGCTACTGAAATAAAGAATAGCTTAACTGACTGGAGTATTCAGTGCTCATGGATAGTCTGTGCCAATATAACAAGAATGAGAATACTACCAAAGTTAATTTGCATTTTTAATGCTATACCAATCAAATTACCAAGGGGATTCTTTATAGAAATCAATAAAATAATAAGGCAGCAGTCATCCAAACCATCTGGTATTGTTTAAAAATAAATCAGTGGAACAGACTGTACAAGAGAAAATAAAAAAAAAAAACAGTGGCTCTCAATAACCCAGTGTTTGATAAAGTAGAAAATATATCTATTGAGGCAGGGGTGAGGCGCGGCTCTTTATTTGATAAAAACTGCTGAGAAAACTAGAAAGCAGACTGGCAGAAATTAGTCTTAGACCAACATCTTATGCCGTATTCTAAAATGCATTCTAAATAGATACCTGACCTCAGCATTAAAGATCGTACTAATGAAAAAATTCAAAGAGAAGTGGATCACATATCTCTCGTAGCTAGGTAGGAGATGCCTTTTTAACCAAAGAATAGGGAGGGGCAATTATAAAAGACAAAATAGGTAAATTTGATTACATGAAATTGCAGAGCTTCTGAACAGGAAACATTTATGTACCCGGGTGTGTTTGTGTGTGTGTGTGTGTGTGTGTGTGTGTGTTTGTGACAACCATTTCCCACTACCAAAGTGGTCAAAAGATACGAACAAAGAGTTCTTGAAATAAGAACTGCACAGTATTCACAACCACATAAAAATAATGCTCCAAATTACTAATAATAAGAGAAATGTAAATCAAAACAACCCTGAGCTTTCACTTTACACTGCAAATTGACAAAGATGACAAGGATGGGGACAGTCAACACTGCAAGAATCATGGAACAATGGATGCACAAACATTGTTGGTGGAGCTGTGAAATCATACAACCATTTTGGAAATAAATAACTAAAGTGTCTGTACTGTTTGAACCTGAGACTAATCCTAGGCTTATTCCCCAGGGAAGCTGATGATAAGAAGAGAGACCTCATATACAAAATATTTACAGTAGTACTTTTTGTGATAGCATAGAATCGGAAACAAACAGATGCACATCGGTTAGGAAATGACCAAACAAGTTCTGGTACTGGAATGTAATGGGGTATTACTATGCTGTAAGAAATGGTGAATATGATGAACAGAGAGAAGCATGGGATGATGTACATGAACTGATGCAGAGGGACATCAACAGAGGCAACAAGACAATATACGTGATAACTCCCACAACCTACATGGAAAGAACAACCACACCCCTGAAAAACAAAAGTGATTGTAACCAAATTATAACAAGAGTGAGTGGAATGAAGAGATATGAGAGGACAACCCCAATTTACCCTTTTGTAGAGGTGGGAGGGTTACAGGCGTTGCATATTGGGTTTTCATAATTTTTCATTGTATTTATTACTTGTGCTGATTTTTTCTCTTTTTTAAAAAAAATACTGTTTTTTTATATGAGATAGTTCTCTGGGAGGTACAGGGGAAAAATATTGGGGATGATTATAATGATATTTAAAAATACCAATAAAAGCTTATTTAAAAGAAGGAATTAGGGGAGAGCCACTACTGGTAACCCTATCCTATAGTCACAAATGGTAACATAATAAAATCAGTAATTTACTAACCTGCTATAAATGGTAACTACTGCTGCTTCTGCTGGCCAGTCATTATTTACAAAGCTGTGTAAGATCATATTTAAAACAAGAATAACTTTTCAGAACTTTCTTATTTGGAGGTATAGTTGGATAAATTTTGAACTATGTGATCTTACTTTGGAAAGCCTTTGTACTGAGAATCTCATGTAGTTTGATTAGTGTAAAATCCATTTTTGAATTGTTTTCTATGTGGTGTAATATATAATAAATGTTTTCTTACATTATCATCATAAACAGATTTTAAAAAGAAAAGTTCTATTTAAAAGAATGAAATGAATTTATATACACTAGGATTGTTTTAACTAACATTTGTAATATAATTTATATTTTAGATACTTTGCTTTTGTTTACTTTCTAAATAAAAATTTTTAAAAAGCTTTGTTAAATAGAAAAAGCCATAAATCTGTCCATTAGTAGGCATTTCTACCTTGCACTCAGATGAATTCTCATCAAATTTGATTTGCTGACTGGTGACCAGAACAGATGTTAGCTTAATGGGAGAGAGAAGAAGAGAATTAAGTGTGTTGAGCCTCAGAGCCACCTCCAAATTTCTCTGACTCATTGCTCATTTTATTCTTTAAATAAGTACAGTGAAAAGTTCTCACACTTTGCCCTCAAAGTTTTATGACAGGCACTAGTTTCATATAACTTGTTTTTCCTGAGGATGACTAGAAATACAACTAAACTTAACAAAGACCTTATTTCTATGTGTTTTCAACAACCTTTTATTTGTACAATGAACTATTTAGCAGCTCTTGTTCAGTCTTCTGAATAGAAGTAAGTGCTTATGTCTCTATATGCCAGTCTGCATTTACATGAATATACAATAGTAAAGTAATTTGTAAGTTATAACATGACTGGTTATTTGCACACACCTGATGTGATTTTAACTCCTTAGTTTATGAAAGATATGTTAAGCGTCTTTGGATCTAGACATTTAATTATCTTTATTTCTCTTCTTAGCCGCACTACTTAACTGTAGAATGAAAACATAAAATGACTGTACATTTATTACAACCTCCATTGACCACTGATGGCATAAACTTTTCAGGATTTTTAGAATGATTAAATATGTAGATTTTTTTAACAAGATTGTTGGTTACTTGTCATCATCACCATTATTCTTTATATTATTATTATTATTCCATGCATTCTTATTAAGAATAAATCTTTGGTTCACCTGCTCAACTTGCTTTGAATGGAGGAGAGGATTCATGGTTTGTTTTTCATTAGATTTCAGGCTTTGAAGCACTAGAATAAAATGATTAAGTAGGAAAATTGTGGTGTTCTGGTGACTCAGCTACGCAGATTCTGATAACACTGATAGAATACTCACCATACAGTACTTAATAGTATTATTAGACATTCAGTGAGCTCTCTTAGGCACTCTAAAATGACAGATAATCTCAATTTTCTTATTTTTATTTCTTTATTAGTTTTCTGAAAGCATTTTTCAAAAATGTGTTTTGTTCTGATATATGTTCCATTTAAAAAAATCTCCCTTTGCAGACCTGTAGTTCATATATGAGTGGTTGACATATTTTCCCAAAATTATCTTGATTTGTGTTAAATTATGACATTTCTTATTATTAACAATGAAAAGCTTTTGAAAATACTATATAAACATACATTCATATCACGAATTAATGTATCTTTCAAGTGTAGTTCATTACTTAGTTGCATTTTATAAAGAGTTATCTTTAAGTCACTTCATATGGGAAATATAATTAAAAACCCCTAGAAAAATTAAATACATTGATTTTTTGAAATTTTGATAATTTCCTAGTGACCAAAAGTAGTAGCCGGTATATAATTTGTAGTTGTTCTGTTAGTTGTAAGGTGCTCTCATTTGTCTAGCCAAAGTAGAATGTTACTGGCTTTCCCAACTTGGCCTGCCATATTCTGCTTTCTGGATTTTACATATCATCCCCTGTTCCTAAAATGCCCCACTTCCTTATTACTACTTTCCATAATAATGTCTTTCTTGAGGACTCAGGAGTCATCTCTACTGTGAAGCCTTCCGTGTGCAGACTGCCCAGCTCAAAGGTTTTTTCCTCCCTCAGATATTCCCGAGGCCCTTTGATTTCTCGTTTGCCCCTGTCGCTTGTTAGCTTGTACTATCCTTATTGGTTTTTAGGTTGTATGCTCCCGTTGGAAGAATGTCAGCTCTTAAAGCATAGGGAATATATTGGTTTTATCCTTGTATTCCCAGTAACTAGCTTAGTGCCTTGACATTCTAGGTGCTTAGCAAGCGTTTATTGAAGTGTATTACTGAGTGCTGAAATGTGCATATTTTCAAATTTGGTGTATGTGATTACTTGATTTTATTAATTACATTATTTCTCTTGTAAAACCAACCTTTGTTAAATACTATTTTGTATCAAGCTAAGTAATTGTTCTAAATTTCTCTCTCTAGAACTTCTTAGTCTCTTATTTTTATATTTATAATTATAAGCAGAAAAGAACAAAAAAAGAATATTTATTATATATCCTCCATTAAAAAGTCTTCCTCTGATACCTCCTTGCAGTGTGGTGTTGACCCCAGGCTCTTGAAGACTATGCCAGCAGGCCCCAATCTGCCAGGGCCCATCGTGCTTGTCTATATGTGCAGAGAGATAAGTTTGGTGAGGTTCATTGCCATTTTGGTGGCTGGGTGATGAATTTTTTCTTCCATGATAATGCTCAGAAACCATCTAAGTTTCCAGGATGAAGTGCATGCCCCAATTTTGGAGATCCTTAATGAAATAATTACTTTTTTTAGATTTTTGCTATTGAAATCCTTGGCCTAAGGATAAGATTCTTTGAGGTTATTATACTTTAGCTTCGAATCAAAGAAGTGGTGGAATATTTATGGAGTGTCTGGGATGGGTTCATTATACTTAAGACTAAAACATAGCATTTTAGATGTAGTAAAGTGGTCCAGTGTGGTGGTCTAATAGGATAGTAGTAATAGGTACTCATAATGTCATGCTTTCACAAAAGGGATAATGTCAGTATGATATTAACCATGCCATCATGTTGCAGTTAGGTGATTTATTTCATTGGGTCACACCCTTTCATGCTGTCCAGAGGAAACCATAATAATTTTTTCTTTAATGCAATTAGGAGCCAGAAGAATGAAGGGACTTTTGAGTTAGATTTTGCCTTTAACAGCTCCAGAAACTCTAATTCTCAGGGAATTCTGAATCATACATTGTACAAACACCTGCTTATAAGTAAAACACTTTGTGAGGCACCTATTCTATGAAGTCATCTTCATGTGATTAAATCATGTATGCATATTATTTTATAATAAAATACCCAGGACATGAGCAAGTAATCCTTGCCACATGATACCAGCTTGAAAATGGGCTTTCCTTTACTGTTTACATTATTTTACTTTAATTTTTTTTCTTTTCTATTGTCTACTTGCTTATATATGTGGACTAAAATGTTCTGAATTATAGGTGCTTAATTAATGGCTATTAAAGGAAAGAATCATTTTAAAAAGTGGTCACTAAACATGGCAATTTCCATTAACTCATAATCATCAATCTGCACCCATAGTGTGAGGAGACTTCCTGCATGAAGTAGAAAATGAACAGATCAGAGGAACTTAGTTCACTCTTTAAGGAAGATCGGAGTCACAGTTTACATTTTAGACATTAAGTCATTAATGAGAGGTTCATTTGCTCAACAGGGGTAGAATAATTTTTGCTTTGTTTTTTAAAATAGTGAGAGAACACAGTAGAAGAGTATCAGGCAGGGGACATAAAAGGGTGTGGAAGAAGGAAGGTCCTAAAAGCTTGAAGGGAGAGGCAGATTTGGGTGCTACTGTTAAGTGGAGCCCAATGGAAATATGACCCATGTATTCCAAGAACCTCACAAAGAAAGTCAGTTTCACATCCACGTTCTGGATTGAATATAGAGATGAGATAGTGAAAGTGGAACAAAAATAAGATCCTATAATAAAATACTGTCTTCTCTTTTAGTCAGTTGTATCCTAGTCAATTCCGTCCATGTGCAATAAGTTATGCCCCAGTGAAAATTAAAGAGCAAGTTGCATTTGGAAGATCAGGTCATCGTAACTCATTGACATTAGGCCACATAACTGAATAATGTCTTACTTCAGTGAAATACATCAAATGAGATCAACAATTATGACTCATAAACATGCCTCGCAGGCATAAAACAGCAGGGAATTAGCATGTGAGGCTGATAAATATGCATGTAAATAAGCTCCCAAAGGAATAACATGGGTTTGATTGATAGGTTTAGAATTGGAACATATGTAAACCCCTTTATTCCTCATTCTGGTGTAGCTAAGTAAAGATGCGTTTTACTTGTTAAAAAGTTTCAATAACTTTGTAAATCTTAATGCCACATCTGTTTTTTTGTGTGTATGTCACTTGTAAGATTAATTGAATTGTCTACAGGGTGGATGGCCCTCACATACAGTATATAGTGAGACATAATGTGACTGAGTGTTTATGCTTGTGAAGGTAGAATGGGCATAACTTCTTTGCAAATGGGCTGGTTTTACATATTAAAATTATGCACATTTATAGTTAGTAAGTTGCCATTTGAAATAAAGGCAACATAGTCTGTAATACTGGTTTTCTAAGTAATGTTTTATATTTCTATCTGTTGTTGTTGTTCAGTCTTTCTTCAGTCATATCCAACTCTTTGTGACCCCATTTGGTATTTTCTTGGCAAAGATATAGATGAGGAAACTGAGGTGGTTAGGGTTAAGTGACTTGCCCAGGGTCACACAGCTAGCAAATGTCTGAGGCCACATTTGAATTCAGGTCTTCCTAACTCCAGGCCCAGCACTCTATCTACTATGTTACCTAGATGTCCTTTGTATTTCTATAATCTCCTTTTGTTTATATTTAAGCAAATTCTCATCTGGCACCAAAGTTATAGTTCTCTTATTGATTTTCTGTATTCATTTCAAATAATGAATGGCTTGAACTTATCTATTTGCTTGGCCTTTTCTGTATCCAGAAACATAAACATAGAGTTGTCTGGTGCTCATGATGATTAGACGATATAGACACCATGATTTAACATTCTTGAATCATAACAGGGAACTGTGGAGGACACCTGCTTCCTCATACAGATCAGGCGGATGATAGATTTGGGAGCTTTCCATCTCCTCTTGCAGCTCGAAGTTACGGGTTAGAGAAGAAAGATCACTCAAGCAGCTAGCGTTTCAGGCAGTAGAGTAGTAATTTAGCACAAATTTAGGAGATTCCTTAATGTTCTGTTTTCAAGAGCAAGGATTATTTCCTCTTCTGTCCCAGTGAAGTGATGAGTCAGTCTGAATCAGTTTCCCCTTCCTCCTGGTATAGCCTGACATTGGAAGCAATGGTCTGGTGGGATAGAGGCAGTCTCCTACTGCCTGTCACCCCAAGGACTGAATGGGAGAATATTCCACACCGAGCCTTTAGGGTTCTCCAGCAGCTGTCATTTCCCCACTTCAATAGATAACGATTAGTTAGAGGAATTAATGGGGACAAACAATTTTTCCCTACCCCACAAAGCTGCTAGAAACTCAGAATATAACACATTTATATTTAACTACCACATCCGTTGGAATCTGGTTAACACATAAACAAATAGCTATAATAAACATAATGGATAAGTTATCAAGCTGCAGTCTGCAACTTCTGAGGGTTGTTACCAAGTTGTTACCAAGACTTATCAGGGTCAGTTTCATGGAGGAAATGGTACCTGGATTGGGCCTTAGAGGTTAGTGTCATTCAGCATGGGAAGAGGGAGCATGAGGACATTTGAGCAATAGGGAATGTGATAAATACACGAAGTTCAGATGACATGGGGCCTGTCTGGTCAGGAGAGAAGAGTTGAACTTGGCTAATTATTGAGTTTGTAAGGGTCATTAATATGAAACAAGGCTGGACAGTTAGCTTGGCAACTGATTGTGGAAGCCCTTAAGTGGCGGTTAAAGGAGTATCGACTTCATTCATTTACCAGAAGTGGGGGACTCAAGCAAAAGAAGGGAATAGTCATATCTTTACAAGAGGAAGACTGGTTTGGCATCAATATGAAGAGCTAATTAGGATAGAAGAGAGCAGCAGTGGAGGACCTGGTAGAGAGACTGGCAGCTAAAGCCTGTAATAGATTGATATCAGTAGAAATAGAATGGAAGAGTTGGAGCCAAGAGAGGTAGAATGAAAGGATCTGGAAGATGCCATAACTTTGGGCAAACTGACAGATAAGACTACTTGGTTGTGTTTTAAACTTATGCAGCTATTGGGGACACAGTCTAGGAGAGCGTTTTAAGGTTTGCAAAATACTTTACAAACATTATCTCTATTGATAGAGAAAAGTAAATGAATGTTATAGGTCCAAGTAGGCAATCAAAGGCCAAAATTGAAGAAAGGAAGGGAATAGGACCTGCTGTGCCTCGGGCATTGTGCTAGGCAGTTTATAAATAATTTCTCATTTCATCCTCACAACAACCCTGGGAAGTAGGTGCTTTTATTACCCACATTTTATAGTTGCAGGAAACTTGTAAGGTAAGCAGAAATTAAATGACTTACCCAGGGTCACACAACTAGTGTCTGAGGCCAGATTGGAACTTAGATTTTCTTGACTCGTTGCCCAGCACTCAATCTATTGTACCACCCACTGTTTCAAAAGCAAATTGTTCAACACGTACAAGACTTACATGCAGAACCTTGACCTTTGATCTTAGGACGTAATTCACAGTAGAAATAGACAGTATTATGACAAGAAGTGCCTGCCTATCATCTCATTTTTTAAAAAAAAATTTCAATAAATTGTTATAATCTTTTGTTTTTACATTGCCTAAATTTTTCATTGTACCTTTATCCCTTCCCACAGTCTTTTTATGACAAATAATATTTTTTAAATGAGAAAGAAGGAAAAATGAGCAAAATCAAGTAATACATTGAAAAAATGATTATATATGCAGTGTTCCATACCTGAGGATGTTCAGCTCCTCCCCTCTGCCTCTCCCTCCCTCATTAAAAGAGTAGAGGGAGGTATCTTCTCACATGTTTATTCTTTGTTATTTTGAGCTTTTGTTTTTGGTTATTTTGTGGTGGTTGTTCCTTTCGTTGACATGGCTGTAGTAACTCTGTATATTGTTTTCTTGATGCTACTTACTTTAGGTCAGCTTTTCTATGCTTCTCAGTACTTCTTCTATTTATCATTTCTTACAGCATAGTAATATTCCTTAGTTTTCATGTACCATATTTTGTTTAGTGTTTCCTCAATCAATGGGCATAGGTTTTCTTTGCAGTTCTTTGCCACCAGAAAAAGTGCCACTTCATTTGCACGATTCCAAACTGCCTTCCAGAATAGTTGCTCTAACTCATAGCTCTGCGCGTTAGTAGTCTGCCTCTCTTTTGACAATACTCCAGCAATGACTACCTTTATTCTTTGGCGTCTTTGCCAATGTGCTGGTTGTCAGGTTAAACCAGGATTGTTTTGATTTTCGTTTTTCTTATTATCACCCTCTTATTAATTATTAGTGATTTGGAGCATCTTTTCACATGGTGCTAATAATTTGCAGTTCTTTTGAGAACTGCTTATTCATTTCTTTTGACTACTTAACTATTGGGTAATGACCTTTGGTTTTATATTTCTGATAGTTCTCTATATATCTCGGATACCAAATCATCATCTGAGAAATTTAATATAAAGATTTTTTCCCTATTCTGCCACTCCATTTATTTATCCTTGATGCATTAATTTCTTTGTGAAAATCCATTTTCAGTATAAAGTCATCAAAATTTTCTATCTTACCTTTTGTAATTGACTTCCAAATATTTTGTGCCTCCCGTAGTTATTTTACTGGAACAAGGAAACAGATAAGCTCTTGTAGTAATCACATAACAGATAAAAATAATTATGATAAAAAATTGGAATTACATCAAAAAGGCATCGACAGTATTCTATGACATCTCATAATAGGGAGAAAACAATCAATTGATAAGCATTTTTATATGCTTGGGGTCTGTTTTACGTAAACTGGGCATGTAAAATACATTTTAGTGTAGTCTTCCCTCCCCTCCCCTTCGCTTCTTCTAGGGCTTCTCAACAGTGATTAGTATGACTTCTGTAAGTCTTTTTTTCCTTCAAAGACAAACCATCAGAATACAAGTAAAGGGCCTTGATAATCCCCATAGTCCTGGGTTCCCTAGGTCCCAGACAAGCCAGCTGACTTGTACTGCTCTGCCACATTTTGCTCCCTGCCTTGGCCTTTGGCACTATCCTGTTGGTAAGCTCTCTTTCTTCATTTCTGCCTCTTGCGAGTCTGTTGCTCCCTTCTATAACTCAGCTCAGGTGTCTAAGCTACATTGAGTGCTTCCTGACCACCTTCTCTGTGGGTTTATTCTGCATTTACCTTATTTTTAAATGACTTTATATATATATATATATCTTATGCGTGCCACATACAGCCTTTGTCCCTATCTCTATGGAGAATATAAGCTTCTTGAGGGCCAGAGACCTTTCATGGTCCATGGTCTTTATATCCCCAGTGCCCTGGACAGTATTCTAGCACAAAGCAGGCCTTTAACAAGTACTTGTTCAATTGAATTCAGTGGCTTCTGCTAGTCCTTTCAGCTCTACATCTTGCATCCTGAGAATTCAATGAATTTTTCTTCTCACAAAGAAATTTATTCCTGTGGGAAAGTTGATGCATGGGTCATAGTTATTAAGAATTCTCTCAATGATGGTTTTTCAGTAACAATCATAAGCCATCATGGGAATGGATGCCTCAGTCCCCTCAGTTTTGTCACCTCTCATAAAGAGCCCTGAGAGAATCTGGAGGAGTACAGCTGCCCATCCAATCCTTTTGTAGATGCCATTTCTGCTTCCTCATGAACCAGCAGGACTGCCACATCTCCTATCCAGGATACAGAAGAGTTTGTATAGTTATTTGTGGCTGTTCTATCTACAGTGTTCTCTGGGTAGCCCGGAGAACTTGATTCCTTCTGTGGCTTCCTACTCTTCTCTGAGGAGATAATGCACAAAACTTGTGATTTCATTTGTGTCAGGAACTCTCTCTGCCAATATAGGTCTGCCCTTGCTCTATAACTCAGATTCCTGAGAAGCCACCAGAAGGCACAGAGAGGTTTAAAGATTTTCCCAGCATCCCATGACAGTGCGTGTCAGAGACAGGATTTGAAGCCATGTCTGACTTTGATGCTGTCTCTTTTTCTGCCTTATTGCTCTCCTTGTCTTTGTCCAGAAGATTTTATAAGTGAATTTATTGCTCTTGGCTACCATATTCTCTTGGCAAAGAGATAAAGTAGTGTTGACTGCAGTGGTTCTAAGATCTTTTGTCTTTTTATTGTTGTCTTTTTATTGGTTAAACTTCTAAGAAAATTATAACAGTCTGTGTTGGTCTCCTCTTTTATTCATTTTCCATTTTCATCAGCAGCAGCTTGTGTAATTGAAATCGGTTAGAGTTATCTCAAACTTTCTGTGTATCTCAGTTATCCTTTCTCACCTCCAGTCAGTCACCAGGATTACAGAATCTCAGAGTTGCAAGAAACTTCAGAGACCTGAACAAGTCCCCTTCCCATCACTTTGACTAGTGATTACCACCTGGCCTTTGCTGAAGTAACTGCCTGCAGAGAAAAAGACCCTGCTGGTCTGAATGCCCAAGTTATAGGACTCTGAGCAATAGAAAATGGCTTGTGCTTTATTCTGACTCAAAATGAGCTGCTATGATTGCACAGCTTTGGTTTTTTGCTTACAAAAAAGTGATCCATCACAAGTATTACTTATCATAGAATCAGTTCTTCTGATTGTGAATTATGAGCCTAGATACCCTCTAGCCTAACACTCTATAGAGGAAAAAACTGAGGTGCAGAGAAGGGAAATCACTCTTGCAGTATAAAGATGGAATCATTTGGGAGAGTGAATTCAAAACCATTTTAATGGGTAGATAATGTTGCCTTCCCTTGCCCTCCAAGGTACTTTCTGATCCAGTGACACTGGCCTTCTTGTTGTTCCTCCAACACAATGATCCATCTCCCAGTTCCAGGCATTTCCTCTGTTTGCGTTTTTACGGGCTGCCTCCCATGCCTGGAATGCTCTCCCTCCTCATCTTGGCTTCCTGACTTCCTTTAAGTCCTACCTACCTATTAAAGGAAGCCTTTTTTGATCGCACTTAATTCTAGTGCCTTCCCTCTATTATTTCTAGTTTATCTTGTATATAATTTATTTATTCATATTTGTTAGCATATTATCTCCCCTGTTAGATTGTGAGCCCATGAAGTTGGAGTCTGTCTTCTGCTTTTCCCAGTAGATCTCCCTTTTTGCAGTGTCCCTGCACAGCTCATTCTTCTCCGCACAGACAGCCAACTTTTCCTGGGCAAAGGCTGGATCGTGTTACACCTCAGTTCAGTGGCTTCGGCGACTTCCTGGTGCCTGCCATATCTGAGCTCTTCATTCCTTCATCCATAGCCCATTACACCCTTTATAGCTCTGTTTCACTGTGGGCCATCCATGTGTGCTCAAGCCTAGCTGGACTCCTTTCAGCTGTGAAATTCTGTCTGAGCTCAGGTCTTTGGGATCCCAGTACAATGCACTCTTTCTGTTGGTCCATTGTCTGCCTTTGTCTGATTGTCTCTGCATCTTTCCCTAAGGTTTAGCACTGAGCCTTGCTTACAATGTTTGATAATAAAGATAATAACTTAAAGCACTCTCAGAAGGGCTTGCTTTACATCTGTTCTCTTGTGAGCCTCATCACCCCCTGAGGGTGGACACTAGTCTTATTCTACCTGTTTTACAAATGAAGAAACTCAGTTCTCAGAGTCATTAAGAGCCAGAGCTAAGAGTTGGGCCCAGTTCTTTTGGCTTTCAAATCTAGCACTTTGGCCACATCCCTCATTTCTGGATGCATGAATCCACACATGGTGGCCATCTGTTGGCATTACCCGAGCTGCTCAACCCTAGAATGTATCTTCCAAAGTTGCACCAACAGAGGTAGTTGAGCCTCTTTTGAACAGTTGTTCTTTTTTCAGTCTTTCATTTAGCAAATATTTATAGAGCCAAGCTTTATGTGTGCAAAGTGCTGCATGCGATGTAAAGTTTTAAAATTATGTAAAACTTTATATCCCCTGGGAAGTTTACAATCCATTCAAGTAAGATAAGGCACATACATCAATAGCTGGAATATAAGCCTGTGACAAGTGCTACACACCTAAGACAGACTACACACTGGTATATTGTAGAGGAATTGTTTCTCCTTGTGATAACTCGTTTGTTCATTACTTCAACAGACACCAGCCACCTAGTATGTATGATACCCTGTGCTAAGCCTTGAATGACCAGAAAAGGCCTCTGGGAAAATGGGGTTGGCTGAGACTTTGGTTAAGACAAGACGTTGGAGGAAGTCACTTTTGGAAAAGTGGAGAATACAAGGAAGTTTACTCACAGTAGAGCTAGTACAGATACTGTGGGAGCTACGACGAGGAAGAGGTAGTAGAGTGGTCAGTTGAGCTGAAAAGAAATGAGAAAGTAGCATGTGGTGACAGGAGATGAGACTGCCTAGATCATTTTTTATTGTTAACATGATTAAAGGAAGCAACATATAGCCTGCAAGCATATAGGTGGCAAAGAAGATAAAGATTATAATAATGGGGGGTGGAGCCAAGATGGTGGCTGGAAAGCAGGGACTTGCGTGAGCTCCCCCCTCCCAGGTCCCTCCACACACCTGTAAAAAATGGCTCTGAACAAATTCTAGAACTGCAGAACCCACCAAATAGCAGAGGGAAGCAGGGCTCCAGCCCAGAACGGCCTGGATGGTGGCAGGGTAAGGTCTATCGCGCACAGAGCTGGGAGCAGAGCAGAGCAGAGCCTAGCGTAAGCTGCACCTAGACCAACCAGAGCAGGAGCTGGCAGAACAGGCCCTAGTGCCTTGATCAAGTGAGCTGTGGCAGTTACCATACTTCTCAACCCACAAACACCAAAGACAACAGAGAAGGTTAGTGGCAAAAGCTGCTGGGACAGAGTGAAAGGAGTTCACGGTTTGGCCACTGCCCCAGGGGCAGCAGAGGTGATGCAACTCTGAGGCTGCTTACAGAGCTACAGCTGCAGTTGCTTCTGGCTGCAGGCCCACCTGGTGGGAGAAATTAAGTGGCGGGTCTGAGCTGGAGTGCAGAGCCAGCTTAGATCTGAGTCCAGTCTGGGTTGGAGGTTCTTGGGGGAGGAGGAGCACTGCTGTGCCAGAGCTTGCTGTGTAGAAATAACTCTGAAAACAACAGCGCAGCCCCTCAAGCTTGGGACAAAGTATTCTATACTCTACAAGCAGTTGTACCCCAACAGAAAACTCAAGGAGCAAGAAGTTCTCTGGGAACATGAACAGGCAGCGAAAAGGAACTCAGATTCAAACTCAGACTTTGGAATCTTTCTTTGGTGACAAAGAAGACCAAAACATATATCCAGAAGAAGACAACAAAGTCAAAGAACCTACATCAAAAGCCTCCAAGAAAAACATGAACTGGTCTCAGGCCACGGAAGAGCTCAAAAAGGATTTGGAAAAGCAAGTTAGAGAAATAGAGGAAAAATTGGGAAGGGAAATGAGAGTGATGCAAGAAAACTATGAAAAACAAGTCAATGACTTGCTAAAGGAGACCCAACAAAATACTCAAGAAACTAACACCTTAAAAAATAGACTAACTCAAATGGCAAAAGAGCTCCAAAAAGCCGTTGAGGAGAAGAATGCCTTGAAAGGCAGAATTAGCCAAATGGAAAAGGAGGTCCAGTCGACCACTGAAGAAAATACTACCTTAAAAATTAGATTGGAGCAAGTGGAAGCTATTGACTTGATGAGAAATCAAGATATTATAAAACAGAACCAAAGGAATGAAAAAGTGGAAGACAATGTGAAATATCTCATTGGAAAAACCACTGACCTGGAAAATAGATCCAGGAGAGAGAATTTTAAAATTATTGGACTACCTGAAAGCCATGATCAAAAACAGAGCCTAGATATCATCTTTCAAGAAATTATCAAGGAGAACTGCCCTGATATTCTAGAGCCTGAGGGTAAAATAGAAATTGAAAGAATCCACCGATGAACTCCTGAAAAAGATCCCAAAAAGAAAACTCGTAGGAATATTGTCACCAAATTCCAGAGCTCCCAGGTCAAGGAGAAAATACTGCAAGCAGCCAGGAAGAAACAGTTTGAGTATTGTGGAAACACAATCAGGATAACAGAAGATCGAGCAGCTTCTACATTAAGGGATCAAAGGGCTTGGAATGTGATATTCCGGAGGTCAGTAGAGCTAGGATTAAAACCAAACCCAGCAAAACTGAGTATCATGCTCCAAGGCAAAATATGAATTTTCAATAAAATAGAGGACTTTCAGGCTTTCTCAGTGAAAAGACCAGAACTGAATAGAAAATTTTACTTTCAAACACAAGAATCAAGAGAAGCATGAAAAGGTAAACAAGAAAGAGAAATCATAAGGGACTTACTAAAGTTGAACTGTTTTGTTTACATTCCTGCATGGAAAGATAATGTGTATAATTCATGTATTACGGTAGAGGAAGGGAATATACATATACATATATATATATATATATACACACACACACACACACACACACACACACACACACACACACATACATATACACACACACATACATATATATATATATATGGGGGGGAGAGGGTGGACACAGGGTGAGTTGAATATGAAGAGGTGATATCTAAAAAAATCAAATTAAGGGATGAGAAAGGAATATATTGAGAGAGGGAGAAAGGGAGAGATAGAATGGGGTAAATTATCTCACCTAAAAGTGGCAAGAAAAAGCAGTTCTGTAGGAAGGGAAGAGGGGGCAGGTGAGGAGGAATGAGTGAATCTTGCTGTCATTGGATTTGACCTGAGGAGGGAATAACATACACACTCAATTGGGTATCTTACCCCACAGGAAAGAAGGAGGAAGAAGATAAAAAAGGGGGGACGATAGAAGGGAGGGCAGATGGGGGAGGAGATAATCAAAAACAAACACTTTCGAAAAGGGACAGGATCAAGGGAGAAAATTCAATAAAGGGGGATAGGATAGGAAGGAGCAAAATATAGTTAGTCTTTCACAACATGAGTATTGTGGAAGGGTTTTACATAATGATACGCATGTCACCTATGTTGAACTGCTTGCCTTCTTAGGGAGAGTGGGTGGGGAGGGAAGAGGGGAGAGAATTTGGAACTCAAAGTTTTAAAAACATGTTAAAAAAAGTTTTTGCATGCAACTAGGAAGTAAGATATACAGGCAATGGGGCATAGAAATTTATCTTGCTCTACAAGAAAGTAAGGGAAATGGGGATGGGGTAGGGAGTGGGGTGACAGAAGGAAGGGTTGACTGGTGAACAGGGCAACCAGAATATATGCCATCTGGGAGTGGGAGGAGGGTAGAAATGGGGAGAAAATTTATAATTCAAAATCTTGTGAAAATCAATGCTGAAAACTAAAAATATTAAATAACTTAAATTAAAAAAAAAGATTATAGTAATGAATGGGCAGAATTTTGTTTTCCCAGAAGAGTTTGAATATATGAAACTTTCACTGGAGACTTGAATGGGCTAGCAGGGGTGGGGAACCTACAACCTTGAGGCCACATGTGGCCCTTTAGGTCCTCAAGTAACCCTTTGACTGAATTCAAACTTCACAGAACAAATCCCCTTAATAAAAGGACTAGCAATCAGTCAAAAGACTGCAACCAAGGACCTAGAAGGCCACATGTGCCCTCGAGGCTACAGGTTTCCCCAACCCTGGAAGATATACTTTCCCTCGTGTTCAGACTCTTATCTCTAATGAAACTCAATTTTATTTAATTCAAATGCTTATTTAAAAGAAACAATTTTGTTATTAGATGTGAATATATTTATATTAGAGAGCATATCATATGAGCCTAACCCCTGAAAAGAAGTAGGGCAATGTCAAACCATGTGTATTAGAACTGGTAGTTAGAATTACTGTAAAGAAGCAAAAGCTTTGTTTAGATAGAAGTTCACCTTCCTAGTATGTGGTAAGGCCAGGACTACTGAACTTAGTTTTCCTGATGCCAAGTCCAGTGCTTTTTTCACTCAATTCAAAATCTTTTGCCCAGACCTGTTAATTTTGCCTTTGCAGCGTCTCTCAAATATACCCCTTTCTGTCTTCTGACACTGCTACCACTCTGGTGCAGGTGCTTATCACCGCCCATCTTGGTTAGTGCAATAGCCTGTTCTTAGATCTGCCAGCCACAAGTCTCTCCCCACTTTAATTCATTCAGCCTCCAAAGTCTCCTCTTGATTCAGCCACCAAAGTGATTTTCCTAAAACACAAATCCAACCACTTGCCCTTCTTCTTAATAAACTCCAGTGGCTCTGTGAGAAGAATTGAAGAAATGTAGACAAAAGCATACTTTTTTTACTTTTTTCATTTTTATTGTTTTATTTTGTTTGTGTTTTACCACATGACTAATAAAGAAATGTTTTGCATGACTTCAAAAAAATAAATAAATAAATAAATGAACTCCAGTGGCTTCCTATTTTCCTCAGGATCAAATACTAAATCCTCTGGCCTCTGAAGCCCTTTATAACCTAGCCCCTCTTATGTTTTCAGTCTTCTTACACCTTACACCCCATCTCATATTATTTGATCCAATGATACCAGCCTCCTTGCTGTCTCACAGACAAGGCATTCCATCTTTCAGCCCTGGCCATTTGCTCTTGCTGTTTCCCATATCTCAAGTGCTCTTCCTTCTCGTCTCAACCAGCTGACTTCTCTGACTTTCTTTAAATTCCAGGAAAAATCCCATCTTCCACAGGAAGCCTTTTCCACCCTCTCTTTTTTTGAGTACCATTCCTCTCCTAATTATTTTTCATTTATCCTTGTTTGTACAAATTTGCTTGCTTGTTGTCTCCCCCATTGAATTGGAGAAGACAGGCACTGTCTTTTCCTCTTTTTATGTCACCAGTACTTTGCACAGAGCCTGACACGTAGTAGCCACTTAGTAAATGTTTATTTATTAACTTACCCAACATATAGCATCTAGATTCTTAAAGGGAAAGTTAAGCAAATTGGAGTGACAGATAGTAAAAGTATAATAGTAGGCATTATCAGTGTACCATTTTCAGATCTATGCAAAACAAACCAGAAGGTAAATAAGGAAAATTAAATACTTGAATTTATAATTTATAAAAATTAAAGGTGCTAGGTCTCTTGTGGTTACTGAATGGGAATAGAAAAAAATGTGCATGTATCTCACCTTTAAAAAGAAACAACTATATGTTGGGACACAAAAGCCTCACCCCCCAAAAAATGTAGAAAACCAGAAGCATTAAATTTATCATTGGTCCATCATAATACAATAAAAGTTGTATTGAATAAAGGGCCCTTGGAGGAAGAATTGCAAATGATTAGAAAATAAATAATATGGTTCTAAAGGACTGGATCAAAGAAAAATTAAAGTAACAATAGAAAGTTTCATCAAAGAAAATGGTGATAATGAGACACTAAAACTTATAGGCTATAGCTAAAGGTGGTTTTAGGGGAATATTTATGTTCCTACATATTAAGACAAGAAAGAGAAATAGGGAGAACAGGCATAAGCAGGGAGTAAATAAAAAATTGTTGCTGAAAAATGACGATTTGCAACTAAAAATTAATTGAAATGATTAATAAATTCCACAAAGTTTCAAGATATAAAATAAATTCACCCAAATTATCAATATGCCTGTGTGTTATAAAAAGCAAAAACAAATAAGCACTAGCAGCAAGTGGTAGAGAAATTCCATTTACAATAACTACTTTAGTTATAAAATATTCGAGATTATATCTACCAAGATACATTCAGGAATTGTATGATTCCAATTATAAAACATTTTTTGCAGAAATATGGACAGACTTAAATAATCGGAGAAATGCTCACGGGTAGGTTGAACCAATAAAATATAAATGGCAATACTATCTGAGTTAATCAGTTTATTCAATGCCATGCCCTTAGGATTAGCAAAGGTGTTTTTTGTTTTGTTTTGTTTTGTTTTTTAGATTTAGCATGAAATATGTATGGAAGAACAAAAGCTCAACAGTCTCAAGGATAGTAACGAATAATAGTGGTGAAAAAGGTTGTCTGTAACTACCTGATGCCAAACTATACTGCAAAGCAAAATTATTAAAACAATATGGTACTTGTTTAAGAAGAAAAGCTAGTTATTGGCAACATTTGATGAAAATTGCTGCAAAAACTGGAAAGTAATTTGGCAGAAATTGTGTATGAAACAGCCTTTCACACTTACACAAAATATATTCCAAAGGGCTACATGATGTAAACACAAAAGGTACAATTGTAAGCAAATGAGAAGAAAACGAAAGAAATTACCTTTCAGATCTAAGTATTGTATATGATTTCCTAACCAAACAAACAATAGAGAGGAACACAAAAAATAAAATGGACAATCTTGATTATGTAAAAGTGAAAAGTTTTTGCATAAATACCTCCAATGCAGTTAAAATTAGAAGAGAAACATAACAGGAAAAATCTTTGCAGTAAGTTTCTATAATAAAGGTGCCATATCCAAATACATAGACAATTTATTAAGATTTCTAAGGCTATAAGCCATTCCCCAGTAGTTAAATGGTCAAAAGATATGTACAAATAGACATTTTTTAACAGAAGAAATCCAAACTATTAATAACCATTTGAAAAAAATGTTCCAAATCACTAAAAATTAGAAAAATCCTTATTGAATTAACTCAGAGGTTCTACTTCCTATACATCAGACTGGCAAAGAGGAAAATGATAAATGTCAAAGGGGTTGTAGGAAAAGAAGCATGTTGTCACATCGTTGATGAAGCCTTGAATTGGTATTGCCCTTCTGCAAATCAGTTTGGAACCATGCCCCTCAGAGTTACTGAACTGTCACAGCTTTGGACTCAATATACCACTACTCTTCAAGACCCCAAAGAAATTAAGGAAGAAAAAGACTCATATGTACAAAAACACTTATAGCAGCTCTTCTTGTAATACTCCAAATCTAGAAATTAAGAGGGTACCCACCAATTAGGGAATATCTAAACAAATTTTTATAAAAATATGATGTAATATTTTTCTGTCATATGGAATGATAAAAAGGATGGTTTCAGAGGAAACTAGGAAGAGCTCATGCAAAATAAAATGAGCAGAACTAGAACTATTTACACCATGACAACATTGTAAAGAAAAACAACTTTGAAAGGTTTTAGAACTCTGCTTAAGGCAATGATAAATCATGAGTCCAGAGGACTGAAAATGAAATAACTTCCCACCCTGATCTCCTGCCAAAGCAGTGAGAGCATTAAAATACAGAATGAGACATGCACGTTTGGACAAGGCCATTGTGGGAATCTGTTTTGCTAGACTGAACATTTTTGTGTTTTGTGGGGTTTCCCCCACATTGGTTGGGGCATTGGGAAGGAGAGATAATTAGGATTGGTAAAAATAAATTTTTAAAACTTTTTAAAAATTCAAACTATATTCACTTAAGATATTTAGCGGCTTGAAGGATAAGAGATAAACATCATCCCCTCTTTCTGGATCTTAGCTGAGTGTGAGTAAGGCTATCATAGTCCTTGGGGGATGTAGATGTAGTGGTCAGTTCTGACTTTCAGTTAGAGGCTGAACAGAGTGCAGAACTATTGGGCAGAGTTCTGCCTTCGGGGAGAGTGATTGGGTAGGCCCACTGGTTTAGAGGAAGCCTAGAACTGGTAGGATTTAATCAAGGGGGATTGAGGAGGCCCTCTCTCCCCTGGGTTTTTTATGAAGGAAGGAGGAGAGGAAAGGATCCAGGTGATGTTGTTATATTGTGGGCAGATACCCAATGGAGATCGGTAACAAGGAGAAATTGATGTGCAGTATGTGGTCATGACCTTTGGGGTCCTGTGACCTGGATTCAAATCCTAATTCTGCCACTTAGTACCTGTGCGACACTGAACAAATTAGCCCTCTGAGACTGTTTCCTCATCTTTTGAAAGGAGAGTCCTGGACTAGATCAGTCCTATGGTCTCTTCTAATCTCTGATCCTATGATCCTGTTAAACTCCTGCTTTGTATAAAGTCTTATAAACTGAGAAGAATAGAAATCCATACTTTTGTCAGTGTCAACAAGTATTTATGAAGTACTTGCTATGTGCCAGGCATGGTGTACAAGCAGAAAGATGGCCTCTTGGTTGCTCAAGGAGCTTTCTCCTACCAGAAAGGAGAGTCAGCACTTACATAGAAGCAGAAAGGGGGCGAGGGGGGGGAGGGTGGAGAATGGGGCGGCGGCGATGTGAGGCGCTGCCTGCCCCCTGCTGCTTCGAGCCAGCCTGACTGGCCAGCTCAGTTTCTGGTGCCTTACCCTGGAGCTCAGCAGTCTGGAAGGGAGCAGTGGCAAGTAAATGGAAGGCCCCCTTAGGTGCCTGGCTTCTTTGGTGAGGGTGATCAATGTCCAACTCTTAGTTACAGAGTCAATGCAGCATTGGAATTGGAGTCAGGAAAGCCATTGTTAAAATCCTGCTTTTGTTATTTACTAGTATTCTGTGACCGTGGGCAAAGTCAGTCCATCCCTATCAGCCTCAATGTCCTCATCTGCAAAATGGGGATGATAATTTCTGTTGTCATTACTTCATGAATTTTTGTGCTCAAATGTGACAAAGAATGCAAAGTGCTTTAAACATCTGAATAAATACCAGTTGTTATCATTACTATCATGCATATGCATTTTAAATGTGAATCAAAAACTGCTGTATTTTCTCTTCTTTAGATTCATGTAGATTCCATCTAAATAACTGTCTTTTATTATATCTGACCCACTTCAGTCAATATTTCCTGAACTCCTACAGTGCACAAAGGCACATCACTAAGTCAGGTACTACTGTAAGCTTTCTGTGCCAGGCCTCTCATTATGTGGGGATCCAGAATGCATTTCCTTACTGCAGTGATGGGTCTGCATTGTAGTCAGCATAAACCTGGAGTAGCATTATTTTAAATCTCATTTTAATTAAATCCAATTAAACATACTAAGTGTCAGTTTGTTCATTATTATGCATTTGAACAACATAATGCTTTAGATCACATTTTCCATTAACAAATTGATAGATTCTGGGGCACAAATTGAACACATGGTCTCTAGTACAACAACCCTTCTCTCCACCCTCATTCTTTCTGCTGTCCATTTTCCCTGTGTTATAGGCAGTACTGCCATTCTGTCTGCCCTTCAGATCCCATTTTCAGCCCTGCTCACAGTTAATCGCTAAATCCTTCTTTTTTTATTACATGGCATTCCTTAGATTTATCTATTATTCTGTGTGATACTTTTCAACACTTAAGAAAGCTGCATTTGTATGCCAAATCCATACTTGTTCATCGTTATTTCAAGGATTGATAGTTCCAAGGATTGATTTCAAGTCCTGGTTCTTGGATAACAGATGTATCATCTATCACTAACTCAACTCAAGCCCTTTTCCTGTTTACTGGCAAGCCCTGTTCACCTTTATATCACCAGGATGCACCAAAGTAGTGCATTAGTAGAGAATAGAAGGCCCTTAATAAATGATCATTACTGACTCCTTTGACTGAATGGATGATAGAAAACTTCCTGGCCTTGAAGGGTGGATAGAACTGAGGAATCACACAAAGGGATAAGGATGGGGCAATGCAAGGCATATTCAGGGAATGTAGGATCAAGGAGAGCAGAAACATGAAGGGAAATAGTGGGAGATATTGCTGGGGAGATAGACTGGATACAAACTAAAGCGGATCAGGAGGTCTCAGCAGAGAAAGCTTGAATCCAATATTTAAAAACTCCCTCTTTTTAATTGTGGATGTAAAAGTTTTTGTTAGGTAGACTGGCCCTGCCTTGCTTGCTCCATTTAAATTTTTCCTTTATTTCCTAATCTGACTTTCCCTACTTTTTCCAGATAAAGGATTTCTCTCTTACAGATCTATATAAATATAGCTCTGCTTTTAAATAGAAAAAAGGGTTATTTTGTTGAAACCACTAAACCAAGGAAACAATAATGTAAGGGTTAGACACATTTAAACAAACAGGTCTGCTTAGGCTGATCCTTTCCAAAAAAGAGAAATCTAAAATGTTTCATTCACTCACTTTTAAAGTTAAAATTTAGGAAAGGCAGAGCCAAGATGGCAGACAAAAGTCAAGGACTCACTTGAGCTTTCCGAAATCCCCCCCCCCAAACAACTTTAAGTAGTTCCTCAAAACAAATTACAGAGTGGCAGAACCCAGAAAAGGATGGAGAAAAACAGCCCTGTTGCGTGGGGGAAAGTCCAGCCCAGGCTGCACCAACACAGGCCTCACCCCAGCAAAACAGCAGCAAGCCTTGCAGGTGACTGAATCAGCAGTGGCAGTAGTGGCCTCTGGAGATCTCAGCCCACAGATGGTAAGGGGGTTGGGAAAACCTGTCAGAAGGATATTACAAGGGTCCCTTTGCTGTCATTGAGTTCAGGGCTCTGTCTCATTGCCCATACGTGGATCTGGGTCACAGTTCCAGGGAGAAGAGGAGCATTAGCACACGAGAGCTTATGACTGGAGGGGAATGGAGACCCTAGTCACACTTCCAGGGTGGAAAAGAGTGCTTGCTTGCAGATCAGATCCCAGGGCAGGAGAGGAGTAAACACCTTGGAAGAATTGACAACTTTCAGACCCCCAGAACTAGCTCTGAAAACAGCTGGAAAAAAAAGCCCAGAAGCTTGGGACAGTGTCCACTATACCCCAGGAGCAGAACCCAACTTTAGCATCAAGTTAAAAGTCAAGAAATAGGCTGGGAAATGAGCAAACAACAAAAAAAGAACGTGACTATAGAAAGTTACTATGATGGCAGGGAAGATCAAAACACAAACTCAGAAGAGGACAACAGATTCAGAACTGCTACATCTGAGACCTCAAAGAAAAATGTGAATTGGTTTCAGGCCCGAAAAGAATTCCTGGAAGTGCTCAAAAAGGATTTTAAAAATCAAATAAGAGAAGTAGAGGAAAAATTGGGAAAAGATGAGAGTGATGCAAGAGAATAATGAAAAAAGAGTCAAGACCTTGGTAACAGAAGCAAGCGCGCGCGTGCGCGCGCGCACACACACACACACACACACACACACGCATGCATGAACTTGAAGAAAACAACAAGTTAAAAAACAAAATAATCCAAATGGTAAAAGAGGCAAAAAAATCCACTGAAGAGAAGAATGCCTTAAAAAGCAGAATTAGCTAAATGATCTTGTGGAAACAGTTCTGGAATTGGAGTCAGAGGGACTAGGGGCCTCAGCTGCTTACTGTTTGGGTGATCTTGACAAGTCACTAATCTCCTTGGCCCTTAGTTTTCTCATATGAATAAAGGGGCAGTGCTGGATGGCACTAAGGTACCTTCCTGCTCTAAATCTGTTGTCCAGTCGCGATCTTCCGGGGTACTTTACAGTTTATCATCGCTTTCCTTACCTCTAAATCTGTTGTCCAGTCGCGATCTTCCGGGGTACTTTACAGTTTATCATCGCTTTCCTTACCTCAAATGTAAGATGTAAGTAGATCAGTGCTTGGCCGAGCGCCATAGTATAGAATTGGCATTATTTGTTGAATTGAAATCAATAGAATACACATGAGAAAATGAGGCTTTGCAAGACTAAGTCAAACACCTAGTAAATGTAGGAGCCTGGACTCGTCATAGCATGGAAGTGACCCTGAGTTCTCCGAGGAAATCCATCACCAAGCATTTGTTATATGCCTGCTATGTGCGAAGTGCTTCCTACTGTCAGTGTGACATAAGCCAGTCTCATCAGGATGAAACCTCCTAATGATTCACTACTCTCGTGTCGTCATAGAAGGACTAGCCTAGCCGACTTCAGAGAAGCTCTTCGTTTGAGCATTGGACACCAGGCAGAGCAATCTACCAAGACCTGGAGGAATTCTGATCTGCAGCAATGCGGAAGAGGATCAAATGAATTCAATCCTTCAAACAGTCAAGAAAGATTAGGTAAAGAACTTATATTCATCCTTGTTTTCCTTCAAGTCCACTGAAATATTATTTCCTCTGAATATGTTAGGAGCCAGTGTGCCATTCATTTTGACTTGAATTTCCCATCAATTAGAGCTTTCCAGAAGTAGCATGGGCTTCCTAAGTAGGTGGTGACTTCCCCATTGCCAAGAGTCTCAAGTTGGGTGTTTTCCTCAGGATCGAGAGGCGCAGCATACAGCAGAAGATGGCAATTTATTGGGGCTGTTAGCAAGAGCATCCCTATTCAGGTTAGGGTTGGACCAGATGACCTCGGAGGTCTCTTCCACCTTATATTAGGAAGGCAGAATTTATGATTTCAAAGAGAATCTCATATGTGCCTAAAAGGTCCGGAACCGCAGGATATAAGGAATTCTCTAGGCAGAAGGCAGGAGAACTAAAGCATGTATTTACACTCCACAGTAACAATCCCACAAACCAGCGTCCCCATTTTGATATTTTCATCAAAAGCTTCCAGGCCCAATAAGTCCGCCTTACAAGGGTAACCAGAAGGCCGCAGAGAAGCGAGATGGTATAAGGCAAAATCATATACATGCTTCCCCTCTAGGGTAAGAAGATTACCCACTAGCCTCTAGTCAGCTCTGCTACCGGCAGCTCAGCTTCGGCTGTAGGTGTCTCTGGCTCCAACCGGAAAAGGAAAGGAGGATCTTCAAGCTGTCCTCTCCCCTCTTGTAGAGTTTTTGACATCATCAAGCGCTGCCTGAACAACCAGGGCCGATTGGTTCTTGACTTGGCCCCTCCCCCCGCGTAGGCCACGTTAACACACCTCCCCTCAGCCAGCGCCACGACTCATCACACAGGAAGCTCTGGTCCTGCCCCGGAAGAGCAAGCCCCAGCGTCCAGGGAAGCTCAACGAGGCGAGCTGAGTCATTCAAAGAAAACAAAGTCCATTCTGGCTACACACCTCTGAAGCTGATGCTTTAGCTTATTGGCTTTATCAGAAGCCTGTATTTGTCTAGTTCTGATTCATCAGTAACTTGTGGAATTGTGGGTAAGGCAGATGATCACCTCTTAGTCTCAGTTTCTTCATCTCTGAAATAGATGTTAATTTAATCTGTGATTCTCTGAGTCCATAAATTCATGAACCAATGCCTACTTCTACTTTATATTGACTGATCTTTTTTTAAAATTCTAACAAAAAAACTCTCTGAACCCCAGTTGAGCTGTTAGAGAAAAATGACAACAATAATAATTTTAAGACCTCATAATTAGAATTCTATTAAGATTCAAATGATACTTTCCTAAGAATAGCTCTACAAGTACCAATATTTTCCACATTTTAGAAATTGAGAATTATAGATATTAGCTGACTTGTCCCCCAGACTGAGTCAGTTTTAACTAAGGTGTCTCTTCTGACTCTAAGTCACACTACACCAAACCAGAAGATTATATGATAGCTATATCAGAACTTGTGTTCTTTTCTCTTGGTTTGTGATTTCATTGGAATGGAGAGCTGCCTTAGGGGGAACCACTTCTACCCAGGCAAGTTCTGCAATTTACTGATGTATGGAAACTCCTGGAGCCCTAAAAGATTAAGGGAGTTGCCTGGGGTCACACATCTGGTAGAAGAGTGCTACTTGGACCTGGTGTTTCTAAACTAGAGGTGAATTGTCTATTTGTCCCCTTGCCTCACTGTTTCTCTTGTTCTTCTTGGGGTGTTAGTAGTGGCTATCAGTGACTGGTAATTTTAGTATTTTTTTTAATTCTATACATTCTGTATATTATGGTAGGATCAAAGAAATTATTATTTTCACATATTAACTCTAATAATAAGGCTTGAAAATCTTATTACAGTTATCTTTCACCATCAACCTATAAACAGGACTCTAAATCAAGATTTTGATAGGGTTTTTTTAATCCTTTCTGTAGATATTAGCCTCTGCTCAATCTTTTGTAGTAATTTTTTTTAATATTTTAGCAGAGAGAGTCCTTATTACATTGTAAAAAAGTGATTCACAAAATAAAGCTTATTTTCTACTCAGGCAGATCAGTTAAATATTTTTAGAAGATATGCATCTTAATTTTTTTAGGGAATCTTAGGGTTTAGATACATTTAACATGTTTCTAATATGCATCACATTAGAGGATCACTGTATCATACTTCTATTGTATACATGCTACAAAACTTCCGTATGGAAAATGCTTAAACTCTATCTTGAAAGGGACTAATTTGAAATCTTGACTTTTCTCTTAAAAATTCCTATCAAAGCCTTTTAATGTGTTAGTTGTGGGAGTTTTTCCAAATATCTCACATTTTTAAAGAGAAAAACACTCATATTTGTAAACCAGTCATGATTCACTCTTATCAATATTGCTTGTTGCTCGATTATGTGCTCCTCAAATCATTTGAAATTTATATCTTGCTAATAGTTCCCACTTGAATTTCTCATGAATCGAAAAGTCAGATGCCTAACATTACTGTCTAAAGTTAAGTACTTGGGGTTAATGAAGGGCATTAAATTTTATGAGGTCACGTCCAGTAGATATTAAAATAAGCTTAAGGGAACTTCATCACTGATTGAAATTAACATTCAGAATGAAAAAATGCCTGAGGGAGCCCAGCTTTTTTTCTTAATGTTTCTTTCAAAAATAGTTTATAGGGCTATTTTGCTAAATGTAAACATTTTTATAGGTAAATTTTAGTGACATTTCTGGAAAAGAAACAAGGCATCAGGCAATATTTTATGTGGAAAATTATATATTGAGCCAATTTACTTTCTCTCTGTTGAATTTACTGTGCTGAACTTATTCATCCTGTCATTAAAAATCTAAGGAAACTAGATTTTGCTTGAGAAGATGGTATTGTGTTCTTTTGGTTCACTTGGCCTGCAGTATGTCCTGTTTCTGTCCCATCCTCCCTATTCCCACTTAAACTTCTTTCCCATAGTATCATTAATTCTTGATTGGAAAAACCTCTGCCACCCTCTAGGCTAGCCTGTCTCTAGGCAGGTAAATGGCACAGTGGATGGAATGCCAGGCCTTGAGTCAGGAAGACCTGAGTTCAAATCCCACCTCAGACTCTTAATACCTGTGTGACCCTGGGAAAGTTACTTATCCTCGGTTTTCTTATCTATAAAATGAGGGTGATAATGACATTTACCTCCCAGGGTTGTTGTGAAGGTTCAGCAAATGATACTTGAATATCTGTCTTCTCTCTAACATCATGACCAGGGGCTTTCCAGAACCTGATGCTTGTAAAACTAATTTTTAGACATCCAGATAGTGTTTTAAATTTGCAGTCTTTTACCTCATGTGAGCTTGAAAGTGAGATTCAGAAAGGAAAAATGACTTGTCCCTAGCCCCATAGTGTCTCAGTTCCTAAGGGGGTTTGGAACCAGGTGTTCCTGGCTCTCAAGCCTGCCCCTCTCTCTAATACCCTACATTGCCTTTCCTTGGTAGACAGCACCAATTGTTCCATTAAGATGAAATCTGTGACTCAGGATCTTGCCCCTGTGGTTCTTGGGAGAAGTAAAACCAGTTTATTCTGTCTTTCACATGATAGAATTTTAAATATTTGTAAATAGCTACCTTGTTCCCTCAAATGTTTTGTAGACTAAATGTCCCCAGTTCTTACAACTGATCCTCCTATGGCTTATTTTGAATCTCCTCACCATCCCAGTGGCCTCCTGGATACATTCAAACCTACCAAAATACTTTCAGAACCATGGCTTCTGGCAATCACATCACCACAAAACTTATGTGAAAACTAGGTTTATTACTAAAGAAATGAACATGCGTGTGGAAATCTAAGAGTTCACAATTCATACAGGAGTTTGCATATTTATGACAGCAGGAAAAAGGAAGGAGGAGTTACCAGGAAGATGTTTGGCACGGGAGGAAAGGTGCATTCTTTTTCCCTTAGGAACTGCTAGACTATTAAGATTGGATGGTCTGCATATCTACAGGGTTTCAGCTGCACAAGTCAGTTTCCCAGACTGGCTCAGACTGGCTGGCACCTGTCTTGACTCCCAAGGACACACAGGGAATCCAGTTTTGGGTACAAACCACGAATTATGTCAGCTGAGGGGTGGAGTGCTTCATCCTTGACACATTCAGGACCTCCTTCATATGCGAGGTCCAATGTTTCTGGAAAATATGTCAACTCAAAAAGTCAAGTTCCAGGGACCCCTTAACAATACTTACTCCTGACATAGTATTGACACTCACTTTTTGATATTTTTATCAACCACAGTAATGGCTTACAGTTTTATTCTTTATCACTGCTTGCCTGAACAGTAATTAATTAGCCTTTCTGCTTCCAAGTGGACAGTCTGGAAGCATTTATTAATAGTAATGATAACAGCCAACGTCCATACAGCACTTCCAAGTTCACAGAGCTCTTCATACGTTACCTTATTGGATTCTCACAACAACCCTGTGAGATAGATGCTATGATTATCCATGCCTGTTTCCCAGATGAGGAAACTTAAGTTGAGATGAACTGACTTGCTCCTGGTCACACTCACATCGTATTGGTAGGAGCAACATGTACATTTCAGTTGAATCTTGTAGCAAGCCAAGAGAATCTAGGAGACAGGTGAGGAGGCAAAGCGTTTTGGGCAGAGGGGGCAGAAATGGGGAACGGCCTGGACTATCTGAGGCATAGCAAGCGGGCCAGCGTAGCTGAATCACAGCATTCTATGGAGGGTAATCACATGTCAGAGGTGGAATTAGGGTTAGGAAAGGTAGGAAGGAACCAAGCTCAGCAGAGCTTTAAATGCCAAGGACTTTTTTTTTTAATCCTGCAGATAATCTGGAGCCACCAGAGTTTATTTAGCTTCCCCTGACAGATGGGCAGTTTAGGAATATTACTTTGGCAGCTGAAAGAAGAATGGATTAGAGGGGGAAAGACTTGAAGTGGGGAGATCAGTGAGGAGGCAGCCACGGTAATCCAGCTGAAAGATGAGGAGCGGAGAGAAGAGGATGTGCGTGTGAAGGTGGAAACAACTACTCCATGTGTTTGGGTCAGTGAGAGTGAGGAGTTCAAAATGGCACCAAAGATTTTAGCTTTCGCAGTAAGGGTGAAGTTGAGAAGAGGCAGGTTTTGGGGGGGTGGGGGGGCGGGGAGTCAATGAATTTGGTTTTGGACAAATTGAAATTTATCTGCTTAGATGGTGGGACTGGAGCTAAAGAAGAGACCGGGGCTGGACACATAGATCCGGAAACCATCTGCACACGGGTGGTCGAACTCACCGAAGTTGATTTAGATAAACGAGGGAAATAGCCCAGAGGGAGAAGAAGAGGAGGTCATTGGGTGACCTTTCCATGTAGCCTGTATGATCTAGGTGAGGAAGGTCCGTAAGAGACCGAGAAAGGCGGCGTGAAGAGTGGAGACACGTGGGAGAGAGAAAGGGATCCGTAGTGTCCATGACAGCAGGGAGGAGGAGGAGGAGGAGGATGTGTAGAGGACTGGAAGGCTTGCACAATGGTTCGCAAATATTATCTCATTTTTATCCTCTCAGTAGCCCTGTAAGGGAGGTATCGTTACTCCCATTTTATGGAAACTGAGGTAGACAGAGGTTAAGTGCTTTGCCCAGGGTCACACAGTTATTAAATGTCTGAATTTGAATTCAGGTTTTCCTCACTCCAGGTCCGGTGCTGCAGTACCTAGTAGCCTCTAATTATACTTTATATATAATCTAATTATAATTATTTTATAGCAAATAAAATATTCAGTACTGTCATTTACATAACTCTTCCAGACACGTTAATTTTCCTGCTCCTGGCTTAGTTGCTCACGCAGGTGTTATTAGCATCAAAAGTGGAATCATTTCACGTTGGAGCTTGAAAGGGATTTAGAAATCGCCAGCTCCAAACCAGAAGTGATCTGTGAGCAAAGACGCGAAGCCCAACCACGTGACCTGGTTGTCTCTCCTGAGATGGTGCCCTCGGGCCTGAGGATCGGGGCCTCTGCGCTCTCGTTCTTAAATAGACGGCATTTAATTTGTGGTGATTTTTACTTTACGTTGTTTTCGCCAGACGGGCGATGTCATTGCCATAGGCGAGTCACATGAAGAAGCTGTCCCAAGCTCAGCAGGCAGAGCCACACAGGCGGCAGCCCCGCGGTGTTTGCTCTTGTAGTTTTCAGCCGCGTCTGACTCTTTGGGAAATCACGTGGGACCTTCTTGGAGGAGACACTGGAGGGGCTTGCCGTGTCCTTCTCCAGCCCACGTTAGGCCAGCGGGGTTAAACGACGTGGCCAGGGTCACATAGCCAGGAAGTTTCTGAGGTACTTTTTGAACTCAGAAAATGAGTCTTCCTGACTGCAGGCTGGGCCCTCCCTGTGCTGCCACACCTAGCTTTCCTCGTGTTTATAACAGGATGCATAGGCGCGCGCGCGTGTATGTATGTGTGTGTGTGGCGCCACTTCTCCGGTTTTGTAGTCACACGTGCTTATTCTCAGAGCTGGTCTGGACTTGTGTGTATGTGTTGCTTAGTTTCTACCTAAGCCCTCATTTAACGGCGTGGGGGTGGGGGGCACTTATTACAGCTTGTTGGAGTTTGTATTGGACTGGTACATGCGTATTTTATAGAAGAAGCGTTTAGATCCTGCTTGTTTTTGAGCATGGAACAGACAGCTTTCTTGCGGCCGTATTGATTTTGTCTAAAGAAGTATTTTCACATATTGAAATAATAAACCGGGCCGTTGACGTTTTAATGCCGGGTTGTGTTGACCATGTGCGGCCTGATGGTGGTTTTCGTCGCTGGTGACCCACCGCAGCATCTCCAGGTGACATCCGAGGCCCAGCGCCATCCTTCTTTACAGACCGGCGTTTGAAGGTCTCGTTTTACTGTATCATTGTTTAAAAACCCCTTCCATCGTTGTAAATATCACCAGCAGTAGAAATGCAGTCAGCATTTACAGCGTGCTTTATGTTTGCAGAGCACTGCCTGAGGGAGAAGGACGTTGTCATTCCGATTTTATAGATGAGGAGACCGAGTCAGATAGAGTTGAAGTGCGTCACCTAGGATCACATAGGTGTCTGAATCTGAATTTGAACTCGGGCCTCCCTGTCTCCAGGCCTGGCACGCTGTCTGCTGTGCACCTTGTTATAATTATACCTACTATCATAATATTCCTAATCTGTTTCAGACCAGTTCAGTTTGATCAAATATATCTCATATAGTACCTTCCTTTCCTAGCAGATCTGAAGCTTTTTAAATAGAAAGAAAAAATGTATTATTTTGCATCTTTTTATCCTCCACCTAATGGTGACATATTATATATCACAAGCACTCAAATGTTTGTTGAATTAAATTGAATTAATAGGGAGAAAATTATCATTTTGCTGTTTTAGATATTATAAACCAGATTTTCTTTTAAACTGCATCTTTATGGAATGACACAAGTTATCCTATCTTATTTTTTAATTAAATCAGAATGCACATAATATTATAATAATAGTGAAGTGATGGCTGTCACCTGTTATTCAAATTTAAGATTATAAGAGCTTTGACCAAAATGTTAGGTACATTTATTTCATAACTATTCCACTGAATTTAGTTAAACTCTCTTGTCTGACCCTAATTTAAGTTTTTTGAATACAAAGTTTCTTCTCAATATTCAAAATTTAACCATAAATTAGCAATTATAACAAAACCAGTTCATTTGGTGCACTTGGTTCAAAGAATTCAAAACACTTTGAGTGTATATATAAACACACCCACATTATTTTAATGTGTTTATAGAACATAGAATTACAGCCATCAACAGGACAGAACTTTTTGCAGTTTAAATTTTTTTAATTCAATAAATTTTCTAATGCATGTTTAATAGTGATGAGAAAAAAGATTTAAGGAAACACATTACTCTCTAATTCCAAATTATCTTCCTGAAGTTGTATGCTATTTTTTTCCTCATGGGTTTTGCTTTATTTCCATCTTATAAATGAATTCTTATTTAAAATGTTAACTTTTAAATATATTATTTGAAAACCAAGTATGATCATTAAAACACCACTACATAATAGATAAATTTACAATGAAGAGTGAAGACAACTGAAAATCATTAAATACATTAATTGCCCATATTTGCTGGAGTATGGGCACTCAGACATAAGAAGCGGGTGCTATGCTTAAGTGTAAATGATGTGTGTAACAGGCCTCCAGAGAAGGACTTTTTATCCTGATTCATGTCTTAAGTTAGGCAGGTCTGTGGCCAGGGCTGTCTCAGGGGGATGCTGAGTCATTATGTCCTGTCTTTATTGTACTCAGACAAATGAATACAATTTATAGATCTTTTGAACTGTTTATTAAATTTAACACAACAATTATAGAACACAAAGCTTTTAAATCTTTATAGTAGCATTTAGTGAAAAATCCTAAAGCTTAACATGCTTTTCTACATAAAAACATATGGTTCCCCATAGCGTTCTGTGCAACTTATTTTGAACATGTCTGTTTCTTTTACTGTTAAATATTCATTACACATATGCATTGTGAGATTTTTAAAAATTATTCCAAGGTACAGTATTTTATTTGTTATATATTACATCTACAGATCCACATAGAGCTTTACAAAGGACTCAGAAGACTATGTTTAGATCTAAAATAAAAACCTATTTGCATAGATAGATGATCTTAGGGTGGTATCTCTGCTGGTTTTAAGTTAAACCAGTTTAAAACTCACTAGTCTTCCCTCTATAAAGCTTATTATAAAACAGATGTTTCTGCATTAACAGCCCCACCCCCAGGTCTTACTGGGAAGCCTGTTTTAGTCCTGATGGTGGCCTTGCACCTTTTTTGACATGCCACACCCAGAGTTAAGCAGAGCCTTGGTCCAGGAAAAAGTGATGCCACAAGGCCTTTTGCTTAGTTCATGTATAAGCACCACCGATTTATTTCTGGCCTAATCAGTTATACACAGGAAAGACAGACGTATTAATTAGGAACAAAGGAAAGTTGGTATCCTGAAGCCATAAAATATGACTAGTAGAATGTAATTTTTGTTTTTTGAATCATGTAATTCAGATGAAATCTGAATGTTGAAAATTTGCTTTATGTTGTTTCCAACAAAAGACAATTGACTTTCCTCTGTGCGTGTCAAACCAGTAATGATTATACAGCTGATTAACTTTCTATATCAACAGAAATAGAAATGTAAATATTAAATATAGTTGATTCCACTCACTTGAACACATCGAAATTTTTTTATTGACTATATTAACCCTAAAACATTTTAACCTACCTAACTTTTGTTATATTAAAAATCAAGACTGTCAGTGAAACCCCAGTTATTTTCACAATAAGAAAAAATGTTTTAGTGAACTCATAAAGAATTGCATCTTTGTTGCTGTATTTTTAAAAGATCTACTTCTCTAGAAAAAAAATATTTATTACTTACAACTTAATACTTATTTTATAAATAGCAGAAGTGAAGGGGACTTAATTTCCCCAACTAATAGCAAGCGTATTTTTCACTGCTTTAGCTTCTGTACCATTTAATCATTTACAGATCTTTGTGTAAAATTGTTTTAATGCCTTAGTTACCAGACTGTTTTCTAAGTATAAAGTGAGCAGGTAGATGACATCTTTTAGCTTGATTATTATAGCAGTTGCAAAACTCATATTAAACTCTCTTGCACCCTCTATTGTAATTTTTCAGTAGTACTACACATATGTTCCCACTCCCGTATTGTCTTTGAACCTCTTGAAGTACCCAACAAAGCTAATGTTTAGATAATTATTCTTATCAATAATTTACATTGAATCATCCTTCCTCTCACACCTCCCTCCTGCATATGTCACCCTGGGCAAGTCTCTTAACCTCTTGTTCCCCTCGGGCCATCCTGGTAAGATGAATACTTTCTATGACATTTGCCAGCCTGCATTATTAGTAAAGGGAGTTTCCTCATCCTGAGCTCCCCACAAGGCTGAAACCACAGGTCTGAACCCCAAAATGGAAGTACTAAAAGAGCCAGGCTGAGTCAAATTTCACAACCTGCTTCTCCAGTCCAAGATGAGCTTTCCCTGCCACCAGCTGGAACCTTCCCTTTTTTTTTAAAAAAAAAAAAAAAGGAAAAGTCACAGGCAGGTACTGATCCTATGTTTGTGGGCTACGGGGCTTTGAGCAGAAGTGGGGCTCCTTCCTGCTCTTTTGTGAACCTCGCAGTGGTCCAGCTTGGGTTTTTTCCTCCAATAACAGGAGAGCCTGGAGTTGCCCAGGCTAAAATGAAGAATTTATAACAGTGTGGAACAGATGTTTTCATAAACATTTGCTATAATTAATTTCAACTAGGGGATCGAAGGAACAAAGCAGTTTTTCCCTCTTCAAAACTTTATTGCCTTTTCCCTATACGGAAAACTCTGAAATCTTTGTTTTAATATTGTTAGTGAAATAAATATAGCCCCCTATTTAGTTGGTTTTTGAGAAAGAAACTCATATTTTTTCTTCTATGCCACTCTTTGTATCATAAAAGGATATATTTATTGTTACCTTATATGAAAGGGATGTAAGTGTTAAATAAAGCCAGACCTTTAGTAATATCCAGTAAGACCAAAAGAGAGAGATTTAAATACAATGGTCTCAGCTATTTGGTTCCCCATAAAGTTCTGAGAGGTGTTAAGAGCTTTTTTCCTAATTTATAAGACATGTATGGACTACATAAACTTAACTTTTATACCCTATCGTTGATGGTTTTTCTTTTTTTCAAATGGAATATCTTCTCTGCCTAGGTTACTAGTCTCATCCCGCAGATGTGTCTTAGACTTGCTGGGTATACTTGCAAACCAATCAGAATCCGAGTATTAATTATAGAATTGCTAGTTTTTTCTGTTCTTGAAAATCTACCACCATTTCTTTTATTTTTAGTTCCATTATTTGTAAAATCACTCTCTCTATGAAGTCATTTAAAACAAAGTAGTAACCTAAAAGTTTCTCAAATAGACTGAATTTCATTGTTAACCATGTGAAAACTTAGTCTAGCTACAAATTTTTTTTAGTGTAACAGTATCTGGTCTGATCTGTCAACTCCGAAGAGTGTGAGGAAACATAGGTAGCTGTCATTAAAATTACATTTCAGCTTTCAATAACCATTTAATGAGTAGCATAATTATATAAGTATGGTACCTCAAGTACTATACTCAATAATTAAAAATAATCTCATCTTTAAAGTGAAAGCTGTATAATTATTATTTGACTTAACCAGGACCACTGTTATGATCTCCTGTGGCACCTTAGATTGCTCAAAGTGGTTGGAAAGTATAAATTAAAATTGGGCAAATCATTAAATTATTAAGCTTTAACTATGCTAAAAATGAATGTAACATCATATTTGAAATTACATTATATGAATTAGGAATATGTAATGTAAGCAAGTTCTTGCCTATTAAATTTCTTAATTTCAAAGTTTAAACAAAGTACTCAATAGTAGTCTTATGACTTCATTTTTAAAAAAGAAAAAGAACCTTCAAATATACAAAGATAAGTAAATTCAAGATAACTGAAGGAGGGAGAGAGCAATGACACCTGGTTGGTAGAAGGGAAGGGGAGGAATCGGGAAAAATTTTGATAGTAGAGCTGAACCTTGAAGGAAGCCAAGGATTTCTAAACAATAGTGAAGAGTGTACTTCACAGAATTTGGGAGTTTGAGGAACCTCAGTAGCCATCTCTTCCAAACCACCTACCAAAGAAATCCTCCCACAACATGCCTGACCAGTGTTCATCCAGTCTTTACTTGAAAACCTCCAGAGATTCACTACCTAGCTACCCCTAAAATCCCATTTTCTCTAGGAAGCCTTTCTCAACATTTTTGTTTGTTTTGTTTTTTTGTGGAGGGGAAAAGGCAGGGCAATTTCAGTTAAGTGATTTGCCCAAGGTCACACAGCTAGTAAGTGTGTCAGGTGTCTGAGCTCAGATTTAACCTCAGGTCATCCTAATTCTGGGGCCGGTGCTCTACTCACTGGGCCACCTAGCTGCTCCCAACATTTCTAAATTCTAGTGCCTTTACTCTTTTAATTACTTCCTGTTTATCCTGTACATAGCTTGTTTGTACATATTTGTTTGCATGGTGTCTCCCCCATTAGATTGTGACCCCCTTGAGGACAACAACTGTCTTTTGCCTCTTCTGTATCCCCAGCATTTAGCACAATACCTGGACATAGTGTCTGCTCTGTCTCAAGTATTTAATAAATGTTTGTCAACTGACGTGACAGTCTACCAAGCAAAAAATAAACAGATAAGAAAATTCATTTCATTTGAATGAGGCCCCCTTCCTTTTCAGTAGTGACAATAGGAAAAAAAAAGGAAGATGCTAAGAATCATAGTTTTAAGGCCATCTGTAAACATTTTCTTAATTTGTAGCTGTTTTAAATGTGAGATCCTCCTCTGTTGATCAGTAAGAGGACATAGCCTTAAATCATACCATTATTGGCTTTCTTTCTATAAGCCAAAAAAGGAAGTTGCAACTAAATGAAAGATGGTATACAGGATATCCCTTGAGAGGCAAATAAGGGACTTGGAGTTGGCATTTTCATATGTCCAATGGCAACAAGAAACAGCATTTTGTAGGACACTTTGGGTTTTTTTCATTGTAGTGTTCATGATTTGTAAAGAGACAACCATGAAGATAATTGCAACTTATGTGCCAACATCTGGTGCAGAGCATGAGGATGTAGAGAAATTCTAGGAAGAATTTTATGACACTCCAAATTAAATCAACATATACTTAAATACTCAATGACTTCAATGCAGAGGTGGGTAGAGGTGATGAAAATATTTTTGGAAAGTGTGGGTCAAAAGTAAAAAAGACTAAAGACTTATGGATCATACAGAAGCAGCATGATCCTTCAATATCAGAATTGGACACTTCTGGATGTGGCTAGTACTAAATAACATTACAGAAAATGAAATTGACTGTATTCTTAGGCAAAAAAAAATGGTTATTAATGTAGGAGCCATTTCTACATCAGATATTCGTATACCAGCAAAGTTTTTAGAGCAAAGGTTTAAATTATTAAACTAGTGAGAAACAATTAAAATGGAAGACATGACATCCAATTGAGAAGACATTTCAACAAGCTGTTCACCTTATATGAGACAGTGTGGCCTAAAGAATGGAGCACTGGCTTGGAGTCCAGAAGATCTGGGTTTAAATCCTCCCTCTAACATTAGCACTGTGCTCCAGGGGAAATCATTTAACCTCAGGTGCCTCAAGAAGGTGCTTAGAGTGTACTTAGTCCTAGTACGATCTGTGCTGTTGAGGGGAGCTCTCTGCGCTCACAAAATCAAAGATCCATCGCGTAGTATTTGCCTGTTGACATCCCTCCACCCACTCATCCACCCCCCAAAAAGGGAAATGGACAAAAGAGCAGCCACGAACACAAACTGACACTGTTTGCTACCTAAAGATCCTGTAAACCACTAGAGTGAGCGATACCTTGTTGGTGCGTGGGCTTCTTTTTAGGCAGCTTGTTGGTCTAGGGGATAGTTGGTTGGACCTAGAGTCAGGAAGACCGGAATTTAAATCCTGCCTGAGCCACTGACCAGCTTTGTGACTCTAGGCAAGTCAGTAACCGCCTCCAGTCTCAGTTTCCTCATCTGTAAAGTGGCAGTAACAGTAACCCGTGTTGCAGAGTTGTTGTTCGGAGCCAGTGAAGCGGCAGAGGTGACCTGCTCTACCTGCCCGAGAGCGCTCAGTAAAAGCTCGCGACTGTCAGCTCCAAGCAGAGGGAAATCACATTCCTGGGCAACACAGGCTTAGAATATATATTTGTTTATAAAATCTTTCAGATGATGACAGTGGAAAGTTATGAGTAATAGAGCCTCTTAGAGCTGTTGGAGGCAGTGGGATGAAAAAAGAAATTACAGGAAGCCGTGTGTAAAAACAAACTCACTAAGCCATCTCAAGATAACGTTTAAAAGTTAACCTGGAAAGACAACAAACAAAATGGCAAAGATGTGTCAAAATTTCTAGAATAAGTTGAAATGAAATTAATGAAAATCAAGGCAGGTGAGAGAGATGCTACTTGTATTAAAACAACTCTCTCTTTATTGAGCATATATACCCCAAGGAGGTTAAAAAAGTAGATATAAGATCCCACATATAACACTAATATTCATGGAAACCCTTTTTAAAAATAGCAAATAACTAGAATCTCTGATAATGGTTTTGTGTCCACAATATATGAACAACAGGTACAGCTAAGACCAAGATTCATTCCTCAGTAGATCAGTGGTCACCGGATATGAACAAGCATTTCTCAACTGAAGAGTTGCAAAGTATTCAAAATCGCATGAAAGAATGCTCCAGATCACTATTAGTACGAGGAAATCCTAATCAAAATAAGTTTTCATCTTACTCCCTGCAAATTGACAGAGATAACAAAAGATGGGAATCATCCACATTGGAAGGGTATAGGAAGAGAGCTGCACCAGTGACTTGTTGATGGAGCTGTGAATCAGTGCACCTGTTTAGGAAAGTGATTTGGAATTATGCAAATAAAGAGACTAAAATGTCCACATTCTTTGACCCAGAGATTCCTTAGGGTTTATACCTCAATGAGAAGAAAGTCACCGTATTAATCAGAATATTTATACCCACTTTTTCATGATAGCAAAGAATCAGAATAAAAGAGATGCTCATTGATTTGGAGAATAACTAAAAAACATGGATGGTACATGGATGTAATGGAATATTACTGTGCAATAAGACATGAAGTATATGATGACTACAGAGAAGCATGGGAAGAGCTGACACAGAGTGAAGTAATATACACAAATGACCACAGCAGCGTCAAAGAACACCCACACAGAAGGAGTGAATGTTGTAAAATTATGAAGGACAAACATGGCTAGAAAATAGGGACAAGGGATATTTTAAAAATATATCAATAAAACTTATTTAAAAAATAAAACAAATGGAATCAAAGTGGGTACATATCATTTTGGGGAATGGCTAAAGAAACTATGATATATGCTGCCTAGGAACAGCTAGGTGGAGCAGTGCAAAGAGTGCTGGGCCTGGAGTCTGGAAGACCTGAGTTCAAATCCAGCTTCAAGTCACTTACTGCGCAACCCTGAGCAAGTCACTTAATTTCTGCCTACCTCAGTTTACTCATCTGTAAAATGAGGATAATAATAACACCAGCCTCCTCGGGTTGTTGTGAGGATAAGGTGAGAACATATTTATAAGGTACTTTGCAAATCTGAAAGCACCATATAAGTGTTTATCATGATGAGACCATAGAAGAGGAACTAACACGAAAAATGTGGAGAAACAGGCGCAGACTTTGATGACCCAGGGCTAGACAGGAGAGTTACTCAAACAGAAACATCATTAAAAGGCGGCTGAACTTAGATTCAATGCAGTGATCCAGCTTGGTCCCAGAAAACAAATAATGAGACATAACTTTGCCTAGTGATACAAAATATATCCCTAAAAAAATTTTTTTAATTAAATAATATATCTCTAGTGACTATTCAGTTTGCCTCAGAACTTTATTAACTGCGTCCAGCTTTCCCAGACTCTGCAGGCAGCAATTAAAGAAGTGAAGAGTCTAGTTCTAGTCCTTAGAAATGTTTTCAAATTTTCCCCCTAAAAGAAATTCCTTATTTCATTTGCTTTTTCTTGATAGGGATTGCAGCGTGCTAAATGAAAACTGTCACATATGCTGTCAGATTAAGTTGCACTATCAGTCAGTTTTGCTTTAATGTTTTTCTTAGTTATTCTTATTGGAAATTTATCAGGCAAAGACAGTAGTATAAAATACAAAAATAAATCAGTAAAACAAAACTACAAGAAAATGGAGAGAGAAAAAAAGATTAGATTCTCTGGAATATTTCTGAAGTGGAGCTCAACTGGAATGCCTGTTGGATATGTCACACTGTATTTCCTAGAGAGATTTCTCAAACTTAACATGTCCAAAACTGAACTCATTAGCTTTTCCACCAGACTTGTTCCTCTTCCACCTTCCCTACTTCTGTCAGCAGCACCAGCATTCTTCTAGTGTCCCACACTCATAACTTTTGTGTTTTCCTTGATCTTACCCCCAAGATACCTCTTGCACGTAACTCCTTCTCCCCATTCACCTTAGTTCAGACCCTCATTGACTCCTACCTCAGTTTATTACAGAGTCCTTCTATTTGGTATCCCTGCCTCCAGTCTTTTCTCATTCCAGTCCAAACCCCACATTCCTGCCGAAGGAATTTTCTTTTAGCACGTCCTTTTCCGTGTTTCTACTGTATACAGTAAATTTCAATAGTTTCCTGTTTCTCCTAGAATTCAATATAAACGCCTGCTTAACTTTGGAAGCTCTCCCAAACTTGACTTCCACCTCTTTTTTCAGGCTTATTGGCCATTGCTCCCTCCCTTACGCTCTGTGACAGAGCCCCACTGGCCTTCCCTTGGTTCCTCTTCCATGACCCTCCATCTTCTGTCCGCGCCACTACATTCAATGTCTTACATGCTTAGAAATGTGTTGTTTCCTCACGTCCAGCTCAGTATCTCATGCTTCCTTCAAGGTGTGACTCAAGCACTTCCTCCTATGTGAAGCCTTTCCAGAGCCCCTTAAATGCCCTCCCTCCCAAGCTACCTTATGTTTAAACACTTTATACTTATTTGCATTTTTTATATTTATTCCTTATATACTTCTACTTTTGTCATCTCTCTAAGTGGAAAGTAAGCTGCTTATTGATAAGGATTTTTTCATTAATTGTATTATCCTTAATAATACTGCACCACTACTAGGTGCTTATTAAATGCTTGTTGATTAAGTGAATTGATGGTAAGTTCCTTCAGATACTCCACTTTGAAGACAGAGTTGCACTGATTGTATAATCTCCTGAAACATTGTAGACCTTCCTGATTGAATTCCACGAGCATTCAAGAGTGTTTGGTCTAACTATCCACATGGGAAAAACCTAGTCAAGGAATACTGTCTATCATCCCAGTTATTATGAACGAACAGCTTGTTGAGCTCTTCCATCAGTACGTGAAAGTTGGATAGACACTACATTTAGGCAATGAGTTGTCTAGCAAAAGAGGAGAGACAGAGACAGAGAGATGGATAGGTGGATGGAAAGAATAAGCATTTATTACATGCCTGCAGTGTGCCAGCACTGTGTTAACGAAGTTTTGAGGATGTAAATAAAACCAAATAAAACAGTCCCTCCCCTCAAGGATTTTATATTCTAGTGGGTAAAGACAACACATAAAGAAGGCCTGGAAACACGGGTAGAGTAGCAGGAAGTACATTTGGACAGGGTCATGGCAACTGGCCTGGAGGTAGAAAAGCCCAGAGAAGGAGTTGGGGCAGGAGTAAAGTGAGCATCGCTGAAGCCCTTCATGAAAGGATGGACAAGGGTAGATCAGGGTGCCCACCAAGCGGGATAGTGTGACTCAGGACACAAGTTTCTCCAGGGTGGAAAGGCAAGTAGCAAGGAAGTGAAGACGTCCAGAGAATTGAGTCAGCTACAAGTATCCTGGATTGCCTTCAAAAGAAGATGTGTACTTTACAAAGGCCCAGCTTTCACAAATCAGTGACCATCCGTCAAAGCTGGGTGGCTGCAGTGGATGGAAGGAGCTCCAGAGAAAGCTGGGAGCAGTGAGCACCCACACTGTGGCTGGGATTCAGAGAGAAGCCCTTACCTTTTGAACAAACACCACAGAAAATTGACCAGGGCACCTAGACAATAATTGCTGAGGATTCGAGGGTATGAATTGGATTGGAATTGATGGCTCACATTGGAGGAAGAGAGGGGGTCCACTTTGATGAGATCTTGTAAGGACTGAAGTTTGCCTCCCAGAAAAAAAAAGTAGTCTTCCTAAAGCGTTTCCTGATTTAAAGTGACCATTTCTGAAGATTTAAAAAGACTACTGAACCTCTTTCAAAACCTACATTCAAAATATGAAATGTCTAAATGAATAAAGTAATTCATTCAAAGGGAATCAGCACTAGAGTAATTCTGACCCACTCTTTTTCTTGTAATGGAAATGAGGATCAAAGAGAATATGTAACTTGCCAAGGTCAGAAAGCTCTTAGTGGCAGAAACCAATAGTATCTAAGTCACCACAGAATCAATGCTTTCAAGTTGTGGTGCTGAAGAAGACTGTTGAGAGTCCTTTGGGCAGCGAGGAGATCAAATTAGTCAATACTTAAAGAAATTAATTCAGGCCATTCACTGGAAGGTCAGATACTGAAACCGAAGCTTAAATACTTTAGCCGTATAACGAGAAGACAGGACTCACTGGAAGAGATTGAAGGCAAAAGGATAAAGGGGACAGCAGAATTTGAGGTGGAGAGTGTCGTGGAAACAACAAATGTGCACTTGGAGAGACTTTGAGAGATAATGGAGGGTAGAAGGACCTGGCATGTTCTGTTCCACGGGGTCACGAAGAGTTGGACATGAGTCAAGAATAGCTGAACGGCTCATGGCTCCAGGCTCAGGGCTTCACTTCCCTCTTCTCCACTCTCTGCTGAACACTAAATGAAGAGACTCATCAAGATTCTCGTGGTGGAGATTTGTGCTCACCTAATATATTAAGTTCACGGGAATTAGACAGATATAGGGACGTAGGATATGTTGTTCATCGCTGGTCAAAAGTGTAGTTTAATGGCCAACAAAACATGACAATGTCAAATTTATTTAAAAGGTTTACAATTAATAGGGCCTAAAGTTCAGACCATACTGATGATAAACTAATTATCTATCCCCTGTGTAGAAATTACTATATTGCCCTTTCTGCTGATAGACATTTATTTCACTTGTGCCTGTTAGTAATTTACATGGCAATTTACTTTTGATAATACCAGTGTCCAAATTCAAAAAACAACCATTCGTTCTCAAGAGTAATTTCTTTCACCAGGATGTTCAAGCAATATAGTTATCACATGTGTTTTTATAAACATACACATACGTGTGTGTGCATATGTATATATCTATATTGTTTTTACTTTTTTTGTTTTATTTCTGAGTATTTTGCAATTTTTTCCTTTCTAGGTGAATCCAGTGAAAATGGAAGAATAAATCCTACCACAGACTCCGACAGCACTTTTATTTCCTACAGGTAGGACCTTTGTCTATCATCTAGCTCCTGCATACCTTATCCTTTCGGTAAATTTGTAGCAGTGCTAAAGCTTTCTATTTACATTTGATAATATTTCCTGCTAATAAACATACTCAAGGTTTTATACTATTAGTGCACTGACCCCAAGAGAGTTTAAAGAAAGCTCAAAAAGAATTCACGATAGTATTAAATGCTATTTGTCGGCCTTTCCTCTGGGGGCTTGTCAGGAAATAGGGCAGCCTTATGTTTGGCTCAGTGGCAAAAATAATATACTGGTAAATAAAACACGTGCCCATCTGAGCTCTTGTTAAGGTTTTTCTTCCAACTTGAATTTTGGTTGAGTAAATGTTCGAGCATGTTTATGTTTTGGTAGAGAATCTAGGGGAGATAATAGATTCTTTGTTATCATATAACTGATAAAAAGGTTTAAATTCTAGGTCTTATTATCTGGAAAATAAAATTTAAATACCGAGATTTTTTTGAATGGCAGTGATACCTAAAAAATGTCATTTAGTTTGCAGCCCTTTATCTTTAGGTGTGATTGATTCTCTTGACTTATTTTTAATGGCAGCATAAATTCACTATGAAAGTATGGACTGGGATCACAGATTTTATAGATTTAGCATATTAATTTTAAGTAGTTAATCAGTAAACATGTATTAAGTACCTACAGTATACTTAGCACTATGTTAGATGAAGGGAATACTAAGAGAAATGAAAAACAGCCCCTGCCTTCAAGGAATTTCCATTTATTCTGTAAACTGAGGGAACAAAATGCATATGAAATAAATACAAAGTAATTTTGAAAAAGAATTACTGAAGTTAGGGGCACCCAGAAAGGATTCCTATATGAAGAATTGTTTACAGAAAATGAGGAATTCTGAGATGTTGAGGTGAAGGAAAATGACATCTAGGTAAGACAGACTATGCAAAGGCATACATAAGGAGCATGATCCTGTGTGTGTAAGGACATCAGTTTAGGTGGATTCTAGAAATTATGTTAGAGAGTGATGTGTAATAATACTAGGAGGTAGGTTGGGGCAAAGTTGTGAAGGATTTTAAAAGCCAAAGAGGAGATGGAAATATAGTACTGCTCCTCAGCTTCTTTGTATTGTAATTACCGCTATAGATTTTATTTCCCCATATGTTGTAATTATTTGTGTTTGCTTATTATTTCAACATTACTGAGATTATAAACTTCTGGTAGGTAGGCTATTCTCTGTCCAACACCTCTTCGTGTCTCCCCTTCCTCCCTCTCAGTCTCTGGTAAATCTAATAGATGTTCAGTCTTCGACTAGAAGAATAAGTGAAGGAAGGTCTCCATAGCTTCCCGAAATTGAGTTATTGTGTAAGCTCTCAGTCTTCTTCCATTAATAATGTAAACTGGAGTCCATGCATATGTCTGTGATTTATAATACAAGTAATTGCTCAACTCTCACACATAGTAGCTTTTCTCCTGATGAACCCTGCTTAAAGGCAGCTAGCTTTTGGTTCTTTGGTTGTACGGTCCCTTTGCAATAGTACTCTTGAAGAATAACTCACAACCATTAATGCTTTGGGTAGCTTAGTGGAGCCTTTATGGAAGGCCTTAGATTAAGATCAGTATTACTGTTCTCTGGCATTTTTCACCTTTAGTACAGTAATGTGAGATGTGGACTCCATAGCGCCTTCATATGCAGTAGCCTGTTCAAGCTACTATTCCCGAAATGGCCATGCCGCGCTCCATCTGGGGCAGCTCCAGATAGAAGGCGTCATGATGATGTCATTGTAGTTTTGCTGAGCTAGCCACATCTTCCAAGCGTGAGATTAGGATCTCCCAGGTAAATTCTTTTAAGTTCTCTACGTAGTACAGAGGACGGTAATGCACACCAGGAAGACTGTGTGAGCTTAAAAACCTGCCACCTCTTTCCTGTCATCATCATCATGGCTCCTCCTATGTGCCAGGCGCTGTACAATCATTATGCCGTGTGTCCTCACAACAACCCTGGGAGGTAAGTGCTATTATTACCCCCAGTTTATAGTTAGGGAAACTGAGGCAAACAGAGTCAGATGACTTGCTCAGGTCACCCAGCTTCTCTGAGGCTGGATTTGAATTCAGGTCTGCTTGACTCCAGGCCCGGTGCTCTCTCTTCTGTGCCACCAAGCTTCCTAGCCTAGTCATGACAGTCCATGTCATACATGTGTCCAGTGATACGACACAAGAGAGTTCTTTAAGTAAACACACTGCATGAAGCTTCTGATGATCGTGAGGCAGACATATGCAGGCTTTACTGTAGTTTAAGCAGCCCTGTTGAGATGGGTTGGTGTGCTTTGTGTCTTTGGGACTGTACTTGTGTCTCATCAAAAAAGGTGTAATTGGTGTCTTTGATTCTGCTGTACTTGGACTGACCCACAATGGAAAGATATTGAAGAAAGAAGCGGGGGACTAATAGTCTGGAGTCAGTCACTAATGAACTATAAGAGTGTTGGCAGGTAGCTACTTTAATGTAGTTACTTGGTTTCTCAGTCTTTCTAATGAAAATAATAATATAGACCGTGCCCTGTCACTGGGTTGGTCTGTTACATACAAAAAGACTTTGAAAACCACAAAGTGGCATAAAAACGGATAAAAGCGTGATTGTTATTATTACTACTACAACTATTAAAACCCGTAGTAACTGAAAAGGGAATTAAGGATGTGTTTAAACCAGAGTAAGGGGTTGGGGGGAGGGAATCCCACATAGTTGTAAATTTTGTTGACAAATTATATTTTACAATATTGGTAGTTTTGCTAATTACAGTAAATAAGAGATATATTATAAAACACCCACTCGAGAGAAATGTGATAATATGAAAGCAGAGTATTAAGTTGCAGTTTCTTTTGTCCTTGTATAGTTTGAAGATTAAAGTATTTCAGCTTCAGGTATTACTGAATGATAATTGTATTTTGAAAATGAAGGCTCCACTATAACTTTGCACAATAATACTAAAGTTGTTAACTAATATATTTTTAATCAATGCCTGTCATTGTTTTAGCGTTAGAACATTAATTTATCATGGTAATTAAAAAAGGCAAGATAAAAAGCTAAGGTAATTCAGTATATAGAAACTGGTTTTTAATAGTTGGCAGGCCAGCACTGTTATTAAATAGTATTATAGTATTTAAGGTGTGAAATGAATATTTTCTGCTCCGTAGGCAGTAGCTTCTCTAATATAATGAGCTTAGTTGTAAATTTGACACTTGGGTTAAATGCAGAAAGATTCATGGAAATACAGCTCAGGGTTTTATTTTACTATCAAAGGTAACAGACAGATTGATACAAAACTACCCTGTAATGACCATAGTTTGTTGTTTTTTTTTTTAGTAAAATCCACTCTTGAAAATTATTTTGCTATTATCTTGTCATGATTCTCTTAAGCTTTACTTAAACTAATTAGTTTATATTAAAGTAGTAAACTAATTTATATTAATTAAAATAATTAGAAAAATTTATAGTGATAATACTTTGAAATAATGTTCAGGAAGTTCAGGTTCTCTAACTGCCTCCCACTTTCTTTTCTAGTATTCAGGTAGGGACTGAAATCTCATCAAGTAATTGGAAAACAGCCCAATAAGTGGTTAAGACAAGCCATCCTCATCCTATCAAAACATGCACATTCTGTGACTTCCTCTTTGCTTACCACTTCACAAAATACACTTAAATTTTTGCAGATATCCATTGCTAATCTTTAATTTATATTTTTGGTCTCTGTGTTTATTGGTATTTTTTATTCACTCATTCTTTGTTCATTTACTTTCCATACTTGCATTTTCACGAATCCATAAAATTCATATGAGGGAACTTGCTTTGCCAATGCAGATTCATACCTATTCTGTCTTAGATGGTCATGTGGGGCACCCACGTTAAATGACTGGCCAAGGGTCAGACCTCCATTCAGGTTGGCTAACTCTGAGACTGTCATTCTATCCCCTGCACCACATCACTTTTCATTCATAAATCTCTTCGTATTAATGTTACCTTGTCATCGATGGTACAAAACCAGAAAACATAGTTCATGTCTTTTTAATAATGCCTGCTTATAGTGCTAGTAATGATATGTTATTGTGAGTGCCAAAAATCCTTCGCATTGTACTGATATAAACCACTTCTGAATGGAAAAGAGAGAAGACAAAATAGCTTCTAATCATCATAAATAATAGCTGATGTGTTTATAGTGCCTACTGTGCGCTAAGTGTGTTACAGTTATGTTCTCATTTGAACCTCACAACAACCCTGGGGGTAGGTGCTATTATTATCCCCACTTTACAGATGAGGAAACCGAGGCAGAGGCAAAGTGACTTGCCCAGGATCACACAGCTAGAAAGTGTTTAAGGCGTGATTTGAATCTGATCTTGCTGACTCCAAGCCCATCTGCTCGAGCCACCATCCCCCCTAGCAAAGAAACTCTCAATCTCTGAAATATTACATTGTAAACTTAAGGAGGTTTAAGTATGAACTTAAGGAAAGTGAATTTGGTTGTGTTCCAGTCAGTTTTTAGGTGAGCTTTGGGCTTCAAATAAGATTAATTTGGAGATGTGTGTTTACATGAATAACTCTGAAAAACAAGTGTAAAACATTTAAGTTGACTGATCCTGTTGGGTACTTGGGTTTTTAGACAAATGTGTTTGCCCTCAAATGCCATTATAGATGAGGTGCTTTAATTTGGATGCAGTTGTTTTAAAACCTGCAGATCAGATAGAGTACAATTTCCTCTAACTCATAAAGGTAAAGCTTGATTTCTAAGTGAAATGTGGATAAATAGGACAGACTATTGAAGGTTGTTACTGAAATCTAATCTTAATTCTTCTAACTCCATTGCAAATTAGGTGTTTTGCAATTAAAAAGAAGAAAAAACTTAGAGAATCTAAGTCATTAAATATGCTAGCTTTCTAAAATATATCTAGTTTTATCATAAGACCTATAAGGAGGTCTTTTCTTTTTTCAAATCCTCTCAGTTTTTGCCATACAGTGCCGCTGAAAACCTTGCTAGGTATAAGGGTGGAAACAGTTTCCTGCTTCAGCAGTTTACAATGGATATTGGACTTCAGCCTCACTGACTGCAATGCAGTGCCATGAGAAAGAGGGAATATTGTCTGTCTCTCTCCTTTCCCAAGGGCAGCTGACCTTCTCCTCGCCAAAGAGGCGAGCCCCTTGCCAGCACATATAACTACAGACTATTACATTAATCTGTTTAGCCGCAGTACCAGCTGCTTGCATGTTTTTAATTATCTTATTAGATGGTATAACAGTGACCTATGAAATAAAATGAAGGTGAGCATTTTTTTAAACTTTACATTTTGCATTCTGTTTTTCTAAATATATTTAGTGAACTAATTATAACCCTTTCCCAAAGTCATAAGTGCCAGAAAGTCTACGTAGTCTTTGAATAAACCTAATGTGGCCAGGATGCTGCATTTTGCAAAATGAGATTTCCACAGTATTGTCATAGTAGTCAACATAAAAAACTTAGTTCTTCATTTTTGTCCCATTTGTTGGCAATATTTAGGTTGTATTTGTATAATATGAAAATTGGAATATGCCTGGTCTAAAAGTCAATCCAAAGAGAGAAAATCAATGAGACCAGTTATTTGGAATTGAATAGACAAGAGAAAACATTGTTTACTTTTCAGACCTGGTTTTGGCTTTGTGAGGATATGACGTAGATCTAGAGTAGAATATTTCTTAATAAATTTGTAGATTCCACTTAGCTCTAATTTCTAGTTTATATATTTACATAATGAATTATTGTTGTAATAAAATTATTGTTGGCATATTATAATGGAAATTATTTTCCTTACCTATGTTGCTAAGAGCAACAATACTTGCTAGATATTGACAATAGTGAAGACTACTTTACAAACGACATTCAGCCTTTCAAATTAATACAAATTACTGATTGGCAAGTTTGGTTTCATTGCCAGCAAACTGAGAGATCTGACAATTCAGTAAGGGAATACTAATGGCATGTTTTAAGAAAATCACTAGAGGTGTAAAGCTATCAGTATTCTGCTTATATAAGGTACTTGTGTAATGATGCTTAAATTACTAAATCCAGCACCAAAAGAACGAAGGATGTATAAAAAGTTATATGAATTCTTTCCTTAATTTTTGTTTCTAGATCTTACATTTCTCTATGAAATAAATATTTTCTTTTAAAATATATACCTTAATTTCTCGTAACAGAGTAACCTTTGTGTGTGTATATGTGTATGTGGCCAAAACATTTCTTTTTAGAGAGAATTTTTGGGGGATGACTTGACTTAGTGAAATTCTTCAGCTCTTCCAACATGACCCTGACATAGACTTGATTCAGTGAGAAATTACTTCATAGGAAGCCCCTAAAATTGTTGATTAATTTTCAGCTTGTCATAAGTGATGGTTGATTAAATTCGTGCACCCTTCAGTTATTGGCAATGAATTGGATGTTGTCCAGTGATGTTCTCTTTTTGATTTTCTGATTTACATTAAAGCACTCCAGAATGTTTTCTATTATTTAATTTTATCCCTTTCCATTGAATGAACCTTAGATATAGATTATTATTCTCACTAAGTAGAACTTAATTTTATTAATGTCATTTGAAAGTTGCTTTAAAATAATTTTTAAAATTTTTATTTAATCTTTTCAATTAACAAACATTTATTTTCTGACCCCAAATTGAAAACAAACAAAAGAAACAAACAGAAACCTCCTAACAAATATTTAAAGTCAAGCAAAACAAATTCCCACACTGATCATGTCCAGAAATATATGTCCCATTCAGGAGCTTGAATCCATTACTTCTGTCAGGAAGCATTGTGCACAACACTAGTGATCTGTGCTTGATACAATCTATTTCTGCCTCCCTGCCTCTCTACTCTGCCTCTTGCCCACATACCAATCCCTGATTCCTCTTCTTCTTTCTTTTAAAATCTTTTCTCATGATCCATCTCTAAGGCTGGAATTTGCCTTGCTTATCACTTATCCATCCCTAAGTCTGTCTTCTTTCTCCTTTCACCCTCTTCCCTTTTACATTTCCTTCCTTGTTCCCTGCTGAATTGAATAATTTTCTATATCAAACATTATATGTATGGAGTATAGGCCAGGACCCAGCTAAACTCTCCTAATATTCCCTTCCAAACAACTTTAAAGTAATTCCTCAAATCAAATTTTAGAGTGGCAGAGCCAACAAAAGGTCAGACGGAGATGTTTTTCCAGTCTGAGACAACTTAGGAAGTCTGCAGGACAGGTCTGTAACATGGCAGAAGTGCCAGCCTTAGGCCCTGGAGGCAGCCGTAACAGCAGCAGAAGCAACAGCAGCTTTGGGAGCTCTTAGCCCAGAGATGGGGAGGGCTTTGAACAACTGGTCAGAAGGAGATTACAGGGGACCCTTTGCTGGCACTGGATGCAGCCGGCATTGATTGGCAACTCTATTCCCCATTAACAGTCCTGAGTCACAATTCCAGGACAGAGAAGAACACTTATGATGAGTCACAAGGGAGTAAGGGCCTGGTCAGACTTCCAGCACTCAAGTGGAGTGCTAATACTTGTGGTTATAAAAGAGCAGGGGACCTGGTCACAGCTCTGGGCCCAAGAGGAGCATTGGTACTTACTGCTGCAGGGGAACAGGGCCCTTCCTGGGTGAAGGCCAGAGAACAGACCAGAAGAGCAGCGACCACACTTCTCCCAGGAAAAGACCACCTTGGAAGCACTGAAAACTTGCAGACCACTAGAACTAGCTCTGAAAACAGCAACAAAAAAAGCCTGAAGCTTGGGACAGTGACTCCCCACCCCCAGGGGATCAGAGCTCAACTTTTAAAATAAAGTTCAAAGTGAAGAAGTAGGCCAGGAAAGTGAGCAAACAACAAAAAAGAATTTGACCATAAAAAACCTACTGCAATAGCAAGGAAGACCAAGACATAAAATTAGAATATAACAATGTAAAAACAGCTACAAGCAAAGCCTCAAAAATGCCCATTGGATCCAAGGCCTGCAAAAATTCCTGGAAGAATTAAAGAAATAGATAAGAGTAGTAGAGGAGAAATTGGGAAAAGAAATAAGAATGATGCAAGAAAATTATGAAAAAAGAATTAACTGCTTGGTTAAAAGAAGCACAAAAAATACTAAAGAAAATAATACCTTAAAAAACAGAATTGACCTAATAGTAAAGAAGGCACAAAAATTTATTGAAGAAAAGAACTCTTTTTTTAAAAGCAGAATAGGCCAAACGGAAAAGGAGGTGCAAAAATTCGCTGAAGAAAAGAACTGCTTAAAAGTTAGGATTGGGCAAGGAGAAGCTAATGACTCCATGAGACTTCAAGAAAAAAAATCAAAGTCAAAAGAATGAAAAAAAATAAAAGAAAATGTGAAATATTTCATTAGAAAAACAACTGACCTGGAAAATAGATCTAGGAAAGATAATTTAAGAATTATTGGACTAGCTGAAAGCCATGATCCAAAAAAAGAGCCTAGACATCATTTTTCAAGAAATTATCAGGAAAACTGCCCTGATATCTTAAGTCAAGAGGATAAAATAGAAATCAAAGAATCCACTGGTCACCTCATGAAAGAGATCCCCGAATGAAAACTCCCAGGAATATTATAGCCAAATTTCAGAGCTCCTATGTTAAGGATAAAATATTGCAAGCAGCCAGAAAGAACATCATGGAGCCACAGTCAGGATCACACAAGATTTAACAGCTTCCACATTAAAGGAGTGGAGGGCTTGGAATATATTTTGGAGGGCAAAGGAGCTAGGATTACAACCATGAATAACCTACCCAGCAAAACTGAGTGCAGTCCTTTGGGGGGGGGGGGGGGGAATGGACATTTTGTGAAACAGAAAGCTTCCAGACATTCTTGGTGAAAATACCAGAGCTGATTAGAAAATTTGTCATTCAAACAGAAGACTCAAGAGAAGAATGGAGTTAAACTGTTGACGTTCATTTATGGAAATATAAGAACTTTATTATTATTAGGACAGGTAGAAGGTATCACATTGTTAGGTGTTTACATAGACACATGGCACAGGTATTAGTCAGTTATGTTGGGATGATCTCCAGTGAAAGAATGTAGGTGTGAGAAAAGAGGGATGTAGTGGGAGAAAGGGGAAGGGAGAGATAGAATGGGGAAGATTTTATCACATAAAGGAGCCATGTAAGGAGTAGCTCTTATAGCATAGCAGAAGTGGCGGGCAATGCTTGGACCTTACTTTGAAATTTGGAATTTGTTCTATCCGTAATTTCTTTTCTGGTTCTAAGACTGTCATTCGGTCAGTCAAGGAACACGTTGTAAATGTCAGGCCAATTCCTGTGCTAATTACTAGGGTTAAGAAGAAAGGCATGTGATGGAAGGCCATCTGAAAGGGATAGCATCAGCAGATGTGGAGACCAGCAGAGGCCTCTTCCAGAGACCTCTGAGCTTTGAACTGAGTCTTATGGAGTCCATGGAATCTAAGGTGCGGAGTTCAAGATGGAGAGCATTCCAGGGGTGGAGATCAGCCAGTACAGAGGCCCAGAGAGGATGATGGAAGGCATGAAGACTGCATGCCCACTCTTAAAACTGGAATGTCAAAGGAGTGCTAAAGGGCAATAAAGTATAAGGGGGCAGGTTATGAAGTGCCTTCAGTGCCAACATAGAAGAGTTTATCTTTGATTCTGGAGGTGATGGGGAACCACTGGACCTGTTGTATTCATGATTCCTTGAAATATGGTTTCCATGCCCTTTTTTCAGACATTGCCTTCAGATTATCCACTAATTCTTGGACTTTGTTTTTGATTTGGACTTTGATTTTTTCCCCCAGTCATTTCCTTCTGATATGAGGTACTTTGTATTTTCTTCTATTTTTTTTCATTCTTTTGTCTTTAATATTTTTTATTGACCCATGTAGTCATTAACTTCTGTTTGGTCCATTTTAATTTTAAAGGAGTTTTTTACTTGGGTGCTGCTATTCTCTTATTACTTTTCTCTGTAGTAAAAATGTAAAGTAGATCTGCCTTAAAAATTTATAACATGGCTTATTAAAAATCTAACGAAAATGGAAGTTTATCATAGCAAGGAGTACAATTTTCAGTGGCAGTCATACCTTGTTTTCATTTGCTGGTGCCCCACTACACACAGAATCATTGATGTGCTTGCATTCCATATGAAAAGTCTGCATAATACTTTCATATGCCCACTCACAAAAAGCATTCCTTTCATTAAAATAGTCATATGGTTATCAATATCTGCAACTAAAATATTTTGCACCTTTAGAAATCAGCTCAGAGTATCTGGCAAGCACCAGCAGAGCCATTTTAAACTAAGAATATACGAAGTTTGAAATGTAACTCATCCTCTTTTTAACAACAAAACATTGTCCTGTTACAAGAATCCTTGTATTGTGTATAATGCATGAGTAATTAACTTCATCAGCTTTAAAACAAGCTTTAGAAATGCTTGATTTTCCTTCTGACACATCATAACCAGGAAATCACTAGCATAGTACTCTTTAGAAAAAGTTTTAAGCAGTTTAGTGTGGTGACCTGAACAAAAACTGACCTATTTTACCTAATAAAAGTCTGTAGAGATGTGTGAACTCTTCCATGGTGGGGACTGGACTATCGTTTGCCTTTCTTCGTCTCCCCACTCTCACTATGCTTAGCACAGTGCCTGGCATGTAGTAGGCCCTTAATAAATGTTCATTGACCAACTCACTTCATCTGAAAAGTATTTCACAGGACTTTTAATTTGGGCAAATACAAATTGCCTTTTTCAAATTAGAGGCTCATAGTAGCATATTGATAGTATTCAGCAGACTTAAATCTTGGATTTTCTGTTTTAAAAATGATTTTTTTATACAAATCTGTAGTATGATACATGCTTTATTAAAATGGATTAAAGTAGATGCCTCAATTATACTTTTTTCAAAGTTTTTCTACCCAGCTGGAGAACTTTGGTTAAGTTTCAATTGAAAAGGGCATAGTGAATGAGATGTAAATATTAAAATGGGAGTTGGGAGTTGATATTTGAACATCATGACATTTAGTATTGTGGACATTGTTGAATAATACCCAAGGAAAGATATATATTTTTACAATTAGAATATCTATATTTTGTTAAACATAGCATTCGGCTTGGCAGAATAAAAAACACCCTTATCAGCTATTCTACAGCAAAGTGTCTCCTATCAGGGTTCCTTGGAAGATGTAACAACAGAAATAACTGTCTAGTAACCCTCTCAAGAAAGCATAAAACAGGGAGATGTATGCTCCCCAAAATTATTCACCACAGTGATAGAGAAGATCCAGTGTCATCTGGAAACCTAGAAGGCGCATTCCTGTAGAAAGCAACACACTTCAAATTCTCCTGTTTGCTAACAAAGTTGTGTTTATTGCATCAAGCCCAGAGTTATTGCTGAGCCTCCCTGGAAGGGGTGGGGTATATAATTGCTGACAGGAGCTTGGCCTTCCAAGTACACGGGAAGACCAATGGGATGAAGCATGTCAACCAACCAAATTTCAACATGCTTTTGAATGGACCCTTTGTGGTACTTGTTCAATAATATGTATATTTGGGCCAGAAAATAGAAATTGACTGAGCTCTGTCCAGAAATGAAAAGGAGGAGAGCAAGCTGTAATGGTTTTAAGAAGTTGAAAAGTACTTTCAAGTTCCTCTGCATTCTAATCTTTCTTCCACTCATTGATTTTTCCAAAGACCATGTTGCTCCCTTGTTCAGTGAACTCCAGTGGCCCTGTGACCCCCTGGTATCAAATACAAAGTCCTCCGCTTGACATTTAAGTCCAATTTATATTATGGTCCCCTCCAACCTTTCCAGTCTTCTTACACTTTACTCCCCTCCAAACATTCTGTGATCCAGCCCCGCTGGCAGTTACTCCCACATGGCCCTCCATCGCCGTTATCTGTACCACTGGCTCCCCTCTCCCTCCCATACCTGGCATGCTCTCCAGCCTTATCTCTGCCTCATCATCTCCCCAGCTTCCTTCAAGACTCAAAGCTTGCTTTTTCTAATGTCTCCCCTTCTGTAGGCCTTTTCTTTGTAAGTCCAGTGCCTGGCTATCACTGACCCCAAAGTTCTCATAACAACCAAGGCCCATATTTCAAATAGAAACATTTTACCATTGTCGCTTTGTCTCAATGAGAACTTAACACTGTTTCCTCTCAAAGAACTAAAGATGAGTAATAGAAAGGCAAATGTTGGTGCAACATATAAGCAATGGGGAACTCCAAAGAAAAACAGTAATGAAGGATGTCATGAAGCAGTTCTTTGACAGAAAAAGGAGACAGGCTGGTCAAACACTGAGAGGGAGCGAAGGCAGGAATGACCAGAGGTTTTCACCACCACCCTTTTGATACTAGAAGAAAGCAAAGAAGCCCTTCAGTGTGTTGGGCTGCCTCCTGTGGTGAATTTATGGGCAGACGTGGGCAAGAGCTGCCATCTTTATCATTGGAGCGAACTCTTGAATCAGTTAGATTACAGATCCTCAGGAGCTTGTGAGTGTAACTTACACTAGCTAGAACCCAAAACAAGCGTTCACATTTAAACATAACGTACCTTGGAGGCCGACCATAATCCTTAATGAACTTAAGCCTCTTCAATACATTTCCATATAGATCTACTGTATCAATATGTGATTGAACATTTATTAAATGCCTACTCTGTGCTAGGCCTGTGCTAAATGAAAGAAAGTGATGATTTAAAATTCAATTATTGTGAGCTTCTACTGCCACAATGTTGAAATTGAGTAAAAAGGGAGAGTATAGAAGAAAAAATTGCCCTTTTCTTTTCTCAATAAACTAGACAAACAGAAATTAAACATCAAAGTGGTTGTGAAAGTTTTCATTTAGCGGTGGCCCTCCTATTAGAAGCATAATTCTTCATCAAATAAAGACTTAGCATAGAATAAACATAGAACATTCAAAGAGTTATATATATTATTGTAAAATAATCTAAAGTTTGGTGGATTAAAGTGTAAATGCTTATTGTAAGAAGGGCAGTGTACTCTCATTGGAGGTTGGTTGAATTGACCCTTTAGTTCCCTTTAGGCGTTGATATCTTCAGTTATTTGTATAAATAGCTCTTTAGCTTAAGCAGTGAAATATTCTAGGAATATGATGTTCTTGAGAGGATGATTTTGAGAATGAAGAAAGCTTATGGGAAAAACTGTCTCAAAGAATCAGACTGTTATTATTTGGTTTTAAAGAAGTGATGGAAAAGCTGAAATTTGCCACCGAATTATTAAGTAAATAACAAAGTAGTTTGGTTCTTGGGATTGTTGTTTGCTAGCATTGAAATCATGGTATTTATTCAATTATCTTCTTACCTTTCTTTGTTCCTATACTTTAAAAAAAAATTGCAACCACCATAGTTAAATCTACTTTTGTAAGATACAAAACACCTCAGCTTGTCTTCAAAAGTATCCTAAATGCTGAGTATTTCCCTGAAAGCAATTAGCACAGTATTACTATTTGGGGTAGGGGATAGGGAATTCAAATCAACAGGCATTTATTAAGTGTATATAAGCGTATTATAATTGTGCACAAGGTACAAATGAAACAGTCCCTGCCTACCACTGGGGGAGATGCAACAGGTAATCCCAGCAAGTCAGTACGTAGTAATGTTAAGAGGGACATCACTTGAGCCAGGGAAGCAGTTTCAGGCCATTGGAGTTCAGTCCCTTCATTTTAGAGATGAAGAAACTGAGACTCGGAGAGATTAAGTGATTCAAAGATTATATAGGGACCAAGTGTCAGAACCGTATTTTGAACTGGGGTCCTCAACTCTAGATCCCGTGCGCATAGCTCCTAGGGCTCAAGTAACAGCTGTGTTCTTCAGACATGAAGGAAAGCAAACGAAGAAAATGGTGGCAGGAAATCCAGTGTGGTCAATGGTTAACTCCTGGCAGGTTAATTAGACTAGAGTGGAGAGGGAAGTAACTTTTGAAATGTTTGAGCCAGACTGTGGAACATTTTAAGTACCAGAGTGAAAGTTTTGTATTTTTTCCCCTAGAAGGAGCCATTGAATAATTTTGAGCAATAGAAAATGACCCAGCAATATCTGTATTAGACCAATGGCATTTTTGCAGCCATGTTGAGGATGGGTTATTGAGGTAAGAAATGAGAGGCAAGAAAATAAAATTGGAGACTCTTAGATGGAACTGTGTAGAGAAGAGATGTAGCCAAGTGATTAATGATTTTCCGAAGTCATTTTGATGATTCTCTTTGTGCCAGCGTGATGGTCCATCTTTCTCTATAACATTTCTTTTGTGTTGATTTACTTAAGGTTTTACATAGGTAGATTAGAAATGCTACCTCACCCCCTAGAGAAAGAAGTAGACTTTTTCTAGAAGGAAACTTAATGGCTCATCTGGGGATAGTTCCCTCATTTTAGAGTTGAAGAAACTGAAGTAAGAGGATACAGAGATAGTAGATGGTCAGTTCATTTGGACTGGAAGTTGAGTTTCAGACCCCATGCCCAGGCTTCTTTCTGTGCAGTCTGCTCCCTCCCCTTCATCCAAAGCACTCAGCAGCTCTGACTGCAGTAATAGTCCAAAGTAAAAGTGGACAAATAAAATATATAGTACAAATGATAAATCAGATAAAAATGGCTAAATAAAAGTAGCTTAAAGTTACAGATGTTCCACTAATATGTATCTTCCATTTAAAAAAAAAATTAAAACATTTTCTTTGATTTGAAACAAATCTATTTTCATGCTTTGACAAAATATTTCTTGCTCTTTGTTGTATCTCCTGGATATCTAGTACTGCCTTGCACATAGTAGGCACTCAATAAATATTTGCAGAATGCATGAATGAATGTTCATATTTGTTTATTTACACAGTCAGCAAAATGCTTTATTCCAAAGGCTGTTTGTCTTTGTAATGTTTGCCTTTGTAAAGATAGGCTTAAATTTGAAACATTAGGATGATTGGCTATCCATATTTCAAAACCTTCCCTTATGTTCCCCATTTCTTATAGCACAATAGTATTCCATTACATTCATATACCACAATTTGATTAGCCATTCCCCAATTGATGGACATCTGCTTGAATTCCAATTCTTTGCTACCACAAAAAGAGCTGCTATAAATATTTTTGTATATATGGGTCCCTTTTCCCCTTGTGTGATCTCTGAGATACATCCCTAAAAGTGGTATTGCTGGGTCAAAAGGTATGCACATTTTTATAACCCTTTGGGCATAGTTCCAAATTGCCCTCCAGAATGGCTGAGTTAGTTCACAACTCCACCAACAATGTAACAGTGTTCCGGTTTTCCCACATTCTCTCTGGCATCTACAATTCTCCTGTTTTGTCACGTTAGCCAATCTGACAGGAGAGGTGTGGTACCTAAGAGTTGTTTTGATTTGCATTTCTCTAATCAGTAGTGATTTAGAGCATTTTTTCATATGACTATAGATATCTTTAATTTCTTCCTCTGAAAACTGTCTGTTCATATTCTTTGACCATTTTTCAACTGGGGAATGACTTATATTCCTATAAATTTTACTTAGTTCCCTGTATATTTTAGAGATGAGGCCTTTGTCAGAGATACTGGTTGTAAAAATTCTTTCCCAATTTTCTGCTTTCCTCCTAATCTTAGTTGCATTGGCTTTGTTTGTATAAAAACTTTTCAATTTAACATAATCAAAATTATCCATTTTGCATTTTCTAACACTTTCTATCTCTTGTTTGATCATAAATTCTTCCATTTCTCCCTAAATCTGACAGGTAAACTATTCCTTGCTCTCCCAGATTTCTTATAGTATCTAGATCATGGACCCATTTTGACTTTATTTTGGTATATGATGTAAGATATTGGTCTATGCCCAGTTTCTCCCATACAGTTTTCCAGTTTTCCCAGCAGTTTTTGTGAAATAGTGAATTCTTAACTGAGAAGCTGGACTCTTTGGGTTTATCAAAGAGTAGATTGCTATAAGACCTACATGATCTGATGCTGAGTGAGGGGAACAGAACCAGGAGAACATTGTACACAACCACAGACATATTGCTTCTATGATGACTAACTTTGATAGACTTGGCTCTTGTCAGCAATACAAAGTTCAAAGACAGCTCCAAAGGACTCATGATGGAAAGAGCTATGCACATCCAGAGAAAGAATTATGGAGTCTGAATGCAGATTGAGGCAAACTATTTGCTTTCTCTCTTTTTATTCCTCTTCTGTTTTGGTTTTGTTTCTTCTTTCTCATCATCCTATGGTCATAATTCTTCTTTACAATTTGATGATTGTGTAAATAAGTTTAATGCGAAGGTATATGTAGAACATATATCAGATTCCATGCCATCTTGGGAGGGAAGGAGGAGCAGAGGGAGGGGGAGAAAATTTGGAGCTCAAAAACTTGTGGAACTGAGTGTTATAAACTAAAAATAAAAAAATTTTTAAAAAACCTTCCCTTGTATGCAGTCTTCTCTTTTTCATGTATTCTCAGTTGAGATACCATGCTATTGCCCCCATGGATCACTAACTGTAATTTATATCTGGTTCATAGTAATTTTAAGTTTAGGAATTCTGGGAAAATATACAAAATTAATTAAACATTTGCTTAATAATGGGAAAGGTCATGATTGTATCTTTTATTTAGGGAAAATGCAGGTCATATAAAATAAAAGAATAAAATATAGAGACACATTTTATTGATCCTTAAAATAGCTTTAGTTCTCTTCTTTAGTGATAGTTTTACTTCTATACAATGTTTCAGCTTCTGAGTTTGCATTTCAGTGTATTTCTTTTAAAACTTAAATATGTTAAGTAATGCTATACAAAGATGATAAAAAATAAAAGAATCATATTTGGTCGGGAAAATACGTGTTAACATTTCTATGTTCTTGTTATGTCTGTATAACAACACTCCTAGAAAGAGACGGAAAATGACCTTCCTTACTATACTCACAATTAGCAAATTATTCCTTTCTGTACTTCTCTAAGTAGTAAAATTTTTAGGTACTTTTATTATAAGCTAGAAGAAGGAAAGCTGTTTTAAATTTCAGTGATTTACTTTGGACAATGGTTAATAATAATAATTATAAATAAAAAGAATTCATATACATAGATATATAATTCCCATATCTCCCACATCCTCAAAAAACAAACAAAACCCTCCCTTGATCCTTCCATCCCCCCATCATCCCATATCTCTTCTTCTGCCTTTTGTGGTTGAACTCCTCCAGAAGACCATCTACAATAATTGCCTCTACTTCTACTCTCACTCCCTTCTTAACTCTCTACAATCTGACTTCCAATCTCATCATTCAATGGTAATAACTATTCTCTCCAAAGCTATTAATGATCTTTTAATTGCTAAATCCAGTGGCCTTTTCTCAGTCTTCCTCTTTCTTGATTTCTCATCTGTTTTGATTTATGAGTCTCAGATCTCCTTATCCAGGCCTTTTCTTTCTGCATTTTCAACTACCTGTCCGACATATCAAACTGAATGTCCAGTAGGCATACTTCAGCATGTCCAAAACTGAACTCATTGTCTTTCCCTCCAAAATCTCCCCCCTTCCAAACTTGCCTTATTGTTTGAGAGCATCATCATCCTCCCAGTCGCCCAGGATTCTTCACCTCTTGCATCCAGTCCATTGTCAAGGCCTGTCAATCTCACCTTTGTAACATCATTCACTTAGCCCCCCTTCACTCCTTTGACATGGCCACTACTCTGTTTCAGGCATCACACCTGGATTATTGTAATAGTCTGCTGGCTGATCTTCCTGCTTCAAATCTTTCTCTATTCCAGTCCATCCATTCAGCTTTTAAAGTGATCTTCTTAAAGCACAGGCCTAATCATGTCACCCTTGTGCTGAATAAACTCCAATGACTCCCTATCACTTCTAGGATCAAATATAACATCCTCTGGTTGGCATTCAAAGTCCCCAACCTTTGCAGCCTTCCTACACTCTTCCCCACCCCCAACACACACACACACACACACACACACACACACACACACACACATTCTGTGAGCCACTGACACTAGCCTCCTTGCTGTTCCACTTATAAAACACTCCCAACTCCAAGCATTTTCTCTGGCTGTTTCCTGTGCCCTGGAATCCTCCCCCTCTTCCTCTCCACCTCCTGGCTTCCTTGACTTCTTTCAGTCCCAGCTAAAATCCGCCTTCTTCCTAATCCCTCTACTTTAATGTCTTTTCCTCTATTGATTATTTCCTATTTATCCTCTGTGTAGCTTACTTGCACACAGGTGATTGTATACTGTCTTCCTCATTGGCAGAGTAATTGTCCTTTGCCCTTCTTTGTATTCTTCGTGGCTAGCACTGTGCCTGACACATGGTAGGTGCTTGGTAAATGTTAATTAACTTAACAACATAGAGCTTTAGATTTATAAAGTATTTGTTTCACCTCAGTGTTTTCAGACAAACATTGCAATTGTCATTATTCCTATTTTTCCAGATCAGAACGTGAAAGCTCAGATTAAGGGAGTCTTATAGGACACATAACTAATAAATATCCGAGTTGAAAAATCAGTCCTAATCTCTGCTTATAGCCAAATATACTAATCTTTACTTATATCCAGCACTTTCTAATGGACTGTGTTACTTTCCTTCAAAAATCCAGACCATTGTTTGAGGACCCCTAACATGAAATCTGTATTACTCGTATATTTAAATAAATCTTTCTGGTTGTTAAAACAGTATCGCTTTACATATGCAGTTAACCTTTATGCTATTATCTTCAGTGATGAAATGAAATGTCCTATGTAAAGTACTTTGTAAACCTAAAGGCACCGCATAAATCCTAGCTGTTGTTATTACTGTTACTGTGTTATTATTGTTATTATTATTGTTAATCATCCTGACAATGTTCAAAAAAGTTCTGCTATAAGGAAATTAGGTAGGTGTTTAGTATCTGAGAAGATGGTGGGTAGACCATTGACTCTTTGGTCCCCAAACATCAATCACGGTTGTAACTGCAGGTTTTTAAATAGTCATACATATTCACAAAATGAAATAATTTAAAATGGTTAGAAATAAAAAAAAATTATACTTATCAAGTTGTATAATTCAAGAGTCCTGGCTATACTGAAAATATTTAGAATCTAAAATGCCTTCAGCAATTTTGAGGTTTAGCTTGATTTATCATCGTATCATTCCATAGGTAAATGGGTTTGTAGGCTTGTCTTGAAATTCATCTAAGTTAGATCATCTCATGAGCATTTATTAATGAAACTGGAAAAAAGGGCAACAAATAGGGGAGAAATGTAATGGATTTGGCAGCATTTCTGTAATTGGCTGTTTTTATAATCAACGTTGATGAGATTAATATGTGATATTCTTAACTGCTCATTACCTGATATGTTTGTTATATGAGAACAAGGGAATGGGCCTTAAGACAGGAACCAACCAGAAAAAAGGAACATGCTGTGGGCACCACAATTTTGAAAGCATTTCATATGCTATATGCAAGATAAGATACCAAATGATTGGGAAAAATCATGAGTGGTGATTTTACCAAAAAAAGACAAGTAATGAAGTAGTGTACCATCTTCTCACCTTTGTAAAATCATTGTGAGAATGGTATAAACACATATTAGCTACCCTTGATGAAAAGATGAGAGGAAAACAGGTGTCTTTCATAAATGATTTTCTTAAACTGACTTTAAAGTCCTACAGTTGACCAAAATCTATAGAGAATGCATGATTCCGTTGTAGTTTTCACACCTTTTTAAAGCTTGATTTAGTAGAGTAAAATAGCTTTGTGGACTCCTCCCAGCAAGGTATCTCATATAGGGGCAGTATATAGCACTGTAGAAGTACTTGAAATCAGGATTTGCCTTTCCACTCCTGCTCTGCCAGCATTGACCTAAATCTAATGACTCCGGACTCCAGTCTCCCTGCTGCCTTCATTGTAAAATGAGAGATAGCCTCATGTCGCCTCCAGCTTTAAATCTGTGATTTGTGGTCTCCTGTGCATATGCTAAAGTCATGTAAATTTCTTTGATGTGATCACAGACATAATTCTGTTCAGTGATTTTCTTATTATCAACATAAAGGGGAGCCGTGCTCAACTAAAGATATATACCACTGTCAAAAAAAAAAGCAGGGGAGGCTGAAATGAATCACAGAATTTCAGGGTTGGAATGGAATCAAAATAAAGATTCATCTCAGCAGCAAACCTGTTAAGTGGTCAAGCCACGTTTTGACTAAAGACCTTAAATCAGGGCAGCTCCCTACCTCTTGAGGCAGCCCATTCCGCTCTGGGTTAGTTCTGATTGGTAGGAAGTTTGCCTAGATAGAGAGAGCTTGAATTCCTTTGCAGTTTCTACCCATTGCTCCTAGTTCTGCCCTTTGCCCTAGAAATTTATCCCAGTCTGAGTTTCACAGACACAAGTTTAAATAATGGACGTCATTTTTAGTTCCAAAGATGTCTTGGGTAATAGAGACTCAAGATCATCGGCAAGATTTGAGAAATCTCTCATTTTTCAATAAGTGAATTCATGAATAAATTTTCAAAATAAGAATAGCTGTTAAATAATATATAAATTGAGGAGAAATTAAGATATCACATTCATTATAGTTGAAATTGCTTAGCTCTATAAGGATTTAATGTTGTGAGGCAAACAGTTGAACAATTTATGTTTCCTCTTTGTTGTATCTTTGAAGAAGCCTTCATAGTGGTTTGTACTGTTATTTCTTGTCCTCATTACTGTACTGTATCTTCTGGCCACCTACTACCCACTCACTGGCCTTTAACTTTATGCTGGTATATACTGAAAATGAAGTTATTTCCTATAGCACAGACTGGGGAAGTATGTGGGGTGTTTTATCTTAAGAGGAGCAGCAGCAACACATCTATTTCTCTGTCACACTGTCGCTTGTACGATGACTGACCCTTTTCTTTTTTCCTTGGAACTCCTAAAAGTTCTTTCATCTTTAATGGGCCCCGGAATCTTTGCTCCTTTCTCTAGGTACTCATGTGTTCCTTTCTGAATAATGTGTTTAGGTCTGGTTTGCTTTGTAGTAATGCTTCAAATTCCCCCTGTTAATTGAACACTCATCTTTTTTTCATTCATTTGACTCAGTTTTGCAGAGTTTGTCACCTTGGGTTACATCTTGAGCTTGTTTGCTTTTCAAAATACATTATTCTATCCCCTTTGCAGTTTCTAGTGGGTGCAGAATAGTCTTACATTATTAGATTTCCTTTCCTTTATATTTGAAGGTCTTCTAGTTACGTACAGAGTTTTTCTGTCTTTGGAAATGTTCAATTTAAACACTGTGCCTTAGAGTTTGCAGCATAGGATTTAACAGAAAGATAAACAAGTGGGAAAGTTAAAAATCGAACAAAATCTTGTGGAAAAACCAGAGCTAGAACACATGGCATCTTCTAAATGGGACTGCTAAAATATGCATATTTCTCAATGCTATATAAAACTTTACAAAAATCAATGATGTGTCAGGGCACAGAGATAACTGCAAATAAATGTAAAGGGGCCAAACACCATAATAGTAATCAGTTCAGGGAGCACAAGCAAAAGGTACTGACCTAAGCAAATTATACAAACAGTTAATTATGTGAAAGATATTAATAATGAAACGACATTTCTGAGATGCAGCTAATGCAGTCTCAGTGGAGAAGTTGTATCGCTATAGTATGACTGAACTCTCAAATCAATTAGATGTGTATTTCAGTAGCTAAGATAAAAAAACAAACCACCACTCATGAGAATTTTCATGACGTTCTTTGAACATACCTGAAATCCTCCTCCCACTGCCATCTATCTAGTAGGACAATAAGATGATCGATCAGCTATCAGGGGAGCAAATGCTTTAGATAGTCAACCAGGAAGTAAATTTAGAGTTGGTGTAATGTAGCATAAAGACCACTGGGATTTGAGTCCCAGCTCTGTCACTTTGATGGATTGTGCAGTCTTGGGGGAATTATTTCACAGCTCTGTTCCTCAGTTTTTCCATCTCTAAAAGGGAAACAATATTTGCACTGTCGACCTCACAGGGTTGGTGTGAGGCTTAAATGAAAGAATGTATCAGATAAATCAGACAAGTGTATCAGATAATCATCCTGTGATCAAAATCACAGAAATTACAGCTTAACAGAGACTATGGAGGCCACGTGGTCCAGTCCATACATGAAAGGAATGCATGCTATGATGTACCCATTTTTTCTGTATTCTTTGTAACCCTAATTCTCCATGTCTCACCAAAAGAATTTTTTATGATAGTGATATTTTCTCACCAAGATACAAAATAGGAAATTATATATGTATAAAATTTTGTTATATGTGACAACTGTTGATTAATTTGTCATTGTCAACCTGTGAAGGACAGGCCCCTAGTGACATGCTACAGAGATCTGTACCCATATACAATTTGTCCCAGTTCAGTCATTTTTATCAGTGGTGTATATTAATATGTAGATGACATGCTTATCATATTTGCAGACGAAATAAAATGGGGAGGATTACCCGATCATTGGATTATAGAATTACGTGTCAGATTTGACAAGCTAAGGGGACAGCCTGAAGCTAACTAGATAAACTTCGTAAAAACTGCAGTCCTGAACTCAGATTCCAAATAATGAATATACAGCCACTGGATGGAGAAGTGACCAGAAGTAGTGAATGTAAAAAAAAAGGCCTGGAAATAAACTCAGTATAAACTGAATGTGACAAGAATCTTCAAAAAGTAATCTAGTCTTAAGTTTCATTTATTGTTCCCAGGGCAGGAAAGTGCTCTGCAAACAGCCAGTCACACCTAGAGTGATGATGGGAGTATGTCCCAAAAAGGTCATTCAAGATGGTCAAGGTTCTGGAGAACTTGCCTTACAAAGATTGTGTGGGCAGCTTGGACCCTTGTGCCAAGCAGTCTCATGAAGCCTATGGATATCTTCTCAGAATCCTGTTTATAAATGTATAAAGTAAAATGTATAGCATTACCAAGTAAACTAATTGTATTGAATTACAGTTATTAAGATATAATATAACTTTAATAACTTACATATTTAATTATATATTAATAATAAATGGCACGCGCGCGTGCGTGTGTGTGTGTGTGTGTGTGTGTGTGTGTGTGTGTGTGTGTATTCATGGACTCCCAATTGAAATTCCTGTTTTAGTGGAACTAGTGATGTTTTCCTTGGAAAAAAAAAAGCATAATTAAAAGGAAATGTGATCAGTGTTGCCATATGAGAGCAGATTGAACTTGATTTTATATGTTACTCCAGAGGACATAAGTAGGACTTAGAAGTATGAAAATTCACTTAATCATCAAATGTTTATGAAGTACTTGCTATATGCTAGACACTGTGCTAATCACTGGGCCAGTTCTAGAAACAAGCTAGTGTTTCAGACTCGCAGAATGATGCACATTGATCTCCGTCTCTTTAGACAAAGAGCCAGTGTGGCACTCAAAGGAGACTGGCCTTTCACCAGTAAGGCCGGGCACTGCAATCAGGAATGAGCAATTAGAGACAAGGACCCAGAAAACTTAGGCAAGCATGTGCCTGAAGTTAAACCTTAGCATAAAGGAGCTGTCCCAGTCAAACTCATTTTCACCAGCTCTCAAGCACTGAGGGGAGATGGAGCAGCATATGTGAGAAGAGCTGCAGATTGGATTGTATGACCAGTCTGTGAAGGTTGGGGGAAGGGGCAGGAATTCCAGAAGACTGGCCAGGTTATAAAGGGCTTTAAAAGTCCAAAAGAGGACTCAATGTTTTATCCTGGTGAGTTCAGGGAACCACTACGGAAGGGGATGGCAAAACATGCTCCCAGCTGTGTTTTAGGAAAATCATTTGGGCAACTGCATAGAAGGACTAACAGGGAGGAAAGATGTGTGGCCAGGACTTCAATTAGAAAGTCGTTGCGGTAGTCTGGGCAGGAGGTGCAGAGGCTTGCACTTGTTTTGGTGATGAGAAGAAGGCAAATGAGAAGCCTGAGTTTCACTGTGGGGTGAATGAAAGTGAGCATTTCAGGATGACTCTGAGACTGCAAACTTGTGTGATTGGGAGGAGAGTGGTGCCTCTGACAGCAGTGGGAAGTTGAGAAAGAGATGAGTTTAGAGGGAAAAATTGCAAGTTCTGTTTTCACATGTTAAGTTCAAAGTGCCTTTGAGACATCCAGCTACCTGGCTGCCCGTATCAGCATTTTAGCATTTTACAATATTGATTCGATCCTCTCCACTGTTCTCACTTAGTTTTCTTACCTGTTAGACCTTTTCCTTCTCAGACTTCTTTGTTAGAGCTTCCTTCACATCACGCCCACATGGATTGTGAAGGTATTCTCAGGTCATCTCATCATCTCCCTTGCATTCAAGTATCATCTCTAGGCCAACCAGACAGGATCATCTAGTGGATAGAGAAGCAGCCTGAGAGTCAGGAGTGACAGAGTTCAGATTCTGACTCTGCAGCATGCCAAATGTAAGAGTTTGCGTGGGTCATTTGACCTTTACAGGTACAAGACTCGCCTCTACAAATTGCAAAAATGGTACCAACCTACTTTGGTAGAGAGAGTTTTCTCCTTCAGAAGTTCCCTACGACAATGAAATCATCTCCCCAGCCCTATGTGGATTATTTTCAAATCTTTATATTCAGCCCTGACCTTTCTCCTGGTATGCAACCTGCTTGGGGGCAGCTAAGTGACACGGTGGATAAAGTGCTAGGCCTAGAGTGAGGAAGACCTGAGTTCAAATCCAGCCTCAGATACTTAGTAGCTGTGTGACCCTGGTCAAATCACTTAACCTTGTTGGCCTCAGTTTCCTCAACTGTAAAATGAGCTGGGGAAGGAAGTGATGAACCGCTCCAGTATCTTTGCCAAGACAACCCCAAAAGGGGTCACAAAGAGTTGGACATAAATAAAAATGACTCGACAGCAACTAAAATTAGAGAGGTTATGATGGGACCACTATCTTCCTGATTTACTTCTTCCCCCCTGCCACTTCCCTTGTGTTAGTCTAGTTTTTTGTTTTGTTTTTCATTTTTTTTGTTTTCCTTGAAAGACAACAAAGCTGTCCCTAAGTCTTGATTGGCCCAGAGGGCTAAGGTTCAATCTGTGCTTCCCTTAGTATGGCTTCCTAGGACCTCCAGCCAACTGACTTGGCTTCTGGGGCAACATAAATGCCCCAGAAAATGCCCCCCCAAGTGGAGTTGTGGGTTTCCAGGGGGAATGGTAGCTAATGCTTTTTTTTAAGATATCAATAAAATCTGATTTAAAAAATGAAAAAGAGATCATCTTTAACTTTGGAGAAAATAGTTTACTGATGAAGTCAATAGCCAGATTTCAATGGGTTTAGTTAAAGGAAAGGAAGTAAAAATGTAGGCACAGAGTACACAGCTATTTATCAACAGTGGGAGGAGATACATAGGATGATTGTATTGCATGTGAGATATTATATTCAAGTCTGAATTTAAAATTATAAGTTCTAAATATAAATGGCTAAGTATGCACAATAAATACCCCTTTGATTTTCTGTCATACCTTTTCAGACTTCTATAACAAAAAAGTTTCATGATATAATGCCCCAAATACTCCCTAAAAGCCGCCCCATCATATATGGTAACCCCAAGATCAAATGCCCCATTTCTGGATCAGGTGGCTTACTTGTCTCATGAATGACTTTTCCCAATGTACCATCAAACAGCATTCAGTTTACTTGATTCAGTTTTCTAACTCTTTACTTTCTGCTATCTGCCTTTCTCCCTCTAACAGATCTGAGGGCCACGTTGCTTTTTCAATTTTTATGTTCTGCATATGAGAATTTTTTCTGTTTTAAAATATAAGGAGCCTTCAAAGAACTAGTAACATTTATCTTCTGTACTATTCATTTGCAACTTGATACCTTCTAACATCTGATGTACTGGTGCTTCTTCTGTTCACTCACTTTCCAAATATATACATACATACATACATACATGTATGTGTGTGTGTGTACAGGTTATACTTTGTATCCTTCATAGGACTTGTCCTGTGTTGTATATTTTATAAACATTTGTTGAATAAGTGAATTGATAATTTAAGAAATGCTGTTTATTTTCAAATGTATCTGGTAACCATGACAACAGGGTTGTGCTTAGTAGGGGTCCTTGCAAGACCTGCCATAATAAAAAAAATAAAAGTGACTTTTAATTGGCATATTACTTGTTGGTATATAAATGGGTGCTTCTAAAGCACTTGAAGGTGCTTGAAAACAGTTTGTTCTCTTAAATACTGTAAACATTCCTCCTTGAAATCTTGTTTACACTCTTAATTTGCTTAGCAAACTGCTTCTTTATTTTAGGATACAATGTAAACTTCCATCTAGACTGGTTTATTCAAATGAATGAGGTCTTAATTAAGAGAATTTTGTAGTAATAGAGAAATAGGTGGAAGAATTGGGAGGAGTCTTAGAAAATTCATTTATACTTATTTATTAACTCTGCCAAAGTCTCAATTAATTTTGAGAAAAAACATGTACTCCAAACTACACACAAAATGTTTATGTAAAGAACAGAAAATAGATTAAGATTGATAGGTTTTTTCCTTAATTTTTCCCAGTTTATTATTTTAACCTTCCCTTTCTTTTTATTAGCAATGCAGTGCCATTTATATAGTTATTTCTTTTTTTTATTATTTTAGAACCTTATTTTCATGTTATATCTCTGACTTCCTAGAAGTATGATTGTTGACTTGTGATACTTGATTTTGGTATTAGATCTAGATGCTTATTTATCTTGGTGAGGGATTGGGAAAATGACAAATTAGAAAATGAGATTTATAGTGGAAAGGGTAACACCATGCCAATTCTTTGTTTCTCTGTGAGTGTTGGCATGAGTTCTCAAAACAAAGTAATTTTAAACTAAATTCAAAATTGGTTAAAATATTACCCTAAATTAATTTTAATAATTTAGAAAAGTTTAACCAACATACCCCAATATGTTCATTATTGCTTTTGCTCTGTTCCTTGTTGGAGGCCTATTTTCAGCCAGTGATATTAAGCCATTTATACATAGACTTATGTATAATTGTACAGTCTTTATTTACTTCCATGTTGGTACAAGTGATGTACTGAGTTTCTTTTGGGGAAAAAGAAATCTTTAAATAAAAGTAAGTTTTTTTTAAAAAAATTCCTGATACAGGAAGCAGAAAAGCCATGTACAGTTCTTAATTGCCTTTTAGAGACTGAGTTCCCTCATTACCTGTGATTTAAACTAAAAATGAGGTAATTACAGATAACATCAGTGTTTATCTGGTTGCTCTTGGCACCTGCAGTCAGTCCTAATGTGAAAGATTTCCCCATATCTAGTGCCATGCTTCACCGTCAGATGCTGACATGCCTAATTCATATATTTCTTATATTTCCAGTGATTTTCATCTGGTATACTTTCATTTTTAATATTCACTTTCCAAAAGCATTACCCTTTGAGAAAATATTAGTCACATTTTTTTGCAAATTAATAGGTCATTTCATTGATAGAAACATTTTCTATGCCTAATAAACTAATGGTTTTTTAATATTCATAAATAAATTCCTAAAACTAATGTTTTAAATAATTCTTTCCCTTCTCCCCTTTTTGCTCAATAATAATAATAATACTATCAGTAACTTTTTAAGCATTCTTCAGATAACAGGTTGCTTTTTTAAACTGCATATACCCTCTGCATAAATTCGAGTTCCCTAAGCATGCATTCTATATTCCAAAAGTTACCCCCCAACAATCGAACCCCAGTTAAAACTTACCTCCATAAATTTGTATCTATTCTACATATATTTCCCAGAATCACAGAATCCCAGTTAGAAAGTACCTCAGAGACTATATGGTCCAAACTAGAAAATAACAAAAATCCATCCTACACCATGCCTGACAAGTAGTCATCCAGCTTTTGCTTAGACTTCCAATATCGTAGGAATAGGAGATAGTGCACATTAATACTATTACGCTCTGTTTTCAGCAATTTCATGATATATGTGACTGCAACCATGGAATATCATGTTTGTAGAAAGATAAAAATTACACATTTCCCAAGGGAAAGATGTTCAATTTCTACATTCTACATTCTACATTCATTGAGTGCTTTCTAAGAAAGTGTAGTAAGAAGTAGGCCGGCCATGTTGCAAGGCCGAGAAACAGAAGATGAGGAATTTAAGTTCTACATTGATGACTCCAAAACACCAAAAAAAAAAAGCAGAGAAAGTCCTCACATCTTTTGGATAGTCTGGGAAACATTTCTGGGAAAATATGAGCAAAAGTCGCACAAGGTGAGGCATACCGCTCAAAGCATAGGTGGCTTCATCCTTAAATGCTCCTTTATCATCCATATCTAACTAGTTGTCAAGTCTTGTAAATTCTACTTTTACAATCTCTTTTGCCATATGATCCCATCTCTTCCTCATGCATCACCACCACCATACTTAGATTATTGTTACATTCTCCAAATTAAACACCTGGATTCTGGTGTCATTTTTCTAATCCATCATCCATTTGGCTGCTGAATCAACTTTCTAAGACAAGTTGATCATGTCACTATACCGTTCAAGAAATTTTAGCAGCTCCCTGTTGCTTTTAAGAAAATAAAAACTCCTCCCTTTGTAATTTAAAGACCTTTATAATCTGGCTCCAGTCTGTTTTCCAGGCTTATATTATTTTCCTTAAAGTCTGTGCTCCAGTCAAACTGACCTACATGGTCTTTCTTAAACTCAGCAGTCCATCTCCCATCTCCATGGTGTTTCATAGACTAGAAACGTATTCTTTCTTCAGTTCATGTGCTGTCTCCCTAAAGGAAGTCTTTTTTATGCTCTCTCCCTCCCCAACAGATCAAATATATATTTAGGATTGTAGGTCCAGAGTTGAAAGGGATTTAGGAGTCATGTAGTGTAACTCTCATTTTGCAGATGAAGAAACTGAGGTTAAAAAAAACCCTCTGTTAATTGATTTGCCTTGGGTCATGTAGGTCCAGTAGATGAGCCCAAATTCAAAGGCAGTTCATCATGATACTTCCTGTTAACCTATTTTATACTCCCACTAGAATGTAAGTTGCTTCAAAACAGGGACTATTTTTCATTTTGTCTTTGATTCCCAGCAACTAGCAGAGTACCCAGAATGTAATGATTAATTGAATTGAGTTGGAGTGAGGGTTGACAGATGGACAGCTCATGTGCTTTCAGGATCTGACACAATCTTAAGAGACCTTAGCCTTAGCCTGAAAGGCAGCATGGTGAAGTGGTAGGAATGCTGGAATTTAAATTTGTGGGACCTGTGTTCAAATAGTAACTCTGCCACTTTCTACTTATGTGACTTTGGGAATATCTCTTAACTTCTCTTATCTGTTACCAGAAAATTGGACTCCAAGGTCAACTAATCCATCTATCCTGTGAGCAATAAAATTAATTACTCTGATACCCCATATTAAGGATTTATGGAGGCAGAGCCAAGATGGAAGAATAAAGGCAGAAACTCACCTGAACTCTTTCTCAAATCCCTCCAAATACCTTTAAATAACAACTCTAAATGAATTCCAGAGTGGCAGAAACAATTTTCCAGCCCAAGACAACTTAGAAGGTTGGGAAGAGGGGCAACTTCTACATTAAAGGGTCGGAGGGCTGGAAATAGAATATTCCAGAGGGCAAAGGAGCTAGATTACAACCAAGAATCACCTACCCAGCAAAACTAAATATAGTCCTTCAGTGGGGAAAATGGATATTCAATGAAATAGAGGACTTTCAAGCATTCTTGATTAAAAGACCAAAGCTGAATAGGAAATTTGACTTTCAAATACAAGACTCAAGAGAATCATGAAAACATAAACAGGGAAGGGAAATCATAAGGGACTTAATAAGGTTAAACTGTTTGTATTCCTATGTGGGAAGATGATACTTGTAACTTATAACTTTCTCATTACTAGGGCAGATAGAAGGAATGTATATAGACAAAGAACACAGGTATAAGTTGAATATGAAGAGATGATATCTAAAAAAGTAAAATTAAGGGTGAGAGAGGAATGTCTTGGGAAAAAGGGAGAGGTAGAGGTAGAATGGGGTAAATTATCTCACACAAAAAAAGGCAAGAAAAAGCTTTTGCAGTGTAGGGGAAGAGAAGGAAGATAATGGGGAGTGAATGAACCACACTCATCAGAATTGGCTCAAAGAGGGAATAACATACACACTCAAATGGGTATAGAAATCTGTCTTACCCTACAGGAAAGTAGGAGGAGAAGAGGATAAGATGCGGGGGGTGGTAGAAGGGAGATCAGACTCAGGGAGGATATAGTCAGAAGCAAAGCACTTTTCAGGAGAGACAGTGAAAGGAGAGAGAGAATAGAATAAATAGGTGGGGGATAGAATGGAGGGAAATAGTTAGCAAGTTGAAGCAAGTTTCTCTGACAAAGGCCTCATTTCTCAAACATAGAGAACTGAGTCAAATTTATAAAAATAAGAGCCATTCCTGAACTGATAATTATTCAAAAGATATGAACAGTTTTCAGATGAAGTAATCAAAACTATCTATAGTCATATGAAAAACACTCTTTAATTTACTACTGGTTGGAGAAATGCAAATTAAAACAATTCTGAGGTACTACCTTGTACCTATTAGATTGGCTAATAGGACAGAAAAGGAAAATGACAAATGTTGGAGGGGATGTGGGAAAAATGTGACATTAATGCACTCTTGGTGGTATTGTGAACTGATCCAACCATCCTGGAGAGCAATTTGCAATTATGCCCAAAGGGCTATAAAACCATGCATACCCTTTGACCTAGCAGTACCACTACTAGGTCTGTATCCCAAAGGAGATAAAAAACAAAAAGGAAAAGGACCTGTGTGTACAAAAATATTTATGGCAGATCTTTTCCGGTGACAAAGAATTGGAAATTGAGGGGATGCCCATCATTTGGGGAATAGCTGAACAAATTGTGGTATGGGATTATGATGGAATACTATTGTGCTATAAGAAATGATGAGCAGGATGCTCTTGGAAAAACCTGGAAAGTCTTACATGAGCTGATGCAAAATGAAATACACTGTGTACAAAGTAATAGCAATATTGTAAGATGATCAACTGTGAATGACTTTGCTATTCTCAGCAATACAATGATCCAAGACAACTCTGAAGGACTTAGGATGAAAAATGTTATCCATCCCCATAAAAAGAACTGATGGTATCTGAATACAGATGAAAGCATACCTTTTTAACTTTATTTTTCTTGAGGGTTGGGTTGTTAGGGTTGGTTTTTTTGGGGGGGGGTCTATGTTTCCTTTTCCAACATGACTTATGGAAATGTTTTGCATGACTACACATGTATAACCTATATCTAATTGCTTGCCTTCTCAATGGGAGGAGGGTGGGAAGGGAGAAAGGAAGAGAATTTGGAAATCAGTTTTAAAGATAAATGCTAAAAAATATTTTGCATGTAACTGGGGAAAAATTAAGTTCTCTAAAATAAATATTGCCTTTCACAGAGTGAATGTTGAACTGTTCATTAATCTTATATTATAAAATAGTTCATGTCATGAGGTGAATATTCAATATAGATGTATTAGCCATTACAGAAACAATTGGATAAATCCTTGATACATATGAAGTCAAAATTCCATTTAGTGTAATATTTGTAAGAACCATAAAACACTTAAGAGATACAAGAGTAGTAAAATGGGGTTGGCCCAGTAGGGTAGAGTGGATTGCCCTTGTGGGAATGACCATTGGTTGGGGATGTTGTACCTTTTTTGGATGCTGGCCCTTTGGAAAGTCTGGTGAAGCCAAGCCATGGTACCGGTTTCCTGTCTCCCTAATTCAGGGCTTTTTACCTATACCTTAGTGCCCCAGTAGGAGGGACTCAGCCATCGGTCACACAACCTGATTGTGAGGTCTGGCAGAGAGAAAGCAGCAGAGGGGAAGAGCACTAGCCCTTGGAATTGGGTGAACCTTGGGCAAACCACTTAACTTCCCTGCACCTCAGCTGAGATGCCTCCTCTGTTGAGGGGCCTTTCCAAGCCCTGAATTCAAGATACTGTGACTCCAAACATGTATGTGTGTGGTTTGATATGGGTGTAGGTGACATGTCTAATGTCCACCTCAAAGAAAAACATTTCATAGAGTCCTTATGGGCCAGTTTTTTCATGTTGATATTAATTACCTATCTTAGGCTTTTCCTTAGGTAAGTAATTACCCCATAAGACAATGAATTTTTGAGATTGTATATATATTTGTGCTTCATATACTAGTTACTTCTCTCCTGTACTGTTAACTATAACCAAAGCAGACATTTTTACTTGAAGTAAAAAAGGATCATCCTTTTCACGATGATAAGAATCATGTAACATGATGTTTACTTGACCTTGAGACAATTCCTTAGCTATCAGACTACAGTAAATCTGGCAAATCAGCTGTTCCTGGATTAATTTCTCAGTACCTTGGTTGTTGTGAATAATTTCTGATTTGAGAGGAGATAGTAGAGGTCAGTGTAGCCAGAATGGCCTTTGTTTTCTTTGAATGACTCAGCTTACCTCATTGAGCCTCTGGACACTGTGGCTTGCTCTTCCGGGGCAGGAGGCCCAAGGAGCATTCCAGGGAAGCAGACAACTTCCTGTGTGAGGAGTCATGGGGCTGGCTGAGGGGAGGTGTTAACGGCTACACTAGGGGGAGGGGCCAAGTCAAGAACCAATCGGCCCTGGTCGTTCAGGCGGTGCTTGATGATGTCAAAAAAAAACTCTATAAGAGGGGAGAGGACAGCTTGAAGATCCTCTCTTTTCCTTTTCCGGTTGGAGCCAGCGACAGTTACAACGACAGTTACAGCGACAGTTACGGCAGTTACGTCAGTTACAGCCACAGCCACAGACACAGCTGAAGCAGGAGCTGCCAGTAGCAGAGCTAACCTACGGGAGAAAGCTGAACAAAGACTTCAGGCCATTACAGCGACAGTTACAGCGACAGTTGGAGCCAGAGGCAGTTACAGAGGCAGTTGCGACAGTTACGGCAGTTACGTCAGCCACAGCCACAGACACAGCTGAAGCAGGAGCTGCCAGTAGCAGAGCTAACCTACGGGAGAAAGCTGAACAAAGACTTCAGGCCATTACAGCGACAGTTACAGCGACAGTTGGAGCCAGAGGCAGTTACAGAGGCAGTTACGACAGTTACGTCAGTTACAGCCACAGCCACAGACACAGCTGAAGCAGGAGCTGCCAGTAGCAGAGCTGACCTACGGGAGAAAGCTGAACAAAGACTTCAGGCCAGTGGGTAATCTTATTACCATAGAGGGGGAAACATGATTTTGCTTTACGCAATCATGCTTCTCTGTAGCCTCCTGGTTACTCTTTCAAGGCGTACTTATTGGGCCTGGAAGCTTTTGATCAATATATCAAAATGGGGTTGCTGGTTCATGGGTTGGTTACTGTGGAGCCTAAATAAATGTTTTGATTCTTCTGCCTTCTACTTTGAGAGTTTCTTATATCCGGCGGTTCCGAACCTTTCAGACATGTTTATGATCCTCTTTGAGATTATAAACTCTGCCCTCCTAATACAGTCATCCTCCCACATCTTCTCACTTAATCCCATAATGCTTAACAGTGATTTCAGTATCTTTGGCACCACAGAATCTCAGGGTACCAAGTGACCTCAAAGCCTCCTGCAAGTATTCTGAGAACTGAACTTCACTGGCTAGTTCCCATTCTATTGTCATTGAACTCCTTGGGATATATGCCTAACAGTGGAATCTTTGCATCAAAGGATGCTGACATTTGAGTTATAAGTGCTGAAACAATAACTTTCCTATCTTTGCTAATTTGACCTTGGATAAAACTTCAGTGATTCGGAACATTCATATAGTTCACGTAACTTATAGTTCTTCTTTTGAGAACTTTATCCATATCCTTTAACCATTCACTGGGGAATGGATTATGATTTTATATATTTCTGTTAGTTGCTTCTATTTCTTGGATATTAAATCATTAAGAAAAATATTTTTCCCAGTTGACTGATTCCCTTTTTGTCCTAGTTTTTCATAATATGTGTGTGTGTGGGTGTGTAAAACCTTTTCAATTTCATGCATTTGAAATTTTTGGTAAGAATTCAACCCTTAGTTATAGCTATGAAAGGCAGCACCTCATCTAATTCTATTCTAGTTTTTTTTTTTTCATTGCATGATGTTTATGTTCAGTAGGATATGGCTAGGTAGTACAGTGGATCGTCTTGGATCTGGAATCAGGAAGACCTAACCTTAAATCCAGTCTCAGACATTTACTAGCTATATGACCCTAAGCAAAATCACTTAATTGCTGCCTGCCTCGGTTTCTTTATCGGCAAAATAGGAATAACAGCAGAACCTACTTTGAAGAATTGTGAAGATAAAGTACCTACCACAGTACCTGATACATTTTAGGTACTATATAAATGCTAAATATTATTCTTATTATCATTATTATTACTTAACTTACCAGAAGTGTAACTTGAGATATATCACACCCTCCTCCACCTCAGTTTTGTTGTCTGTAAAATGGGGATAATCCTACCCCAAAATGTGTTGTACAAGTCAAATAATATGTGTAAAAATGCTTTGAAAGCAATAAAAAAACCATACCAGTTGGTTATTATTATGCCTACAAAAAAAAAGTAAAAGCTGTAGGGACTATGCTGGAAGTGCATGCAGGTGGGCTGTCCCTACAGCAGGAAATTTGTAAACTTCTCTGGGGAAATTAAGTTGCACCTTTTATTTCAATCTAATTAGTTCCCTTTGTAAATCTATAGATTTTGTTTTATGCATTTAGAAATATTATTCTGAGAAAGGGTCTGTGGGCTTTACCAGACTGGGCCAAAGAGGTCCAGGACACAAAAAAAGTGAAGAACTCCTGCCCTGCCCTGTGGTACACTTCCTCGACTTCTTGGTAGAAGGTTTCTCTGGTGGTGGAACCTGGTTTGTAGGAGAGAGGTCCTCTCACCCTTTGTCTTCCTCATTAAAGTTGAACTTTTAGAATTGGATTGGAAAAATCCCACTGGAATTTCTCGAGGCCTTTCCAAGCTTATGAGTATGGTTATTTTTTTGTAACTGTGAAATGATAAAAGGTGGCTATATTTATTTGGAATGGAGCCATAGACTCTGAGCCAATGACATTTTTATCTACCTTATAAAGAATAAAAAGATACTTGCCATTATTTGCATGTTTTCCTGAAGAAAAGGTCATGTCCTTTAATGGATTATTAAGATTTTACATTAGGATCATAATTTAAGTGGTAAATCTATAAAAGTATGTGTATCTTTTCAATGTGACTTACTTGAACTTCCAAGACATTTTATAAAGTTTGACTCAGTAAGACCCATCAATAGACAGACTTGAGCCTGGAAATTTAGTTCATTGGAAAACACAGGAAATATAGGTCTAATTCCTTTATTCAAACTCAGTAAATGGTTTGGGACAATTAATTTCCAATTGTTTCCCAGTAGAGCAGATTTACTTGTATATTAATGAGGCACAGGTGTTAGGCCCCTGGTGCCTGCATGCCTGGGAGGCATATTTAGGTTGTTTATCTAGTCAGCCATAGGTACTGCAAGGTACTCAAGCTTGCCTTTAACAGTTTATACAGTGAGGCTTTTTAATTTTTTGATGTTTTTTTAAATTTGCTAGCACCTGTTAAAATTTTAAAACTGATCATGTAGAAAGAAGTAGAAGAGATTTCAATAGTAAAGAGCACTAAAAGTTAAAGAAAGTAGTCTTCTATTCTGGTTAACTGCCCATCCTGACATTAAGGGAAAGAAAGGTTCATTTAAGCTGATATGTCATGTGAAAAACCCATACAGTCAACGGTATACTTTTTGTTGCATATTTCTGGAGCTGGTATATCTTTGTCTATGGCTAAAACAGTAATACGTTTATATTAATATTCATTTTTTTGTTTATTCACTGAACTGCGGTACCAACATTTTAGAGGAAATGGAATAGCCTCCATAGACATTATGAATTTCAGTAGCTGGCATAATTATAGCGATCTACATATTCATTAAATCCAGGAAAGAAATGTGTCCAAAAAGACAGCCATGCGTTCAGAAACACCACACAACTAAATATATGCCTTTTTAAAGTTCTGTGCTTTCTCGTTGTCAAAAAGTACTTCTCTTTCCCTGAACCAACACCCCTTCTAAAAGCTGTTAAGGTTTTTAAAAATTCTTCCCCTGCCCTATTTTCTTTCATGTAGTAAAGAATGGCAAGAACTATTTGTAAACAACAATTACTTGGCAACTATACGGCTGAAGGGGATTAATGGGCAGCTGAGAAGCAGCAGGTTCCGCAGCGTTTGCTGGAAGGTAAGAAGAAAATATTTATTTACAGTTTGTGGTTGCAGTATATCAACACATTACCTGATGCACTGGGAAGATTACTGATGCAAAGAATCACCGGATTTTCCGAGAGACTTCCTCCCCAATTTTGGCCATCCATTTTGTCTTTCATAGGACATTTGCTAATAAGATTGAGACACCCTAGTCTTCAGTAGCTGGCAATGGAAAAGGCTCATTCCAAATGAACATCTTTACTTGGGTTAGCATCTCATTTGATAGTGAAAATTATATACTGACTGATACCCCTGCATTGCTTACCACTTTTTTTGCAGGAAAACTCATATTTCTAAATTGTGTATAAAGCTTTCACTTATATGTATCTATGTGTGTATATAGACACACACCTGTGTTTAAAAAGAAAGGCATTTGAATATTTTCAAACTTCAAATTGTCCATCCGGGCAAGCGCCTTTTTTTATTTTTTAATTCTGCTCAATTTTCCTCTTAAACAATAGCTGGAAAAGACTTCCAGTTTGAATGACCAGAAACACAAAGTAAGGAATTTATTCACGTCTTCTTTAGAAGAAAAGGACCATTACCACTTTGATAGTAATAATCTGTAAGATTTTTAAGTCCTTGCCTTTAAAATTCTGTTCTTTTTTTCTTCTTCCAGAGGGAGCTGATGTGATGACTGATTTCAAAAATGGTTTCTGGCTCTAGTTGTAAAGCTTTTTTAAAAATCTGTATAGTTTAAGCGTAGCAAGTTAAGTGAAAGTAAAGACAGGGAGAATCACAAGATACATTATCCAGTTTGAGATTTAATAATTTATATTTAATAATTAAAATACATTTTTCTTCTATTTGATGGAAGCAGTAAAAAGTGAGCTGTTGCCGCAGTGCTGAAGCCCATTTGGGCCCATCTCTATTTCCTGTCGTTTAACTTTTAGTAAAATCTTTCATTTGCTAAAAATAAACACAAAGCTGGATTTATCTTAATGTTAGGTTAAAATAAATTAAATCAAATTTGTCTTTTTTTTCAATACTTGTTTATTTCCAAAATTGATTGCTGGTTACAAATTGCATTTTTTTGCTAAAGAGGGAAAGATGTGTTTTTCACAATTAGCTGCTCTCCACCCTAGATTTTCTCTTTATCAGTTGCCTGTATGTTTCAAGAGAATAAAAACCATAACCAGCACTTTGACCATTTTAGCTGCTTCTTTTTTTTTTCCTTTCCAGTAAACACAGAATGTGGTTGAACCTCAGTACCATTTTCTTTTCTTGGACAAATCTGATTCATTATATATTTTTTCCTCAACACGAGTCCTGAGAAAGTGGCCCCATTTAATGATCCTACTTTTTGGTTTATTTCATAACCTCCATTTGTGTTATTTAAGTTTTTCATTTGTTAAAGTAACGTTTTTAAATATAGATTAGTAATCATTTTAAATAAGCTATTTAATTACAGTAAGAGTACTGTATTGCTTTCGTGATTTTTTTGACATTGTTTCATGTTCTTTTTCTCCTTGTGAGTAACAATTTCATTTCTTCTTCACTACAGCTTTTTCTGAATGTTCTTCCTCAAGACAAAGCTCAGTGGACAAGCCAAACTAAGGAACTGAGAGCCTGGTATAATAGCATCAAAGAAAGAGTAAGTAACATTTTAACAAATGTGCTTCAAAGAAGTCCAAGGCTCTGGTTTTGATTTCTCTTTTATTTCCCCCCCTCAGCATATTACCAACCCTCGGAAAGCTGCAGGACAGCAAGATTTGATGATCAATAATCCTCTCTCACAGGATGAAGGGGTAAAAAATTGTCTTTTAGTCATTTTTTTCTTCGGCACCTTTACTGACTTAGTAAATGTGTTTAAAATGCAAACTATCAATACTGGTTTTCAGTTTGAAGCCCTTTATTTCTATACAACTGTACCTAAGTCCCACCTACTACACAGACCTAAAAGTGTCTTAAAGCATTTCACCTAGTAATCAGTCACCTACAACATTCTGTTTGGTGGAGGGGAGGAAGAAACTCTGATGTGATAGACAAGGCCCAGGGACAGGAAGAGGGAGGAAGGAAGCAGGCCTGGTTAGGGAGGACAGTAGGGTTTGTCCTTGGCCCCTCTGTGCCTTCTTCCTGAGCTATGACACATAGATAGTGAACCTATTGTCTAGTCTATGTGAATAGTGTCAGCCAGGGCAAGGGTCTGCAGCTCCCCTAGATCATGAGTTCTTTCCTGCTGGTGTCCAAAGATGTGTCAATGGATCGATGTTGGGGTGTCTGTGAACCTGTATGGGGGAAAATGCATCTTTGTTTTCACTGACCTCTAACGGAAATTTTGCATGTCCTTCAGTTACTCATTTTTTTAATGTTGCTCTTGGAAGGGGCTTCACCATAGCCTTCACCAGATGCTAAAAGGGTCTATGACAGAAAAAAAAGTGAAGCATTCCTGCCTGCGCTAAATAATATTCTGGGAGGTAGCTTTGGCTTAGATAGCCAAGGAGTCTGGTAGATATTTCCATCTTTTGTTGCAATGCACCGTTCTTTTAAATGGCAAACTTTACATTGACCCAGCTCCGAGTGACCCATAGCACCTCCTCCCCATTCCTGCTTCCCTCTCCGAAGACTGCGGAAATGTTCTCGAACTAGCGGGGGACAAACCCGAGGATGATTTTTTTCCTCTTTCTAGATATTGACTAGAAAGATGTTTAATGTTTCTTGCAAAATCTTCCCTGTAATTCTGATGCCCTCATCTATCAAGGTCAATTTGAACCTCATGTGTTGTCCTGTGAGTCCCATTTACCCCTTCACTTGCTCCTTAGCAGTCATAGCCTTTGGAGCTTCCTTAGCAGTGACTAATGATAGTTGGATGCCTTTCTTTTTGCACTTCTCTGCTACTTACTAAGTTACTAAAGAACCTTGTTTTTACTATTAGAATTAGAGTATAAAATTAATGGAACTTTGCCAAAGTCTTTATGAAAATTAGCAAACAGTTGCAAATATATTCAGTGTGTAATTATTTCTTCATTATTTTGTTAGTAGGTCAGTAAACATTTATTAAGCACCTTCTGTGTGCCAGATACTCTGCTAAGCACTACAGTGCTGGAAATTATTTAATGACAAATATTTTTCACAATCATAATTTTCAGTAAGAATCTGTTAAATTACTAAGTCAGACTTTCAATTAAAAAGTATCACATTGAAATTGTTAGATGGGAGAACATCCAAGAAAGTCCTTCATGGAGAATGCCAATCTTGACTCTTTGGGCCATCTTGATACTCAAGTCAGGCTTCTGCTCAAATTTCTTGCTCTCCCACATGTTGTACTTGCTTCAAGTAACTCTTCTCCAGCTTCACAGACTAGTTGCAGGCCTCCAACAGAATCTCCGGGTCAAGGATTCTAACTAGCTATGGAGATGCCAACAGGTGGAGAGTAAAGGTTTTCCCTAGAAAGGGACAATGGAATTAAAATGATCCATTTCTTCACAATGTGTCATAATTTAAACCATGTTTTCAGTATACAATCCATAAGCTCCTAATATTTCTCAAAAGTGGCATAGCTTCTCCCCTAGACAGGCAGGAGGAACCACTGGCATGATTAAGACTTGTTAGCAAGCAGATAACCAGAGGGCACCCAGCTTGTTATGCAGAAGCTTTGGACCAAACCAAGAAATATTCTTAACTAATTAATAAAACTCCTTTAAGTGCTCAGCTATTCTTATAGATTAGGTAAACCACCTTTTATGCATTTTACTACTATGTGTTGGTGACAAACCGTGCTCTGTGAAGACTATACAATAATGTCAGAAGGAAAGAAAGTGTGTTGGAATAAGCATACACCTGAGACTGAAGCAGACAAGAAATTTATGATGAGTCACAAGTTCTCCATTTTCAAAGTAAAAAGGCTTGACAGAAAGATGATATAATTAATTTAACATTAATAAAAGTTATTTGAAATTATTTTTTGAAGTGGACACCAAATGAATGCTGCTATTTCAAGTGGTACATTTTTCTTCATTTCAGAGTCTTTGGAACAAATTTTTCCAGGATAAAGAGCTTCGAGCAATGATTGAACAGGATGTCAAAAGAACGTATGTATAAGAACCACTCAAAAAATTTCTTTTAAAAATTCCTATTTATATTATTTCTAAAACTATATTTTTTATTATTTGCCTTCTAACTTCTACATAATAAAAAGACCAGAATAAAGAGAATCTTACATAGGATTTGAAATGTATTAAACTGAATTAATACCTTACTTTTGTTAGTATTATTAATGCTGTAGTAAAGAATTGGTATGGTTCACTAGAAATATAGAGTTTTTAAAAATGTGAAACATTGTCTTTTAGAACAGATTTCTTCTGATTAAATTGTATTTATAATACAAAATATATTAAAATATATTAAAGTTTAGGAAGTTACAGAAATTAATTATAACATAATTAGAAGAGCTAAGCATTCCCTTTTCACATTAATGTTATATAGTCTGTTATGTTGTCATGTGCTTTTTGAACTCTTATCAACCTTTCTGACAGATGTCAGACTCTGTGAACCAAGTATCCAGGCCCTTTAAATCTCAAGTCAACACAGTGCATCCTCCCACATCTGCTTTTCTGCTTACCTAACCTCTTATTAGCCTCCTTGGCCGCTCATGCAATTAGACACAGACCTTTGCAATTCTGGCTACCTCCTAGTCACCTGTCTATTTAGAAATAGATCTCAGGGACTCTGTACAACTACCTACAATGCAGTACTAATACAATAACCTTTTAAAATATGAAATAATAAAAGATGACAGCAGAGTCACAGAGTATTTGTGGCCTGTCAAAGAGGAAGAAAGAAAAAATCACGAGTTTAAACTTATTTTCTACTTTACAAACATCATTTCCCCTGATTGACAATATGCCCTTTTAGGGTGAGAAGAACAGAGGTGATTGTTCCTGTTTACAGCTCAGGGTGAAATGGCTTGCCCCTGTTCAGACATCTCAGAAATAACAGATCAGGGTTCAATGTAAGCCTTATGATTACACATCTTACCCTCCATGCCATCTCCCAGGGTTGTCTCTCTAAAACGGAAAGAATGACTGGTTCTGCCAAGGGAACAAAACCCTAGAAGGGCTGCTGATGTGCAGGCGGAACTTTGGATTCCATTCCATCCACTAGTTTGTCCTCCTAGTTGATTTTTATGTTTAGTTGCTGCTACTCCTTCTCTAGCATCAGTCTTCCTTTGGTCACTTTCTCAACATGTTGATGCTGTTCCCACAAGTTTTGGTCTCCCCTCTTCCCCACAGAGGCTTTGTCCTCAGCTCCATCTCCGACCCCTAATCAGTAGGTTTTAGGTGCTTGTACCCAAATTAAGCACCACCTTCCACAGGAAGCTTTTCCTGTCCTTCCAACTGCCAACCCCCTCCCTCCCAAGCTAACTTATGGTTGATTGCTTGGCTGTATTTCTCTTTATTCTCTTTTCGTTTGTTCAGTATATTCTTACATGTGTACTGACTGTCTGCCATTAGGATGTAAGCCCTTTGAGACTAGCAGGAGTTTCATTCTTTGTGCTTTTCTCCTCAGCTTCTAACATGCTCCTACCAAATACACATCCCATGTTCTTCTCGGGTTATGTTCTTTCTTGGTTTCTAGAGTTTGTTGAAGTGTTCCAGGTGCTCTAAGATTCGGGATGTCAGTTAACTATGGGAGTTTCTATCTGCATACACCCAGTAGCCTCTTAATCGTTCTTTTTGTTCACAAGAAGTCAGAGATTCACTGATTCTTAACATTTCTTAAGCACCTACTAAATGCCAAACCTTGGGTATGCAAAGAAAACGAAGAAGAAGGAGAAGGAGAGAAAGAAAGACAGAAAGACAGGAAGGAAGGGAAGGAGGGAGGGAGGGAGGAACGAAGGAATGAACAGAGGAAGGAACAGAGAGTCCCTGCTCTCTAAGAGGTCATAATCTAATGGGAAAGATACAACATGCTGGGGAGACCAGGAGCTGAAGATGAGGTGGGACTTTTGGATCTCAGTTTCTTCATTTGTAAAATAGAGGGATTTGGAGTATATGATCTTTGAGGTTGCTTCCTGACCTAAAAGTCTATGATTCTAAATTTGCCCAAGGGGCAAATTTGTTGGGGTTTTTTGTTGTTGTTGTTTGTTTGGGTTTGGGTTTGTTTTAAGGTTTGATATGCTTGGAGAACTTAAGATAAAATCCATCTCCCTCTCAAATGTTATGCTTAAAATTAGATTATTAATTACCGTATTGGAAGCATTAATTAGGCTCGTATCTGTTAAAAAAAAATTTCTCTCAGCTTTTTTGGGCCATTCTTTATAAGAGGTGCATTTACTTTGGAACTTTGAACCTTGACCTATTTCTTCATACCATAGTTCTGCCCTTTGATGTGTTATATTTAGCATGCATTTCCCATCTGTCTTACTCAGTGGATAGCTACCAGGCCCCATAGTGCACAGAGCTCTGGGCCTGGAATCAGAAAGACTTGAATCCAAATTTGGCCTCAGATGCCCCCGCCCAAGTGACTTCACTTCTGTTTGCCTTAGTTTCCACAATCATAAGATAGAGTTAATAATAGCATCTACTTCCCAGGGTTATTCTGAGGATCAGATGAGTTAATATTTGTAAAGCACTTAGCATGGTGCATGGTACAGAGTGCTTACCAAATGCTTGTTTTCTTTCATCCCCTCTTCCCTTCCCTTCAGTGGTTCCTTCAGCCCAATTCTTAGCTTGTTCTGATACCATCATCTTTTTCAAACATGTAAGAGAACTAATGGGAATTTGTTTACTGTTACTGCGAATAATGAATTCTCTGAAGTGGGTACATACATGTATTTTAATTCACACTATTTGAAGTTGTAATTATGTAAAAAATATGGCCATTGTTTCTAGCCCAGTAGAAATATGCTGTGTGAATTCAAATATGGCGACTATTTCCCTGGATTTTTATTTGCACTAACCTGGACCCAGATCTCCTTGTTTTCCAAGTAGTTTAAAGTTTTGTTGCTTTATATAAAAAACAAAATTTGATTTTGTTGATTCTTCCCCTTATTCCACATGAGGTGAGAAAATTAGTTTTGAGAATTTGGTGTGCATCATCAGAGAAGACTAATATTGCTACGCCGAAGTTGGCCTTTTAATTCAGTAGGACTATCTGGGAGTCTGTGATTCCTTGCCTCACTAAATTATATTCCTTTATTCAAACCCAACTTTCTTACAGAAACAGTTACTGTGGAGCTACGTAAACAGTGGTCTTAGATGAAGAATTTTAGAAGTGCTTATCAACATACAATTCTCTAAAAACAAGTCCTTATGGACCTATGCCGCAAACTCACCAGTAACTCCCATGACATAATGGAATAGGCTAGAAATTTCCAGAATGTATTTTGGAAACATCACACAGGAAAGCAGAATCGATAAGACCCCCTTCAACCCACCTTCTTTCATTTCTGCCCAAGGCAGTATCAGTATAAATATTGGTTTTGGATAAGAAAAAGGGCTTTTTAATGAAGAAAATATCTAGCTTCTCTGTAGTTCCTGCAAGCCCAAGCAGTTGAGAACCTTGGAGGATGTACAAGCTCCTTAATGGGGATATCTCCTTGACACCTCATCCTGGGCAGTTTTTGCCCGTGTTCTCTCCTGGGTTCCATACTGAGGATCTGTGCAGCGTGCTTAAGGCTTTCCTCTTGGTCTTTTCACCTTCCTGCAGCCCCTTTGCAGCACCGGAGCTACCGTCTTTTACCTCTTCTGATCATACATTTCCTCCGTTATTTCCCTTGTGTTACTGTTGCACATAGGGCATCCTTAGAAATAGGCTGCGGCTCATGTGCACCAACCAGAGTCTTTCTGTTGCTTTTCGGATTGTCCGCAGCTTTGATTCTTAGATATTCCAGGATTCACAACCCTACAGAGTCACTAGGATAACGCGTGTGTCTGTGTTTTAAGATGGGTGGTTTGTGCTTAGAACTGGGTTGGGATTGTTGAAAGCCCAATTCATTGTATATGTGTAGCGATTGTTGCTTTTACTTTTCTGAAAAAGAGTGAGGTCATTCCCCTGTGAGATTCCTTTTTTCTCTTCTTTTGAAACCCTTCTGACTTCACCCCCATTTGCTTGTCCTTTCTCCCAGTATCTAATAATAAAGTGGTACCAGACCCAGAGTCAGGAAGACCAACTCCTTGATATAAATGTTGAGTAGCACAGTGTCAAGCACAGATAATGGGGTTATTCCACTAGACATCTGCCAATTTGACATTGAACTCTTAACAGTTACTCTTTGTATACAGCAGTTCTGCCAACTCTGAATACTTCTGAATTGTATTGTCCTCTGGTCCTTATCTCTAAGTCTTCTCTACAAGAATATTTCATTCCTCCATACAAAACTTGACTAAAATCTAGATAAGCTACATTCTTAGCATTCCTGTCATTACTACTTTAGTAATGTCTTCAAAAAAAGGAAATGAGGTGAGTCTGCCATGACCTGTTCTGGATGAAACTATGCTGGTTGTGTGGAATTGCAGCCTCCGCCTCTAGCCATAGGCCAACCAGCTCTTTCAAGAGCCAGTCCAGAAGTTTCCTGGGAAGTGAAGTCATTGTGCTCACTGGCCTATAGTTTGTAGGCTCTGGATTTTTCTCTCTTGAAAATCAGGAGTTTTCCCTTCTCTGTCCTCAAAATGCTTCTCCCCACTTCCGTGATGTTTCACACATCTTTGTCATTATCTCGGCAGCCACAGCTGCCAGCTCTTGCAAGGCATGAGGATCTGGTTTCTGTGGACCAGGTCACTAGAACTCACTGAGAGCAGCTTCACTCCCTCCTCTCTCATTACATGACTGATCTTGGATATTCATTCCCTGTTTGTTGCTTTTATTCTCTCATTTCCAGTATAAAACTTTGGTTTTTTATGGAGGAAAAAAAAAACAACAAGAATTTAGCCCCTCTGCTTTCTCTGTTGTAAGTGATCATCCTCTCCTCCATCCCTGCCAAGGTCCTGTCCTCTTTTTCCTGCTCCCAGCAGAGGAAATCATAATGATAACCCTGTTAGTTGTTCTTAGCTTCCCTTTCAGCCTCAGCTCATCCCATCTTTTGTGTTTCTGACATGATTGTTACAAGACTGTACCACAGTCACATTTTCTCTCCATTCCCTGGCCTTGTATCTTTCACCTGCACAGCCTCTCCAAGATCCCTGGCAGGTAGCTAGCTCAGCAATCAGAGCTTCCAGTTTTAGCACAAAGTTCTGCTCCAGGTGCCGGGAGTTCATCAAGAGCAGGTAGGCGTTCTCTTGTGTTATCAACTCTTTTAGACACGTGTGTGATCTTTCAAGATCCTTCTCCTAGGCAGAGAAAACAGAAGCAAACAATGAAGCATTGTCTGTTTTAGTCTCCTTATCTACCCCAGGAGTGGTCCTTTCCCTTCTCTCCTTTTTTTTTCCCTGAATTTTTCCTGAACATTCCCTTTCCTTGTCCTGAGATTTCCTTGTCATTCTGGCCCTGTGAACACTATCCTTATGGATAGTGTTCCTGCTTTGTGTTTATATCCTCCATCCTGCTAACTGACTTCTAGGTTCTGTAACACATCTTATCAAATTTCAAATTGATTTATGAGCTCCCCGTGCATCCACATCATTTTCTTTAGAAAACTTCCCCTTTTCCTCTCCATTAGAATTGTTTCTTTTTCTGTCTCTCTTTAGCATCTCCCATGCTTTCTGGACCTTCTGCAATTCCTGGAAGAATTTTATTTCATAAGGTTTCACCTACTCTTCCTCTGAATTCTTTTGGAATTTACCTTCCTAATATATAGGTTATGTATTATACAGCTTAGATTTCCTTTCCTTATGTATCATTAACTCTTAAGTGGGAGCAGTCACTTCATGCCAAAGTTCGCATCATTTCCAGCCCAACGACAGGAAGGACCTTGTTGATGGATTTAAGATCCAGAATAGAATTTCCCTATGTAAGTTCTTTCACCCTTTGAAATTTAATCAAACTCTGATTTTTAAAAGAAATTATATTATTCACAAGTAGGCAAGAGTAACCTTCCATTTTTAACTTTTTGATTTAGTAATTCAATAATATTATAGAATAATTAATTTTTTAGAAAAATGCTTTCTAGTAAGCTTGTCCACAACTCAGATTGTCCCATTAAAAAGTTACATTTCTTAAAATTCATTTTTTTTAATGATTCCTCAAGGAAAGATTTTGCAAGAAATTTCAGAGCAGAACTGATTTTGGTGTATGTTAATGCAGACAATCTGCCCAGTGTTAAAATGTTAAAGGGAAAAAAAAAACACAAGCTGCCATGTTCGTGTGATCACACCAAAATAGCAGCTTGTATTTATATTTTCACTCTCCTAGAGGTGGACTGCAGGCGCACATGAACGAGGGGGAGTGCTTTGTGTTGTGTTGCGATTTTGTTTAATGCAGACAAAGTACACGCTTGTGCATGCACAACCAGCCCTCACATATGCACTCGTTCACAGCCTGGAAAGTGAAAACGACAACACAAGCCGCTCTCTAAGAGTTGTCAGCAACCTGCTTGTGTGTGTGTGTGTGTGTGTGTGTGTGTGTGTGTGTGTGCGTGCGCGCGCTTGTGTGTGTGTGTGTTTCTTAAATATTAAAGAGGGGGAAAAACAGATTTTCAGGAATGCAAGAAACAATTCTTCTATCAAGTGGCTCATAGCTCTCCCCCATTGACAGTATTTAAGGTAAAATTCAATATTTAGCCAACTACTGTGGTTGCAAGGATTTAAAATGTATATGTTCTCATTTACTATTTTCGCTTCATGTTTTCCTTTCTCCATGACATCTCAGCTTTATAAATCTTTTTTCCGTGTTTCACTAAGTTCTTACCTTAAGATTTGGAATCCTCTTTACCAAAAAAGACATTTTATTTCTCTAGTTGAGTCAAACTGTGGGTACATTTTCAAAAGGGCAGATAGTGGTAGTGCTTTGATCAACATGTTGGGTAGCCCTTCCTTCGGCATCTAAGGAGCAGTAGGAGGAGGACATTGCTTGGCAGGAACTTTGTCATCCGGAGCTTCTCAGCCATAGGATTGTTTCCAACCCTCTGACATCCAATCTGTTTTCACTAAGCCAGCTTGTAGCCACTCTTCATGATTGGGTATTCAGATTATTGTTGATAGTTAAAAATAAAGTGTGGTTTGTGCACTAGCGTTATGAAATCACTCCCTAAAATCCCCAAAAGGCTCAGGCCTTCTCATCTAGGTTTAATTAAAGTTTAATTCAGGCTGTTAGTCCTCATCAAAAGTTTTAGCAGGTTCTGAAATAAACAGTAGCACAAAAACAGGAAGGTTATGCTGGAGGAGAAACTTCTTAAATAAGAATCACAAGAACACAAAACTGTGAAATCCTTATTTCCAGTTGTTGCCAAATCTCAAGTCCTACATGTCTCACTAACGTCAAAATAAATGGTCTTACTAGGTTTATTGTTAGATAGTGACTGAATTTTAGCATTAGCAAATACCTTGGAGATCATCTGATTTCAGCTTCTTATTTAATAGATGCTGGGACTAAACCCCAGAAGAGTCCTGCAGCCTTGGGAGCTAGTCAGTGTTGACTTGGCAGTGGACCCCAGAGTTACTGACCCCAGCCAGTGGTTTCTCCCTACACCGTGCTGCTGTGTTGTTGTTCTGTAGATAGATAGATAGATAGATAGATAGATAGATAGAGGTATCTATCTAGAGAAATGGCTACAATAGCTCTATCTACTTTATAATTTGAGGCTTTGATTTTCCTTTTCCCTCTGTAAAATAGTTAAAGGAGACAGATTGACATGCCACTGATTTTCAGTGTTTCATAAATATTTAATCTTGATCATTTGCATCGACCAGTTTCAAAATTTTGATTTTCAAATGCTTAATTTTCAGTTTTTTAAAGTAAAGGAACATCATTATTTATTGTTCAAGGCTTCCAGTGCTCCCAAGTCCTATTGCACTATTAAAAACTCTCACCAAGGACTTTTTTTCCTCATGGGATAGCTTACTGAACACTAACATCCTCACTGATTCATCTGGGTCGGGTGCTTTGTCTGTTTTAATATTCCTAATTACCTAATTATGTACCATAATGCATTGACAAGGCCTTTGATCATTTCAGTTTTTTATTAACCCCTTTCTTTCCCAGAAAATAGTTCCATTTGTCATATTAAGAGCCAGCCATGGTATGTGGCCTAACCCAAACAAACATAGCCACCACCCTAGCTCTGGCTTTTATCCTGTTTGTTTCTCGATTGTTCTCCTGACTCCTAGTTAGTCAGTCAACAAGCATTCATTAAGCACTTAACTGTTTACCAGAAGCACTGTGCTAAGAACTGGAGATGTAATGCAAGTAAAAAGAAAGACAAGCTCTGGCCTCAGAGTGCTTACATTCTGATGGTAGAAGACAATAGATAAAACTGAAAGGAGGTAGGAGATGTTGTTGGTCCTTCCAGAGGAACTTTGGGGCTTTTGTTATTCATTCATCAGGTCACGTCTGACTCTTTGTGAGCCCAGTGGACCATTGCACACCAGACCCAGCTTGTGTTCATTGCTTCCGTGACACTATCTATCCATCTCATCCTCTGCCATCCCCTTCTTTTTTGCCTTCAGTCTTTTCCAACATCAGAGTCGTTTCTAATGAATCTTGTTTTCTCTTTATGTAGCCAGACTATTTCAGCTTCAATATTTGTCCTCCCAGTGCATAGTCTGGATTAATTTCTTTAAGCATTTTGTGATTTGATCTCCTTGCTGTCTAAGGGACTCTCAGAAGTCTTCTCCAATACCACAATCAAAAACATTGATTCTGCAGCACTCAGCTTTCCTAATAGTCCACCCCACCCCACCCCACCCCCAAAGTCATACATTACTACTGGAAAACCCAGAGCAATCTAATGCCTCTTCTAATTATTCTCCTTCTGTTGTCCAAGAAGGACCGGTTGCCAAGCTTCAAGCCAGCTTTTACCCTCTCCTCTTTTACTCTCATCAAGAGGCTTTTGTCAGTTCTTCTTTGCTTTCTGCCTGCAGAGTGGTATTGTCTACATGTCTGAGACTGCTGATGTCTATCTTGGCGACCTTATTTGTAGCTTTTGCTTTGTCCAGTCCGGCATCTTGCGTGATGCGCCATGAATATAAGCCAAATAAATAGGTGACAGTACGCAGCCTTGTCATCCTCCTTTCCTGATCTTAAACTAATCAGTTGTTCCGTGTTCGGTTCCAACTGTTGCTTCCTGACCCACACACAGGTTCCTCAGAAGACAAGAAAGAAGAGCTAGTGATCCAGTCTCTCTGAGGACTTGCCAGATTTTGTTGTGATCCGAGGTCATAGGCTTTAGTGGAGTCAGTGAAGCAGAAGTAGATGTTTTTCTGCAGCTCCCTTGCTTTCTCCATGATGCAACGTGGCAGTTTGGAAACCAGCTTGCTCTTCTGGCGATTCTTGGTTCACATACGCTGCAGCCTGGGTTGCAGAATCTTAAGCATAACTTTGTTGGTTTGTGAAATGAGCGCAATTGTCTGGTGATTTGAACATCCTTTGGCCTTCTTGAGGATTGTGATATACACTTGTCTTTTCTAATCCAGTGGCTACTGTTGAGTTTCCAATTGGCTGGCATACTGAATGCAGCACTTTAACAGCATCGTCTTTTAGGACTTTCAATAGATCAACTAGAATTCCTTCACCTCCACTAGTCTTATTGTTAGCAATGCTTCCTAAGGCCCACTTGACTTCATTCTCCAGGATGTCTGGTTCTAGATCAGTAACCACACCATCACAGTTATTGGTGGTGTTAAGATCTTCCTTGTATAGTTCTATATATTTTTACCACCTCTTCTTAATTTCTTCTACTTCTGCTGTCTCCACCATTTTTTTGTTTTGTCATGCCCATTTTCGCATGAGACATCTTTTGATATTTCTGAATTTTCTTCAAGAGATCTGTCTTTTGCGTTCTGTTCTTTTCTTCTGTTACTTTGCATTCCTCATTCAAGAAAACCTTATCTCTACTTGGTTTTCTCTGGAATTCTTCATTCAGTTGGAATCTTTCCCTTTCTCCTTTCCATTTCCCTTTCTTTCTTTCCTCAGCTATTGGTAAAGCCTCATCAGACAGCCATTTTTCTTTCTGGTTCTTTTCTTTAGGATGTTTTCTGTGGCTGGCTCCTGTACGATATTGTGAACCTTTGTCCGTAGTTCTTCTGGCATTCTGTCTACCAGGTCTAATACCTCAAAACTATTCGTCACCTCCACTTGGTATTCATAAGTGATATTATTTAGGTCATACCTATATGGTTAGATAGTTTTCCCTACTTTCTTCAATTTAAGTTTAAGTTTTGCAATAAGAAGGTCATGACTTGAGCCTCAGTCAGCTCCAGGCATTGTTTTAACTGACATTGTAGAGATTTTCCACCTTTGTTTGCAAAGTATATAATCAGTCTGGTTTAAATATTAACCATCTGGTGGTGTCCATGTGTAAAGACAACTTTTGGGTTGTTGAAAAAGCACATTTGTTGTGACCGGCAAGTTATCTTGACAAAACTCTGCTGGTCTTTGTTCTGCTTCGTTTTGTACTCCAAGACTAAACTTGCCTATCCCAGTTATCTTTTGATTTCCTACTTTAGCATTCCAATCTGCTTTGATAATTGTGCCATCCTTTTTTTTGGTGTTATTTCTAGAAGATGTTAGATCCTCATAGAACTGGTCAGCTTTGGCCTCTTTGGCACCAGTGTTGGAGCATAGACTGGTACTACCGTGATATTGAATGGTTTGGCTTGGATTTGAACAGATATCATTCTGTTGTTTTTGAAATTATACCCCAATACTGCTTTTCTCACCCATGTATTGACTCTGGGGGCTACTCCATTTCTTCTAAGGGATTCTTGCCCACAGTAGTATATTTGTGATCACCTGAATTAAAATCACCCATTCCTATCCATTTAAGGTCACTGACACCTGAAGATGTCGATGTGTAAATTTTCCATATCCTGTTTGATCCCATCTAGCTTACCTTGTTTCATAGGTTCCTGTGCCATACTGATCTTGGCAACCTCAGACTTTTCTGTCATCACTAGACACATCCACAGCTGAGCTTCTCCAGCTTTGGCCCAGCCACATCATTCTGGGGCTACTTGTAGTTGTTCTCTGCTCTTCCTTGGGAGCGTTTTGGACACCTTCCAACCTGAGTGGCTCATCTTGCAGTGTCGTCTCTTTATTTTAATACTGTCCATAGGTCTTTCTTGGCAAAGACACTGGAGTGGTTTGCCACTTCCTTCTCCAGTGGAACACCTTTCGTCTGAACTGGGTCTACTATGACCCATTCATTTTGAGTAACCCTGCGCAGCATAGTTCATAGTTTCCTTGAGCTACAGAAGCCCCTCCACCATAACAACGCAGTGATCCGGGAGGGGTATATGATGGCTAAGTTCTAAGCATTGAAGATGGCTTATCTAGGATCTTCCCCAAAATGGAGATTCCAAGAAGAACTCAGCTAAGTCTAGAGAGTAACAGATGACTCACCAGGGTCTTTCCCCAAAAGGAAGATTCAAGAAATAACCATCATTGGGAGAAGGGACCCAAAAGAGCCTTCCAGCCTCCCCTCTGTCTAATTCAGTTTCCACACAGTCAACCAGCATTTATTAAGCACCCTTTGTGTTCCAGACAGAGTGCTAAGTGCCAGGAATGCAAAGGCAAAAACAGCCCCCACCCTCAGGAAGCTCACTTCTAATGGGGCAGACAGCATGCAGATTACTATGTATGTACAAGATTGATACAGATTAAATAGTAAGCAGTCAACTGAGGGAAGGCATTAGTATTAAAGGGATTAGGAAAGGCTTTTTGTAGAAGCTGGACTTGAAGGAAGCTGGGGAAGGCAGGAAGGAGAGCAGGGAGAGCATTCTAGGCGTGGGAGGGAAGCCAGTGAAAATGCATCAACTCAGGGCATGACAAGCAGCCAAGCCAGTGTTGCTAGATCATAGGATACATGTGGGGGATTAGGCATAAGAAGACTCGAAAGGTTTGTAGCGGCAGGTTATGAGCCAGACAGGATTTTTTTATATTTGATCCTGGAGATGATAATTTTATCACTAGAGTTTATCGAGTAAATAACATGATCGGGTGTGTTCTAACAGTAACAACAGAATAACAGTATAGCCAGCATTCAAATAGCACGTACTGTGTGCCAAGCATTGTGCTAAGCTCTTCACACGTGAAATCTCATTTGCTATGATTATCCCTGTTTTACAGACGAGTCACCGAGGCAGATAGAGGTTAAGTCCCTTAGTGCCCAGGGTCACATAGCTCATAAGCGTCTAAAGCCAGATTGGAAGCCATCGCTTCTGGTCCTTAAGCCCGGTGCTCTACCCGCTGTGCCACCTAGCTATCTTTGTAGCTACTTGGGCAGCTAACCTGAGGATAGACTGGAATAGGGAGAGATTTGAGTCGGGGTGCCAACCAGCAGGCCGTTGCAGTAGCCCATGTGTGTGGTGATAAGGGACTGCACCAAGGCGACGGCAGCGTCAGAGGAGAGAAGGGAGAAGTAAAGAAGAAGTGTTGTGAAGGTCGACTCGACAGGCCTTGGCAATGTATTGGACATGGCAAGGGAACGAGAGAGTAAAGAGTCTGGAATGACCCCATGGTCGTGAACCTGGGTGTTAGGAAGGAAGGCGGCGGCCTCAACAACGATAAGGAAGCTAGGAGGGGGAGAGGCTTGGAGGGGACACGTCTAGTTTAAGGTCTGTATGGGCATCCAGTGTGAGGTGTCCAGGAGGTGGTTGAAGATGTGAGACAGATCAGGAGAGTGATTAGGGCTGGAAGAATAGATCTGAAAATCATCTGAGGGTGTAGGACCAACCCTTAAGGGATACCTGTCGTCGTTACCAGACATGACCTGGACAAAGATCGAGCAAAAGAGACTGAGGAGTGTTTAGACAGTAAAAGGAAAGCCAGGAGAGTGTCGTAGAAATGCAGAGAAGAGGGTGACCAGCAGGGTCAGAGGCTACAGAGAGGTTAGGAAGGGATGAGAATTGAGAAAAGGCCTTTAGGTCTGGTAATTAAGAGACGCTGGTGACTTTGGAATGAAATCAGAAGCCAGAAAGTTCAGAAGAGTGAGAGGAAAGCAAGTGGAGACATTGACATAGATTGCTTTCTCAAAAAAAATTAACCAAGAAAGGGAAGCGAGGTGAAAGGTGATAGATACCTAGTGAAGATGGAGGGATCCTCTTTAAAGATTTTTAAGGATGGGGAGACGTGGCATGTTTTCAGGCAGTAGGGAAGCAGACAGTAGATGGTGACAGACTGAAGATTAGTGAGAGAGATTGATAAAGGGAGGCAGTCTGCTACTGGCGCAGTTGGGATACAGTGGGATCATGTATCCATATAGAGGTGTTTGCCTTGGCAAGGAGGAGATAGTGGAGGAAGACATGTGCCTGAAGATGAATGAGGACTAAGGGAGGAGGAGGAAGTCCTCAGGGTGCGGCCTCAGTTTTTTCAGTAAAATATGAGGCCAATTTCTTCAGCTGAGAGGGTTGGAGTAGGGCTATCCATGGGAAGTTTGAGAAGGGATGAAAAGTTTCAAAAAAGCTGCTGCAATGAGTGGGATCATAAATTGAATAGAGAGGCATAATAGGATCGGCTTGTACAGGGAGGGCCTAATTGAGATGACACGACATAAATTCATAGTGGCATGGTTTCTTGATTTTGTACAGCTGCCAAATCTTCCTCAAGCCTAGGTCTGACCACGTCACTCTCTTGCTCAAAGGTTATTGTTGGCTTTTGACTTTCACACTGTAGCCCTAATTTTCCAGTTTACCTTTTACATATTACTCCCTTTCATAAACAACATTCCAGCCAGGTTGACCTGTCGGCTATCGCCCAACCTGACATTCCATCTCCTTTCTCCAGACAGCTGTATTGACTGCCTTTCCACAGTTCCCCTCCCCCCAACAAAAGCATGAAGTGCATCATATCCTTAACTCTACCTCTTAGAGTCCTTACCTCATGGGGAACCTTTCCTTATTTCTTATTAACTTTCAGATCCTCTCTACCCTCCCACCCCCTGCCCACAAAGTAGTACTTTCTCACTCTCTTCATATTTTCTTGAATTTACTTATCCATGTATACATACATACAGATAGATATAGATACACATACATGCATACATTTCCACATACCACCAGCATTTATTCCACATTCATTACCCAGTATATATATACAGGCTATTTGCTAGTATTCGTAAGTAAGCTCTTTGAAGGCAAGTGCTATTTAATTTTTGTCCTGTTGTCTCTAGTATGTAGCTTTCATAGTGCTTTGTATATAGAAAGCATTTAGTTGAATGAACACAAACTACTTTTATATTGCAGAAAATAGGTCTATTTAAAAAATATTATCTACCATTTTGTTTCAAAGGAAGACAGATTGAATCGTAAATCAAGTTTTGGGTTCGTTTGTTGTTGTTGTTGTTGTTGTTGTTTTTTAACACTCTCTAATAACGTGATAAATTTGGTCAAATATCAGACATCTCCTGAAACGATCAGACCTATTCGAAATGCTAAAAAATAGAGTTGCAACAGAAAATCCACTTTCTTCAATCAACTTAAAAGAAAAAAAACAGACTCTTCTTCACTGTCTTTAGAAGGTTGTTTCGAGTGGAGTTACCACCATTAGTTTCTCGTGCTTTCCTTCTGTAGTTTTACTGTCTCGTATCAGCTCTCTAGTGGTAACCCCTGATCAGACGCAGAACTTCTCATAAACATTTCAAGATGGAACTATTTTCTTCACCTGTCTTTAATAGTTTTGCTTTCTTTGTCTGTGTATGTGTGTGTGATTTTTGCCTCCCTCTGTTTAACAGCACACAGTTTCTGTAATATTCTGTTGAATGAATAAATTGTAATTAAGACATAGCTACTAATTCATTCTTTAAGTATTTCTCTATCTACATCTTCTTTGTTAAAAAACAAAAATACAATCCAGAAACAAACTGTCATTTGCTGTTGTTTAAACATGAAATTATGGTCTCAGCATTGACTGCATACCAGCATAACATGTTATTGATTTCTTACTTGGGAAAGCCATTGCGTGATTTTTTTTTTTAAGGAATGTTTATTGTTCCAATTTGGGGAAGCTTAGGATAGCAATCTAATTTGCTTTTCCTGTGTGTATGTAAGTGTGTGTGTGTGTGTGTATCTCACACATACACACACACACGTGTATTCATACATAAGCACATATGCATATCAAGGAAGAGCCTTAAAGCATATAAATGAAAGAAGAGATAAAATAGGCACCGTGAGAAATTCAGTGTTATTGTATTTAGAATTACTACCTCATCTCCCTGATAACAATTTAACCTTCTCCTGTACATTTGAAGATAGATTTCATGACTATAAAATGTTGAAGGTTTTTTTTTAATATGGTGGGAAGTCTGTCTAATCTATCTATATTTTTTTCCAGATTCATTACCCAGGTTTTTTAATATACCCCCACACTCATTAACTTTTACTTAAATACATCTCTTTGAATTATTTAGCATATCATGTGATTAGAGAGGCTTCATGTTATAGTTGGAAGAACACTGAAGTGGGAGTTAGGTTTCTGTCCTGGATATTCTATAAGTTGGACAAATGGGAAGGGAAAGGGATGGAATAAGCATTTATGTAGTCCTTACTATATGCCAGGTACTGTCAAAGCACCCTTGCAAATGTTATCTCTTTGGCAAGTCACCTAAGCTTTCTGTCCTTCAGTTTGCTCATGTATAAAATGTGGAACTATAATCTCTAAGGTGCTCAAAATGTTAGGATTCAATGATTGCTTTTCCATCTTCTAAAGCAGGGCAGACTTCTTTTTAGTAGTTTGGTATATATGTCTACCTTGTATGATTCTGTGGATTCCCATTAGAATTTATAGGCAAATATTCCTCTTTAAAGATTAAAGGGTTTTTTTTTTCCTTCTAAAAAGGGAAAACTGTGAGATTTTACAAATTGGCACTTCAACCCTGTAGAGTAGAATTGTGGATGGTGTGCTATTGCATTTAGATGAGGTACGCTATGTCTGCCTAATACACATTTTCAGTTGATTGGGTATTTGCTAAAAGTGGGTAATTTAAATTATCTACCTGCAATTTAATTCTGGTAGATCTCTAGTTTTTAATCTTGGAAGTGGTTAGTATGCATTTAAATGAAACCATGAATTGGTATGTAATATAATTTACATTTTTAGTGGATAGATATTAAACTCTTACTATATAGTTCATAGATATTTGTTGGCAGAAGTAAGTGAGGTACTTTTTGGGACTTTCTCCAGTTCTCAATTCTGATCTTGAGTACTGCACAGAATGTTGTTAGGCCATTGTTTGCATGGGAAATTTCCAAAGAATAACTACAGAAGGGCCTCCAGAACGCGATGGTCCTGTTTTTCCCTTCATTGGTCAGAAGTGAAACTAAGATGATGTTAGTTAACAATATCTCCCTCCATCTTTAAATATTAAATTAAATATGTTCATCCCTCCATTAGATCAACAGGCATTGGAGGTGACACCTTCTCTTGACTCATCTGTCCCCCAGGTACTCTCTTGCTTCTGCCATCATCACTAAACTTTCTCAGATGATGTTCTGCCACCGTGGCTATCTCTTTGTCACGCACTCTCTTCTAACATTTTCTCCTCAGCTGCCATTCTTAGCACTTCATTAAATTGTTCTCTCTGAGGTATGTGACTTTTCTCTGAGCACAGTTAGTCTCAGTTACCATCATTGTTTCTTTCTTGATGCATTTGCCATAAAATAACCTTAGTTTTTATTATCCTGCTTCCTGTGTACTTTGGACTGCCATTTAGTTTTGCCTTTTCTGATTTCCTTTACATTTTCTCTTCCTTAGTGCCAGTTAAACCAGTATTTAATTTGAGATTTTTCTAGTATTCTGCATCTACATTACCAATCTTCAGAAGTTGATGGACTTTAGCACTTGGGCCTGAATAGGAGGTATCTATTGGGAAGAAACCCCAAAAGGCATCTAGTCAAACTCTTACTCAAAGCAGCATCTTGGACAGAGAGGTCAACAAAACACTACTCAAACGCTTCCAGTGTATGTATGTGAAGATGTTAATGGGGGAACAGGGTATATTTCTCATATTCTTCAAAGAGAAACCAGATGGTTTGGATCCATATAGAACTACTAATCAAAATGGAAGCAAGGCATCCAAAGGAGAGACACAGTAGAGAATAAAAGGAAATTGGTGTTAGCTCATTTAGAAGTTGAGGCTCCAACAAGATTTGTACCTCAGGTAGAATGGCAGTTGCCACCAAACTGAAAGCAGTGGTGAATTACAACTATCAAGAGAATATCTCTTTCCAAATAAGACAGACCTGTGGCCAAGAAGTACTTAGGCAGAAGATACTCCTATAAGTACTTTCTACCAAGTGGGACCAAATTAGATGCATGATGCTGATAGGTTAATAATACGTGAAGTGTTAAGAGTTCTTATTACAAGCTTGGTCTAAGAGTTTCTAGCTATTTTACCAACTTCTCGTGATCAAGAAAAGATGATGGGTTGGTCATATCTTTTTGGCGTTATCCTCCTTCTTCTCCCATATCTAATTTGTTGCCAAGTCCTATCAGTTCTACCTCTGTAAAAAACCCCTTTACAGGCAGCTAGGCTCCATCGTGCATAGAGTGCCAGGCCTGGCATCAGGAAGAGTCTTCTTCCTCAGTTCAGATCTGGCCTCAGACATATACTAGCTGTGTGACCTTACCCTGCTGGCTTCAGTTTCCCCATCTGTAAAATGATCTGGAGAAGGAAATGACAGACCACTCCAGTACCTTTGTATTTCAGTATCCAGTATTTCTTTGCCAAGAAAACCCCAAAAGAGGTCACAAAGAGTCAAACACAACTGAAACAGCTAAGCAACAACACACATCCCCTTCTCTCTGTGATTCTGCCCTGATTCATTTAATACACAGTTACCTGAATTATCTTTCTCAGTCATATTTTCTTTATCTTCCACTCAGGAATCTATAGATAATTCTATTACCCATATTACAGATAAGCTTCTCTGCTTAGGATTTGGAACTCTTTACTAATTTTCATTACCTTTTTTTTATTCTTTCTCTCCCCATTAGGCGACCACTGTCATGTTACCAATTTCATTTCTACATGGACCCTTTGATAAAGAATAATAATCTCTAAATACATGAATTATTTATTAGTGTCTATGCTTTCTAACATGACATTCCCATTTATTGGAATGTCCTTTCGCCACGTTCCCACGTAGCCTTAAAATCATAGTTTAAAATTCACCTGTAGGAAATCTTCCATGAGTAACCCTCCATCTGACTTTTCTCACAGCATTGCTATTCCCAGCCTCAATTTTTTATACCTAATTGGTAGTATATTAATTTATGTACGTAGTTGTATTGGTATGAAATGATCTTCAGTTGTTTCATGTATACATACATACATACATATATGTATATATATCTTATATATGATTTCTCTTTCTAAGTAGAATTTACAGCCTCAAAGAGCAGGGCGCTCTGTCTTTTCCTTTGTTTTTAGTCCATCCAGAGCCTCCAGTACACACTCAGTTAGTGAAGAATACTACATTTTGTTAAGAGAGCTAAAGTCATCACCATATATAATCATTAAAATTCTTTAAGATTTGTATCAAGTTGGATAAGTTGTCCCTGAGAATTGTTCATTTAAACATGTATAGGGCTCCCATCTGCTCAGCCTTAGTTGGAGATATTGTACACATCAAATCAGATCATACATGTGAAGTAAATGTGGCCTGCCTTATTGTTGGGAGGATTGTATGTTTTTACTTTTATGTGTATGAAATAATTTGATTTTTTTTAGGTTAAGGGCTATTAACTGTGAGGTCCAAGTATTTTTCCCCCTTATTTTCACTCCTGTTTGATTAAAACATTAATCCTGACAGAGGGAAAAATTGGGATGCAGATAAAGCCTTGAATAAAAACTGAAAAGGCCCGGCTGCCTCTGTGCAGAAGTCTCTTTAAGCTGGGCTGCCTGCCTCAGGACTCTGTTTTCTTTTTTCAGGTTTCCTGAAATGCAGTATTTCCAACAAGAAAATGTGAGAAAAATTCTTACAGATGTTCTTTTCTGTTATGCGAGAGAAAACGAGCAGTTGCTTTATAAACAGGTAATGAAAATATCGTACAGGTGGCATCCATTGACTCAAAATTTTCTATACAGCTTGACAAATGATAGCGCAATAATGTAGGCTTTATTGTATCCAGAGTTGTATCATAATGCTCAGGCAATCAGAGAGATGCTTGTCAGCTGCATGCGAAGAAAAGTAAGCTCATTGACGCACATATGCTTCCTCCTCATTATAAGACATTCCACCAAATTGTCTTCTATAAGGCTGCTCAAGCTTTTCTTTCAACTTTTGGGAGTTTGTTTATAAACAGCCTTTTTGAAGCCAATCTAGTAATAAACTTTCCATGGTTGTATGTATAAATATTGTATCCAAGTACAGCATTTATAAATATGTGAAATAATGTAAAAAGTTATAAAGTGCCCCGTTTGTCTCTAAAACTTAGCAGGAATCAGTTTCAAAAAGTTACTTATAACAATTGAAAATGCATGATCTTGTTACTTCACCCATCACACAGTCATTAACCCTCAGAAAATTAATGTATTACCTTTTCCAAAAGAGGAAATTTCCATTATTTACTCCCAGTATTTTAAGATATATTTAAGTTTATTGTGACTTTCTTTTTAAGTACAGACAACATAATTGGCTATATTAACTATAAACATGAGTTTGTCCAATTCTTTTTAACAATCAGATTTTACAGTGTAAAAGATAAATTCTATATCCTGGGTCAAATGTCAAAAAAAAAACATTTTTTTTAAATAAAATTTTGACTCAATATCAAAAAACATCTATTACAGAAACAAAAGAACTGAATAGGAATGGAATTAACTTGAAAATTTTGTATATAATAAAACCAAAGAATAATTATTCAACATAGATTTTTTCCCCTTTTTTGTGTTCGTGGAGAAGAGTGAAAATTGAGTTAGGGCAATTCTGTACCAATAGAATGTTGTTGTGCTGTCAGAGAACCAGAAACACGGCATTGAGCCCTTGTGTTGAAGAGTAGATAGGGAGATGGAGGATCCTATTCTATATCATTTAGACAAAGTCTATCATTTATTGAACAAGAAAGTAATATTATCTGACTCCTGGGTATGACTTAAAAGGCTTAATTACCCCCTGTGCATGTTTAAAATTCTGTAGATTCTTTACTGAGAAATAATACCTTGCTTCAGAAGGACTGAATATTTAGCCAGATCAAATTTAAGAAAAAACCTTGAGTTTCATCACAAGCTGTTAAAGCTATTATTTTGTACTAGGTGACACCCCGTTTAACATAGACCATATTGTTAATAGTTATGGGATTTTATTGAATTAATGAGACTGTTATCATGTAGTAGAATGTCTTGCTGAGTTAATTGAAACTGCAGAGATTATATAAATGGTATTAATGAACTTTGACTGCCTGATGCCTCGGCTTTAATAAAGACTGCGTGGTGGGCTAAATGAACATAGGCAGATAAAAGAACAGGTTCAATCTTGTGAGCCTACAGGCTGTTGACGATGGAAACTTCTTTACCTTTATTTTGCACTGGTACAAATTTGGTTCTGCGGTACTTACTGACGAATAGTTCAGCTGAGATAAAGCAATGAGACTGCAGAAATGCTGACAGTTTAGAGGAGAATAAAATACATATTTTAGGGCCATGGAATAAAGCAGTACACCATTAAGTATGCTTTGTCAATTTTACAAACTATGAAACTTAGTCACTTTGAGCATCTCTTCTTCTACCATACCCTTCAGAGGATTCTACTGGAATTTCCACTTGTAACTCCTCACCACATTTTGCTAGCTTTTACCCTGTCCATTTCGTAGACACTCAGGTTTTCTAGAGTATGGGGCAGCTCTGAAAGACACCTTGAGAACTTAGATGAGAAACAAAACTCGGGATGACTTCTGGCTAGGGACACTTCTGGTGGACGAGTAAAAAGGATTCTTGCCTTGCGTGACGAAGGAATCATCTACATTGCTTTGGAGTTTGATTCAGTGTTACTGTACTTGGATTTTAAGTGGAATTCCTCCCAGACCTTTCAAACCCAACTCAGAGGCTTGCTCCTCGATGCAGCTCCCCTCCATTCTTCAGTCACTTTTCCCTAAAGCCCCTTCCTAGCCCTTTTCATCTCCCTTATCCACTCACCATGTTTTATTTTAGGCTTTGGTCATTATAAACCTGTTTAATATTAAGGCTTTTTCTATGTTACTGCCTCCTAATCTTCTGAATGTAAGCAAAAGTTGTGGCTGTTTTTCGAGTGTTAAATTACTCTCTGGGCAGGAACTTTAGCCTATCTACTCTGAGTCATCATACTAGCACAGTATGCACTTAATAAATGTTTGGCTTTTAATTGACTTCATTGATTAAGTAATCCCAGAAATCAGCCATTTTGATCCCTAAGATACCTTAGAGATCAGCTTTTCCAAATCCTTAATTTTCCAGATGAGGAAACAGACCCACAGGGGTCAAGTGACTTGCTCAAAGTCACTTAGCTAGTAAGTGGCAATTCACTTGAACCCATATCCTCTTACCCCAAATCTAGAGCTATTCCCACTGCTCTGTTGAGTTGATTAAACTGTTGAGCTTGCCATTATCCCATCCAGCATATTAATCTGTAACAATTATAATAATAGACTTTCTCTACTATATTAACTGACTTCTACATAGCAATTTAAGGTGTGCACATTGATTTTACATATATTAGCCATTTCATTCACCACAACCTTGTGAAGATAGGTGTATTCCTTTGATTATAAAATAATAATCCACATACTGATCTAAAACTTACCAATCCTTTGTTTTAAAATATGTGAAAAATTTCAAACTACTAAAATGGCCATATACTTTATGGTGAATATGTTACTTTCAAGATTCCTATGAAAGAGAACTGAAAAATCCAAATGAAAAAGATCTTGGTATATAAATTGTAGCTGGGCTATGTTCACACTTTAATATTTTGTTTTTTACTTTAATATGTTACATATTTTAATATTTTACAGATATTCTTTAAGATATGTAATAGTGTTAGTTATGAAACAAAATTTTTTGATGCAAAATTTGTTAAAAGCTTTAGCAGAGGAACTGGCATTTCACCTGGCTTGCAAGTAGTGTCTGTAAATGATGTCTCAGGAAGTGAGACAAACCTGGAAAAAAAGAGCAAGAAGGAGAATCTTTCCTGTGATGGGGAGGCTTCAGCGGGAGGCGGGTTTTGTTGGGAACTGGTGATTGTGAGGCAGCTCCCCCTCAGGTTTTAAATTCTCCCTCTCTTTCTAAGTGCCAAGCTTGCCTGCCAGTTCTGAAACAATAGTAATTGTACCTGAGCAGAAAGAGACTGCTTTTAAAGGAGTGTCATGAGGGAGTGAGAAGAACAGTCATCATAGGATCTTACAGTTGGAAGATTTGAACATACCCCAAAGAGAACATATAAAGTAGGTGCGTGTGTCTGTGTGTGTTCACGGGCCCAGGTTATATATCTAACATTTGGCCGGGTGACATACTCTCATGGTATATATTCTGGTGGAGATAGATTTGGATTTCTTAGTTTTAAAATATGACTTCATTTGCTGTTGGTGGATTACTTGATCTGTGAGAGTTTGTCCTTGGGTTAGGAAATTTTGACCGAATTGCCTGTGACTGGCACCTCTTTAGTCCTGCCCACTCTGTAAGCTTAGGGATTTACAGTGCAAGCTCATTTCCTGTTTTCTTCAAAGTGACATCCCCTTCCATGTCCTGAATGGAATTTTGGATAAAGGAACCAATAGTGACAGGTGTGTAATGAAACAAAAATGAAGTGGCCCCAAGTGGTACTGTATTCATTTTCGGCCAGATTAAAACTTATGCAGTTAAACTCAGTCATATCAGAGTCCACTAACACAGAATTTTTGATCACTTGGATGTGCATTGTGCTAAAGTTTTCTTTTGCATCATCCCTGAGGGGCCAGAGTGAGGGGAGGGAGACCAAAAACGTTTGCTATTTATATTAACAGTTTAGACAAGACTGCAGGGGAAAGCTTTACTGTTCTCCAGTACTTCCTCCATTTCCCCAGTGATTGTGTCCTTTCTTAAGTACCTTCCAGAGCTCATGAAAGAAGCTTCTGCAGTTGTGGAAGGTGCCCAGCCTAGAGATGAGCAAGCACCATTCACCCTGCGTAGACAGCATAGGGGTCAAGAGCTGTTCTCAGACATGTACCACAGTCTCCAGTTCCAGCAGGTTAGCATACGAATGTTGATGGAAAATGAACCACCTGGCACAGATGCACCCGGATTAGTCTCACTTGTGTCCATTGCAGTGCTGAACTGTTCAATAAGCATTTGTCTGTAAAGATTGGGTCAGCTTTGTTCTCTGTGATTTACCCATCAGGTGCTGGCCCACAAAGTGCCGGAAGGGGAATTTTGTGCTTTGCCAGCCTGCCCTTCAAATGACAGTATGCAAAACCTTCATTTGTGGCCACATGACAAACAACCAACTCTGTAGAAGGTCTAGGCTAAAGAATGTGTAGGAAGCCATCTATTTTATGAAAAGTTGTACAGTAGTTAGAGTGCTGGGTATGGTGTCAGGAAGACCTGAATTCAAATCCAGCCTCAGATACTTACCAGCTGTGTGAGCCTGGCGAGGTTATATAACCTCTCCTAACCTCAGTTTCCTCATCCGTAAAATGATGATAATAACCCAGTGTAGGAGCAGTGACAGAGTTGATTTGATTATGGTTCCAGAATGAAAAGAAGGGCAGGGGAGAAGGAAAGAAGAGGGAAGTATTCAGCTGGTAATGATGCATCTAGTGAGATGGTTGTGAGACATGACAAGAACCTAGTCTTAGATGATGTGGGCAGCTGAGGTAGCCTGTAATCAGCAGCCTGGGGAGACCCTCATCTGGAACTCCTATCATGAAAAGTTTAAGTTCTCTAGGATGTTTTTTGTGTGTCTGAGAAGCCTGTGAGATAGCCAGGGAATGAAGTAGAGAAAGTCTGAAGAACTACATTAGCCATTAAAAAAAATCTGGTTGGTTTTACATGGTGGTTTTATTCTGTATTTAAGGAAGAAATAATTCCTGGGTTGTATGAATTATCCTTAACAATCCACCTAACTTATTCCATGAGGTAGATGTGGTCCTAGCACCCAAACCAGTGAAGGATAAAGTAGTTGTTTTTTTTTATTATAAACCATTATTATTAATCCATATCAAAGTTAAAATATTAAATAAAATATTACAAGTATATCCAAGAATAATAATTATGACCAAATTGCATTTATATCAAAGTTGCAAAAACTGGTTCAATGTTAGGAAAATTAGTAGTGTAATTAAGCATATAATAACAGCATAATAAAATCACGCGATTACATCCATAGATTCAGAAAAGACCTTTGACAATATAGCACTTACATTTTTAAAAAAATACATTAAAAAGCATTGAGATAATCATATACATAAACTCTGTGGTATATGCAAGTCATTTATGTAATCCAGAGTATTTATCTAAAAATCAAGAGCCAGCTTTATAAGCAGAGGAGATATCCTGGAAAATCATTGGTAAACAAAAATGGCCACTCTCTTGTTATTTGATATAATTCTAGCAGTGCTAACTATGACAGCCAATCATTTCACTTTAACAAACATTAATTAAGCACCTTTTGTATTCAAGACACTGTACTGGATGCTGGGGTTATGAAGACAAATCAAAACAGTCCCTTCCTAGAAGGCTCATACATAAGGGAATGAAGGGGGTGGAGCAGGGGAGACTTGGTGTCCTCAGATCTCAAATTATATTACAAAGCAGTCATTATAGAACTATCTTTTACTAAATTTAAAAAAATGAAAACTAGGTCAGAAGAATAAATAATAAATAAATTTAAAAGGTCATCTGGGTATTCGACAGAACAAACAATATGAACAAGGTGGTACAGTGAATAGAGTGCTATATATAGAGGCAGGAAAACTTGACTGTGGACCTGAGTTCATGTCTTGACCCAAATAGTAGTTGTGGGCGCCCTGTACAAGTCCCCTTTCTCAGTCTAATTTTCTCACCTATAACATGAGGCCTCGGGGATATCTAAGGTGCCTTCCACCGCTAAATCTATGATACTTTGAACTGAGAAAGGACTCTTAATTAAGAACTGCTGAGAAAGTTGGAAAGCTATTGGCACAAAATACTTAGGCCAACATCTTATAGTACATACTATAGTAAATTCCTAATGGATATAAAATCTGAGCATAAGCAGCTATGCCATTAAAAAATTAAGGATAAAATCTTTCACAACTGTGGACAGGGGGATAGTTATAACATTTTAAAAATGGAGGAAATTATGAAAGTCAAATTGGACCATCTTGATTATGTAAAATTATAAAGATTTTTTACACATAAAATTCATGCAGCTAGAATTAGAAGAAAAGATGATAATTTGTTATAAAATGTCCTTGCATTGTACATCTGTGATAAAAATCTTATATCCAAAATCTGTAGGAAATATAGGCACATATTAAAAATAAGATATGTACTCCCCTTAAAAATAGAGAAAGAAGATGATCTACCCAACTTCTTCATTGTACCCAAACCAGTGAAGGATAAAGTAGGTTTTTTAAAATTATAAACCATTATCCCTAGTCAATATAAAAGCCTAAATAGTATTAATGTATCCAAGAATAATCATTGTGACCAAGTTGTATTTATACCAAGATTGCAAGGATAGTTCAATGTTAGGAAAATTAGTAGCATTCTCCAATAGATAATTTCTCAAAAGGTATATATGGTTTTCCAAAATGAAACATAAACTATCAACAGCCATCTGTAAAAAATTTCAGAATCAATAATCACTAATAATTTAATTCAAAGTAAAATAACTAAGAAAAAATTTCACCCATCAAATTGAAAAAGAGCATTAAAGACGCAAAAATTCAACATCACAGGTACTATAAGAAGATTGGTATATTAATTCCTTGGTTGTGGAATTGGTATTGATACAACTGTTAGAAAGAACAACCTGAAATTTTGCAAGAAAAATTACTGAGACATTCATCCTGTTTGCTCTAGTACTGATTTATAATCAAAGATTCAATTAATCATTTAGTGCCTGCCATATGACAAACATGGTATGCTTAGACCCTAGGGGTACAAAAAACAAAATAGTTCTTGTTCTCCAGGAGCTTACATGAACTGGTAAACAGTCTAGGTACGTACAAACAGTTTATAAGTACAAACAGCTTATACAAAGTAAGTCAGGAAGGGGAAAGACCAGCGGCTCCAGAAGGCGCCTGGGTAGTCAGAAAAAGCTTTGATCGGGTGCTGGCTCTCCATCGAGGCTTTGAACAATAATGCACAAAAAAGTCCCCCAAGTACAGAAATTTTATAGAATTATTTGTAATGACAAAAGAGAGAGAATCAAAATATATCCCCAACCATTTGGGAATGGCTGAACGCACTGATATATAAATGTAATAGAGTATTGTTACGTTCTAAAGAATAACAAGTCTCAAGGATTCAAAGAAACATAGAAAGACTTATATGAAGTGATGGGGAGTGAAGAAAGCTGTGTCCAAAGAACAGTCTACATAAGGACTGGAAAAAATGTAACTAGAGAAAACACAGAAAAAAATAAAGCCAAACTTGGGTCAAATTCAACCCACATGATTGATAGCAAGCTATTAGAATGAAAGTCTGCAGCCCTCATTTTCTTTTCCTCTTTTCTTTTTATTTTTTAAATTAATGAGACATTTTTTTTTTACTTTCCTTCTACTTCCTCTTCACCTCCCCCCTCCAAAAAAAAAAAAAAAAAGAAAACGCTTGTAACATGCATAATCAAGCAAAATAAATTCCCACTTGTCCTTGTCCAAAAACATGTTTCTTTCTGCATATTTAGTCCATCACCTTTCTGTCAGGTGTTGGTTACCATTCTTCATCATTGAGCCTCTGAAGTGATGACTGGCGGTTGCATTGCTCAGAATTCTTAAGGCTAGAGAAGCCTAGGGAGACTTGTATGAACTGATACATAGAGAAGTGTGCCAAACTAGGAGAACCATTTATACTATTACAGTAACATCCTCTTTTCCTGTTAACGTTCAGTATACTTGAAAAGTAGAAAGCAATGGTCCCTAATCTTAGCGCTCTATTAGGCAGTTTTGCTTAACATTTTCAGTGAATATTCTTTATGAGGGTATGTAGGAAGTAGCTATTAAAGTCAAACTCATGTATCAGCCTTTTTTAGAAGGTGCTAATGGACAAATCTCTATAATTGCTTGTCCATAATATAGTCCATATATGATTCTTATGCTTTCTCTTCACATTTGATATAGATTAGAAAACTTAAATTTTACAGAATGGTCAGGTATTGTCAGCTACTTAACTAAAAATAATAATTCAGTTTAGTTCATATATAAAGTAGTCTATCCTCTTAATTTCTGGAACTGCAAGTGAAAGAAAAGGTAATGGTTTGATCACATAATCTAAATATTTGTTTTTCACATATTAGAGGCAGATATCTAACTTATTTTGAAAACAGCAATAAAATAAATATAAACTATGTAGCAAGCCTAGTTAATCCAATATAGAGGCTATTATAGTCTTCATTTTTCACTTCAGATATAAATTCTTGAGCTTTTAATGATGGATTTTAGAAGTTTTGATTTCTTATATGGTGCCAGATAGCACAGCTTTTACTAGACCAATTTTACTTTCACGGTGAATAATTTCCAAACTTTCCCGTTCAGTGACCTGTTGTTTACACCTAGGACCTCGAGTTCTGTACTACCTACTCGCTCCTTAACCTCCTCTTCTCAGTTGCATTCTTGAAGGATAGCAGTTGTCCAGGTAGATGTAAGCCCCTTGAAAGTATTGATTGTGTTACTTGTATTTGTAGTCCTACTGCCGAGCACGTTATAGGCGATCAAGAAATGCTTACCTTCCCTATTCCCACAGCTACCACACTAATACAAACCTGCATCACCTCTTGTGTAGACATTACAATAGCCTTTTTTCAGGTTAAATTTATTATACATATTTTAAAAAGCAAGTAGTCCATAACAGTTTCATATACAGTTGTTATATTCTGTCCTACTTAGTATATGGAAGTGATTATGGGTTGAGTGGAGGGAGTAAGTTCAGAAAAAAGATGCCAGATAATGACTACTGTTCTGGATAGGTTGAGTTTGAGATATCTACAAGCTGTCCAGGCTAAAATGTCTCACAGTCAAGTGGAAACCTGGGATTGGAGCTTAGAAGAAAGATTAGGACTGGACATTTAGATCTTGGAAAGTTTTACTGATAGGCGATAATTGTATCTATGGGAACTCATGAGATCATCAAATGTGTAGAGAAAAAAAGAAAAGGGGACCTAAAATAGAGCTTTGGAGATACCCAGTGGTCATTGGGCATGACACGGAAAGAGGCACAAAGGAGACTGAGGAGCATCACTCTGACGGAGAAGTAAGCCGTGTTATCTCCTTCCTCTCTTTCCAGTCTTCCTGAACCTTCTTACACCTCGATTCATACTCAATCGACTCAGTGTCAGTACAGTGACACTGGCCAGAGACCAGGTAGGAAAGGCGGTGATGGAAGGCAGGAAACTGATGCACAGTGGAACAGGGTTCCTCATCTCCCGTGGGAGGCTGGTGACCTGGAAAGATAGTGGTGTGGTAGAATGACTCTTCTCACAGAAGACTGTGAGTGTAGGGGGGTGGGTGTCAGTGTCCAGCCAGGAGCAGGAAAGGGAAAGGAAACATTGGAAGGAAGGTTGGAAAAGGGCTTTCTGGCTGCCTCCTCCTGCTGGATCCATTTGGTGGGTGGAATATTGCATGTAGGCAGAACACCTCCCGAGGGGGCTATCAGGAAGGACTTTGTGTATGGGGTGACCCCTGAGCTGATGTTTGCAGGAAGCTTGGGATTCAGAGGAGTGAAGACGAGGAAGGAGTCAGTTCCAGAAATGTGGAACTGCATCTGAAGACCCAAAGGCAAGAGACAGGATGCCTACTTCAGTGAATAGCTGGTAGGCCAGTGTGACCTCATGAAGAATACAGACGTGGGAAAGCAGAGCTGAGAAATTGAGTAGCACTTAGTGTAAGAACTCTGCTTATATATCTAAATAGTCCCTGAGGGTGATATCACTGCATTCGAAAAGTTTGTTAATTGATGTCCATAACAAGGATCCTGAGTCATTAAAGTAAAATTATGTTTATTAACCTTTGTTTTCAAGTAGAACCAAGATGTCCATGAAAAATATTCAAAATGGAAAAATTTTGTCATGTGGGGGTAGTGATAAAGTTATCTAGAAAACTAATGTGCAACTGTGCCTTCATCTATGCTCACCCAAAATGAACTTAACTATAATAGGACTTCTTAGTTATTTAACATTAAAGACTGTTGCATAGTTATATTCAGTTAATTCATAGGATTAGTAAGTCACAAGTTCAGTAGTGAATTCTATTTTTATTTAAATTACTAAATGAAATTTAAAACCTTTGAATTGTCAGAAAAAAAATTCTCTTGCTTTTTAAAAAATATTTTACAGGATTAACATAAGGAAAACTGTATTTTTTAAACTCCATTTCCTTGTCATACCTTCAAAAGGTAGGGACCTTTCATTGTCCAACGTTCTGAGCTCACTGACTTCAGCTCTTCTCAAAAGCTACTGACATCCTAATTCTGAGCCATTGTACAATGAAAACATTGGGTGTAATTTCCTCTGGTCTACTTTTCTCTGTTACTCGTCTTACTGGGTATCTTTCTGCTGAAGCTCATGATTGTAATTTGCATAGATGAAATTCATATTTATGAGCAGAGTTCTTGTAGCAACTGACAGGTGCAAGGTTGTCTACCATGCCAATTTATTGTCTGCTGTGTCATTTAAAAGAAAACCACTCACTGTATCTTGAAGAAGAATAAATGCTGTGGTTCAGTTGGAACTGACAATTTTTAAAAAGGAGACAACTTTTTTTGAAGCCATTTGATTTTTTTCTTCTTTTATAGCATATGGTAATGTTACTGGCTGTTGCAGATTATAGAAATACATCTTTGTGGTGTGCTGTAATCTAATGGATTCAACATCTTTTTCTCGTTTTCTCCCTATGTCTCAGGGTATGCATGAGCTCTTAGCACCGATAGTGTTTATCCTGCACTGTGACCACCAAGCCTTCCTACATGCCAGTGAAGCTGCGCGGCCAAGGTAAGTCTTCGCTTTGAGTAGTCATCATTGTCTTGCTGTACTTTCAGTCCCGTTATAAGTCCCTTGTCCCTCTACCCTCCCCTTCAAGGCCTTTATAATAAAGGGGATGTTAATTGAGTAACTTCTAAACACTTAAATAAAAAGAACCAATAAGATGGGGTCTATTCCTTGCATAGTCTTTGTCATAGTTGGTGGTGTTCAGTCATTTCACTCATGTCTGACTCTTCATGACCCCATTTGGGGTTTTCTTGGGAATGATACTGGAATGGTTTGCATTTGCTTCTCCAGATCACATTACAGATGAGGAAACTGAGGCAAATAGAGTTACGTGACCCAGGGTCACACAGCCTGTAAGTGGCTGAAGCTGAATTCAAACTCAGGTCTTCATGACTAGAGGCCCAGCACTCTAGAGTGTACCACCTAACTGTCCCCCTGTGTTATAGTAAGCAGTTTTAATTCTAGGTTAGCATAATAAGATTCCTAGAAAGCCAAGCCAATGCAATCTATTCTGTGAAAATTGACTTATTTCATAACGAATCCTTTTAAATTTTTGGTCAGTAGAATCCATGTTTCAGTATGCATGAGAAACATTTGTTTTCCTTAAAGTTTTGTCTAGAACTTTGGGAATTCCCTTATTTTCCTTCATTATTATAGTAAATTGGGAGCTGTAGGTGTAGAGAATCCTGGACTCTTGTGTGCAGAGCGATGTTGCACTCTAACAACAATACAGAGATGAAACAAGAACTTGTGAGTTTATAGTCTAGTAGGATTATACCAATAGCCATAATACAAACTATAACATCACAGGTGGTGGTTATACTAACTGGACATTTAGGGGATTCATTAGGAATGTCAGGGACAGAGGCACAGAGGAAAGCAGAAGCAAACAAGCCAGTTTGGCTCCAAAGGAAGATGAGTACCTTGGTGAGCTCATCAGAAGAAATCTGCCCTATTAAGATCCAGGTCAACATCCCTGTGAGCTTGTTCGTACAAACAGCCCTAAGTTCAGCTAGGACCTCGACCCCAAGGTCCAGTCTCTCATTTCCAGATCTGCCCGCCCTCATTTGCTAAAGTAAACAAACTGTCACAAAGATGAAATGAAACGTCCTTGCCAGGAATGGAAGGAACCATGACAAAGATAACCCCAAAAAGTAAAGAATTCGAAGATCATTTGATTTGTTTAGGGAAAATATTGAGTGATTGTCACCCAGTAAAGCAAACACATTATGCCAGTGATAAAGTTAATTTGTTTATGCTGAGATAGAACAACTGTCCGGGGAAGAGGGCTCAGCCAAGCGTCCCAGAGTCTCAGTGATAGAAGCAAACTAAGGGGCTTCCTAGTCCACGGGAGGTCAGCTAGGTGGCGCCAGAGTGCACAGAGCGCCAGGCCTTCAGTCAGGAAGACTCATCTCCTTGAGCTCGAATCTGGCCCCCACACGCTGTATGACCCTGGGCAAGTCACTTAACCCTATTAGCCTCAGTTTCCTCATCTGGAAAAGGAGCTGGAAAAGAAAATGGCAAACCACTTCAGTATCTGTGCCAAGAAAAACCCACATGGGGTCACAAACAGGCAGACACGACAAAACGGCTGAACAACCGTCCACACCAAGGGCTCTAAAGCATGCCTGAGAAGTGTTCTTCTGGCCATTGCTAGATGACCACCGACTCTGGGAAGAGAGGGTGAGGCTGAAGGAAGGGGAGAGAGGAAGGACTGTAAATAAGCTTATGATCCGTATCTGATTAGTAAAGTGTGGAGACAGGGTATTTCACCAGGTTTTTCCTGTTTTGTTAATTTACTGGAAGTGTGCATTTTAGAGTCTTTATTCTTGGCTGAAACCAGTCTTTTCCTCCTGCTCTCTTTCTTATTCCAAATTCTAGTTCCACTTGAGTCCCCTGTTCTCATTCTCTCCCTGCTCCCGTACCATCTGAAATTCCTCTTCTTCCTTGGCCAAACCTGAGTAAGCCCTGTGTGATTCACCTTGTCCCTTCCCCTCCCCACTGATTTCCCTTCCTTCTCTTAAAATTCTTAAGGCGTTTTATTTGAATTTCTCCTTTTTACTTCTCTCATTCTCCTTTATGTCATAATTATTTTTATACTTTGACCTTCTTCTGCTCCCACTAGTTTATAAGTGTCTTGTCTATATTTTACATAGCATTCTAGATCTTTTAACCCAGTAAGTTATACTAATCATACTTGCATTTACCTTCCAGTCAAATAGGTTTATATTTTTAATCTTCCTGTGTTTTTTAAAGGTCAACAATTTTAACTTTAGTTTCTGCATTAAATTTCTTCTGCAATATCCAATGTGATTATTGGAGTAGTATGTTTGTTTTTGTATACTGTCATTTAAAAAATTACAGACCTAAAATAATACATATAGAATTTACTTCACTTAAAAAATAAAAGATAGTTCATCGCCAGGGGGAAACATGCTATTTTATCAATAGGCTTTATCCATCAAAAAAGTTAAATAATACTGTAGACTAGATTGATAAGAAGAGCTGTCACTGATTAATTGCTGTTAAAATACAATAAAAATAGAAGCTATTAAAGCAAAATAAATTAATGTTTTGCTATTGCAAATTTGACCAGTAACCATTTTTTTTCCTTTTGGACAAACAGTGATAGATTGTAGAGTAATCAATTATTCTAGATCAAGCATACTCAAGGTATCTATTGTGACATTCAGTAATTTGTTATTTGGAATAATAAGATAGCTACTTCATTGTAGTGCAGACGAGGCAACTCATTTGTTTTTGATCTTAATAGAAAGGAAAGACTTTATTTATTGAATAGAGCTTCTCTTTTCATTTAAGAGAGCTAATTTTTCTTATTTGGACTATATGGAGGAATATGGTTGTCTTTATAGTGGTAAATGTAGAATACTGACCCAAATACAAACTTTGATTATTCACTTGTGTTTTGTTTTGGTTTTTTTTAAGTGAGGAAATGAAAGCTCTTTTGAACCCTGAGTATCTGGAACATGACGCCTAGTAAGTATAAAAACTGTTTTGACACATTCTTTTCAGTAACTTTCCTGTTATGGCAGTTTATAACCATTTTCCCCTTCCATTTTTAGTGCAATGTTTTCACATCTTATGGAAACTGCTGAACCCTGGTTTTCGACTTTTGAACATGATGGTCAAAAGGTGAATTCCTTCAAAATCTTTACATTATTTATTTCCTCTTGATTCCCATTATAAACTTGGAGGGGTGATCTAGAAGGCAATGGGGCGTTAGTAAGCAAGATTGATATTCTCCCCCAAAATTAGTGCAGCAAAAGAAATACTTGAATCATCACTTGTGATGTTCAGAAAAGACAGTGACCAAACAAATGTACTACAAACATAGTGGACGTCTGTATACAGTATAAAAGGTGTGAGTGGTATAAAGAATAATTGTTTGTGTTATAGATTTCCATGAAAAAAATTAGAATATACTGTAATTATGTGTTTCATTGAATCTTGATGAATTCTTATTCTACTTAAGCTTACTTCTAGTGGAATGGGGAGAGACTTTAAGCAGGGAGACCAATTAGGAGGCCATAAAATAGATTGTCAGCTTAGGTAGCTGATGTCCATTAACTTGTAATTTTTGTCTTTTCTTTTTTTATACATCTCTATTTCAATTTGATTTGGTTCTCTTTGGTACTTGGCACAGTACCTGAGAGATTGTAGACCTTAATAAATGCTTCTAGATTAGTCTACTTAATATATTAATTGAAACACATTTATTTGCATCATTTTTCTCCAACTGAGTTGATACTATCTTTAATATAATTTTGGTGAACTAGGATGTTACGCCATCACTAATAGTCATAGTCTGATACATTTGTCATCATCATTCCTCACTATTTATTTTGTAATTAAGCACAGATAACAGACTCTGAAAAGTGTCTGGTCAATTGATTATCATTACACTAGTTGATCATTGGCAGTTAGGACAAGTGGCGTACCATTGCTTATTCTCATTTATATTTTGACTTGATTGTGCTCTAGTTGGATATTATATATTAGTCTGTCTTAGCTATCTTAAGCAGTTGAAAATGTTGGACTAGGTCATAGGGATCGTATCAGTCAATGAGTATTTATTAAATACCTACTACAGGACAGGCATGGTACCAAGTAGTAGGGGCACGAGCAAAAATAAACCAGGTCCTGCCTTCAAAGGCACTGACATTCCCTCATGAGTAACAGCGTGTACATCTCTCATCTGTAAGCAGACAAGGACTCTCTACGTGATGCATATAAGGCAGTGGAGGGAGGCTGGGCACTCGTAGTTGGGAGGATCAGGAAAGGATTCCTTCTCAAGAGATGGTGCTGAAGCTGACCCTTGAAGGATGTTGAGGATTAGCAGAGGAGAGAGGAGGAGGAAGAGCATTCCAGGCATAGGAAATAGCCAGGGCAAAGTCCAGGAGACAAGAGATGAGCAGTCATGTGGGAGAAGCAGCAAGAAGAAGACCCCTTTAGTGAGTCAAACAAGGAGTTCCTATATTACCCTGAGGCAAGAAGGGAGCTATTGGCATTGATAGAGCAGAGGAGTGACATGGCGTAGTAGCCATTAGATTTGAAGATCTTTCCCACCCATTAATAGGCCATGCAACCTGCTTACGTCACAGGAAGCCTAGGTTGCATGTGGTAGGAGGAGCTTCCTGACCGGAAAAGGGAATTATGACACAGGAAATGCAGAGAGAGAGAGAGAGCGCGCACGCACAGTTATGGCTGCTAACGGCCGCCCTCGTGATTGTTAGAGCGGAACAGGCTGACTTAGCTGAATTTGTTTTGGGGAAGGCCCCAGCAGGGGGTCAGAGAGGTTTTGGGATGGCCAGGCTCCAGATTGTTATATTGTGTGTGGAATGTTTTACTGCTGTGATGGATTGGATAAATGGCTTGTGGGATCTGGTTCTCTGGTGTCTGAATAAATGGTTTACTGTGTGGAGAGTCTCGTATACTTTGCAATATAGAACTACATAGGCATTTTGATAGTTACCATCTACGTTGTTAATACTGCCTTACTGATACACATCGTCAGACTTGTGATTAAGGAAAATCACGTGAGCAGCAGAGTGGAGGATGGCCTGGAATGGACAGAGACTTTAAGCAGGGAGAAGAGTTAGGAGACCATAAAATGGGTCATCAGCTTAGCATCTGTGCTGGCTGGATGGCATCCATGAACTTGGAAGTTTTGCTTTTTGGGGTTTTTTTTATACACTCATATTTCAATTTAATTTGATTTCCTTTGTAATCCTTTGTGTTATTTAAAAACATTATTCTGAGGAGGAGTCCACAGGTTTCGGCAGACGCTGCCAAAGGGGTCCAAGACCCGAGATTTAGAGCCTTTGCTCTAGTGGCTCATCCAGAAGTACATGGGTGGGTGACAGGCCATCCAGTTGGCCATGAATTGAGCCCGCAGTTGACCTGGAAGATGAGGGTAGCCTGGATTTCTTTGGGAAAGCTGCAAGGCTTTACTGACCCTAAGCTTCCCTTGAAACAAAAGTCCCAACTTTTCAATAGTAACATTCTGCCAACCTTGTATGGTGTTAGGCAGCCATTGTGAGTGCGAGCACACTGTGTCACATGACAACTAGGGAACTCAGAGGAGGAACACAAGAGTAAAAGACGTCATGCAGGAACTATAAGTTAAAGAGAGAGAGAGATGGTCTGTGACATGGGCAGCCCCAGTAAGATCTCAGGCACGTGGGATGCATCCCCTGTGACAGACCTGGGGAGGATGCAGGCAAGTGTGAACAGGCTGTGGTCTGTGTCATTAGAGGGAACTCCTGAATCGATGCCCTCTAAGAAATACTGAGATGTGGGAGCGTCATAAACATTGAGATCCTTGACAGCACCAGAAGGAACCTTAGACGTCATCTAGTCCTGTGGAGTCTTCAATCCAAGACACTCCCAGCAGCTCACATTAAGTCCGGGTCGCTGTTCCTATATTGTGTTCTTGGCAGGCAATTTAAAACTGATGCAGGTAGCTTGGGAAAAATTCAACTGAGGGAATTTTAACACATTAGCCTTCTAGAGGTCAGCACTTTAAGTGGTCACTTCTAATAGAAAATTGGCCCTTCTCAAGGGAATTTATATTTTAGTATTTGAGCATCATATAATACAGAAAATGTTCTTCTTTTCTCAGTGGTACCTAATGTAACTTGATATTGATAATCATGTTAGGTAAAAAGACCTGGGAAGAGTTTGGTGTTTATGCAGTGCAAATGACTCACAACAAACTTACTTCTATGAAAATAGATAGAACTTCCTTTTCTTTTTTCTTTCTTAAAGGCTTAAATTTTGGCTTTAAAAATCAAAATGTCAATGATATCACTACTACTAAAGGCACAGAATCACACATGGCCATGTCTTAAATGTCTGTGCATATTTAGTGCTAATATACATGTTTTCTTTTTTTAAAATCTGGACTGAGTTTCTTACTTTAAATACCAGTTCTAATAGTTTTAGCAACCTCTCTGCAACTTAAAATATTGGAGAATTGCCGGATGAACTGATCGATGAAATAATTTCATTTGCTTGTGGTCACAGAGCTGATAAGTGTCAAAGGCAGGATTCATCCCCAGGTCTTCCTAACTCTATGGGGATGACCCTCTGGCTTCCATGCCTGGCTGAGTCCCATTGTATACACTGTGCCAGCAAATTATTTTAAAGTGGCTAAGACAACACAGTGAAAGCAGTCCCTTTATTGGAAACAATCAAATGCAACCTCTGAACGTTCACATAAATTCCATGGAAAAGTCAGTGTGTGTATTTCCTACAAAAAGGAATATGTGGTAAAATGCTTATTGATTTTCTATTTAATGAATCCACGCCTTTCTCTTTTGAAGTTCCTACAAATGAACATAAGTTGAGCTTTTCCCATTCAGTTATTCTGGTTCCATCTGATCTAGACAATATAGATGGGCATTTCACATTTCAGAACCTGTGAGTCTTTCTCCAGGGCCTGCTGCTAAGGGTGTGGCAGTCTGCTAGATAGCATTACAGGCTCTAGCCTCAGGGGGCTTTCTTCCCAGTGATAGATATCAGACTGTGGAGCAATATAAATTTAGGCCTAAAGGTTTATCTTCCAAAGAAAACAAACCACTCACACAAATGACATCATGTTCTTATTACGATAATTATTCTTAAGTTTGAAAATCTGTTTCTTGGGATTCTTACCTTTAAACATTTCATTAAATACATTTATACTGTTTGCAAATAGAAAGTTTCATCGTTCTTTTTATAGTTAAAGATCTCCCCCTTTCAATGTCTTAAGATATTTATAATTGACAGATGCAAATAACATTCTTTGTTATGAAAAGAAATCCAGGAGGTAAGGGAATATTCTGCATCACATTTATCTTCCATTATGATTTCAATGGAAGATAAGCTAAGCTGTTTAGCATGTAAGTGATCATCAGCATTACTTTCTACTTTCTTAAATTTAAGAGATTTTTATCTTAAGTATTCTGAGCAAAGGGAAAATATTTTTAATGTACAGTTTATGCCTGCAGTCTTTAATAGACCACACAAGAGCCCATATCAAGGATCGGAATAATAGACTACACATGCTATTGATTTAATGACAACTCATACTAGAAATTGATCTGATTTCATTAAACTAAATGTTTTTAACAGGTTCGTTCAGAATAGATTCCCTCCTAAGACTTCCACAATTAAAGATCACATTTCCTACAGAGAATTTATCCAAGCTTTCTAAAAATGATTATCTTCTGGTTTTTTGGTATCATTGATAAAAATCATACCTAGGGAAAAAATTGCTGCAGACTGACTGGCACAGACCTACATCTATCTTGCATTTAAACTGTAAGATCAAAATATGTAAAATAATCATGTGACTACTTTTTTTCAAATTGCTTTTAAATTGCTTTCTTGGAGAGAGGTTGACTTCTTAGAGCAGAGGTGTCAAACAGAGGGCCCACAACACTCTTGAGTGTGACCTGAAAACAATTAAAATATAAATAGGAAAATATTTAACAAAATAAATAAAAATACAATAAAACATACATAATATTACATTTTAAAACTAAGTCAATATGCATCCTAAGGGAATCCTTACCTATGGTTTAGCGTGGCTCCTGTTTCTTTCTTGATGTCTTAGGGTAAACACTAGGATCTAAAATACTAAATGCTATTTTAAAATGGGTATGAATTATTAAACGTAATTCAGGCAGGTAGACTTCAGTGGAGAACCATTTTTTAAGGGTGATTATCATCCATAGCAATACAAATAGTTAATTTGATCTTAGTTCTGAATTTTTTAAAATAATAAATATTTCTCATGCCAATTATTGTAAGACAATCGGTTTTTATAAGAAGTAAATTTAAAAGTGTTTAAAGATTATCTAGCACATGGAAATTTTTTTCTTCTATGCAGCAGGAAGTTCTTTAAGCACATTGTTGGGTCTGTGATCTCTTCAATATGGTTAATTCTTCCAAAGGGACAGATAGCAACCTACTGCCATCACCTAATCCCATGCAATTCTGCTCCATGCCCTTTTTATAAATCCTCTGTGGTCCATCCAGTATGCCAGATATCTTAGCATTGCATTCACAGAGGTGAAGCTAACAGATAATTCATCCATTAACACTTGATCTCATTACCTTTCTGTTCATACATTTCTCTGATAACATCTTTTAAAAGATAGAAAACTAGCAATAACCTGCACATTTCCTTGATATCCAAATAATATCAAGGTATTTAATGGAAAAAAAAAATACTTGATGGGAGTCAGAGTAGCTGGGTTTACTTCCCAGCGAGGTCGTTCACTCCCCGGGTGCTCAGAGGCAAGTCACCCTGGGCCTATAAAGTGATGGGGTTGGACTAGATGCCCCCAATACAAGAGGAGAAGGAATACGACGAAAGTCACAGTGGGTAGAATACTGGAAATGGAGTCCTGGGCAAGTCACTTAATGTCGTCTGCCTCAGTTTCCTCATCTAAAAAGGGGGGGGGGGCGGAGCAGCACCTGCCTCCCAGGGTTCTTGTGAGGACCAAATGAAAGAATAATTTATAAAGCACTTTTCAAATCATAAAGTGATATTTAAATGGTGACTTTTTCATCATCATCATCTACCACTGAACAGAACCACGCTGATGAAATCTTACATCTATCAAAGTACTTTATAGCTACCTTTTTATTGATAATAAGTTGTTAGTCTCGATGACTAATGTTGATAGGTTGTAGCCTCCTCACCTTCACCATCTAGCTCTCCATTGCCGTTTGGGTGACCTTTAGCTACTAGTCCACACTTCCTAATCATAGGCTGTCATGATGCAGTACCCGGTGCTTAGAGGTACTTGTTGATTAATTGATATGAAAAAAAATTCATGTTAAAAAGATAGGCATTTAGCTTTTCAGAAAGAAGATTAGAGATCTTTCAAGGCACTGGACAGATTGCCAAATTCAGTCCAGCCTGATATTCTTCTGTTTAATTCCGGGCCCAACTTATTGTCCGTCAGCATTGAATGTCTAAAAATATATGTTCTGACACATTCAAGTGCATATCTCAGGCTGCACCATTGTGTTAACATAACTTAATTGATCCATTAAAATGAAGTACTATTGGCTTATATAACTTAGGCCTAAAAGGAATCAGGATATCAGGCCTGGCTTTTCTTTAGGAGTCTGTAAGCACAGATGAGGATGGCAAAACATTCAAGCAGAGAAGTCCTGGAAATATAAGACCAGGGATTTATGAATCATAGCTATATATGTTATATTTGAGAGTCTTCTCAAATAATAGCAGTAATAACTTGTATTTGTAAATGCCTTTATCTTTTTTCAAAACACTTTGCTACCTGTGGAGACCAAAAGATAGAGACAGAGGAAAATGAGAAGATTGGTAATGGTAAATATAGAGGGAGTCAACTGACGTTTTGGAATACCTTATGGACATTTGGCACAAAGATTAACATTTTAATAGCTATTTAATTGATTTAAAGAAACACAGAAGCCATTGTATACATTACGATAATTAGCCACCTTGGCTATGGTCTTAATTTTTTTTACAATTCTGAATTTGGGTTTGTCTCTGCCAGTAACAGTAAAGTACTACTTTTTTCAACAGCAAGGTAGTACAGTGGATAGAGCTCCCAGCCTGGAGTCAGGAAGACTCATCTTCCTGAGTTCATATCTTACCTCAGATACATACTAGCTATGTGACCCTGGGCAAGTCACTTCCCCTGTTTGCCTCAGTTTCCTCATCTGTAAAACAAACTGGAGAAGGAAACAGCAAACCACTCCAGTGTCTTTGCCAAGAAAACTTCAAATGGGGTCATGAAGAGTCAGACCAGACTGAAATGACTGAACAAATATGTTGGGGCAGCTAAGTGGTACAGTGAATAGAGTGCCGGTCCTAGAGTCAAGAAGACTAATCTTCTGAGTTCAAATCTGACCTTAGACACTAGCTCTGTGATGCTGGCCAAGTCACTTAATTCTGTTTACCTGTTTCCAAATCTTAAAATGAGCTAGAGAAGGAAACATCAAACCGCTCAGGTTTCTTTGCCATGAAAACCTCAAATAGGGTCAGAGAGCGTCAGGCATGACTGAACAGCAGCAACAAGTATTTGTAGCTAGCTAGATAAATTGATCCAAGACTTTTTTACCAGACCACTGGGAAAGCCTGTTGTCCAGGCTCCTTGATTAAACATTCCACAGTTTGGGGAGTTGGATGGGCTGCAGCCAGGAAAGTTCCTTTAGTTTGAGATCAATATCAAGGCTATCAGAAACAGGACAAATGACCAGACCAGAGGTATGAGACATATTCCAAACAAGCGTAAGCTGTAGACCCAGTGAAAGGTGAGGTCTAAACTCCAGAGCACGATGTTCAGTTAAATCAAGCTAGACTCATTTTTTCACGGAAGTCAGCTAGAACATGTGGCTTTTCATGCACCGGGGTGTGTTTGTGTGTGGTTGGCTCTTCCCTTCAGACTTTTTTTCCCTTCTGAAGCCCTTTAAGACCTCTCATGTCTTCTCTCATTGTCTTCCCTAGCAACAGCCAAGTTTATGCTATTCTAGCAAGCTTATTAAACAGCTGAGCGATACTGGTTACACAGAACAGCATTGAAATAGAAAAAGGAGACAAGCCCTGAGCATTAGTAGTGTCATCACTACAGTGATGAAGTACAGTGCATTATTCTATGTATTTCAAAATTGGAAATCCTTGTGTAGAAGTGCTTGCATTATGTAACTTTAATTTTTTTTTATTTTCAATTTATGGAATATTTCCATAACACAGTATGATTAAAAAAAAGATGATTGTGCATGAAACTGCAAATCGACCATGTATAACTTGCTGTTCCCTCCAAATATACAACAAAGTTATCATGTAAATTTCTTTTTTTTCCTTTTATATTTTCCCTCTCCTCCCCCTTTCCACCTCAGAGATGGCTACCATTAGACACAAATAGGTAGAAATGTGTAAAATTATTCTATACATACTAATCTGGATGCAGGTAGAGTCTTCATATGTCCTTTGTTTTTAGTTTGTGTATTTATAATAGTCAAAATGACTTAGTCACTCAAAATTTGTTTTAATGGAGCTGTGTTCTTATCAGTCTAAGAGCTCCCTACACCAGGACAAATTGCAACCTATCCATGCATTTTCATCTTTTATGATTTTGTTCCATTCCTTTCTACATTACTCCGTATAGGATCTACCACTGGACTTCATCTAGGCCTTCTAAGTCTCTCAACTTTATCATTCAACAGAAAATGCTTTCCAGAGTTTCCAGCAGTATTTCTCATCATCTTGACTTCTCCGAAGCCGTTGATACTACCAGTACTTCTTGACACACTCTCTTCTCTTTAAGTTTTCAGGACACCACCTTCCTTGGTTCTTCTACTTGTCTGATCACTCCCTTTTTCATTTCCATTGCTGGACCTACTGTCCTGAGCTCTTCTCTTCTCTTTTCCCTTTATACTATTTCTTGCAAGGTTGTGTGGGGTCTGACCAAGATAGAGGGGACTCAGCGCAATCTCATTATCAGTAATGTTCTTCTGAAGAAAAACTGAATTTTTAAAATGATGAATTTGGAAGAAGGGGAGAGCCTCTGAATCTCCCCTACGTATCATTTCTCATAGCTTGCAACAAAACAGAACCTCACCCCCAAGTCCCTGTTTCCAAGCCATGGAGACCAGTGCTCCAAACTGCAAAAATTTGATGAGGTCTCAGATAGCCAGCACTGCAACAGCGTTCTCTGCTACAAAAGATCTCTTCAGGAGAGCAGAAGAACCAAGGGAATGGTATAGGACATGTTTCTGGGCTTGAAATAGAGCCCAAGTCCATACCACAACCCTCCCCCCTCCTCCTAGAGACTCATAGATCCAAACTCCAAACTACAGAAATCAACCTCAGCTGTAGTCACAGCAAGATGGCAGCACTCTGTTATTCTGAGTCATGGAATTGCCAGAATGGGGCAGGACACCATAGAGATGGAGGGGAGAACTCTGTGGAGCTCTGTGGCAATCCACTAAGCCTGAGAGAAAGAGTCCAACATCTATCTGGTGCCATTTCTATCCACCCAAAAGTCACTTGGGGCAGAAACTAAGCTAATGAACTCTGAATTGCTCAGTGTGGGAGGAGGCTTAGAGCCCCCAGGGGAATCACTGTAGGAGGAAGGGGAGACATAAAGTGAACAACAGAGGAAAATAGGGGGGAAAAGACTGAAATTACCCAAGATCTCAGGAGGAAAAAACTTAAAAGACATTGAGTACAGCAAATAAATAATAGGAAAAACACATGAATAGCTGAAGGAAACATAGCCCCACATTTCACAAATGAGTTCAGAGACCCATGGATAAATACTATAAAACAAAGGAAAATTATTCAACCTTCGATGAGACAGAGAACCCTCTGGAATTTGAAGAGAACGTGGAACCAGAGCATGCTTTTCTGAGTGGTCGAAGTGAGAATTGTGAGAGCAGAATTTATGACCTGCAATGCAGAAATAATTGTCAGAGTAGGAAACCTTGAATCTGTGATGGAAAGTCTCACCAAGGAAACAAGAAGACAACTGGTTAGGAATCCAGATGCCCAGAAGTGGAGGGCAATCTAGAAGAAGAGAAGTTAAACAAACAGCAAGTGCTCCTTTCACGTGAAACTTGGGATATATAGATATAACAGTATGGTTCATAGGTCTCCCAGAAGAGTGTGACAGTTCAAAAAACCTGAGCACCATAGTGCAATAAATAATTCAAGAAAACTGCACAGAACTTTTGAACATAGAAAATGAAATACCAATTGAAAGAATGCATAGATTGCCTTCAGGAAAACAAACAAAAAAAAATCCCAAACTACAGATTCCAATTTACATAGTGGTTAATTTTAACAGTTCAATAAAGAAACAACAAATCCTGCAAGTGACAAGAAGTCCCTTCAAATATTAAAGAAAAGAAATTTGAATAACACAAGACTATTCTGTACCCACAAGAAAACACAGAATGGGTTAAAGTAATGAATTCCGAAGAGAAATAGAGCTGAAGATGCAGCCCAGGTTGACCTTTGCTGCAGAAATGAAAAAAGATGGATGTTCAATAATAAAAAGGCATTCAAAACATTCTTGGAAGAATTCTACCTTTCTGATATCCCTTGTATTTGCCCCCTTCTCTCCTCTGACACTGCCATCACCCTAGTCTGGACTCTCCTCACTTCACACCTAGACTACAGCAGTAACCTTCTGGTTGTTCTTCCTGCCTTAAATCTCTCCCCACTCCAGTCCATTTTCTGTTCAGCTGCCAGATCTCCCCAAAAAGCAGGCGTGACCATGTCACCTCCCTACTTGATAAATGCCAGTGGCTCCCTCTTGCCTCCAGGATCAGATACAAAATTCTCTGTTTGGCATTAACCTGGCCATTATACCTCACTGCTCATGAGCTCTGCTCGTCAGGGACCCTGGCTTCATTGCTGGTCCTCACACAGAACGTGACAGTTTTCAAATGCCCATGGAAATCATATCCCTCCCTTTTTTATGTCTCATTTAATATTGTAGAGAGTCATTATTTTTGTGGTTCTATTTATTAGGAAACCTTGTATGAATCTAGTGCGCCCAAGAGATACTCCTTATTTGAGATGAACATTATAGCTAAACATTGCTCTACTGGTTACTTCATTTTGTCAAATGAAGTTAATAATCTTTATTAATATTACTATCATTTAATCAGATATGTCAATATTACTGAGTTAACATTTATATTGCACTTTGACATTTATAAATTATTTTATATATGTTATCTCACTTGATACAACAACCTCTGAGGAAAATATGATTATCATCTCCACTCTATAGATGAGAAGACCGAGCCTCAGCCATGTAAAGCAGCTTGACCAGGATTATAGAACTAGCAGATACCCTAGACAAGATCTGAGTCCGTTCCCCCTGGCTCTGTGTCCTGTACTCTGGTTAGGCCCAGTGATAAATGTAGCAGATTCTTTTATTTTTTACACATTGTTCAATTAATGTTAAGGTATGGTTTGCTGTGGATAATAATTTATGAAATCTTGCCTTTTCTTATTTCTATCAAGGACCCTTAGGACAGGTACTTACACCATTCCATAATCATTATCTAAAATTATGTTTCTACGAATACTAAAATGTGATATTTTTTCTTGCTTTTGGTCTTAGGGGAAAGATACAGTGATCACAACCATCCCGTTTGCCAGACCGCAGGATTTAGGCCCATCCATTGCTATTGTTACAAAAGTAAACCAGATTCAAGACCATCTGCTGAAGAAGCAAGATATCGAACTCTACATGCATTTGAACAGACTAGAAATCGCTCCACAAATATACGGGCTGTAAGTGTGTGTGGCTTTTAAAAGTAATCACTTTATTTTGAATTAGTATTAAAATCCCATGGTCAACTAAATTTTCCAAAAGAAGAGAAAGACATTTTAGATGTTTGCTTTAGTCCTTTCACAACCTTTGTTTTGTTTGAAAGAAGAGTGTCCTCCAGCAAAGGAACAAGTTAGTGGAGTCCTCCACACAGAGGCAAGAGAAACTCCACTGTGATAAGGAAGTAGAGTGTAAAGAGATGTAAGGCCAGACTGGGCAGCACTGTAGTCTTTGGGCATTGAGACAGTAGTTGTTTTGGGGCTTTGGGCCTCATTATTTAGGAATACAAATTGGTTCTTTGCCCAAAAAATCTAATTTTTAAAGCCATAGAATGAATGTACATACAGCTTGCAGTAGGTAAAAAAATCAATATAAACTTTTTTAATATGCCTGGAGAGATTTAAGAAAAATGTTCCCAAACATTAAACAGATGGGGAAGTGATCGCTACAGGCAAAGACTTTTAATCCATCCTTTTGCCTGTACCTCGGAGGGCTCTGAAAAGGATCTTAAAACAAAACAAAAAAAAAGCCAGAGGACAACTGGAAAAAGGGGGTCATAATGAAAAGAGTTTGCTTTGGTTGTTCCTGTTTTGTTTTTTGAAAGTCATAACTCAAGTCCTTTATAAGTCCACAGGCTACAAATGTGTAAGGTCCCATTGACTGGGAACCACTATAATAGAATTCCTTGCTCTCAATGAGGAGGCCCACCACCTTACTAGAATATGGCAGGACAGACAGGAAGAGTAACCATAAAAAGGGATATTTGTCCTCTTTCCTCTAATCATGCCTCTGTCCACGCAGTCTACCCCCAACCTTGATTCCTGCATCTATGCGCGTGTAATGTAACAAGAATGCCTCTCGTTTATGAAGTACACGAGTCTTTAAAGAAGGCCTTTCCCACAATAGCCCCATAAGGCTATCATTGCAGATACTGTTATATCTGTACGTGAAGAAACTAAAACTGAAAGATGGCAGGTCCCGACTAGCCCAGGGTCACACAGCTCATTAGGGTTAGGGTTGGGGCTTGAAACTGAGGCCATCCTCCTGGTCAGAAGTTAAAAATAGAAGGTTTTTGTTTTTGAAGTCCAAGCCTTACTGCCTCATTGGAAATGTTCTGATAATAAGTCTCATAAATAGCCCTTAGCGTTTCGGTAAATACTGGTGTGCCAGGTCAAGCCTTGAATTAAGAGGGAAGAGATCCTGGGGATTCCTAGGTGTGGCATGGCTTCCCAACATCCATCGGCAGCCAGTTCTGCACATCTCTTCATCATTCTGAGTCTCACATTCCTCACCCAAGAAATGGAGATGATAATACATATGCTATTATCAATTAAGTGTTTTAGAAAATAAAAATTAACGTAATAGTGTTATAGTGTAAAGAGACTTAGAGGCAACGTTTGAAGTCCTTTCTCTAAGTGCTGCCTTGGACACTTGCTAGCAAAGTCATTCAGCCTCTGAGTGCCTGGGGCAAGTCAACACCACTGTTAATTAATTGGTGAATAGTTGCTGCTTTGGTAGGGGGAACTTCCTTTCCTGGAGATGCCTGCCCTGATGGAAGCACCAATAGAGATTCCCCACTATCCCTGGTTTTTCTCCTCTGTGCATCTTGGCTCAATCTCCTAATCTTGATATGGCCTCCATTTTCTTCACTTGGAAATGGGTATGATATAGGCAGTAATAAGGAACAGGGGCCCAAAGGTAGTTTTTGTATAACCCACAGTCCAAGAATGGCTTTTTTATACTTTAAAATAAAGTTTTATTGTATTTAAAAAATGTAAAAACTATTCTTAGACCAAGCTGGACAGAAAGAGGTCATGGGTTGGATGGCCCCCTGAAGGTAATAGTTTATCAGCCCCTGATATACAGTATCATACAACAGTGCAGTACACAGGTTATTTTTAGCATATCCATGTAAGCCGGCGCCTAACCTATACACTTTTGTGTAAGTAAAAAAATCAACACGTAAGATGTTAACTCTAGCTCTCTTTGTTAGTTGTTAAATTATTGTTAAGTGATTATAATATTTGATAATGGACTCCAGTTCTGCATTTGTTTCCATTATTTGCTTAGAGAATAGATGTTCACTTATAAAAGATAAAAACCCAAATTCATTTGATTGTCATACAAGCTGGCTTAATGAAGAAAGCACTAGAAAACCCTGAGTTTGTCAGTTTATAGCCCTTTCAGCTTATCCTCAAATATTCAAATGGTTCTGCCATTTAATTGACTTGAGGATTGTCTCTAACAGCATAGATCATAACCCATCCATACCTGCCTTTCCTACGTCATTCTTGTCCGTGTGCTCCATAAGTTAACCTAAGAAGAACCATGTGCTGGAAGTCTTTCTCTCTCTTGATTGGGAAGATACCAATGATTCACACAGGCTGTCTAGTATTATTCTTTTCTTCATCTAGAGAAAAATACATCTTTTCTTGCTCATGCATTTCTTTGGTGACATGATTTATTTTACTTTTCTCTTTTAGTTCCTTATTGGCTATGTCTTTTCTCCCTATCCTGTCTGCTATGCCCTTTGGGTGATTTTCAGTTCCAATACTTCAGAGACTAAGAATACTGACATTTTAAAAGTCTTTATTTTAAAGAGGCACTTGGGGTCATTCGAAGAAATTTGCGGTTTCCCCAATATAACAAGCCTTTTCTCCCTCACCTTCCCTTTAATGATAGATAGATAGACAGACAGACAGACAAATAGATAGATCTTGAACAAATTAATGGATGAGTTTTATAGTTTGTACCTCCAGATGTCTGTCATAATCTTCAAAGCAAACGTTCTTGTTCACCTGTTTTTTCCTGTATGCGTAGTTAGGCCAAAGTACTTAGGAGTCTCATTTAGGAAATGGTAGTGTTGGAATTAATGTAATTAGCACAATGTCATACAAAAACAGGAGCACTAGGAACAGTGTGGTATCATGGAAAAGAAACTGTCTTCAAACTACCTCTGCAGTTTACTACTTGTGTGAATCATTTTATATCCTTGGCCCTCAATTTCCTTGTCTATGAAATGAAGGAGGTTGGACTAAGTCTCCTCCAAGGTCCCTTTCAGCCCTGGTTCTGTGATCCTGTGATAAATGAAAAATCACGCTTCGCCTTGGACTAGCTGGATTTCTGCTGTGTCACCAAACTTTGCCAAGTACATGTCCCCTTTTTACATCTTGGCTTCACATTAATCACCATAGCCATCAACAATGATTGTATCTGTAATTATATGTGAGTATGTATATATCCATGGTTGTGCCTTAATAAATTCAGGAAGAACTTGAAATACATGAGATACACCTTCATAGAGGAGAGCTTTTAAAATCGCCTTTTGTGTTACTAAATCAAGTGCTTTTCTTACAGCCTACAAACAATTAAGCGCAGTAGGATCTTGTATGCTTTCTGTTTTTCAGTCAGTTGTGTGGTAAATATATTGTCCACTGTGGAATTTTGCTTAGAAAAACCTACTTGTTCCTTTGTGATTCAATATAACCTCAATGCATATATATATGTATATATATGTATATATATATATATTATTCTCACAAAGATTTTCTAAAGTTGGAGAGAGAGACACAGAGGTAAATAGTTTTTGATCTTTGGGTTCCTTTTCTTCTATTCCCATCCCTTTAGTTTTTTTCCCCACCTTCAGATAGCTTAAGGATATCTCTCAAAATTATATTGACAGCATAAGAGGTTAGCTACTTTTCCCATTTTTATTCTCTTTCCTCCACCTCTGTGGTGGAATCCACCATCCAGCACTGATGGTAGAGACCAGATATGTGGATGGTTCCCTTGTCCCTGGTGCTGAAAAGACAAACGTATCTGCAAATGTTTTCCATATTTCTTTTATTTATTGTAGTCCCAGTTTTGTCCTTAATTACCCCTAGGATAACTTTGCTTGCTTGGTTCTCTCACCAAGCTTTCTTTAAGTTATTTTTCCCTACACTACTTCTTGCTGTCTTATGAGGCAATACTGTTCCTAATATTCCACTATGAGTTTACAATCTAAGTCTCTATTACCCTTGGCTGCCATAACTTTCTACTTGGCAAGTAAGTTAAATATTTTCTAAGGCAATTTTTGGTCTCTTCATTTTGACAATTAATTTATATCAGTTAAATTTATATGTGGCATTGTTGTAAGCAGTGTCACTAGACTTTCCACTTTCTTTGTCTTGTTTTTCAGTATCAAACCTGGTAAATAAATCAAGTATATCAAGGTTAAGGCAGTTTTTAGGTTCTTTTGGTCTCCATCATAACCAGCATTATATTTGCCTCCATTCATTTCCCATTTTCTAGCAGCAATAACATAAATAGCTCAAATTGGAATTGTTTTAATTCATGCCGTATCTCAGTGATCTGAACGTACAAACTCCCAGATCAGTAAGAAGACATTGCTTTGTTTTTCAGTATATAATCAATTTTATTTGTTTCATTTATAGTGAAAATAAGATTGATATGACTCCATTTCTCAAGCAGAATGTCTGCTCTTATCATTGAATAGAATTTCACAAATGAGCAGGTTAATGGTGATGCTCCAAAAACTGTAATACTTGGCGTCTTCTACCCACGTTTTACTCCTTTTTGATACCATTATTGCAGAAACGGGAGGCCTTGCACAGCTGATAGACTTTTTCTATTTTAACTTGTTAATCACCAAGTGGCCCAGCTCCTGATGTTGCACTTCACTGTGCTTAGGTGGGCTTCTCCTCAGGATGCATAGTCAGAAGTGTACTCATTGGAGTAACCTCTCTTCAGTTAGTACTATCCACTATCACATGGATTCACAGTATTGGCAAAGGCCTCATGAAGTTACATAGTTTATTCCATTACTTTTTATAGCCATTTGCCTTTGGATTAGCCAGCCTAGGTTTTATCCTTAAAATTAAAGGATAATATCTGAGGAGAAAATGCACAGCCTTCCTGAGAAGCGCATTTTCATCAATATGAATTCTTCTCTTCTCTATTAAAACAATTATGAATTTACATTTTATCAATAAAATGTTACCCACTATTGAATAATAAGAGGATTTTTCTTTCAATGTGTATTCATGACTTAATTTTGAAAAGCTATATGTTCTTAACAGCTTTGTTTAGCATTTTTCTTTTGTGCTGATTTTTTCCTTTTTAAAAACTTTTTAAGTTTAATAGTATTTTATTTTTTCCCTGGTTAGATGTGAAGAAAATTTTTAGCATTCATTTTTACAAGATGTTGCATTCCAAATTTTTGTCTCTCCCTCCCCTCCTTGCTTCTGAAAATGGTAGGCAGTTTGACATAGTTTATACATGTGTTATCATGAGAAAATATTTCCGTTTTAGTCACATTTGTGAAAGAAGAAACCAATTTAAAGGGAAAAAACAGGAGAAAGAATAAAATAAGTGAAAAAATATGCTTCTATCTGCACGTAGAAGTCTATTAGTTCTTTATTTGGATACAAATAGCATTTTCAGAGTCCATCAGTTCTTTATCTGGATATGGATAGCATTTTCCTTCGTGTCCGTTGTATTTGTCTTTGACTTGTATTGCTGAGAAGAGCTAAGTCATTCATAGATGATCATCACACAGTATTGCTTATACTGTGTACAATGTATTCCTGGTTCTGCTCATTTTACTTTGCATCAAATCTTACAAGTCTTTCCAAGTTTTTCTGAAATCTTGCCTGTTCATCATTGCTTATTGCACAATAATATTCTATTAGATTCATATACCATAGCTTGTTCAGCCATTCCCCAAGTGATAAGCGTACCCTCAATTTCCAATATTTTGCCAACATGAAAAGGGCTGCTATAAAAACTTTTGCAGATGTAGGACCTTTTCCCTTTTTTGTGATCTCTTTGGGATGCAGAGGTAGTAGTGGTATTGCTGGATCAAATGGTATGCACAATTTAGTTGCCCTTTGGTCATAGTTCCAAATTGCTCTCCAGAATGGTTGGATCAGTTCACAACTCCACCACCAAAGTATTAGTGTCCCAATTTTCATATATCCTTTCCAACATTTATCATTTTCCTTTTTGTCACATTAGCCAATCTGATGTGTGTAAGAGTTGTTTTGATTTGCATTTCTCTCGTCAAAAGTGATTTGGAGCACTTCTTCATAGGCCTGTAGATAGCTTTGATTTCTTTGTCTGAAAACTGCCTTCATGTCCTTTGACCATTTTTCAATTGAGGACCAGCTTGTATTTTTTACAAATTTGACTCAGTTCTCTATATATTTAAGAAGTGAGGCCTTTATCAGAGACACTTGCTATAAAAATTGTTTCTCAGCTTTTTGCTTTCCTCTTAATCTTGATTGCATTGGTTTTGTTTGTACAAGAGCTTTTTAATTTAATATAATCAAAGTTATCAATTTTACATTTTGTAATGCTTTTTATCCCTTGTTTGGTCATGAATTCTTCGCCTCCCCATAGATCTGACAGGTAGACTATTCCTTGCTGTTCTAATTTGCTCATGCTGTCACCCTTAATGTCTAAATCATGCACTCTTTTTGACCTTATCTTGGTCAACGGTGTAAGATGTTGGTCTATGCCTAGTTTGTGTCCTTTTGTTTTCTAGTTTTCCCAGCACTTTGTGTCAAATAGTGAGTTCTTATCTCAAAAGTTTGGGTCTTTGGATTTATCAAACACTAGGTAACTATGGTCATTGACTACTGTGTCTTGTATATCTAATCTATTCCACTGATCCACCACTCTATTTCTTAGTCAGTACCAGATTGTTTTGATGATTACTGCTTTATAATATAGTTTGAGATCTGGTATTGCTAGCCCAGAAGAAAATAATTCCTTAAAAAATAGAATTGGCCAAATGGAAAAGGAAGTTCAAGGGCTCACTGAAGAAAATAATTACTTAAAAATTAGAATTGAGCAAATGTAAACTAATGACTCTATGAGACATCAGGATAAGATAAAATATGACAAAAAACAAAATTTTAAAAAGTAAAAAAAATAGAAGAAAATGAGCTTTCTCATTGGAAAAACTACTGTCCTACTCTGAGTCTTTCAGGCATCTCAAAGAAATATAGTTGTAAGTAAGGATCCCAGAATTTTGGGGACAGGATTTCAATGTCTTGTAATTTCCCATGTCTCACAACTTAATGCAGAAGTCAACCGTTTCTGTTACTTCAGAGTATATATTTTTTGAAAAGGGAACATTATCTTAGAAGTTTCATTCAATTGAATACTTGAAGATCCATCCACATAAGCAGATGGCTTGAGTAAATTATCAACAAGTGGACTCATTTGAACATTAGGAATTATATGTTAGCAGAAACCAGATGGGAAGAGAGAACTGTGCTTGTCCCATGCCATCCTTCCTGGGGAAGAAGATCAAAATGTATGATCTTCATATCAACTGAAGTGTGCTACTGTGTATGCACAACAGCTGTTTTAGAGGGTTTTTTGATTCTTCAAACAAAACAAGGATTTTTTTTTTATTAAAGTCAACATAATTTTACAAAAGTTGGGGAACTAACTATAGAGTTGTAAATATGCCAACAATAAATGAACCAACAATAGTACTTCATCAATCCAAGCAATTTCTGTAGAATGAGGGAGTAAATACATGTTTACATTCAGAAAAGGACTTGGTCAGATCCTAACTGGCAGCAGCTCTCATGTGTAAATAAGCAGTATTGGGGCTAAGTTCTCTTTTTACCTCATCACATGGGTTTTACATGGGAAAAGTTTTTTTAAGTTTCTTAAAATCTCTTTTCTGATATAGTACCTTGAGATTTCAAGAAAGATTTAGAAAATTGTGCATTTAAAAGGAAAAAAAAGTGTTTGGTTCTTTTTCAAACCTCTTGAAAACCAAAACATTTAGACATTCTTGGTAACAGGAGCTATGTCTCTAGTTGTAGTTTGCTGATAAAATAGTTCAACTTAAAATAATTATATTGATAAGTAATTGCAATTATTGACACTGGGCAGCGTGCACAAAGAGACATAGTTTTTTAAAACCCAATCTGTTTATCTTTAAAATTAGGAATAAATGTACGATAAACTCAAACGTTAATAGTCATCAATAAACCTTCTTTTCCATCCTTCTTATACATTCCCCTTCTCCTTATACTCCATGATCCAGCCAGATCGTCCTTTTTTTCTCATCTCCTATGCACACAGCGCTGTGTCTCTCTCTCCACACCTTTGCACAAGCTCTCCTCAATACTCAGCTTCACTCCCTCCTTACCTTCTGCGCTTGTTGGAATCCTGAGTTCCATTCAAAGCTCAGTTTGAGTACTACCTTGTACATGAGTACCACCCCGCTGAATTTCATTATTTGTCTCCCCCTATATAATTTGAACTCCTCAAAGCCAGAGACTGTCTCATTTTTGTAGATGTGTCCCTAGCGCATAGCACAGTGCCAGCCTATAGCAGGTGATTAAAAAATACTTACTGATTGAAATTCAGGGTCATCCAGTAACCTGCTTAGTCATCCTATCATTTTATGCTTTGGATTTATTATCGTCTGGTTACCTTCGGTTATTTTTTCCTTAGGAAATGTTAAATAACATTTTTTAAGTATTAACAAAATATTAGTTATCCAACATCCAATTTCTTAAAAACATTGTTGAAAAGAATGTATAGTAAACATATATATTCAATATCATTCATAAACCTTTTAAATATGTTGAGAATTGGATGTGGCAATCAGCGAAAAGTGCCCTCCTCAGGATCACACAGCTACTAAGTGTCTGAGGCTGGATTTGAACTCAGGTCCTCCTAACTCTGCTCTATCCACAGCACCAACCAGCTGCCTTTAATAATTCTTATAATCATAAAGTTTTTCTCAGACTATTTACATCTTGAGTTAGCCTTCTTCCTTTGATGTACCTGGAATTATTTTTTTAGTTGTTTGCCACCCTAAGGTGTGATACCTGTGCATACACAGACAGTTTTTAAAGTAAAGCATTTAACTAAGTGGTGCAGTGGTTAGAACACTGAGACTAGAGACTTGAAGATCTGAATTCAAATCAAGTCTCAGACACTTATTAACTGGACCAACCACTTAACCTCTGTTTGCCTCGGTTTCCTCATCTGTAAAATGGGGCTAATTGAAATAACACCACCCGGGGTGGTTGTGAGGATCCAATGAGATCATAGTTGTCAAGGGCTTAGCACAGAGCCTGGCACATAGTGAGCGCTATAGAAATGCTTATTATTATTATTATCACATTCTGGAAGCTAAAAGAGTATTGTTTTCAATTTTCTAAAAGTAATTTTAGCAAATTGTATAGTTAGCAGGTTGGTTTTCCTCAGGAGCCTGTGTGGACCTGTGGAGTCTCTCTATTAGTTCTTACCTGTAACAGGCCTCCCCAAAGCCCAGGGTCTTGCTGCCATGCCATCATAACACTTAACATGTCGTTACTTGAAAACGGTTCTTAAACGTGATAGTTTAAGATGCGCAGGCTTCATGTTTAGATCTCCCAATTTTTATGTGCTTTTAACATCTCAAAATAGTCATGATATATTGCTACCCTTACACAGTATTAAGCCTTTATATTTTAAATGATATTTTTTCTCTTTGGTATTATAAATAGAATACATAATAAGCATCTGTGGGATATGCAATTAATGTCACTTTTGAGGAAAGACCTTCATAACGCACTTGGGCTTTGGCACTCTTAAATTATGAGCTCTTTACAACGCTCACGGGAAAAATTCCATATCCCCCAGATGCTTATTATGGATCTTCCATGTCCCTTAATTCCTGTTTTCTGGATTAGCAGTTGTTGTGTTGTTGTGGCTTATGGTAATTTAACTGGGGTGGCTCTTGGTTATTAATGAATAAACTTTTAAGTTTAAGCACTTCATTTTAAAATGTTTCTGTCCCCATTTATCAGTCACTTCTAGTAAGTTTCTACTAAATTGGCATTATGTATGAATCAACGGAATCCATTATTATCATTTCATGCTTACACATGGGGTCAAAAAAGTAACCCGTATTCATCCTGATATATAATACAATAATCTCGAAAACAGCCTAACTACTTTTAAACAAATAGTACTCTGCCGTGGGTAACACCAGTAAGTTGCTATTTTCAAGTAAAAATCTATTAACAACATCTTCCTGTTACAAAGTCCCCAAAGTCTCAAGCTGCTGCATATGTGACTGTTTTTATTCCAGAAGGCATGTCATTCACAGGCAGGTACAGGACCAGGGTTCAGCTAGACCAGATGGGAAGTTGGCCTAGTTAAATGGGACAGTGGTCAAGTTGAGGGAGATTAGCTAAGGCGTTGACTCACTTGGGGAAGGAAGCAATAGAATCCTCGAACACGGATCAGGAGTCAAGTTTGAAAACTAGGGCCACGAGCCATGTGGTCTTGGACCTAATCAAACCAGACATCAGAGCAGCAAGAGATTGATAGGAAAAAGGCACAGAAAATGAGGGGTGGTAGCTAATACTAAGGTAACACTTCACAGTGCCTGGGGAAGAAGAGCTGTTCTTACAGTATGAGGAGCGCTACACCAATGGTGATTAAGTGATGTGAACCGCTGCTCTCAAAAAGCCGTGTGAATGGAGATGGAGGGATTCTCGCAAAAAGGTGCTTATGTCATCTCAGCACCCTTCATAGCCAAAAAAGAAAATTCTGTGCCTAAGTCGTACTTCTCACCTAGATTTGAAGGAAGCAGATTTCAGAATATTTAGACAAGATGTCTTAGAAAAGGCAAGGACACTTTGAATGATGGGAGACTAAAATATGAAGCCCATATAGTACTGTCACAGATGACCACTCCTCCTCCGATGGAAGAACAAGGAAGATGAACTATTGAAATCAGTGCAGCTACACATGGAGCTCTCTGATCAACTCTCATTCCTTCGTTGTTTGTTATTGATGTTTCCCTTTTACATTTACACGCATCTCCGTGTTACCTTCACTCAGTGAGAACTCTCCTGTAACAAAGGAAAACAATTAAGCACAACCAGCAATATAGTGACCTCCTCTGAAAGTGCATACAACACTCCAGGTCTGCAGCAGCACCTCCCCACCAACTCTCCAGAAAATCATTTTCTCCCTTTCACCCCCATCCCATTGAAAAATAAAGTAAAATAAATTATTGTACTAGATACACGTAATTAAGATGCACTCCGTCACTGGCTGTATGCACAAGTGTGTCTGCTGCGTTCTGCAGCCCAGGTCCATCCCTCTCTGTCAGGAGGTGTGCGCAGTGCATGTCATCACCCTTCCTCACAGGGCTTGTACTCACCCCAGTGCAATCCCCTCACAGGTTGCTGTCAGTGTATAAATCGTTTTTCTGGTTCTGCCCATTTTGTTCTTCATCACTTTATAAAAGTCTTCACAATTGCTCATTTTGAGAATGTTGATGTTACAGTATAAATGGTTCTGGCTGTGCTCACTTTATTCTGTATCAGGTTATTTAAGTCTGTGTTTCTTTGAGGGCAGCGAGGTGGCCCAGTGGATAGAGTGCCAGGCCTGGCCTCAGACTCATCTTCCTGAGTTTAAATCTGGCTTCAGATACGTACTGCCATGTGACCCTGGGCAAGTCACTTAACCCTGTTTGCCTCAGTTTCCTCATCTGTGAAATGAGCTGGAGAAGGAAATGGCAAAACCACTGTAGTATCTGTGCCAAGAAAACTCCAGATGGGGTCATGAAGAATCAGACATGACTGAAAACAACTGAAGAACAAATGTTTCTTTGAAATCATCTATTTCCTCATCTCTTACAGCACAGTAGTATTGTGTCACATTCACAAACCACAGTTTATTCAGTCATTTCTAAACTAATGGGTGTCCCTTTAGTTTCCAATTTTGCCACTACAAAAGAGCCGCTACAAATATGTTTGTACATGCGATACCTTTTCCCACTTTTTTGATTGCTTCGGGGCATAGGCCCAGCAGTGGTACAGCTAGGTCAAAGGACATGCACTGATTAGTAACTTTTTGTGTATAATTCCAAATTGTTTTCCAGAATGGTCGCATTCATTCACTGATTCTACAATAATGCATCAATGTGCATGTTTTCCCAAAGCCCCTCCAACATTTATCTTGCTCCATTTTTTGTCATCTTTGCCAGTCTGATAGGTGTGAGATGGAATCTCAAAACCACTTTTACATATCTCTGATTAGTAGTGTTTCAGAGCATTTTTCATATGGCCATAGATAATCTGGGCTTCTTTCCCTGAGAACTTCTGTTCATATCTTTAGTAAATAAAAATACAAAGTCCCTCTTCACTCCTTCACCCTCTCAAAGCACAGGCCTCCACCAGATCTGTTCTACCAAAGTAAGGCAACGTCATGTGTAATCAAAGATTTTTTTTAAAAGTATCATCACAGGAGAGGAGAATTTGAATGTTTGTGGTAACGGAAAAGGTTCAGGTTGAAACCCTAACTTAGTATGATCCCTGAAGAATGGGGGAGTCTGGACTAAAGAAAGACCTGATCCCTAAAGCAGGGGAGACCTAGAATTTAACTCCTAAGTTTTCAGCAACAAAAATGATGACCAAGACACAAACCCAGAAGAGAAAGATAACTCCAAAATCTCCTATTATCTAAAAGGGAGATATTAATAGCACCTGTTTCACAGACATTTATAAAGTAGATTCTAGAATTTTGTGAGGGGTCAATTTTAAGCTCAGTGGTTTATAATTCATAGGCTCTGTCCTTTCTCTTCTCTTGAAAATCATGACATGTACCCCCTCCCCATACTTCTTGCATCCTCTCCATTCTCTTCAGCAGAGGTTGCTAGGGGGCCCAGTGGATGGAGCCTGGAGTCAGGGAGACATAAGTTCAAATCCGGCCTCAGACACTTTGCAATTTCATGACTATGGACAAGTCATCTAACTTCTCTATGCTCAGTTTCTTCATCTGTAAAAAAGGGATAATAATGGCACCTACTTCCCAGAATTATTGTGAATGAGATAACTTGTAAAACACTTTACTGTATAAATGCTCTAATTATTTCTATCTAAACTTTAAAAAAAAAAAGCTTTCCCATAAGAACAATAGAATTCTTTGAAGAAGTGATGAATTTAAAAAACAATGTTATAAAAGAAATGAGAACTATAGAAGGATCAACATTTACAGAGGAGGTAGACAAGCTTACCCTAATAGCAAACGCTTTAAAAATCACAGCAGAACAAATAGAAATTCATGATTCTAAGAGAAAACTAAAAATTACTTTTGTTGTTTTATTCTAAATTTTATTATTAATAATAGCTAGTGTTTGTATAGCACCTCTGTATGCCAGGCACTGTGCGATGTGCTTCACGGATTATATCCCATCGGATCCTCACAACAACCCTGGAAGGTAGGTGCTTCCATTATCCCCATTTTATGATGGAGGAAACTGAGGCAGACAGAAGTTCACTGACTTAGTGAGGGTCACACCAGCAGGTATCTAAGGAGGAATTGTAACCCAGATCTTTCTGACTCCAGGCCTAGTGCTCTGTCCAAGTCGCCACCTATTAAAGCAAAGCCAAGAAATTGAGGAAATAGAGGAAGAGGTAAAAATAGATCCAGGCTCCATCCCTGAGCCCCCCACCGATTTCAGTCATAGAGAATGGGTAGGATGCACATAATATGGAGACAAAGGCACGGGACTCACTTTCCAGAGAAGAGTAAAGGTAGAGCCCAAACATTAAAAACTGGGAAGCTCAATACTGATCCCTAGCAAAACTCCGCCATCTGTTTCACCTGCGATCGTTTGTGAGCTCTTAGAAAAGAAGGAAATGGTCCTTATGAGCCACTGTTTTAACAGGAACAAGTCATTCCAGACTCAATTCTTTTAGTACTGTGTGTCATACTAGACTCGAAGTTCCTGAGAATCACCGTAAAAGTAGCGCGCCTTGATTTTAGTAGTGTCTTTAACAATGTCTTACTCTGTGTCCTGTATGATAGTGTAATTCCAAATATTAATAGCCGGTTCAACAGTAATTCTCAAACACTTTTGATGAATGGAAACAAGCCTGCTTCAGGAAAGTGTCTTCTCAGGTTCTGTCTTTGGGCCTATCGTCAGTACGTGTTTATCAAGAACATGCATAAAAACACGGAATCACGGCATTTTAGAGTTGAAATGGATTTTGACATATACTCTTGTCAGATTTCCAGAGAGCACCAAAAAATTGCCAGACTTAAGTAATAGAACCGGGGAAAAATTTTTTTTAACTTACTCTATACTGTTCCAGGATGCAAAAAAATGATACCGGGAGACAGATTTTAATTCAATACAACGAAAGAACCTTTGAGCAAATAGCGCCGTCCAGTACTTATAAACTACAAACCGGTTACCGTTTCCATGAAAATCTACCGTTGGCTGCATTTATATTTGTTGTTCTTATAATAAAATCACCTAAAATGGATAATGACCACACACGCAGGAACAGAAAGTATCAACCCGAATTTAAAACCAGTAGTGACTCACTCTTTTACGTGTAATTGGCTTATTAAATAAAGTGTGTAGTGGATTCCTAAGACGGTACTGGAAATGCCGCAGACAAAAAAAAGACTTAAAACACACACTTCCGTGTTTTTTAAATATATTAAACACAGGCCAGGCTCTTTGATGCCTCTTCCTGTCAGACGGTTAAACCTTTCTTCATGTAACTTTGCCTAAAGTGATTGCATGCATTGGCGGTTAATAAATCCTTGGTGAATTGAACCGACCACACAGAAAGTAAATACCGTTATTTTCATATTTCTTTTAAACGATTAATACGGTCCTGAAACATCTGCACCGCAAGCAGAGATTACTTACCAGCAGGCTTTCTCTTTATCCTTGAACAACAAGATACAAGACTGATTGGTATAGAAGATTTGTTTTGCTATTGAAGGAATGGTGACGTTTGCTATTATCAAGGCGTGAAAGAACGTTTATTAAGCAAAGGTAACATTGTGTCAACATGGGAAACATTGTAAGATTCAAGTCCAGTCAGTGACATTATTATGCCGCGCTGAAAAGACTATTGATAAATTAGAATTCATCCGGAACTAGAATGCTCAAGAGTCTGAAAGCCATAGAACATATGAAGAAAAGAACGAAGGTTCCTTCTTTACTGGCCTAGGAAATGAAGTCTTGTGAGGACGTGAAAGCCAGCTTTATATGTATAAATGAGAAAATGTGATTCATTAGCTACCGCGATTGAGTAACCAGAAACCTTGGGAAGGAGTTCTGCTGCGTATATAGCGGACGCACCTCACCCCGTTGTTTGGGTCACTCAGCCGTGTAATAAAAGTTACCCTGTTCCCAGGATTACACAACTGGTAAGCGTCTGAGACTAGATTTGAATTGGGATCTTCCTGACTCCAGATCCAGAGCTTAACCATCCTAATTGCCTCTGCAATACTTTAAGAGCCCTTTGACTAGTTGCTACTTTGATCAGTCTGTAATAGTATCTTTGAGAGTACTCTGTTCCGTGGTGCAGCTGGTGACCTATCCATACCCTCTTATTCTGTGTATACTGGAGGAAAGGCTCAGCAGACTTCTTCAAGTTTTCTTATATTATGTACATGCCGATGGAGTCTCAGGATGTCTACAGACATACATCTTGATGACATCCTTCACTCCACTTCTCTTGTATAATTCTTGGATGATAATGTGCTGTAGCCTACTCACACCCTCCCTGGGTCTCTCTCTGTTACCATTCACATGACCTGAAACTTCAGTTCTGTAGACTTCTTGATTCCATGGCAGCCAGACAGCCTCACTGGAAACAGTATTAATAGCTGACTGAGCCTTTGGACTCTACACTCGACCTCCTTCATATTGATAGACATCTTCAGCAAGCATGTGTTTCCGTGTTTAATAGATCATGGGATAGTTATCCTGCACTCTTCACTGTCTCTTACTCCCCATATGCAATCTGCTCCCAACGTCCGTCCATTTCACCTTCATCTTTCAAATACACCCCCTTCTCCTTTCTGCCGCTGCCACCCCTCTAGTGCAGGACCTCATCACCTCACACCTGGTGGGTCTGCCTGCCTGAGTCCGTCCCCTTTCCTGTCTGTCCTTCATTCGTCCACCAGAGTGATTTTCCTGAAGCTCAGATCCTATCAGGTTACTTCTTTGCCACGCCACCACCGCCGCCACCCCCCCCCCCCCCCACACACACACCTCCACTCAGAAAACTCCAATGGCTCCCTGGTGCTTCCAGTATCAATACAAAATGCCCTCTTTGGCGTTCGAAGCCCTTATTAACCTAGCCCCCTCCTATCTTCCCAGTCTTCTTACACCTTATTCCCTGCCACATACCCTTGAATCCACAGACACTGGCCTCCTGGCCATTTCATGATCAAAACACTCTATCTTTTGGCTCTAGGCGTTTTCTCTGATGTCCCCATGCCTGGAATGCTCTTCCTCCTTCACTTTGCCTACTGACCTCCCTAGTTTTCTTTAAGTCCCTACTAGAATCCCTTCTTTTACTGGAAGCCTTCCCCATCCCCTCTTAATTCTATTGTCTTCCCTCTGTTAATTCCTATTATTAGATTGTGAGCTCCTTGGAGACAGGGACTATCTTTTATCTCTTTTTGTATCCCCAGTGCTTAGTACAGTGCCTGGCATGCAGTAGATGTTTAATAAATGTGCATTGCTTGATCATAATCAGAGGGTTGGTACAGAAGTTTGTGTCACAGAAGGATGTTCTGGACATATTTGCGGTGGAGGAGAGCCTGTAAGGTGACATTTTGTTCTATTAAATAAAGACTTTTATATAGCCATCAAATAGTAAGTACAGTAAAATCTTGGCTTTTCTATTCCTTTCTGGCTAAAGATATGACTTGCTTTTTGTTTTTGAAAGCCTTCCTATTTTCTTCTTATATCATTATCAAGTTTGTCCTTTGCGTATGTAGATTATTGTAAAAAATGTCAGTGTTTTGGTGCAGAAAGGAGGCACTAATGAGTAGGTGTTAGTTATTCTTTTGGTTCTTTTTGGTTCTCTTTTCCCCATAGCAGTAGAGTCTGAACATCTTTTAGAACTTTTGCTATTTCCCTCTCTCTTTTAGACACCTTAAAAACTGATTCTGTGAGATTCAGTTGCTTCCAGCACAGACCTCTTTTGCGTGTACTTGATCCAGTCCAGCTGCTCCTTCCTTGCTTTCTAAAGTGCTGTTTCTGTTTCCTCATGTAGCATATCTGAGACTATGATGTTAAAGTCCCTTATCATTGATCTTAAAAAGATGTTTTACAAAAATCATTACAGATCTTTTCCATTTTTTTCCCTGTCTATTGCCTTCTTTTGAGTCATCTCTTTATGCCTTTAGGATGACTAGACTGTGCTTAGTTGGATCTCTTCTTAGCCAAGCTTCTTTTAAAAAAAAAACCAAAAACTATTTCTTTCCTTAACTACTTTTGCTATTTTATGAGGTAAATACTGTTTATAATATTCCACCATCCAGTTTTGTAAGATCTTACTGATGACTTTAAACCAATGTTACCACTGGCTACTATATCTGTGCTTAGCAAGGAGAATAATTGTCTGCTGGCTAAGGTGATCACTAGGCCCTTTTGGTCTCTGTTGGGATTAGTGATTTCTAGTGGCTAAGATTCCTTAGGAAATGGCAATAGTCTATGTCAACACGTGTTCTTTTGCCCCATTTTTTTTGGCATCGACAGCTTCTTTAAAGAGTTCGGATTGGATCTACCTTAATTGAACATTTCTGTTTCATTTTTATTCTTTTACTTTAATATTGATTTTGACCTTTGCTCTATCAAGTCATTGATCTGACCATTCACACAGAGCTAATTAGAAATGACTCTCCCTGTTCTTTGCTTTACTATACTTGCCTTTTCCCTGAAAAATCAGAAACTGATTATTCTAAGTATTTCCCCCTTGATAGTCCATATAACATACCATACTCCCCCTGCTCAGTATAAAAGTGTATTTGGTCTGCATTTTATCTCCTTCCAACATTCCTGTGCCAAAAAATAACAATACAACCGAGAGGTCCTCCTGTGTTTGATCAAGGCTCACACCCCTCCTTTTCCCTTATTCCTTTGATTGTTCCCAGACACTTGGGGTTAGTGGGATACCTTTTTTTTCTGAATTCAGGGAATTACACCTACTTGTTCTCCTCACAATTTGGAAAGTCCCACAAATCAAATGACCTAATGTTGTATTGTTTCCCTTTAATTAATTGGCCTTATTTGATTAATTGTTTTTAATGTATAAAAGTCCGTGTCCCCTGTATTTGGGGTCCAGCCCTAAACTGAGGAAGGGGCCTGGCCCCCGGTTTGTTGAGTAATTGGCATGCATTATTTAATAAATATATTTGTTCAGGAGCGCAAACCTTTGTTTCCTCAGTCCTTTGATCTTTCACCCACCATACTCCAAAGACAGGTATCACTTAGTAAATATTTCTAAATCTATGAAAATGAATTTCCAAGTAATTTTTATATTTCTTTTATTTTAATATGTTCACATTTTATGCTATCCATTTGTGCTATATTGATTCTCCTGCAGAAGCTTTCTTTAGGAGTGAATGGTACATGGAATTGTGATAAAATGCACTTTTTATTCAATTTGATTATATTTCTGTTGACATAACATCTTTAACTTAATTAAGTTAATGGTGCCTAAACTGAGTTTATTTAAAAAAAAACAGTGTAATGAGCACAGCTAACATTACTGATGCTGTCAGAATTTTGTCAAAAGAGTGCTAATCAGAGGGTTTTTTTTTAAATAAGTCAAATGGTAAATAAATATTTCTGACTTGCCGGGCCAAGATTATAGAGGCATTATATCTTCAGACTTTATTGGGCTAAAGACACTATTATTTTTAAAAACATATATATAATATATATACATATATTTTAAAATTCCTGTATTTACCATTTTGTCATTTAATATCATATTTTATTAAATTTAATTTTATTATTAAGATATTTATTTTTATAAACAAGGAGTATTTACAGGCTAATTTTTATCTTTTTGCCTAGTTAAGAATGACCTCCAAATGCATACTAAAAAGGCAACATAGAATGTTAAGTCACTCAGTAGACACAATGGCTGGAACATCATAGGGACCTAAACAAAAGCTAAGATTTTTACCATGTATTCTTTTTGCCCTGACTTAACTCAAAGAAGCCAGCGTGGCTTATTCTGTTTTCCTCAGTTTCCTGATCTGTAAAGTGAGGAGGATAATGATAGCACCTACCTCCCCAGGGTTGTTGTGAGGATCAAATAAGATAATAACTGTAAAGGGCTTGTTATCCCAGTGCCTGGCACACAGTAGGCACTACATAAATGCTTGTTCCCTTCCTGTTTACTAGCTGTTTGACCCTAGGCAAATCATTTAACCTTTATGTGCCTCAGGCAACTCCCCAGGATGACTTTGTTCCATTAGACATAACACCCACATTTATGTTTAAGGAAAAAACTACCCTCATGTATGTGATTTTATGTAGAAGAGAGAATAGACTCAGACTGATGGAATGCTTGAGTTGGAAAGAACCTTAAAGATAACCCAGGCCATGAATTCTGTTTACAGTATCCATTCACCAAACCTGGTTACTTGTGGCTCTTTCCAAAAGCAGAATTCCCCTTCAAAACAGATTTGTGTTTATATCCTTAGCATCAAGCACAGAACCTTGAGAACACAGTAGGCATTTAATAAATGCTTGCCAAATTTTATTGAATTAAAAAATATAAATATTTTCCATCCCCATATCCGAGCTGTTGCCAAGACCTGTGGATTTCATCTCTGCATCATTTCCCAAATACACCCCCTCCTCAACTCTGACATCGCCACCCCCGGTACAGACCCTTGTCACCTCACACCTGGCCTGTTGCAATAGTCTTTGGATAGGTCTGCCTGCCTCAAGGCTCTCCCCAACCCCATTCATCCCCAACTCAGTTATCAGAGTGATTTTCCTAAAGTTCAGATCTGGTCATCTCACCCTTCTCCTACTCCTTCCCTCCAATTAACTAAAGTTGGGTAGTTCTTTTTTATACCATCTTCTGTTTGAATTTCAAATCCCTTCATAACCTGGCCCCTTCCTATCTTAATATTCTATGATTCTGTGACACTGACCTGTCTGCTGCTCTTCATACAAGACCCTCCATCTCTTCACTCCAGGTATTTTCCCTGGCTGTCCCCCTCCCTGGAATGCTCTCTCACTCCTTATCTCCACCTCCTGGCCACCCTGGCTTCCTCCAATTCTCAGCGCAAATCCCACCTTCTTCAAGAAGCTACTTTTCTCTGTCCCAGCTAAGGCTAGTGCCTTCTCTCTGAAATTACTTCCCATGTGTACTGTCTACGTTGTGTTTGTGCTGAATTGTTGGCATGAGCTCCTTGAGGATCAAGACTGGTTTTCCCCTTTCCTTGTATCCCCAGGCAGCACTTTTCACTTAGTAGGTGCCGAATAAATGCCTCTTTACTTGACTCTACAAAGAAATATGCTCACAGCATATCCAGGATCAAAACTAGTTTTTTCTTCTTCCGAATCCATTTTTCATGTTGTATTAAGCAGCAGGCTCTGGGACATTGCCAAAGCTTTACAGATATGTGTTAAACAGTGGTAGCATCATTAGCCTCAGTGTAGAACCTCAGAAAGTGACCACTTTGCATCATTCAATCAAGCTACAAATACTTATTAAGCACCTGCTACATGCCAGCCACATGCTAATCAGTGAGAAACACAAAGAAATGCAAAAAAAACGGTGCCTGCTTTCAGGGTGCTCACGGTCAGATGGAAGAGATAACATGCAAACAACTGTGAAGCAGTAGAAACAGAATGATTATAAATAATCAGGATAGGAGAACTGGGAGAGAATAATGTCCCAAAAACCTCAAGAGAAGAGGATGTCAGAGCTACAGAGAAGGCAAGAAGATGCATCGGGATTGAGATAAAGACCATTCAATGTGGCACTGAAGAGGTGATCCCTCGATTTGGAGGGAGCAATGGTGATTGAATGACAAGGATGAAAGCCAGACCGGAGAGAGTTGAGAGGGGAGGAGTGGAGACACCGGCCTTCCCAGTGAGGTTGGCCACAAAAGGTGAGGATGGGAACTGTTGCATGGAAGCACATGGGGATGGCTGATCAAGCAGAGGGTTTTTTAAGGATGAGGAGCAATCTGCTGAAAGAGATGGGTTGCGTGTAGAGGGCTTGGCCTTGGCAAGGAGAAGGGCCACCTCTTCGTGCGAGGCTGGGGTGGCAGAAGGCATCTGGGGGATGAGATGAAGAGGAGGCGAGTACTTTACGGCCACATCTCATCAATGCTGAAGTAAGCTTGCCATCATTTTGAAGCAAATGTTTCTAAAACTTGATGAAAGCTATTTTTAACTAACTTAAATGAGAAGGCCTATTTAAAAGGGGTAAATGTATATACATGACGCATTATCAGAGTTGCCTATGTTATTTCATCTCACCTGATCCAGTTGCCCATATGAGATCTCTGATCAGTTGCTGTTGAGCTTCATTTCTCCCCTAGAGTTATCTGGAATTATGTTCCTCAGTTTCATGGACAGTCATGTTGTTACTTGAAAATGACTAAGAGCTTATAGATGCTTCCAGAGTGCTATAAATGTTCTAGTTCTTTTGAAGGACCATGAAATGCCATATATTCCTGGGATGCCTCTACTGGAAATAGCTGAGAAAAATAAAATATAAGCCAGTTGGAGAAGACGAGCTATGGTCAGATAAGTCTGGAATGAGGTGAGCTAGAAGTTTATACAATAGCAGCTTATGGAGGAAAAAGCTAGAGGGAAATAGTAAATGGAGCGAAATGATCCTGCCCCTTGGATTGCAAACCATAGTCCAGTTGGCTGGAATTAGGTTTTTAGCTATTGCCCAGCTGGTGAACAGTTCAAAACTATTTTTAGTCACATGATCCAGTTGTAGCCAATTGGGTTGTTTGGCATTCCACAGGGTCGTAAATATGTATTCACACAAATTGTATGCATGCTGCCTTTGTACACGTGCGTTCTATGCTCATGGCCATACTGATGATGAACATGTATGTGTGTATGCTTATACACACACACACATACATATATCTAGTCCATATAGGGTGTATGTAGATGCCATACCTGCATGTTGAGAACATAGTCATTAGATCCTTTAGCTCCTTCTAGGTAACAGAATGGAAGGAATAATTTAGTTAAACCAGTTTCTATGGGGATTTTTTTCCCTCCTTTTCATGTTTCCTCCAGTTGTAAAAATTACAGTGATTACACATCATAAAGCCTATCTGTAATAAAACGCATCAGCTGGCCAAGGTTCTCATCGCTCACTCAATAATCCATTAATACAGCAACGCTGCCCAGGCATCTTTATAATACCAACTCGGAGGTAATTTTAATCAGCTAGACCAGCTGGTATTTAACAGCAGCTGCTGGAGACGCCACAAATATACTCAATAGCTGACATCTTTATTTGCAGTTTTTCAAGGGGAGAGGAGATTCTCCTGTGGTTACTTGCATTGGGCATTTTTGTAAGTGTATAGTATACAGGGTGTCATACCTGGAAAAGACTGGAAAAAGGTAAATGGCAAAATAAAGGTAACAGACTCTTTCAGAATGAGAGATTTTGAGTTTCTGTTGTTGGCGTAGTTATTGTTTGTTTGTTTTTGCATGAAGAGAGACCCCTAAACCGATGAGCACCGGTACTGGCTTTAGCTGGAGTTGGAAACCTTTCCCTCCTAATGTGTGTACAAATCTCAGTGACCACTCATGGCAGAAAACGAAGTCTGCAATGTAACATCTTCCTTTTCAAAACCCCACAGCTTTGCAGACTCCTTTTGGGCATCAAAGTGCGAGAAATAGAAGGCTTCTTCCTGGGAAAGAGCGATCTTTGCTCTGGCACCTTTTGTCTCTCCATTTTACATATATCTTTTGTTAACATTCAATTATCATTTCCAAATAAAAAGGAAAACCATCAACATACCGACGAAGAGGAAATGTGGAATGCCATTTCACGTTGGCGTGTATGAGCATGTGTGGGGGAACGATCATAGGCAACATGAAGTTCACAGTCACAAACACATTCTAAATAAAAATTTAATTACACTTGGGGGAGCTTGGCTTACAAAGCTCACAAATCCATAATGGAGCTTGCTGGGAATAAATGCCTGATCTGTTTGTTAAACTCCACGGTTCCCATCCCCCACGCCTCTTCTTGTAGAAACTACTTCTCCATCGATTACAAATCACCAGAAAGTGCTGACTCTGGATAGCAAAATATTTTGCCTTTGCCTCCCAGATAATAGGAACTTCCTCTATAGTTACGTGAGAAAATATGTAGTTGATGAGGAAGATGAGGTCGTTTAAAAAAAAAGTTGGCCATTCTGTTTGTTTTATGGATGTCTGTTTTGCGTATGGACAAATATCCGTTAAAATGAGATGATAGTAATGATTCGCGAAATGTCTAATGCCTATATAAATAAGTGGAGATGTATACCTTTTTCTGTTTTCTAATAGGCATCCTTACTATATCATTCTCTTTAAGGCTAATTTGAAAATCCAAAATTAGTTACAAATAAACTAATGGAACTATGAATACAGGGAGAGAAATAGTTTAATGCCTATAACCCATCTATGACCATTGAGCTCCCGTTTTCTTGTGTTGATAGTTTTCTCTTTAAATGAAACATTTCCAAGCCTTTTCTTTCTTCAGCAAAAAGGATTTTATATTAAAGTATTTTTCTGTTCTAAATTATCAAAGGTTAACCAAATTCACTGTAAAACCGGGTCATTTGCAGGTAGTTCCATTTATCAGTGCCAGTGATTCTCTTTTCCAGAGCCAAATAGGGATCTGTCTATGTTGGGCTATGATTGAACACTTAAAATTAAAATCCAGTGACAGAATGGATTACTGAGATTGCAATTTGAATAAAAAAAATACTTAGCAAGCATTTTTTTCTGTTATTTGTAGTGAAAACAGTCTGTTTAAGTTTGTTTAGTGTGTTTGACAACAGACAGTTTGATATATTGCTGGGCACAGCGGTAGGTTGGACTTGAGTGGTATTAGCTCTCAGCTTTGTGATTAATGGTAATTGTTTCAATGAAAAGGCATGTTTTACGTACAACTCAGAGTTCTGGAAAACAGAAGTCAACTTGCAAGGTCCGTAATTAGTGTTCTGAGTTAGCATATAAAAAGAACTGAGAAATCATGCTAGAAGAGCACAGTAGGGTTTTTTTTCTTTTGCATTGTATTGAATTTAGAGACTGTTCTTTATGTCAGAAAATAAATCTTGTGTTATTTATCTTTTGTTCATTATTTGAAGTTGATTTATGACACATTTCTGAATCCCATAATTTAGTTTGAATCCTATACCAAGGTGAAATTTTACCTGTCTCTGTAGTCAACTCTAAGATGAACCTAAGGGAACTCAGTGTACCACAGAGAAGAAACAACCCATATTTTCACCCTTCTCAGATTCCATTGTTCTAAAATGCTGCAATATAATAAACTGTCAAAATGTTCCTTTTAACATTTCAGGGTTTTCTTTTTCCATTATAACATGAATCTTACAGGATTTTGATGTATATTCAAAACCATAAATTTTATCTGGTAATTTTTATTTGGGGAATATAAAATATACACATACACACATATTCATACATATATACATAAAGGTGTAAGTCTATGTGGGCTTAGGAAAAGCTGTCAAAAGAACCTGACTGATATTTCTAATATACACAATACACACATAGATATATACACATATATGTTAAAACATACCTTATGTGTATATGTATATATATGTATATACACACATTCCTTATATATATATGTTTTTATATATTGCACACACATATATTCCAATTTATCCAGAAAGATTATATAAAAATATTACTTGTATAGGTAAGTTAGTTCTTAATAAATGTCCATATCTTCACCATAGAAAGAAAACTTTTTTTCTTATAAGGACTGGAAGTTAAAAATCAAAAATACATCTAGCTGTATTTTAAATCATTTTGAGATAGGAAGAATTTTAGCATCTTTTATAAGAGTAAGTGGTGGTTGGGGGTTATTTTAATTTGAAACTGGTTGGTTTGGTAATTTTTTTCTGTTTTTAAAGAAAAAGCATTCTATGAGTATCAGCATGTTTTAAAAGTGAAGTGAATGGAAAACCATAATGATGAATTCTAGGGAGTAAATTTAAAATACATGCAATCTTCCCTCTTCCACCCTAACTTTTTTTTAAAGTAGAGTCTCTGCTGGCCAAATCAGTAAGTGTTAAAATGCGGTATTAGTGTTTGTTGTCAACAGTGGATTATATTAAAACACTAACAACAGCTGGTTTTTAGATTTAGACTAATATTAGCATTTTCCAAAGAATATCAGCACACAATTCATAGCTTTTATATGTTATGTCCTACAGTGTATTGGAGGGGGTGAGATGACATCTTCAAAGCATTAAATTGTAGTGTTATGAAACCGTTGTATCCAAGAGTGAATGATCCTATTCCATAGCAGCCTAGCTTTGGATGTCAATTGATTTATTCTAAACAAAATCAAAATTAACCCATTGATGCTCTAATACACACCTAAAACTATGACACAAAAATAAGTACTTTAAAAAAAATTTCCTTGCAGTTAACAACCATGTGTCATTGTGGCATCTTTTATTGAAAGGAACTTTATTTAAGTAGCATAAACTTGTTGGATGGGCTTCAATTAAATGATGATTTGTTAATGCAAATGTGTAGCGAATGACTGGTAGTACATCTGTCTCTTCATCCATAGGCCATTACTGTGCAGCATTAGCACATGATTGTAAAAAACTAGAAATCATTATATGCAGGTAGTACATATTCAATCTATTCTGACCTTATGTCTCTGGCAAAATAAAAAAAAGTATGAAATGTAAATGATATTTAATCTGAATTTTTAAAAAGAGAGAGAATCTTTGCCTATCTGGGATTCAAGCTGTTGGGCGATGTGAGGTGACTGCTGTTTGGATTGATTGTTATTGGTGTCCCAGTGGGAAGGGACTAGCACATTAATCCTCTGTTACTCCTCCTACATACTCCTCCAATCCAAATGATGTTTTTTGAGCTTGTTTATGTTGGGAAATAAATATCGTTTGGTTGGTTTGTAAGTTTCATTTTCTTTTTTTTTCCCTTTTGGATAATGGCTTGTGGGATAGTAATACAGTGTTTGCCCTAATGCCCAATGTTAACCAGTAAGGCAGCAGCAACAATTAATACAACAAAAAATTGTACCATTAGCTTCAGCCCCATAAGTGTCTAATGAGCCATTTGTCAGTCTTTTGCTGAAATAAACTACTCTATCTTAATTCTCCACTCTTGCAGCAAATAAATAAAAGTTATGAAACACTCGGGCACTAATAAAATATAATTTATTTCGTAGGGCATGACAGAACTCTTTACATATGTAAAATGAACATGTTATTTACAAATGACTTGTGATACTAATATAAACCATGGATCTGTACATTAACTGCTTTCATTATAAAGATGTGCATATTTTTCTGATTGTTTAATCATTTAAATGTGTCATTACTCCTAAAGGCATATGAGTGAAAGTGACTCTTCCTAGTGTGACTGACTGATGAGCCCAAAAAGAACCTCAGAAATGAGCTATTTGGCAGCCGACACCATTAAGATTTTACCCTTTTCATTTGGGAGCTTCCCTGCCTGGGGCCTTCTGGGCCTCCTCAATGTCCAGACCCATGCCTTCTTGTCTTGGTGCCCCATTGATATCTAGTGCAGCTAGCTTGTGAAACTTCTTACTGATGGAGGTGGCATTCAGACCCCCCAGGTACTCAGGTACTCTGGCAGTATTAAAGATTAGCTGACTCATAAGTCCAGAAGAATCATAGGAAGGGAAGATTCTTTTCTTAGCAGTCACTGTAGCGGGAAAGATTTTGTAAACAGGCATTTGTCAGTCCAGAAAGTAAACCAAACCAAGCAGCAGACCCAAAAAGATTGTTAGCATGCCACATTCTTCCTTTTCTCCCCATTCCTTTTATTGTGCCCTCTCTCACTCTCTGTACTGCACTTAGCCTCTGTTAACATGTAGAAAGATGCTGACAGAAAATTAGGAGTGAGAGATAACTCTAAAATATCAGGTTTGAGATATCCACTGGACAGGGCAGGCCTAGAGCCCGGGAGAGAGGCAAGGGCCAAGAGCAAGCATCCTGGCAGCATTCTTTAGGCATCTACAGTGTGCCAAGCGTTCTTGTACATGCTGGGGATAAAAATGTGAGTCCCTCCAAGTCTGTCTCCAGGGTTCTGTGCTGTTTTGTACGGTGGTCTCATCGATCCCCATTAATTCAACGATCTCTCCATGCAGATGATTCTGATATCCATTTGTGCCGCCTTCTATCTCCCGTCTCTATCTGCCTATTCAACATCTCAAACCAAATGTCCCATAGAAATCTTAATATACAAAACTGAGCTCCTTATCTTTCCTCCCAAACCCTTTCCTCTCCCTGACTTGCTATTATTGTCAAAGGCCCCATCATCCTCCGGGTCACCCAGGCTCACAACCTCGATGTCCTCTTGGACTCCTCATCAGATGTCAAGTGTTGTCACTTCTACTTTTGTAACATCTCCCATATATGCTCCTTCTCTCCTCTGATACTGCCCCAACCCTGGTGCAGGCCCTTATCACCTTACAGCTGGACTGTTGTCATAGCTGCTGGTGTGGCGGGGGTGGTCTGCCTGCCTCAGGTCCATCCTCCACCTAGTTGTCAAAGTCCAGATTCAGACCAGAATCCTCCCCTCTCCCATTCAATATGCTCTGTGGCTCCCTGTCCAGATCAAATGTAAAAGCCTCTCCTTGGCTCTTCCTTCCTCATCTGGCCCATTCCTACCTGTACAGCCGTCTTACACCTCATTCCTTCCAGGTATTCTGGGATCCAGTGACGCTGGCCTTCTTGCTCTTAGTCCCACCCTCCGTTCCATCTCTGACTCCAGATGTTTTTCACCACTTGTCCCCACGCTCTCCCTCATCTCCACCTCCTGGCTTCCTTGGCTTCCTTTAGGTCTCAGCTAACATCCCACCTTCCACAAGAAGACTTTGCTAGTCCTTGATCTGAGCACCTCCGTGCTCAGCCTTTCCTCAGTTTATCTTGTCTGTAGCTTGTTTGTCCATCGTTGTTTAAAGTTGTGTCCTTCATCAGTCTGAGATCCTCAAGGGCAGGGACTGGACCTTTCTTGTCTCTCCTGCACTTAGCACAGCTCCTGGCACAGAGCAGATGGCTAACAAGTGACTGCTTGTTGACTGACAAGGTCCAGGTGGTTGAGAGGTTGGAAACCATTTTACAAAGAATTGATGAGTGACTAAGAGGAAAAAATGGAGGCAGAGAGCAGAGGCAGCTTTTTTTTTCTTTTAATTTGACTGAGAAGCCATTGATAGGCTTGATTGGAGAGGCAACAAGACCAGATTTCTGCACTTCAGGAAAAGTCACTCACACAGCACTATGACAGATAAGCTGGGAACCCTGTTAGAACGCTGTTGTAATCAGTGACCTAGGCAAGGGGTGATGAGTGCCTGAGCAATTAGGGAGAAGGGACAAGGTAGGTTTGGCCACTGACTGGATATGGGGAGTGAGGATTTGAGGAGAGGTTGGAAGAACTGTGGTGCCTTTCAGAGAAATAGGGACTTGGAAGAGGATAATGTTGGGGACAGGGGAGATGATAAGTTCTGCTTCTGCAAGTGTTGGGTTTGAGGTGTCTCTGGACGTCCCATTTGAAATGTCCAAAGGGTGGTTGGAGATGTAGGACAAGAGGGCAGGAGACAGACTAGGAGCACCATCCACAAAGGTCTAGTAGCATGTGCACAGAGATGGAGTTGAACTTAGTGAAGCTGACAGGCTCAATGAGAGAATGTAGAGAGAAACAAGGAGAGACCCCAGGACAGAGCCTTGGGGAGTATTCACAAAGTGGACTGAGAAGGATCTGTCAGACATTTATGAGTCAATTGTTATTAGTGGAGAATTGGAGGCAGTTTAATTGTGATCTAAAGTCTTTTTGGTCCCTCTGGACAGCATTTCTTTCTTGTTGTTTAGTAATGTCCAACTCTTTGAGACCCCACTTCAGATTTTCTTAGCAAAGATACTGGAGTGGTTTGCCATTTCCTTCTCCAGCTTATTTTACAGATGATGAAACTGAGGCTAACAGGGTTAAGTGACTTGCCCAGGGTCACACAGCTAGGAAGTGTCTGAGGCCAGATTTGAACTCAGGAAGATGAGTCTTCCTGACCCTTAAACCTAGTGCTTTGTGCAGTGTGGTGCCACCTGGATGCCCATTTCTTAGTGGATATTGTTGAACAGTGAATGACTGAATCTCCCTCTATTCCCCTCTACCCCACCCCTGGCCATTCTTCTAATGCTAAGAGGATTTTCTAGGGCACAGGTACAGTGGAAAGCAGGAAATATGGGTCTTCTCTAAACGAGCTGAATGACCTCAGCCCCTGGACCCATTTCCTTCAGCTATGGAATGAGGGTACCACCAGCCTCCCTATCAACAGCCCACCTGAGCAATCGCTATTTGGGAGGTAGGTCTAGAGGAACAATGAATTTAGATAATGTGTGCTCAGTTCTGCTTGTATTTCCCGGTAGCTGGTGATAACCTTCCATAGATTTTATCATTGAGGTCTCTATACTGTATCTATCCCTTTCCCTATAGGGTATGCCATCATCTGCTCAGTATTAGTATCTGAGCCCTGTCTCAACTGGTGCATTTTGTTTTTTCATAATGATTTTTGTATCATTATTAAGATGCTCTCAAAAATTATGTTTTCTTTGAATGTTGCTTTTAAATAGAAAGTTCCTTTTAAATACAAACTTTTAAAAGTTTGCTGCATTTTTACTTTGATTTTATTACTTCTTGAAGCCAAAATGATTTCCATAGGAAGAGACTTGTACTTTACAAATTTCAAGGTTTGAAATACCCGTTTTTATATGCCAGAGAGCTTTTTAGGAGTGTGTGTAATATGCTAAGTGGGTGATGTGATAATTATGTCAGTGAAAAGGATTCATGTTTACAGGGATAGATCTGGTAGAGTCTTTTTTCTTCCAAATGATTATGCCTTTATCTCAGAGTACTAACAACAGTAGGTGATGATGGGAAGTCCTTATTAAGACAGTGATGGTAGGTGGCACCAAAGTGCACAGAGCACTGGGCCTGGAGTCAGGGAGACTCATCTTCTTGAGCTCAAATCTGGCCTCAGGCACTTACTAGCTGGTGTGACTCTGGGCAAGTGATTTTTGCCCTGTTTGCCTTGATTTCCTCCTCTGTAAAATGAGCTGGAGAAGGAAATGGCGAACCACTCCAGTATCTCTGCTAAGAAAACCCCAAATGGGGTCATGAAGCCTCCGGCACAACTGAAAAACTACTAAACAACAAAAAAGATGCACTTTACTTCTAGACAGTGGCACAGTATGGTAGAATGAACACTAAGAGTCAGAAGGACCTGGGTTTTGGCATCACCTCTGAGGCAAACCACTTAAACCATCTCAGCCTTACTTTTCTCATCTGCGAAGTGGAAATAACAGGTTCAACATCACAGAGCTCACGGGTTCAGATTATAAAATGTACATAAAAGACTGTAGACACAAAGTGCAACGTAAACGTCAATTATTATCATAATTCAGGCGTGGATGACTAATGCAAGAAGGAACATACCTCCAAATACACTAAACTGTGCTTTTTATTTTAATAAGTTTACATACATAATTATTTACTTAGCAATTTATAAATTTGTAAATTTTACTTTCCATTTATAAACGATAAAATGCCCCAATTAAAGTAAATGTTCAAATAAAGACTCCTAAATACAACTAAACGTATTCAGTTTGTCACTAGCTGAATGGAAAGGAGTCCCTCGAACACCTCTCTAAATGCTTCCTTGTTTTTTTTTCATTTACATGTCAGTGAGCCCAAGCCATTTCTGTGCCTTCTGTTCCTGTCCATGCCAACCTCTTGGGTTTTTTTTCCATTTTCCTTGTACCTTCTCACCTAATGTTCTCAGTATCACTCTTGGCCCCTAGGTTTTCCTAATTTGTTCACTGAAGGGCTCTCTCTATGGTGAATGGTATAACCTGACTTTGTAAAGAGGCTGGATCCTTTATCTCTTAGGAATATTAGGGGCATGGCCAATAAAATGAATCACTTGGTAAGTAAAATTAAGTGGGTTGAGACTCAGTCAGTATGAAAGATCTCCAGATAGGCAATACCCTCAAATGTCATCTGCTGAGATTACTAAGATTCTGTCTGCTGCATCACTAAGACAAAGGCCTAGTCGCAGGACAGCTAGGGAACTCATGCAGCCTGCACTCAGGAAGACCCAAGTTCAAATCCAGCTTCAGATACAAGCCGTGTGATCCTGGGCAAGTCATCCTGTCTGCTTTGGTTTCTTCAACTCTGAAATGGTAATAATGGCCCCTACTTTTCAGAATTGTTGTGAGGACAAAGTGAGATAATGTTTATGAAGCCCTTAGCATAGTACCTGGCACATAATAGGTGTTGTTCAGTCATTCCTCAGTAGTATCTAACTCTGTGACCACTTTTGGGGTTTTCCTGGCAAAGATACTGGCGTGATTTACTCTTTTCTTCTCCAGCTATTTTACAGATGAGGGAACTCAGACAAACAAGGTTAAGTGACTTGCTCAGCTGGTAAGTGTCCAAGGCTAGATCTGAACTCAGGAACATGAGTCTTCCTGACTCTAGGCGCTGTATCCATTGTGCCACCCAGCCGCTCAATGGCACATATGGTAGGGGCCATACAAATGCCCTTTTGGACCACAGCACCCTCAGGGAAAGCTGTAATCACACACTTCTGGCTAGAGGCGGGGCCACATGGTCCTTTACCTGTAAACCTCCTCGAGATCCTTGATGACAATTTCTCAGTAAGAATTGTATTCCCTTAACTGCCACCAGAAGCACCTGGTTCCATGGTAGATAGAACACTGGGCTGGGAATCAGGAACACCTTAGTTCAAATCCAGCCTCACATACTAAGGCAAGTCACTCTATCTGCTTCAGTTTCCTTATCTGTAAAATTGGGATAATAATAGCACTTACCTCCCAGGCTAGTTACATGGACCAAATGAGATGATTTTTGTAAAAAGCACGATACTTTTTACCCAGAATTAACATAGTGCCTGGCACTTAGCAGGTGCCATATAATGCCTATTCTTTTTACTTCACTTTAAACAGGACCAATATGAAATCTATAACCTGGTTTCTAGAATTCGAGCCTGGACAGAAGACTCTCAGAAGTCACTGAAAACGCCAAGCCAGAGCCTGCTGCTCAAAATATAGTCTAATGAAACTTTCCCCCAGTAATGTGGTTCATTCTTTTATACTATTTCTATATGGTCTAGAAATATTTGTTTAGCTGACTTGAATTCAGTTCTTAAGATTGTCCTGCTGGTTATTAACTCAGTTGACAGCCAGTATTAACTATGTGGGCACAAAGAAAAGGAATCTCAGTAGTTCCTGGAAGCACAATAAATTGCCTTCCTCTAGAACCTAGTCCAAGCTGACATTAACTGTTAAGGGGTCACACGATCATTGAAACTATTATTAGAGTGATCTATGCCTCAACTTAATCCTAATGTTCTTTTAAGCCTTCTTAGATGTAATAGCCTTTCATCAAAAGGCTATAGCCAGCTCCTCAAGTTTGCCAAATTACCTTCCTATTTCTTTATTAACTCAATAGGCACTGGAGTACAAATTATGAAAGTTGAGAACAAATTCACACAAACCAAATGCCACCATAACCTGTACTAATAAAATGAAACAATATAATAAGATATTAGGAATAAGATTTTAGAAAAACAATAACCTATGTACTTTTAATGTGCTTTCTATTTCCTAAATATACTTTAAAATCACTGATTTTACTAATTCCCTTCACTTCTTTGGTGCCTCAACCCTATGGCTATCTTTTGCCTGCCAGTTTGGCTTTCCCTGAGGGCCTTCATTGTTCCCACTTTTAATTTCAGTTGGTAGTATTTAGGCCTTTTCTATCACTGTGGTTATTCATGGTATTGTCATGGAAGCAGTCAGTGACTCTCTTAGATTTCAAATGGTCCTCTCAGACTGAAAATTTCTAGACAAAAATTTGGAAACTCTCTTCCTTTGTTCCAAGACTGCTTTTTTTTTTTGATAAATGAAAGAAAGGACTAAACCTGGGAAAGAAATCATAGATTCTTCATGTAATCGCTACCATTCTTCACTTATCTCTACCTTCCCCTCAAAACCCCAATCTGTTATAGATGAGGACCACATCCATAGTTTATTAGTTAATTGCACAGTTTTCTCAAGTTTGATAGTTGGTGACTAGCCATTCTTTTCAGAGCCTACTACTATTTGTATCTGTTTACATATTTTTTATAGACTGAACACTTTTACTAAAAAATATTTGGTTGATCTATTCTTATTAGGGTTTTTTCCTAAAATCTTCTTTATGAAAGTCTTTTAAGTGTTCTGTCAAGTAGTTGGAAAACTTATGTGAGTTTATAAAAGCTTATTTTGGTGGTTTCATTTTCCTATTTTATAATTTCAAAAATTTCATGAAACATATATATAGTATATATCATGTAACAATGGTCTATTTTTCTAAAAAAAAAACTGACCACAAAAATATGTAGAATAAATCTCTGATAGTTAATTTCATTGGTCAAAGTGTTAGCTGAAAGAGTTCGTCTTGACACACAATTCACTGAGTACCTTTGCACAGAAAGCCTAGCTTGATGGGTTGTCGCATAAGCTATTTGACATTTGTCCCCAGTCAGACCGGATGCCACATGAAAAATTTACTCAGGCAGAGGCTCCTAGGAATAAACAGTTCTCTAGCGTTGCTCACAGGGGACTCGGCAAGGTGAGCAGAACTTCAGCTTGTCACGGATGCACTGTTCTGACAAACATAAGTAGATGCTAATGGCTAAATCGTGACAGAATAAAGTCCCACAACCATATGGCTAATTGCCACAACAATATCTTCAGTGTTATTAATCAAGTTTTCATAGTGTGCCATGATAATTGGAATAATTAGAAACAGCATAGACATTGCTTGCCTCTGCCACACATTCTGCAGATAGGGACCTGAAACCACTACAATTACACTTTTTGTACTGTATTGTTTAGTGCTTTGCTTTCCTGAAAAATACTTTGGTTAATTAATGAATTAGCTGTTTGCCACCAGAGTCTTTTGTTGTTAGCTTCTGTAGAAGCACAAGTAGCTAAATGAAACCACTAAACCCCATGTGTGACTGTTTAAATACGCAATATTCCTTTAAGGCAAGAACTCCACAGCATTAGAACCTCCCAATCATATATCCTGTAGGCTGAAAGCTAAATTCATTGTATGCTAATTTGGATGATGGACGTTCCTTTTTTGTTCACTTTTTTCCTTTGCTTCTTATCTAGTTTAGTTAAGAAAAATGGAGAATTAGGAAGCAGCTGAATAAATTAGGAACATTTCAATTTTTTTCTTCAGGTACAACACTATATAATTATGTTCCCGAAATGATGATTTTTGTCTTTGGTTTCTGTTACAGCATAAACTTTTATTTCCACAATACTTCCTAATAATTAGACATGCTTACTTTGCTCATCTCCAAGGCACAAAGCAACATTCTAAGATATTTATACATATCACATAGCTTATCATAATGCTGAGGACACTTAAACATTAAAACAGAATTCTCAAGTGTTTGCCCAGTAGTGTAATTAAGAGTGCTTCTCAGGTTGCTTTAGTTGGTGGTTAGATGACTGGTAAGTAAAAATAAAAGACTGATGATAATAAATACCTTTGGGTAAATGAAAACATTTTAGAAAGCTAATGAAGTGGACTTCTGTTTGTGGCCATTAAACATCTTCTTTAATTTTAGAATTAATGAAATACGTGCAGTGGTGAATCCAGTGTCCACTAACTTTCTTTGCTTTGCCCTCTTCCTGTTTCCTTGGCCTTTCCTGATCATAGAATGATAGAATTACTTTCTTTCAAAGGCTTAGATCGTTGGCTAAATATCGAAAGGTAAAAATTTCATCAATGTTGACACATTCTACCCCACAAAAATCAACTATTCATAAATATTATTTTATTTATATGCTCAGTTATTAATTTTAATAATGAAACATCTCTGAGTAATGAAAACAGAGATAAGGAAAGCTGGACATCCAAAATCAGTGGAGGCAAAAGGGTTGTTTCTTAAATTCAGATTAATTATTCAGGGATCATTTATGCAATCTGTGGGTGAACTATCAAAGCCATTTATTTGGCTTTCCCCTCACTTCTTGTCTTTTCATTGTTCACAAAAAGTAGTAATAAAGAAAGACAAACTTAATAATACATGCTTATTAAAATTGTGGAAGATATGAAGCTGGGAGGAATAGTTGGGAGATTAGATGGCAAGATTAGCCTTTAAGCACATATCAACAGGCTAACATGATCCCTCAGATCTTAGGAAATGAATTTAACACAGATAAATGTAAAGTCTTACAATTGGGTTTAAAAAATCAACATCACAATTCTAAGAGAAATGTGCTTATACAAAAGTTCATGTAAAAAGCCCTGGAGAGTCCATGTCAAAAATGTGTCACAGGTGGCAAGGAAAGCCAATGATACTGTAAGCTGATTTAATAGAAGCAGAGATTCCATATTGAGGGAGAATATAGTCCCATTCACTGTATTCTATAAAATTGAGAGCTTAGAGAGGAAAAGATCCTGGATGTTATGTGGCAGAGAGATTTAGACTCATTTTGTTTGATTCGAAGGGACAAATGTAGGGACAGTGACTGGAGGCTGCAGCGAGGCAGATCAATATAAGAAAAAAGTTTTAACTATTGGGGCCATACTGTTAACAGTTAGGAGGTGGAAGGTGGGCTGTAAAGCTACTGCAGTAGTTCAGGCTGATGGTGAAGAAAGCCTGTAATGTAAGGATGACAGTCAGAATAGAGAAAGGGAGATGGATACAAGAGAAATGGCAGAGGTGGAAAGAGCAGGACCTGCTCGATAATTGGATATATTAAGTAACAGAGTGCAGAAGCAAAGATAACTCCAAGGTTCCAAGTGCTGTGGATGGTGAATCATGTCAAAAACAGAATCAGAGATTCCACAGACTCCAGGAGCCATCTAGTCCACTCTCCCCATTTACTTTCATAAGCAAGAAATGGTCATCAGGTCTTTTCTTGAAGACCACTTATAAGGGGGAGCCCACTACTTCTCAAGACAGCCCACTGCACTTTTGTATAGTTGAGATTATTTTTTCCTAGCACCAAGGCCTCTTTGTAACTTATATTCATGGCTCTTAGTTTTTTACTCAGGGACCAGATAGGCCAAGTCTCATTGGTTCTGTATGATACGCTTATGGTCACTGTAGATATTTTTTTTCCTCCAGGTTAAACTTCTAGAGCTCCTTCACCAGATTTCCACCTTATCCTCTAGATAGCCTACTACATCATTATTTGTGTGTTGCCTCCCACATTACTTTGAGGACAGAGACTTTTACCTTTCTTTGTATCCCTAGTACTTAGCACGATACCTGGCACATAGTAGGCACCTGATAAATGCTTTTTGAGTGACAGACTAGATCGTTATATGATATAGAACTCAAGATCAATGACCATTCTGTTTGCTATCTTCTCTACTTTTGCCTGGAGTCAGGAAGACCTGAGTTCAAATGTGACCTCAGACACTGACTAGCTGTGTGACCCTGAGCAAGTCACTTAACCCCGTTTTCTCTCCCTGACTCCACCCATGCTCGATTTCCTACTGTATTTCTGTCTTTATCTTAGCATCTACCACCCTTCTTATTTCCTAGTTTTTGCTGATGCTAAGCAGTCTCCTCTTAAGCAGTGACTCATCTTTAGCATGTGATGTAAAAATAAAAAAATTCTACCTTTTTGTCATGTATGACCCTAACAGTTCTCATGTAAGTTTCCTACAGTCCCCAAAGATTTCTTTTATTTATAGCTTATTAGCTATGGCCTTGAAAACTCTGGAAACAGTCACATGCTTGGAGCTGATTCCCCATAGTGCACTGTAGCCAGCTTTCCCTCAGGCAGGGCCTCTCCACGCACACTTATGTTGGGGGCAATTTTTTTGGTCTCTGTCTCTCCAGTATCTCTTTTCTTTCTTTCTTTCCTTCTTTCTTTCTTTCCTACTTTCTTTCTTCCTTTCTTTCTTCCTTCCTTCCTCCCTCCCTCCCTTCCTTCCTTCCTTCTTTTCTTCCTTTTCTTCCCTAAGAAGCTGTTTCTTTAAAGCTAATTTTATCAGGTTTTTTATCAGTATCAGAATGTATAAATATTCTTTTTCATTATCATTCAACAATTAAAATATGCACATATAAAAGGGGGCACTACCTTATACTAGCAAAAGTTAATTCAAAATACATGATCAGTTAATTTTCCCTTCCAGTCAGATAAGAAATTCAAATACATTTCTTATGTACAGTATTAACCCCAGTAAATAGTAGGCACTCAGCAAATGCTTATTGGGTCTATAATCAGATAGTAAGATGAGCTTCTTCATTCTTCCATTCTATATAAACTATCCAGAAACACAACTCTAGACCTCATAATTCTTTCTAATATTAGCTGACCAAATGCAGCAATTAATTTCTCTTTGTAAGTTCTTAGATCTTTATAGTTCCCTTAATGAGTTTCCCTGAAAGGAAGCTCTCTAAATCTTGTAGGGTCCTGTAGATGTAATTACCACTGTATCACAACTGGAGTACTTGAAAAATAGCAGCCTGTGATTCATTATAGAAGTCCTTCAGAAATATCCTCTCAGGCTACTCAGGAAAACGTAGTGCCCATATGCATAGCAGATCTGTAGCAGAGTTGGAAGCAAAGTACTATGGATCAGTAATTGATATGCTTATATGATTTCAGAATTATGCTTATTAAATTCCCTTTTCCTGAGGAAAAAACTTAATGTAATGAAAGTGGAAAGACACAATGAAATAGTAGGAAATGTGTGGCCCATGAGCTGGAACTTAACAGAGGTTTGACCCTGGACAAGTCACTTAATGTCTCTGAGCCTCAATTTCCACAGCTGTCAAGTAGGCATAATAATTTAACCTACTTCACAGGGTTGTTTTGACTATCAAATGAGATAGTGTTTAAGGTGCTTTGGAAAATTTAAGGCATTATAAAAATATCAGTCATTATTATTATCCGATAACTGTTTGACTGTAGACCTAGAGTGATGCTTTCTTCATCTGTAAGTATATGGGATTATTATAAATGGAAGATGCTCTTTGAAAGTACTTTCACTAAGTTTTTTTAGGGCTATAAAGAGGCAAGGCATTTGTCATCCTTAGATAAATATTAAGCCAATTTATACAAATGTGTGTATATCTATATATGCATATAGTTAGATAAAGCATTGATTAAGCCAGACACTGTGCTAAACTCTGAGGATACAAGGTAAGCAAACAAAAGTGCTCTTATCCTCAAGGGGCTGCCATTCTAATCAGGGGAAACAGCACATACAGGGCAGGGGCAGGGTGGAGAAGGGCACATATCTCCTCACATGTTTATACACATCTATAGAATCACATTTGCTTGTACAGTCAAAGTTTTCTGCAAATAAAGCAGCTCATTACATTCTTTACCCAGCAGATATTTTTCTACTTCAAAAGTATTTTCTGCCAACCAATGGTACAATTTCTAAAATTAATTGCAAAGTTATTTGCTGGCACCAAACTTTACTCATAATCTCACATCTTATTATTTCGCCAACCTGATTTGGACTTGTAAATTTATTACTGACGCCAGCTATCAAAGCCCAAAAATCATTGTGGCTTTGATGCTCTACTGCTCTCAGTCATTATTACATTTGTTTGCAAATTCCCCTTTCTGTCCTATCCATCCTTGAAGAACAAGTTCCCCCCCCCAAAAAAAACCCCAAAAAACAAAAAAAAACCCTAACCTATAGGTTCAGGTTTGGCCAGAGAGCATGAGGTGAAAGGGAGAGGGATTAAAGACAAAGATGGGCATAGGGATGAGGGCTAGACTGTACTTCATTTGTTTAGTGAACTTCTGGATGAAGAAATTCTCTCAGCAATGAAGGTGGGCACCCCCTCTTCAGCTTGGTCTTAGAAAGCTGCCTAGGGCACTAGGAGGTTAGAACACCTGTCCAGAGTCACACAACCACTATGTTTCAAAGACAGAATTTGAACTCAGGTCTTCTTGGCAGCAAGTTCAACTTTCTGTCCATAAAAACGTGCTATTTCTCGTGGGGTGAAAAGGGAGACAAACAGAGGGACACATAAGGCTATTGAAACATTTACTGTAGACCTGGTGACCAGATATTTCCTAGCCTTAACTCTAAAGGTCAGGCCTAAATGATGTCTCACTAAGTATCCATCTTGACTACTTGTGTTTTGTCCTGGCCTTGTCAAAATGGTTTGGTTTTACAATTGCTTTACTTTTTTTCCCTAATTTTCTTTTCTTGAACCTGACCTACTTGTTCCATGATAGTGATATATCATTTCAAAATAGAAATAGATGTGAATTGGATAATAGTGAAGTAGGATATGTTTGTGAGAGACAAACAGACTTCCTTTTAGGAAGGTTTTATCTTGCCATAATGGTGTAAAGTTGAAAGTGAGACAATCATTATATGAGACAGGACAAATAAGAAGTCAGTGTCAAGAAAGATAATCAGGCTAACTACATTAAGCTGAAAAGAACCATAGAGAGTGAACCAATAACAGTTCTCAATCTCTCTCTCTCCCTCTTACTCTCTCTCTCTCTCTCTCTCTCTCCCTCCCCACACACACACACACACACACACACACACACACACACACACACACGTACACGTACACGTACGTGTATATCCTAAATGGCATGGCACCTAAATTCATAAAGGAAAAGTTAACTGAATTTACAAAAGATGTAGAAAGTTGTATAATAATTATAGTGAACCTTAATGTCCACTATCAAAGCTAAACAAATCAAACAAAAAGATAAACAAAAAGGGAAATATAGAACTGAGACACTGCTAGAGAGCTTAGAGTTTAAAGACATATAGCTTATCCTTAATGGAAATATTAAAGGATATACATATTTTTCAGCACCATGTTGTCTCTATATGACGAAAGACTATATGTTATGGTCTACACTATATATGTTAAGAGTTCATAGAAATTATAAATAAATGCTAAAACAAAAATTCTAAAAATTCTTGTAGATTCTAACAAAATAATGTAATTTGGAGACACAATTGAAAAATGCAAACTCAATGGAGACTTAATAAGCATATCCTGAATGACGAATGGGGCAAAGAATAAATCATAAAAATAATCAATAACTATATGAAAGAGGATGATAACAATGAAATACTATATTGATATATTTATGGGATGCTGCTAAAGCTATACTCAGAGTAAACAATTGTACTTCTGAAAACATACATTAACAAACTAAGGGGGGAAGACTGGAAACAATATGCAATTTAAAAGACTAGAAAAAAATAAATAGATGCAAATAAGTGCTAGAAATGTTGAAAAGTAGAGAATTAGCTAAAGTGGAAAACAGAAAGACTATGGAAGATATCAAAAAGATTCTTTTAAAAATTTAATGAAATCAGAAAACCTGAACCACAAGAGAAATCAAAATACCAGAACGAAAAATGAACAAAGTCATGTTTCAACAAATGGAAAAAAAATATTAGAACTTATTATATACAATTAAATTCCAAGTAAAACTAAGAATTTAAAAGAACTAGAGGAATAGTCAGGTTAACAGAACATGAAATAGAGATCTTAATCTGGTAACAGAAAATGAAATTGATTAAGAACCTTCAGAGGGTAGGAGATGTGGGAAGACAAGAAGTCCCTATTCCAGATAGACTTACGCATAAATTCTATCAAACATTTAAAGAGTGGTTAATATCAGCTCTGCAAATTATTCTCAGTTCATTATTTCATATACTCTTTCTGAACCACTTTGAATAAGAAGTTCATTTTATTTGGTGTTGGTTAAGTTCCTAAATTCCTAAAATTAAATTATAAAAGTTATTCATAAATTTGAGGGAGAAAACACCCTGCCAAACTTCTTTTAAGAATAAAGAAAAAACCAAAACCAACTAAGAACTATAGATCAATATCATTAACGAATGTTGATGCAAAAAGACTGGAGTAATATATCCAAAAGTTACTCATTTATAACCAAATTGGATGCAGGGATGGTTGAACATTAGGAAAACAAAAATATAATGAATCATCAAAAACATCCAAATCATATCATTGTACTAATGAGTTCAAAAAAGTCTTTAACAAAGTACAGTACTCATTTATTTTTTTTTTGAACAGCTACAAAAGTTAGGCATAGAAGGATGGTTTTAAATATAATATAAAGTAAATAAATAACCAAGTTAGCATTGTTTGCAATGGAAAAAACACCCCAATCTTTCCCAATAAATATAGAAGTAAAGATTATGCCCTCTTTCCCCTACTATTATTTGACATTTCTGGAAATGCCATTTATAAAAATAAAACAAAAGAAAGAAATCAAAGACATAAACTTTAAAAGAGAACAGACAAAATTATCCCAATTTGCACAAGATATAATAATATTATTAGAAAACCTTAGTGAATCAGCAAATCAAGACAAATCATTGCTTTATTATCCTATTAATTCAGCAAATTAACAGCATCTTAAATAAATCCACAAAAGTCATCAGCATTTTTCTAAAGCAGTAACAAACTTCAAGAGGAAATAATGGGAAGGAACTCAAATTCAATATAACATACCTATAAATGCTTAAAACTTCTGGGATTTAATCTACCAACAGACATGATAGAAAGGAAGGAAGGATTACAAAACTTTCTTCAAAGAAATAAAGAATATCTTAATTTGAGGGTCATTAATTGTGCATGATAGAACCTCATCAATATAGTAAAAAGGATAATACTACCTAAACGGGTTTACAGATTTAGTGCTAGAACCAGATAGGCTCATAAGTCAGTAGAGGGACAGTAAGTCCAAATTCTCAAGAGAAATACTGAAAAAAGGAGAAATTAAGTAGAAAATTTATATCTATACCTTAAATTATACTGTGAAGCATCATAAAAATTAGATCAATGTAATAGACTAGATTAGCAAGAAGAAGAAACAATCAAATTAGTAACTCAGAGTTTGATTAAGAATATATTACTTGTAGAACTATTTAATAAACTTCCAGAAAAACTGAAAAAGCAGTTTAGCAGAAATTAGGTTTAAATCAATAAACACTTTCTACCATATCACCTAGTAACCTCAAAATGGATGTAAGACCAAAATATAAAGCGCCATACCATCAAACAAATAAAAGAAAATCAACTCAGATACCTTTACACAGCTATGGCTAGGGGACGAATTCTGAAACAAAGGATAGAAGCTACCACTCACACACTCATATACATGTGCACGCGCGCGCACACACACACACACATCAATATTTCTAATTACATGAAATTGAAAACCTTTTGCACAAACAATCAGTGCAGCTGGGAAAAAAAGGGAAGCCCTTCCCCATTGGTGAACCAATGCAGCTCTACGTTGTCTTCTTCTCTGAGTCCCCTGCTTCCTTATTATATTGCCATTCTCTTCCTGCCGAGCCACAGCCTTGAATCACTCTCACCGTCCATTGCCTTCAGTCATCTACATGTGCTGCTGAACATAGCTGAACAATATCATAAAACCATGGTGATGGGATTCATTACAAGTTTATGTTGCCAGACCCTGTCAGTTTTACCTTCATGATCCCAACTGCTCCCCCACCCCGTGCCTGCAAGACAATCCTTTTACACCTCTAACTCACTTACTATCCCCTCAACAAACCTGTTCTCCCAAACTTTTTCATCCCTGCTCAAGTATCCCATGGCTTCTTCCCCTCACCCTCTTAGCTGAAAACCTTGTCCCATATTTTACTGAAAAAATTGAAGCTATTTACTTTGAGGTCACTCTTCTTCCCTTCCTTCTAATGTCACATCATCCAGATGCTTTCTACCAACATTTCCCCCTTTACCCCTGTCCAACAAGAAAAGATGGCCCTTCTACTTACCAAAGCCATCTCCTCTACATGCACATCGCATCTTCTCCAGAAGATTACCTCTCTATCATCTCTACTCTTTCATGTATATTCCATATTTTTTATTTACTGGCTATTTCCTTGCTGTCTACCAACATAGTCATGTCTACTCATCCTCAAAAAACCCTTACTCAATCCATCTGTTCCCATGAGTCATAGTGCCAGATCTTATCCTTCCTTTTGTGGCTACGTTCCTTGTGAAGGTCATCTACAATAGGCACACACCTCCTTACATCTCATTGTCTTCCTAAAGTTCTACAATCTGGTTTCTGACCTCATTATTCAACTGAAACTGATCTCACCAGCTACCGATGATCTTTACATTGCCAAATCCAGTGCCCTTTTCCCAATTGTCATCCTTCCTGACCTATCTGCAATTTTTGACACCTATCACCCTCTTCCACTTGATACTCTTTTTCTGTAGATTTTTGTAACACTGCTGTCTTTTCATTCTCCTACCTGTTTGACTGCTTTCTTAGTCTCCTTTGTTGGATCTTCATCCAGGTCATACCTGCTAACTTTAGGTTTCCTACTGGGCTCCTTCCTGGGCCCTCCTCTCTTCTCACTTTGTTCTCATAGGTGATCTCATAAGCTTCCCATTGTTTCAATTATCTCTTTGCTGATGATTCTACCATCTAGTTATCCAGCCTTAATCTGTCTGCTGACCTCTTGTCTTGTATCTCCAACTTCCTATTGGATGTGTCAGACTGGCCATTTCAAACGTCTTAAACTCAGCCTGTCCAAAACTGAACTCATTAGCTTTCCCCACAAACCCCCACTTCCTTTTTACTGCAGAAGATCCCACCATCCTCCCAGTCCCTCAGGTTCGCAACCTAGATGTCACCGTAGACACCTAACTCTGACTCACATCCAATCTGTTGCCAAGACCTGTGGATTTTCTTTCATGACATCCCTTGTATGTATCCCCTTCTCTGTCACATCCTTGTACAAGCACTCACTGCCTCATGCCTGGATGACTGGACAGTTGCAGTAGCCAAATAGTTGGTCTCCCTACCACAAGTCCCCACAAGAAACCTTTCCTAAACCCCCCTAATTCTAATTCCTTCCCTCTGTTGGTTACTTCATATTTATCCGGAATGTAGGTTGTTTGTACAGAGTTAATTTACATATTGTCTCCCACATTTGACTGTTAGCTCTCCAAGGGCAGGGAATATCTTTTGCCTTTTTTGTATACCCACTGCTTAGCAGAATGCTCATATGCTGGTGGGCATTCTGTGAGTGAGAAATATGGCAGAAACTTTAAAAACTGATACAGAATAAAGTAGGAAGATCTAGGAGAACAATAATGGAAAATAATTACAGTAGTGTAAAAAGAATGAAAGGGGAAAAAAGCTAAAAGAACACCATTTAATTATAATGACCAAGCTTGGCCAAAGAGAAGAGTTGAGAAAATGCACCTCTTTCCTCATTGCTGATGTAGGGGAACATGATGTAGAATATTACGCATTTCAGACATGGTGTTAGTATTGGTTATTTTTGCTAAGCTAGGGGTTTTTTTCCTTTTTTAACCTTTTATCTTTGGAAATGACTATGATATCTAACAATAAAATACAACACTAAAAAGAAGACAACTTTTTTAAAAGAAAGTGAGATGTAATATAGAAAGTTGTGTTTTGGTTTCATTCTCTCTCTTCTCTTGAGATTTTGAAAGAGAAGAATTATACAGAAACGGACTCACAATAATATGCATATTTGGCTTTTAATCAAAAGAATCTCACTCTCTTTTCTCTCTCTCTCTCCCTCTCCCCCCCCCCTTCTCTCTCTCTCTCTCTCTTTTTCCTTTCTCTTTCTCTCTCTTTCTCTCACAATGCTGCCCTGGCTGGACTTTGGTACAGGCAAATGCCTATAAAGTATGAATCCCCCTCCTCCAACACAAATCATGATTAGAGATTTATGTTATTAGATTTAAACAAGCCTGGTCCCTGAAACCCTTTTTTAAAATGCAAATGCTCTTGGGTAAGGGTCATATATTACATTATCAGTCCTTATCATTGTAGCTAGGACTACTTTATCAAGTGCTTCCTCCATGAAAATTTATTGGCAAAGTTCAATTTGAACCTTAGGTCAGGCATTCCTGGTTGAGGGACCACTGAACTTCCAGGGATATTATTGGAGCATCTAAGTGCCAAAGAAGGAAGAAGAAATGATAGCTCTCTGGAGACAAATTTCATCTAGTCGCTGCTTTCCCCTGGGCTCGTAGTACACCTAGGATATGCATAGGGGAGAGAAAAGGACAAAGTATAATATTCCATCCTTTCAGGAATGTGTGTGACTAATAGTCTGACTTCTTGGGATTTCTGGAATCAGTCCATGTGATTATGTTATATCTCTGTGCTGTCCTTGAGCTCTTCCTGCCCTTTTTTAGTCAGGGGTCACTTACAGGAGCATCATCACATCTGCAGTCCTTTCCTCTTCTCCGCCTAGTTGTGTTTTCCATATTAACTCCTATAATAATAATGTGTGTTTGCATACTAGGCAAACACATGTGGTCTACAATAGGAGCTTTGAAAGCTAAAAACAGGGTTATTCAAAGAGATTAAGAAAGTAGAGAAAATTCATTTATAGGAACATTATAAAAAATAAACCACAAGTTTTAATAGTTGCAGATTTCTTTGCCTATAAGAGAAAATGACAGGACATGGTCTATTTGGCTTTCTACAGTCACCAACCATAGGACCACAATGAATATGCAGTGTTCATAATAGCCTTTGTTCATGTTGTCATTTCTTTTTTTTAATTTTCCAAAACAAATTCACCAGAACTTCACATTATTTTTAAAAATTAATATCTGTAGCCATTGATAACTCTGTTGCTATTATATGGTGGGGCTGTCTTTTGAAATGCCTTGTAACAGAGCTTCAAGTATAGAATTATAAATCCTCAGAATTGAAAGGTCAGAGACTACCTAGTTTAACATATACCAGGAGTCCTTTCTACAATGTCTCTAATTAGTGGGCATGCAGCTGTCACTTGAAGATTTCTAGTCACAGAGAGCTCACCCTCTTGCTTTTCATTTGGCTTTGTTAGGATGTTTTCCTTTATATTCAATAGTAGCTGCTTCTCTGAAACCCACAGTCATCGAATTTTCTCCTATGGTGAAGAAAAACAGGTTGAATTGTACTTCGTTAGGACGGTCCTTCAAATACTTGAAGATAGTAATCCCTCAGTCTTCTTAGTTGCATGTCCAATTCTTTGATCTGCTCTTTCTCACTTTTATTGATGTAAGCATTTGGAGACATAAAATTTCCCCTAAGTACTGCTTTGGTTGCATCCCATAAATTTTGATATGTTGTCTCATTTTTGTCATTCTCTTTAATGAAATTATTGCTTCTATGATTTGTTCTTTCACCCACTCATTTTTAGGATTAGATTTTTTACTTTTCAATTAATTTTTAATATGTGTTTCCATGGCCCTTTATAGAATATGATTTTTACTGCATTATGGTCTGAAAAGGATGCATTTAATATTTCTGCTTTTCTGCATGTGGTTGTGAAATTTTTATGCCCTAATACATGGTTAATTTTTGTGACAGTACCATGTACAGCTGAGAAAAAGTTATACTCCTTTCTATTCTCATTCGGTTTTCTCTACTTTAGAATTTCCTATAATTCTCTTCATCTCTTTAACTTCTTTCTCATTAAATTTTTTGTTAGATTTATCTAATTCTCAGAGCTAAATTTTCAGGTCCCTTCCTAGTATAATTTTGTTGTCTATCCTCCTTAACTCATTTAACTTTTCCTTTAAGAAATTGGATGCCATGCCATTTGGTACATATATGTTTAATATTGATATTGCTTAATTGTCTATGGTACCATTTAGCAAATTGTAGTTCCCCTGCTTATCTCTCTTTTTTTTGGAGGGGGGAAGGCAGGGCAATTGGGGTTAAGTGACTTGCCCAAGGTCACACAGCTAGTAAGTGTGTCAAGTGTCTAAGGCTGGATTTAAACTCAGGTCCTCCTGACTCTAGCGCCCTTGTTCTACTCACTGCGCCACCTAGCTGCCCCTGCTTATCTCTCTTCATTAGGTCTGTTTTTGGTTTTGCTTTGTCTGAGATCATGATTGCCTGATACCTTCTGCTCCAGCCCCTTAATTTTACTCTATGTGTGTCTCTCTATTTCAAGTGTGGTTTCTTGTAAGCAACATATTGTTGCATTCTGCTTTTTAGCCATTCTCCTATCTGCTTCCATTTTATGGATGAGTTCATCTCATTCATATTCACAGTTATGATTTTTAATTATGTATTTCCTTCCCTCCTAGTTTTCCCTGTTTATCCTCCTCCCCAACCCCTTTGCTCTGTCCCTCCTCAAAGGTTTGTTTTGCTCCTTCTGACCACTACCCCCCTTAATCAGTCCTTCCTTCTATCAGCCTCCCTCCCCTTCTCTTATCCCTTTTCCTTTCTGTTTCCCTGTAGGGTAAGATAGATTTCTATACCCAACCCAATATGTATATTATTCTGTCTTTGAGTCAATCCCAATAAGAGTAAGGTTCAAGCATTGCCCATCCCCCCATCTTTCCTACATTGTAAAAGCTCTTCCTTTTGCACTTTTTTTGTGAGAAATAATTTTCCTTATTCTTCCTCTCCCTTCCCCTTCTCCTAAGCTATACCTTTTTCTCACCTCTTAATTGTATTTCTTTGAAATCATCCCATCATAGTCAACTCGCACCTGTGCCCTCTATGTATACTCCTTTTAACTCCCCAAGTCTTCTTTAAGAATACCTGAGTTCAAACCCAGCCTCAGACACTAGCTGTTGGACCCTGGGCAAGTCCCTTAACCGATGTCTGCCTTAGCTTCTAAGCGTAAAATGGGAATGACATAGCACTTGCTTCCCAGAGTAGTTGTGAGGAAGAAGTGAGATAGGATTGTAAAGTGTTTAGCACAGTGTCTGACAAACAGTAAGTGCTTAATAAATACTTGTTTCCTTCCTCCCTTCCATCTTCCCTTCCAGAAAAAAATACCCCCAGTCCCTTCAGCTGATCCACATACGATGCTTCTAAGGTTTCCCTCCATCTTGTCATACTCCTTTTTTAAAACGCTTTTTTCATAACATGTTGGTAGGGACTGAAAACAATGAGATTATCAGCTCCCTCACTGTGTAAACTGTGCTTCTGTTAGTGCATCCTGAGATCTCATCAGCTTCATGGACTGCCATTATCATACCCTTAATTTATACTGAGCCTACAGTCCATCATAGCTCCGAGAGCATTTTCCATTTAATCTTTTGTCCGACTGTGGTTCACCATCAAGTACTTCTGCAGTTGTTTTTAGCTGAATTTCAAGCATTTATACCCATTAAATTTCATTTTAGTTAGAGTCATTGTTCTAACCTGTAGAGATATTTTTATATCCTGATATTATCATTCAACAATTTAACTATCCCTCTCAACTTCATACCATCCACAAGCTTAATAAACATGTTATTTATGCCTTCATCCAAGTCATTAATAGAAATGTTGAGCAGAACAGAGCGAAGGACAAATCCCTGGGGCATTCTACTAGGCATTTCCTTCCAGGTTGACATTATTCTGTCAATAACTACACTTTGGATCTTAACATCAGTTCCAAACCCACCTTTGTGTACTGTCATCAAGGCCGCCGTCTCTTTAACAAACTCCTGCCTCTGCATTTGGTCTTTGGCAAAGTCTGTAGCACCTCTCTCAAAATAATAAGGTCATGTAGCTAGGTTCAAATTAATTCAAATAATGAATCCTCTGAAGTGATCACATGTTTTTTAATTCATACTAATTGAAGTCTTAATTATATAAATTATGGTCATTGGTTCCAGCCCAATAGAAATATATAGTAAGAATTCAAATAATGCAGCCACTTCAGGGGGTTCATTATTCACACTAATCAGGACCTACCTTTGTACCATCTTTCATTATTGTTATTTAATAACATATTTCATTGAAACCCTATTCTTATGTCTTAATTGTAGTCTCGTATGGCATTGAGGAAACTCCAGGTTCTTAAAAAGGCTTCACCAACAATGAATCCATGCACAAGCATTTATTAAGTACCTACTTTCTTGTAGCCATTGGGCTAGGTGCTACAGATAGAAAGAAAGGAAAGAATTACTGATTTCAACTAGCTAGTATTCCACATGTATGTGTATATGCATATGTACATACATGATGTGAATAATGGTAATTTTTTATGGAGCAGGTAGGTGTTGGAACCTGTGGGGAATCAGCCAAGGCTTCATGTTGTAGATGACACATAAGCCGAGCTTTGAAGGAAACAAGGATTATAAGAATTGGAAGTGAGGAGAGAGTACGTTCCAGTCATGAGCCACAAAGCACAGAAATGAGGGCTTGAATCACGGTGGTGTCGTGTGAGTGGAGAGATTAGAAAAAGGAATGTGAGAAATAGTGTAAAGGTTTGTCTAAGTGTGAGTTCTGACTATACTACCAAGGCTGTGCCTGGGAAATCAGTTGTTCAACAGACATTTCTTAAAGTGCCTACTTGTGTGTCAGGTTGGATAAATAGAAAGCAAGAGGCAGTCCTTGCTCTCAGGGAGCTCACAGAGCCTCTACCGGGGGAGGTGACAGGCAAATAACCATATACAAACAAGATACGGATAGACAGACAGGATAAACTGGAGATGGTCAACAGAGGGAAAGTACCAGCATTCAGAGGGACCGGGAAAGGCTTCTTGCAGAAAGTGGGACTTTAGTGGAGCCTCAAAGGAAGACAGGAGGTAAAGATGAAGGACAGAGTCCCAAGCATGAGGGACAGCCAGTAAAAACGCAATGGGAAGATATCCTGTGTGAGGGACAACGAAGAATCTGATGTTAACAGGTCAAATCAACAAGCATTTATTATGTGATTACTTTGTGCCAGACATTGTACTTAGCACTGGAATTATAGGTACAAGCAAAAATAAAGATAGTTCCTGCCCTTGAGGAGCTTATATTCTAATGAGAAAAGAGGACACATCAAAGGAAAACTAGAAGGGAGTGATGAAGGGTAGGAGAAGAAAGCCAGTGGGAGCAGAGTGGAACTTCAGGAACAGAGCCCAGAGGATTGAAGCAGTCAACACGCTGACTTGGCTGTTCCCTGTGAAACCGGCCAATCAGATGAAGAGCCCACAGGCTCTGGGATCTAGGCTGAGAAGGCTAGACAAAGGCCAGCTTAGATTATCACCAGAAGCTTGGCTACCGGATGATGAATTTTTCAGCCACATCTCATTAAAACTGTGCTCCTTCCTCTGGTCTGTGTCAGAGGAAAGAGCACCCACACTGATGTAATCACCCATCCTTGGATTATTGAACTGTACATTTTTAATGATGATCTATTAATAATGTGCTCAGCAATTTACAAATCACCAACGTCCCCAGAATTCACAGATACTAACACTGAAAGAGCATAAGAGTTAAAATGTTCAGGAATTACAGAGTATTTAGAAACAATCAGAGACCTTTAACAATGATATCCCACAACAATTTTATTTTTTCAAGTTTATTAAATATCTACAAGAAAATGGGCATCCAAGGCCAGAGTTCCCATGCAGACTGTTTCCATAGAAGAAACATGACAATTATTCTACCAAAGCAGTTTCAGTCACTTGCCATTATAGCAGGAATGGGTGATAATTATTAAAATCTTTTTTTTTTGAATAAGAAACCTTCCTTAATCAACAGATATTGCCCTCTTAAGTAAACAGCAAATTGCTCCCAAAACAAAGATGCATTTTTAGCATTCCTAATACCATACAAAATCAAATTAGTTTTGTGCATTCACACCCCCTATTCCCCCTCCCCCCCAAAAAAACTCAACCAGGGTTCAAATCACAAAACGTTAGTTATCGACTTAGGGGAAAAAAACTGTTTTTAAAAACAGTAACAAACTTACATTTGGAATATTTTCTTTTGAGACAATTTGATGCGTTTAAGGAATTCATATCATTCTCCACAGGCTCCAGCACATGAGTGGTTTTAAAAGGATCTAATGGAAATAATTAGCTGAAGGTGGGGGTGGGGGGTTAGAAGATATATCAAACAGGTTAAGCATCTTGCAGAAGCTTATATTTTGAAGAGCCTTGAGATTAATAATAAATGTGAAATTGGAACAAAATAATTTATTTTGGTTTCTCTATACCCTGGCTTTTCTCTCCAGAGCAGCTGGAACTAAATATGGGAACACTTTGTGACCCTGATTACAATGACTGTAATATTTAATTATATTTAATTTTTAGAATATTTCCACAGAGGGATCACTAAAAGGGAGAACTTCAAGAGAGCTGAATACAAAATAATCCACTGTGAGAGGGGCAGAACTCCTGCCAAGAAAACCATGAGACACTGTAGCCTTCATTCTGTGCCCTTGACAGACAGTAGGTTTTATTCCCTGGTATTGAGATGGTAGAGTATTTGAAATTTAGTTCATTTGCTTTGAAAACTGCATGGGAACAGAAACGAGAGACACAAAACAAAACTAAATTCATTGGGCATTGATCAAACGTCAAGATGCTTTGGTTTTCACATGGATCTGTTGTGTTCCACTGTGCTTGGTGACAACTCCTCCAGTACTTTCCTGACATATCTTTTCTATCACACCCATAGCTTATTAGTAGGAGTAAAGACAAAGAATCAAATATATATCCAGTAAAATTTAAAATGAATCATTTCGTGTTTATATTTTTGAAACACAGATAACTAAAGTAAAGTGTCTCCTACTACCCTAGTTCTGGCTTTCATGACCCCTCATCTGACTGTTGTCATAGCCTATCAATAGGCTTCCCTGCAACCTTGCCTCTATTTAGTCAGTCCTTTGAACGGCTACCAAAATGGTCTTCCTCAGGCACAGGTCTGATCAAATCACTTCTGTATTTAGAAACCTCCATTGTTCACTCTTCCTCCACCTTCATCTATGAAAATCTTGTAACATGTTAACCCCTTCATCAGGAAAGGAACTCACATTCCAAATGCCTAGCTCAGTGTCTGGAAGGGTTGACTGAGTGAATGAATGGATGGGCATGTACCTTGGTGCATGGTGTGGCCTTTGAGACCCACCATGACCTTACTCCCCTGCCTTTTCTAACCTTATTCCACACTCTAAATTCCAACCGAATTAGACTGATCTTCCCTAATTCCATCAGAGTCTCCTGCCTCTGCCCAGGTTTTCCCCAATGACTGCAATATGTTATCCATGCATTTCTACCAATTGGAATCATTTTCTTCCTTCAAAGCCTAGCTCACTGCCAACTCCATTAACCTTCCCTGATCTTGCCAGCTGAAAGTGATCTCTCCTGGTCTTGTTTTTATAGCGTTTTTCGGCCCTAACATATTCTACCTTGAATCCTATTACTTGATTAGTATATTCCATCTCCCCTAGTAGAGTCCAGGCTCCTCAAGGGCAGGGACTGTGACTGTTTCTCATCTTTCTATCTCCACCATCTTGATAGTGCGTTGTTAAATTGGACTGAGTTATTAGACCTCATTCAAACTGATCACCCATTAATTAATTGATAAAAACTGATTTCCATTGCTATTTCTTTAGGACATTCAGTAGCCAGTAACATCATCCAGCAGTTACTGACTCCCTGAGCATTACAGTGTAATTATAGAAAAATCTTAGATAGTGATAGGCATGGAAGTAGTACTGCCCTTGGATGGTTTATTATTGCTTTAAAACCTCTGATGGTCTTTTTTGTTTGTGCAGATTTTAATTACTAAGTAGGTCTGGTAAAATATGAATTATTGTATTATCATGAGTGATAAAATGTACACTGTTATGAGCATTACAGTCTGCAGGTGTAACAGATGTAAAGCAAGATTAATAGTATAGAGCAATAATTAAACCACAGCTATCTCGAAAGAAAAGGCTTTAATGCTATCATTAAGTGTAACTTAAACTCTCACTAAATATTTTTAACTGCAATAAAAGCTTGTTAATTGTAGGACTAAACTCCTACATAGAACTTCACTCCTTAAAGTAAGCTTTCCTTTCTATGAATGCAAAAGCTCACAGAAATAATTCCTTTCTGTAATTCATTCCATACAGAATGGAGTCTTTTCTTGGATTGTGAACTCTATGAAGAGATTGCAAAGTAGGAAAGAAAATTGTGTTTATTTAAAAAATAATTCCAACTGAAAAAGAATTTATTATTTTATTGGTAGCAGCATTGTTGTTTCTATTAGTGATGCTATAATTCTCATGCATTCTGGAAATTTTGCCTTAATATTTTTGACATAAAGGAAGAAATGATATTTCTTTCTTTAAGAAAATAAGCTTTTCTCTAGAAATGACTAATAATTTGTCAAGAATTTTTGCTTTACACAAAATGTAAAATAGAAGTGTGCAAGAGCATAATAAATCTTTAAGTTTTTAGCTTCAAAATCAGCTCAGATTTATATAACATTTTAAAGTTTGCTGTGAATTCTCTCCTCAACTATTTTACAGTTTACAGACGAAGAATCTTGAGACTCAGGTTCACTGACTTGTGGTTGGTACTCAGCTAGTACAAATCAGGGCCAGGATTTGAACCCAGCTCTCCAAGCCCAGTGCTTTGTTCCACTACACCGTGCTGAGTTATTTTGAAGTACAATGCACAAAATCAACCCTGGCATTTCCAAAGGAGTTAGACTTTTGCTTCTGGACTCTAGACCAAAAAATAGAGTGCCTGCTATATACAAAGTACTTGACCAGAAATTTCAGGGATCCCAGATAAAATAAATGATGTGATCCTGGCTCTCAAGGAGTTCAGAAATCTGATTTGGAAAATAAAATCTGTAGAAATAAAGCAAATTATGTACAGTCATTGAGTATGTATAAATATACACAGAAAATGATACAAACGGAATGTCAAGTTGCTCTAAATAGACAAACTGTATATGGATTTGGAGATAGTGTCTTGAGGAATGTAGGCAATATGAAGGTAAGATTACGTGCCCTAGATTTAACAGATCATTTCACGTTATCAACTTTGTTTATATTGAGCCAAACCCAAAGCCTTTCCAATGGAGAACTTACTGGAATCTGCATTTCCCCTGATATGCAGAGCCTCTAAAACGCACCCACTCACTGAGGGCTTAGAGAACTTGAGTGGAAGTAGATGAAATTTGATAGGAATAAATGCAGAGTCCTACACACACACACACACACACACACACACACACACACACACACACACACACTGGTGGCTTGACAGGGTTAATGTGATGAAAAGGCTGTCTTGGTGTGGTCAAGAAGACACTGACCTCCGCTTGGAAAACAGCTCTAATCTAAGTTCTGCCAAAAAAAAAACAAGCTGTGAGAGCTTCAGCAAGTCATTTGATTTCTTGGACCGCGCTTCCTCTTCTGAAGTACCTTGGCATTCTAAAATTCTGATTCTATGACTTAAAGAGGCAGGCGGGCCATAAGCATTTATTAAATACCTGCTGTGTGCCAACACTGTTGCTAAGCACTGGGCCTACGAAGAAAGGCAAAAAATGGGGAACCCTGCTCTCCAGAAGCTCATGGTCCAATTGGGAAGATGACATGAAATCAGCTGTGCACAAAGAACCTATAGAAGGGATGAATGGGGAATAATCAAGAGGAAAGGTTCTAGACTAAGGGGAGATTTGGAAAGACTTCCTGTGGAAGGTTGAAAGTAGAATTTTAGCTGGGATTTAGAAGAAGACAGGAGATAGGTATGAGGAGGGAGAGCATTCCAGGGAGGGCGGACAGCTGGGAAATGGAGTATCTTGTTTAAGGAACAGCAAGGAGGCCAGTGTCATGGAATCAAATAGTATATAGCAGGATATAAGGTATAAGAAAACTAGAAAGATGAGGGACAGAGATGGAGGCCTTCGAAGACTAAACAAGGGTTCAGTCCTGGAGCCATTGGAGTTTATGGAGTGGGAGAGTAACTTGGTCAGACCTGAGCTTTAGGAAGACATTGTTTATCTAGTCTCCTAACGTACTTTTTATTTTTTATTCATTTAGTAAAAAAAAATAGCATTACACTTTGCAATGTAATGTAATTCTCCTTCATTCTTTCAACTAGAAGGCAAACTTCTTCAAAATCGGGGTTATTTTATTTAATTGACTAAGCTCAGTGTAAATAAGCAATACCATGTGGTTACAAATTAAATGAACATTTCAATTAATACTATTCAGCATCTACAATTTGTAAAGTTCTGAGGGGTACGAGTCTCTTCCACCCCCTCAGTTCTGTTTCCTCAGATATAAAATAAGGGGCTTGGACTCCAGATCTCTGAGGTCCCTTTGAGCTCTAAATCTGTGATTTTATGATGTGTGAAATGTGCTCCCCAGCTCCAATCACGTTTTTTTCTCCTAGACCTGCCCCTTTTTCTGATTTCACTCTTTCTGTCCAGGATATGACCATCTCTCTAGTCACCCAGATTTGCAGTCTCAAAGGCATCTTCATTCCCTCATTCTCCTTCCTTCCCCACATCAGTCACTTGGAAATCTTGTTAAGTGTACCTCCACAGTGTATGGTACGTCCCCTGCCTCTCCAAGTCATAGACCTACCGGCCCAGTCCTGGTCCTCGTTACCTCTCTCTCTGACCTAAAAGCCTTCAAATTGATCCCACTGCTCCCACTCTCCTCCAGCTGCCAAAATCATCATGAGAAGTTAATTAATCTCATTACTTCTAGTCTTACCGCATTTGAAGTCAAAGTATAAAAATGTATTGCTTATAGAAAGGTGATTTTTAAAATTGTAAAGAATATGGTACTATTTCAATAATGGGATCAAAATTATTTTTCTTTAAATTTTTCTGAAAATGTGATTTTCTCTGTTTAGTAAAATTTCTGAGACTGAGCATTCCTTGTTAAATAGATAGGATTTCTAACAAAAGGGTTGGTGATAATTATTATTATACTTGACATTTATGTCATGCATAGGATCAGAAGTTTAGAGTTGGAAGTGACCCTAGAAACCATTGAGTCTAAGCCCTTAGAAAAGTGAAGCACAGAAATGTTACATGGCCTCCCCATGATCTCAGAGGTATTAAGTGGCAGAGCAGAGATTTGAACCCAGATTGTCTAACTCCAGACCAAGCCCCTATTCCATTGCACCATGCCCCCTCAATAATACTTTATGAAGTAAGTTCACATTGTCTTGATTTTTACAACATCCATGGTAAGTAACTAATAGATATATTTCTCTGTTGTATAGCCGCATTAAGTAGCTTAGGTCCATAGAGGTTAAGCATCTTGGCTGAGGACAGAGAGCCAGGAGATGGCACTCCTGGAATGTGAATCCTGTTCAGGACTTTTTCCACTTCATCTTGTGTCTTCCCTACTCTACGCTTGCCTGTTATGTAAAGTTACAGTTGTGTGGTTTTAATTTTCTAGCCATTTATGGAGACAAATGGGTGAGCTAGCAGTGACATTGTTTAAAATACGGGTAGAGATGTGTGAAATACACCTGTTTAGTAGCCTTGTGCTATGTGGACGTGTACCATCAAAAGCAGTAACTGTCCTTTACAGTGTTAGAGAACTCCTATGCCTTGAGATGACAATGAGTATGCCTTCTCTGAAACTAAGGTTTCATTATTAATTACATAATGTTACATCGAGGCCCTCCATAAAGATTATGTTATCCCTCTATTACAAGCTCCATCTCCCCAATTCACAGTATCACAAATCCCCTCAGCATCATCTTTGTTCTCTTCTCCTTCAATCCAGTTTTTGAGGAAGGAATGACCATTCTCGTGGTAAATACCAGCCCCTCTGTTTGTGCCCTTAATCCCATCCCCTCCTCACTCCTCCAGGAGCTTCCCCTTTTTCTCCCCAGTTTTTGATCTCCTTATCAACTAACTTGTTTTCTTTTACCTATAAACATACCCAGATCTCCCTCACTTTAAAAACCTTCACTTAATCTTCCTGAACCCTCTCAAGTTTTTATCCTGCGTCCTCCTTTTTTTGACCAGATTCCTGGAAAAAAACTGCACTCATGGCTCTACTTTCCTGCCTCCCACTTACTTCCCGGGCCCTTGCCATCTGGCTTTCAACCTCACTGTCACCTTAACTCCAATGACCTTTTCTTATTACTTAATCCTTCTTTACCTCTTTGCAACATCAGTAAGTCACCAAGCACTTATTAAGCATCAGGCATTCTGTTAAGAGCAGGGGATAAAAAGGTGGTCTCTGTCCTCAAAGAGCCCATACTCAAATGAGGGGAAGCATTCTGCAAATTCTGCAAAAATGGATATGTACAATATAGAGAGTACATGGAAGGTGTTCCTGGAAGGAAGGCCCTAGCAGTAGAGATCCCAGAAAAGGCTTCCTGAAGAAGGTGGCCTTCAGGCTGAGTCTAGAGGGAATCCAGAGGCAGAGAGCATTAGAGGATTGGGGGACAGCCAGGAAAGTCAGATATGGGGGATGGAGTGTCAAGGGCAAGGAGCAGCAAGTAGACCCGTGCAGCTGAATTGAAGGGCACATGTTGGAGAAGAAAGTAGAAGAAGAAAGCAGACTGTGAAGGTCTTTAGAACCAGACAGAGGATTCTGTGTGTGCTCTTGGAAGTCGTGGGGAGCCACTAAAGTTTATTGTGTAGGGAAGCAGCAGGGTCAGACCAGCACTTTAACAACAGAATGGAGGGTGGACTGGAGTGGGGGGGGGGGGGACACCAGACCAAAAACTCTTGCAGTAGACTAGCCATGAGATGACAAGGACCTGCACCGAGGGCAGCTGTGTGAGCAGAGAGAAGGGGATGTATAAGAGGGAAGTCATGGAGGTGGAAATGACAGGACTTGGCATGAGTGCACGTGAGGAGTCAAGGACAACATCAAGGTTGTGAGCTTCTGTGAGTGGGAGGGTGGCAGTGCCCTCTGTGGCACCATCGCATAGAGAAGGTGGGGGGGGGCTGGGTGTATGGTGGAGGGAGATCATGAGTTTTGTTTTGGATATATTGAATTTAAAATGTCTATGGGAAGTTCAAGTTAATATGCCCATTAAAATTTGTTGATCAGAGACTACAAGTCAGAAGAGAGGTTAGCACTAAATAATTAGATTGTTAGTATTCTCTCCTGGTTCTAATATCTATCTGTAGACATATCAGACTTCTCCCTAAACCCTCCTCCCCTTCTCCCAACTTCCCTTTTTTATTGAGGGCACTGCCATCCTTCACGCCACCCAGGTTCAAATTGAACAGTCCACTGAGACCATCCGCTCCTTCCCACCAAAATCTTGCATTCTGTGTCTGGAGCCACCCTGGATTCTGACAGGCCAGCTTTGGCCTTACCTTACCTGGAAGCAGACATCTGCCAGACTCTCAGGTCATTTGCATACTGTGCCATCCCTGCTCTGGCCATCATCTCAGCCATGGACTCTGCCCTGGAACCAAGTGGGCTCTGATAGGCCCACACTGGCTTTATCTTGCCCAAATTCAAGCCTCCACTGCACTTTCAGGACATATTCACCACCACCACCCCCTTCTAGTTCCTTTATGTTGCCTTTCCCCATTACAATGTCAGCGTCTTGAGAACAAGGACTGTCTTGTATATATTTTTATCCCCAGCACTTAGCTCAGTGCTTGGCATATGGCAAGCTCTTAATAAATGCCTTTTCTAGCTGTCTATCCTCAACTCTTCCCTCTTCCTTACCCCTCATATTCACTAAGTTGACAAGTTTTGTCACCTCTACCATTGCAACGTATTTTGCATTCATCCCTTTCTGTTTACTCACATGGCTACATATTCTCTTTTTTCTTTTTAAAAATTAAATATTTTCTAGTCAACGAAGGTCTACCTTCTCTCCTTTTCTCTTCTACCCTTCCCCAGGATTGAAGGGGGAAAAAACTTCTTTTGCTAACATGTATAGTCAAGCAAAACATTCCTACGTTGGACATGTCCAAAAAAAAATGTCTGTCTATATTCTGCGTGTATCACTTCCCTCCATCAGGAGGCAGATAGCAGGCTTCCTCAAGAGTCCTCTGGAATCATGGGTGATCGTTGTGCTGATCAGAGGTCCTAAAGTTTTCAGAGTTTCTCTGTTTGTTGTTATTGTATCAATTGCACACCTGGTTCTGCTCACTTCACTTGTATCAGTGATTTAAGTCTTCCTAAGTTTTCTCTGAAACTATCCCCTTTATCGTTCCTTACAGCACAATAGTATTCCATCACATTTATATTCCACCCCTTGTTCAGCCGTGATTATGGTCCCTCTCAGTTTCCTGTTCTCTGCCACCACAGAAAGGTCTGCTATAAGTGTTTTTGTACCTGTGAGTCTTTTTCTTCCCTTTGTGATTTCTTTGGGGTATAGACCCAGTGGTGGTATCTGTCCTGAATCAGAGGGTGCCTCAGCCACCTATTGTTACTGAGGCCCTCATTGCATCTTCCCTGGACCCGTGCAGGCACAGGAGTCTCCTCGTCAGTCCCCAACCCTTCATTCCCTCATCTCCATTTCCTCTTCCACGCACGAAGCTGGCAGCGTGATATTCCTCGCATGCAGGCCTGGCCATGTCACTCCTCTGTTCCAGAAGTTCTCCAAGGAAGTCCTCTGAGGCCCTTCACAGTCTTTTCAGGTGAACTTCCCTTTACAAACATCACATTGCAGCCGAACCTTCCTTGCTGGTCCTCACACGTAACATTGGATTTCTTATCACTGCCAAAATTGACCTCATCCTCACCCACCCTAAGAGAATCCCTCACTTGCTCAGGTGGTCTTGCTGTGCCACCCCATACCCAGGATACTGGAGCCTGAGTTATTTGTGTCCTCCCCAGGAAGTCACTTTATAGATATTTGGCATTTGACATTCTATGGAAAGGTTATGCCTCCCCCAAAAACAGTGCATGGTCTCTGAGGGCATGGACTAATATCTTTCTTCTTTTTTTGTCTTTATATCCTCAGCATGTAACATAGGGCCTGGGACACAGTAGCTATTTAATACATGTTTTTAGATTGATTGATAGATCCTTATTGGGTGAAAGTAAATGAATGGTATGACTATATTTGAAAATAAATCTATATTGGACACTAACGAAAGTAGATATTTAAAGTTTTTTTTTATTCCTACTCAGCTAAAAAAACAGATATTTTAAATTTGAAAGGTATATGATTCTATAAGAAAACCAGTTTTCTTCTATAAGACCAGAATGTAATTGTGTAAAAAAAGGATTTTAGTCTGCTTTACAAAATAAGAATCCAGAAGTATTGTATGTCATATATCTTCAATTAAAAGAGGAATATACTTCATATGAATTTCAGCTTTCAGAATCGTATAAGGTAAATCAGATAAAAGATTAAAGTGTTCTGCTAAATTGTTTAATTTTTCTTATACAGTTATTTACACTGAATATGATATTTCACCCCCTCCTCCCTTCTCTCTTTAGTATTTTTGGAGCTATTTGTTCTGCACATACTAATAAAATTTAAAAATTAGGGCCTGTTTCTAGAATCACAAAATTAATTTGAAAGCCTAAAACTTAAAATGTGTTCTTATTAAAGTGTACTCTACAATTTTTATTCTGTTAACTAGATCTCATTTTTCCTTTATCATATTAAATCTACTAATTCTTTGTATTGCTCTGGTACTTAAGATTTTCTAAGGTTTTTTTATGTTTGTTTGTTTTATTTTCAGACGATGGGTCCGACTGCTTTTTGGACGAGAATTCCCTCTTCAGGATCTTCTGGTTGTCTGGGATGCTTTATTTGCAGACAGCATCAATCTGGGCTTAGTGGACTATGTTTTTGTAGCTATGTTACTATATATTCGAGATGCATGTGAGTATAAATTATCTCATCTGCACTAGAATAAATTGGTCTCTTTTTAGTTATTTTGCTTTTTTAAAAACATTCTCTATCTTTAAATGTCTGGCTTAAATATGCCTAAAATTATGTGATCAGTAATCAATTGGAATTTTAGCTGAACATCCTAAACATAATTTTTATTAGCCAGAATGAGTGTATTGCAGTAGGTAGTGTTTTGAGAAATTTTGAATATTTTCTGAGCCAGGTTTCTAGAGAATACAACCTCTGGTTTAGCCCTGCTCGTTACAGTGTTGAATCACTTACACAAAAGAGAGTAAGACAGACATGGACAGAGCTCCACCTTCTGACAAACAGGGAGTATCTTCTACAAAGCTGGAAACTGTATCTAGCACTGACTTATTAACAGTGAAAATCTGAAGCACCGAGGCTTGCTTTGCTTCTCTTACTGTTCAATGTGGTATATTCCCATCATGTATGAGACCATGGCCCTCCCCATCTCTCAAAGCAACCTTTTGTAGTCTTTGATTGACAGGAAATCCATGGATCCTATCTGGAGTGATCTTGTCAGTCTTTTACCAGAAAAAGTTTCAAAGTGTACTTAAAATTTCCCCCAAAAGGGTGGTTTTCTGTCTAGAAATAATAATCACTCACAAAATGAGATTAGAGAGAAAACAAATTGATAAGAATTATGAAAGGTCATTTCTCAAGGAAATAAAGAAATTGAAGGCTATAAGGGGAGAAGAAACTCGAATAAAAAATGTCCTATTTCTTGGGAAATTCCCCAGTGCTAGAAAGATAGATTGCTTGGGTAGATAAAGATTGGGCCTTCGATTCAAGAAGACTCAAATGCATGTCCTGCTTATGACTCATACCCTGAGATCCTGGGCTAGTACTGAACTTCCTGATGCCCCCTAATAAGGTGCACAACAGCAGCTGATCTGAATTGGGAGCGGCACCAAAGAAATCATCCAGGCTAAAAATAAAGTTTTCCAATATTGACTGATTGATTAGTATGCCTTGAGGAACACTAAAACCCATTAAAAATTCAAGTTAAAATCTATTTCATTCTCTAAACATTTATTTAAATGAATTTTGACTTTTTTAAAGTCCACAGAACAGCACATTCTTTGTGCAAAATAATTTTGTGTTGGTCTTTAAAGTTCAACTAATTCAAGCTTTGTCAGGCTAAGTAAAAAGTTCATCCTAGAATTCTTATTTGTCAGGTAAACTTATCAAAGAACAGAAGGATAACAAAATATCTGTAAAGTCACAGGTCTTAGAATATTCAACATAAACCCATCTCTCATTTTAAAAAGTTAAATTCTTGTGAAATACAAAAAAGAAAAACACTTACTGTCCAAGAATCTTTTTTTCAGGAAATGACTTACTGTTGGTTATTATTTTCCAAATCTTAATGAATCAAATTGCTATTGAAATTTATTCAGAATCTTGGAAATCTTTGACAAATATTTTCTTCTTTGTCCTTTTTAATTATAAACCTCATCACTGCTGCTTTTAATGAGTTGACTGATTTTATGGCCTGTGACTGTTCTTCTTTGTTTTATTAATTTATATTCCATTTGAAATAATAAGTTCCTGGATATTTCGTTAATCATAGAATTGTTGAAATTTGAAACTGGGAAGAATTTGAGGGATCTTCTAGTCCATTCCCCTATTTTTGAAGAAAAGAAAAATATGCTCAGTGATTTTACATGGCTTTTCTAAAGTCACATGGCCCATTAGTGACAGAACCAGAATGCAAATGCTCCGATTGCTACAATTATCCTGCTGCTATTAAACCACTGAGATCAGGTGGTTCTCAAAATCTCTGGAGCTGGAAGGACCATCCGAGGCCATGTTCTCCACCTCCTCATTTTACAGTCTTGCCAAAGACGCCACGGGAGGGGAACCGAGGCTTCAGAATCCAGAGCTGTTGTTCTTCCCTCTGTCTGATGCTGCCTTTTTGAGACAGAGAAGAAGCAGCTGGAGGAGCTGGATTCAAATTCTGCCTCTGACACCTTCTTGGTAGCCTCAAATAAGTCTCTCTCCTTGGGCCTCGGCTGCTTCTGTGGCAGAATTGGAGTTAGATCCAGATAACCACAGGTTTCTCTTTCACCTAGAGATCTGTGATCTTATCAAATTTTAGTTCTCATCTTCAAATGCAGCTCATTCGGGCATAATAGTAAAGGAGGTCATCATCATTCAGCAGATGTAGCCACATTTATATTCATCCTGGACCAATTATAGACTTGATTTTTTTTCAAGTTTTCCTAGAAGTTATAGCTATATTTTTTAGAGGCAATAATTATATAGTGTTTGAGTAGATGAAATAATAATGTTAATTGAACATTACAGTATAGAATATCCAGAACAGCTTGGAAATCCACCTCTTTGGACAGCTGATTGTGTAACCCCTAGATTTCTTGCCAAGAATCTTTTGACCAACAGCCTCATCAGATCTGTTGCATGGGGGGAGCTGATGGCAACTAGCAAGACTAGTGATAAAGATAATATTGAGTCAATATCTTTGCATACTAGATGTGTGTGTGAATTTTTTTAACATGAGATATGATTATATCCCATAAACATGTCAGAATAAGAATATTTTAGAAGACTTCATGATCACCAGATGAATTTTTTTAAGTGTCCAAGACTCATGAAGACTGTCATGTAGAGGTCGGTCAGTTGGAGGGGTGGAGGGAGACCAGACCAAGGTAATTTCAGGAATAACAAAAAAGGACCAAAAATTCTTAAAATTTCAGTTGATATAGGTACCTTCAGTGTCCACATTACTTCAATCAGCTTCAATTTATCCAGTCTTATAAAATAATTATAGACAAATAGAATCAGAATATTGAAGTAAAAACAAAAATCCCAATGAAAGCCTCATGTTCCATTTTAAAAAGAATTTTTACAGTACATTACCCTAAATCATCTTATAATTTTCATGTTTCATCATTTAATTCAAGTGACCACTGAGGGAAAAAACACAAAGCTACATTTTAAATACATTTGCCACCAAGCAGTTCTGACCTGCCTTCCTTTTCTCAGGCAGAAATAGGAAAACTTAATCACCTTAAATTTCCATGAAATATATTTTTAATTCAGAGTTTTATAGAGGACTAAGAAGATAATTTCTCCTGGAGAATTAGATAGCATGTAAGTTCATAAAAGGAATAAAAAGAATGTATAGAGAGTGTTTTTGTTTAGTTACCAAAAGTGATTGAATGAAAAAGGACATGAAAGTTTTTTAAATGAGCTAGAGGGAAAACATTTGGATCCTCCTGAAAGGGTGAGCTGCAAGTGTGTCTGCAAAATGAGGATACTAGCGCTCGAGCTGATTACCGACAGCTCCGCTTTGTAAACATGAATTTTAGTACGATTAGTTTTCACTTTATCGGCACAGCCCATTCATGAACTTGGTGATTCCACATTTCCCTAACATTAAAATAAGGGGATCATAGACAACTGACCTTTATCATCCTCCTGCCATAGTTTACAGTTGAGAAAACAAACTCAGAAATGTTCATTGATGTCCCCAAGGTCACAGCCAGGATTCGAACCCATGCATCCTGATTCTCAATCGAATGCTTTTTTTTGGTATTTTTTTTCAGGTAAAAATGTATTTCAATTAATTTTATATAAATCTATAAAAAATATTTGGTTTTATAAATCTTGGGCTTAATCTGGATTATAATCATAAGTACTATGTTGAATTCATTTTTAAAACAACCTTAAACATTTGTATGCCTATACCATCGAGTGCTAAGTACTAAGGAAAAGAACAAATTTAGATGACATTTTTGTCACATTTCTGAAGCTTAAAATCTATTAAGAAAGCAAGCTGACAGGTATTAGGAAGCCAAATTCTACAGAAAATACCCATGTCCACAGAAGTCATAATAACAATGTGTCATCTCCATAGTGCTAAAATTATCAGAGCTACACTTCTAGGTGTATGGATTTTTCAAAGACACTTTCTCTGATTACGGTCGATTTTTAAAATTGTACATCTTGTACATGAAATGGCATTTTTCAGTAGCATATTATGTGATGTATATGCTTTTATTTCTCTATTTAGATATATAACCTAAAATACTATAAGACAAACATTTACTTTAACAATTTATCAAATTAGCGAGGGATGACAGATTGTCCATTTTATTTTTCAGACCCACCTTTTCACACTTCTCTTTTGGTAAATGCAGAAGTTTCTTACTTGTCAGATTTGCTCATTCCTCACCATATCATTTGACCTTTCAGCTTGTCCAGCTTTATACTGAAGTGTTCTCACCCATTTCTATTCATGCTTTGATCTATACATATGTGGAAATATTTTTACTGTTTGCTTATTGATTAGAAATTTTGTCGTGAGCCTGGAGCTACATTGAAGTTCTAGCATTGTACCATTATCTATATGGCCTACAGTAAGATTTCTGTTCCTTCATTTTCTTGTTAAGAGCATGTTCAACATCAAGTCAGTCTGTCAAAAATAAATTCATTTCAATTGCTAACTGAATTTTATTTGACTTTTACAGGGAAACCTCACCCAACAAGTCATAAATTCTACCTAATCCTTTGTTCTTTTCTTTTGACCCCCTTTTTTTTTCATTAAGGAGTAACCCTTAATCTTCTTGGACTTTTGTTTTCTTTGAATTTTAGATATCAGACTATTATCAGAGATATTCAATATCAAGATATTCTTCCTAGAGCATATTTTTCTTCTGATTGCAGTTGCATTTATCTCTGGAAAAGGTTTTAAAATTATATATTTTACCTTTTATGATATCTTATAACCCATTTTCCAGATTAGGGCTCTTTCTTCTACCCACAATTGCCAAAATTTCAACCTTCTGTCTCCTCTATTTTTTTTCCTGGCAGAACTTTTTATATTTTGGTTGTTGATCCATTTGGAATTTATCATGGTATATGGTAAAAGATGCTGTTTTAAAATGGTTTTCTGTCGTATTGATTTTGAGTTTTCACAGTTCTTTCCTCCAGAGAAAGGCTCCTTTTTCCAAATAATAGTTAAGTTCAAAATTCTCTACCCATTTATTTCTCAGTCTAACTTATATAGTCTGTTCAACCAGTCTATTATCTAATTTTTTCCAGTGTCAAATTGTTTTAATAATTACGTTTTTATGATAGATTTTAAATATGATAGCCCTAGCCCCCTTCATATTTTTTTACCATGCCCCTTGCAATTCCTGACTCCTCTAAGAATTTTAAAATTTTGTCTAACTCTTATAAAGTGTCCCTTTGATAAGCAGATTCAAAGTAGCAATAATCTTTAGAGTAATTTTAGTACTATCATATGTTACTTTGTTGGCACAGTCCATTTATGAACACTCAACATTTCTCCAATTACTTTGGGCTTTTCGTATACAGGTTTTTTTATATAAGTTATTTATGTCTTGGCTGGTGAACTCCAAGATAATTTGATGTATTAGAAATACATGGAATTTCTCTCCCTCCTGAATTTTATTAATAAAATACAAAAACAAAGCTGATGATTTCCATGGGTTTGTTGTCTATCCTGTTCACTAAACTTATTGTCTCATTTACTCTTTTCCTCTTCTCTTTGCCTGTTGTCATCCTATTTTATGATGTTTTTACTACTGTGAGCATGTCTAGCACTTTGTCAAAGGCATCATTACATCACCCTTTATCTTATTAGGAAGATACGCATCATTACTCTTTCATATCTAATGCCGGCTCTTGATTTTAGATAGATACTTTTGCCCATATAGGGAAGGTTCTTTTATTCCTTTGCTTTGTTAAAGTTTTTTAAAGCATGCATTTTATCAGAGGCTTTATACCATGTTTGTTAATGTGATAACATTATTTTGATTCACATAATTATGGTGATAGTTTTCCTATGGCGAATTAGCCTTAATTTCCAGTATAGATAAAATTTGGTCAACATGACTAATTTTTAAAAGATACTGAAATGATAGCCTTTTATTAACATTGTATTTAACTTTTTACATAAATATTCATTGGTGATATTGCTACTTAGTTTTCTTTCACTCTGGTTTCAGTAACCTAGTTCTTTGATATAGCACAATTAATTTGGCTCTCCCTCTTATGGACAGAGCTGCCATATTGTTTTCTCTTTTCCTGTGACCTTTTACATGGGGGATATAAGGAAGAGCCTTACAATTTAAACATCTTTTAAACTAGTTTATAGCTTATAATCCTCTTTACAATCCTATTCTCTGTGCGTATTATTGTCCAATGTTTCACATTCTTTCTCCAGTTCAGTACTCAAATTTTAGTCATGAAGTTAAGGTGGTTTTAGCTTGGACATACATCATAACTAAAGGATTTGCGACTCACTTGGGTTCAGCTTCACACAGAAGATTATTGTCCCATCACTTTGTGAAGTTCAAGTTCTTTATGACAAATGTGTTTTTTAACTGTGTAGGTTACTGCTGTCCTTTCTTTGAGAAATCACCTCTGCCTATCATGTGCTCTTGCTTTAAGGTAATAATTGATTTCTCTTAGGGCCAGACCTTTTCTTAACCCTAGTTCACATCTTCTGGATATTTTATTAGATGGAGACCAACGTAGCTGCTTAACATTTTTCCTCCCTTTTCCCTTTGGAAAACTGTATAATTTAATGAGATCATCTTTTTCCAATGGAAAAGTAGATATAGGATAGAATCTTTAATCTTTTTTAACAGTTTGTATCACTCAGTTTTTGAAAGCCTTCTCTGGTTAAAATGATCTAAAGTGCAGTATGGTTTCAGTACTCTTCCATCCCAACACTTGTTACGCACCTAGGCCCTTCATAACCTCCCCCCTCCTACCTGGAGACTCCTTTTGTCTTCCTAACCCCCACATGCTCTGCAGTCCAGTGATATTGGCCTTCTGGCCATTCCTCAAACCAGACTCTCCATCTCTGAACTCCAGGCACATTCTCTCCCTGTCCTCCGGGCCTGGAATGCTTTCCCTTCTCATCTCCATCTCCTGGCTTCCTTCAGGTTCCAGATAAAATCTCACCTTCTGTAAGAAGTGTTTCCTGATACCACTTACGCTACAGCCTTCCCTCTATTGATCATCTCCTGCATGTATTATCTATCCTGCATGTATCTTGTTTACAAATAGTTGTTTGCATATCGTCTCCTCATTAAACTCTCTCTTACCTTTCTTTGTATCCTCAGTGCATAGCAGGGTGCCTGGCACATAGTTGGAGTTTAACAAATGCTTACTATCTCATTGGCTGACTGACCTACTGTGCATCAGGTTCTGTGAGAGGCTCTGGGGATACAGTATATGTACCCTAGTAAGCCAATGTGAACATATGAAAAGTAACTCAAAGTGATTTCATAGCAAGAAGAAACTTTAGAGTTTCTCTAACCTAACCACCTCATTTTCCAGATGAGGAAACTGAGTCCCATGGAGGTCACATAGGTAGCAAGCGGCAGATTTGAACCTAAATCCTCTGATTCCAAATGCAGTCCTGTTTGCACGGTAAGAATTCCACACAAATTAGCAAGTTGTGTGTGTGCTTCTCCTATCCAGTTCAACAATCGCCCCCAAGAGCTTCCTTTCTTTTTAATATCACAACAGTCCATGTCAGTTCTGGTTAAAGAACTCAGGAGGAAGAATACACTCAGAATCATGTGAAATCGCAGACTAAGCTTTACTGTTAAACACACCCACATCCCAAATGTCAGTGTCCAGTGGTAGCACCAAGACCCAGGGTAGTGTCGGAGAAAGAACAATCGACTTGGGCCTGAATCCTCCCCCTGTACCCAGTGCTGCATGACCCTGGGTGAGTCACTGAATTTCTCTCAGCCTAAGTTTCCTCACCTGCAAAAAGAGGATAACCCCTGTAGTACCTCCCTCACAGGGCTGTTGTGAGGAGGAAATCAGTCGTGGAGGCTGATGCTAGGCAAACCGGAAAGTGCAAATGTTCCCTGTTCCTAAAGGCTCTTTCAGCTTGGAGAGTGTCACCTGAAGAAGTATAGACATGTTCTGAAAAAATGACAGGTGAATGGAATGATTGCCCTATGATGAGTTACTCAGCACCACTTTAACATATGAGGTGTGACTGTAATGTAATGATATCCATTTCCATAAGCCATATACAAAAATCAGTCTCACTTTGTACTTCAGAAGGCAAATTTACACAGACCTATCACGAGGTTATAAATGTAGTGTTGAGGTTTTATTTTGTTTCTTAACTTATATTTGAATAACACTATGAAAAAATTGTTTTATCCTTACTTGGTCAACAACAAATTGACAGCCAAATACATGTCGATCTTTGTGATGCCCCACTGAGTTGGGCTTTTTTTTGGATCCTTAAGTAGCTTAAATAAATGCTGCCTGCCTGCTTTCCTCACATAAGTAAAAATGGGTAAAGAATAGTGACTCCCAAGAACTTTCATCACCAAAGCCAGACAGCACAAGTCCTCTTCATCCCATTTTACAGATGGAGCTCCTGAGACTCTGAGGGATGATGAAGTACCAGAGCATTTCCACACCCCTCTGTTCTTTCCTCCTTCACCACTTTCACCATCTATCCATCTGACTCTGTACTGATTGCATTCAGAGAGTTCCTCGTCTCCTTCCTCTTTCGCTATCTTTATCTTCCCACAACTTCCTCTTAGACGTCATCCTCTCCCTCTTTGTTCGTTCCTATCACCATTCCATTTTATTTCCTCTATACCTCCTTTGTTATTGTTGTTGTAAACAACATTTTGTTTTTTCCAATTACATGTAAAGATAGTTTTCAACATTCATTTTTATAAAATTTTAAGTTCTAGATTTTTGTCCTTCCCTCCCCTCCCCAAGACAACCAGAAATCTGACATAGCTTATACATGTACAGTCATAGTAAGCATATTTCCATGTCAGTCATGTTGTGAAAGAAAAAAAAAACAGAACAAAAGGGAAAAACCAGGGGGGAAAAAGTGAAAATAGTCTGCTTTGATCTGCATTCAGACTCCACAGCTCTTTCTCAGGATGGGGATGGCATTTTCCATCACGCGTCTTTTAGAATTGTCTTGGATCATTGTATTGCTGAGCAGAACAAAGTCAGTCATAGCTGACCATCACACAATGTTGCTGTTACTCTGTACAGTGTTCTCCTGCTTCTGCTCACTTCACTCAGCATCAGTTCACATATACACCTCCTTATTTGGAACAGAACTGATCCAAAGACCTCAAGGATGCTAGCAGTGTGCCTTCCACTAGCCAGCCACATTGCTAGGCAGGACAGATCTTCCAAGTTCTGCCTCCATGGTTTATTTCCAGACTGTGAGGTGAGCAGACTAGCAGAGAAAAATCTTTGGGAAGTTGAGGAAAAGGAAGGTGGGTGTAGAGCAAGTGGAGTCCTGTGGCTGGGTCATCACTTGGCAGCTCCTCCATGCGAGTCACCAGTCGTTTCACTAGGGCATCCTTAGTAGAGTTTACATTTGTTGTCCTGAGTTCTGGTTGTCTCATCATCTCCCTTTGCTACCTTGTGGCTACCACAGTGCCATAACCATGGGGGGAGGGGAGTGGGTAATACTAAGCATGCGCCAGCCATCCCGATGTGCCAGAGATCTTAGAGCCAGCTCTGGGAGCAGCTCTCCCAGGCTCCGAGGCCCTTTCATTGGTGCACAGATAACGCTCTTTCCTTCTTCCTTTTGACATTTACTTCCCAGAGGGTAGAGGGAGGGAAAGCAGATGTTACTGGGGACGTGATCATCCTAACCCTCTTGCATTCTCTCTGGGGTGCTACCTCACATGTTCCAGTGGCACTTCTTGGTGGGGCCCCACTCTTATTAGGGCCAGTCAGGCTCTCTCCCTTCTACCCCTCTCTAGCTCTCAATACCCAGTGGGAAAAAAATCAAATAGCCATTTCCCTCCCCCCAACTCTGGCCACTTTGTTTTCCATGGCTTTTTTCTGTGTTAAATTGTCCTGGAGCTCTGGATAATATGGGCAAGAGAGAAAAAAACATTTAAGTTTTAAAAGGATATTCCTTAAACCCCCCTGACTAGTAAGTACTTCATGGCCTATGGGAACAGAGTCCAATCGGAAAGATTTTTTTTTTAGTCATCAAGATAAAGGTGAAAATAGTGCCCTATATTTTAGGCTAAGAGGAAAAATTTGAGTAAAAGAATCCCTTTGTAAAATTTTTATCTGTTTTTCAAAGACATTGGCAGAGAGGCACAGAGAGGAGAATGATATTCCCTAGCCAAAAAGAACCAGGCAGCCTTAGTTTAAGATCTGGAAGATGAAATTTGTCATCCCTTTTGTGAAAGTCTCAGTTTGTTTAGTACAACAGGTTCTAAATAAATAAATAAATGCAGTGTTGATGAAAACATTTATCCGGCTTGCTTTTAGAAGAGAATCCAGGGGCTGATTAATAATAAGAAGAGAGCTGTCACAACAGTAGCCAGTGACAAAAACTCTTAAGGACTTAGTCTTTTTGGCGAAAAAAAAGAAAAGAAAAACGCTATCTTGTGGAGAAAGATGTGACCCTATTTTCTACTTCTTTCTACTTTCTACTTCTAGCCCAAAGATGAATGAAAGCTCTATTGCCTTCATACCAGAGTCATTTCTTTCCCACTCTATCCCCGATCCCGCTTAAAATTGTTGTTGTGTTAGGCTATTTTGTACTTTTGAGAGTTAAAATGATGAAAGATCTTTTGTAAGTTCAAAACACTCTGAAATATATATTCATGCACATAGTAGGTTCTCAATTAATATTTATTAAATGAAGATCTGGCCTATCTGAATAGATTGCATTGATCCTCATTTCCACTAGGATATTTTAATTAGTTACCATTCACAGGCCTACTTTACAGGGTTTTTTCTTCATTCAATTTATTCAGTTTTACATGGCTGAAAAATGGACAGTTTAAGCCACATTAGTAAGATAGCCATTTTGGTCTGACCAGTTTCTAATTTTGAACAGTTGAACAGTTTTTAAAAAGTAATTTTCTGATTTATGAGTCCATTGTTTCCGGTGTGTGTATATGTCTATGTATGTATGTATATTTGGTCCATTATAGTAGCCGTGTTAAAAAAATGTGCCACTTTTAGTATACAAGCTTTGTGACTAGGGGTGGAGTGGGGGAAGGGAGGGGAAACTAGGTATCAGAATATGAACAAGAAAAACAAAAGAATGAGAAAAGAAAAAGCAGAACAGATAAAGAAGGAGTAGGATAAGTGAGTGCTTTACAAATGAAAGCAGATGTATGAAATTACAAGCTGTCGGATCGCAACGGAAATGAAGATGATAAAGTGGTTCCCTGCACAGATTATAATTATTCATTTTGCCCAGTCCTGCATCCTTTCCCCATAATCCTCATGGGGGAGGGTGAAGGAAGGTACAGCAAAGAGATGATGCTTCCAACATGAGAGGGAAGGCTGAGAATCCGGAATGTCTCCGTAGCCAGAAGACAATTGCTTATTTTTGCAGTTTGGACTGATCCTGTTCACTTGCCGTTATTTTCTGTGCTTTCAAAGACATTTTTTCAGCTAACTGTCTGATTGATGAAAAGGACTGCGTTGTAACAAAAGTAACCGTAAAGTTTCTTTACAATCAGTATTGTTGGAGGCAGCCCGTATACTACACAGAAAAAGCATCATTAATAGGCTCTGCTTTGACAGCCGCAGCAGATGGATGGCCTGAATTTAGATGGTGCAGAAGAAATGGAGTAGTTTACACAGACCTGCCTAAAAAGATGTGTTTAATAATTGCACTCATAATTAGGTTGATTTTAACAGAAATGACAATCTCATAGGCAGCTAGACTTAAAAGGAAACTGTTATTACATTCAAATTCTATGAGAAGTATCACATAGGTATTCACCTAAATCTCATGTTTACCAGGAAAAAACAAATACATTTGAGGAGACATTTTAATAGGTCTGCATTCTCATGGCTTTAAGTAGGATTTTATACGTAGCAAAACTAGAGACACAAAGCACAAAAGTATAGAAAGAGCAAAAACTCTAGGTCTCTTTTATAGTTTGGTATGTTTCCATCTACCTGCCGCACCCTAAAAATGACATCTTAAGCCATTACTACAACTAAAGAGTATTAAAAAGCCATATCATCAGTTCAAGGTGCTGCTTGAACGAATACTGAAGGGCCTGAGAAGGGGGCTTGCCCTGTGATTTCCTTAGCGTTGAGGGGTTTCCAGGGAAGGCCTCCCACTCCCAGTGCCACTCTGCACTGTACAGCCTTCGCAAGGTGTCCGGAGCACAAAGAAGCTCAGTGACTCCCCCAGGGCCACACAGACACATGACTCGAACCCAGGTATTCCTAGCTCCTGTTAGCCCAGATTACCTCAAGAGGGACGTGTTTAAGGGGTGAAAACCCAATCACCGAGTCCTTTTATCAATTAAAAAAAAGTTAAATGACTTTTGAAGATTGCCTTTGCTTTCTTTTACTCTAAATCAGATATTATAAATTCAATCATACTAAAAAGTAAAAAAAGAAAAAAACTTTAGCCGGAATATATTCCATTGATGTCACTACTTTGCCTTTTTTTAGTGATCTCCAGTAACTATCAAACCTGCCTTGGACTTCTGATGCATTACCCACCAATTGGGGATGTACATTCACTTATCCTCAGGGCCCTTTTCCTTCGAGACCCAAAGGTAAGTCTTCTGGTTAATTGTTGATGTGGGGAGGGCCCTCATTTTCACATGATGTAGATAACTCCTATAAAGTTTACCCCTGAGTTGATGATAAACATTTGTCTAAAGTTTGTAGACCAAAAAGAGAAGCTGTCACTGACTTCAGAGACCAAAGATGCCACAGTTAATGGTATCGAAGGGTGTTGTGTGAAATGGGAGAATAAGTCTTGGTTTCCTCCAAAGGGCCTGGTTATGCCATTGTGCAGTGCTGCTAACTCAAACAGATCGTTCCCAACGACCTCCCCATACAGCCACATCTCATCTTTGGCGTCCCTCACAGGGGACCACGTGCCAAAGTAGAGCCTGGAGGGCAATAGGAAGACCAACAAACTCTATCTGGAAAACAGACCATCACTCGCTGTTCGCATTTACTGGATACTAAAACCCTGAATTTATTTGATCCAAAGATTATGCTTTTCTAAATCTTAGAGTTAGCAGTATTTCAAATGGATATTTAAACAGGCTCCAAAGCAGATTTGTCCTATGAAAGATGATAGCATTGCACAGAAATTTTCTTTACACTTCATAGAAAAAGTGTGCACTTTTACAACTAATGTTATATTTCTTGAAAATAAGAACATTTAATGATCTTAAAAAAAATCTGTGAATCCTTGCTGTTTTTTGAGCCAAACAAAAATATTGGATGAAGTGAGAGAGAGAGAAAGAGAGTGAGTGCTCAAAACCGAATCTAAGGATGCCAGGCATTGGATGATAATCGCAGCCTTTGGATCTTTGGCAGACCCCCCAAAACAGTTGTGCTGGCAGCTTTAGAATTGTCTTTGAGTCAGTCTGTCAGTTGGTTATGCTGCCAAAGCCGTCTCCGAGCTACCCTGGCCTCGAAGTTCAGGGCCCTTTAGATTCTGAAAGATTGCTTCACTTTCATCACTAGCTGACTCCTGTCCTTGCATCAGTCCTCCATTCTTTCTTTTATGGATTCAAAAATATTGTCTCCTCATACCTATAGCTATTTTCTGCAGAAATATATATTTTGCATCATTTCTTTTACATACAGAAATTTCTTTGAGCATCAGAAATATAATCCATCTTTTCTGTGATAGATCAGAAGTGCATGTAGTTTTTGAAAGATTTAGGTGGTGGCCTATGAAATCAGTCCCAAATCTATTTTCCTGTATTTTGGTTACAGACAACAATATTAAGAGATATTTGTAAAAAGGAGAATAAAGGTAGAAGGGAGAGTCAGTGCTAAACCACCAAATTTGAAATCCTACCTGTGTAGTTTTGTTTTTTTTTTAATTCAGTAGAAAAAAAAAGAGTGTGTCTTAGCTAAAACCATCTCTCTTGGTAATTTGTTCCCTAGAATAATGGAGTTCTGCTTCTCATGAATCGCTCACCTTGTTGCAGGATCCTGCGTGGGTCCATCAGTATTATTAGTGAATCCAGGCGCTTTTTCATGTTTCTGTGGCTTTAATAGAATACTTTTCACGAGCATAGAAATAGTGTACATATTATGACAAGAGGATAATAATGTAAAATCCAGAGGAAGTGACTCAACAAAGTACAATTAAATCTTCCTTTAACAGCCTCTTAACAAAGGGAATTCCCTCATTCATCCCTGATATTGAACCAAAATACTCAGCAGTCTTACAGAGTAAAAGACCTTAAGCATGAAAGTCAGAGTCTAATCTGTAAGCTTTGGGGAAGACCCAAGGAATGAGGTGAAAGGAAACCGACTGAGCTCGGTCCATTGCACTGACATTCATGAAGTGCTGATAGGGTAAAGGCAAGAAAAATAAAAACAGACAAACCCTGCACTAATATGGGGACCCAAAATAAGTCAAAATAGCAAGGGAGGCGCTTGGGTTCCATGCCTATATTAGGAACTAGCCCATTGCAAGCATTCCCTAAATGAAAACTAGTAGCAAAAAAAAGCAAATGGAATCCATCAGACTAAAAATATCCCAAGGAATGGATAAGCTATCCATTTGTTTGTAAAGTGGAATGTGATCATTCTTAACTCTTAACAGAACTAATTTGATGGCGAAGCTTTTCTAGCTCTAGAGTATGTACTATCCAAGTACAAGAGCTATAGGATAAGTTTACCTTAATTTATAGGAAAACATAAGAAAAAAGGGTAATCTAGCCAAGAAATAATAACCAGCTAGCATTTACGTAGAGCTTTAAGGTTTGCAAAGCATTTTATAAATATTACCTCATTTTTATCCTCACAAGAACCCTGAGAGGCTGGTGCTGTTATTATCCCTATTTTACAGAAAAGGAAACTGAGGCAGGTATCCGTTAAGTGACTTTCCCAGAGTCCCATGACTAGTGTCTGAGACTGGATTTCAATTCAGATCTTTCTGACTCCAGGCCCAGAGTGCTGTCCACTGTGTTAGCTGTGTTACCTGGCTGCCAACAAGTGATACTTTGCCTCAGTTTTTAGTAATTACTAATTTCAGACTAATTTCAAATTGCTAATTGTAGATCAGTAGGACTGAAAAAAATTCATCTATTTCCCCACAGAAGACACCTATGTATAAGTGAAATAACAAAAAGGAAGATTAAGATTAGTTATACAAATCTCCCATCAGTGAATTGTTCAAAGATGAGATTTGGAGGATGAAATCACGACCACCTCTGTACCAGGTACAAGTGGCAGTCAGGATAAGAGCACTTTGCAGTGTGACACTGTAATGACAGCATTTTTGCCCTGTAGCTATCCCCAAACACCAGAAGACACTGATAAATTGAGAACATATGAGTTTTTTAAATATAGGTTTAATTGGTTTTCATTTTTTAGCAGAAATTTGCCAGTTATTTGGCAAATGCTGCTTATTCAAACAAACTAAAATTAGTAGTTATTATAGACTTCAGTCAGAGCAATTGTATATTTCTCTGTCCCCCTAACAAATTTCATAGAATCTCAGTTGGACTAGGTCTCAGCAACCATCTAGTCCAACCTGTGTGAGGAAGCTGGGTGGCGCTGTGGATAGAGCAGGCCTGGAGTCAGGACTGGGTCAAATCCAGACTTAGACACTCACTAGAAGTACGGCTCTGTTTGCCTGAGTTTCTTACAGGGAGAATAATAATGCCACCCACCTCTCAGGGTTTTCACAAGGATCAGATGAGATCTTTGTCAAGCTCTTAGCACAGCACCTGGCACATAGTAGGCACTTTGTAAATGTTTGTTCTCCTCCCTTCCCCTGTCCCCCATACCTCTAAAACATCCCTGACAAGTGGTCCTTTGCTTGAAGACCCCCAGTGACAGGGTTTCTTCTTGAAACCAGTTCTGAACACTTGTTCTGAATAGTCACTTTTTCTTTATATCAAGACTAAATAGATTGTGTAGTTGGAAGAGAAGAGAATTAGGCATCGTGAGCTTGCCATGCCCAGCTCTTTCAGCCAGTCGTCGTGTGACAGCTAAAGCGCCTAATCGTCCTCAGTGGGCCTGTTTGTGTAGCTTCCCTCCCAGGTGTGCCCAGAACATAACACAGTATCCCGACGGGGTGTGAGCAGGGCAGAGGACAGCGTCCAGAGAACTGGACCTCTGCAGAGGGGCCCACGGCCTCGATGCTTTGTGGCTGCCTTGTCATGCTGTTGTCTCTTGTTGGGCTTGCTGCTGGTGTTGAACCATAATGCAGTGTAACGTCATTTGGAATTAAAATATTTCTTGATGTATTTTAGTAAAACTGGTCAAAATTAATTAACTCTTTTGAAAGTCATTATGTAACGACAAACAAGGAATGCCAGAGGGTATGGATGAAAGTTTAAAACAGTCTATGAAAAGATTAAAAATAGCTAAAGCAGTAGGACCTAGAAGTACTCTAAGGTATATCTGAGGATTGAGATGTGGGATTTAATACAGCAGTCTGCCAAAAGATGTCCGAGTAACTAACCTAAGGCAGATTAATCGAGTAGCATCAAGGAAGGACTTTGGTGTCTCCTCAGGGCCACAGGAGCTCTTGGAGCCACAACAAGGTGGAGAAAGGAAGAAATATGTCCCTGGAAAGCTTGGCGGCAAAGTAGAAATACGGAGACCTTAAGGAATACTGTCTTACCAATTAATCTATTGTTCTATATACTTAATGAATGAACTAGTATCACTCATACCAGGGGCAGAGGGAGCACCAAGGGTTCACTGAATAATAAAAGACGTCAAGCTCATCCTGCTACCAGATGAGGTTTCTAAACACCGCCCCCCATCTTCTGTTCCAAGGCTGTCTGCCTGCCTTGTTTCTTCTCATCTTTCCATCTTTATCTCTACTTTTTGCCTCTTCTAATTCCTAATTGCCTAATACCATGTTGCGGGTAAGAAATCGATCATTTCTGAAATACTTTAGACAGAGGAATGAAGTTACTATCACTCCTTCCTTTTCTGACAGTAGATAGTGTGAAAGTATTGTCTTTACTCCTTATCTTTGTCGCTTAGTGGGCATAGGAATGGGATGGGTAAGAAAGATAACACGTGAAACGTGGGCAGTCATGAAGTGCTTAGAGTGAATCATAAGATAAAAACATTGGAACTAGTGCCCAAAATATTTGTAACAAACTACATGGTTAAAATCTTCTAAATACTATGGAATCTTTGTGTAGACTCTCAGTACATATAGTTGAGCATGAGACAAGAAATAAAAATTTATCCATGCACTGAAAGATAGTAATATGTTGTTTTAGTCTTGGAATTAAGTGGCGGGGGCATGGGCAGGGTGGGATTCTATGAGATTGAACCACAGGAATTAGACATTCTGAATCTTGGTCATTGGAATTCTCCTAGCAAGCTTTTATCTTTGAAAAGAAAACTATTTGAGCCTGTGGTAAAATAATGAATGGAACTTCATATACTTAGGTAGTCTGAATGTTGTTTGAGGTTTATGAAAATCTATTCTGTAGGAAGAAATGGGATGGCAAACACGTACTACTATATGAAAAATTGTCACAGACTCTTGGACCCCATATATTATAAATATGGTTTGTAGGCTTCTCTTGTCAGCCTCCTGTCCTAATTGTCTCATTTTCTTTTCTTTGGTCATATCACTAGCGCAGAATAGATTTTCAAACAGAATCTCTTGGTTAAACTAGAGGGAGAGGAGGGCCAGTTGAAAAATATGAAGTGATTAAAAAACAGAGTTCCAACCAGAGTTGTTCAAATAAAAAAAAATTTTAAAACCCAATTAGAAACAAAAGTCATAGAAAATGTGAACATATTGTGTTCCTTAAATAACCAGATGTTCCTTCTCTCCTGAAGGCAGTAAGGGCTAGGAATAAAAGGTTTAAAACTATTGTTTTAAGTTAACTGTGAATTTTGCAAATCTGTTTTTACCCTTTAGCAAATAAAATTCTAATACAGCAACATAAGCAAAGTAATTTTCATCATTGGGCGTTCTTATTTGTATGTTGTTGTGTGTGTTGAAGTGTTAACCTTATCACAATGACTTATTACAAATGAAATACAGTACATAAAAAATTACCATTGTAGATTCCATGCTAGGAACTTGCCAACTCTCCTTTGTCAGTCTTGGAGGCTCAAATGTTTCTGAAGAAATATGCCTCCTAAGTTGGTAAGCAGCCCTTTTGCTGGGGCGTGTTACTGTTTGCAGAGGAAACTAGTTAGAAATAAGGCAGTTTAATTTCACAGAGCCATTCGCGTATATATAAACTGACTATAAAAATATATAATGTGCACTGTGATTATACTTGTCCAATTCAAATAGGGCCTCCATGTTTGAGATGATACTAACTTTCGTTTCTTTATCTGAATTGTAAAATGTCAGATTTTAAGAAAGTAACTCAATTAAACATTTACTCACAATGCAAAAATGAAAATTGTATGTATATATGTGTGTATATATACATGTGTGTATATATACGTACATAATATGAATGGAAATGCACGTGACAACATCAGTAGCATTGAATGACTTCAGCAAAATGAGTCTTGTGCAGAAATTAGTGCTTCAGTAAGTAAATATTCTAAAAATGGAGAAGGTCAGAGGAAATTTAATTTAATTCCTGCTTTTAACTTAGTGGTGTCTAAGCAGTAGTGACTCCCCAAATACATAGATCCCTGGCTATTTGAACAATGTTCATAGAATGTCAGTTTAATGATCTTTTCATGATGCTGCTTTACCTGCCAGAGACTTCTGAGGGCCTGAAAGACTGACCGCTTGGTTGGTCTATCGGTACAGAGGCTTCCTTTTCCTTCTATTTTTAATCGGTCTCCCCTCTTCCTCCCCCCCAAAAAAATGGTTTCTAATGCCTCCTTAGTTGAGGATAGTACCAGAGAGCTGGAAATTTACTTGATAATTGACATTATGAGAATTTGTTTTGTTCGTGCTTTTTTTGTTAGATTGTTCTCATAACGAAGATATGAAGGGAAAAATAGTTCCTGATGTTGCTGCTAACATTACCATTCTTTAAGCATCATATTACACGTAACCCATCAGAAATTTATTTCATCAATATTTGGGGTTTTGCTAATAATCAGATATATTTTTATATCCAAACCACTAAGCACATGTTTTGATTACAGATAAATACCCAAGAAAGTTTTGTTTATGAATTCATCCAACTTTTAATAATTACAGAGATTAACAACAATAATATGAAAAGTGCAAAATTGAACTAAATGGTTTTTATTGACCATATTTTTCATTAAGAAGTATGACCATGTATTTCTCTACCCCAATTCATATTATAAGTCCCTTAAATAATTTTATATTTGTTTTGTTACATTTTAAATATTTTTCAATCATACTTAATTTGTTTTGCCAGAAATGTTGTGTTCAGTCAGACTAGATTGATTTCAGTAAGGTAATGAAATATTCTTGAAATTATAATTCTAGTTAAAAGTTAATATTCTATTCTTCCTCAGGCAACTATATTACCTAGTGTCTTAAATGGCTATATTAAAAACATAAGAATATCAAAGTTTAAGAACTTCCGGGGTAGGGAGGGGAGGTTATAGTATACTCCTTTAAACCTAAGTTACTCTCTTAGAGTATGTGAGATACTTAAAGAGACTTAAGCATCCTCACAGTTCACTTTAGCAGACAGTTGTTAAGGACCTACTATGTGTCAAGCACTGTGGTAGGTGTTGGCAATACAAAGAAAAAAATGAAACAGTCCTTCCAGAATAAAAAGTGACTATTTAAAGTAGGTTCCTGGGTTTTTAGTTGAAGAAGAAAACTCTAGAGGTAGTGAAATATGACTGTGCTGAATGTGGTTTGAAATAAATAGACCATGGCTATGATTTGGAAATCTTTGTTTATAGAAACAAGGTAGTATTTACATTAGCAGAATCTGACCTGCCGTCCTACCCCAGGGAGGGAAATGTGTTATTGCTCAGTCACGTCTGACTCTTCATGACCCCATGGACCCTATGCACCAGACCCTTTTATCTTCCACTATTTCTTGAAGGTCATTTTTGTTGTTTCTGTGACACTATCTATCCATCTCATCCTCTATCATCCCCTTTTTTCTTTTGCCTTCAATCTTTCCCAACATCAGAGTCTTTTCCAATGAGACCCATCTTCTCACCAAGTGGCCGAAATATTTAAGCGTCAGCTGTAGTATTTGAGCTTCCAGTGAATAGTCTGAATTGATTTCTTTGAGTATTGGCTGATTTGATTTCCTTGCTTTCCAAGGGACTTTCGGAAGTCTTCTTCAGCACCACAATTGGAAAGAGTCAGGTCTGTAGCACTCGGCTTTCTTTATAGTCCAACCCTCACAACCATACATTGCAACTTAAAAAACCGTAGCTTTGACTGTACAGACCTTGATGGCAAGGTAAAGTTTCTGCTTTTCAGTATGTGGTGCAGATTTGCCATAGCTTTCCTTCCAAGGAGCAAGCATCTTTTCATTTCATGACTGCAGTTGCCTTCCGCAGCGATCTTTGAGCTCAAGAATATAAAATCTGACACTACTTCCATTTCTTTGCTCTCTGTTTGCCAGGAATTGATGGGATCAGTTGCCAAGATCTTAATTTTTTTGATGTCAAGCTTCAAGCCAGCTTTTACCCTCTCCTCTTTCACCCTCATCAAGAGGCTTCTTAATTCTTAATTAATTGTGGGGGATGCTTAAATGATTACCAGAAAGTGATAGAAGAGCTCATCAAATATGTCTTTTTTATGCAACCTTAATTTTTCATCTTCTCTCGTAGTGTTCTAAATAACCTATCTGTTAATCACATAATATGATGGTGACCCATCATGTACAAATACTTTAGGAAACAATCAAAATAACTGTAAGAGAGATCCATTTTTAAGAGGCATGCTCTCATATCTTGATTACTAATAGCTGCTGTTTATAGAGAGATTTAAGGTTTTCAAAGAGCTCTTCATAAGTTAACTCATTTGATCCTCACAGCGACAGTGTAAGGTAGGGACTATTATTTTCCCAGATCACAGATGGGGAAACTGAGCTGGGCAGAGACTAAGTGATTGCCCATGGTCCCACATCTAGTGAGCACCTAAGGCTGACTTTAAGCTCACATCTTCCTGACTCCAGGTCCATTGTTTTATCCACTGCACCACCTAGCTGCCTGGGTATTTCTTCAGATCTAAGAAACTGGATTTTCACAAGAAGGCTGGCTTCTTTCAGTTATTTATATTTTTAAAAACAAGCCAAGTTCTTAACCTTTTCTATAAGCATCTTTACCTGTCAGGCTGCAATGATGAATTGTATCAAAATCCACGACAATGGTCTGATTGCTGTTTTTGCTGTTTGAAATCTGATAATGTGGTTAATCACTTTTGGTTTATAAAGGAATTTGTTTTTAAAATAAAAGCATGAACTTGGAACAATTTCTCTAAAATTTCTAAGTCAGTTAATTTAAAGAAAAATTGTCAAATATGTTGATAATTATAGATAATGCCAATTTTTAAAAAAAGAGAAAATAGGGGGCAGCTAGGTGGCACAGTGAGTAGAGCACAGGCCCTGGAGTCAGGAGGACCTGAGTTCAAATCCAGCCTCAGACACTTGACATACTTACTAGCTGTGTGACCTTGGGCAAGTCACTTAACCCCAATTGCCCCGCCCTCCACCTCCAAAAAAAATGGCAAAAAAAAGAGAAAATAGCCATCTTGATGTACTTATCATTTTTATGCTAAGGGGACATTCAAACAAATAGAACACTCACAAACCTATATTATTTGCTGTATCCAAAGTAACTCTTATTCTCCTAACTTCTAAATCAAGTAACTTTTTTGTGTTGCTTATTTTTTACCTTTCTGGAGTTTTTGACACCGTTGACCACTCTCTCCTCCTAAATATTTTCTTTCCTTGAACTTCCTCGACCCTCTTTTCTCCTAGCTCTTCTCTTGCCTGACTCACTTTTCCTTTTCAGTCTGTTTTGGTGCAGCGCCATTCGTGCCTCGTCCCCTTACTGAGACTCTGCCCTCTCTTCTCTTCCTAATACTATGCTCCTTCACTTGGTGACCTTGTCAACTTCTATGGGTTCAGTGATCATCTCTGTGCACATAGATACAACATCCACCTGTCCAGCCCTTACCTCTCTCCTTATTTCTTATCCAGCATCACTAACTACCTTCTAATTATCTCCACCTGGATATCGTGTCAACTAATTAAACTGAACATGTGCAAAAAAAATTCATTTTCTCTTACCTCCGTCCCCTCGATCCACCCCCCCTCCCCCCACTAATTTCCCTATTTCTTTCAGGGTGCCACTGTCCTTTCAGCTGCCTGCATTCTCAGTCTCAAAGTCTCCCTCTACACTTCACCTCCCCTCCCCCCAGCCATATCCAATCAGTTGCCAAATCTTGTTGAATCTACATCCACAGTGTCTCTCAGATGCATCCCCTTCTCTCCCCTCACATAGTTACCACCCACCCACCCACCCACGTCACTTCTTATTTGGACCATCACAGTAAACTCCTGGCTGGTCTTCCTGCCTCCAGCTCCTCTCCCTTACAATACATCCTCCACGGAGCTCCCCTAAGTATTTTCATTGACTCCTCTCATCAGGGAGCTTCAGTGGTTCCCTATTTCCTGTGTAATAAAATAGAAATTTTCCTCTCCTGGCCCCACTCCTGACTCTCCAGACTTTTTCACCTCTGTGTCAACAGCATTCTTGCCATGGAGACGCCTTCCACCCCGTGCCCCCTCCTCCATTGAGTGAGTTCGTACCTGGCTCCGCTGTTTCACGAAAAGCCGGGACTATCCGCCCTCACTCATCTACTACACTCTTGACTAATATCAGGACTTTGTCACCTCGTCTACCACCCGCCCAGGTTCCAGCTCCCTTTTATGAGTTGTTTTTTTCCTATTAGAATGCAAGCCCCCTGAGGGCAGGAATTACCTTTTTTCTTTCTCATTCGTATTACTAGAGCTTAGCACAGTGCAGAGTAATTTCTAAATAAACGTTTTATCTGTCCATCTTCTGTTTGGTATTCAGAGTCTTTCATAGTCTGTGTCCAGCCTATCTTCACAGACTAATTACACTTTAATTTCCCTCGGGAATCCCAGGTTCTATCCGAATTAGTTCATTTGTTATTTCCCATACTTCTCACCTGCCTTTCCATAGGCCACCTCCTCTGCCTGGAATGTTCTTCCTCCTCACCTTGGTCTCATGGATTCACAGCTTAGGAAAAGCTCCTCCCCCCTTTTCTCCTCCCCCCCCATTATTAGTGCTCTCCCTCCTACCCCAAAATTATTTTGTATTTACTCTGTGTATTTGTATCTCTAGAACCTAACACGTTGGGTGGCCCATGGGGGCTGTCTATGCCAGTTGAATTCATACTAAGTATAGTATTCTGCTTTCAGATAAAGACAAAGAAATGTGGGTTCAACTCTCTCTTTCCAAAAATAATCTTTTTACTTATCTGTGCACACACATAGAATGTAAGCTCCTCGAGAGCAGAGACTAGTTCTGTTTCCTGTCTCCTAGCATGGCGCCCAGCGTATAAGACGCCACATGGTAATGAATGTTTATTGAATGTAACTTGCTTCTCTTTCTTAGTAAGAGCCTGTTAGCTGATGACTAAACAGACTCCCAAATAGAGCTCGTTCATAAAATACTAAATAAGTACTTGTGAGGGAGGCAGGAATTTGATGGCATGAATTTTTTTTTATATAATACCTTATTCACTTTGGTGTTTTTCCTTTCCAGTTTTCAATAATAAATATGAAATTTATTTTCTCCATGTTGTTGCTTTATGGAAGCTATAATGCTCTCAATGAAGGACTGGTCAGAGTAGTTAGAAAAAAGTAAGCAAGCCGGAAGTGTCGAGAAGAGGATTTGAACAATGTTGAACACTGCTTCACAGTGTGTTCTTAGGGAGAAGGTAGGAGACCAGGGTTCAAGTCCTAACCCTGCAAGTTCTTAACTGAGGAACAGAAAGACAATCACTAACCGTCTCTCACCTCATGTTTCCTCATGAATAAAATGGAGATGATTATGTTTTTTCCTCCCACATTGGGTTATTCTGAGGAAAGGTACTTTAGCAAGGGTTAAATGGTCAGAAATATGAGTCCTTGTTGTTCTTCACTGTTAATTCCTCCAGGGCAGTTAGCTTCCCTTCTGAGCCCCCCAGGCCCTTTGTGGCCCAAAGGACAGATAAGTTTGTGGTCTGAACTGTGGAGGTCACACTGGGAATCGCACAGATAAATCAAACCTCCATTAACTGCCAGAGAGAAAAGAAATGTCCAGAGTCATCTGGTGTAGCCGCTACGCCAAGGGACACCCACGCTGCCCTGTGCTAAGAATTAGGAGAGAGAAATCTGGCATGCCCCCTTCTCAACTGTCTGCAAAAGGTGAGACAGCGTTCAACTTTGCAGGCCTGGAAATCCTGCCTGCCCACCAAAGCAGGAGCATTTTCAGACAGGCGCATTGTGCTCCATACTTAGGCCTCAATTAGCAGAGGTACTACTGAAGAAACAATTCAGTCCCAGATTTTTCATTTTGCCTTTCTTGTAATTCCCGGCCCAGCCAATACTTTCACCAGCTGGCTGTCCTGTAAAAAAGAAGAGCAGAAAAAAGATTTTAAATACCCATCAGCAATAACATCCTGGGTTCAAGCACCACAATAGCATTGCATTTGTTGAGCCACGAGTCAAAGTCAGAGTCTCCCAGGCCCTCTCTATATCACAGCCCTGCTCCCTTTGTTCATTGGACTCCGATAGGATATTTAGCACACCGTCTTCGATCTGCTTCTGAGGACCACAACTTTGTTCCTCTTCTGGGCCAAGTTCTTGGCATTCAAGTCTCAGTGATTCTGTTTGCAGCTTGTGCCAACTCTTTGCTTCACCTTCTTTGGATTCCTGCAGCCTGCCTTCTGACCATTTTAGTGTTCACATTATCACCTTTCCCATAGGGCAGATAGAAGAAATAAAATCATATTAAAAACTCAAAGTAGGCAATTTTACCACAATTTAGAATCTCTCATAAAGGTTTTCTTGGGGAAGGAGATGGAAGCTATTGGATAAAATAAGATTTGGAAATTTTCTGTGGATTTCAATTACCCATGTCTCCCATTGGGGCAAACTATTCAGGTGTTAATTAGATTATCTGTGCTGATACCTCCTAATCTCAAGTAAGGAAGTTGGGAGAAAAGCAAAACATATAAACAAGTTACAGAATGCTCCATCACTAGTGTTGGTTTGTTTCTTCTCTTTTCACCTTATGAAGATTTTCAACCACATGACATCAGCAGCTACTGCCTTTGAAGAAATTATTCAGTGATGGGGGAGAGTGAAGAGAAGGGAGGGGAGATGGAATTAAAAATGGGAACCAACCCATCCCTTTGTCCCTGTGGCCCATGAAGATGTGCAGGGCGTCAGCACAGTCAAGGGTGTCAGCACAGTCCAGAGCGTCACTTGCTCACTGTGATGATCTTCCTCAATTTCACTGGCTTCTGGAAAAATAACATGAGATAGTTTCTCTCCTGCCCTCTTTAGAAATATTTATCATATCTTCGAGAATATCTTTCCTGCAGGAAAACAAAAGTTTAGTTTGTAGGTTTTTTGGTACATTGCCATCCACATGCTTTTGACAGCCTTTTGCAGCTCTTCATCTGCAGTGTCTGTTGGAAATGAGTTGAAGGAGGTATGAATTGATTAATCTGTGAGATTTTTCATGAAATGGCTTAGTCTCTTGGCTGACCAGTCTTCGTACTACAAGAATTTTTCTGTTAGTAACTTGATTGCTTGTGGCCCTTTTCCATTCTAGTTTCTATAGCACAAGTGTTGAAATCTTCCTTAACACTTCATTTCTCTCTTTTTTCCCCTCTAACTAAAAGAAACAATCTTATTTATTCCTTTTGAGGTACTACTTTAGGCTGTTAAATTGTCTTCAGGGATCAGCACTGAGGAGAACATCAAGAAAGAAAAACAAAGAGAGAGCCTGAGTCGTTTCCAGAAAATCAGTTACGCCTGCACTCTTCTCATCTTTCCAGTTAGCTTCATTCTAAATTTTTTTCCTGAGGGTTCAAAATGAATTTATATTTTTTTACATAGCACTTACTATAGAGTACCTATTGACAGGAATGCAAAAGATTGCTATTTAAGCTCACTAGTTCTTGGGAATGAGAATTAGAGAACAACCTAGAAGTATCAAAGAACATCGAGCAAATCCAAATTTTCAAAACACCTTAGGGATCTTTGAGGCCCAACCATTAGCCTCCACTTTTAATACAGTGTCACTACAGATCCCCTAATATTCATACCAAGGACAGGAACACCAGAAAGTTGCCCAGATGACATAAAGCACAGCCCCAGGGAACCTTGCCTTGTACTCCTAATGGAAGGTCATGTTGGCAACCCTCTCCTGTAGCTTCCTTCACTCCATCCTTGTACACAATTTCCCACAAATTACAGCATATTGCAGCTAATCACCAAAAAACACACCAGCTGCTTTCTGTCTCTCTGCCTCCACTAGATGGATGCAAGAGGCAAGGTTTCTAGGTACAGCCCTTGGAGATACCCTCTGTCTACCACCCTGGTCTCCCTGTACTTGGTTCCAGTATGAGGGGTTCCAGTATGAGTGACTAGATTGCTATTCCCTTCCTTCTTGGGAGTCAGTATCTTTATACTGAAGAGCTAGGGGCTGTGATGACAAGACATGACCAGGGCTAGAGAATGTGAGAGACAAAGAATGTCAAACAAAATTTTGCTAATGTCGATAATAACGTAAACCATCCCTGATTAAACAGGGCCAAAGATAGTGAAATTTTGGAAGAGGCCATAGAACAAAAGCATCTCATTTTCTTGTTTGTCACTTGTTAATTCTTTTGATTCGGCCTTCTTAACAGCTAGAAGGTGGGGCATAGTTAAGGGTGTTTTTTTTTTCTTTCCTACATGTATTTGATTTGTTATTATACTTATATTGAGAAAAAGGAGAAAGAAAGAAATTAAAGCATACCTAGCAAATCTAGACCATGTGTTGAAGTGGCTCCATCTGACTATCATAGATGCAGAATTATAGATCTATCCCCCTAGAGATCGCATGTTAACCAATTCTGCCTGTCAGCAGCATATAGAGGGACATCTACCCTTTGCCATTGCTGACTTTTCTTTAATATTATTGCCAGAAGCTGTAATGGAACTATGATAATAAGTTACTGATTCTATCTGGCTGACATCCTAATCACCCAGAAAAACTTAGGGAGCAGTGTGAGACCTCATTAGTTGCCAGTCAGCTCTCTGATAACTTCTTCATTCATTTGCAGAATCATAGAATTTTGAAGCTTTACAGGACCTTCGAGAGCCTCTCATCCCACCCCACCCCCCATTTTACAGACAGGAAAACCATTAGAAGTATAGTGACTTGGCCTAAGGTCATCATACAGTTAGCAAAGGGTAGAGCCACAATTAAAACTGGACCTCCCAACTCCCAAGCCACTGTTCATTCTGCTCTGCTACAGTCCTGAAGAGACTGCTGACATAATAACATTACTGAGATTGTTTGCCACCTTCCCAGTACCTATATTGAAAGCAAACCTGGGTCCATATTTTTCAGACTTCTTCCTACTTACTTGACTATCTCCACAAGAACAACATTGGGTCAAGTTGTTATGCTGTTCTTTATGGTTCCAACTTTGAACGTTGGGATGATAACCATGTGGTTGATCTTTGGTGAGTTCTTCATGTCCTTTGCAGTTCTTTTATGATAGTAGACCATAATTTAGTCTTTCTTCCTTCCTCCCTCCCTCTCTCCCTTTCTCCTTTCCTCCCTCTCTCCCTCTTCCTTCCTTCCTTCCTTTTCTCCCAGTTCACTCTGAAGCTCATAGATTATTGGACCACAGTAGGTCCCTGCCCAGGCTCCACTTAATGGCTGTATTTTGGGCCCTCCTGGCTTAGAGTGAATGTCAGTGGTAACTGTTTCTGTTTGGAACAGGCACTCTTAGGGTCTTCCCCTCTCAGCTTGATGTTTTTTCTTTTTTCTAATTAAAGGGGACATCCCTTGACTCACTTCTTAAAGAGGCATATTCACTGAATTGGCTTTACCTCACTCTGAGTACATGAAAAGGCCTTAGCCTAAAGGGGCCAGGTTCACCCATTGCATCCTGGGTCATCTCCAGTCATCCTGATGAATATCTGGTCACTGGACCCAGATGGCCCTAAGGAGAAAGTGAGGCTGGTGACCTTGCACAGCCCTCCCTCACTCAAATCCAAGTCAACTGCAAGTCATATCATTATTTCCTTGATGTCATGGTCCTCTTTGAAAATGAAGGACAAATACAACAACAACCAACTGACCTACTGTGTGCCAGGTACTGTGCCGAGTATTTTGGATACAGATAGAAATGAAACAACTCTTGCCCTCAAAGAGCTTTCATTCCATCGGAGGAAACAAGAAACATATACAAAATTGTGTGAGTGAGTGTGTGAGAGAGAGAGAGAGAGAGAGAGAGAGAGAGAGAGAGAGAGAGTGTGTGTGTGTGTGTGTGCAGAGAGAGAAAGGGAGAGAGAGAACATTAGCAGCTACAGGGATTGTCTTCACGTGGCAGGTAGCATTTGAGCCAGATGTAAAAGGACTCTAGCGTGTCTAAGAGGCAGAGAGAAAGATCAGGAATGTATTCCAGAAATAAGAGATCACCTGAGCAAAGGCACAGAGAGGAGTGTAAGAAGGGGAGTAATGTATAATATGGCAAAAAGGGTATAATCTCAGGATTTTATATTTGGAAGGGACCTCAGCAACCATCTAATCCAGCCCATACTCAAAAAAATGCCAGTTCTAACATACCTGATCTGATTCTAACATACACTGATCTGATTTTCCAGCCTCAGCTTAAAGACCTCCAGTGAGGAAGAACTTTCTACCTGTTGAGGTGACCTCTTTCCACTTTTGGAGTTCTCATTGTTAGGAAGTTTGCATTTTTGCCCATTACCATTGATTCTGCCCTCCAAAATCAAACTAAGCCAATCTAATGGTTCTCCCACATTCCGTGATAAAACAGAGATATCATGGACTGCCCCAGTTTGCCCTTCTCTAGGCTAAACACCCCAATTCCTTCAACTGGATAGGTTGGAGCTAGTTGCCAAACAGAGAAATGTGATTTTGATCCTAAAAGAAATATGATAGGGAGCCCCTGGAGTTTGTTGATTAGGGAAATGCCATCCATTATCAAAGCTGTGCTTTAAGAATATCACTTTAGCAGCTGTGTGGAGGGTGGATTGGAGTGGGGAGAAACATGAGGTAGAGAGACCAGTGAAGAGGTCAGTGTGACACTTCTAAAAAAGCTGTCAAGTTCATAATATTGACAATATCTGGGGATATAGAGATTCAGTTCAATTCACCAAGCATTTATTAAGTGCCTGCTATCGCATATTCCCTGTTCTCAAGGAATTAATAAGAGGCCAGGACAAACGCACAAATAACTATAATACAAATTGTAATATAATGGCACACAGCAGGGGTCTATGAAGAGTGGTGTGAGAGATTGGAAAAGAGAGAAATCATCCCTTCTGAGTGTCATTCAGTCAACAAGGATTTTTTTAAAAGCATTTATAATGTGCCAAGTCCCTGTGCATAGCACTGGGAATACAAAGGCCAAAAAAAAAAGTCCCCTGCCCCCAAGCAAAGTGCGTTCTAATTGAGGAAACAAGGTAATATTCAGATGCATAAAAGATCTATGCTCAGTAGGTGGAAGGTAATGTGAAAGGGCATGACCTCTGTGGGTAAAGGGCCAGGAAAAGTCCACCTGCAGAAGGTGCACTTTGAGCCCAGTCTCGAAGGAAGCCAGGGGTGCTAGGAGACTTTAAGGGAGGGGACCGAACATGCTGGTCAGCCCTTGGGGCGACACCCTCTGCCTCATGCTGGCCTTGCTCCCCTCACAGGGGACAGGGTACTAGACGAGCCAGCTCTGGACCCGACACACTGCACCAAGGCCACCCTCCTGCCATTTCCCCCTCCCCTCCTCTGCCTCCTGCTCTGAAAACAGAATCAAGTGACACTTTCATTCCTAGAAAGAGTGGATGAGGTATTGCCCAATCATGCTACCCTTCCATTCCTGAGACTCCTCACAACAAAACACGACTCCCTGGCTACCACACTCCAATGCACACAGTCTTCCTCTATTGAAAATAAATTCCTTAAAGGCAGAAATTGTCTTCCTTTTCCCAGTGCCTGACACATAGCAAGTGCTTAATAAAATGTTGTTTTATTCATTCATTAAGCCAAGCATCCTTATTTTGAGGGTTTTCAGTCAGGATACCTATGACTTTGACCATTCCAACTGGTAGGATCTAGACTCAACCAATTTATTTGATTTCCCAGTCAGTCAACAAGCATTTATTAAGACCTAAAATGTGCCAAGCATTGTACTAAGCCCCAAGGACACAGAAAAAGGCAAATACATCCCCCTGCCCTCAAGGAATTCACATCCTAATTGGGGCAACAGTATGTAAATAACTAGATATATACAAGATCTATGCAGAATAAATTGAAAGTAATCCCAGAATGGGAGGCAGTGATACCTCATGAGATTAGGAATGGCCTCTGGTAGAAAGTGGAATTTGATCTGAGTTTCCCAGGAATCTGGGGAAAGTAAGAGACAAAAGTGAGAATAAGAACATTCCAGCAATGGGGAGTGTAGGGGAAAAGGGGTGTAAGAAGACTGGAAAGGAGGGCCTGGTTAGGAAAAGCTCTAAAGGACTTTGTATTTGATCCTGGAGGTAATAGGGAAACAATAGAGTTTATTGAGTAGGTGGCTAACACAGACAGACCTACACTTTAGGAAAATCATTTTGGCAGCTGAGTCAAGGTTGCATTACAGTGGGGAGAGGCTTGAGACAGGGAGACCAATTAAAAGGCTGTTGCCAGTAATTTGCTGACAAGAGTACCTGTAAGAACAAATGAATAAATAATCCAGCCCTCTGTAACAAAAGTTAATAGGTGAACAGGAGGATTTGCACAACAGTCTTCTATGAATTTTGATAGCATTTTTGGCCCATCTAGGATTTCACTAATACCAAGTGAATGTCCACAAAGGAATAATCAGCCCCTTCCACCAAGAGAGCCATCTCCACAGACCATTATCTGCAGGGCCACAAACAGAATGTTGTAAGAACAAAAGGGACTCCAACCAGAACCCCCCATGAGAGAGAAGTATCACTGGTAGAACAAGAAGAAACCGAGTCATAATTGTTAACTGAAATGACTATGACCAATACATTCATTCAGTTCACCTTCCTTCTGAGACCAGTCTAATTCTGCCGTAACCCCACAATTCAGATCAGGCTTGACCTAGAGGGACCATCACTGTTTAATTCTGCTTGTTACTTAAGGAGTAAATTTGCATAGCAAATTCTTCTGTTTGTGTTGTGTTCATGCTCTTTTCAGGTGAAAGCACACAAAAATTACATTGACAGTGTGATGGGGCAGTATTCACTTCTGTTCACCTGAAGTTGTGCCTCATGCGCAGTCTGGAATTAAGATAGAACAATGAAATTGACTCCAGCTTTGGGAGGAGGGGATGATGACAGGAGACCACAAAAATGGCCTCATGGTGTCTCATAGGTAAACCGCTGTAGCCTTCATGCTGACATACTTTGAACAGAAAGGTTAAGAATCCAGCAGCCTCTGCAGAATAAAGTAGCCATCTCTTCTGGCCAGAAAGAATCTCTTGACAACAAGGCTATGCCACATTTTTAGGGCAAAGTAGAAAACTTGTAGTACCACCATACATTTTCTTTTTAAACACCTCCTTTCTGTATATAAATAGCATATTTGGGGGACTGTTAATCTGGCAACCTTCTAAGCAAATGCACATATTTAAATATATTAGAGGAAGGGGAAAACATTTTTTAATTTCTCTTTTGGTATACATTTATTGTATGAAGTTAAAAACAGAGCATAACGCACAGGTGGTTTAAAGTGCTTTTCTGCCATCTGAAATCTCTGCTTGCCAGGGTACATGGGGATGTCACTTAAGGGAATTGGGCTTATTCAGTATGTAAAATGAGATTGGCATGAGTTCAGGGGTTTTGTCTGTGGGTTTTACCCAATTATCTATTTTTTTAAATTAAAAAAAATTCTCTTAAGACCTTTTGGATTTTTTTTTAGTTAGAGTTTTTAGATAAATATGTTAACATTTTCTGGATTCTTCTGTTGTATGTTAAAGATCTTTTATACTCATTGTTTCTAATATTTATTTCCTAATAGAGTACATAGTCATTTTTACTATCATTCTTCGCTTTGGTCATATGAGAATCTTCACTGGATATCTAGTTGAGAACAAAATACTGTACATTTTTTAAATATACATCAAATTGAATGTATTACTCTCACTGCATCATTATAGGCAGCAACAATTTGATTTTATATATATATACATATATATTCCACCCTTTCCTCATCTATAAATCTAGATCAAATATCAACACCACACAGGACACTGGAAAATTAGCAGGGTATAGGTAACATGAAATTGGATTAAGTAGGGATCAGTGGTGTTGCTGTTTATAAATAGATATATTGATATATGTATTAAGGTTGAATACACTCATTCACAGTTAAAATAAAAAAAAAAATTTTCCTGGATAATTTATGAAGCTAAAAATATTAGTGTTTTTTCCCCTCGTACCTAAGCTGTTGGTACTTACCTATGCATTCAAAGTTATTTATTAGAGCTTCTTAAATTACTAAGGAATTTTATGAACTTTTAAGTTTCTGATCTTTATTTTTTGAGCCACTATAGCCTTGTATTTTTTAAATGAAGAGGGCAGTAAGAGACAGAAATGATATGACCTTTACAGACCCTCTAGCAATCAGTGAATGTCAGATCACAAATTTCCCCAGCTTTAATTACAGGCAAAAAAAAAACAAAAACAAAAACAAAACAGAGAGAGAGCGGCAAAATTAGCATTTTAATATAGAAATATTTTAGGCTTTAGGAGAATTATGATAAATCTAATGTTGCCTGGTGAAGCAAAGAGGGGATATTACAGAAAACTGTCTCCTTAGGAATATTTGTTTAAATAAAGGCAACAATACTTCATCCTTATCTTTTTTGGATAATTATTGCTATTTCAGGCTGTTCTTTGTTCCAGGTTTAAAATACCTTTAGTTTTCCAAAAAACTGTAATTGGCAGTATTTGTTTGCTCTAAAACTACGAGAAGAAAAAATCTTGTTTGCTTGGCACTAACAAGCTAATTATTTTAGGGAGAATTTTTGCTCCACGGATACAGTTCACTCTTGCTATGGCTCTTCTGCACTTGGATGCATTTAGGTGTTCTAGTTTCAGTTACAGTATATTAAACCAAATCCTTTTCAGTGGTTGAGGTTTGCCCACCTGTCTACCCTAAAACACCTGCAACATATGTTTGCATAACCCTGCAATGCTTTGCCTTTTGGGTCCTGAGAAATTCCCCCAGAGCTTTTTGCTTATAAACAGCTGAGCAATTCGTTTTTCTAATGACGGTTGCTTTTCCCCTGGCGTTGAGGCAATAACATATTCACTAAAATAAGAGTCTCATTTTTCATCAAAGAGAAACGTTAGACATCTTTTCACAGTGCTGTTTCCCCTTCTGAGCCGTCTTTTTTCCCTTTTCTAATCTGGCATACTAAAAAATAGAGGGTGGTAGCAGGATGCTGAGGAAAACAAAAAACTAAGTAATTCTCAACTTAACATACACATGTCTTCCACTCCTTTCCTCTTTATGCCAGCCAGAGAGTTAGACCACAGGCATTCTCTAAATAAATCAACTTTTCTATCGCACAATGCTCTCTGAACTCCTCATCTCTTTGAACGTAGGAGATGACAACCATCTAAAATGCTAAAGAAACAAGAAGGACTCCAGTTAAAATCTGGGAAGCAACAGTGCAGAAGCCAACATTACCAAATCTAGTATGTGGATATTTTATTTTTTAAAAATTCAAAATAAGTTCAGTTTAACTGTGAGAAAGCAATGGGTTTATTCCCAGATAGGAAGTTCTGCAAAGTCTTGCCTGCTTGATCGTATTTTCTCAGATAAGGTATTTTATTTATCATGAAACATAGTTCTCATCCACACATCCTACTTTAAATTATTGTATCAACTATCAGAACAATAAAGCATCCTTTTTTTAAAAAACATAACATCGTTCTTAATGATGTTTACATTCTGATGAAACTACTGTTTTGATTTCATAGTTTAAGGTGTCTCTACCTGTCCACGAAAGTATGTGCCTGGCTAATGCAGAAAAATTAGTTGGATGTATCAAATAGACCTTCTTATGTGTCTGCTCTTCCATTGAAATGACAGTTAACACAATTAGTTTTCATAGGTTATGTCAGGGATCACTAAGAGTCTTGTTCTGTTTTTTCCTTTTACTGAAAATATCTTCTCTTTTCCTAAATATTATTGTTATGGGTCCCTTTGAAACAAACAAACAAAAAAAAAGAGTTTGAACTGAAACTTATTTGCTCTGTAAGAGACTCTAAAGTCTTTGCGGCGGGGGTGGGGGGTGGGGTAGGGGGGTGAGGAGCAGCAGAGGGGGTGGGAATAGAATACTCTTCCGTTGAAGCTCAAACCTGTCTTGGCAGAGAAACTCACAACTGAAGTCAAGCAAAAGAGTTATACAGGCTGACCCTTTTTAGTGAATAAAAAGGAATACTGCTGAAAAGTTGGCTCCAAGTACCCACCTTCATGTTTTAGTAATAGCCACATAGTTAATGCCACAGATTATTTCCGTCATGTATTCACTATAACTAAATTGGCCAAAGCATTTTAGAAATCAAATGAGAAATAAAGTTGATTTTAGTTTTTCTTTCTGAGTCTCATAGCCCTATGGGATGTTTTCTTCTCTTGCCATCCACCAAAAAAAGCCTTCCTTGTCATTCAGTTTCGTCGTTTACCTTCCAAAGAAAACCTCCTTGGGATTTCTAGCATTCTTATAGTAATATAAAATAAAAAGGCTCAAGATAAACAAGACATCCAAAAGAATAACTCTTTCGTACTTTGAAAGTAGCTAGCATAGAACATGCAAGAGGTCTCTACTAAACCGATTCTGGAAAGTCTGTGAAAGAAAACCAACACTCATTCAATTTCTCTTGTTGATAGAAAACCTAAGTTTGATTTACCCTACTGAATTTGGAAAGGATTTTCTAATGTTTATGTTTGTGCCCAGAGACTTCAGGAATGGACATGAATTTTATACCATATTGATGATGCCATCTCCTAGTGGTACAATGTGCCCAAAGTATAATATAGCATTAGTATGGATGTGTATACAGAATGATCTTTTCACTGATATTTACCCCTCACTACAAGGAGAATTAGCTAAAAGGGATTTTTCAAAGTAGAGCAGAAACCTAATAAATTGCATTCTATACATTTTAAAAATTAAATGTGTGAGGTGTGGTTTTTTAACTAATTAGACTATCTTGGTGTGAAATGAGGTTAAAAGTAGTTCTTAATTATTCTGTTCAGATAAAGACAACTTTGAACACCAGTTAATAGGAGTTCCATAGTATGAGCATTAGTAAGTTGAAGTAGTGAGGAATGAAAACATGTACCCACTGAGATTAAGACCCTAGTAATTCCGGTGGCTGCTAAATATAGATTATCCTGCAAGTCTCAGTTGTAAGTTTCAGTAGCTTAAGTTTAAAACTGGACTGACTTTTAGGACACCCTATGTAATAGGAATCCCAGATTTGTCAGTGATAAATTGTTAAATGGTGCAGAATAGAAGTTTTAATTTGGAAAAAGATGTAGGTCAAGAATGCTGAAACCATTTGAAACTTTAGACACTGTACATAAAATAGGGGTGTGCATAAAGAATCCTACATAAGCTTTCAAGGCATAGAAATATTAAATCTTAATTCCTAAATCTGTCAATGGTTTTGTTTGTTTTGGGGTTTGGGTTTTTTTTTGTTTTTACATTAAGCTTCAATCAATGTTGAGGATATTTAGGAGGCAGATTGCTTACAGCACATGGTAGTTTTTATGTGTGTTCATTTACTTGCCTGTATGTATTTATATTTAAATAGTGGTATTGTCTTAAGAGGCATCATGACGCCATGCAATAATCTTCAGCCATTGTCTTACATTTTAAATTCCATTTTTCAATATCTTATTTTCATTCTTTTCCACTTTAAATGACTCTCCCTTTGATACCAGTAAGCCTCTGAGGAATTTAAATGGGCCCTAAATGAGAGCAATACTTGAATCTCATTCATGTGTTCAAGTTAGATCATTATTTTTGATAATCACTCTGAGTACTTAGATCAACCCTTGGTACCCTTGAATTGCTTGTCATTTCTTGATAAATAAGTTTCAAACTGCTTTACATGATCTCTTTTCATTTTTTAAGCTAAAAAAAAGTAAAGTAATCCTCTCTCCATGTATTGGAAGTCAGAAACGGAGCTTTTTGTTATTTTTGCAAAAATGATGTATTTTTAAGTACTGGAAGTAAAGAATAAAATTTTAGCCGTAAGTGATAGCCTAGTGGAGGTAATTTTTTTAGATAAATCACGAATGTAGCATTAGAGACCTGCCAATGGTTTTAACCTTTCTTTTACATTTCCATTATACCCAGGTTCAGGTTATCATCAACCACTGCAAGGAAACCTATGTAATTCCTAGAGATGGAAAAGTTGCACTGTTAGACTTAATCGTATGGTAGTCATGGAATCATCAGTTATCTTCATCAAGGCAATTCAGATTTGATTATCTCAGAACTCAGTTGAATACCAAAGCCGTGGAATAGTAGGTAGTGAAATCAAGAGATTGTCATTTCTGTTAATTGATTGGAGCGGGTTTGGTAGACATATGAAAGGTGCATTTTTTTAAAAAAAACAGAGAAAGAATAGGGCCATTTTGGTCATTAAATCACAGCTCGTTAGCTTGATGAATTACAATTATTTAACCTTAACATTTAATACTCTAGTGTTATATTCCCCTCTGAAGATGTTAACCTACATGAATTCTTTGCATTAAGGTAGAATGTACCATTTTATTTATAGGTAGATCTCTAAAAAGCAGGAGTTCTTAGATGGAGGTCCATGAACTTTTTTTAAAAACATTTTGATAACTGTATTTCAGTAGAATTCATTTTCTTTACGTTTTATTTTATGTATTTAAATGCATTGTCTTGCATTTAAATACATTATTTTAAGCATTTTCAGAATGAATCCATGGGCTTCACAAGACCGCCAAAAGGGACTGTGATACAAAAAAGTTAAGAACTCCCTCTCTCAAAAAAGCAGTAGTAGTGGAGCTTAAAAAAAAAAGGCAAAAAGTTAATGTGTGCTGATTTCAGATGAGCCTGCTTATGTATGCAAATACAGTTGAGATTCATATAAAAGGTTTAAAAAACAAAACCTTTCCCTGTTTTTATTTTAAGTATTTTTATGGAAAATTCGTAATTATGGTTTTAAAGAACCATTCTTTGCTTAGATTTTTATTTATTTGTTTCATTGGAAATGTATTTGTTTAAGAGGTATTCATTTGTTTAAATTTCATTCGCTTGTGAAAAGCTTCTATTTGGGAAAAGTGGTATTTTTATAGAATCCCAAATATGTCAACTATTGTAATAGCATCCTAACTGGCCTTTCTGCTTCCAGTCTGTCTGTCTGAACCCTCTCTTATACATTCTTCACACCCTTCCAAAACTAACAGTTCTCACACCAAGGGCAAGCACCACAAAATGCCTTAAGTGGCTAGGAAGAGGAGAGAGGAACAGGGGAATCACAAGGCAAGTGGTGCTTTAGGATACCAGGTCTTATGGGGGAGAAAGATCCAGAAACCATCCCATGCCAAGGACACAAGACTCCAGGATCGCACCAAACCACCATTGGGGAATGTTACTAACAATGGGGGTGGGGAGGATAGGCCAGGCCAGACTGGTGAGACATGAGAGTATCCTCTAAGTCATACCTAGAATATGACCACCAAGGCTAGTTAAGCTTGCTAATAACTAGGTGCTGAGCTCTGTTTTTGCTTTCCATTCAAGTAGTACAAATGCCATCATTACTCCCTGGATTCCAGTGCCCTGGGGAAAAGCCTTAGTCACCATCCCAAATTAAACAAACTGCTTCATGCCACTGCCTCGGTAATTGTCCTAATTCACTGCTTTGATAAACTCCTTAAACAGATAGCTCCAGTGGCTCCTCATTGCCCGCTGAACAGAACATGAGCTCCTGATCCTCCTTCAAGGCTCTCCAGCCTTTGGTCTTAACTTCTTCAGCCCTACTAGACTCATCCCTTCAAAGCCTCTCCCTGCCTGGCAGTATTTCCTTCTCCCAGCTTCCAGCCAGGAATGACCCTGGCTTCCTCATCGTTCTCCAGCCACTGCCTGAACCTCCCCCTTGCATCATTCACATTCCCCCATGCGGCCTACATATTTGTACACCTATTTTCTTCCCGGCTAGATTGTAAGCATCTTGAGACCAAGGCTTGTGGCCTAGCTTTGTGTCCCTGCCATCTGACACAATCTTTGATTGACTATGAATAACAGAGGAGCTTTCTTTAGTGTTTACAAATAGTGGTAAGTTCCAGAAAAGCAATTCTGTTGCTGTTTCAATGAAAACATGCATTGGTAAATTGGCTTGTGTGAGGTGATGGTTAATGTGCTAATGATTTCCAGTGCCTAGCACATTTTTGGCACTTATCAAATGCTTGCAAATGAAACTCTGTGCCACAGAAATGAATAATTGTAAAGCATCAACTAAATTCTGAAATACCACCTAAGCTTCAGGGAGAACAAAAGACTCCGTGCGCCATCTAGTGGACATAGTGTACGTAATGCTCATCGGGAACTGTTCCTCTGAAGTAATCTTCATCTACATCTTATTTCTCAGAGCCAGTTGGCAAATACATTATACTTGTCATGGATCATGTGATTTTGTTGGTCTTAAAAGGATTAGCCTTTTTCCAATTATATTTTAAAATTAATATCTCAACGTTAAGTATCTGTCAAAAAACAGATGAAACAATAACCAAAAAAAGACAAATTAATACATTTTCCAGATTTTCAATCAGTAAGACAATCCCTAGCATTGCTAACAACTATCCAAATAAAACCCAAATATTACATTTTTTACTTCTATTTATTTCCTCTTGGTTAAACAAATTTATCAATATATGGTCTCATTTAAGACTTTTTAACTATTGATTTGTAATTTGTTTTAAGTATTTTCTGAATCCTATTTTCTGAACTGTTTTTGCTTTAGAGAAATCCAAGACCAGTGACGCATCAGTTCCAACAAAATTTAGATTATTACAAGGCATGTGGAGCAGACCTTATGAATAAAACCCGGTAAGCATTCCCTCTATACTGAATGCTGCATTTTATTAAGCTATTGTTAAAACTCATTATTAAATGTCATATGCCAAGTAAAATATAATAATTTAATTCACCATAGGTAAAGGACTGATTATGTAAGAGGTGTTTTGAACCATTAAAAATTAACAAATTAGCATTAGTTTTGAAATGAGATATTAAATTCATAGGCTATCAAATTCATTTTTTGACGTTGAACAATTCAACATTTCTTTTTACTTTCTTTTTTCTTTTTGCAGGGGGGAGGGCAGGGCAATTGGGGTTAAGTCACTTGCCCAAGGTCACAAAGCTAGTAAGCGTTTCAAGTGTCTGAGGCCAGTTTTGAACTCAAGTCCTCCTGACTTCAGGGCCGGTGCTCTATTCACTGCGCCACCTAGCTGCCCCCACTCAACATTTCTAAAGCTAAACCAGGGCTAAATGATATGGACTTAAATGGTCTATTTCCAAATATTGGTTGGCTTGATGGAGACAGAGAGGCAGTTCCACAACGTATTTTTTTAAATCATTTCTACAAAATGGGATCTCCACAAAAGAACTAGAGCCAAAACACAGGCTCATTAGTGTTTACCAAGATCCTTGGGCCATTGCTCTAGAACCAAAAAGGAACTTGATGGCTTCTAGTCCAGACCCTCAAATGAGGACAGATGAGGGGACTGAAGCCCCTGGAGGTGAATGAAGCAGCTTCCCGAAGTCATAACCAAGAAGCGTCAGAGTGTAATTTGAACCCAGGTCTTGGATGCCAAAGCCTGCACTCTTTCTCTTGGACAACACTAATCAAAATTATCATCTAAACATGGGCATGTCAGTCATGCTGCCAAGTTGAAAGTGTTTTCACAGGTAACCATGTAAGTAAGAGAAAAGGTCCCTCTGTTTCCCATTGTTCCTCTGTTCTTCCCTCATCTTTTCCCGTTTGCTGTGACATGGGAACACTGTCTCATGGCAGCAGAACTTCCTTAGAGGGAAAGAAAATGTGAGAAAATGGCAGAAATGAACTTTGAACTTTGGCGCCTTTGTTTCCATAAATCGGTCCGTTTCACTCTATTCTCATGTGTTAATCCATTCTTCTGTTGCGGCGTCCTATATATTTACATCCAGCTCACTGACATATGAGTTATCCCTGGATTTATTTTCTGTTTATTTATGTGTGTGTGTGTGTATTCGTGTTGGCTTTGCTAGGCCCTATCTCCCCATGAAGCTCTTTCATCTCTTCCCTGCCCCATCCCCCAGCTATTAGTACTTCCTGTCCAATATAAGAGGTATGAGATGCTCGTTACCCAGGGTTAAAAAGCCGGATTTCTTTTTTTTCCAAGCACTTGTCCCAAGTTCATGTGGGGGAAGAACATCCAAAGTTCCCCAGAGCTTTTTGTAGGGGCAGTTTGTTCCCTGGGCTACTTCAGACTTGCCGCCCTGACACTCAGTCACAAACTCTTCAGCAGACTATATTCCATGCCTTAGCTACGTCCTATTTGGTGAGGCTTTCATTGAGCTATTTTTAGGCCTAGGATGCTCAGATTGAGCTTGGACCAAACTGGAACCAATGAGTAGAGTTCACATTCACCCTGCTATTCGTACATCTAAGTCCAAGTACATTGGACAGGAAGTAGGGGAGAAGTGGCCCAAGTAAGGGGACTGTGGAGGGGCTGGGAGAGCGCAGATGAGGTTCCCTGAAGAAATGGCTAGGAAGCGAGTCACCGGAAGGAGCTGGGAATTAGGGGATAAAGAGACAGCTAATTTCATGGAGTCTGGGGAAAGCTGATGCCTGTTCCTTTTGTGGCAATGGCCTTCTATTAGTATGACATAACCATATAAGGGAAGCGGAGTGCAAGAATGCCATGTGATCTCATGGATAAGAATATCACCAGAAATCAAGAAGCCTGATTTCTCTTCTCTGCTTTACCATGGATTGCTATAATTAAGTCTTTAAAGCAAGTGCCTAGGTATTTTAGTGATAGGCTCTCCATTACATACATGGGTAATACACAGCATACCCTGATTTTACTTGCTGATAAATTTCTTTCAAAGACACACACATGCACCAAGTGGGAACCGACTTTTTCTTCATCATTCCATTAACATCAGCTGTTAACTAAGAAAAAAGAAAAGATAATTTAACATTTTAAATCTTGTTACTTTTTTGCTCAAATATGCAAAAGTTGGTTTTTTAAAAATGTCTAAATTGTGACTAGTCTTAGGAAATACCTATTTAATTTTTAAAGGTTTTAATTTAAGAGTCTATTGCTACTAAAAAAGCCGTACTGAGTATGCATAGCACAAAATTTCTCTACGTTAAAAGAGAGCAATCTCTAATTAGTCCCATACATGTGCTGAAATTAAGGAAAAGAAGAGAATGCTTATCTTCCCTAATGCATCTGTACATTACTTAACTTTAATGGGTCTAATGTTTTTAAGAGATGGCACAGCACAACTTTTCAAAATGGCGGGTTCCTTTATTCATTGCAGGATCACAAAACAAATGTTCCATCAACTGACCAGTCTGTATCAGGAATCCCTCGAGAGCCTGAACTACCTCAGCTGCATCTGTTTATAAATGAGATGGAATACCAAGGGCAACCCAAGCCCAGATTCGTGACTAGGATAAGCTTATTTAAACTAAGCACTAATGGGGACAACATAGAAGAAGCTAGTCTTCATCCCCAGAGTCAGAGGAGCAGGATTCAGAGACCCCTAGCTGACCATTTTCCTCTTGGGTTTTCCAGTTCCCCATCTCCTAGCTATCAAAGGTTAGATTAAATTAAGTAACTTACCCAATGACAGCACCTTAGCCCTGATTGTCAAGCATGGGGATCTTGCCCATTCCAGGTCTCTGCCTTTCTGACCTAAGCCCTGACTCTAAATCCTCCATCCCATCTTGCTCAAGCGCCTGTAATCTCACCTGAGGTGTGCTTCTTTGTTGATAGGCATAGCACAACAAAGCCCATTCCGTCCTTCCTATGGGGTACAGTCAACGATTACCCTACAGGAATTATTTTATATAGATGAAAATCTCTAGCAAAAACATGCCTGTGAATTGTTGTTAGTTGTGCGTACATGGAGAAGTTTCTCCTCCTGTGTTTTCAAAGTATTATTCACATGAACACAATTAATTTTATATCATCCCTTTGCTCTTCAGCCAGAAGTTTAGAATTTTTACCAGACCATAGCAAAATGGACCACAAATGTACCTCACCCTACATAATAGTTATATGTCCTAGGAGAATTTGCTATTTAAAGAATAATTTTGCAAAACCAATAGTTCTTTTAGGATATAAATAATCCTCTCTGAATTTTCTGTTGAATAAGCCTGGGTTTTGTTTTGGATTTTGTGTGCAACTGGCCTTAAATCAGAGCATGTGTGTATTGAGTTTTTAAATAGCTAAAAAGGCAAAGAGATTCATTTTAAGATTTTGTTTGTTAATTTCCACCTTCATAATTTACCAATATTTTATGTTTTAGTGTTCATGGTATTTAGACCCACAATTTTCTACTTTCCCCCCACAGATATTTTACCATATGTAGTGTAGTTTAGAGAATTAGATAATGATAATACATCAGGAGTGGGCGCATCTACACACCCAGAAGCTTGCCTTGTCTTTTATTCTCTCTCAGATTAGATAATTCTCAACATTAATAATCCTGTGGCTGATCAGAATTCCAGAAGACACTAAGAGTTATTTAAATGCAATAGTATTATAAATTAAATGGCTTTAGGTAAGATAGTCAGGTTCGGGGGCAGGGCCTACTAATTCAGCATTGTGTCAAAAATAGCTAGGAATTTTCTGTTTTAACTCTTAGGTTAAAGATTTTCTTTTCATTCCTATGAAAGAGGAAAAGTATGTCCATCTTTCTTGCCTCAGTGTAGGCTCAAAAGTCCTAGGGAATCACAGAAACCACTTGAGATAAACCATCACCTCATAAAGTCATGTAGCTTCCCAGTCACTAGCTTGAAGCCATGACTACTCATTTCAAGTGCCATGCTCTTTCCAGATCACAGTGCTGCCTCTTAAAACATCACCACAGTTCTTAAAAGTCCTATGAGGCAGAGCTCCAAACCCTACAGTGATGAGTATGTGTAGATACAATGACAGTACAGGTGTTATGTAAAACTTCATAAATTTTACTGATTGGAAAATTGACCAAGTGTAGTATATCAGATATTTCCCCCACCCTATCCCTAAAAATGCTACCCAAAGGGCACAAGCATCATTCTAAACAGACCTGAAGATTCAGTATGAACTTTTGGAACGAATAAAAGATATTCTCTTGAATTTGAATTATTCAAAGAAAAATATTTTATTTATTTTAGCAATTCCATATATAATATTAAAAATACAAAAGTGTTTTCTTTTTAGTCAGGGCATAGAGAAATTGAGTCAGCTTTTTAGAACTTGTTTTGAAATTGTGAGTCTTAGGTCAATGGTACTTCTGGTTAGATGACATTTCCTAGAAGGCCATTTCCCATATCTTCATGCTCTTGAATTTTTGTCATTTTAAACACTCCTGTAGACAACTTTTTCACTGGAACACAAGTGACACTCATTTTTATAATAATAAAAATGGATATATGTTCTTATCTTAAAAAGACTTATTTATGTTAAATGTCTATAGCCTGAACTAAGCTAGTTTAGAAGATAGCAAATATAAATATTTACCTAATCCCTTTACATCTTTAGTAGCTTGGATTAGTTCATGAGGCTTGTTAAAATTAGGTCCTCTAGCTCTTTCCCTGTCGCCGCTGAGTCGAGCGGGAGGCGGAGGCTCCCGGGTGTTTTCAAGATTTAGCTTCACCCGTGAACCGCTGCCATGGCCGAGGAAGGCATTGCTGCTGGAGGTGTAATGGACGTTAACACCGCTCTATAAGAAGTGCTGAAGACCGCACTCATCCACGATGGCCTAGCTCGTGGAATTCGTGAAGCTGCCAAAGCCTTGGACAAACGCCCAGCCCATCTTTGTGTTCTTGCTTCCAACTGTGATGAACCTATGTATGTAAAGTTGGTTGAGGCCCTGTGTGCTGAGCATCAGATCAACTTGATCAAGGTTGATGACAACAAGAAGCTGGGTGAATGGGTAGGCCTCTGTAAAATTGACAGAGAGGGAAAGCCCCGTAAAGTGGTTGGTTGCAGCTGCGTTGTTGTTAAGGACTATGGCAAGGAATCTCAGGCCAAAGATGTCATCGAAGAATATTTTAAATGCAAGAAGTGAATAAATAAAAGCCTTGGTCTTAAAAAAAAAATTAGGTCCTCTAGACTTAACATCTTCCAATATAATTTTGTCTTTTTAAACAATAATTTGGGAGAAAAGAAGACTGAGGCTAATTCATTCAGCAGAAACAATCTGGTCTTCTCATCTGCATGTGGCTTGGCACATTCTCATGTTGCTTACCTTCTGAATTTTGTGAAATAGAACAGTAATAATGTGTGAGGTCAATTCAGGGAAGGAATTATCTGTAAGTGTTGGAAATGTTCTATCCAAGCCTAATTTTCAAGTAAATTCTGTCTGTTTTTCTTAAGGGAAAAATTGTTCCTAATAATATTCTGGTATATTTTGCTCATAACTGTCTCAACAGAAAATTGATACTTCTTAGACTTTTTTCTGTTCCTATTTTTAGCTTATATCTCTTTCTCATATTAGATTCATACCACTATGAAAGTTCTTCCTTTAAACCCTAAAATATATCTGTTTTACGAAGCACTGGGCTATGAATTTACTTTTTAGAAATGTTCAAGATATTTTCATGCAAGAGAAATCTCAAGTCCTTTTCCTCACAGAATATTATTCCCAAGTTTAACAGCTGATGAATCTTCAAAGAGGAAGAATAGGATTAATAGACATTCTTAGAACAAGTCAACCTGCAGAAATATTTTTGGAGTAAACAGATTGTACTAAGCCATGGTCAAATCTGAAAACAGGAACATGCCACTGAATTTGTCAAATATAAACAAAAGTGGTTCAGTTCTTTGTGAAACCTATGAAATGTCTAAAATTCAAGAATGGAATAGAGGCCCCTATATAGATGACATCCACATAAACTTAGCTAGCAACATGTCAGCAAAGCCGTGTTGAACAATGAATGAGTCACAGATCTGTTTGTGGAAATGGTGGGGATTGTGTTGACAATCTGGGACTGGGTTATTATTGACACCAGAAATTATAAAAACAATTATTGTTAGAGAGGATAAGGATTCCTAAGGGCCACTTAGTGATCCATCTAGATCTTGGAAGGAAACCACAGAGAGTAACTATGGAACACATCACTCTAAGCTATAAAAATGGAGCACCTCAGAAGACATGAGCTGGTGACTAGAATTCTATATATCAGAAGCTTTCTATCTTTCATGGACTGAAAGATGAAAAACATCCACACTACCAAAAAAAAAAGAGATCTCAAAATAGCCTGAAGAACTCAACCAATAAACTGTACTAGACCCTGACCATTATTACAGAAGAAACTATTACTTAGTTTCCCACCAAGGGACAGCATCACTTCATAAACACTTGACACTCCCATCCTCAGCCACGTCAGTTTTATCCCAGTACTAGCTTCATTGTTGAATAGATTATCTCCTCTCTTAGGGAGGTGGGAGATGGATTTATGCTCAGTAAAGTTGTTATAAGGAAATTGCTTTGTGGATCCAGGGCCAACATTCCCTCCATGACCCAAAGAGTGTCTATAGCTCCTATACTCTTGGTCAACATTCTGCCTACATTCCTTATCAAGGTACTCGCTCCTCTCAGCCTTCACCTGCTGTCCCACAGCCCTTGAGTTTTTCTCTGTGATGTCTGTGCTGCTGGTCACCCTTTCCCAGGAAGTTGGGACCAGCCCAAGTGATATTCTCCTAGCCAGCATTTTCTTTGGCCTGGGGAGATAACCTACCTAGCCCTTCCTGCCTTCCATTCAAGGTTGGGTGTTCTCTCGGTGGTCTTCAGGTATTTGGGGAGAGGAGGAGCTGTGACTGGCCCCCTGACAGCAACTTACTTTTCTGCTTCTCAGATCCCCAGATCCAACAGTTTTTGCTAAAAAAAAATGAGGAGCCTAAGACCTCAGCTCAGCAGCCTGTCATGTCAAGAGAGAGCCCAGAGTCTCACCCCAACTTAGAGCTGAGCTTCTTTCAAGGAACACACAAAATCTTTAAGAGCTATCATTTGGTTTATTTTGCTGAGTATTTGATCAGCCAGGGACTGTTTGAGCTCCTTCTCTTCAGAAATACATTCTGACTCCTCACAGCTCTACTGGTAGAACCATAAAGTACCAACCTGAGATCTTCCCTTCCCAGTCTTCTGTCTGTTGCTGCCATATCTGCACCATTTAGATCCTGACAGTCCTCCAAGTGCTGAATTGAGAGTTTCTGTGGACAGAAGCATGGCTCTTCCTCCTTTCCAGCATCTACATCCTCTTCCAGATCATTGTACCCAGGATGAATTTACTGTGGCAACTGCCTTAATAGCAAATACTTTGGCAACCTCTCCCAAAAGCCTTGGCCTTGCCTCTGCATTGTCTCCTGCGCTAGATCCCTTGACACCCTGTCCCTCTGAGAATCCTTCTTGGAGCCCGCTGCAGAAGATACTCTTGGGCCCCTGCTCCCTGGGACATCTGCAGAGCCTTTCCCTAGAACTGTATACAGGAGACGCATTGAATTTTCTGGATACATCTGAGCTTCCTGAACAGATCAGGGTCCTGAAAAAGTAGTCATAAAGGCCCATACAATTTATTTCACCTCCAAACTGAACATATGTTGTCAAGCCATCTAGAACATCCAGTGATGAAACTTCAGCTCCATGCCTTCCAACAGCAACTTATTGTATCCAAAAATAAGAACAATATTTTTAATTCATGTTGCCATGCCGGATACTCATAATCCAAGATGCATGCAATGAGAAGTTTTAGCACAGGACGTTAAAATTATGTGTAAGTAAGGTGAGGACACATAATCCCTCTTGTAGTTGTCCTGCGGAAGCTTTCAGGGAGCCTCCAGAGGATAAACTTACATCCTGATGCTTTGGCTGATCTCCGCTTGGGCCACAGTGTGTCAAGGAACAGTAGCAGGATAAGGTACCCCAAGGCCACTACTGCTTGACCCTCAGTGGAATAGATGAAAATGAAATGGTGGTCACGACGATGAAAAGAATTACCATTTTGCCCCTCTTTGTGTCCCCAGCACTTTGTACAGTGCCAAGTACGTAGTAGGTGCTTACTAAAGGCAAGCTGACTGACTAATACAGTGTTCTAAGGTCTACGGAAAACTTTGCATATATCATCTCATTCCACCTTCACATGTCCTTGTGAGTTCAGGACACAGGCGCCTGGGAGAGCACTAGATGAGTGCTAGCCTTAAATTAGGATTTCCCGACTTCGGTACCAGCCCCCATCCACTAGACCAGATGTTCTCAAAGTTTTTTGGTCTCAGGATTCCTTTATACCCTTAAGTTATTGAGGATGCTAATGAGCTTTTGTTTATTGGGTTATATCTGTTTTTACCATATTAGAAATTAAAACTAATAAATTTTTAAAATATTTATTCATTCTTTTAAAAACACAGATCTATTATATGTTAAAACATATTTTTAATGAATATTTTTAAAAAATTAGTGAGAAGAATGGCATTGTTTTGCGTATTTTAAAAAATTTCTTGTCTGATATAATAGAAGCTGGATTTTTTTTGTATCTGTTTCTGCACCCAGTCTGTTGCACATTTTGACTGAAGCATAGTAGGTCCACACTGCTAGACTCTGCTGCCTCTCACATCCCATTTTACAACTAAAAAAATTTAGGCTCAGAGATGGTGAGTCAATCAGCCAGAGCCCCACAGCTAGAAGGTATCAGTTATTCATTTGTTTGACTCATGTCCAATTCTTCATGACTCTGTTTGGGGTTTTCTTGACAAAGATACTGGAGTAGTTTGCCGCTTCTTTCTCCAGCTCATTTTACAGATGAAGAAACTGAGTCAAAGAGGTTTAATTGACTTGCCCAGGGTCATACATCCAGTCTGAGGCCAGATTTAAACTCTGGAAGGTGAATCTTCCTCACTCCCTGCCCGGCACTCTATCCACTGCACTAACTAGCTGCCCTAAAAGATCATAGAAAGTGGGAGAGACACCATAAGATTAGAAAAGGGCAAATATCCCAGTTTTCAAAGGAAGAAAGGACATAGTCTTCAAATTACAGGCCATAATTTAAGCTTGACCTTGATTCCTAGAAAAACTCCAGAAGAGACTGTTAAAGGGACATTTGGTGAACATATAGTTACAAAAGTGGTGATTGCCAAGACCTAAAATGGCTTCATACAGAACAGTTAGCGATAGATTAATTTCATTTCTTTTTTTAATAGAATTACCTAATTAGCAGATGAGAGAAATGTCGGGGATATGTTTGATTTAGATTTTAGCCAAGTTTTTGACAAAATGTCTCATTCTTTTCTTGTGGAGAAGATGGAAAGATGTGGATCAGGCTGGATACAGTCAGATGGAGTCAGCCTAGTTGGACAGGCAGACTCAGAGTGGTTGTGAATTGGTCCATGTGGCAGGAGGTGTCCAATATATGTGCCTAACCCTGGGCTGCATAACATTTTTATTAATGACTTGGATCCAAGGCATAAATGTGAAGCTCATCCATTTTGCATATGGCAAAAAAGCTGGATCCAAAATGATCTTAACAGACTAGAGTGTCAGGCTAAACCTAGTCAGATGAAAAGCAGTAAGGATAAAGGCTAAGTCTTAAATGAACTTCACAGGTATTAGTTGGGGGAAGCATGTAAGATAGCAGGTCTGGGAAAGATCAAGTGATTTAGTGGGCTGTAAACTCAAGATGAGTCAGTGTGATATGACAACCCCGAGAACTAGTGGGATTGTGGGCTGCATTAAGAGGGACTGAGCTTCCAAGAATAAGGAGGTGATGGTCCCACTGTCACCTTCCTCTGGAGGACTGTGCTTGCTTCCAGGCACCATCATTTAAGGACTTTAATGAGTCCAGAGGAAGGCAACCAGGCTGGTGCTATGCCTTTAATCTGAGACATGATTGGCTGAAGGTTCTGAGTGGGGTTTAGCCTGGAGGTGACCTCTGTGGGGACCTGGCAGCTGCCTTCAAGCGTTGGAAGGCCTGTCATGGGAAGAAGGCTTAGTTGTCTTAGTTTGGCTCCAGAAACAGGTGGGTGTTGCAAGAGGAAAATTGAAACTCAGTATGAGGAAAGCATTCCCAAGAATTAGAACTCACTTGGGCTGCCTTCAGAGATATCTTGGGGTCATTGATGGGTCCTCTTCTTAAGGCAAACCTCATCTAGTTTGAGCTGCTTTCCAAAAGAATTTAGATGAATATTTAAACCCTAGACTTCTTTTGGCACACCAGTTATACCAGACCACCACCCTCTAAGCAGCTGCTTAGGGTTGCTAATAAGATGTGTTTCAAATAGGTATGAATCCTAAACACAACACTGAGTAATTCCATTTGTTTCCTTTGACACAATATTTGGATCAGAATAACTTACTACCATGTGATAGAATAAGCATATTACAGCTAAACCTGACCAAATATACACAGAAAAAAAATCCCTGGTGAGTCTATGCAATTTTAAAGCCACCCAGGAAGTGGTTTTCATGATATCTTAAAAGATATGATGCTCCCAATTTTTGAAAGCTTCACAAATGCTGTTTTAATGCAAGGAGGAGAAGCAGCTCAGAAAGGTCTCTGCAACTGATACCATGTAGGCTACTTTTTATGCTCTCGAAAACCTTTATGAGAATAGACTTTACACACATGAGGGAATCCTTAATGAAAATAACAGAAGGGAAAAGGTGGGCTTTCACATCGTTTTCTAGAGCAGACCACATCTTCACAATTGCCCAACTGACTGAGTTGTATAGAGAATGTCAAATCCCACTATATTTGTTATCGGTTTATTTTCCAAAAGCATCTGACTCAGCAGAACAAAATTTCCACAAAAGTGTGTTTCCTTTCCATATATTAAAATCATGAGTCTGGTAGGTGCAAGTTAACTTTGCTCAATAGTCTGCTGAGCATTAACATTAAACAAGGCATAAAACCTGGGAGACACATGTTTGCCAAAGCAGTTTGCCAGTGTCATAAAGGATGTCCTACACAGAGTTCACTTAGGAGAAAGATTCCCTAAACATGGCAGAATTCTCCACACAATTACAGAATACCAGAGCTCATTTGGACCTTAGGACTCGTTAAGTCTAACCCCTACTTTTACATATTTAAAAAAACGATGACAAAGCACTGAAGCCTAAAGAAGGAAACTGACTTGCCCAAAGTTACACAGAACATAACACAAAGTAGCAGAACTAAGACATGAAACTAGGTGTTGAGAAGCCGTGTCTGGCACTATTTCCATTATGCCATGTCAGATGCTCTTGCTCACAGAGGATATTGTGATGATCACATCAAAACTAAGCCTTCTGGGACTTCAGTAAGATCCATACATATTTGCAAGTGATCCATCTGGCCACCTACACTGGGAAACCAGACTGCAAGAAAAATACATACTACTCAGACTATGACATACTGTTGGATAGGAAGGCCATTGGATTATTCCCTCAACACAAATATATACGTGTGTGTGTGTGTGTGTGTGTGTGTGTGTGTGTGTGTACAGAGAGAGAGAGAGAGAGAGAAAGAAAGAGAGAGACACACACAAAGTGGATGAAAAATACTCGGACTATGACGTACCATTGGATGGGAAGGCCATTGGATTATTCCCTCAACACAAATCTATACAGAGAGAGAGAGATACACACATATATCTTGTATCAGCATTATATATGAACTATGAATTGAACCTAGAATTGAATGGGTAGAGAGCCGACTGGATCACATTATAGAAAATACGTAGTGTTTTCAATGATTCCGCCTATATATAGCAACAAAAGGCCACCTTGTTAACATCAGTATTCTTCTAGTGACTGTTACTGTGGGCTGTAGGAAACCATGTTCTCAGAACAGTGAGAACTGCAGATGACCCAAAGGACAAGGGGAAAAAAAATATGGTGGATTAAGGCATTTTCATCATATTCATTAGGAATTATTACACGCAAAAAGTACCAAAGACATCATAAATGACGTGCATCGAAGGAAAAGGAGTTAGATCAGTTCTATGAGAGAAGTGAAAGACAGTTGGCATGTAGCCAGAGTGCTGCACTGGGGTCCACAAAATGCAAAGACAAAGGAAAGCCTCTAACACCTTGAGGAGATTCGCTCTGAAGGATTTATGAAGACTAAAATCACACAGGGGAAGAAAGCATAGGAGGATTGTGTAGACTGCATCAGCTGGGAATATATCCGTACCAAGTAGATCGTAGATACAAAGTATAGGTGTAATTAGAGAGGAAATTATCGTTTATTTATTTTGAGAGCTGACCAGGATGTAAGGTGCATTAGTCTGTTTTCTGAGAAATAGTAACAATTTTAATGGCATACAATAGTTGTTTTTTTTTTTAATCCTGGGGATGCAAAGGGGCAAGAAGTATGGTGGACAGCATTTAGTTCATTGGAGGCTCCCTGACCCCTTGATGAGATAGATAGGTACTCTCTTTCTTGGCTCCAAAGGCTTCTCCTCTGAGTTGCAAGACCAAGCTTCCATTGGCTTTGTCTTTCAGGAGAAGGAGATTTAGGGGATCAACTGTTGCATAAACCACCTAGCTTTTTCCCTTGATCCTGAGGTTCTCCCAAGGAGCTAGTTTGGTTCAGACCAAATATATTATGTGAGGCACTTTTCTATGCACTACTTTTGTTAGCATAGAATTTTTTTCAGGTTGTCTTTCTTGAGAAAGATAGTTTCTGTCCTAGCTACATACATTTCCTTTACCTGGAATTCCTTCCATTTATGGAACCCTATCAGAAAACCTCCATACTAGAAATGTCCGTTTCTCTTGCAATTTTGCTGATGGGCACCTCCCTGCCTATGATTGGGAAACCAGTAAGACTTGGAAGTGTGACATACTGCCCTCCTTCTAATATACCTGGTCCTCTTTGTGATAACCGATGCATGAAGTGAAGGTGACGTGAGTGAGAGCTTGACCAAGTGCTTGGATCAGCCCCTTCTAGGACTCCCTAGCCTGATACCTGTGACTTCTGAGTTTGGGTTGTGTCTTGTCCTGCTGTTTACTATGACCAGGTTCCACATATCCTGTCCTATTTGGGCTTTCTGATTGCATCCCTTCACATTCCTTCCTATAGCCCCTGGATAGCTCCATTTAAGCCTCATGACTTTGGGGACATTCCCTTAAACACGCCAAATAAAGAGGCCTATTGCTTCAGCACTGACTAGCCTATCTAATTTCTCTCAAAAGCCATCCTTTTAATTCCCAGCAGTGAAACCCTTCAAAAGCTGTAACTTCCAACACAACCACAGAGTACACAAGTACATACAGATATTCAGTGTCTTGAAAATTCCTAAATCCTCTTGCTTGAAGAGGTTTGGTTCTTCTACTCATTTCCGTCTTGTACTCCATGCTTAATCCAATCTAGTCTTCCTGTCCATTAGCATCTCTGATTACTCTTTATTTCCATTAATGGAACAGACCTGACTTGATAGAATATTATCTTGTATAATCATTGTCAACAATAAAGGTCGATTTGCCTCAAGTTAAATTATAAAACATGAGTTAACGCATTTAATGTGAAGAAATCTTGATGTGATGCTAATGGGTTCAGCACCTCTGCTTAAATCATTGGGATAAAAATTCCATAAAAAGCTTAGACAGCATGCTGACCACATTAGCTTATTGTTTTTATTTACACCCTGAAAATTCACGAAATCAAGTTGCATTTAAATTCCACAAAGTTCTTCAGAATCTAAAAAAGCTGAAACGTTGGATAGTTAAAGTAGGGAGAAGTGGTTTACGAACAACAGCAAATGTTCCAAATAGGAAAACCGTGCCCCTCCCTTCATAAGTGCTGCCGTCCAAATGAAAAACTGCCTGCAGGAGCAGGCTTGATCTATACGTTTTTAGTGAATTGTAGTAAGTGTTATTAGTGGTAATGAAGATACATTCACTCTAGTCTCTTGACAACGCTCGTAGCAGTTTCTTAGTACTTTTATCAACATATAAATTTTACAGCTGGCAATATGGGAATTTGACTAGTACATTTTTGTTTATAAAAAAGGGTAACAACATTATAACTTCTTCATATTGGTGAATTATGAATCTTGACTTTTAAAGCTGAGAAGTAAAATAAGCCGGAAGTGCTTTCATGTTATGGTAGAACCTCTCTTTATTACTCACTGGAAGAAATGAAAATGTCGTCTGACAAATGGAACACAGAAGTGGGGGTGAGTGGCTCCTTCAGGCTCTCCAAGGGTCTTCTGGGGACTTGTGATTTTTGTGCATGATGGCGTTCCACTCTGCTACACTAGGTGGGTAGCTAATGCTAATTGTCCATTATTAAAATGAGACACCTTGGTTTTAGGTAGAAGTTTGGCATCAGTAGGAAGCACTGCAAAATTTCGTAGAAGCAGTTAGGGATCTCTTTTTCCTGTTTCATTCTGAACCTGTAGGGCTCATCATCCAACTGCATCCTCTGCCCAACACCGGCTCTGTGCTTGTGGACCGGCTCTGTGGGTGGCCAATCCAGGCGCAGTGCATGTTAGAGTCCAAACAGTAGACATTTTTGTTCCAGTTGGATGGTTTTAAGTTGGATCCTTCTAAATGATTATGGTTCCCGTTTGGAGACTCTGCAGTGCTCCAGGTCTTAGTGCAGTCTGCAAGCAGGAGCTTCTGTAAGACCCCCACAGCAGTGCAGAGCCCTTCTTTCATTTGGACTCTGCATTGAATATCCTCCATCGTGGTAGCAAGTGCCTTTAACAAACACAAATGCTCTCGTTGGGGATCTAGATGGCACAATGGTTAGAGCACCAGACCTGGAGTCAAGAAGACCTGAGTTTGGTTCCAGCCTCAGACACTTACTAGCTGTGTGACCCTGGACAAGTGACTTAATCCTGTTTGCCTCAGTTTCCTCATCTGTAAAATGAGGTGGAGAAGGAAATGGCAAATCCCTCCAGTATCTCTGCCAAGAGAACCCCAAATGGCTTCTGAAGTGTTGGATGCGACTAAAATGGCTGACCAGCAGCAAATCTTCTTGTTTGCCACCTCACTTATGTTAATAATTTGGAAGTCATTGAGCAAACTTTGTTCTGTTGTTGTATCTCTTAAGGATATAACCACATGATTCTGCCATACACATGGGAAGCATCTTGTTGGAGAAGAACCTTTAAGCCCTAAAATTTAAGGTGACATTTTGTTTTACAAAAGTCCTCTTACAATATCACTGTTATTCCAGTGATTCTGTATGACTATGAGTCACGGAATATAGCATTCTCCAAAGAATTAAATTGCCAGGAGGCAATGGAGGAACACACAGAGGGCAAGAGTAGATTGCAACATATTGCAAAGAATTGCACAGAAGTGGCATACGGCGGCTAGGAGAGAAATGAGTGACTAGAAGAGGACGTGGGCCAGGCATGCAGCTAGAGCACGCACAGGGTGAACAGCCCACGTGCTCCACTGCTGTCCACACAATGTCAGGACTTCTAAAAGAAGCCCCAAGGCCTTGGGGAGGACTTTCAAAGGACATGGATGAGAGTGGGATCATATAAGAATCATGGTCAAGTTGACCACTAGAGGACATGGGATGTCACAAGGATGGGACCACAATTCCATAGAAATACAGAGTTTGATCATGTTGAGTGGCACCCATGCCCTCAAAGGATCGCAACTGCACCTCATTTTAGTAGGCAGTTTCAATGAGTTGCAGTGGATGAAACAATTCATCGCCTAAAGGCCAGCCCTCTGAAGATGGGACTTCGCAAATCTAACTCACTTGTCTGGTCCTCAGGCGACAAACAAATATAATTCAGCACAGGGCCCCATGCAGAGCTTTGGTAGAGCCTCCCAGAATCATGCTCTGCTAGTGACCCAAGATCTCTGCCATATCACGACAAGGCAATAGTCATCAGCACTTTAATAGAAAATATACAAGTAAATCACAAACTAGGTTACCTATATTTCCTTTAGGAAACTTAATTTTCAGGTACCTTTTTGTTCTGTTTTTTTCTTTTGGGGGGGGGGAGGCAGGGCAATTGGGGTTAAGTGACTTGCTCAAGGTCACATATCTAGCTAAATGTATCAAGTGTCTGAGGCCAGATTTGAACTCAGGTCCTCCTGACTCCAGGGCTGGTCCCCTACTCACTGCGCCACCCAACTGCCCCCAGGTACCTTTTTAAAGGACAAAAAATAGCTCCTTTCTTTTCCTAGCAAAGCCCTACCAACCTGAATTGCTTCATCATGACATGGAGCTGACCCTCACTTTTTAGAATCAAAGCATCACTGATTTGTAGCTAGAATGGAACTCAAGGGCCATCTTGTTCAACCCCTCTTTTACAGATGGGGAAACTGAGGCCCATAGAGGTGAAATGGACAGTAAAAACCAGAGGTCTTAGATCTTCTGACTCGAAACCTGGCATTCTGCCTTTGGAATAAACATTCTGACAGGTATTACCAAATTAGAAAAGACCCAGTGTGGGCCTGGTACCAGATCATAGGGCTGTCATCTAAGGACCAGCAGAGCTAAGTTTGAAGAAGTTCATCACTAGAGTGGCCACTGGCTGCTGATTTTTCTTAGCTATAGCAACTTATGAAGGTTGTCTGCTTAGAAAAGGAGCACTTTGCTATGTACACAAATGGAAGAATTGGTCACACCAATGAAATCACAGGTCCTAAAGTGCTGGAGTGTATTCTAGCTAAAATAGTATGAAAATTTCAATTAACCAGAATTCATTAAATCGGATCCCTTAAGGAGCTTCTCTGAGAGAAATGGGAGTTGTAAGAAACAAGCTCATGTTGGGCATTTAGCCAAAAAATCATTGGCTTCCTGGAGGTGCTATAGATTCTACTTACAACTATGGGACTGCAGGGCTATGGCAGATCTTTCAAAATGATGGATTACCTAGTGGCTCTGCCAGAAGTCACTGCCATGAACTCAGCACTAAAGAAAAGTGAAAATTTCCAGCAACAAATTAGGAGATTTCCTTTTTCATTCTCAATTTGAGTGAAGATGTTTATTTATTACCTACCTATGATGTGAAAAGTACTTTGCTAGGCACTGATGGACAATCCAAGATGGGAAAAAACCCATTTCCTGGCCTCAAGCTAATCAATCCAACTTCTGTTGACGACTTAGCGATTCATGTTGAATGCAGACGAGAGATGTGCATGTATCTCTTACACATGTACATTTTTATATAAAGTTCAGCGCAGGATGTTAGCCTTTCTCCATAAACCACACACAGCATCTCATTACTTTGTAAACATACTGTGTAAATATCTTTGGTTGAGACTTCTGGTGACTGTCTTTGCTGTGCCAATGCTATTTTTTGGACCACTGCTTAAGTGGATGGGGGTGGGAGGACCATGCTCAGGGTTGCGGGTCATTTTCTTTTCCTTCTGTCATATCTGACCGCTTCATTTGTATCTTATTTTTCAGAGCTAATGCCAAAGCTGCCCCTCTGAACATAAACAAGGTCTCCAATAGCCTCCTTAATTTTGGCAGAAAGTTAATTGGTCCGGCAATGACCACAGGCAATGCTGTTGGCCATGTACCCAGTGGCAATAGCGGCAGCTCTCCTGCTGTGATGACCATCAGGACCCCGGGAGAGGCCCCCCGGCATCATCACCCACCGCAGCAGATGCAGCAGCAGAGAATGATGAAATCAGAGAGCATGCCAGTTCAACTCAGCAAAGGTACAGAAAAGACTGCAAGGGAAGCAGATGAAAACTTTGATCACAAGATGGAATTTCTTAAGCCTCTTATTTAAAAAAAAAAAAAGACCTGTGGTTCTGAAATATCTCATTCAGGTGATAAATATTTTAGTCATTTTTAATTCAGTGTTTTAATCCAATTTTTAAGCTAGAATCCATTTGTTTTGTTTCCTAAATCAAGAGCAGTGTTAAAAAGCAATTTATGGGTTTTCAGATATTTAGATTTAAATTCACTTGTAAGCCCTTTGGATGCTTAGGCAGCATCAGGCAATAGACTATCTGCAAAATAATCTGAGATTAGCAGTGCTCAGTATTAAACTTGTGATTACTGGCACTGCCATGCAGGAGAGGGATTCTAAAATAACCGAGCCAACCTGGGTGGGTCATCCTAGCATAGGCTGGAGTTTGATGTGATAAGACTCAGACCTAATAGAGTAACATCACAACCAGAGGTCACCGGCTCAGTGATCTGACTATCACGATCACTGCCCAGAACCTGAAAAGAATGAGAAAGGCCTGTGTAGCTCAGTACAAGAAGAGTCTTTCCTGGGCAGCCTGTTACCTTTTCATTTCTGCCTAGTTGCAAGAGGCTTAGTTGACTGATTTCTCAGGCCAGGTAATCGGCCTCAACACCTCATCCATAAAATGGATATGATGATGCTTTTCCTCCTCCCTACCCTACATAATGGTTGAAAGAAGCATGAATAGTTTAGAAAAACAGCTCTCTGGGAAGCATGGCCATTAATATGATCCTGAGACATGAAGATGGGGCTAATATTCAATGCACTCGGTCTGAGAAGGCAGCAGGATGATTAAGCCTTTAGTACTCCAGTGCTGAGAGAGAAAAGCATCAGGTGTCCAGAAAATCCACTCAAGCCAACACTTTTCTTCCCTAAGAATGCTGTCTAACTGAGGTGGTAGCATGCACACATGCTCATGTGCACGCATACACACATACACAGATGCGCGCGCGCACACACGCACACACGAACATTCCTTCCTAATACCAGTTTCTCTCTGCCTTTGCTCTATTCACATCTTTCTTCTATTAGGTGTTAGTCATTACATAATTAGTATCTTAATTTTTATTAAAATATTAAGTTTACCTTGCACAAGAATAACTGCTTTAAATTATGTTCCTTACTTGTTAATGCAGAGCCGTCACACATGATTTAAAGAAAGGGAGACTTAAAATCATTAGCATATTGTAAATGTATTTTAATGCCAGGAGACATGCCCACTTCCAGAATGGAAATGAATGTTATTTTATATATTTCTTAATTGTACTGTTTTATTGTTCCAAACAAATATAATTTCAATATTGCTTTGATAACAAGCTATAGTCAGTAGTAATTCTAACTGATGGCAGGCAAATGAGTCAGAGAGTCTCTAAGTACTGTATTTTAAATTTTCTAAGGAACCAAGCCAAATGACTAGCAGAATAAAGTTGGGTCTCTAAGGAAATGTCAAGTATTAATACCACTGAGTGAGAGAGGAAGTGCGAAGAGATGGAACAATCGATGAAAACACAGTCCCCAGTCGTAAGGAGACAACAGAACACTTAAGCAAAGTATTTGGAACACAAGGATCACTGGGGTATTTTGTAACTGATCCCTGTGCTGAAAGAAAGTGGTCGTCTTTAGGAGCTCTTTGTGTTTTCACAGCATCCTAGCTGGCGCCGCCAGGAATCATAGAGATGATCTAGTCCAATCTCTTATTTTGCATATGGAGAAACTGAGGCTTTGAAAACAAAGTGACCTGGCCGCAGTGACACAGCCAGCTGCCAGCACAGCCAGCTACACTGAAATTCCTCTTTCTGTGAATCATGACGGCCTCCCTCTGTACAGCACCTACGTTTATGCACCATTCTTCTCTGGAGGGACACTTACACATTTTTAAAACACAAACATAGGTGCAGCTTTCTTTGGTGAGTTGCCCTGAGAGTAAATCTATCAGAAAGCAAAGGGGGCAAGAAGAGCATGAGCCTGGGAACTGGGTCTCGGCTCTTTCACGCCTAGCTTTCTAACTCAGGTGAGTCGCTAATCCCTCTGGGCCTCAGTCCCCTCATCGGCAAAATGAGGGCACCGAATTATGATCCCTAAGGGCCCTTCCAATGACAGACTTTGTCTTTAAAATAAAACCCTTTAGAGTGGAACGTAATTCTGTGCTAGAATTTCTGGATGCCTGTGTCTCCTTCTCCCAAGTCTGCCCAACTCTATTATCTCATTGATGAATTTGAAACTGTATCAGCTAGTCTGATAAACAGCACAGTAGTCAGCCCGTTAGGAGACCTAGTATTAGGGACATGATTTTAAATGATCTCAGAGCTATCTGTAGAAGCAGTAATCAGTCATATGCACAGTGCCTTTGAGGGGGGGAGAAATGTAATATCTTTTTTAGCGTACTCTGCTGGAAAATTCACAAGTTTTGAAAAATCGTTGTTTACGAAGATAAAAATGCTTATGTGGTTTTCATAACACATTCCACTCCTTGATTATTCATGATGATATAGAAGAACAGTATTATGGATAATCCAAAACTGATTTATGATTGACTTGGAGTACAGTCTGTGGTTCAGGGGACACAGACTTGCCTTCCTGATCACGTGGGGCCCTGGATGAGAGGCAACAGGAGGAGGTGACCCAGGGACAGCAGGGAGGCAGGAGATGGCAAGACTAAAATTTAAAAGCCTCTGCAGGTATTGACAAAGCGCATGAAACAGATGAAAGCGGATCATTGAAAGTCAACTGTGGAAGAGGAATGAGGGATTTTCATGTGTCAATTAATGACTTCTATAGTCTACAGACTCCTCCTTGCTTTTGTTATTTTCTAAACTCCTGTCAGGCAGATGTTTTACTTTATTTCAGTTACAGGAGGAATATGAAAGGAGATGCTATTAATTGATCTGTGGGAATGTAATTACAACCCAGCAAATTCTACATGAGCTGATCATGTTGCAAATCATACCTAAAGCGAGTGCCCAGGGCACTAGGGGATGGCATTTAATTCGGGAATGGATTTTTCACTATTGTGTAAATACCAAAGGGGGAACCACCGAACGAACCTATTAATCACATGTAGATTTTTTTTTGTGCCTTCGCGCGTACGTGTGCGTATGTGTGTGTGTGTAACTGGTTTAAAAGACTGGACATCATTGCTTTTTATGCACCAGTTAATCATGAAGCAGCTTATGAGTTTGTATCATTTTATATAGTGATATTAAATTGATTATGCAGAATGTTGAGCTAGCCATCAAGACCAGTCTGTAACCAACCAGGAACAAAAAGCTCAGCAGCCCTCCTTTCTAAATTGGGTTGAGGCTCCGAAAGGGGGAGAGGGAGGCTTCGAGGAGAAAGACTCCACTTACTCCTCAGTGTCTTCTTCTTGGCCTTGAATGTCTCTTTCTTAGAAGGACACAAGACATGGTGAAGTCATAATAGAAGGCTTACCCAAAATAATAACCATGGGTTCAAGAGAGTGCCATCCCTTATGTTTTTTTTGCACATTGACATTTCTCAGATATGTATAGTAGCTCATGAGATCTTTTAATTACTTAATTTGTAATTAAAAATGTACGCGTGATATGTGCTGTTTTTCAAACACTTTTGTCTAGTACCTGAGAGTGCTTGAGTCTAGTTAAAGATAAATGATTTCTGGTGTGAGAGAAAATTCTTTTTTGAAAGCATGTCTGCTTATTAATAAGTATAAATAATATTAATAAACATAAATAAAAGGAAGCTAATATTCAGCTGACTCAATTTTTAAAAAAGGAGTGACTGTAAAACTTTGACAGTAACTTTGTTTTTTGTTTAAGGGGGGAAGCCTTTGGAAAGACCTAAAGAAGTAATGAAATGCACATGGCAAAATACATTGATATAAGTGGCCTTTGGATTGATGCCAACTTTCTTAAAAGATAACACTTCTACTTTTTAATTTGTTCCTTGTTTAGAGTAATTGTCCTGCTGATTTTTCCAGGCTGTGCTCTGTGTTTTCCAGTGGTTTGATAGAATGAAAACGTCTCCCAATTCTTAAGAGGGAGAGAAATTTCATTCCGTTATCTCTCTTTGTGAAATCTAATTATTTTTTCTTATGAAATCTAGGAGATGTAGTTACAGGAAGTGCTGCTCAGGCTTCTGTTCCTGCCCAGACTCTAACTGACCTCCAAGGTACAGTCACTGTGGGGCGCAGTGTACCTCTGTTTGCCCGCAGCATTATCATTGTGTTCTCCGAGAAACCCCAATGCCATCTCTGTTTTCCTTTATTTTCCATTTGGAGCGCCTCCCAAGTCACTGTTGCTATCCAGCCACTAGGTGGCGCTGTTGTTTCAAACAAAAAGGTCCTTTCCATCAAACCCAGGTGATGATCAGTCTGACTTTGGGGTGGGCTTTCTATTCATTGCTAATTTATTCTGTCACAAAAGTCTAAATCACCTGGTATTTTCACACTTCATTTTGTGTGGTTGCATAAGATTAAGGAGCTCTTTCTCTTGCCCAGGTGTACTATGACAATCTTAGATTAATATGGGCTAAGTTTAAGCATCCGTGTTCTGTGATTAACAGCATGTACTTCTGCTTCAAAAGACTTTCCTGCCTGCTCTTGAAATAAATAGTAAAATGTAGGCCTTTGTATTACAGTTTTTATCAAAGAATTAAAACATTTTGTGACAAGCCACCATAATGCAGTGACTAATGGTGATATAATGGAAAATAAAGAGCATTATACTAACTTGTCAGTGCTTTCTAAGAGAAAGAAGGCATTTGCATTCTTTAAAAAGAGTTTAGTTAAGAAGTTATTCAAAAGATAACTCACCATCAGCACCTCTCATGGAGCTAAAAATTATACAAATATTTCAAAATCACTCCGGATTTCATTATAGTATCTTTGAAATGGAGGCAAGTGGGGGAGGGTAGATCACAAGACCTCTTCTAATTAATTCTAAGCTGGTTTTGAGTCTAAGGAGATAAAACACATCTCAAAGGTATAAATACAAATGTTTATTGCATTTTTGCTTCATTAACCTCAGATGCTTATAATGCAGTTAACTCATACAGTAAAATTACCCGATCTTAGCTGAGCTTACAGGGAAAGGGACAGCACCTTGTTATTATTGTAAAGGAGGCTCCTTCCTCAATAATAACAATAACCATAATGACTCCCATGTAGTGCTTTCCTCGATAACTCTGTGAGGTAGATAGTAGAAGTGTGCTATTCCCATTTTATAGATGAGAAAACTAAGGCTGAGAAGTTAAGTGACTTGCTTTTGATCACACAACTATTAAACATCTAAGGTGGAATTTAAATAGAGCTAGGTGGCACAGTGGTTAGAGTGACTCATCTTCCTGAGTTCAAATCTGGCCTCAGACACTTAATAGCATGTGACCCTGGGCAAGTCGTTTACCCCTGTTTGCCTCAATTTCCTTATCTGTAAAATGAGCCAGAGAAGGAAATGGCAAAGCACTCCAGTGTCTCTGCTGAGAAAACCCCAGCTGGGGTCACGAAGAGTCAAACACGATTCCTGATATCAGTGTCAGGTCCAACCCTATCCGCTGTGCCTCTCTGACACTGCCATACTTGGGGCACCTCCCTCCCAACCTGACATCCCTCCATGTCTCCTCATCTGATGAGTAATGAACGGAGGGACAGCTCTGCCCCCAACCTAATCGCCTCTTCTTGGCATACTTTAATACCTACAGCTGTTAGTAATAGAAGAGGGGGAGAAGAGTGGAGGGAAAGCCCATCCCAGAACTTTGCTCAGCTCAGCAAAAGAGAAGGTAGTGAGAGGATGCATGGGATGGAGAAGGAAGGAGGAGAGGAGAAAGAGGGAGGGACTTCTTCATGGTCACTACTACCCCTCATTCACCCACAGCCTCATTCTGGCACCTGACTGCCTCTCAGACCCTGTCCTGCTCCATTCCCTGAGCCTTAGAGGGTCATCTTCAGACTCTCATCCTTAGGTCTCACCACAAGTACCCCCAGCCCCTGAATCTTCTGACTTAAACGCAGGAGACTGTGCTTGAACCTTCATAAAGGAAAAACCTGTTCCCACTGAATAGCAGATATGAAAAGGGGAGTCAGCACTGCCAGGCTTGCAGCAGGGAAGTGATGCGTCCCTGGCAACCTAGATTTCTGCTCTGAGCACCTTGTCCTGTAGGAACACTGCACTCAATGAACATTAGCTAATCAGAGAACTACTGTGCCCCAGACACTTATTCCAATATATTACGGAATCCATCTTATGGGTCCTTACTCTCTGAGTGCAAACCACAGTCCATCTGTGCCTTCAGCCTCTGCAGTTCTTGGCATACCAGCATTCCAGGGGGCTTCCTCTGGAATGATTGTGCAACACTCAAAGGGGTCTTTTATCCTTCTCTCTTATTCCATGCCAAACCCACATAACTTTCTAGTCGTACAGATCATGACTGGTACCTTCTGTGCCACTTCTGTTATGTCATCCTTGGCAAAAAACATCCAAAGCTCCTCTCTGCTTACAACCCTCAGGCCCAGGGTTGTATTACCTTTTGGGTCTCTTGCAATTTTGATTCTTTGAAAGTCAAAGTGTTCCACAATTTGCACCTATCCGAGGAAATATCAACATTGAAAAGATGAGTTTTTGTATCACAGGCCATCCCAGCATCTTTGATATACCAGATGTTTTTACCAAATGTCATCCAACTCAGTCTGCTCTTCTTAGTCATTTCTAGGCCCAAATCATTGCTTTACCTTCCAGAGAGAGAGAGAGACAGACAGACAGACATATGTGTATGCGTGTATTAGCAGATATACATATTACATATATCCTATATTAGCATATGTATGTATACTCATTCAGTGTGCTGTCATGTAACCTGCAGGTCAGAATAGGACAATATGAATCTACAACATGGATTAAACTTAATTTTGTAGGCTGGTTCTATCATTTTAATGTCATTTCTCTGGGAAAATGAATTTTGAGATCCAGTAGCCAACTTATGAGCACGGCTTTAGACTGCAGTCTTTCGAAGATCACTTGTATCTAAACATGTGAAAAGCAGACATATACAGTACTTTGACATTGGCGCTTCTCATTGACTTGTGCTCTTGGAGGATCAGAGTTAGGTGGAAAATTGAAATTCTTGTGTGGTCATCTCTTCCTCTCTCTTCTCCAACATAGGGGCTAACAATGAGGAAAGTGGAGAGATTTGACTCTTACCTCGTCCTACTCCCTTTGGTAGAGTTTTTAATGAAAGTGACAATGGGCAACAGACTGGGGAAGAGGTTTGGGCCCCATCTAATTCACACTCTGAATAATCAAGAGTTGACTCTCATTGGTTATAACTTGCATAAATGCCACAATCTGATTTTTAAGCTTTAGATTTATCTAAATTAACTTCAACTCTTTTTGTCTGAGAATGATAGAAAAGCAGCTAAAAGGAGCCTTAGCAACCATCTTGTTTAATCTCTTTATTTTAGAGATGGATAAACTGAGACTCATGGAGGTAAAGCGATTCACCTGTGGTCAAATAGTAACATAAATTTAGAGCTGGAATAGGCCTCAGAGGCCATTTAACAGACAAGGAAACTGAGGTCCAAAAGTCTGAGTGCCTTGCCCAAGTAGTGTGCCTAGGATTGCAGCCTAGGTGTTCTGACTCCAAACTCAGCGCCCTTTCTACGGTACCACATTGCCCTTCGTGTTCATAGGCAGTCATTCTTCCAATTTATGTCTTTTCTTGACTTCTGGATTTTCGTTTTAGGTAAAAGGTTTTTATTTCTAATGGTTATTACATCTTTTTTTTCATTTCAAGCTTAATATTATACAGTGTGTTCCAAAAGTCTTCAGTAGCTTAAAACAGTGCTAAGACTTTTGGCATACTCTGTATATGTAACCCAGGCTTCAAGCAGAGAAGAGAACTTGGAGAGATGAAATGAAGGTGGAGGGGATGAGATTTGACAATGCATTGGATGAGTGGTGAAGAGATGAGGGTGACCCCAAGGTGGTGAGCCTGGGGGAATGATGGTCCTTGGAAGGTAATTAAGGAATTAGGAAGAAGGGAAGGGTTGGGGGGAAAGATAATGAGTTCTGTTTAAAAAGTGGCTCCTGACCTTATCATTCCACTTAAACAGTTCTTTCCAGAGTTACTTACCAGTGGTCGCTTAGTTGTCAAATCCAGTGGCCTTTTCTCAACCCTCCTTCTCCTTGACCCCTTAGTAGCCTCTGACACTGTGAATCACCCTCTCCTCCTTGAGACCCTCTCCGCTCTAGTTTTTCAGGACCCCCTCTCTCCTGGTTCTCCTCCTACCTGACAATTCCTTCTTAGTCGCCCTTGCTGTAGCCTCATCCAGATCATGTTCTCTAACTGTAGGTTTCCCACAGGGTCTGCCCTGGGCCTTCTTCTCTTCTCTCCCTATATGACTTCAGGGTGATCTCATCAGCTCCCATGGATTTAATTCTCATCTTTGTGTCGATGATTCTCAAATCTCCCCATCCTGCCCCCACCTCTTTGATGACTTCCAATCTCACATCTCCAGCTGTCTCTCAAACTTTTCAAACTGGATGTCCAGTAAAGTTCTCGAACTCAACATGGCCAAAACTGAACTCATCATCTTTCACCCTAAATCCCCCCACCCCCTTCCTACCTTCACATTTACTGTAGAGGCAATGACATCATCCCAGGCCCTCAAGCTCCTAGCCTTTGAGTCATCCTGGCTCCTCACGCTCTCCCACCCTGTGCCCCTCAATGTCCAGTCTGTTGCTGAGGCCTGTAAATTTCACTTTTGCAGCATCTTTCCAGTATGCCCCCTTCTCCCCTCTAACACTACCCCCACTTTGGTGCAGACCCTCATCATACCACACCTGGACCATTCAGTAGCTGCTGGGAGAGTCTGTCTGCCTCAGGTCTCTCCTCCACTCCAATCCATCCTTCATTCAGCCACTAAAGTGATTTTCCTAAAGCACAGATCTGACCATGTGTCTGTCTGTCTGTGACTGCTAGTGACTGACCTCTGTGCGTTCTCTTCCTTACCTTTAAAATGGCCTACTCAAAAACAAATGAGTCAAAGAGACAGTCTTTCAGGGTGTTAAATATTTCCCAGTCCCATTTTAAAGAGCATGTTTTGCCAGACAAGTTTGAAGTTTTCACTTGAGTCCTGTTTAGCGTCAGACTTGATTCCTTGTCTCCCTGACTCCAAGCTCAGGGCTTCATCTACTCTACCATCCTGGCATTCAAACAGGAATTACTGAAATGTTCTCTGTATCATAGGCATTTACTGTGGTGTACAAGCAACAGTGAAAATATATTTAAACTGTCCCTCTTGTATCTAAATAAATTTTTCCAAACATGTCTTCTAGAAAGTGACAGTTAGTAATAGCTCACTTAGATCACTAATCCCACAAGTCCATTTCTCCAGAAAATAGCCAAAAACCCAGGGAGCTTGAAATGCAGCATTCCAGAAGGCAGAGGAATAGATCTTTAATGAGAGATTTCCAAGTATACCTAATTAAAAGACCATAGATTCATAGATGAAGAGTTGAAAAATTTTGATTTTTAAAAATGTTTTTGTAAATGAAATGAAAGCCTTATAGGAAAAAAATGGAAAAGAAATGAGAGTTCTGGAAGAAAGAATTGAAAGGAATTAATGGTTTAACACAAGAGATAAAAAGCTCCCCAAGAAAACAAATCACTGAAAAATTAGAATTAACCAAATAGAGAGTAATGACTCCATGCAACGTCAGGAAACATTAAAAACAAATAAAATGACTGAAAAAATAGAAGGAAATGAAAATATAAAGTATCTCATAGGGAGACCAAAAAATGACCTGGAAAAGAGATTAAGGAGAAAAAAAAGTTGTAAGAATCATTGGACTGTCTGAAGACAATAACCACAAAAACAACCTAGACATCCTCTTTCAAGACATTAGAACTAGAGGGCAGTGTGGAAATAAAGAGAGCCCACAAATCACCTCCTGAAAGAAACCTAAAATGAAAACTCCCAGGAGCATTATAGTCAAATCCTAAACGTTTAGGTAGAAACAAACAAACACTGCAGGGAGCAAGAAAGAAAAAATTGCGGCACCAGTGAATCCCAATAGGGATCACACAATTTAGCAGCTACCACAATAAAGGAGCAGAGAGCTTGGACTATATTCCAGAAGGTAGAGGTCAAGAATATTTTACTCAGAAAAACTGAGCATAATCCTGCATGGAGGGAAGTGGACCTTTAATGAATTAGAGGACTTCCAAGCCTTCCTGATGAAATAAGCAGAGCTGCATAGAAACTTTGAAGTTCAAACACAGGAGTTAAGGGAGACATAAAAAGGTATAGACACAGATCCAACAGTGGCAGGTGACTAAACAAAGATAAAGTGCTTACGTTCTTTCATTGACAGGAGTCATAGAGGGAGTCTAATTAGACAGAAGGCTTAGGAGTGGTTGTGTTATGTTGTGTTGATCTTAAAAGAAGAATGAAAAGAGAGGAAGAAGGAAGATTAGGGAAAATTCTCTGACATAATTGGGGTATACAAGGATGCTATTCGAATAAGGAGGAGTGAGGTGCAACTGACCCCTGCTTCTCACCCTCATCTGAACTGGTGAAAGGAGGAAAGAATACACATACTGAATTGGGTACAGAAATACATTTGCTGCATAGGGAAATAGGAGGGAAAGGGAAGAAAAGTAAAGGGGGAATTGGAGAGAGGGTATATTAAGGGAAAGGTTAGTCCTAAGCAAAACAAACTCTAAGAATGTTCAAAAACATTTATAGTTTGTTTTTGTTTTTTTGAGAATTGGAATCTGAGGGGAGTGCCTATCGTTTGAGGAACAGTTGAACAAATTATGATATATAAATGCTATAGAATACTATTGTGCTGTACGAACGATAAAGGGAATAATTTCAGGAAACTGATGAAGAGTAAATGGAGCAGAATCTCAGGAACAATTTATACAATGACAGAAACCCAGTAAAGATAAACAACTTTGAAGACTGAGGGCTGTGATCAGCATGAAGACCAACCAGTATTCCAGAGGAATGATGAAACAGGCTACCAGACAGATAGATTGATAGATAAATATGAAACATGGGCAATGTGGAAATGTTTTACCTGTCTACATGTGTTTGTAACAGGGGCTTTGTTTTTCTTTTGTTCTCAATTAGGGGAAGGGAGGACAGGTGGGAGGGAGACAGAATGGATTTTTGCTGAATAAAAAAGTACAATTTAATAAAAAATAAGCAAGCATGTGTAGATGTATTAAGACACCTCAGTGATATAGTGGATAGAGTCCTGGAATTTGAGTCAAAAGATCTAAGTTCAAATTCTGCCTCTGACATTATGTGACCCTAGACGAGTCACTTAACCTCTCTTAGCCTCAGTTACCACATCTGTAAAATGGTGTTGACAATAATACCTATCAACACTTATCTCAGTAGTAATGCCTATCTACCGTGTTGTGAGGATCAAATAACATGTGCGAAGTTCTTTGCAAACTTTAAAACATTATATAAATGCTAGCTGTTATTATTTGGTATCTGTGGTAACTGGATATACTTAATGACACATTCCTCAGTCTTATATAAGGATGGGGAGATTTGGAAAATATATTTGGGAAGAATGAAAAGGTATTTTTCAGAAGTAGCTTTAAGATACTAAATAAAAAAGGACAAAAATGCATCAGTTTCTGAATGGGTGAGGAAACTAAAAAAGACAAAAGCTTGCTTCTCTTTTGTTTGATATTGCTGGTATTAGTCATTTTGAAGTCCAAACCACATTGTAGTTCAGTTCAGAGTTTAGAAAGCATTTTTTAACATGTTCTAGTAGTGAGTCTTTGATAGGAAAGATGATATCAGTAAAAAAGATGAATATGTTCTAAAATTTGTACTTTAAAGTAAAAATGTAATGATATTGTCTTGTATCTAATATTTTACTTGGTTAATAAGCTCTAGGACCCAGGGGAATGAATGGAAGTAAAGAAAGGTAGTCAACAGCAACAGAAAGAAAATTCCTAACGAAACATATGCAGCTAAACTTTAAGGCTCTGATTTTCAGCTGGTGCTAAAACTACTTTAGAAAAACCAGAATGATCATAATTTTCTCTCCCTGCTATGGTTTCCCAGCCCACCTTGAAGGAAAACAAAAGAGGAAAAAAATATTTGCAACAAATAGATATAGTCAAGCAAAAATAATTGCCACATTATCCATTATATAAAATAGATGTCTCAGTCTGCACCCTGAGTCCATTGGCTGTCAAAAATTAGGTTACATGCTTCTTCATTTTACCCTGAGGCCTCTGTGTTCGTGGTTGGTCATTTCATTGGTGAATTCTTAGGTCATTCAAAGTAGTTTATCTTTATAATGTTATTGTATAAATGGTTCTCCTGGTTCTACTTATTTCACTCTATATCAGTTCATGCAAGTCTTCCCGTACTTCTCTGAAATTTTGTCTTTCATCATTTCTTATAGCTTAACAATATTCCATTACTTTCACATACTATAATTTGTTCAGTCATTTCCCAGTTGATAAGCGCGCCTTCATCTCCAGCTCTTTGCCACCACAAAAAAAAAGAGCTTCTATAAATATCATTGTACTTAAGGGACCTTTTTCCTTTTCCATTGATCCCTTTGGGATATAGTCTTTGTAGTGATATTACTTTTCAGAATGGCTGTACCCATTCATAGTTTCACCAGTAATACATTAATATTCCTGTTTCCCCACCTCCCTTCCAACTTTTGTCATTTTCTTTATCAGCTTTGTCAGTCTGATAGGCAGGAGCTGGAACCTTGCAATTCTTTAATTATTAGTGATTTGGAGCTTTTCATGCAGCTGTTGATAAGGATTTCATCCTCTGAAAATGGCCTCAATCATTTATCAGTTGGGGAATGGCTTAGTCTACAAATTATAGGTATGTTTCTCCCCAGTCCTATCTTGTTCTGTCTTGTCAAAGAATCCTAGATTAGTAAGAGACCTCAGACATCACCTAGTCCAGCAGCCTCCCGCCTTCATTTTATAGAAGGAGACGCAGCCCACAGATGTTGAATGACTTTTATTAGGTCACCAGCCTGCTAAGTTGTGGGACCAGGACCTGAGATCGGTTCTCTAAGTTTGCATCTCCTGATTCCTAGTGCAGAGTTCTTTTGCTACCAGATGCTGACAGATTTGATTCAGTTCAGCTCAAGCTTTTATTGCCTGTTATGTGCAATGTACTATGTTAGACCCCAGAGGTCCAGAGATAAAAAATGTAAAAAGTCACTGGCCCAAAGGATACAAGCACAAACAAGGGGATCCAACAGGTCCATAGATAAATATAAATAAGATTAGTTAAAGTGGGAGGGACCCTAATAAAGGAGTGGAGAAAACTTTAGCGGGCATTTCCTCTGGGTTCTAAGAGACCGAGGCAAGGAGGGAATCCTTTCCACCGAGAATGAAGATAAGAAATGGAATGCAAGTTCAGAGAACAGAAAATCAGTCAATGGGACGGAAACATTAAGAGGAAATAAGGAGTGGGCTAGCATGCATTGTGAAGGAAGTTGAGGGGCTTGTGTTTTATCCCAGACAAAGGGGAGAAGCGCATTCTGGGATGGAGGAGGGACGTGGCAGACTCAGCTTTACTTGGGCCCATTTTAGATGGCTTTTGGCAGCATAGACTTTTGATTGAAGTGGGGAAAGAGAGGCAAGGGACCTGAAATAAGCTACTGATCCTGGGAATGGAGACGGACAGATACAAGAGATTCCATTAAATTCAGTAAGCAAGGGAAGGGGATGACTCTGAGAAGACAAGACTCAGTGCATGCAGAGACATTGATTAAGCACCTACTGTGTGCCAGACTTTGGGCTATTGCTGGGGGCACAAAGAAAGGCAGAAATGATCCCTGCCTCAAGGAGCTCAGAATCTAATGGGGAAGAGGTATGTCAATAACCATGTACAAACAGGATATGTGCAGTTTCACAAACATCCCTGACAGTGTGCTATCAGAGAAGAGTAGTCATTGTCATTGGCTTCTGTGAGCATAACAGCCGCATCTGCGTGGAAAAAATAGTGTACTTTTTCAGAAAAAGCTTGAATAGTGCATTTTAAACCCTGTCCGGACAATCCCAATTTTTCAGAGTGAAACAGAGCTCCCATTTTGAGAGAGTTGAAGCAGCAGTGGAAGACTCTTGAGATCGGGTGTCAGGACACAGAGTCTGGGTCTGGTTCTGCTCTTCACTCTGGAGGATGTTAGTGAGTTGGGCCCAGAGGATCGATCTGTATTGCCTTGACGGCTTGAAAGCTTCTCATCTGTTCCTTCTCTCCTATTTATCGTGCAGTTGTGCCTCAAGAAGCAGTTATTCTAGGGACATACAGGCCAGTGACTAAACTAGCCAAAGGCCTAAACTCCGACACCAGATATTGGGAAGGGGCACCTCTAAGCTGCAAGTGTGAAGCATCCACTATTTGTGAAGTGTAAAACACTTGAAATCATGGAAATGGTGGTGACGCGAAGGCATGAATCATGTGGCTTATCTTTTCTTGTGTATTTGGCCAGCCAGCTTTGCAGCCCTGAATTCCTGCATCCCTCACAATAGCAATACCTCCTATTATTTTCCCAGATTTCCAGCGCTCTCTCAGGTGCTACCTCACTTGATCCCCACAACTGCCCTGTGAGGTAGGCCGAACAAATGGTAATATTCCAGTTTTACAGATAAGGAAACAAGAGTCAGAGAAATTAAGTAATTTGTCCCACGTTACACAGCCAGAACGAGGCAGTACACTGTGCTGTTTAGATCATAAAGGCTGCTTTTGGGGAATAAGCCAGTGGTTTTTTCTGATAAACAGGTTAAGTTCTGAACATTCTTGTATAGTGTGTTTTAATGGAAAGAGCATCAGACCAGGAGTCAAGATCCAGATTCTAGTCTAAACTCTGATGCCAACAAGCTGCTGTGTGACCTTGAGCAAGATGTTTGACTAGGCTAAGCCTTGATTTCCTCTTCTGTAACATGAGACAGTCCACATGAGAGGAGATTTCAAAGGTCCATTCCCAGTTAGAAAGGATTGTTTTCTGTGAAGCCTCTGTCTACATGTGTACACAGGGGCAGATGGGGTTTTAGTGCAGGAATATTTCTTGGAGAATTTGTATCTTAAAGAAGTCCTTTAGAGAGAAGAAAATGATAAAGCCAAGAGGATGTGAAAAGGCCTTCTAGGTAGTGGGAAGATGAGGAGGTTGTGAAGCTGGAGGAGCGTGAGTCACTTGCAAAGCATCCATCCATTGCTGAGAGTCCCAGTGAAAGTGTGGCAAGGTGATTAAGGGTGACTCAGCCCCTTCAGAGACAGCTGGCAAGGCTGTGCTGCAGTCTTCATCTGGGCCGATAAGCGATTGGAAGCTACCGCAGGCTTCTAAGAAGAGATGTGACTTTCTAAAAGGAAATTTGAGGACAGGATTCTAACAATTGGCTGTATTTAGCACTTGAACCAGAATTTCTCAGGACACGGTAAGCCTGGCTATACTTGAGGAGGGATTTTTTTTCCAGTCTCTTGGATTTTAGTCCCCATCCCAGAAATGTGATAAAACCTGAGAACACGATCAGCCCTACCCCATGGCCCTGCCACCCCAAGATACAGAGAATCTCACAAGCACAAATTCATAATGTCACAGAGGAAATTTTATTTAAAAGAAGGGATCAAACAGAACCACTTGGACAAGTGACAGATAGCCCCAAAGGTGTATGCAAATCCCCAGAATCAGTTAGACAGCATCTGTTAAGCTCCTCATTGAGGGTCAGGGCCTAGGTAGGTGCTGAGGATATAAAACCAAAGGCAAGATGCTAGTCCTTGTCCTCAAACAGCTTCTATTCAACTGGAGGGTTACACCATATACAGTCACTAGTAAGACATATGCACAGTAAAGACAGTCATTTCAGGGAGGGTACTGACAACTGGGAAAATCAGGAAGAAGCTGAACTAGACAGAGGACTTCCCTTCTTCCTCTAGCAGACCCATGGTTCCATCACTTAAAAAGGGGGAGGAGTTCCAGGGAGGAAGAATTCCCTCAAAGCATCCTACTACTATTTATCATTCATTTAACAAACATTTATTAAACACATGCTATGTGCCTAGCACCATGCCAGGTGCTGGGCAACATCCGTGCCTTTATATAGGGGTCTGTGGCTTGCCTGGCACCACCTTGTCTCTTAAGATTGAATCTCCTGTGGTTCTCCAGGTTTTTAAAAATGAAGGCAAGACTGCCCACTCTGTCCCTTCTTTCTTCTCTAGCTTCCTCTCTTCTTATCAATGCTGTGCAGCAGAAGACTCCCAGATAAATATATAGCTCAATAGATGTAGATGCACAGATATAGATCCTCTGTCTATGCATGTGCTTATATGCATGAAGAGTATATATGTATGTATGTGTGTAGATTTATATGAATGTGTATATATATATATATATATATATATGTATAACACACATAGATATAGATATATTCCTCCTGGATGCCCTGTAAGCATCTTAAATTCACCGTATCTAAAACGGGACTCATTCTCTTGCGCCCCCAGCCATGCCCTGTTCCCAGATCTCTTACTATTGTTGAAGGTGCCTCCATGGATCCTCCCAGTCACCCAGGCTCACAGCCTCTCTGACATCTGGCCCCTTTTTTCCACTCATACAGCAGTCACCCTAGTTCAGTTCCTCATCACCACACCCCTGGACAATTATGGAAATAGCCTCCTGCCTGGTCTCCCTGCCTCAAGCACGTCTTCTCTCTGATCCATCCTCAGCTCAGACGCCTAGATGAGTTCCTTACACATACATCTGACTGTGTCATCCCTACTCAGTCAGCTCCAGGGGCTCTTTCCAGGATCAGCAACAGTGTTCTCTTTGCCTTTTGAAGTTTTTAATACTCCGGCCCCTTCCCACTTCTCCAGCATCCTTACTCTATTCTCCTCCACACTCATATTCTCATATGGCTCTCTATTTGCCAACTCCGGGACTTTTACTGGTTTTGCCCATGCCTAGAATACCTTCCCTTCTCAGCTCTGCCATCTTGCCGCGATTTCAAAGATTCAGTTTAAATTCTCCCTTCCGTAGGTCTTTCCTGGTCCTGCCCTTTCCCCCTGTCCCCAACCTTCTTCTAACGCTGTGTGTGTGTTGTATGTGCGTTGTTATTGGCATGTCGCCTCCCCCATTAGATAGTGAGCATCTTGAAGGCTGGGACCGTGTCTTTTCCCTCTTTGTATTCCCAGCCCATGGTATAGTGCCTAATGCATAGTAAGGGCTTGACAAGTGCTGACTGACTGACTGACTCGGGTTGGTGCACCCATCAATTACCTTCCGTACCTTCAGGGAAGAACCCCGTTCATTCTGGGAGAGGGAGAAGGAGTACCAGTGCCAGTAAAATAGCTTCAGGATAGCTTATGAGTGGGAGAATGCCTGGGAGCCTATTACAGGAGGCCAGCCATGAGTTGATTAGGACCTACACTAGGGACCCTGACTATACAAGAAAAAAGCATTTTAGTCAAAATAATATTAATAATAGCTAGCATTTATATAACGCCGTAATGTTTGCCAAGTGCTTTACATCTCATTTTATCTTCACTACAGTGGAAGGTTGGTGTTATTATTATCTCCCCTTTATAGATGGCCCTGGATGCACTGGGAGACCTTGGCCTTTTTAAGCTAAGGTCTTTAACAGGCCTCAGTTTGACTGAGGTAGCATCCATTCAGTGATTAAGGCTAGGTAAGAAATGAGGCAGAGAATGGCCTCTTTACCTCATTTTAAAAAATCATTGTAGGAGGGTTTGTGGCCAAAATAGAAATAATTGATATTTCCATTCACTTTGAGCCAGTCAAGGCCCAAACAATGACCAAGTGGGGCTTGGCCTGGGACCTGTTATTGGCCAGAGTGATATGGGTTTAAGGCATGATCCTTAAGAAAGAAATCTAACCTGTAAACCCCAAGATATCTTGCAAGTTTTCAGTGATCAAAATTTACATTCCATTGGGCAGAGCGTCCACAAGTAAGGGTATAATAATACCTTATGTGAACATAGGGGAAGGAAGGAAGGAGAGAGAGAGGGAGGGAAGGAAGGAAGGAAGGAAGGAGGAAAGGAGGGAGGGAAGGAAGGAAGGAAGGAAGGAGGAAAGGAGGGAGGGAAGGAGGGAAGGAAGGAGGGAGGGAGGGAAGGAAGGAAGGGGAAGGAGGGAGGGGAGAAGGAAGGAAATCATCTTGATGTTTATCTGGCCCCTGGACCTTGCACAGCCCTCCCTCACTTAAATCCAACTCACTTGCATGTCATGGCATCACCTCCCTGATGTCATGGTCCTCTTCAAGAATGAAGGACAAACAACAAACACCTTTACAGATGAGGAAACTGAGACACAGAGGGGTTAATTGACTTGCCCAGTGTCACAGAGCCAGTATTTGATGAAGATTCAAATTCAGGTTTTCCTGACTCCAAGCCTCACAATCTATATATTGTGCCACCTACCTGCCTCGGTATTTTGAGAAATAGTCCTTAAGACAAATTGGTAGAATTTAATAACAGCTTGTAAGGGAGTGAAGGGAATGAAATAAAGATAAATCCACAGTTACAATTCTGAGAGTCAGATTAGAAAAGATGGTGGAAGCATTGAAAACACTGGCAGAGTTGGGAATGGTAAGGGCAGGAGGTAAAGGATGAACTCTGTTTGAGGAACGTCCCCCTTAGCTGTCGTTGTCTGGGACTCCCGGTCGTCGCACCTGGAGACGTTGCTGCAGCTATTGAGTGACAGGAAAGGACTATAAAGGGATATGTTCTGTAAGCAGCGCCGCCGCTATTTTCTTACATTTTCCAAAGGAAACATCACACTATCAACATTTGAGATGTTTCACCTTCCTTAAATGAAACATTGAAATAATATGTTATCATGCAAAAATGTATAAAGATGCTCTTCCAGAGGTAGCCTTGTCTCAGTGGTGGATGCGAGAAATAGCTGGCCGTGTGTTGGAAAGCCTTCATAGTGTGGCCCCTTTGGTTTTCATGTGGTTTTTCCAAAGCCCATTTGTCCATTTTCGGAAGGTTCTTTGTACTGCTCTTTGTTCGGTAAGCTGGTATTACAGAGTGCCCAGCTTTCCCCAGAGAAGGTGCAGTATCGAGCCCCAAGCCATGAGATGGCTTTTATGAGAATTGGTGTTTTCCCTCTGTCATTTTATTGGACACAGAGCCATTGAGTGTCTGTATATCAAAACTGTGTGCTACGTACTATGTACTGAGGCACAGTTCTTGGTGAGTTACAGGTTACTGCTAGTGTGGCTTAAAGCTTCAGCCCCCACCCCGCCCCCCAGGATGGCTTGCAGGTCAGTGGGGCTCAGGAGAGGTGCCTAGGGGGAATAGGTCTGCATTTGGCCCTTGGGACATCTCCTCTTAGCTTGGGAGGATGTAGAAAGCAAGAAATCTGCATCCCTAATAGTCCTTGTGTCTCTAGGGCACACGCCTTGTTCTATGACTAGCCACATGTGAGCCCCTCCACATTTATTCTCAGCTTCTATTTCCCTTCTAGGACTTTGCTTCTTGGTAGAATGCCTCTGATCTTGATCAATTCCCTAATAATGAGATTTTATGGAAGCTGTTTTCAGAACCCTCAGGGAGGAGGCTCCCAAGCAGATGCTGAGAAGTTTTAAATGCTGAATGCAAGTTACAGGCAGATTCATCTCCTTGCACAAACATGATGGTGGGAAAAGCTGCCTCCTTCAGCAGCCTCCCCACCTCCCTTGGAGCAAGGGAGAGGCTGAGAGATTAGGCAGCGTGGGCCTGACAGCCCAACAACCCCTGAGAAGGGGCTCGTGTGCCCAGGCAGCATCCAGGCTCACACCCTCAGGGTCACTGTCCTCGAGACTCAAGTCAGTGCCACCAGATGTGTGGCCTGACATCCCAAAAGAACGATCTTGGAACCCTGGATTAAATTGTCTGACAGAAAAAGAAGTGTTTTCATAAAAACTAAAATGTAAAAGGGCGCCAGGCTTGGGGTCAGGAAAGCCAGAGTTCAAATCCAGCCTCAGCCGCTCCCTAGCTGTGTGACCTTGGGCAAATCACCTGAGCACTGTTTGCCTCAGTTTCCTCCACTGTAAAAAGGAGATAGCAGCATTTGCCTCCCGGGGTTGCTGTAAGGATCCGATGAGATAATTGCACAGTGCCCGGCAAGATGTCTATCATCATAATTGTTATTGTATTTCTCATAGTAAGCACTTAATAAATGCTTCTCTGTCTCTTCATCCGTACGTCTGTCGAATTTGTTACATCCCAGGCAGCTGCGTGTCCTTCCTACCCTTAGACCTGACTCTAGTGCTAAAGATCCCCAGCAAGTCTGATGATAAGAGGAAAGGTCAGAAATCTGCACTTGTGAGCTGGCTCCATTCCATGTGCCTGTAGAGGTGCCAAGGGAGAGAGCTTTTTTACTTTGTCATGAACAAAAGATAAAGAAGCTCTTTCTCAAATCTTTCCTTGAAAGACCTAGAATTTTCACTTGTCGCTGTGTGCAACTTAACTTACCTTGATTTTCATTATTCAGGATCATTTCATACCATCATTCCATCGAGTCTCTTCTGAAAATTTAAAGGGGCTGAAGTACTCATTAGTGTTTGGGGGATGATGGAAGCTGGGACAGACAACCATGCACCAAAAACTGTATCTACACATCTGTGTATTGTGTATGTTATGTGTATGTGCGTGTATATACATGCGTGTACCTATGTATGTGTGCATGTGTATAAATTTGCACATGTACATACTCCGAGGCTTTTTAATTAACATTTGGAAATGTAATTTTAAAACTATTGCCTAGCAGCGTGTACATTTTAATATTCCGTGCCCTTTCCATGTGTCAGTGACATGTCAATGAAGTTGTCTCGTGAGTCCTTGACACCAGAAGTCCAGCTGTCATCCATCGGTGATTCAATATCGCTTCTTTACCTTTTCTTTCAGGACAGAGCACCAAGAACATCAGTTCATCTCCAAGCATTGACAGCTTGCCGGGGGGAAGGGAGTTCACGGGCTCTCCCCCCTTGTCTGCTACCAAGAAGGACTCTTTCTTTAGCACTATCTCCCGTTCCCGCTCTCACAGCAAAACCATGGGCAGAAAAGAATCCGTAAGTACCTGGTAACAAACCTGGGTGTTTTGTCGTGGACCACGAGGAACGTATCCCATAGTTTCATTAATTAATCCTTCTTTCCTGTCCTCTTGTGTGAAGGACAAAACTTAGAAAAATATCATGGCCCAAAATGAACCGCTTCCCCAAAAGTATCGCCTGTGGAGGCAGTGTCGCTTGGTAACCGTTAAAGGAGCTCAGTCCTTTGTCCAGGACAGATACCTTTTCATAAGAGACTGAGTTTTCCGTGTTACCATAGAGGAGCCAACAGCCTTCCATCAGCATAGGATGATTGCAAACATTTCTTAAAAATAAAAAACAGCCACTTTAACATTTGATTACAACAGGATAAACAGACTCTGCTGGCTTCATTAGGGTGTATTTACAGCTACTTGGAGCATGCTGTTCCAGAGGGTGTACCTAAGAACTTAGGCTGCATTTGTGTTTGGAACCATTTAGAAGCCAACTTTACGAGGAAAGCCTTTCAGGTGACTCCACTGTGTGACCATCCGGTGTTCAGTCTTCTCTGGGAAATGTTCATCTGCTCTTTCAGCTAATGCACAAGGGAAAGTAAAGCTTATAGCAAAAAAAAAAAATGAGAAGATGCTGAAAAAGTCAGTAAGAAGTAGGGGTGTGCTATCAGGGCTTTACAATGACACTATTCCCTTCACAAATGTAGATTTTAGTGCTCTTGGAGTTAAATTTGGGCCGATGCTGGCCAAGTTAATTAACCTAATCCAAAAATCAAGAGAAGCCTTACCTAAAGAAGGGGAACTAAAAAGTACATCTCTTGAGCTACTTCCAGAAGCTGTGCTTCTCTGAGAAGAAAACAATGTCAGCCTTCACACGGACTGCGCGTCTACCAAAGCAAGAATCCGAGTTGAAGAATAAGTAAATCTATTGTCCTGCTTTCTTTTCCTACCCACATAAAGCTCCTTTAAGATCTCTCGCAATTTAAACCTAGATTTTAATTGGTTCTGGTTTTCTTTTTTATCAGAAAGGTTTCTCTGTGGCTCGACTTTTTTTTTTCCTTACTGTTTAGTACAGAAGAAATTAAATCCAGGATTCTGTTTTCTAGAATTCTATTTTAGTTGGTGGTGCATCAATTCAAAAAGTATTTTTTAGTGTTGTCATCACATTTACTCATATTATATGAATGTCAAATTTCTAAGAATATCTTTACTAAGAAGCAAATAGAATAAAAGGAAAAGGTTAAGTGAATGTCTAATGAATTTGGCGTCTCAAAAGACAGATACTTTTTAAGTACTTACCAAAGCAGAAAAGAAGCTTAGCTTGGAAACACTGGACCTGAGTTAGAATCCTGGTTTAGCCACTTAAGCTGAGTGACCTTGGATCAGTCACTTAATCTCTTTGGATCTCAGTTTCCTTTTCTGTAAAATGAGGGGGTTGGGCTACCTGAACTCTAAGGTCCCATCTTCTCCAGCTTGATGCTCCTAAATGCCAAGCTCTCTGCTAGCCCAACCCTACCTTAGGAAGCTAATTGTCCACTGGAGGAAGCCAGGAATGAACACATCTAAAATTAAAGAAGGACACGTGACCTAAATAGCAATTAAGGATAGAAGTAGGGGAGCCTCAGTGAGCAGGGTGAGTAGTAAGTGTCTGCGCCTCCAGGAAGGCTCGGCCCTCTCCCCTCTCCTGCTCCTGTCCCTGGAAATTCCCCACCTCCCCTACCCCACATGGAATTAGCTAATCCCCCTCCTCTTCTCTCAGCTTTCCATTCTTCAGGCTTCCCTCAGCCCACTTTGCTGAAATGTAGTTTTCTGAATTAATTCACATTAAAATGTGAATGACCATAATGTTCACTAACGGCTCTCTGGGTTGTCCTTTCTGGGTGAGGGAGAGCCAGTCTTGCTGCAGAGGCAGCAGTTCACACTCGATGAGCTTTCTCCAGTTTACAAAGCTGCACTGGTCATGTCATGATCTCACCAAGAGGCTGAGGCTGGAGGCCGCGTGGTTTTGTAGTTTGAGTGGAGGGCATTTACTGCTGAGGGAGGGAGGACCTCTTGAGTGACAGCAGACTGGTGATGTAATCCCTCTGTGGCACTCCTAGTACTGAGGGTACGACGCTGTTCTCGGAGCTGGAATGAGAGTGGAAGTCTGGGGCGCCTAACCGAGAGCTGAGCCTTATTTCCATCGTTAGTGCTTCTGGAAGACTGCTGACAGACATTCTGGGCATCGCGGCCGCTTCTCTCTGATCCGTTAGGGCAGGCCGAGTTGAGGCTGTGTCACTGTGGACGAGTCATGTAACTTCTCAGGGCTCAGACAGGGCACCGGCTTGTGTGAGGTAAGGGGGTTTGCTCACAGGGCAGACCCCCATCCACAGCTGTAGTTTATAATTTCATTTTTTTTAATTTATTATTTGAACTGTACAAGATAGACACCAGTTTGTGGATAGTCCCAGTTCTTGTTACACTGTCGGGGTATAAATTTCCCCAAGTTCCCTTCTATTTCTTAGATTCCTATCAGCTTTTGACTGGAAGGTGGTTGCACAAATTGTTTTTTTCCCATTTGACAAATGAGGAAACTAAGGATCAGAGAGAGTAGCTATCTCCCAGCTGGGCCCAGGCCCCAGGCCTCCTGACTGTCTCCTCCACTAGGGTTGCCTTGCTCTGTATCCAGTCAATGGACAAGCATATACCAAGCATTGTTTTATGCACTGTGTGCGGAAGGGACACAGACGAGAGGGACATAGATCCTTGCCCGCGGGGAGCTTACTTTCTAGTCAGGTCAAGCACCCTGTGCCTGGACAGGCAAGAGCGCAGGAGATAATCTGGAGAGAAAGTGCTAGCTCCTGGGGGAGTCAGAGTCATGTGGAAGGGCATGCTGGACCTGAGTCTTGAAGAAATGCTGAAGGAGTGGCTTCCAGGCCTGGGAGAGAGCCAGGCCAGAGGCCCTAAGACCGAAGATAGAATGCCACGTATGAGCAGCATTCGGAAGGCTAATGCAGCTTTACCCTGCTGTGCATGAAGGGGACTGGAGTGTGATGAGACTCAGTCATCAGTCCAAAGGAATAAACTCCTGATGGTGGAGTTTCAGACTCCTGTGGTAAGTGTCTTAAAGTGAAGCTTGGTCCGGGGGCAGCTGGGTGACACAGTGGTTAGAGCCCAGGACCTGGAATCAGGAAAACCTGAATTCAAATTTGGCCTCAGCCACTTACTAGCCGTGCGACCCGGGGAAGTCGCTTAACCTCATTTTGCCTCTGTTTACTCATCTGTAAAATGGGGATAAACAATTGTATAGCACTTGGCACAGTGCCAAGTACGTTATGAGGGCTATATAAATGTCAGCTATTGGCCATTGTTTTCCAGACTGCCTTGTGTCATAGCATATAGGTGGCTGCCTGTTCTGTTTACTTGTTAGCTCAGCTTCTAGCTGCTGATTTTCCAGATTTTTTTTTTCTCATTAATCACTTTTAGACTCTAGAGAATGCAAATTATGTGGAAAGTACTGATTATAATGGAACTCTGTATTGGCCCATTGAGCTGAATTGTAAGTTAACACTTTTAATATATTTAAATCTAGACTTTTTCAGGTTGCAGATATTTTCTTGCAGTGTGCCATTCTTTAATCAGTAGCACCGTCAAATGGAATTAAGATCCATGTTGCTGACACTCGACGGCCTTCCATATACTTAGTTTCAATGAATAGATATTAAACAAGGTTCTAGTTTTCAGCAGTTCTTCTGGCTTCTTTCGAAATGGATTTTGATCTGAGGCCAAATTCAGTTCAGATGCTTGAGATGTGGCCTTTTTAGCCCTCAGTGTCAGATTAGCCAAAGTGTTTGTTTACGCTGTGCCTGCCAGATCATTTAGTTAATCTTGGGAAGGTCCACTATCTGTCTTTTTACAAGTATTGTTTCCTCCTATTCTCTCATACTCACGTTGTTTTAGTTCATCACTTCTAGGAAACACAATCATCAAAGAAAGTGTTATTTAAAAGCTTTCTTAGTTTGCCATGACATTTTAATTTAGCTTCAGTAGATAAATATCTTTCGTGAATATCTTTTTCCACCCATCTTTTTTTCAGTAAACATTTTTCATGAAAATTGGTCTGCAAGATCTTATAACAGCAAATGAACCCTTTGGCTTTAAACAAAAAGTTTAATAAAAATTTTAAAAGGTATTTTTGGTGAATAATTACCTTGACAAAAAGTTGTGTCTTGTGCCTCTTTTGCCTTTCTGATGATCGTTTTCATCATGGTCTCAAAAAAGGTGCTAAGCATCACCTGCATATCAGATTTTATTGGACGGTGTGCAGAAAGACATAAGCAATGGATTTTTTTTTAAGTAATTGGATGCCATTAGAAATATATAAGAGAGCCAGCTCAAAATGATGTATCATTCGTGGCTATCGTTCCCCAATTCTGTGCATCTCTGTGAAGCCACACTGGCTGTGGAGGAGCTCTGTCTTGTATGTCCCCACCACAGACAACAAAAGAGAAGCCAAACTCTACAGAAAGTTCACATTATCCTCAGGGTTTCCAGCTGCTTTGTTCTACTCCTTCTCCCCACTCTGTGGCTTCTTCTGTTTTCTCCTTTAAATCACCCTTTGCTGGTGTTCTGTCTGCCTCCTGCCTCCTAACAAAATCATCCAAGACGAGACCCTACCTTATACTTTGGATCACAGATGTAAACCCGGCAAGGACCTTGGAGGTCACTGAGTCGGACACCCTCACTTTACAGAGGAGGAAACGAAGAATCAGGGAGGTTAAGAATCACAGAGTTAGCATTTGTCTGGAGTAGAATTCAAATCTAGGTCTTGCTAACTATAAATCTAGCCCTCTCCCCATCACTCTGAATTACCTCTCTTGGCTTGGACTCAAACAAATTTAAGTTTACACAATTCACTCTATTCAAATTCTCTTTCTTCTCTCTAATTCTGGATTAAAGGCTCTTATCTCATCTTAAAGGAATAAGGGGTAATATTAGCATTAAGTTTGCAAAAGATTTTTTTAGTCCAAAGGGCCTTCTTCTTTCAAATAACATGAAACTAAGAACAATTGACCCAGAAGGTAACTTGCTTTAGTCATTAGAGAGTGTAAACTCTTTGAGAGGAAAGAACTGTCTCACTTTTATATGTGTATTCCCACAGGATAGCATGGTGCTTTGCATGCAGTAAGTGCTTAATAAAGATAATGAGGTCTGTTTGGGACATAATGATTTTAAGATGTCTACTGGGCATCCAGTCTGAGATGTCCAGGAGGCAGTTGGAGATGTGAGATTGGAGGTCAACAGAGAGTTGGGGCAGGAAAGGTAAATTTGGAAAGTCACCAGCATAGAGATGGTCTTTAAATCCATGGGGGATGAAATCATCGAGGGAAGCAGAGAAGTAATCCCTTCCCTCCGACCCCATTGCACCAAGGCTTGAGAATATCAGGTACCTAGACCCCATTCCCAGAGTGCTCTTCACATATGCTTGTAACATATAGCATTAGAGGCTTTAGGGGTCATTTAGCTCAGACCTTTCACTTTCTAGATGAGGAAGCCGCAGCCCATGGAGGGAAGTGATTTTTCCATCCTTTAAGGCCCAACTTCAATGATGCCTCTTCCATAAAATCTTCCCTCGTCTCTCTGTCAATAACAGTTTTCCTCATGTACACATGTAAATCTTTATACTAATCTGACACATTTACCAAGAGATGCTGTGTATCAGAGTAGCAGTGTATTATCTCCCTTTCTGAATGGTGAGCTTCCTGAGGGCGTGGACTACGTACCATAGGAGCTAAACTTTGTATCTCCCCCCAGCACATGGCCCTACACAGCATAGATAAGAACATTTTTGTCGATGGAAGGATTGCTCTTTGGGGCCAGGGTGGAGAGCCTGAGTCCGGATGCCTTTTGCCCCTGGCCAAAGCTGTTTATAGCCTTCACTAGCAGGAATGTGCTACGATTGACCTTTCAAGTCTGGACTTTATAGAGACATATCTACTTAATAAAGATTTTCAACAGTTTTTAAAAGTGCCGTATAATTCCAGACTACCATCTGGCTGGGACCCAGGCCGCCCCCAAACCTCCTGGCCATCTCTGTGCATGCCACTAGCTAGCACAGCCTTCCTCAGCCACCCTTTGTGGGTTATCTTCCCCCGTTAGAATGTAAGTTCCTTGAGGGTATATTTGTATTCCTGGTATTAAGCACTTGGTACCTAGTAAACATTTAACAAATGCTTTATCTAGTTATTTTTATTTAGATAGGAGGAAGTAGTAGTTACAGTAACAAGCTGTAATCTTTTGTTTAATAATCCATTTGGCTAATGTTGAGTCTTTTATCTGACTACCACTGTTAGAAAAAATATGTATAGCTATTCCTAAAATTATTTTAAATATGATACGATGGTTATTGTTGGTGGTAAATTTGCATAATGAAGAAGCTTGACTTGTTTGCTCCAGGTACGAAAGAATTTTTGAATTACACATCACAGGGGTTTCTCTTCTGAGAAAAGGTTTCTTTTCAGAAACTGCCCTGATCAGCCTTAATATTGTCTGTAGGAAGTTATATAACTTTCAACTTTTTTTCCCTAATTTTAGCCCATTATCATTAGAATGATTTCTCCCAATTGCTTTCTTTGAATATTATTTGATTCTTACGCCTCTTATGGATATCAGAACTTAATACATCTGAGCTCGATGAGTGAACTTATTGTCATAGTTTATAAGCATTTTACTCTCGTTTTTGGCTCCCAGCTTCAGTTTGTCAGCTTTATCTTGTTTTTAACTCTATTATTTGTCAAGTAAACATAATGCATGTACATACATGCAGTGTCTGATTTTATTTTTTCATTCCTATTAGATATTATCCCTTATTAATGAGCCAATACAGTCATAAATAACTTTTTATCTGAAACTACAAGCAGTTTTCATGTGTCTAATCCCTTATACATTTTCAAAGATTGAGGATTTTTTTTTAATAAGCATGACGGAAAATATCAAGTAAATGTTTTCAAATGCCATTTCATTTTTTAAATTGAATATAAAATTTCAGGGGGGTGAAACATTTGTTGCAATCCAAACCAAGAAGGAACACCCCAAAATGAAAAGGTAGTCACTGATCAAAGTCACAGTTAATCTGGAAGGTGCAGGCTATGAGGTAGAAACTATGTAACAGCCTTTAGCGCCTTATAATAAAACATGATTCTCAGAATGAAACGTGCAGTGTGTTCAACCACCAGAACAGAAAACCTGTTGGCCTCAAATAGAGGAAATTAGTGGCTGGATTGAAAAACATCAAGGTGAGAAAGTTAGGCCAAAGTAGAGGCCTCCCTCCCATGGCTTGTATTCACAGACCAGGCCACCCTGCTTGACCCTCTGGGGTTTTCCAAGTGTTTTCCAAGCCTTCTTTCCTCTTTGTTGCTGTGACTTCGGTGATTTTGTTGTCATTCCCTTTCGCTTTTGGTGGCTGAACTGAAGTGTCACATCTCCTTACGTGGTCCAGTCAGAGGCTGCCTTGTTCACTGCATGCTATCCTCAATTATTGCCTTCTGTGTACGAGCAAAATCTCTCTGTAGCACTTGGGCCATAACCTTCTCATTCTCTGAAAAACAGCCCAAAGAAAGGAATTAGGAATGAGAACAGGATCTTGCAAATTAAGAGCAGAAACCAATGCAATTTAATAAGCATCATGTACCTACTAAGTGCAGGGTACACTTGTGCTGGACGCGCTAGATACAAAGATCAAATTATTTGTGCTCCTCGTCCTGCAAGAGTTCATAACCTTCGGGGAAAAAAAGAGTTTTTAACCTTTCAAGGAGATGAAATGTGCATAGAAAACTGTCATAAAAATTAGACAGTCAGTTCAAGGGAAGGACCATATGAAGACCTACGAGAAAGCTGAGGAGGGTGTGAGATCACTTGGGGCAGCAGAAGGCTTCACAGAGGGAGCGCCAACCTTGAGGGAAGGGGAGAATTTTGACCAAAAGATGCAGCAGAGGAGTCGATTCCAGGCAAGAGGACTGGAGGAGGGAAGGGTGAGAAAAGGAGTGGAGATTAGTCCCTTGTGGCCAAAAAAGAAGACTAGTGTGAGATAAGGCTAGAAAAGTACATTGAAGCTGGACTGTTGAGTCTTCCGTGCCCAGCTCAATAGTTTGTACTTTATTTGGTAGGCATCACAGAGCCACTGAAGCATTGTGAGCTGGGAATAAGTAATGGTATTAGGAAGATGGAGGGAAGAAGAGGTTGACGCGGCAGCACGGAGGAAGGAAAGGCAGGTAGGAGGCTCTTCCAGTAGTTCTCTTGAGATGCGATGAGGCTTAAGCCGGAGCAGCAGCTGTGGCGGTGGAGGTGAGGGGACCGGTTGGAGAAGTCTTGTCGAATGAAAGGTGTGAAAGAAGGCAGCTTTACTTTAAACAAGGACATGACTCTAATGTGTCTATCCAGACACCCTCTGGGGTTCCTTCAGCCAGGGCAGTAGAAGGAGTTTACAAACTTCCTCACCAGTCCCTTGCCCCAAAGTAGAAGGTTGACTTACGCACGTAATAATACTAGTTAGGATAGTTCAAGTAGGGAGCATGTGCTAACATCTTCCTTAAGATACATTATGTCCCCAAATACAGATTTTGCCAGTGTTGTGAATTTGGTTTGCTCCATGCTTAATATGTGAATATTATCCATTCATTTATGAGACATACACACAAATATTACATAAAATATTAAGAACGCAATACTTTTTAAATGAGCACTTGAGAAAAATAAAAATGAAATCAGCAATGCACCAACCATATAACAGTGTTGAAATATACAACTCTCTTAAATATAACTTGAGGTAAAATGAAAAATTGAATGCCACCCAGATGGGCAATGAGGATATTAATATGTCTGCTTAATACCCAGAGTAAATGTGTTTTTAGGTTGGTTTTTTTTATTGCTGCCCAGCATCAGACAATCAGCCTCCCTAATTTTTCTCCATTAGGTCTTTCTGTTGTCAATCTTAGTGGACAGATTTGGGATTTAATGAAAGGGCTAGGCTCAGCTGACTGTGGGATATTTATGCCCTCAATCCTGTTGAGTACGGTGCATAAATAGGTACGTAAAACGCAGACCGGCAGAACCCTTTCTTTGTTCCAGATGCAATATTCTAAAGAATTTGTACATATTTCCACATAACGATTAATAAGTAAAAATGTAGTTAACTTTAACTGCTCTTATAATTGTACCGGGGAAAAGAAAAGTCAATACTTTGATTTTCAAAGGGTGATAACCAAGACAGAGAGCTTTTCTTTAATTCCCACTGGGGAAAGAAGCAAATGGCTATGAATTTGATATCTCTCTTTCTTAGACCCAGTGAGTTTCCTTTAGAGAGAGGGCCTCTCCTCCCAACGAATTTTGTCTTCTGAGTAATTCATTGTAATGTTTTGGTTTTTTTTTTATGTTTGTGCTAGATCTGAATATTCCTTTAATGATTGTGAAGGGGAGTAATACAGAGTAGTGGAAAACACTGGACCAAGGAGTCAGGGGACTCGAATTCTTGCCCTGCTGGTGCCACTCAATAGCTGTTTGGCCTTGGATAAGTCACTTCGTCTTTTAGGAGCAACTAGGTGGTTCATTGGATAGAGCACTGGGCCTGGATTCAAAGAGATATGAGTTCAGATTTGTTCTCAGACACTCACTACCTGTGTGACCCTGTTCAGGTCACTTTAACCTCTGTCTGCCTCAGTTTCTCCATCTGCAAAATGGGATAAAAATTATCACTTCCCTCCCAAGGTTGTTGTGAGGGTAAATTAGATAATATTTGTAAAGCACTTAGCATAGGTCTTGGCATACAGTAAGCACTATACACGTTAGCTATGATTAGCATCTCTCTGGACCCCAATTTTGTCATCTTTTAAATGGTGGGCTTTTGTGGTACTATGATTCTAAGTTTTGGAATGAATCTCACTAATGTAGCAAAACATGTCAAAAGGATTCCTTGTGCATCATGTCCAGCTTTGACTAAGTCATCTTGGTAAGATCATTCGGACTCCATAGCTGGCACATACCACAACTGGAGGCTAATTAAATAGTCACTATTTTGTAATGAGAATTGAAATGCAAATCAAAATGTCTTAAGGAACAACTCATAGATGACCTCTAAGTGGAAGCCTGTGCTCAGACATTGGGGATATAAAAAGATAGGCAGACCTTGGAACATTTAATGTATTGGAGGGAGGGAAGAGACAAATAATTATGATCGGAGGAAGAGTGAACTAGGCGTAATTGAGTGATCCAAGCAATATGCTATGAGAAGTTTGGGGAGGGAACGGTCACTTTCTCCTGATTGAGGATGCCATTGTAGGCATGGGGTGCTGTGAGATGTAGAGGACAGCATGGGAACAGTGGAGGCCAAGCAGTCCGGTTTGCCTGTAACACAGAGTACATGAGCTAAGGCTAGAGGTAGAATGGAGCCAGATCAAGGGGGATCTTGACTGAGAAGATCCAGAATTAGTTCTTTCTTCATCAGGCTATGGAGAGCCACCAAAGGCTTTCCAGTAGAGGGGTGGATGATTCCATCCAAGGAATGTATTCGAAAGATGATTTAAACAGCAGAGGGAGCCAGAGGGGAGAAGATTGTGTGGTCAAAAACACCACCTGGGAAGTTATTGGAGTAAGGCAGGCAAGGGGAGTTGGAATCCTGAGCAGTGGCGGTTGAGGAAAGAGGTCAGGTGTAGACGGAGGTGCTGAGGCAGAATCTGCAGGACCTAACAACTAATGGGATGCTTAAGGGCATGCAAAGGGAAGGGGCAAAGAGGACTCTGAAGTATTTCAGTGGTTTTGCAGTGAAAAGGGGGGATCAGGCTCATGCTGGTTGACCCCAGAGGAAAGAGAAGCAGTGAGTAAAGGTTGCAGAGACTCAGACTTGAGCTTGAGCTAAGGAGAGAACAATTCAGTCTGTTCCAAAGCATTGTGGCTGCCTCAGAATGCAAGGTCAGCTCAGCCCAACAGTCAGTTATCACCTAGCAAATGCTGACCGCTCGTTAGAAACATTATAGAGAGGACCCCCTCCAACATGTTGATCCTGAGGTTTCAGGCCTGGGTATCTGGGAGATGGCTGAGCTTTCAGGAGGAAATGACAAGTTGGATGCTAGATATGTTGAGTTTGAGATTCTGGAAGGGTGGCAGTGGCAGAGGCTGCCCAAGAGGTTAGAGGTAGTGTGAACTAAAGAAATCATGGAGCCATAGTCTTCTGTTCTTCAAGTCTTACAGTTGACCACATTAGAACAACCACCCCCTTGCAAACAAACGCTGGTTGGAAATAACTTTCATGTTTAATAAATCCCCCGAGTGTTTGTCCTTGGCTTTGATGGCAATGCAACTCTTTGTCTGCATTATTGGGACACTGGGTTTGTTAACTCAGGTATGTAAAACATGCTCTTAAGTAAGTCAGGGTCGCAGGTTTAATTCTCCATGAGACTTGTTTTGCATGCCCTGGTGTAGGCTTCTCCCTTACCCTGACCAGCTGACTCACAGATTTGTGCAACTGGACATGAGAAAGATAACAACAGAAAGTATCCTTGCTCAGTAGAGTCGTTTATAACTACAGAGTCCACACATAGGTCAGTTAATCCGTCAACAAGTACTTATCAAGCTTTCACTTTATGCCAGGCACTGTACTAGGTGCTTGGGCTACAAAGAAGACAAAAATAAGGTCCCTGCCCTCAAGGAGCTCACCTTCTAATGGGGAAAACAACTTGCAAACACTTCTGCACATGTTGACATGTGCAGAGCAGATGGATGGTCGCCTCAGAGGGAAGGCACTAGCAGCGAGGTTCCAGGAAAGGCTTCCTAAAGAAGTGCTTGAGCTGAATCTTGAAAGAAGCCGGGCACGTGGAGATTCTGTATTGCAGTAGTTCTCCAGCTACCCAGCATTTTGGTTAACTGAAGGTTAGCCACTTAGAGTTATTTGCCAGAAACGTAACATGGCGGCAATATCCTAAAAGTCCAAAAGATGGGGATGTTTCCCCATGAAAATTGCAAAATGAGTCCATATACACAGGTCTTTATACAATAGGAAGCTAGATTTTTTTTTCTAAAGACAAAATTAGGAAATGAAATTAATTCACCAATGCTGGTGTTTACAGCATCAAGGTAGAGCTGTAAGTACTCTGTGTGACAGTGGTAGGGTCTCTCTACTTGTGCTTAAATCTAGAGGGTTGTATTTTTCATAAAAACAACAACCACAGTCAAAAAACTCTGGCCGTGCCTTGAAGCAGTTTTGTGAACCACAAAGTCAGCAACTTAACTCGGGGGAGAATTTGTGTTTCCCCTATTGCAGACCCTCAGGTCAGATTTCCAGGCCTGTAAGACTGGTTTCAATTGGAGATTTTATTTTCATTTCTGATGTGTAGCTTTTTCACCTGTGACATGATATTTGGGATTATCCGTGCACCTGCCCTCTTCCCTTAATTGGATAACCGGAAGCTAGTTACATGAGAATTAGGCTAAGAACAAGCGCTACGAGTAAAGACGAGCCCCCAAATCCCCAGATCCCAAGCTCTTATGCTTTCTACATGTAAATGTGTGATCCCTTTCAGCTCTAATAATCATGATAATAATAATAGCTTAGATCTATATAGCACCTACTATGTGCTAGGCATTGTACTAAGCACTTAACAAATATTCTCTCTTTCATCCTGACTACCCTTAGAAGGTAGGTGCTATTATCCCCATTTTATATTTGAGGAAACTGAGGCCGATGGAGGTTAAGTGCCTAGGGTTCCTTAGCTAGTGAGGATTGGAATGCAGGTCCCCGCTGCATACCTAGCTGCCCTAGATCTCTGATCCCAGGATCTATATTACTAGATGATCTCGAAGGTCACTTCCTGTACTGTTCTAAGATCAACAAAGCCGACTCTTCTGGTGTATAGACATTCAGAGCCCTCTGCAGATGCACATAGTTTAATCCTCATCCCACCACTGGTCTCAGAACCTCCTCCTCCCTGCTTCCGCACAGTGATACAACCACTTTACCAACCACTAAATCAGCCCGGCTGGGAAGGTGACCAAGAAGGAAAGCCACCAGTTGAGGGAAGGAAGATGTTTTTCTTTAACACAAAGAGCTCTGGTTGTGGGAGTCCAGGCCTGTGTTCTGGTCCCTGCTTTGCTCTGAGGGGCATGGCAGGCAGGCAGAGTGGTATGGTGAGCAGAGCACCCTACGGGACTATCAGGGACCTAGGCCCAATTGACTCCCAGCTCTTCTTTACTCACTACAGAATCCTCACTGACAGTATGACCCTGAGCAAGTGCTTTAACTTGTCTGGACCAGGGCTTCCTCATCTCTAAAATAAGAGGCTGAACTGAGGCTGTCTAAACTTCTTCCCAGTTTGTCTGTTGTTTGATTTTGTGATAAACCAGTTGGATGATGTAAACAAGTCACTTATTTTCTCTTGGCCTTTTTCTTCTTTCGTAAAGTAAGGTTGGACTAAATGCTCTCTGTGTCTCCTCCAATCCTAAAGTTCCATGACTCATTCAGTGTTCTCTCTATTTGGAAGAATGGTGAATGATGCCCTTCAGGGCTTCACTCCCATTGTATAGGAAGAAACCTTGATCCCGGAAGTACTACCCAGCTTGCTCATTTTTCTTTGATCACTAACATTAGGACAAAATATCTTGAGAGCGTACCTAGTAGGTCAGTCAGTAAGCATGTATTAAGTGCCTACTGTGTGTTGGGCACTATGCTAACTGCCAAGAATACAAAGAAAGGCAAGAGACAGGCCCTGCCCTCAAGGAGCTTACAGTCTGTTGGGGGAGAGGGGCTGAGGAAACATAAAAAGAAGCTGAAAAGGAGGGGGACAGGTAGCCAGCCTGCAGCTGAGCAGAGGTTGATGAGGTGGCAGACAGCCAACTACTTAAATGCAGGCTTTGCGAGGAGCTCTTCAAAGTCTACACTCTCCAGTCAAAGGGAGGAGAGGGAAGGGGCCAGGGGCCAGGGCTGCAAAGGAGGAGTGAATGCCAGAGTTGTTTCAGTCTTGCTAGAAGATGAGTTACTGGAGACAATGGTGAGGTCCAGGAGACAGTAAGCACTCAGATATTTGTCAAATGAATGTGTGTATGATATACTTTTTCAGGAAATGTTTTATTTAGTTGTTTTTAATTGAACAGAATAGTTTTGATTTAATGTCAGTCTTTGGGGAAGGGGGAGTGCTGAGTATTTTTTAAACTCAACATCTCCTGCCTAAATGACCTGCTATGTCTCTCTTATTTTATTTCTCCTAAATAAAAGTTTCTCTTGTGTTTTTCGTGTTTCTCAAATTTCAACTTGTGTTTTATCTCCTCTTATTTTATTCTTTTTTGACTTGGATCAGTCCAGTTTGTATACAGATATTTATTTGGGGGCCTTGTGTACACAAAGCATCTGGTGAAAATCTATCCCCTTTACTTCCCTTTTCTTTTTAGCACTTTCTATTTCCTCCATTTCCGACTTCTGGTTCCCCCATCTGCTTGGGTCGAGCCCTTTCTTCTTCCCTGTCTTCTGTTTGCTATAGATTGCTTGTCCCTACGGTCTCTAAGTTGGGCGTCTATTGAGTTCAGACGCTCAGTGCCTGATCTGTGGAGACTGTTCTTCAAAGAGAAACCTCCATACCCACTGGGCAGGGGGGAAATGTCTTAGAAAGAAAACTCTGTCCGTTATTTGTATGGAGGAAGCCTGGGAGAGGGAAGCCTTCAGAACATACCTGCCTACAATAAAATCCAGATAAAAGGATTGTTCCCCCACCAACAACCTTAGTGTAAGGACTGCAAAGTATACTCACTGAGAAAACTGCTGAAGTTTAAACTCACACCTGCTCTAGTTTGAATCCAGAACAGCAGAAAGGTATTGCAATCAGTAATGAAATTGGATTACTCAAGGGCTGTAAGCATCATGGTATTTCAAGTCTTCTGATTTGGGCAGTTTCCAGGTTACTTCTGAAATAACAATGAGAGAAGAATATGAGGTGACAGAATTTGACAACACATAGAAAGCACTTAATAAATGCTTCTTGATTTGATTGATATAAAACAGTGATAAAATTTGAAGAAAAAATCTCTGTGCTTTTTGTTTAAAAAACAAAACCTAAACTGTCACTACAATTCAAAAGGTGACCCGTGTGGAAAAGAACCAAGTATTTCAAATAATAGTTCAAGATTTTTGAGGAAAAACGATGCAATGGGCAGTTTGGTTATTGAGAGCCGGCGCTGAAATCAGTACATCTGTGTGAAGGAGAACTGAGAAGGACCTAGAATGTCCGGGGGGCAGGGAGGGACCCCCGGGATCATCCAGTCCAGCCCTCTCTCCGTTTGACAGATGAGGATGTTGAGGTCCAGACAGGCACAGTGCCTTGGCATCAGCTAAAGAGGAATAGACAAGTAAGAGAGGAGCACAAGGAAGAGAGCCCTGCCAGACTAGCTGGGGAGGAACGGCAGGCAGGAGGAGAAGCAGAAAGAAGCCGCCCCCGCCCCGGTGAACTGGAGCAGTCCCCCTTCCTCACTGATCCAGAAATAACTTGGCTGACCCTAAGTGGCATTTTGGTCAGGTAGCCCTCCAGTGTTTTCTTATTGCTCACTCTATACTTTTCTCCAGTCATTTTAATTTTGTTGTCCAGTCATGTCCAACTCTTGGTGACCCCATTTAGGGTTTTCTTGGCAAAGATACTGGAGTAGTTTGCCATTTTCTTCTCCAGCTCATTTGACTGAGGAGGAAACTGAGGCAAACAGGGTTAAGTGACTTGTCCAGAGTCACACAGCTAAAAAATATCTGAGGCTGGATTTGAATTCAGGTCTTTCTGACTCCAGGCCCAGTGCTCCATCCTCTGCACCACCTAGCTGCCCCACTTTAATAGCATTTCACCAGTGATTTGCCTGAGAATTATCTCACAAAAGTCCCAGTTGAAAGATCTGTGTCACGTGTACTCATCATGAATCCCAGGATCAGAGAACTTTAGAGCTGAAAGGGATCTTGGAGATAGCTAGACCCAAACCTCTGTTTTATAGATGAAGAAATTTGAGTCCCTGAGACAAGGAACAGCTTGTTACCCAAAGCTACATAGCGAGTGAGTGTCAGAGCTGAGATTTGAACCTGTGTTTTGGCCTCCAGATTCAGTGTTTTACACCCCATCTGCTTCCTCTACTGTAAAGCTCAGAAGATGAGCTTGCTGGTCCTCACTTCCTCATCCTCTCCATCCCCTTCTGCCCGGCTCTGAGGCATCAGGTGTGTGCACTGGCTGCAGCCCTCCCCGGCTATCAGAGACAGCAGGACTAGAGAAGGAAGGCTGGGAGCCAGACCAAGGGCTGCAGAAAAATACCTTCCTTCGCTCTAGGGAAGCCATGTTTAGGGGAAGGAAGTCCAGAAGGTGACTTCTAGAACAGCATAGCTTAGAGCCTCACAAATATTTTTGGACATATTTTGGCTCAGGGCACAGCTGTTTTGAATCTTATCAAAATGAAGTCACTTATTAAATTACCCAAAGCACTATAGTCTGAGTTTTTCTGCCAAAGAGGGTAGTGGACCCTATGGACAATGCCATGAAGACATTGACAGATTAGAATGTGTCTAAAAAAAAATAGCCAGGATGGAAGGGGACCAGAAACCATGACATATGCTTACCTAGTGCATAGTAAGCACTTAACAGATGTTTCCCCCTTCTTTTTTCCCTTCCTTCCTTCCATTTAAGGATTGGTTAAGGGATCTGGGGAGGTTTAGTCTATTTTTGTTTGCATGTTGTCTCCTGCTTTAGAGTGTAAGCTCCTTAAGGGTAGGTACTGTCTTTTGCCTTTTTTTTATCCCCAGCACTTAGCACAGTGCCTAGCACATAGTAGGCCATAAATGTTGATTGTTTGATAGAAGAGGAGACAGAGAGAGAGACATCACAAACATTTGAAGCGATGCCTACTGTAAGAGAAATCAGCTACCTGTGTTTGGAGGGCAGTAAGGCAGGCGCCAGCCCACTGGAGCGGGCAGAGGCCATCCTGACAATCAGAACTGTCCACAGTGGGATAGACTGCCTCAGAAAGTGACAAGGGACCTGTCAGAGGAGGCTGCCCGCCTGGCTGCCTCTCAGGGATGGGGGAGAAGGGAGTAGGAGCTTGACCAAGTGGACAGACAACTGTGGAGGCCTGTCCAACCTTAAGACTCTATGGCAGCAGAAAAAAGGCCAATGCTCTTTTCTTTCCTTAGAGATAAAAGTTAGTTTGCTATGAGCTGAGCCAAATTCTGCTACTCTGGGAATAGACTGGCCACCGCATTTACAAGAGGTCATTGAATAAGTCGACCTGACTTTGTGGATGGAGGGCCAGCCTCCTAAAGCTAGACAGACACTTAGTGCCCTGGATAATTCTTTGTAAATTTTGGGGGGAAATAATTGACCCTCTGATTTAGTAGAGAGGATTTCCACACCTGGAGTTCCATGCCCGGTGAAATTACAGGTTCTACCCAAAGAAAATACTAACCCTGAGAAAGCATCAGAGGACACCATATAAACCTGGAACATGTGTATGACAACACTGAAAAGTTCTCTGGTGATTAGCCATAAAAGTGGCTTAGTGGTTTCTATTCGTATTCATTCAGCTTCTGAAAGAATTGTACAGACATTTTTTAAGTCCCAAGATTGGAGTGTTCCAAAGGAGTTCAAGGTCATGCTGACTCCTCTTTGTGTTTTACAAAGAGCTTTCCTTCCAGCCACCCTGTGAGGTGTAGACGGTGCCCTTCTGTGTTACTTGTATTTTATAGCCAAAGAAATTAAACTTCAGAGATAGGAAGCGATTTCTCCCGATGTCGCCCAGCTAACAAGGGGCAGAGTCCAGCTGTAGGCCCCGCTGCTGTGTCATTTCCACTCCTCAGCTACCTCGCAGAGCAGGTTTTAGAATTACATAAAATCTGCCTAATTATGCAAACCAAAGGCTCCAAAATGTTGTTATCCTGGTTGCCAACATCTGGTGCCTGCTGAGGATCAGATTAGAGCTGAAAGAATCATAACCTTTGGATAAATAACATGAAAAAATATGGTTTTGAAGCCTCCAGAATAGATAATGTTGTACAGTGCATCTTGCAGGGCTTTAAATAAAAAGTCATCCACTATTACATCACTTACCACTGTAGAATCTTTTCTAGGCTCTCAGCTCATTATTTTTAGTTTTTCTATATTATTCCTATCCTAGCCTGGAATATATAGATATGTTAACTGTATATATTTTGTTTGGTCGTTTCCGACATGATAAGTCCGGTGGTCTTTCCAGTATTTGTTGTCGTTGTTAAGTTGTTTTGGTTGTATCTGACTCTTCGTGACCCCATTTGGGGTTTTCTTAGCAAAGATATTGGAGTGGTTTGCATTTCCTTCTCCAGCTCCTTTTACAGATGAGAAAACTGAGGCAAACAGGGTTAAGTGACTCACCCAGCATTACATACTAAGTGTCTGAGGCCAGATTTGAACTCAGGTCCTTCTGACTCCAGGGCTGGCACTTTATGCACCGCACCACCTAGCTGCCCCTAGCTCATTTTATGTTGTCTGGCAGTGTCTAAACACTGCCCCATATCTTTTGCTGGTGTAGTGAGTACCCTGTGGCTCACTGTCCCACTGGGCTGCTGCATCTATCCCTCAGGATTCTAGGGATACCCTGAGGGGCTCAGTGTATCTTTCTCTAATTTTATTAGCTTGAACCCTTTACTAGCTGTGTTACCCCCACCTCCTCCCACTGTTAGGTGCCAGGGAATAGTACATTGATTCCATTTAATCACTTAATGTCAATTAGCTTTTACAAAAGAATATTTACTTCCAAGATATACTTAATAACAAAAGTACAAACATTTTCCCCCATCACCCCAGGGCACACACTTCCCTATAACCACCTCCATCTCTGGGCAGAGTAGTTTCACTTTTAGCTGAATTCTTACATGACATTGGTCTCAACAAGTTCACATCCAAATGTGACATTGCCATTGGAGAAGTGATTGTCTTAGCTGCCCCTGGGGTAAGTCCCAAAGGCTCCTCAGGGCAACTATGCTGGACTGGCCTCAAAGACCAGACACTGGGTCACAGAGGGGCTAAGACATTGCTCCCAAAACCTTTCCAAACTTACACAGGGTGAGTCTCCAGTCCTTTCATGTAAAATGGAAAACACCAACACAACACAGGCAAAGGATTGGTAGGCCTCAGCAGGGAGAAGGCCCAAGACCTGTCCCTTCATAGCATTGTGTCTCACTGGACCCTTTCCATGAAGAAGTCAGACCAAGAGAGAGAAACCAAGAATAAGGTGGTGGTGGCTCTGGCCAGTCACTGGTGCCTTTTGAAGGCCCTCCTTGTGCTGGTAGTGGGGCCAGCTGAGTAGGCATATTCTAAGCCTTGTCTCTGTCTCTGTCTCTGTCACTCTCTCTCTCTCTCTCTCTCTCGCTTGCTCCTTCAAATCTTGTGTGTTTAATTGCACTGGAAATGAGACTTTCCTTTGGGAGTTTGGGAATTAAGCCTTCTTCCTTCCAGTCATACAACACACTTTATCCCCCAGCTAAAACTCCAGTTTTCTTCCATAAGTCATACCAATCTTTGTTGTAATAGGAAGAATAGAGAGACCAGGAGGAATTACTGATGCCAAGTGATTTTTATTCGAGAAAAAAATCTTAAATAAAAATATTTTAAATATGTCTCCAAGTACAGATATAATATGTGCAGCCTCTGAAATATCAAAAATCCTAGGTCAACTACTGCAAGCTTCCAGTTTGGCTGTCTTAAAGGAACTGAGAAAAAAAAAGGCAAATTCCATGGGCCTCTTTGCTCATCAATTCTTTTGCTTCCTATATCCAGATTCTCTAATATGCCAAAGAACAGACAGAAGTGGTCATTCCATTTGAGAACTCAAGTCCTAATAACCCTAAACTGACTAGATTAATATCACCAGTATTAAACGCATGACCCTTTTAACAACTGAACACCTGAGCTTTCTCTTCAGTGGTCACCTATACTGTGTGCTAAAATCTGAAACTAGAAAACATATTTCTAATGAGAAATCATATAAACTGATACTTTAAAGCGCCTCTGCTCTGGCTAGATATCAAAAATGAATAAGCAAATATACGTAAGAATAAATACCATAAATTGCCTTGTCTTTTATTTTTAGAAAATTCTCACAATCAAATTCATGAAATAGATTGGTTTAAAGTCAGTTTTAGAATATGACCCTGAATTACTGAAATGCTTTAGCTCCTAAGTTAACTTTGCCTATTTTTAAGCATCCAACCCCAAGTGGTTATTTTCATAGGTCAGAGCAGTTAGCTAAGCATTTGGTTTTTATAATGTTATAGTTAAAAGAATGACTTAAATTTTCAGTGCTTCCAGCATTCTTTTTGGATTAAAGGAAACGAAGCTATGGGTCTCAAATTTTAGTGACAAGACATAGTGTGATAGAATTAGCATTGAATGGAAAATGAAAATATTGAGTGTAAGTCTTGGCCACACTTTGGCCACACTATATTTGCAACCTTGGGAAGTCATTCACCTCTCTGGGGACTCATCTTCCTCATCTGTAAAATGGGCCCTTGCTAGCTGCAGCACCCACAATCCTTTGACTTATTTTCAGTGTATAATGTGAGGGGTGAAAGGAGAGTTAAGGTGCTACTGAATGATCCCAAGTCCAATTCAGATTTACTCAGTCTTAGTGAAATTTGAAATCTTCATCAGATGGTTAGAACTTATCAAGTCCAACCCCTCTTATTAAAATGGGGTAGCATGGGCACAAAGTACAGGAGCCAGGATTTAAAATTAGGCTCTGCCATTCCCAGTCTAATGCCCTTGTCCATCACCATGAGTGTAGGAATTCTTAAAGGCTGAGAAATGTTACTTTATACACAAATTCCTGACATATGCCCTGTTTTTGCACCACGATCTGACTCTAAGCTGCCTTTCTGGTCTTATCTTACAATTCCGTCCTACATTTTAGCCAAATTGGACTTGCGTGAAGTTGTGGTTTCCTGTTGACAGAATACTCACCATTCCCGTATTTCAGCTTTCCTCTGTTCCTGGAATGAGTCCGTTTCCCATTTCTTCCCATCTCTCCCTATTGAGTTCCCTCCTTTCATCCAATCCTACCCCATTGGGTGGCTGAACGGGTTGGAATGGAAAGAGGACTGGACTTGGGATCAGGAAAGGCCCGCATTCAAATCTTGCCGTAGACACTGACTAGCTGTTTGTCAAGAGGCAAGCTGCCCGGTGGCTCTTAGCCCGAGTCTCCAGCTGTAAAATGAGAAGACCAGCATCCTCTTCACAGAGTTGTTGTGAGGATCCATGATGTGCAAAGCACTCAACAACCTCATCGTGCTATGTGAGCACTAACCGTGATCCTTGGAGCCGTCTTTGATTCTCCCCCTGCAAAATGGAGCCGTGATCCCTCCAGCCTCTCCAGCCGATCCTCCACACCAAGGCCATCTGGCTGTTCCTGAAGCCATAGGTCTGATGGTGTCTCCTTCATGCCCAAGAGTCTCCAGTGCTTCCCTCCCCCGTAACAGGCAAAATACAAATGCCTTCATTTGGTTTTTAAAGTTCTTGATAATCAGGCTCCAGACAACCTCTCCTGCCATGCAGGTCACATTCCAGGGAAACTGGAGCTGGCTGCTTGCTCTTCCCCTTCCATATCACTCTGTCTCCCTTCCTCCCATCTTTGGGCAGGCGCTTCCCTGAAACCTGGAATGCACTTCCTCCTCCAGGTCATCCTCGTTCTCCTGTGCCATGCAGAATCCTTGGCTGCCTTCAAAGTTCAGCACAGGGGCCCCTTCCTGCAGGAAATCTGTCATGATTCCCTCTGATACTAGTGCCCTTCACTTGGAAATTAGTATCTATCGACATGTGTGAGTGTGTATAAATATATGTGTGTGTACATGCATATTATATATACACACACATATGTAACTACTTCATACATATATATTTGTATAAAATTCATATATATATATATATATATATATATATATATATATATATATATATATATATATATATATATATATATATATACACATACACATTTCACTTTTCTGTGTATATTTTGCTTTCCCCCAACAGAATGTAAGCTGCGTAAGGGCAGAGACTCTTCTACTTTGTCTTTGGTCCCTGTCCCTGGGCGCCAAGTTCAGTGGATATTGTAGGCACTTAGTGAACGCTTCTTGTCTGACAGCCTTCCGGTTCCCCCAGACAACTCTTTAGGGCTCTGAATGTAGATGACTTGCTGATCTTCATAGGGAGAAGAATTTTTTTGCCAGGAATCTCCCCAGAACTATACTGTAAGCTCAATAAGTGTATCTCCTGCATCTTTTATTTCATGAAGGCACCTACTGTACCTAGCAGAGTGGCATCAACAAAGATCGAGTCTGAGGGATTGAAGTGGATGGGTAGCGGGTCTTGGGGACGCATGTCGACATTCCACCATAGCCAGTAATAATCACTTCTGTTTGCATTGCCTCCTAGAGATTGCAAAGCACTTGTATGTGTCCCGTCTCATTTGGTTCTCACAGTAACCCTGTGGAGCCAGTGAGATCTCCTTACACTGCCTCAGTTGGTTTTGCTTTTCCTGTAAAGTGGGCACCTACCTTCCAGGGATATCTTGAGGCTCAAATGCAATAATATATATAAAGTGTGTTGCAAACCTTAAAACGCTATATAAACATATAGTGTGTGTAAATAGCTATGATCATCATTATTATTATTCTTATTAGAACCCAGGTGTCCTTACCCTAGGGCTCCTTCCATCATCCTAGGCCACCCCGCTCTGCCGTTGTTTCCAGTATGTATGTCCTGGCCCTGTGACAAATAGGCAAGAGAAGCTTTCATCTCTCCTCCCCAGTGATGTGGCTGTCTGCCTAGATGTGAGTCTAGTCTCTAGAAGGCACCGGGATATTCCGTGACAAAGAAAGCCCAGCATTCAGGAGACTTTTCTACAAAAATTCGTTTCTAAAATTGCAGCTGTGCCCATTTTCTCTCAAAAACCATTTTTGATGTAAGTTCCTAAGGCACCATTTTCTAGCAGTACCAGCAGATAAAAGCAGAGCTTTTCAGCCCTGGAACATCTGTGTGGTTAAAGTGAAAAACACCTGCTACAAGTCACCTTTCCAGCCATTAAATTACACCAATCCGTTCTTAAAGCAATCTGCACCAGCTCCCAAAAGGAAAACAAATTGCTTCGCTAGTTTGATTTTTCTTTTTCATTAAGTATACACAGAGACCCCAAATCTCTGAGAAGCCGGACATCTGAAATAAGAGGTCAGTTCTCCACCTTCCGCTGCCCCCCAATAGTGTCTATTTTACTGACCTAACCTTCAGCAAATGTGAAGTCTTTCAGAGTCTAGTTAGCATTCTTCTGTGGGAAATACTTCAGCAGCTAAAGGATCCCTAATGCTTTGGTGTGCATGCCCTGCAACCCAAAAAGATCTCAGCCTGTACCTGCCAGAATAGACCCTGTGAGTTAACGTGAGTGGCTGTGGCCAACCTGCAGATGAGCCTCAGACCTGGGACGATAGATGTACGGTCTGCTGTTTGGTCGTTTCTGTTTGTTGGCCTAAACCATTTCCATTCTTTCCTGTTTTCTGTATACTGTGCCCAGAGCTAGAGCAGATTTTTAGGGCAACTGGGCAACTTTCAGCTAAAAATTTTTCTTTAAAAAAAAATAGAATTGGAACTCAAAAGTTTAAATAAAAATGTAATAAATAAATAAATCCAGTTTCAAAAAAATGAAATGAAAAAATAACATTTGCATATTATTAGTTACCTTCTTATATATACTCTCCAAATAATTTTATTTAGTTCTTAATGTGTTTACCTCCAAATTGTCTCTAAAATATTTATCCCTGCATTATTCTTATTTTGTGGTGCAAAGGATATGTATGGCTTGTTTTATGGGCCCTTATGTGTGTTCTTGAATAAAAATCAAAATGATTTTAGTGCTTTGGGAGCACTAAGCATTTTAAGAGATCTTCCTTATCATCCTCTTGTAGATTCTTGGGATTTCATTTCATACACCTGCCTCTCACTAGCAAAAACATAATTTATAGTAACTTGCCTCCAGTGAGCATGGAGCTGTTTGTGAAATTCATTGGATATTTATTAAGCCATTTTTTTCTCAATTTTATTGCATAATATTGGTTGAGTATATGAAACCACCACTAAATTAGGAAATTCACAGACTAGGCCTGCTCTTTTTCCCTACCTCCTTCTGACGGATTTCCGTCATAGACCAAAATCAGATTATCTTGTCTTTTTATAGTGCTTCAACCTGTTTGAGCATGTTGAGAGTTTTGTTTTTTAGTTTTGTTTTTATTTTAATATCTCGATGTTTTTTATTTTAGGAAGAAGAATTAGAAGCTCAGATTTCATTTCTTCAAGGACAGCTGAATGACCTGGAGGCCATGTGCAAGTACTGTGCCAAGATGATGAACACTCATCTGGGTGAGCGAGTACTCTGACTTTAGCCCTAGGACAGCTGCCTTTCCCAGTGTTTGCGAGCCTCAGACAAACAGCATTTGATGACTGCTTTGTCCAGAGCTCTAGAAGGCTGGCCGTCTCTCTTGTGCTAGTGTGTCAGTCAGCGATGCCGCCTGAATTCTCTCCCTCACATTTGAGTCCAGTGCACCTTGTGTCCCTGTGTCCATCTGACTGCAGTTCCTGGCTCATAAGTCATTTTGTACATATGCTGTACGACCCCCACGTTAAAGAGGATGTCTTGGGATGATCCTTCTCTCTACTCAGCTGTGGGTGTGTGCAACAGCCATTTCCTGATGCAGGGACCTTTGCCCTGTCACAGCTTTCTCCCCACACACAGCCCCTATACCACTTCCTTAGGCACCAGATTCTCTAGTGAAAATTCTTCCCTTCCCAAAACCTGGTTGGCCACAGCTTGCAGGGCTGCAGCCAATAAAAAGCCCAAGCCACGTGGACTCCGAGCCCCTCAGACTTGGTGGCTGCCCGCTACACCACAAGTCCCTCTGTACCCTGATGTTTGACTGCCTAGACACATCAGGATCAGAGGAGCTAAACTTCACTTATCCTTGTTGCATAACCTTGCTGTGTGGGCAGAGTCAACCTCTTCCCTTGTTAAATGGTCGGGAACTCTCAACTGCCTCATTTTGTCCTCAAATTGAGCTTAAACCGAGAGTGCTGGCTCCACAGGCAGAAAACCTGTGACATCCCTGACCCAGGCCTCTATCTCTGTTCCCCCTGGTTCACACTGTCCGCTGTCTTCCCTGTAGGAGCTCTTTCACAGTAATGGTTTTGCTAGAAACCAGAGCATTGTCCTGTCAGCGCAGGGGCATGTGGATTTGCTTTGGCCTGAGCCCCAGCCTTTTCCCACCTTCTGGCCTTCTCTTTCTTGTTTTCCTTTTCTGTTCATCATCGCACACGCAAAGACAAAAAACAACAACTTTTTGAATGTTAATTTGGCATGGTCATATCCCTGCCTGGAACAGGAGAACTCCAGAGAGACGTAACAATGTCTCATGGAACCCATCCATCCACACAGGACCTGTGCACTCATTTCAGACATAAAAACCTTCAGACCACAGACTTACCATTAGGAAGAACTACAGAGAAGACGGGTCCAACCCCCTCATGTTACAGATGAGGCAGCTAAGGCTCGTGGAGGTACCCTGACTCACCCAGGGTCACAGGTCATCATGTAAAGGGTCAGGATGTAATCCCGGGTCCACTGATTCCAAACCCAGTGTTCTTGCTGCCTTTCTGCCCTTATATGTGGAGGCTCAGGGACATTAAGCCATCAAGAAGCTTATAGTCCCTCTGGGGAGACAAGATGGATACATCTACTAAGATGCCTAGTGATGCACAGTAACCTATGGCAAGTGCCAGCGTGCAGACCGTGGGTGCGCTAGGAATTCAGGGAAGGGGCTGAGCCAGTTGGAGAAAGCTCCATAGAGAATAAGCAGCTTGATTACAGGGCTAAGGTAAGCCTGGGAGAAGGAATTCCTAAAGGAGGGAATGGATACAGCCTACCCTCTTCCTTATTGTAGCTTTCATCCATCCATTCTTTTGTACTTTGCATATATTATGGTTATTTTTATATGTCTTACAATAGCCTTCCTTTACCCACAATAGATTATAGACTCCATGGGAACCGGGGCTGAATATTGTTTGAACTTAATATTTTATCTCCTGCCTACCTCAATATTCTGCATGTAATGGGTACTTTAAAATGTTTATAGAATTGAATTGTAGAAGGGTACCACGGCATCAGATTTTAGAAGGCTTGGAATGCCAATTAACAGTTTTAACTTTACTCTATAGACATTAAAGTGCCTTTAACAGGAATTGAGGAATAATTGGGATAAGGAAGAAGAATCTGGCACAAGTTTAAAGCATGAATTGTTAAGGGAAGAGGAAGGAGGCCCTGAGGTGGGCAGGGGGCTATACTAAAGGGGTGGCGATTGGGGAGGAGGGATGGATGGAGATGTGTTGGAGACGGGATTGGCAGGGCTTATTAGATACATTGAGAGAAAGAAGAATCATAGATAACAAAGGTTTGAATATGAGAAACAGAATAAATAATAGGACCACAGGCAGAAATAGTGAAGTCAGAAGGAAGCACAGACTTCAGGAAGAAGACAAGGTTTAGCTTAGAACATGGTGAGTCTGAGGGTGTCCTGGTGCACATAACCTATGGGCAATTGGAGATTCAGATCCAAAGCTAAAAAGAGTTATCAGGACTGGAGATAGTGGTGCTCTGTCATCATGTGCATCGAGAAGATGGCTGGAGAGAATTAGGGTTCAAGTTACAAGACCTAGAGCATTGGGGTGAGGAGGAGAGGAGGCCCCAGGCATCGATGAAGGCTTCTGTAGGGGTGGGGGCAGTGTTAGGTGCATATCCCACACGTAAGGGCAGAGCCCTCACAACACACATGATTCACAAGGACCATGGATCATCCCTGAATTATCAGAGGCAGTGGCTGTGCAAAACAGGGAGCTGTTCTCCAGGGCCCATTGCTGCCCCACACAGGTACAGATCTGCATTGGTAGACAGATGAAATCACAGGTCTGTTCCTCCAGAAGTTATCCTAGGAGCAAAATGACCAATAGTCCACTTGCCTATTAAAAGTATTTAAATTATACAAATTTTACCAAAAGATAGTATGGAAAGTACACTGGACAGGATTAGGTCTCAACTGTCTTACCTAAAAGAGGGACTTGAACTACACAGCTTATTCAGGCTCCTTCAAGATCTAAACTCATGATCCTTCAGCTGGCATTCTTATAGAGGAATAAGAAAGTCATCATTTGTCTCCTTTCTCTCTGCTCCCAGTCACCCACTCCCCCATTTAAAGAGCTAATTTAAAGTTATCATGAAGAAGCCATTGCCCTCACTTCTCCTGGTACCTAAGAATTGCTCCAAGTAGCTCATTGGGATAGGACCTCCATTTCCAAGCACATCAAATGACCCAGATTGGCCTCTAAAAAGTGGGAAAAGCTTTCTGGGTGCCCTGAGAAATGTCTTTTGAAAGGGCTGGCTGATATCCTGAGTCAGGCAGCCTCCCTGGGCCCTTCCTGCTTCCCCATTGCCAGCCTCTCCACAGCTCGGGTTCCTTCGGGAAGATGGACCTTGGAAGCAGAGAACTCACATAGGAACATGTGCTTGCTGATAATTCTACACTCATTTAATTCTCTCATATCACAACACCAGAACCCCTGCTTTTGAGCATATAAATTTCCTACAAACCTTTCTCAACATGAAGCCTTCAACATCTATCTGCCCTTTAGGATGCTTTTCATAACTTGTTAAAAAAAAGTTTAGAGGCATCTTGGGCGAAAGGAACATTTTTAGCTTTTAAGCAGAACAAAACTGAAGAAACAGAAATTGGAGGGGTTTGTCTCTATGTTCTTTTCTAGTCCTTCTGCATTTCTTGATTTTGGTTTGGACCAGATTGGCAGTGCTGAGAACCGACTGTAGCCAAGAACTTCTGGACGTCAAAGTAGAACGTTGTGTTAGGAGTTCCAAGTTATTTGATCACCTAGCCTACTTTAAAGATGCTTTAACTGAGCCTCTAAATTTTCAGAGCACTTTTCCAACAATTTGGGCTTTGCCAGAACAAAAAGGCAGCGTGGGGACAAGTTAACTTGAAATAGAAGCCTGCCAACTCTGCTTCTTCACCAAACCACAAAACCAGATGCGTGTCTACGTCTGACGTTCAGTCAGAATTGTCGCACGTAGCCATAGGCAAAGTCATCCCCTCTCTGCCATTAAAGTACAGACAACTTGGCTTTACTTTATTGCCTAAGGCATAGGGCTGATATAAAGAGTCCTTAACTTTGAGCCCTGCAGGTGCAATCCAATTAAAATTTCTGTGTCTAATGTGGATCAGAAGGTGCCACTCTAGTGATGGGCACTGAGGATATAAGTTAGCAGATGACACGAAGCGGGGAGAGAGTGGACTGAATAGAGTCAAGATCTAAAAAGACAGGCTAAAGCGTTGAGCGAAACTTAGTAAGGATGAGGGTGGGGGAGGGAGCAAGCATCGGTGAAGCACCTACTGTGTGCCAGGCCCTGTGCCAGCACTTTACCAATGTAAAGGTTTACAAGTTCAGGAGGGAAGAGACGATTGTTAGGAAGTAGTTTGACTCCAAGGGCGGCTAGGTGGCGCCATAGTGCTTAGAGCACCGGGCCTGGAGTCAGGAAGACTCATCCTCCTAAGTTCAAATCTGGCCTCAGACACCTAGTGTGACCCTGGGCACGTCACTTAACCCTGTCTGCCTCAGTTTCCTCATCTGTAAAATGACCTGGAGAAGGAAAGGCAAACCACTCCAGTATCCTTGCCAAGAAAATCCCAAATGGGGTCAAGAAGAGTCAGACACAACTGAAAAACAAGTTTGACCCAAAATTAGTGTGGCATTTTGGTGGACTTCACACTCAGTAAAGAGGCAACATGGTAACATCAGCCAAGAAAAGCAGTGCCACCTCGGGTTCTATTAAGAGGGCCTAGAATAGAGCTAGAAGACTGGGCCAGTCCAGGGGTCCTGTGGCCTAGGGCCAAATGTGTGCGTGAGGGGCAGTTAAGAATGAATTTGACACTTTCAAATACAATAAAACTTAATTTTGAACTGTGAAATCCATTTCTTGCTTGCTGGCCTTACAAAAACAGGGGGCAATCCTATTTGGCCCATGTGGTTTGCTGACCCCTCTGTTCCCCCATTTTATAAGAGACAAGGAGAGGGAAACAAAGGAGGAGACTTAGGCCACTCAGGCTGTGCAGTTATAGCCCATCTCTTTAATGGATAACCAGCCTCACAGGAGTTAACAGGATGATGGTCTCATTCATCCCTTGGGCTGAAAAGGAAATGGTTTCTTTGACAAATTCCTCACTTTTCCTTCAGCAGTCCCTCAGTTGTCTTTGTTCCCTCCTGTTCGCTGGCCCAGGCCAACTGGGTGGCCACATAGTGCCAGGTGTGAAAGATGGTGTGGAGGGAAAATACCTTTGGGGAGCTTTCCTCCAAACTCCTGTACTTTCTGCTGCTGTCCGGCCCCTGCCTTCAGGGGGCCAGATATAGAGCAGTTAGGAACACCTGCATCAGAGGAAACCAGAGAAGAGGCCTGAATTCACCAGTATCCTCCACCCTTTCTCCAGGATGCTTAGTTACTCCAGCTTCCTGCCATTTACTTTCTCTCTCCAGGACCACATAGATGCCAGGTGGCTGGGTTGGCCCCGGGCCTCAGCCACATGCTGATCATTTGTCTGAATGGCCGTTTGTAGTGGTTTTTTGGACAAGCAGTAAGTGACCTCAAGGTGGTACCTTTTTTTAGATTCCTGCATGCAAAGAGGGTGAGCCTCTAGCCTGGGAAAATCTGCATTTAATGAAATTCTGCTGACAGCTTAAATACTACTAAATAGTGCCCTGGGGATGATTTGTATGGCACTGTCAAGTGTCACCTCTGAAGATGTTGCCAGAGTGACAGATAAGAGTGTCCTGGAATTACCTTTAGAGTCCATGTAAGAAGATTTGTATTATCCTTTGAATTTTTGAATCTTCTGATCACGAAGTTAGATGTGTTAGCTACGTGACAGTGGATCTCCTCATCCGTGTCTCAGGGTATCGGTACACTTCTCACAATTAATGCTGCTAAGACCTGATCTTTATTGCCTGGGACTAGGAAAGGCCCCAAGACAGCAAGTCTACAGACGTGCCCGGCACACGGGTTTTTCTGAATCCTGCCGGAGTCATAGCATCTCTTATTTTCAGTAAGTTCTCTTCATCTGTTAGGAATCACAGGTGAGCCAACATTCTGGTCAGGATTTACAACTTCCAGTAATCTTCAGGTTTATTCAGTGGGTAGCAGCAGGGCAGAGAAAGACAAAAACACCTCTCATTGAAAATGATGCAAGGATGGCTTTTTGTCCAAATGGCCTTTAATTACCAAATGCACTTATTAGAGAAATGAATGGCGGTGGCCAAACTCATTACCTAGGTGCCCAAAGCTAGTGGGGTCTTTGTTGTGTCCAGATATTCTAGACAAGTCAGGCTTTGGTTAGCTCCCTGAACTGGCTGCCTTCAAAGGCTAGATGGCGGGGGTTGAAAATGAACATTTTAGTAAATCTTAACTTTTCCTGTCAAGTTTGGGAGAATTTTCTAAGTTCTCATTCTTAATGTTGCTATGGTTACTCCTTCACTGTCATCCTAATTATTATGCTGAAAGCCACTGATAATATTAACCTTGCTAACCAAATTGGCTATTTTTAGTTTTGCCACATTTCACACCCAGACTGTACATGGGGGAGCAGCATCCACGTATCCATTCAATAAGCAGAAGGTTTAAATACCACTAAGAATTTATGGGAGTAGAGCTTTTTATCCAGCAGCTCCAGTTCCCGGTACCAAAGTGTGCAACGGACCACCTCTGAATGCGATTTCCTTGTAGTCTGCTTGACTTTAGAACAGGATCTTTGGACTGGAAGGGAAGGGGGGGGGGGGGGGGAGGCGGGGCAATCAGCTCCAATCTCTTCCCCTTCCAGGCGAGAAGCCCACCTTCCAGAAAAGCAACACGATATGCCCAAAGCTGTTTACATACACAGCGTCTCCTGACTCCCAGGCCCGTGCTATTTCCAAAATAGCAATGCTAGGTCATAAAAGTAAAAAAATGATTCTACGTAGTGGTGAATTGAAGAAAATAAGGTGCAGGGATCGAGCACTGGGCCTGGAGTCAGGAAGATCTGAATTCAAATCCAACCTCAGGTACCTGCTAGTTGTGTGACCCCAGGCAAATCACTTAACCTCTGCTGCTTCAGTTCTTTCAACTGTAAAGTGGGCATGATGATAGCCTCTACCTTCCATCGTTGTAGTGAAGATCAAATGAGATATTTGTAAAGCACTTACTGAAGGGCCTGACACATAGTGGGTGCTTAATAAATGCTTGTTTCCTTCCTTCCTCGTTTATCTGTTCAGATAACACAGTCCTATAGTCTTAAAATGTTCTTAGATATTAAAAGAACCTAGAGAGTATCTAGTCAAACACTGCTCTGTTTTACAAGTGACCAAAAGGCAATGGAGTGACAAAATCACAGAGCCAGATGGGAGCAGATCCAGGATGGGCCCCAGGCCGTTGTCATAGTTCTAGTCTGGCCTTCTTTCCGTTACCCTGGGGCGCAGCCCATTATTGGGTTTCAGCATTTTCTGCTGTTTTCTGTGTAGATTATTGCTCTTTCCGAGTATTTATCCCTTCATTAGCTCACATTTGAAAAGATTTTACAAATCTACCTTTCTGGCACTGATGAAAACACTTCTAGTGAGTGGATGCTTTTGAAATTATTCAGTAGGTCATAGAATGGTGACATATATGGAATGTGAGAAAGGAAAAAGCATGTGATTATTTGATAGCATTCTACCATACAGGCAAATGAAATTAAGTTTTGTTCATTGCCTTCAGTTAAAAAACAGTCTTGGGTCATCAGGGACTTTGCCATGTTTTAGATAGAAGTATGAACTTCCAGCATTGTCCTTGCATACCGGACAAATGAAGGTGTGTGTGTTTGCAGATGAGCTAATGAGTTTGGAATCAGCTGGGCGTGACTCCTCCGATGACATCAGGACTTTCATCCCCAGCGAAGGCTAGAGAGTCAGAGAAGCTGGCTCAGCCCCCAGCCTTCTGGGCAAGCGAGGATCAGCCATCAGCAAAGATGCAGCCCCCCAGCCCTCCTTCCGGCACAGTCGGATACAGGTCGAATTGCTCTGAAATCAGAAAGGTCTTTCCTAAACCCAGATGAGCTTTCTCCCAATCCCTTTTAAGCTTTTCCTTCAGGGCAGGCAGCTTGATATGACAGAAAGAGCACGAGACATTCTGTCAGAGGCCCTGGGTTCAGATCATGCTTCTGTGCCATTATAGCAGTGTTACTATGGCCAAATCACTTCAAATCCTGGGTCTTCCATTTGTTATTTGTTTAAAAGAGGGCGGGGGGGTTGGGGAGGGTTCTGTGTCACTGAGTTTGGGGAAGAAAATGCTTTACAAATCTTGATTCATTAATCTTTTATTAGGCCTCTTTGGCATCCATTAGACTATGAGCTCCTGGAGAACAGGGGAGAGTTTTGCTTGTTTGTTTTTATCTTTCTTTGTATCTCCACCCTTAGCATAGTGCCTGGTACCTTGTGGTTCAGTCATTGAAATTGTCTGACTCTTCATGGCCCATTTGGGGTTTTCTTGGCAAAGATACTGCAGTGGTTAGCTGTTTTCTTCTCCAGCTCATTTTACAGATGAGGAAACTGAGGCAAACTGTGCCCAGGGTCACCCAGCTAGTGAGTGTTGGAGGCCAAATTTGAGCTCAGGACGATGAGTCTTCTTGACTCTCTTAAGAAACAAGCACAATAAGGCTCTAAGACAACTCCAAATGGCTCATGATGGAAAATGCCATCCATATCCGGAAAAAGAATGATGGAGTCTAAATGTAGATCAAAGCAGACTATTAGCTCTTTTTTTTCCTTTTCTCAGGTATCTCCCATTGGTTCTAATTCTTCTTTACAACATGACTAATGTGAAAACATTCAATGTGAGTGTATATGTAGAGCCTGTATCAGATTGCGTGCATCTTGGGGTGAGAGGAGGGGAGGAGGGGGAGAAAATTTTGAACTCAAAATCTTATGGAAGTGAATAATGAAAACTAAAAATTAATTATTTTTTTTAAAAAAAGAAACAAGCACAATTATAATGCAAACTATTTCACACCAAATTCATTTAGGGTTATAAGCCAAAGTGCCTTGTTTGGTAAAGAGGAAATTTCGTTACTTTCAGACAGGGTGACCAAGTGAGATTTTATGGAGGAAGTTGGGCCTTAGGGAATCAGCCAAAATTCAGCAAATGAGAAAAAGGGGGACATTCCAGGTATTGGGAACAGCACGAGCAAAGACATAGGGCAGGCAGAGTTGGGATGTGTTTTCAGGAGGCAGAGTGTCCATGTGATGGGAACTTGGCATTTATGGTGAATGACATAAGGCTGGAAAGTTAAGGCAGAACTAGACTGTCAACAGCCTTGAATGCCCTGAGCTTACCTTTAGATGTTTGGTTCCCTTTCTGCTGCCTCCTCTATGTGCTGAATTCAAGTTCTACCTTTGGCACATAATGGCTGAGTGACCCTGGGCCAGTCACTTAGTCAATCAATGTTCTAGGCAGAGAAGGAGCCAGCTTGCATGAGTAGAGGTTGTCCTCACCAGGAGCTCCCTATGCCAATGAAATCACAAGTCCGGTTCCTGTGTCTATCCCCGTCCCTTCACCAATGCACACCTAGAGTGCTTGCAAGATGAGGCCATTTTCTTGGCCTCAGTATTAATACATCTATGTCAGCTTCACATCAGGCAACACCAAGGGTGGCTGAATGTAGGAGGATGCATAAGAAATGACAGAAATGGTCCCTACCCACAAGGACTTAAGCATGTTACCAAAACCACTCTCTTCTTTAGTATCTAACCCAGTAAGCAAGCCAGCATCATAACAGAAGGGCACATGCTCCTAGACACCTAAAGGCCCAGTGGCCAGAAGCTTCTTATTCATGAGAAGAATTCAGAGTTCTTAACTGTGCCTGACCACGTAGAATCTAAGTAGATGAATGTGTTTCTTAGATATATACGAAGCTTGGAGCAGCTAGGTGGCGCAGTGAATAGAGCACCGTCCCTGGAGTCAGTAGGACCTGAATTCAAATCCGGTCTCAGACACTTGACACACTTACTAGTTGTGTGACCTTGGGCAAGTCACTTAACCCCAATTGCACTGTCTTCTCCCCTCCAAAAAAAAAAAGATATATATATGAAGCTAATTCAGCTGTAAAACTCGACTGCTAATTGACATTAAAACTACGTTGGATCCTAAAATCAATGGAGGTTGGAATAACCTGAGTCTTACCCCCTCAAGCTAGGGGGAAGGGAGATGGAGATGGAGAAGGAGGAAGGAAGGAAACAAACATTTATTAAGTACCTGCTGTTTGTCTGCCACTGTGCTAAGCACATTACAAATAGTATTTCCTAGATCTTAACAAAAGGATGGGGTATTTACCCAAATGATGTAATTAAAGTAGGCCCAGCTAATACTTTAACTTTCTTGCCTACTAGAATCTAAGAGTGGCAGAGTCTCAGTCCGCTTCCTATTTTTTAGACCTTAGCCATGTGCATGACTTTATTTCCAAAGATGCATGTTTTAGCAAAGGCTTGTCTGGCTGTGTGGTTAATTACTGGTGGCTAGGAAGCCTTTTAAGCTTTAAAATTAATCCAGAGACTCCTTTTCTGAGTGATTACCAAATAGTAGCTATGAGGAATACACTGGAATTTTTTAGCTCGTTTACTGATAGAAATCATTCTTCTATAGGACATTTTCACAGTCAGTACTGTAGATCTGCCTGTAAATAGATCAGAAGAAGAATAGATATTTGTTGAGCACTTACCATGTGCCAGGCCTTGTGCTCGGTGCTGAGGGGGTTACAAAAGTGAGTAAAACCCACAGTCCCCGAGCTCACAGAGCTTATGAGATGGCAAGGGGAGAAGACAAAGTCACAAATGACAAGGCAGAACATAAGCACCGCAGTGAAGCAGTGACAAGGTCCAGTGGGGATGCAGAGGAGCCTTGTAGAGGAGACCCTTGAACACACTAAGCAGTCTGTCTTCAGTAGCAACGTGTTTCTTTATCCACTCAGGAATTCCATCTCCTCCTAATTCCTTGGCCCTGGTGATTAGTCTGGGATCATGGTGGCTTTGGTCCTAGTTGCCCTTTCCTTGTTCTTACCCCTAGTCTTTCCAGGTTCATGGGGATTCGTTGTCTTCCCTAATGCTGAGTTAAAACTCTAGTCCTTAAGTCCGCTTGGAGGCACAGGACTTCTGTTTGACATGGCAGATCTCTTTATCTTTTGCTAAGCACCTTGGGAACTCCACTTGGAGTTCCTGGAGTGTCCAGGAGCTGCTCAAGAATTAGTGGAAAGAACAGGGTAGAAAATCAGAAGGCCTGAGTCCACCTACTTGTGACCTGGAGTGAATCTCTTCCTTTCACTCTTCCTCAGGCTTCTCATCCTCAAATGAGTTGGGCAAGAGCCAGATTAATCCAGTAAGCAAGATTTCTGAGGCGTCTGCTGGGGACTGAAAGCACAAAGACCATCTGAGGTGATCCTTTCAAGCTCTGTGCCCCCCAGTCCTGAATCTGAGACCTGACCCTTAATGTAACTGAGAAAGCCGTTAAAAGTCTCTCCCTGTTCACATCAGTGACTCGTTAAACATTTCTCGAGTGCATATTGTATGCATAGCATTTTACTGTATTGGAGGGAGTAGTAGCAGTAGTAATAATGACAGTGGCCAGCACTGTGCTAAGAACAGCCTTGGGAGGTGTCACCCCTGTTTTACAGATGAGGAAACTGAGGCAAGTAGCAGTTAAGTGACTTGCCAAAGGTCATGGTGCAGGCTAGATTTGAATTCAGGACTCCCTGACTCCAGGCCTTGGAATATCACAGAAAGTAGAGCATTTAAGACTTAAAGAAACAGTCTTTCCCCTGAAAGGACTCCGCCGTAGTTGGGGATAGACAACATAAGCAAATGTGAAAGAAATTTGGGAACCTGAAAAAAGGGGTTGGTATAATGCAAACTACATGTTATATATAAACAGAATTAAAGAGTGGTTAGTAAAGTGGTCCTCCTTGGAGGAAGTCTATTTTTGAACTGGATTCTGAGGGAAAGGCAGATCATGGATTGACAGGTGAGAAAGGACGGGGCCTGAAGGGACAGAATGTGTACATGTGATGGGAGTATTTGGGGCCATGAATAGATTAATTATAATTTCCTCAAGGGCAGGGACTATGCCTCAGATTTCCTTGTATTGAGTTGCTAGTGCCTAGCAGAGTAGTCTCCCTATTAATTGGGGCGCTTTCAGTTGTGGTAATTAGGAATAACTACGGGATTATCTTTCTCTTCTTTTTCTGCCAGCCGTTTTTTATTTGGTGAAGACAGTGATCTTCCATGCACTTATCCACAGAGGAAGTAAGGTCTTAAGAAACTGAAAAATTACTTTGTGTCAAAGCTTTCATCACACTTAGACTTACAGGTCTATTTTTGTGGCATTGACATTTCATTTAAAACAGTCCTGTCACTACACTTATTACACAGATGGGTTCCCTTGCAAAATTCCCTACAGAAGGAGTTAGTCCTTTTATTTTTTTACTTTCATGCTACATTGACTTTATAAACTTATGCCCATACATTAATCTTTGGAGGCTCTGTGATTTCACTGGTGTGGGGGTCCCCACCACCGCCACACAGTGTTGTCTTTAAGAGTTGTTATGGCTGGAAAATTCATCTCCCTGCAGCCAACCAAGTGATGGGTCTCTCTAGACTTAGCTTGGCTAATCCTCTGATGACAGTCATATTTGAAGTTTTACCAGCTCAGTAGTACCTTTGAGACTTTTTGCCCTGCACAAGCATGGCCTTTGAGAATTCACTGCACTATAACGGCATCAGAATAAGACCAAATAAGACAATAAACATAAAACACCAGAATATCCAAAGCGTCTAGATAATTTATTCTACCTTCTATTCACATAGATAGAACATTTTTAAGCATTAGGCATTTTATATCTTAATTCACCATGTATAGCAATAAAGAATTGGCTTTATGGTGTTTACTCATATATTTCAAGTTTCTTCCTCAAGTGTTTTAAGATATGAAGGTTTAACATGGAACTTCCCTGAAAAGTTCTATGTAAATCTAATTTTTATAAATGAAATCTTGTTTGTACTAGGGGAACTAGCAATTTATGGAGTATCTGTGGTGAATCTTTTTAAATCCTTTTCCAAAGTAACTAAATCCCCTAGGTAATCTTTTTTTGAGTTCAAATTTCTTATTTTTCACATCTTCAAACAAGGATATCCCACTTAGTCAAACCAAGCCGCTAATAACAAGGTTGTGGTTTCGGTTCCTGCTTAGGCCAATAAACTTGGTTCTGTGCTGTTGTCATAGACCACATCATTAACCTTGGTCTACCACCTTGCAAATGGGGCTAATCGTGTATATAATGGAGGGTGGGGGGGAGTTGAATCCGCAAGAGATTGTGAGTGGATTACCAAAAATTCATTCCCATTCAGGGCAATACAACTCAAAGCACATGTTTAACAGGTGGCTCTGTGTGCAGAGGATGGCACTGTCGTTTTGTCATTAAAGCAAGACATGACCATATACTAGAGATGCTAGAGTTTTGCTCTAGCAAATCCAGCATTGTGTGAGATTCAATGTTAGATGCATCTATCTTAGCTCCATCAAAGAGAGGTACTAGAAAAATATAATGTGCTGTCCAGCAGTCCTAAAAGATGATGTTACAATGAGATCTTATTCGTTTCCTTGCTCTTATCCCCGAACCAGAATCACAGAAAGAGAATCATGAATGTGTCTGTAGTACCACCTTCCCCACCCTGCATAGCCACATCCTTGGCCTTCCCCAGCCGCCCCACTTCCATTCTGTGGGTACTTGTGTCAAGAGCAGCTGAAGAGACCCCACAAAACAAGAATGCCAAAATGAACTTGTTCCCAAGGGTGGGATTTTGACAGACTTAAAATAGACATAGATACTAAAATCATTCATTTGTGCATTCACCAGGAACACTCTGCAAAGCTCTATCTCTACTTGAATTCTAACAGACATGAGGTGCCTGCCCTTGAGAACAGACGAGATGTATAGACAGGCAAAACTGACATGTTTGGACATTAAAAATAGAAATATTTATTTGCGTCTTTCCAGTGAAAAAGGCGCACTCTGTTCTTTTTTCTTCTTCTCAGTATCCCCTCTTCACTCTAGCTTGGCTCTGAAAAGGACTAAGTTTAAAACAGTGCTTTTAATTTCTACCCATGTGTTCTTGAAGGGAGGAAGAAATCCTAGGGCATAATTGTGTTCTTGTGTTTTCATGATAATTATTACAGAGAACTGAAGAAGATATTGGTGGGGTTCAGTTTAAAAATCACTGCAGTAAAAAAAAAATCGTTTTCTTTTTTGAAGTCACAATGTTCTGATCCTCTTCATTATCCTACATTTGGATGTGTCTTGTTGACTTCATTTTGTGTGTGTGTGTGTGTGTGTGTGTGTGTGTGTGTGTGTGTGTGTTTTATTGAAAGAACAAATTGTTACAGGCTTTTAGTGAAACCAAAAACATTCACCCTCTAATTATATCTATTATTCCATCCCTGTTTCTACCAGCTTGCTCTCTTGTATTGGAGTCTGCTTTCTATTAGCTTAACACAGCAGTCAAGGATTCGGCATAAATAAAAACTGTACCCTGTTTCTCCCCATTTACATTCACTCCTGTAGAACATAAAAGGCCCAATCAGCAGGGTTTGTCCCTGTAGAGAGAGGCAGGGGCTGGCTTTGCCTTTCTAGTAAGTCATCAGCCTGCCAATAAGCAGGCTGTGGGGGTCTCTGCCCCACCCTCACTGGGATTATGGTTTGAAAATCCTCAGAACAACCAGGTTTTGAAGTGCAGATGCCAAGAGGGCTGCAGAGGGCTGAGTTGCCATACCAACAACCTTGTATTACTCCAGGTGCATGGATGTGCTTAATACAATTTTGTGATGGTGAATAATCTACTTTAGCTGGCCTAAGAATACTGTCTACACTGTGCAGTGTGTATTCTGGATACCTGGTAAAGTGTAACTGATGTTTATCCTCCCCCAGGAGAGTTTAACATAGGCTTCTTGATGGTAGGAATTCATTTTATCTGACCTTCACACTCCCCCCTGCTCCCAGCAGAGTGCCCTCTCTATACTGTGGGCATTCGATACATATCGATTGATTGGATATTTTGGTAGAGTGGGTGTAACCCTGCAGGCACTCTACCCCTGCTCCTCCTTCCCCACCTCCAGATGCTGAGTCAGTCAGTGTGATAGTCAGTGTCCAGAGGGCCACCACATAGATCCAGTGGGATCTACCAGAGTGCTGCACAAAGCCAACGAGAAATCCTGTTAAAAGATGTGACAGCCGAGAATGGTAGTTTGTCTTCTGTGCTCCAAAACCAGTTTCAATGAAGCAGAATTACAGTTTCTCAAACCAGACACTTGTGCTGGTGTCGGGACCCTTCCCTTCTCTGGGCAGAGGAAAGGAAGGGGGCAGAGGTATGAAAATCACCCGTCACCCTGTGTTTGGCAAAACTCAGGGTCAGTGTTTTGAGAGCAATGCTGTGGTGGCGTCAAAAGTCAGTGAAGTTTATGACCAGATTTTTTTTATTTCATTTGTTTTCTAAAATTTTCTAAAAATCTAATTAGAGGCAGCTTCCCTCTCCCCTCCTCAAGCTTACACACACATGCACGTGTACACGCACACACACGCACACACATACACACACCCTGCAGTTGTTTGCTTTGGGAATTTCCACAGTTGGAGGTATTTTCCTGGTAGTATTATGTAGATACTGGGAGATGGCCACTCAAAAATACCTGGGAATTAGAGCTCTTAGAGGTCTTTCAATGTATTTGTCATTGGTTTTACTGTCCAGGCCCCTAGTGGTTGCAGAAGAAACTATACAAGCTATAGTCCCTAGAAAAGCTCGGTGCTACACTGAGCCCCTAACACGACAGGGAGAAGAGGTGAAGGTGCAAAGGTCATCATCCTAAAGCAGTAATTAGTTAAATTATACCAACAAGCTTCTACCTCACCAGAACTTCCAGAGCAGCCAGAGAAATGATGGCTGTCTCATCACAAGAGGAAAATATTTCCAAGAACTGTCTTAGCCCAAAGTGCTCAGGGAAGAAATATGGGTTGACTAAGTGTGTCACACATCACCCACCAATAACCATCTGATAACTAAAACATGAAAAGAATTGACACAAATCCATAATACCAAGACCCACTCCCCAACAGCTAAGTGACCACATGAAAGCAGGCTCCAAATCAGAGTCCCACCCCCTCCCCAAAAAGGCAAATTAAAACTACTCTGCAATTTCACCTCATACCACAAACATTGGTGAAGATGACAGAAAATGGCAACAATGTTGAAAGAGTTTTCTGAAGATAGGTACATGAGTGCACCGTTGGTGGTTCTGTAAAGCCACACTGTGAATTATGCTTTAGAAAAAGGGTTGAACTGGAAAACCACTTGACCAAAATCTGACCCAACTGTCCAGGGGAACAGCAACTTGACCTCTCAGAGCTTCTCCAAGTAGGGGCCAAGGAGCCCGAGGGGTCCCCAAGGTCCCTTCAGGGGTTCCGAGAGGTCAAAACTATTTTCATAATAGTAGTAAAACATTACTTGCCTATTGAAGTACCTTCCATTTTCTAACTGCATGTCTGTGTGAGTCTGGATTTTATCCATGTAGTTCAGTAACAACAACGTATCACAACAGACTGAATGCAGAAGCAGATAGGAGAATCCAGCTGTCTTCTATTAAATCAGACATTAAAAAGATTTGAAAAAAAGTAAAATGGTCCCACATGACTCACTAAAATTTTTAAATAGTAATTTTTCTTAAAAATATTGTTTTCATGAATTAATAGTCTATGAATTTATCAGTTAATTTCTAACGCACATCGATAGATATGACACATACACGTTCTTTTGTATATAAAGGGCCCCTCGTCTCTTTAATGCTCTTCCTTCTAGGTTTCCATTACACCACTCTCTCCTGGTTCTTCTCCTCCCTGTCTGATCATGGCTTCTCAGTCTCTTTTGCTGGATCTAACCATATGTGTCCCACAAGGCTCTGTCCCAGGCCCTCTTCTCCTGTTATATTACTTCTCTTGATGACATCTCATCAGCTCCCATGGATTCATCTCTAAGCTGATGATTCTCAGATCTACTTATCCAGCCCTAACCTTTCTGCTGACCTCCATTCTCATATCTCCATGTGCCTATTGGACATCTCAGATTGGATTATCTTAAACTCAACATGTCAAAAACTGGACTCATTATCTCCCCCTTCCCTCTAGTCCTCGCCTCTTCCCAACTTCCCCATTACTATCAAGAGCATCAACATCCTCCCACAGTCTCCCAGGCTCAAAAGCTGGGTTTCATTCTTGACTCCCTAGTCTCACACACTGCATCCAGATTGTTGCCAAGACCTGCCAACTTTACCTTCATAGCATCTCCTGATACACCCCCTTCCCTCCTCTGACACTGCCCCCACTCTAGTGCAGGCTTTCATCACCTCACGCCTGGACTATTCTAGTAGCCTGCTAGAGTGGGTAGCAGGTCTGCCTGCCTCATGTCTGCCCTCATTCCCACCCATCTTCCACTCCAGTGTACAAGTGATCTAGGGGTCTGACCATGTCATTCCCTACTCCTCAGTAAATGCCAACGGCTCCCAAACATCCCCAGGATCCAATATAAAACCCTCTGGTGTTCAGAGCCCTTAATAACTCCTCCACACACATCTTTCCAGTCTTCTTACACCTCGTACCTCTCCGCACCATATAGTCTGTGATTTAGGGGCACAGGCCTCCTTGCTACTCTTCACATACAACAGACCATCTCCCAATATGACATTTTCATTGATGGCCCCTCATGCCCAGCATGCTCTCCTTCATCCCCACCTCCTGGCTTCCCTAGCTAGGTCCCAGTTAAGTTCCACCTTCTACATGGATTCTTTCCCAGTCCCCCTTAATTCTAGCACCTCCCTCGATGGATTATCTCCAGTTTATTCTGTCTCTAGTTCCCCAGTTAAACTCTGAGTTCCTTGAGAGCAGGGACTCTTTGGCTTTCCTTTGTATTTCCGGCCCTTAGCACAGAGCCTGGCACCTAGTGAGCATTTAATAAATGCTTACTAACTGACTGAGATCAGAAAATTTGAGAATCACTAAGGCTACGTTGGAGAGAAGGTGCTGCCCTGCATAGGTAGAGGGGGCTTCTCCCCCACATACTCCTACTCCCAGTGAAATTGTCTTCCCGACTAAGTTATCATATACCTCTGAACTCAATGCGGGCCCACTGATGACTCCAGCCATTTGCAGCATCCACAGTAGCTTACTTTAGTAAGTGACCTTCTCCTCCCTCTCACTGTTCTCTCCTCCGCCAGGGCCAACGGCCATCTGCCTACTCCTCCTCCTGTGTGATTCTTGTCCACTTCCCTTCATAAACCCTCCAGCATCTTTGTACCAGGGCCTCCCTTGGTCTGTTCTCCTCACTCTGAAATGACTTTTAATCAGCCTACATTTCAGCCACGTCCATTAAAATACAGGCCCTTTCAGTTTTGTGCAGCGTGCTACTTGTCACGTCTAGCACCTTCCGACTCCTCCTAAAGATAGTATTCACCACATACAGGCATCAAATTTCTAAATAATGAATGAAAGGTCTGTGGCCACTTTGGTCCTTAGTCCAGCGCCACAGTCTGCAGCATATTTTCCACAGTTGTCCCTATGCCTGCATTGAGTTTGAAGTATATATTGGCTTAGTTTGGAAGCACGTGTTAGTTCTTTATAGAGTTTCTGTATTTACTCACCGTCTGCAAAAAAGCTCCCACTCTCTTGATGGTGATTCTTTTACAAAGAAGTCTTCATCAAGCATGCTGCGAGTCATGATGCGCAAGTGTCCGCTGGAATGGGGTTTATCATTGCTCTTAGGGGCATGATGAATCCTCTCCTCAAATGTCTTTATTTGCCTCTCCAGGGAGAAGCCTGGAGTCCTTGCATTCAGTTGCCACTTTTTTGTGTATCCTGGCTTAATTTATACTGAGAACAGTAACAGTATTGCCCCCACTGACACTGTTAAGTAGGGAGTACACCTCTTCAGTGTGCGAAATGGCGATCATCACGCAGGGGTCAGCACTTTCCCTAAGAGGTCATTGCCATAGACTCCTAAGTTGATACTCCCCACTTAGTCACACAGACACTGAATTTGGAGTTGGAACACCAGGGTTCAAATCCCAGCTCTCATGTTTACTCCTTGTGCGACCTTGGAGCAGTCACTTAACTTGTCTGGGCTTCAGTTCCCTCACAAGCATTTATTAATTCCCCAGTATGCGCCTGGCTCTCCCCTCTTAGAACACAATAACAAAATCTGTAAACCCTCCCCTCATTATTAGTGTTGGAAAATCCTCCTATGATGCTGTATCACAGCCAGGGCAATACTGTGTAATAAAAAGAATGTGAGATTCAGAGTCCGAGGCCCCACGTTTGGACCCCAGTTCTTCTCTTGGCCAGCGATATGACCACTTAACTTCTCATGTATAAAATGATGGGGTTGGACCAGATGTTCTCCTTCATATAGTCCATACTTCTCTCCCCTTTAACAAAGCCCAGTCAGACTGGGCCAGATTGCTTTCAGGAGAGCTGATGAGAACACTTTTCAAGCCGTAGCATATTATTAAACTTTTGTGAAGCTTAATAAAAACTCTTGAGTGTGTCTGAGCTTAGGATGAAGGTAGTAACACGTTTCATTTAAATATCAATTACAGAATTTCAATTTTTTTTGTCTTTCAGGAAATATTCAAGATGTCATATTACAAGAAAATTTGGAGAAAGAAGATGAAATACTGGTGTCCTTAGCAGGATTAAAGCAGGTACAAGTTTTTAAATGAAATCATCCCTATTTTCTTTTTTTTTTTTTGAGGGGGAGAAAGCAAGGCAATTGGGGTTAAGTGACTTGCCCAAGGTCACACAGCTAGTAAGTGTGTTGAGTGTCTAAGGCCAGATTTGAACTCGGGTCCTCCTGACTCCAGGGCTGGTGCTGTACTCACTGCGCCACCTAGCTGCCCCTAATCATCCCTATTTTCATGTCCACAGTGTACATTTTGTGCCGACTTTGGAGACTCTCAGCATGGATGGCAACATGGTTGCTCATTCGTTTCACCATCCCACTGAAGCACATCCTGTTTCCTCTCCAGCCCACTGCCCTCTGGTTGCTATATCTTATCCTGCCAAGACCTGGCTCCTCCCCCAGCTGTTAGGCCTGATACTCGGCACCTCTTCTCCCCATGCCCACCTCCACTGCCACCTGGCCCCTCCCCCACACTTAGTGCCCCCTCATCAGCAGATATTTCTTGCAGGCACGTTTTCATAATGCTAGTTTCTATTCACTTGCTTGGTCTGTTCACCCAGTATTTGACTCTTTCAAAATGAATGCCAACATGATATATTTCACCTAAATTTAAATGAGCCCAGAGGCATTGATATATGCCAGGTGTCTATAAAAAAATCTGAGACAGGACATAAATGTCCACTGATCACCCTCAGGTCTCATCCCAGGGGCTCCAAGGCCTCCAGAGTGTGTGGCATCGACGTATGTCCAAAACAGTGGAACCTCCTGCTTGAAGATGACTCCAGTGCGATGAAGGCCAGCTATGGCTAGCCCTGGGAGGCTTTGCCCTCATGACCCTCTGACAGGAACATTGACTTCCTTGGCCATATCCGGGGCAGCCTTTAAGAAGAAAACTGCTCATTAACAAGTCTGGTTTAAATGTGCTAGAGATGGAACTGTTGTTTTTAAAACACACAAAAAAGCCTCATCCAATGTTTTCATTTCTTTTCCTCTTGTTCAACGGTAGATCAAAGATATCCTCAAAGGTTCTCTCCGCTTCAATCAGAGCCAGCTGGAAGCTGAGGAGAATGAGCAGATCACCATAGCAGATGACCATTACTGTTCCAGCAGTCAGAACCAAGCCTCAACTGACGGGGAAGGTATCCCCAGCACCTCAGCTTGGAAGCAGCACTTCCAGGCACCCCATCAGGTACAGAAGCTCCAGTGAAATGGGTGTGGGTGGGCGGCACTCATTTCACTCAAGTACATGGACGACAAAAATGTAACTCGAATAGTTCTGCAATCATTACATAGTGGTTTCTGCTGTTGAATTGGGTTGAGTATATAAACATAATTGCCTAAAATGACATCTAAAACAACCTGTTTTTCAAAATGTAAAATATCCAATCAGTGTTCTGCAAAGCCAATGTGTTATTTATTATTTCCTTTTTATCCTGTGTTATTCATATATATATATATATATATATATATATATATATATATATATATATATATACACACACACACACACACACACATATATACATATATATATATTTCTCTACATGTTTTCTTCCCCATTAGATTCGAAGTTCCCTGAGGGCAGGGACTGTCTTTTGTCTCTTTTTTTTATCCTCAGCACTTAGCATAGGGCCTAGTATGTAGTAAGTTTTATTGTTTATTGATTGCCTGATGCCCCGATTATATCAATGGGCCCTGCCTTTTTCTAGCCTGCAGGAACCATTGGTTGCCCACACCCATACTCATGTGCCCAGATGATACATTAAAAGATTACACCACGATACAGATACATAGTAACCAAAGTGATTCACACTGGAACAGACTTCTCATTCTCCCATTTTGCCAAGCTTTGTTCCATAGGAAACATTTGTCAAGGTCTTTCTTTCTCTCCCATGACTCTATGTCTGTAGTGCTGTCAAAGGCACAGATATTTGAAAAGGATGATTCTGTAGCTTTACTGCTCCCCTGGAAGCATTAGATCTCTTAGTTAGGAGTTCTTAACCTGGGATCTAGAAGCTTGTAGAGAGATAGTGAGACAGTTGTGTTTTAATATATTGGTTTCCCACGTGTTATATTCTAAAATGTTAAACCGCCTCACAGTGAAACACCACAGGGCAGCCCTTCACCTCCATCACAAAGGGCTTCATTGCTGAAATGTCACTAACTCATCTTAACATTGAAGATGGTACCATCTCTGACAATCTAAGCTACAGAGTAGGTGCCAGTCTACAATAGGGAAGCACATTCCTCATGGGTAATTCCTACACTGATGAAATCTCAGAGCCAGAGAGGAAGAAATTGAAAACAATAAAACCTTTCCACTGCATTTCATTATTTTAAGAAACAAATTTATCAATGCTGTTTCTATCACAGATAAATACTCCAAGAGCTTGTTACCCTTTAGCTTATGGTTAAGATGTTGGCAAGATGTTTAAGAAAAGAAATGTTGTCTAAAGCAGGAGTTCTTAACATGGGGGTCCAGGCCTAGATTTCATGGGGTCTTTGAACTTGGATGGAAAAAAATTACATCTTTATTGCAACATAATTTGTTTCCATTGTATCCTTTGGGTCTTATTTATGCATTTAAAAACATCCTTCTGAGAAGGGGTCCCTAGGCTTCATTGCCCACAGAGGCCACAACACGTACAAAAGAGGTTAAAAAACCCCTGGTTGGATCATCTTTCCTCTTAACTAACAATGGCCCTGGTGACATACAGAAATCCACCGGTAACTCCATTTCTGTGTACATTTCATTATCCAGAAATGAGCTGGGATCCAGGTTCTGTCGGTTACTATGTTGCTTTTGGCAAATCGCTTGCCTATCTTCACCTCTCTTTTCCTCTGTAAAATGAAAGTTCTCCATGAGTTTTCTGGGGCTTTTCTAAGTCAAAAATCAGGGATTCTGTGCCACCTTATAAGTCCAACTGAAAAGATCGTGTAACTAAACAACATAGGAATTTACAATATATTTGATGATGCCACAAAGTTAATAAAATATACTCATTATATCTTGTGTCAGCTTTAGTTGAGGGGTTCTTAACCTTCTTCGTTATGTGTTGTGGCCTCCGTGGGCAGTCAGTCTGGTGAAGCCTAGGGACCCTTCTCAGAAGTGTATAAAATAAGACCCAACACAAAGGAAACAAATTATGTTGCAATAAGGATGTAATTTTTTTTTCCATCCAGGTTCAAAGACCCCATGAAATCTAGGCATGGACCATGTTAAGAACTCCTGCTTTAGACAACATTTCTTTTCTCAAACATATTGCCAACATCTTAACCAGCTAAAGGGTAATAGGTTCTTGGAGTGTTTATCTGTGATAGAAACAGCATTGATAAATTTGTTTCTTAAAATAATGAAATGCAGTGGAAAGGTTTTATTGTTTTCAATTTCTTCCTCTCTGGCTCTGAGATTTCGTCAGTGTAGGAATTACCTATGAGGAATGTGCTTCCCTATTGTAGACTGGCACTTACTCTGCAGCTTAGATTGTCAGAGATGGTACCATTTTCAATGTTAGGATGAGTTAGTGATATTTCAGCAATGAAGCCCTTTGTGATGGAGGTGAAGGGCTGCTCTGTGATGTTTTACTGTGAGATAGCTTCCAAGGTCCAGAGGACAAGTCTGAGTTTTACCCAGACTATCAGAAACCTGCCCTGAATTTATCTCAGGTTATTGGTCTTTAAATTTGGAAAGACAAAGTAAGAAAGATAAGTTCTTTTTGCCCTTCAAAATAGTCATCCTGGTTATATGGCTCAGCAGGACCATAGTCAAGTTATCTTGAACTCTGTTGGCTTATGTCTGACTTTGCAGCAGAGCAGGTTACTGGGCATCTGCACGGGGCCCGCTGGACCTGGGCTCTGGCTGCCCCGATTTCCTCTGTGGTGAAGGAATACGACTTCATTAGGAATCTTAGCTGGGGACAAGCACTGAATTTTCACTCTTCTTATGTAGGCATCACATACTGTTTTATAATAATAATGATGATGATAACAGCCAGCTTTTATAGAGCACTTAAAGCTTTGCAAAGCACTTTACAAACATCCATCCATTTGATCCTCACAGCAAGCCTGGGAGGTAGGTGCCGTTATTATCTGTTTTACAGATGAGGAAACTGAAGCAGACAGGATTAAGGGACCTGTGCAGGGTCCTACAATTAGTCACAGTCTGAGGTCTGATTGGAACTCAGGTCTGCCTGATTCTACCCATTTCACCCTCTGGCTGCCTCTATCGAGGCACATCATTTATTACAATATTATAATCTTTTTCCTATCTGTCATGTTTCTCCCCGAGGGCAGGAAGTTTATCTTTAAACTTTGTACAAAATGGCACTCTGCACACCATAAACAATAAATGTTGATTGAATCTAGCATTCTTATGTTAAAGAGAAGTTTGTGTTGTCTTTCTGACACTGGGTACCTTTACACATCTCGAATGGTTCAGGTCTGATACCATCTAGAGATAAGGACCTTAACGTGTTGGCTTTTTGAGGCTGTAGTCGCCGAATCCCATAATCTCACAATTTAAAAGGACTTCAGAGCCCTAACCTGACATGGATCTTCTTGGCCATGTGGGGCAGACCCAAGTTCCAGTCCTGCCCCGGCCCTTACCAGCTGCGTGGCCCTGAGCCAAACTCTTCAGCCTTAGCTTCCTCAGTGGTGAGATGAGGATAACAATAGCATGTCCTTCCCAGGGGTGTTGTGCTTTGCAAACCTTAAAGCCCTCTGTAAAGGCAAGTTGTCCTTATTCCAGCCAAAGGAACAGCCTTTCTTTAGTCAAAAGTAAAGGAATTCGGCTGCTGACATGGATCTCTTCAGGTAGCCGTTCATCTGGGGAGGCTGCTTCCCAGCAGCCCTCCAGCATATTCATGCACCATCCAAGAAGCCCCTGGGTGGTACCAGCGGCCCCTCCACATGGCTGCTGTTTATCCTGAAGTCAGTCAAAGGACAAGCCAGGCTGGGCTTCCCATGGGCCCTGGGCTTAGCGCAGCAAATAGAGAGAAGAAGCACCAAGAGTCTCCCATCTCCAAGAGCTCACAATGTAAGGGGGTGGGAATGGCCAAGGTACCTAAGGAGTAGATGGAAGGCAGGCTTAGAAGGAAGGGCCCCGGCAGCAGACAGGGCTGGGAAAAGCCTGGTGCTGGCTTTAAGAAGCTGGGGGACCCTTCGGACATCTAGTATTTAAAATCTGCAGCCTTCATTCGTTCATTCTTGGCAGCTTTCCTAGTGTGGTCTAGAGTCAAACTTTGTTCACGGATGTCGGTTTCTTTGAGTTTTAAAAAAAATGAAATGTAAAATACAAGCGACCTCAGTCAGACCACTCTCCTACCAATCCTTTCTGGCAAAAGAGGCTTTATATTTGAAAGATCATAGATTAAAGCCAGAAGGGATCTTAGGGGTCACCTGATCCCACTCCCTTGTTTTACAGATGAGGAAACCGAGGCCCAAAGGAAAGGTAACAGACAATTCTCCTTCCAAGAGTCAGTTTTAAAAAGACATGTTTTACAATTCTTCCCTGGGTCCCTTTAACAGAGTCAGCGTGTCACCATGGATGGAGAGCCAGCGTTCTATAGAAAGCCAGGAAGGACTGAGTGCAAGGCTCGGCCTTCACACCTCCTGGCTGTGTATAACTCAGGGCACAACATTCCATCCCACAAGTGATCTGGCCAACTCTCTTAGGGTTCTAAGTTTCAGAGAACCTGCCTGCCTGCATTGGTAAAGGGACCTTCCGCAACCAGGAGTTACCTGTACCAAAGAAATCACATGTCTTATCCATTTGATCCCTTTAAAATATCAAATCATTAAAAAAAAAATAGAAACATCATTGTGGTTTCTAGTTTTAGGGAAGTGACATATGTAGGTCAGTTCCTTTTTGAAAAATAATTACAGATGAGGTCTCTAAGAAGTTAATTAGACCTTCCTTTTCAATAGCTTAGATCTTTGTTAGATGGTTTTCCAGCAAAATCTCTCTCCGTTATTTTTTCCCTCTTGTGGAATAACACAGGCATATAAGGATAACTCTATGTCTGTTGATTCTTAGGGAGTTTTATTTAGTTATTAATGATATTCCTAGTTCTGTTAATGTTAAGAATGTTAATGAATGTGGATAGTTCTCATTCTACCTTTTCATAAAGGCCCAAACTATGAGTTTATGTCCTTCTAAATTCAGTATAATAATACTAGCTGGCACTCTGATCTCCCTTTAAGGTCTATGTGTGATCTCATCTGAACCCCAAAACAGAGAGGCATGGGGAGGTCATTGGGGGGGTTTGGTTTAAATGTGTGATTTCATTATTGTAGAGAAATCTTATCTGGAAACGTGTGCCTCCATTGGACATCAGCGGCTCATCTGTAACTTCTAATCTTTGGTTGCCTTGGAGACTGAGGGATTCGGGGATTTGCCCATGGTCACATGGTCAGGAAGTGTTAGAAACAGCACTTGAACCCAGGTTCCTGTCCCTGAGGCCTATCCCTTATCTGCTATACCACACTGACTCTTGAGGTAGATGCTTTATGCCCACTTTACAGATGATGAAACTGAGGTACAGAAAGAAGCTATTTACCCCAAGACACGAGTAGCAGAGTTTAGATTCACCCTGACCCCATGTCCATCCAATTTTCTTTCCGCCACACCATGGATCCTCTCAGGACACACAAAGGCTACTCCTTTCAGTGGATTCTGTAAATGTGGGTTTTTAATTTAATTTTAATTAAAAATTGCTAATGTGGGTTTAAATTTATTTTATTTTTGAAGTCTCAAGTATTGGTCAGTTATTCCATCAAGTCTAATCATAATGATTACCTAATCAATCAGCATCTATTTATTGAGTTTCTGCTTCATAATAAGGATAACGGGGATTAAGAGATCTGCATGCGGGGCAGGTCCAGCTGCTCGACTTTGGGTAAGATCTGCACCTTCCGAGAATTCTAGATTTGAAGATGAAAGGGCCACTAAGGCTGTTTGATCCAAGCTCCTCATTTTACAGGTGAGGAAACTAAGCCTTGGGTTAAACGAGTGCAGCAGTTAGTCCTGAGTTTAACCCTTTGTAAGCAGAATTGCCAAGGCCTTGATCCTTTACAGGTAGTTGCTAATTAATTGACTTAGAAACTGGATGCATAAAGGTGCTGCTAATACTGTTATCCAGATGCTAAATGGAGCTGCTTGAGTCTTGTTGACTCATCACTTGAGTAACCATTTACCAGCTACCAGTAAGCAGCTAATTGTCATCAGAGAAAAAAATGTTCTGAAAAGCCATCTGGTATCAGGTATAGAGCTGTTTACACTAAAACCTGCTTTTTTAATACATACATATATACATACGTGTATATATGTATTTGGAAGTTATTCAGTTGCAGCAACAGATTGGAAAAACACAGTTCCCTTCAGTGTTATTTCTGGGAAACTGAAATAGAAAAAGAAACCTATTTAGGGCCTGAAACTGGTGATAATCAACCTTTTCAGATAGTCCAGAGACACATAATCTATAGCCTGAGTCTTTTGGGATGACATTAAAGACCTTATTTCTACTGTTTATTCTGTTCCAGGAACAGAGGTAGCCAGAATCTTTAAGACTAAATAAGAAAAGTGCTTGAGCCTCTGACTAATTAAATGTAAGAAGGGCACAGGTGCTGCTGTCTAATGGGGAGAGGTCTAATTCAGAAGTTGGGAGTTAAAGTCTCCTCAGTAAAACCTTGATTTTAAATTACCTTTTAGTAAAGCCTGGGTCAGTTCACTACCTCATCCTTTGCACCAGTTTCTGCAATGGTAAAGTGGCCATGTTCCATGGGGTGGTGTCATGGGTGGTCTTGCTCTAGCTAACCATCCAAGGCATCCCTGGTGTATGACTATATGATGGTGTGCCTGTAGAAGGAAGGCTCCGGGAGGCACCGTGCCCCCAGGTGGAAGTTACAAGAATATGAGAAAGATTCTTGTTTTCACTCCTTGACGTAGATTGTCATTCTGATACGTCTGCCGCAGTGTGAAAGGGCAGTGGGAAGCACCAGAGAGATGTGACATTATAATCTCAGTTCTGTCACCTGCTGCCTCAGTGACCTTGGCCTCACATTCTTCTGTATGAAAAAGAGAGATTAGAGTGACTAGAAAGTACCTTCCGACTTGAAGTTTTATGAACGAGGAGGTGAAAAGTTGTTAGTGATGCCATGTTCTATGACCCGCTAACCTATAGAAGATCTGTATGCGCTGATGTGCCCATGCACGTACACAGACAGAAACGTGCACATCCATACACTCACAGAGTTGTGCATCAGATTACAATAGAGCCTCCTCAAATATTGTCCATGGAATCCAGGTAGGAGGACCATGTCACAAGCCTGTCTGTTATCGGGGGTTCTGAGCCTTTCTGAGTAGGGAGGGTCACATACACAGAGAAAGGGAGAGATCGGCAGTAAAATCCAACAGGAGGCTTCTAAAATGCGGCATTCAGGAAGCCTCGGATCAAGACAACATAGGGACTCCCAAGATGCCCTTTCTCTGTGTCTTCTCTTGTGTAACTCTGATCCTTGTAATTTGGTTTCACAGACCCCCTCTGGTTTGCCTGGGAGTTCCGACAGCAAGAGTTCAGATGACTATATCCTGGTTTCTAAAGAAGAGGAGGAAGGCAGTGGGAACAGAGCTTCTGGCCGGTCTCAGTCTCTCCGAGCACACAAGGGTGTGTCTGGGAAGACTGAGGCACTTTCTCGGTCATCCCTGGTGTTCTCTGATCCCCTGATGGGCATGACTTCAGTGTCCCCCAGTAACCTGAGCTCCAGCCCCGATGAGGATGACAGCAGTAACAACAGCAAGGATTCTGATTTTACCATTGTGAGCCCTTTGGACATCTAAGTGTTCAGCACCCAGAGCCTCTCTTACCTGCGATGTTCACAGCCTTGGCGTTTTCATCCTTGGGATTCCAGGGGGCAAAAGCTTCACAGAACTTATTTAACATCAACAGGCTCTAAAGCCTAAGTAGTCATTCAGGGCATAAATTGGGTGATAACAATACATTGGAACACTGCCAAGAGAATAAAACTAAGTGAACGTGGCCCTAAAATAGGCCTGATTATGTACACCAGTATCTAGATAGGCTTGTCTTAGCCCTTCCCACTGGAATCAGGCCTAGCACATGCTTCAAGTTAGTGCTGAGCCGAGCCAGCATCACCCACCCTAGGAAAAAGACAAAACTACAATTAAAGTCACTTCCCTGTGCCTCATCCTGCCAGATTAGGAAGGGGGCAGATGATCCTTACATTATATTTGGAAGGAAGACTAGGACTTAGACTCTCCCCCATAGAGATTGTCAAGGCCCGGGAAGGCTGATTGACATCAGGGAAGCTTCTTCTCCTGAAATCTGTGTCCCCGGTTAAGTTAGAGTACTTCTTTCTAAGAGGCCCACATCAGTGATCAAAATAAAATGAGCAGGGCAAAGGGTAGGTTTAATAGGAAGAATTAGAACTAGTTTAGGTGAAGTCTGTCTTCAGACTTAATAGAAAAATGCTTGTGGTTACTAGGCTTAGAACTAAATTATCAAAATCATGTTTTGGTGTGTTACAGAGCCAGATTTCTCAGTTGATTTGGATAAGACATTTCCAAGCTGTGGGGGTAATCAATGCAAGACCCCTTTGGCCATTATCATTCCCTATACCCCAGTTTTGATCGCAGTTGTATTATACCTTGAAAGTATATCATAAAGAAAGTAGGGTCATTTGAAGCTGTTTTGAAAGTAACAAGAAAACTCCTATTCTTTAAGTTGGAGGTTATATGTTTGCTGTGATGCTTCATTAATGAAGGAAAGCATACCTCTTTCAAAACAATCCAGAAGCATAAAACATGAGCTTAAAATCGTGCTTTTCTGGATTCATTAGTTTCCATGCCTTGTCATAGAGAAAAGGGTGAAGAGAAGAGCTAGGCCAACATACCATCTAAAATCTGACTCCTCCCCACTTTTCTCTCCTTGGTCACTGCCCCTGCCCCCAATGTCCATGACCGTCCCTGCTCCCAATGTCCACATCTGCCCCAAAGGAGAGGGGAGGGAGACAGAGATGCTGCAGGGCAGCCAGGGATTTGTGATGTACATTCCACATATTAGGCCATGGTAGACAGCCTCACAGATGGCTAGTGTCTTTGCTGGGCATCTGTCCTTCTGAGTTGGGATAATTTGCTCTTTCAGTAGTTAAATCTTAGACCTAGTGATTTCCAAGCAATCAAAGATTAAGTACTCATTCTTTTCATCAAAGTCTTGGATACTTATGAATTACCATAACTTGGAAAATAGATGATGTTAGAAAATGGAGTTATATATTAGCAGTCTAACTCTTAAAAGGGAAGAAGAGATTTGAAAAATGGCTACCCTAATTTTAATGAAGTCAGCACTTAGGTATAGATTAAACTAGACCCACATCAGCTCCTTCACCAAGAGCAGCATTTGTCAGAGGACCAGGCTGCTAAGCCAATGGTCTGTGAGTGCTTTGAATGGGAGTGAGCTTGAGAAGGTTTTCTGGAAGCAATATTCATCTGTTGGGTTCATGGGCTCGTGAAGATAGGAGGAAGAACTGAGGTACAAAGGTGTGGACAGAAGCACTTTATAGCCCACTGCTACTCACCATGTAGATAAATTGGACGATGACCCGATGTCCTCCTTGATAAAGGAGGTGATGGCAATTCAGTGATGTCAGACCATAATGGAGAAGATCTGATTTGTTCCATAATTCGTTTTTAACCTCTAGTAGGAAAAATCATCTGTAACATTTAGTGCTAAGCTGTTTAATAGTTCTCTTTTTGCTGAGATAACAGCATTGTTCTCATTCCAGCATTGCTTGGCAGATGTGTTGATTAAGTGTTGTGGTTATCACCTCTTAATTATAAATGGCTCTCTCAGCACCGCTGCAAGGGTAAGACACAGAAAGGATCTTGCCAAACTGCTGCCTTTAAAAGCCTCCTCAGTGTTTGCCTGACTCCTGTCCTCTAGCAGTATAACCTTAGAGCATTTGTCCCCCTCTGTTTGTATACTGACTCTGGTGATGGACTTGAAATTGTCTTAGCTCTTGGAGTGGTTCACCTTGGCAGTCCACAGTTAGGTGGCATTGAATCGTCCGGGCTGGACCCCGGGGTGCAACAGAAAAATGACCAGGTTGCTGGTGTCCTCATATGCTCATCCATTCAAGACACTGTCCTGAAATTGTGCCTTGTGAGCCGTAGTAGTCATACCCAGGTCTTACTTGCTTAACTTGGCACAGCCAAATGAGAGACTGCTTGGCATTAGGCTGGCAGATGATTCTGTCAGTGTCTTTCCTGAGCTCAGCCACATGACATTTAGGTGGGCCATGTTGGGGCAGGTCAGTACCAGGCTATTTGGTTTTGAATTGTTGCTGGAAATTACTCCAGGGTTTAGCCTGGCTATTAAGGGGCAGCTTCCTGGTCATCTCCAGGATTTGGGGGTCGTGGGGTGTTTTTTGTTTGTGTGAAGTATCCGTTTCTTTGGACCTTTAAAGCCTTAACCCTTCCAGCTAAAAGACTTGTTTATTCTCCATCCCAAAGTGTTCTCTGTCTTGCCTCTAAGGAAGGAGGTATTCTGGGGTAAGCAGGGCACAAGCAGTGCCATCCCAGACACCCACAGGTCAGGAGGGCTCTTTTCAGTTAATGTCACTTCCCCATTTAGGGAGTGATCAGCTTTTCTCATCCCTTTCCTTTGTTTCAACACTGTTCATGTCTTAATTAGTCTCCGTGCCATGAAATAAGATAATGGAGTCAGTCTTTTTTGTTATCTTATCAGATGCTTCTGTTTAATCAAACATTCTCTTTTTTTTAATCCTGAAAATATGAAACTTTTTTGTTGGGGTTTGGTTTTGGTTTCTGGTTTTTTGGGGGGGTGGGTCGTCTAGAATCAGTGAAACTCTGTTAGTTTAACGCTACCTACCATGGCTTGATTTTTAAAGTTAAAGCACATTTTATATGCGTAAGATTTAAGTCAATCCTGTTAGCTTTATATTTTTCCTTTTTATTGTGTCCTCATGCATCTCAAATATATTCTATCACATGATCAGACTGGAACTTTAGTGCAGACTCACCTCCCTGCAGTAATTCTCAGAGCTACAGATTGGACAGAGAAACCAGAGTCGTTGTCTGGACTTGGTTCTGTGATGCCAAGGAAGAATTTGACACTTTAAAATGTACTGAATTCTTCTTCCAAAGATGACCTCCTCCTAATAAAGTCCAATGGCAGCCATACTCTCATAGGAAATAATATGCATTGTGTAGTATTTCAATGTGAATGAGTGAATGTGAGACTTGAAACAGACGTGGGCCTCCCCGTGTTTACTGTCCGTACCGTGTGACTGGGTCCCATCTCGCATGAAACATCAGCGCCAGAGAAGCATGCTGCGGAAAGCTGCTCTGGCCATGTCTTGATTGGGGTGAGTGTGTAGGAGTTTCCTAGATGGAGGAATGTCTAGCCTGCTTTATTAAAGAAACAGCTAACAAACACCAAACCTTGTGTCTGTGCTTTTTTATTTCCAAATGTCACCAACAAATCTGGCTCCTTTTCTTTTTCTTTTTTAGCAAAAGGATTTGTGCCCAGAAGGTGTCACATTATAGTACAGGAGAACGGAGTAGGCCAAGCTACCAGTGCTGTAAACCACCAGCAAAGCTATAACTACCAGTTTCTGAGCTAGGGAAAGTTGGGAGGATGGTCAACTTGCCAGGGGTATGTTGTCTGGGGATAGATACTACCATTGGAGTGGGGAGGATGGAGAAGGAAGAACCACGAAATGAACATTAATGCCATTTAAACATCCTACTCTGCTCCAAAACCCTAATCACCATGCCCAGTTATAGTTCCAGCGGCCAGTTTCAAACTCTGGTTCCCATTGTCTGCGCACAACCCAAGTGGTGATATCTGACTTCTGCCAGTAGCCTTTCCAATTAAAGAGATGGGGACAAATAGGAAGAGATAAACCAAGGCTCACAGAGGGCAAAATTGGCCATCGTTACTTCCATGGCATTATCTCTTGATAAAGTTAATGTCAACAGGCTCAAAACCACGTTGATTTAGCAATCCTTTATATTCTGCACCCAAATGGCATAAATTATATCATTTCTAAAACACTGCTCACAGCTGTAAGTTTACAAAACAATCCCTAGGTTTTTGACTCCACCTCTTACATCATAAATTATTAATATTGATTCAATAAATGATTCATTAATAGAATCTCAGCGTTGGAAGGGAGGTTCCCAGGGGTTCTCTGGTACAATCCACACCTGATGGCAGGAATCCAGTCTACGGTCTGGCGAGTGGCCATCTCACTTTCTGTTTGAAGGCCTGTCATAACAAGGAGCCTCAACTTCCTAAGGCAGCCTACTCCTCTTCTGGACATTGCTAATTATTTTAATAGGTTTTCCTTCTGTTGAGTAAGATTGAATTCTCTGTAACATCCACCAGATTTTTTCCTCCAAGAAAGAATGTGCTTCCAAACAATAGCCCTTCTCATATTTAAAGATGGCTGTTAGGCCCCTTCAGGTCTTCTCTTCTGCAAGATCACCTCCCCTAGTTTCCTGTATGAGTTCCTGGAGTGCATGGTTCCAAGACCCCTCGATGTTCTGGTCAGCCTTTTCTAAATGTGCTCCAGCTCTAGAAGAGAGTTTGAGAGACCTCAGAGGCCTTCTAGGCTAGGCCCCCTCCTTTTAGAGACAGGGCCCAGAGAAATCACATGACAGGCAGCAAGTGGCTTATGTAACATTTAAACGGGTTCTCTGACTAAATCCAGTGCTCTTCCTCTTGGCATCTGGTTCCTTCTAAAATGTGATGCCCCAAAGCAAATAATGTAGTCCAAGCAGGGCAGAGAAGAAAAGGACTATCATTTCCCTCATTCTGGATACCATACTTCTCTCAGTGTAGCCTGAGACTAGATTAACGTTCATGGCTACCACATCACTGTTTAAGGTCCACTAAAACCCCCAGGTCTTCTTGATATAAACTGTCATCTAGCCATATCTCTTCTTCTTGTATCTCTGCAATTGGTTTTCTTAAAGCCAATGTAGAATTTTACATTCGTCCATATTAAATGTTTTCTTATAATAATAGGATCTTGGAATGAATGAACAATGCTTGTCTTTCCCTCAGTTACCAAGAGAAACTACAGAGGGATTTGTGGCTCACTACCACAGAAAGGGATCCAAAGAAACCTAGAGGCAGGAAGTATTCAGTAGTTGGTCAAGATTTAACTGGGATGAAAGTGGGAGCTCCTGAAGACTGGATGCCCTGTCTCCCACCCTTCCCCACCTATACCCCATATGAAGAGAAATCAATAGAACATAATTGCATGAAGAAAACTCAGGAGTGAGATTCCTGTAGTCACTGGATCTGAATTGAGAACAAGGGTTGGCTGGGAAAGTCTGCAAACAAATAATTCTGGAAGCATTTCTCCTTCCATTCTCCATTCTCTAAAAAGCCTCAATTATAGACTGGGATATTGGTGGCCAAGAACAGCAAGAGAGAACCCCTTTGGGGTGTTCTAGCTAGGAAAGAGGATGCCCATCTCCAGGCTGGTCTGCAGAATAGAATAGTGGCCTTCTGTCTTGCTGACCAGCATTACTTACTAACTGGAGTAATGATAATAGTTAGCACTTATGCAGCAGTTTAATGGCATCTCATTTGAGCCTCGCAACAACCCAGTGAGTTAGGTGCTATTATCCTTGTTTTACAGATGAGCAAACTGCAGCACAGCCATTGTGACTTGCCTGATCACATGGCTAGGGTCTGGAAAAGGACTTGAACTCTAGCCTGACTCCAGGTCTGGCTGCTTCTAAATTATCCCATTACAGGATCATCTTTATAAAAGCTGTAATCTGCTGGGATCTGATGAGAAATGCAGTGATGTGGGGTATATGACCATCTGAAAGAGAGACTTGAAGAGCTTAGGTAAGAGGGCATGTAGTGAGAAAGTCCCAGACAGGGATTGCATTTCAAGCTTTAAGTGGCTAAAGTTATTATACCAGACTTTGGGAAAGGGTTTACTCACTGGCTGGCTTTGTTATCTTTTGGGGTTTTGTCCATTTTTGTTGACCTGTAAAGAAATGTACTCATTCTTTGAGCCTTGTGAGCCAGATGCTTATAAGGGGAGTTGGTGGCAACCTGCTGTGGAGAGGAGTGACACAGTGTTACTAAGTTTCCAAATAATCTGAGTTGGGATAATAAGCCAGAGAAGCTGGAAATCCTCAAAGTATACCCAGATCCTTTGAGAGGAGGAAATTTCTGATGTGGGGAGACCATCATTCTCCTCCCTGCTTTCCCCAACCCCCATTTAGAGACAGCACAGCCAAACTGATAGTCTTCCTGCTGTGACAGCAGCACTCATGGGGATGCAGTGGTCAATGAGTGCCCTCCAGCAAACCTCTTCTTTTAGCAAATTAGGAAAGTGGAGGATGACCTGTGTCAACATCCTGACAGAGTTCTCACAACAAATTATCACTGTTAAAGAAATGTTTATGTTAACTCTTAATTTCTCCATAGGCATCCAGATCAGCCACAGGCTGGAATGGCCTTCTTCTGCCATCCCACAAAGGTCTTAGGGTGGGCACAATCCAAATTAACAGCAAAACACAGCTCTGATACTCAGGACTACTTTTGTGACCTGGGGTAAGCCACAATCTCCCTGACCTTCAGTATCCTCATCTAAAATGAGGGGCTAGAATTAGATGGCCTCTAAAGTTCCTACTTCAGTTCTACAAGCCTGTGATGTGCTGAATCAGACTTTCAGGCCCTCAGTTCAAATCCCGTCTCTGACTTATCTTCCTGACTTTGGGCAAGGCCTCTTAACCTCCCTGGGCTTCCTCTCTTCTGGCTCTAGAATGATGATCTTTAGCCCTTCTCATCTGGAACCTGACCCTCATTTCCTAAGGTATTTGGCCCATCCAAAACCTAGCTTTTAGCAGCATGCATGAACCAATGTGAAATTCCAGAACATGGCGCACACAGTCACATTTCAAGGATCCGGCCTGCACAAGGCTGGTAGCCATGTAGAACATCCATAGCCAATGAAGTGTTTTCCCCCTCCTCTTTAGGCAAAGCCAGCTCAGTGCCCCTGCATCTGCAGGCTCCTAGTCCTTGCCTCTCTTTGGAGCTTCCACTCTGGTTCCCTCACTTGTCCGGCTTCTGCTTGGAGTCACCAAGGCAAAGCTTTCATCTGCTGACTCGGCATAGGTAGCAGTTACAACTACAACTTTCCTTTAATAGCGACGCCTCCCTCTTACCTGCAGCATTCACATGAAGGTGAGAACTGGCTTGTGATAAAGGAAATCCCCAGTATTCTGTGGCTGAGTCGTTGGGCAGAGCAGCCTTGACAAGGCCTGCCCAGTGGGGTGATAGTGGGGCCAGGTAGCTTTGTTTCAAGCCAAGCTCATAGGCTCATCGGACTCAGAGCTGGAAAGTCTCTTTCAAGGTCATCTAATCTTCATTTTACAGATGAGAAAGGGAGTGACTTGTTCAAGGTAGCAAGCAACAAAGCCAGCCTTCAAATCTGCAATCAAACTGTCTTTTCATCCCATTGTGTCAAATAAGTAGGCCAATGGTGGACCGACCTGGACTCCTCTTCCTGCTTCCAGGAGTGAGCTAACCCTCCTGTCCCATTTTAAACCAAGGGCCCCTTAGGGAAGGAAAGAAGGCTTCATCTGATGGCAGCTGATTGCTTAATCAGCATTTCTGAACACTTACTAACCAGCTTCAGCAGGCCGAGGTGTGGGGTTTCCTGGAACTTCAGCGATAAGATACAAACTCCCCTGTTCAGCATTGAAAGCCCTTTTCAGGCCTACTATGCATTACTCACTTTCATGGCCTCTATGGTCCAGCCTTCCAGCTGAACTGGCCAGTTTGGCCACACCGTGCTCCATTTGCCATCTCCACATCCCTTTGCGTTATCTGTCTCCTATGACTGGAATGCCCTCCCTTGGGCACCTCGGCCTCTTGGAATCCCTAGCTGACTTCAAAGCTCATCTCCAGGGCTTTCTGTCATAGGGAACCTTTTATGTTCCCTGTGTTTGCTGTGACCCATCAAAAAATAAAAACTGCTAAAGAAGAATAGGAATAAAATTTTTTGTCCAGGGGAAGAATGTTGTCCCATGGGAGAAGAAGGTGGCTAGGCTACATCATGTCAGGAAAAATCAAGGAAGATCTGCAGCATATTGGGCGGGCCTCCCTGTGGTAAAGTTATGGGAAGACACAGACAAGAGTCACAGAAAATGAGCAGCCATGGATCTGCACCCTCAGAGAAAACTTCTAACTCAATGCAGTCACAGCCATCTGAGAGTTTTATGTTTACTTGTCTATGAACATGCTGTTTTCCCCAGTAGACTATAAGCTCTTTGAGGACAGGACTGATTTTCTGTTTTGGTTTTTTGCTTTCGCCCCCCAAGACAGGATGGTGCCTGGCTCATCAACGGCTCTTAAGAGCCCATCGATTATATTTATGATGATAATGGTGATATGCCCTGAAGAAGAATGACTCATGAGAAATGAACCAGTCAGAGAGCCACAGGCAGCTGTTAGCTTTGTGGGAGTGCCGATCCATGGCACAATCGTTGCCTCTCGTGCCACCAGGGGCCACCATGAACAATAATAGTAACAACCCATACTATGGCATACTGGCCTTTCATGACCTCAGGACAAGCCTATAATAAAAGTAGAAAAAGTCAAGGCCACGCAGCTAATTATACTAATTCACATCTCTATAGGGCTCTCTGATTATATATAAATATAAATATTTATGTTTATATATTTTATATATATAATATAACTATACATATAAAAATATACATATAAAGGCTTTCTCCATCGACACCCAGTAAGGTAGATGGTACGAGTCTCATTAAACCTGAGTTACTGGTGAAGAAGCTAGGTGACTTTCTGAGGTCATCCGGCTAGTAAGAGTCAGGGCCTGGACGCAGCCCCAGCTCCCCTAACTTTCAACTCCAGAGCTCCTCCCGTTGCCTCTGTTGCCCCAGGTGCGAGAATATACCTCAATTACAAAGTAGAGGTGGAGCGGTTCTTGGTGCTTCCCAGGAATCGGATCATCGACCCAGAGCTGGAAGGGACCTCAGAAGAGGAAATGGGCTCAGGGGCACCAAGGGACTGGCCCAAAGTCATGCAGATTGTAGGCAGCAGAGACGGGAAATGGACCTAAAACGGCTGTTCTCTGGCCTCTCTAGTCCAGCCCGGATTCTGGATCTCTCTCAAGTGAGGTGCCCTTTACACAACCAAGAAAGTTCTCCCTACTGAGGAAATTAAAGCGACTGAAGCCGCCACCACTGAACCATAAATCGGCCAAGACTTTGCATCCCAAGAGTAGGTGGTGTGCATAGTGGAAAGGCCCCCCCGGCTTGCTGGCAGCAATCCCCGGGTTCACTCAAGCCCCTGTTAACTGGTCACTCCACCTCTAGAGCTACCAATTCACTGGGTCATTAAGATGAAGGGGGTAAGCTGAGGCCTAAGAAATGTCTGGTGGTCTTATAGACCCCATTGCCATCAAGGATGATGGCAGACTTAACCCTTAGGCAGTGACAAGACGCTAAAGGCTACACCCACTCATCCTTAGGTCTCCTTCCCAGGCTTTGAAGTGTTATTTGGTAGAGTGTAGACCCTGAGGCTGGATAGAACAAGCAAGAGCCCTGATATGCCCTGGCCAGGGCTTTAAGAAGACCCAAGCAGGCCCTTCTCAGCTAAGTCCTCCCCTCTCCCTCCCCCGGGCATCACCCTGCTGACATCATTGGTCTTCTTCCAGAACGAAGTTAACAACAACAATAAACACCCTCCCCCAGACCTGAGTGACAGAGAGATGAAGCCTTGGTCCCAGGCCTGACCTGTCCTGCACCATCTTCCCACATCTCACAGTCCAGTCTGCAAAAGAATGTTCTTATAAGCAGCACCAGTATTGGCCGAGATCCCTCAGTACTGTGCCAACCACATCTCACAAGCGCCAGCCATGTCTGTATGGGACAGAATCTTTAAATAATAGGAGAGACATCTTTAAGAGAAACAAAGTAAATTTATTCTACAAACCTTGCAAGACACCTCCATAATGGAGGAGGCGAGGTAAAAGGGAACCTGCCTTAATTTATAGTCTTAATGAAAAGATTCCCACCCACCTCTATCCCTTCTCACCATTGGCTGAGAGGCGGGCTTACAGTGTAGGCGTGAAAACTACACAGAGGACCAAGATTGATCCGGTTTGTTCAGGTTTTTTTCCCTATCAGAATTCAACTGCCAAGGTGGCTTCTGAAAGTCTAGGAGGAGAAATGGGATGGAGGAAGGAGAGACCCTTCCTGGAGCAGAGAACAAATAGCTCACAGGAAGTTCATTATCTTCTAACATCTGGGGGGGGGGGGGAGGAAGGGCATGCCTTCCCAAAATTACAAGGCCAAATCCCAGAACCTCTCCATTAGACATACCCTGTGAAGTCTTCACAATTATCCAACCCACACACGTCTGAAGAACCAGCTCCTCCTTTCCCAGTCAGTGTCACCCATGGCCAGCTTTCCTGATCTCCAGGAGCCTGCTGGCTCCCTCTGGTTCATCGTTAGCCCCTAGGAGCGATTCGCCTCAGCCCTGTTGATTCTACATCCTCCTCTCTCAAATGATCTCCCTTCTGTCCTCGGACACTGCCACACACACCTTTCCCTTCGTAGAACATAAAGTTTGGGTTCAGTCAAAGGGCTGCCCTTAAGGACCTAGAGGGCCACATGTGGCCTTGAGGGCACAGGTTCCCCACCCCTCATTAGGGCCTCCCTGCCCTCATGCAGAAAGCCTTTCCCAGGCCTTCATCTGTGCCTTCCTTCTATTGATCATCTCCAATTTACCAAGCAGAGATCTTGTTTGTACAGTCCCTCACATGTTGTGTCCTCCATCAGACTGTGAGCTCCCTGAGAGCAGGGACTGATTTTTGCTTTTCTTTGTAGCACGGTGCCTGGCACATTGTAGGCCCTTAATAAGTGCTTCTGGATTGTGCCAGGAGCGTTTGCACACTGAGAGGCAGTTCTGTGCACCAGTTCTCCGGTGTAGACAAGAAGCCAGACCATCCCTGCTTTCTACATGAGCTCTTAGAGTGGGAACCCATGGAAACTTTCATCAAGGGCTTGTGTTTCTGACCAAGGGTTATTGAGTCTACAATGCAAAGCACCCAAGATAAGGAGAAAAGATGGTCCTGTCCTCATCCAGATCCTTAAATATTTTTAAAAGAACCAAGAAGCTTCTGCTTTCCTAGCCACCCAGGAAGAATTGGAGCAAGGTCAGGAGGAAAGAGATACTGAAGACCTTCCTCTGGAAATCCTGCCTGCTACTTCTGTGAGAGCCTTGAGGGCACATAGCCCAGCCTCTGGCACATAGTAGGTGCTTAATGAATGTTTATTGACTGACTGTAACTGAGGGACTCAGACTAAAGCCTCCGGAACTCTGTTCAACACTTAAGTCTGTGGAAAGATTTCTCATGAAAAGGGTCCTGAGGGAGAGACAATATTCACTGGCTTCTCATGAGATCCCTTCAGAATCCTCAATAAGGACAAGCAGAAATTACTAGTCTGGGGATGGCAACAGATGCTAGGCCTTAGGCTATCGACTTTTCACAAAATAAGAGGCTGTCAGCATTGGAAGGGTCCTCAAAGGTCAATGAGTTGGACGCAGCCCCTCTCCCCAGCCCCTACCCCTGGAGCCAAGCACCCCCTTAACCTGCCACCTCCTAAAGTGACCTATTCCCTTTGAGACATCCGAATTGTCAGAAAGATTTTCCGTGAGTAGAGCCTATATTCTCCCCTTCACAAAAGCAATTAGCATGCATTCCCTGGCTCCTCCGACTTTCTTCCAAGGTCCCCCTCCCACAGGAAGCCCTCCTTAATTTTAATACCTTCGTCCTGTTGATTACTTCCAGTGTATTCTGTCTATAGTGTGTTTGTACACAAATGTTCACATGTCATCTCCCCCCTTAGACTGAGAGTTTTCTGAGGGCAGGGACTGTCTTTTTGCCTTTCTCTGTAGCACTGTGCTTGGCACATTAATAATAAATATTAATAATAAAGATAATAATAAGATAATAAATAATACATAATAAATAAACAAATATTAAATATGTATTGATTGGCATTGCTTGACTAGGCCCCCTTGCTATCTGGCCAGCCCCTCTCTTATTTCTGGGCCTCCCTTTCTGTTGAGCATCCCAACAGCCTTATGGGAAAAGTATTGGCTGAGAGTGAAGAGCCTTCTAAGTATGAGCCCTTTGTTATCCAGCCAAAACTGAATGCAAAGAGAGTGAGAAGAGGCTGAAGGCAGAGGCCGGCCTGCCCTGCCACTCCCACTTGGCACGCCTCTCTTTGATCTCAGGGACACAGTCACCAAGGGGAAAAAAAAAAACGATTTGTAGCTTCTGGGGACTTGACGGTTTCCCTCCTCTCTTTGAAGCCTTATCTGGAGCCAGCAGACAGGACTTCCAACATTCCTGAATTACAGAGAGGAAAACTTTGGGGGGTGAGAGCAGGGAGCGGTCTGGCCTGGCCTGGCCTACTCCTTGGTGAGGCCACACACTGACCCAGCAGAGGCCTCTTCCAGACTCCTTTTCTTATTCAGGCATCCCTACCTAACTTTTTCTGTCTAACCCACAGTCAATCAACAAGCATTGATTAAATTCTCGAAAGACAAAGAATGGGCCCCTGCCCTCAAGGAGTTTCCATGCTAACAAGGCAGACGATCTGCAAAGGAGGGAAGGTGGGGTCTACTACTTACCAGAGGCTGTGCAAAGAGCTTTACAAATATCATGTCATTTGACCCTCACCTCAACACTGATTGTGACAATGTCCTCATTTTATAGGTGAGGAAACTGAGGCAAACAGTGGTTAAGTGATGTGCCCAAGGTCACCCAGCTAGCTGAAACTAGATTTGAACTCGGGTCTTCCTGACTCCAGGTCCAAGGCTCTATCCACTGCACCACCTTGCTGGTATAGCACCAAGAAAGCAGGAATACGTAGGATTGTCCATCTAGAGCTGGCAGAGACCTCAGAGGTCATTGAGACCAACCCCTTCCTTTTACAGATGAGAGCCAGGGAGGTTAAATGACTAAGGCCACCCAGGTATTAGGAGCCAATGTGGGATTTGAACCCAGGTCCTAAACTCCAAAGCTAGCGATCTGTCTGCTGTTGGTGCAGTTAGTCCAATAGATATAATCCCATGTGTGGGATTTCCATTCTTGGGTGACCCAAACTTAGATGATAACAAGCTGAAATAGGATGAAGGACCATGGAAAGGGAAGAGAAGAAATCAAATGAGCTGAGATTCTGCCAGGCTGGAAGTTCTGCTCTGGCTCCTAGGAAGCCAGGCTCCCCCAGGGCTGCCCCAATAAGCGCGATTTGATTATGCAAACCTACTGTAGTCCGCCAGGGAAGTTTCCAGGGCCAAATGGGGGAGGTGGCCACCATATGCAATAACGTGACAGTGGACCTTCAGAGAGCATCCCAACAAGGTCTGTTGAGTGGGGGCAGAGAGCCATATCCAGGAATTCTGGCACATAACCCTCCCCACCACTCTTCACCCCAGGTAAATCCAGGTGCTGGAAGTTGGAGCATGGAGGAGGTATACACAGAGGTCAGTCCACTCTGGTCTGGTGCCAGCCAATGGGCAGAAGGGGCAGAGTGAAGGAAAGGCACTTGAAGAGCCAGTGAGAGGACCATTATGGAGAAGAATTTGCCTTCAGACAAAGCCCCATCCCCTGACCTTAGTTATGCTCTGGTGGAGCACGCCATTGTACCTCCATGTACCTATGGGTCCTAGTGTGATGCCCTACACCCGACAGGTGACTATCTCTTGGTTCCTGAGCCCAGATAAATCCCTGGATCTCCTACAGGAAGCCTTTCCCAACCCCTCTTAATTCTAGTGCCTTCCCTCTTCTAATCATTTCCTATTTATCCTACATAAATATTTTGTTCATAAATATTGTGTTTTCATGTTCTCCCTCATTAGACTGAGCTCCTTGAAGGCAGGGACTGTCTTTTGCCTCTTGCCTTATCCCGTGCCCTTAGCACAGTGCCTGGCACACAGGAGGCACTTAATAAATGTTTATTGACTGACTTGCCTCCCACATGACCTTGGGAAAATCATTTAATCTCTCTGGGACTCAGTTTCCTTATCTGTAAAGTGAAGGGACTGATCCAGATTTCCTCTTTGGGTCCTTTTAGCCCTAGCCTTTTATGATCCCCTCTGAGCCTCAGTTTCCACATCTGTAAAATGAAGGAAATGGTCTCTGAGGTCCCTTCCAGTTGCTCCACTGGAGTAGGGTTTGGGGACCTATGGGACTTACCCACTGCCAGATGAGGCTCTCCATCCCTCTGAGATGTTACCTGAGGTGGTGCTCGCCGGCCACCTGGAGCGGCTCTAATATGTCCCACCTCCAGGCTTCTGGGGCCCAGGCTGGCATCCCATCCCCAGCTTGGCCTTAATGAACACAGACTCCTTAGCTGCAAGACCAGAAGCCCCTGGCTTCCTTCCCAGATGGATCCCCTGCCTTCGCCCACTGCTTTCTGCACTCTGGCTGCTGCGCGGGTACGAATGATTTTTCCTCTTTTCTAAGAAGCAGACCTACTGCATGCTGACCTGTGCCAAGTTTCACAAGATGTTTCTGTCTCTGTCAGGAGAGGTCCCACCATCCACCACCATGTGGTCAAGGCCCCTTCTGCTTCACTCCCTTCCCTTCTCCCAGAAGGGTGAGGGGAGCTCCTGGGCCATCCTCAGGTTTCATGCGTGGGATGCTCTGGATGGAACTTCCCAGGACTCCCTGGGAACAGCACAGAAGCCTTGACCTGGGGAGGCCAGAGAGAGGAGGCCCTGACTCAGACCCTCCCAAGAACGTTTCCACTCTCGCCTTGATTTCAGGAAACTGCAAACATCACCAGAATCCTCCGTTGCCAAGGAGGTCTCGTTGCCCCAGCAAACAAACACACGTGATCATAGCCAGGCCCCACAGCTATTGTTCCGGGGTATTTATAGCCCACACATGCTCAGTAGCCCAGCCCAGATTCTAGCGCTAACAGGAAACCAGAGTCAAAGGAAGAACATTGGCTCAGGAGGCAGAAGAATTACCAAGTCCTCATTCTGGCTTTGCCACTAACTGGCTGCATGGTCTTAGAAAAGATGGTGCATTCCCTGGGCCTGACACCAGGAAGGATGAGGGTGGGGGGATTCAATAACCTCTACGGTCTCTTCTAAACTGAACATTCTTAGAGTGGCCAATGCTGGCCTGGGCCCCACAGAGCTCCAGATCTCAGAAGTGGACAGACGATCCTGGGCAACCTGCCCATTTGTGGCCTCTTGGGCTAAAGGGGCATGGTGGGGAAGTAGGGGGAGAGGAATAGAGGGGAATAGGTAGGTACAAACCATGACCTGCCCAGCCCCTGTCCCATGCCCACCTAGGAGGATATTCCCAGGAAGCTTTCTTCTCCCTTCTCTTGGACAGCCAGAGGTTCTTGAAAAACCATCCCCCTTGTCATAGGCCTGAGGAGGGAATGCCAGCAAGCATCCTGGAAACCAGGCCCAGAGGATACTGGGGCAGCAGCCTGGTGATCCTGGAACTCTGGCCCCAAATTAGAAGGAAAAAAAGGACCAGTTGCTTTTAGAAGAGAAACCACCCTTTTGCTGCAGCTGGGTGGTGCAGTGGATAGAGCGCAGGACCTGGAGTCAGTCAGGAAGACCAGGATTCAAATCCAGCTTCAGTCACTTACTAGCTGTGAGACCCTGGCCAAGTCAATTCACCTATCTGTGCCTCGGTTTCCTCATCTGCACAAAAGGGATAATAACAGCGCCTACCTCCCAGGGTTGTTGCAAGGATCGAATGAGAAGCGCTTAGCACAGTGCCTGGCACATAGTAAGCGTTGTATAGATGTTAGCTATTGTTAGTATTATTATCGTATTATTATTAGCACAGGGCCTGGCACTTCTACTAATTAATTACTAAATATTAGTTTTATCATCATCTTGCCAGGAATTAATGCAGGTGGCCTAGGAAAGGCTTTGAGGGAGTCATGGAAGAACCTGCTGGAAAGTGCCCCAAGGGAAGGGGGAGGGAAGCAGGACTTTCTCCTCCTCCTCCTGAGGTCCGGAGGTGGTTTTTGCCGCTTGAATTCTTCATGTCACATGCTTATAATGTTATGTAAGTTTGTGGCTCTGACCACGTGAGAGGCACAGAGCTGGGGAGTGGAGGGAGGGCTGGGTTTGGAATCACCAGCACCTGGGTTCAAATCTCACCTCTTGACAGTAATGAGCTGTGTGACCCCGGGCAGTTCTTGAACCTCTCTGGGCCCATTTCCTCATCTGCAAAATGAGAGGGTTAGATCTGCCAAACTCTGAGGGCCCTGCCAGTTCCCCGTCCATGTGGAAACAGCTTCTCTGCTGCCTGAATTTAAATGGCAAAGACATGATGTGGGAGGGAGCCCTGAGGTGCAGGAATGGTCTGAAAAGCTAGCCCTGGCCCCCCTTTACCCTTCCTCTCCTGTCATCCATTCTGCTTTGCTCTCTTCTCAGGCATGGCTGACATGTTCATTGGTCTCATCATCCCTATGTTACAGATGAGGAAAACTGATGCTTCCAGCCAGGAGGTATCAGAGGAAGGGCTCCATGCCAGGTTTCCCCTCCAGGGTTACTTCCCACCAGGAAAAGCCTCTCACGTGCCACTCCTGGAGAGCCTGTGTGCCCCATGGCCTCTCCCCTCTCTCTCCCCCTTCTGGGGTCCCCTTTATTTCAGCCCTGACACAACAAGGCCCTCCCTGGCCTCTGCTCTTCACTTCCTCCCTCCTCGGGAGTCCAGAAGAAAAGGGGGATTCTGCTTCTGACAAAGATGCCCACTAGCCCCCTCCTCCTGGTCCTGGTAGGGAGGCCCAGAGCAAAGGAGGGAGGATGGAAGGTGGAGCGTGGGCAGCAGTAGGCCTCTGACCCTGCCCCCCACACCTGGGTGCCACTTCTGAGACCTGAGGAGGGCTGGGGACGGGAAGGAGCACCAAATGTTTCTTAGAAGCCGATTTCAGAGAAAGTCTGTAAATGTGACGCCACAAGGTGCTAACCACATCTGGTGACAGTTCCCCCAGGTCTTGTGGGCCCCAGCTGAGCTACCCCACCCCACCCCACCCCCACCCTCACCTCCACTCTTCTCCAGAATCCCTGTGTCTGGAAAGCTTCAGGGCCTCTCAGTCTGGGGGATCATTTCATATTGGAGATTCCTGGGGTGGTCTAGAGAGAATCAATGGGATTTAAGGGAGGGAGGAGAAGGGAGGGGGACAGAGGGAGGAAAGAAGGGTGGGGAGGAGACAGGGGATGGCGACCCAACCTCCGTAGTCCTCACCCCGTACTAAAAGTGCTGCGGGATCTTCGGCAAGCCATGCTTACTCGATGGGACTCCACTTTCTTTCGTCTTTCCAAAGACAGAGTTGGACCAGATGCTATTTTAAGGTCTTTTCCCATCTCTGTGATTATATATTCTCTTGAAAACCCTGGCTTTCCTAGATCGTCCCCTGAACAGTCAACATTTATTTTCATGTGTGCTGCAGGCTTCCTTTTGAACCCACTGGGTGCCATGTTATGGTGCTTGCTCAAGTGTCTCATTAGAAAGGATGTATACGTTTCAGGGGCTGCGTGGGGGCGGCCTTCCATTGGATTGTACTTTTCCTGTGGTTTTTTTGGCTTTCCCAATTGCTGCTCAGGCTGGCCTTCTTCTTAGACCTGGGTCAAAGTAGCTGGGGCAGGGGTTGGGGCGGCCAGCAGCTGGGCTAAGCCACTTCCTCCTGTTCCGCCATCTTGGTCAGCCTCCATGGAAAGAGATTTTGAATTTCCAGTCATTCAGCAAACATTTATTGAGTATGTTCCATTGAGGTAAATACGAAGTACCAATAAATCAACAAACATTTATTAAGCACGTAGTGTGTGCCAGGCATTGCGTAAAGTGCTGGGGATAGTAAGACAAAAATGAATGGTCCCTGCTCTCAAAGAGCTTATACTCCATCATGGTAGACAACAGGTACAGGTGTGTGTGTGTGTGTGTGTGTGTGTGTGTATGTGTGTGTGTATTAAGAAGAACAAAATAAATATGAATTATTTCAAGGAAGGAGGGAGGCACTAGTTGTTAAGTGGGCATGAGGAGAGAAGGCATCCCAGGCGCAGGGCCCCAACAGTGCTAAGGCGTGGAAGTGTGAAATGAAACACTAAGGAAGGACCAGCCATTTGGGCTGAAATGGAGAGAGCAGGAAGAGAAATAAAAGAGATTAGAAAGATAGGCCTGAGTGGAAACTTGGAAAGCCAGAGTTTACATCTGATCTTAGGGTCAATAGAGAATCATTTGAGATTATTGAGTAAGGAAAGGATGTGGTTAAAAATCTTGTGTAACACAAACACAGTAACCTCCAAGGGGAGGGTCATTGGGATGGGGAGTAAAGACACAAACACAGAAGCCTCCAGTCTGTTGAAAACTGAAGAGATAACATTGCTACCAATAGATGTGTGAAGAGAATGCCCAGAGTGCAAGTCTGGGTGGACTCCTCCCCACTGGACGTCTGCCCATTTCTTCAGCCTCTATCTCCCACCTTATGGCCCTTGTCTCTCTCTCTCTCTCTCTCTCTCTCTCTCTCTCTCTCTCTCTCTCTCTCTCTCTCTCTGACTTTCTCTGTCTCTCTCTCTGTCTCTCTCTCTCGGTCTCTCTGTCTCTGTCTGTCTCTGTCTTCTCCCTCTGTCTCTCTCTCTGTCTCTCCCTCTGTCTTTCTCTCTCTCTGTCTCTCTCTCTGTCTCTGTCTCTTCTCTGTCTCTGTCCCTCTCCCCCTCCTCCTCCCCTTAGGAAAGCCAAGCCCAAGCTCAGCTGTGTGGGCTGCCTAAGACCCATGGAATCAGTTGTCACAATGTGGTGCTGACCGTACATCAAGGGGTCAGGGTGATGCCTGGGCATACCTTCTACACAAATCAGAGTAAAATCAATGCATAGAGAAGTTCAAGGAGGGATGAACCACTGGAGAAAGGAGAGGACTCTGGGAAGACTTCCTAGAGTGGGCATCACATGAACTAGTCCTGAAAGGAGCAGGATGTCAGTGGGTGGAAGCAAGCAGGTTCTCAGCATGGGGAAGGATGTGTATAAAGATGGGAGGGCAGCCAGTGCAGGCCGATATTGAGCACTTTTGGCCCTCTCGAGGCTGGAGCAGAGAGTGGATGGGGGCAGGGGTTGTTTTATTTTTTGTCTTTGAATCCCCAGCACCCGAGGGTCTCGTGGACATACAAGGGACTTAATAAGTGTTCCAATTAAATTGAAGGGGCTCTGGTTCTTAACTTTTCTGGGCCTCGGTTTCCTCAGCCATAAAATGGAGCTATTAAGAGCACCCACCTCCCCAGGGGCTGCTGTGAGGCTCGAATAAGCTAACACATCTAAAACTGCTCTGCAAACCTTGGGGAGCTGGAGGAAATCATGCGAATTCATTATGATGATAAGGATCAAATGAAATAACGTCTGTAAAGTACTTGACTGTCCCATTCTTATTCTGGTGATAAAATCTTACTTTCCCCCTGTGGCAGGTGAACACTGAAATGACAGGAAATAAAGGTGAGGGCTTCCAAGCATATTGATATATTCAGCGATGCATGTCAATGTCCAACAAACCGGGACCAGGCCCCTTCCTCAGCTTCGGCACTGGACCCCAAATACAGGGGAGATGGACTTGTATACATTAAAAATTATCAAGTGGCTGAGGTCCAAATATGGCGGCTCCATTACCACCGATGGTGTCTTAGGTGGCCCAGGGCTCATCTGATTCAGTGACCCCCTCACGGTTCAGGTGCCACCACTGTATAATTTCTGCCTGTAGAGAAGAGGCTAAGTGATGGACCCAAAGCCCCACATGGAATGGGATCCATCCATTACTTATTCTGTCCTGAAGCTGCAGATGCAGCCACCGTTTGGGGAGATTCTGCTTCCTCATCTATAAAATGGAGGTGACTATAGCGCCTGCCTCTTAAAGCCGCACCGTGACTTTTGGGACCCCCGCATTATCTCATCTAAGCCTTCTCACATTATGGGAGGCCTCGTCTGTGTCATCTCATTTATAAAGCGCTTTGCAGGCCTCAGAGTTGGTAGAAACATGCGCTGTTGTTATTTGTCATAATTATAAGTCTGAAGTAGAAGGAACATTTTTATAGGATGGATCGCTTTTTTTTTTTTGCTTGCATATTGAGTCTGTTTGGGGAGCAAGGTGAAGCAGTCTCCTGATTTCTTTGGAAGAGAGAACTTCCAAGGAGCAAACTCCGCCTTAGAATACAAATACCAACTACTATGGGATTGATCGAGTTGCCTGAGGCAGGGAGGGGTTAAGTAACTTTTTCAGTCACACAGCCAAGGTATGGCTCAGGTGGGACATGAAGCAGGTCTTCCAGGCTCTTAGGCTGGTGCTCTCTCCATCAGGCAACACTGCCTTATAAGAGATTCTAGGGGGAAAAAAATCTATACTGTCAGGCAAATCAGATAGATCTTCTTTCCAGCTCCTCTGAATTAGGGGTTGTAGCAGAAGAAGGAAGACTGGGCCTGGAGTCAGAAGACTGGCTTTCAAGGTGCCTTTGCCACCTGCTAGAATGTGACCTTGAGTAGTCAAAGCCCCTCCAAGCCTCAATCTCCTCATCTTTGAAATGGGTAACCTAAGATTTTCCTTGCCTACTGCACAGGGATACTGTAAGGATCAAACAAGAGGACCAATGAAGGGCAAACAGGGAATTGGGTAGAAGCGTTTATTTTAAAGGCAGGTTGGAGAGGAGGCCCCTCTGGGCTTCGGATGTGAATGGAGCGGGACCTGAACTCTGGAGTCTGTCTGAACTCGGCCAACCAGAAAACCCTTATTTGTCTGTGTATGCTGAAACCTCAAGGAAAGAGCGAGAAACCATCCAGTTAACCAACAGTTAACTGTTACACTGGACCCTCTGACTGAGCTGGTCCCCAACGAACTCAATGTCATATAAAGAAGGACGAGATGCACCTCCCGTTTCTTTGTAGAAATAAGAGGAGGGGAGCCCATGGGTACAGAAGAGTGCACACAGTGTCACCCTTTTTCCCCCTCAAAGTATTAGTTTGGCTGAAATTTTCTTTCTCTTCTTTCTTTCTTTCTTTACTTCTTTCTTTCTTTCTTTACTTCTTTCTTTCTTTCCTTCTTTCCTTCTTTCTTTCTTTCTTCCTTCCTTCCTTCCTTTCTTTCTTTCTTTCTTTCTTTCTTTCTTTCTTTCTTTCTTTCTTTCTTTCTTCCTTTCTTCCTTCCTTCCTTCTTTTCTTTCTTTCTTTCTTCCTTCCTTTCTTTCTTTCTTTCTTTCTTTCTTTCTTTCTTTCTTTCTTCCTTTCTCTCTTTCTCTCTCTCTCCCCTTCCTTCCCTTCCTCCTTCCTTCCTTCTTCCTTCCTTCCTCTTTCTTTCCTTCTTCCTTTCTTCCTTCCTTCATTTCTTTCTCTTCCTTCCTTCCTTCCTTCCTTCCTTCCTTCCTTCCTTCCTTCCTTTCTTCCTTCCTTCCCTCCTTCCTCTTTCTTTCTTTCCTTCTTCCTTTCTTTCTTTCTCTTTCTTTCTTCCTTCCTTTCTTCCTTTTTTCCTTCCTTCCTTTCTTCCTTTCTCATAATTTTTCGTTATGAGTGACTGCTATTTAGGAGGGGGAAGGAAAGAGATACCAGGGAAGTCTACCCCATGTAGAAACAAAAGACATCACTACTACTTTTTGAAAACAACAACCTGGGGCAGCTAGGTGGCACAGTGGATAGACCACTGTCCCTGGAGTAAAGAGGATCTGAATTCAAATTTGGCTTCAGACACTAGCTATGTGACCCTAGGCAAGTCACTTAACCCTATTGCCTCCCCTTCTCCCTTCCAAAAAAGCCAAAAACAACCACCAAAAAAAAAGCATTGAAAGTACTACTCTGGCCATTTTGAAGAGTCTTTCATCCATGATATTTGGGATAGTGAACTGATGATGGTGGGAGCTCCCTTCCAGTCCCCTCCATCAAGGATGTTTGCCTCAGATAAACCGAGATCTGGGAAGGACCTTCATTTAAAAAGACCAAGGTCACCCACTGCATCCTGGGCTATCGCCGATTGTCTAGACTGGGCTCTCATGGCTCTGGAGGAGACAGTGAAGCCGATGACTTTGCACAGCTTTGCCTCCTCAAAGCCAATGCACTTGTGAATCAAGACATCACTCTCCTGATGTCATTGGTCCTCTTTGAGAACAAAGGATGAACTACACGCTCATCCAGGGCCTCTTGCTGCTGTTAAACACTTAGGCTCCTTCACCCCTCATCCTTTCTATCACTTTAATATAATTTTTTCTTTGGGATTATGTTATGTTTCCCTTGTCAGGGTGTTCCCACCACCCTTAAGTCAGGCCCCTGGTGATTTATGCTACATGAACACCTTGTCACTTTTAGGTGCCATTCAGGCTTAAATCAGTCAATCAATAAGAATTTATTAAATGCTTACTGTGTGCCGGGCATCACGGTTCATTCTTAGGAGAAAAGACCAGGTATTGGAACAATTGAAGGCTATGTTATTCACCCAGGAGTTTGCCACTGGCTCAAATATCTAAAATTAGGAAGGACAGAAAGAATGGGCAGCTACAGAAAGCAGGCTACTGCCACAGTCCAGGAAGAAGCTCAGGCTAGCAGTCATTCAGTGAGCACTTATGAAGGACTTATCCTGTGCCTGTCGCTAACCTGGGATGCATGGGGCCTGGCCTCAAATCCTAGTTGTGTTCATCATTGACTATGTGACTTTAAGAAAGATCCTGCTCCTGTCTGAGCTTCTATTCATTAAACGAGGGGGTTGGTCTAGATTTCGAGGCTTTTCACCCTGGGGAATATGGATAGATTTCAGGGGGCAGGGTCTCCGAACTTAGATGAGAAGAAAAAATTACATCTTTATTTTCACCAACTTGTAACTGAAATTTTCAACCCCAGGCATCCTCAGTTCTCCTGTCCCACTATTAACCAGCTCTCTGACCTTGGTCACAAAGGCCCACATGCACCTGTGGGGAGGGTCACTCACTGCTGCATACTGGAATTTTCTTTTTAAAAATGAAAAAAAAAGACTGGTGTCTCTCCACAATCGCCTTTATTTCCAAATGTACCCCAGCTCCAACCCAAGTCAGAACGGTCATTCTCCTTGAGCTTTGTTTCTCTTTTTTTGACCTGTGAAGAATGTTGGGGGTTTTTTTTTTAACATGTTCTGTCTTTGGACACTGGACGGCATGCTTGCAAGGGTGCTACAGACAGCGTGCTGGATAGTGTCAGACAGGAAGCTCCTGGATTATCTAAGAAGGAAACAAGGCTGAGATGTGAGAAATCCCCTAAATTGTCCCTGGGCCCTCGACAGCTTATGAGAGCCTCTGGTACAAGAGTGAAGAGTTTCAGGCTGCGTTTGCCATTTGGGGTTTGCAGAGAGGCTGGCCCCCTCCCCCACATGATTTCCTGCAGCACTCAAGACTATCCTCACATCAGCCCTGTTCTGGTCAGAGCCTCCCAAGCACCCTGGTCCGAAGTCAGAGAGGCCCTGGGCAAGGGGTTGGCCTCTTAGGCAAACGAGTTGGGTTAACCCCCACAGCCATCTGCTCTGCAGCAGAATTCACCAACACGGGGCAGGGCTGACCCCAGGCTGTGGCCACTATGCCCAGAAAAGGCAACAAGTAATCCATGGGATGTGGTCACTGCCTCCAGAGGCTGCAACCAAACTTTGCTTAGAGACCCAGATCTCAGAGAGAGACAGCGAGGACCCCAGGAGAGGCTGCCAGCTCTCAGCTTCTCTCAGTTTGTCTCCACTTGTCAGACAGACCTTGAAAGAGACCCTTACGTAAGATTCCCACCATTGTCCCATGGTGGGGGAGATGTTTGTGTGGGGTGTGTGTGTAGTGTGTTTTGTGGTGTGTATGCGGTATGTGTTGTGTGTGTGGTATGTATGTGTGGTTTGTGTATCGTGTGTGTGTATCGTGTGTGTGACTGTGTGTATATAGCAATGCAACTATAAAGCCAAGGTGGGTGGGCCGTGCATCTTTTCATTCTTACTGGACTGTGGTGGACCTGTCTAGTTCTTCCTTAGAGATCATAGGGTGGGGGTGGAGAAGGCCCAAATCAGGAGCTTGCTTTTGCCTGATAGAATGTGGCTACTTCCTTCTTGTCCTTCTATTTCCAGCACGAGGCAGCAGCTTCAGAAGAAGCCTCCACTTCGAGTTTAGTGCCTATCTCCATCCCCACCCTGACTATGTGACCCAGGCAATTCTCCCTTGTAGAGAAAGTGCTGAGCACCTTTGGGAGACGGGGCCAAAGAGGAAGGGGAAGAGAATAAGCATTGATTAGGCACCTACTGTGTTCCAGGTACTGTGCCTATAATCCCATTTGATATGAAAGAATTTCTGCAGCAGATGTTTAATAAAGGAATGTGTTGCCAGTTGTTTGGGTTGAGGATGTACAAAGAATGAGTAAACACTCAGTAAGTACTTATTGCTTTGATCTGACTTTGGGTCTGACTTTCTGTCTGGCTTGGGGCAGGATAATTTGGTCTTTGCTTCAGGAAAGTGATGGGGGGTGGGGTTCCTGGGGCACCAGAGGCCTGCTCTCCTCTCCCAGCTGCTCCGGCATGTGCTTCCTCCATCACGAGGCTGACAAAGCGCCACCATCCAGAGAACACTTGGCCCTTGGTGGGCCACCCATCTCCATCAACCTAATGCCCCTTCAGAGCCGGGTCCAATGGCCCAGGGTAGAGTCTCCATCTACTCTCTGGTCACTGTCAAGGTCAGTTATCTCTGGACCAAGAGGAAGGGAGAGGCTTGCAGGGGGCAGCCAGCCCACAGTATTTTGGGGACGGTAGTATTAGGCATTGTGTCCAAGGGACTATGGAGGAGTGATGGGGGAGGGGTAGGAAGGACCCATGATTTTATTGGTAGAAGTAACCCCCAGGAGAGGAAACTGCCAAGATCACAGCACCTTCTCTGCAATTTAGAGTCAAAGCTAACTGATCAGGCCACTCAGATGGTAAGTGACTTAACCAATGGCATCTAGCCAGTGTACTGAGGTGACACTTGAACCCCAGTCTTTCTTGCTTAAAAGTCTCTAACCATTACACCACACTGCCTGTCAGGAAAATGTGATTAAATGTTGGTGAAAGTTAGGTCCCCTTAAGGAGGTTACCTGATAGGGTGGTTAAGAGGATAAGATGGAGACAGAGCAAGATACTTAATGATACAACATAGTCTATGCTGAGTTGAGGACCTTCTACATGATGCCTTTCTAGGTGTCCCAGTTGCTAATGCCCTTTCTTTCAAAACTATCTTGTATTCATTTCATATATATTATACTCTTATGTAGCACACATTCTGGGACCACTATCCCAAGACCCACTGGCACTGGCAGTTTAGGTCCCAAGAAGGTGACCGCTATTTGTCCCTTCATGGTTCTAGGGGATCCTGTGATCTTGGGGGGTAGTTTTACAATATTATAGCTCATGAACCCCTACTGGTGTTCCACCATTGATTATCAGTTGATATCAATTAGTCAGGCAAATTTAGTCTTTAGAAATGGGTTTTATTAGGCAGTATAGTAAGGACAATTTGTACAGAACACCCTCCAAATTAGGGTTACACTCTCCAATAAGGACATACAGAGCCCAGGGGAAAGTAGCTCAAGCTTAGAGCACATGTAAGAGATAACTCATAGCTCTTAGAAGTCCCTTTTCCAGAAATTCTTCTCTCTCTTTTGATCAAGAATCAAATCCTCATTAACTCCACCATGTCCCCAACCCTATAGGAAGACACATTTCATTTAAAATCCCAGCAGAATGTTAGAAAATATTGTCTACAGACAATCTCTTTTAAGTAATTTCTTCTCCGTCTCAGTGAGTTCTGTCCCCTCAGATGCAGGATATCTTCCTGAGTGTCTCCCCTGGCTCTGGTATCTTTGTGCTCACCAGCCTGGGTCATGGAGACACAGTCATACCCACAAAATTGTCATCACTGCCATCATGGCCCTTTGGTCTCTGTCTGGCAGAATCTTTGTTTGACTAACCTTGTATCCAGTCATCTTGATGAGAATCTCATTCTATTTTTTAAACTTCACGTGGGAAGCACCTCTATTCAATCTTAGCTCCTGCGGGGTGACACCCCACACAATGAAGCTGGAACCAGTATATTGAGAGATGTGGTCTAGAGACTGTCTCACAATGGATCCTGGCAATATTATAATAGTTATTATTTTGAAATAATCTGTATTGATGTGTCTCCTACATCGTATACATTTCCAGTTATGCCTCTCTTCTCAACTGGTACTGAATCATCCCTGTAATAAAGAAAAACGATTAAGCAAAGCAAATTGATAGAGTGACTGTGATTGATAATGTATGCAACATTCTGTACCTGTGGTCACCTACCTCTCTGTTGAAAGGGAAGAGATATATTTCATTATTTCTTCTCCATGACTATTCATTTACATGACTGTTGTTACATACAATACAATATTGTTGTGGGTCTGCTTACTTCATTCTGCATCTGTTCATAGAAGTCTTCTTGTGTTTCTCTTCATAGTCATCATTTTCACTGCACTTGCATTCAGATCCTTATAATTAGTATTATCTTTGCTTTTGCTGGAAGCCATTTGCAACCCCTCTTAATTCTCGTGTCTTTCCTCTATTAATTGTTTCCTATTTATCTTGTCTATAGCTTGCTCCGTGTGTATTTGTTTGTCTGTTGTCTCTTCCTGCTCCTTGAGAGAAGGGACTGTCTTTTGCTTCTTTTTGTATCCTTGATACTTGGCACATAGTACACATTTAATAAACATTTCCTGATGGATTGACCTTCTATAACCTAGCCCCACACTACCTAACCAAAATTATTTGTGACTGCCACCTAAAATGACAATGGCTGTATATTCTGTACCCCAAATCTGGACACAAAGTATCTTACTTTGGCAAAGCTTCATGAAAAGTCATCTTTTTCTTGAGATCAGAACTGTCTTGGGAAATGCAAGACATGGTTGCCATATACCACACACACACACACACACACACACACACACACACACACACACTTTCTTCCTCTGCCAGGCTAAACTGCTTGCCCAAATTTACGCAGCTAGGAAGTACCTGAGGCAGGATTTGAACACAGCGCTTCCTTTCTCCAAGTCCAGACCTTTATCCATTACTCCATGCAAACAAATACTGGATGGCCACTCACTGGAGATGCTGTAGAACAGATTCATCTTCATGTACAGATTGGATTAGATTCTCTTTAAAAGGGGTCCCTTTTACTCCAGGACTTCAGTCATTCTATAAAAGTACCATGTGAGTGCCATAGAAATGGGGGGCCCATTGTGGGTGCTCTTCGTACCCTCTCTCTGCAGTTCTCAGTGGCTCACGTATTCTCCAAGGCAGCAAGCCAGCGTTTTCTCCTTCCTCCTTCCCTTGCCCATTCTGGGTCAAGTAGTGCATGCAAGTAGATATGCAATGATAATTTTGTTTCTTTCCTTTGCAAGTTTGGTTGCAACCATACCCCCATTCTCTCATTCCTGAGTGTCTTTCAAAGTACAGGCAGCTTGAGGGTCTTGTGGAGGGTCATTGCTAGGAAGCTGCCATTAGTCAAATTAGAGCCATTCTCCCATCTGGGCCCCTGAAGAGAGAACAAAGTAGCTGGGGGAGGAGGTGCAGAGTCCATGTTTGAGAAATATTTGTTGACTTGAATTTCAAAATAGGAGTATAGACTTCACTTCAGTTCTTCTTCATCCCGTTTCCTTCTCTCAGCCCTGGGGCAGCATGGGATATCTGGTCCTCTCCTACTGATTGTGGAGCGTCTGTCCCCCTTAGCCATGCCCGGATTTCAGATGAGGCAGGTAAGTGTGTGAAGCATGTGTGTTTCCACATGTGTGTGTGTGTGTGTGTGTGTGTGTTGACGGCTGTATCTCCATTACTGCGTACCACAGTAACCAGGGTACTCTCTGAACCCAAGGAGAAAATTTCCTGGAAGAAGAATGAATATTTAGAAAAAGAGAGAGGAGAGAGAAGCTGCATCACCCAAGGAATTCACTTGGGGTTGAACTAACAACCACCACCACAATAATAACACCAGCTGACACTTAGGTCATGCATTCAAATTTGCAAAGGTCTTTACACATATGATGTCATTGGATGCTCACGACAACCTACCCACTACATTAGGCCACTGACAAGGGAACTGAGGCCCGGAGGTTAAGTGGCCCCTGCAAAGTTGTATACCTGGTCATTCTCTGACACAGAATTTGAACCCCAGTCTTCCTAATTCCAGGTCCAGTGTTTTGTCTGCCATGCCATACTCCCTCCGCAGATAAAGTATTTGTAGCCTGGTTCCTGGTGGGGGCTGGGTGCAGGGATGGAATTAATAAGCATCTACAGAGCACCTACTATGTGCCAGATACCACGCTAAGCACTTTACAAATATTCTCGCAATAATCCTTTGAGGTAGGTCCCCATTTTACAGTTGAAGAAACTGAGGCAGAGGTTAAATGACTTGCCCAGGGTCACCCAGAAGAAAATGATGCACAGTTAGGGTCAGTGACTTGCCCACAGTCACCGAGGCAGTTGATGGTTGAGCCAGGAGTGAACCCATGTCTTCTGATTCTAAACCAGTGCTCCTTCTATTACAGTAAATCACCTCCTTCTAAGTCTCAATTGCAAGGCTGCCTAGACCCCTGGGTCCTTTTCAAAGGTCCATCATTTCGCCTACAGTCACTGACCTTAGAAGTTTTCCTACCATGAACCTTCCTTTCCATGTAGTTCCTGGGTTCTTAACTTCTGCTGGGTCTTTGATCCACTCAATCTCAAATAAACTTAACCAATATTTTCATTCCTGACCCTGAGCAAGACCCTTGACCTACCAGGGCTCTAGGCAGCTAAGACTGTAAGCTGAAGAGAAGATGGAGTCCTAAATCAGTAGAAGGAATTTCCTCCTCTGGGAGTCCCTTAGACCAATAAAATCTCAGGTCCAGTTCATCTCTCTCTAAATAGAACTGAGACACTATTTTAAATCACTCTCCTTCGTGAATGTTCTTGTTTCTTTGTTTTTCCTTTCTTTCTTTCTTTCTTTCTTTCTTTCTTTCTTTCTCTCTCTCTCTTTCTTTCTCTCTCTTTCTTCCTTCCTTCCTTCCTTTCTTCCTTTTCTTCCTTTATTTCTTCCTTTCCTTCTTCGTTCCTTTTCTTCCTTCTTTCTTTCTTTCCTCCTTCCTTCCTTCCTTCCTTTCTTTCTCTCTCTCTCCCTTTCTTTCTTTCTTTCTTTCTTCCTCCTTTCCTTCCTTTCTTCTTTCTTTCTTTCCTTTCTTGTTCCTTTCCTTCTTTCTTTCTTTCTTTCTTTCTTTCTTTCTTTCTTTCTTTCTTTCTTTCTTTCCTTCCTTCCTTTCTTTCCTTCCTTTCTTTCTTTCTCTCTCTCCCTTTCTTTCTTCCTTTCTTTCTTCTTTCTTTCTTCCTTTCTTTCTTCTTTCTTTCTTTCTTTCTTTCTTCCTTTCTTTCTTTCTTTCTTTCTTTCTTTCTTTCTTTCTTTCTTTCTTTCTTTCTTTCTTTCCTTCTTTCTTCCTTCCTTTTTCTCTTTCCTTCTTTTTCCTCAGAAGCAAGTGTCTCAATTTCCTGTACTCAGATATGAGTGGATCTTGTGTGGGTGTAGGGCTAAAGAGGAGAGAAAGGGAGGGCCAGAGGCAGGAGCCAGGCTTGTTCCACAGCCTGGGCCTGAGCTGGGTGTGCCCATCTTTAGTGGAGGGCCACCATACCAGGAAACCTGCCTCACTCTCCTCTGGAGAGATGTGGGGGAGTCACCAAGCCAGGAGGGCTCCCCATAACTTCCTCTCACCACCCTTCCCCTGCGAGGCCCTGCCCCCAGGGGCCCATCCAGGGGGCACTCCCCAAGCTCCCAGGTTCAGGAAGGGGTTCTGTGAATGCTTCCATCAATTCAGGGTTTATTGAAGTTCCACTATATGCCCAGGCACTGGGCTAAAGTTTCCTGGAGGATGAAAAAGAAACTTGAGACAGCGCTCTGCCCCGAAGGAGTTTATAACCTAGTTAGAAAGACTAGACAAAAAGAACCAAACTGGCCACAGTGAAATAACTAACTGTAGTAACAATAAGTAAAAGCTCGAGAAGTCAGAATGCTCGATCACACTAGCTGACTTTCTCTGGCTCCTGAAGGTTTGCCAAGCACTTTCCATCTCATGTCCAACCTTCACCACAGCCCTGTGAGGGATGCGCTGTGTCATTATCCCCATTTTTCAGAAGAGAAAATGGAGCCTTGGAAAAGTGGATTGTCATGTAGCTAAGGGGCACCAAAAGCAGTACTTAAACCCAGAACCTCATGACCCCAAGTCCAGCACTCTAGACAAGCAGAGGCTGCTCAAGATGTGGAAGCACCAAAGCCGCCCCCCAGATAGCATCTGCAGGACTGGACCGGCCCCAGCCCAGTGGACTAAGGAGTCTGATCGTTAAATTTCCAGGAAAGCAGCAAATGTTACAAAACAAGACTTGATTTACGGTTTTGTTGATTGTCTAGACTTGAGGAAAAATGGAGAAAATTTAATTAATGCAGATTAAACTTAAAAGTTTGTCAAGTGCACATGGGGGGCAGAGAGAGTCGTTAAACATTTCCCAGCATGCTCCTGGAGTATTGCAGTATTATCAATGGTGTCTACCTCATAGGATCATCATTTTGGAGCTGGAAGGAATTTCGAGGTCATCCAGTCCAGCCCCATCATTTGACAGATGGGGAAACTGAGACCTAAAATGGCCAAATGACTTGTAAAGGTCAAACCAAATAGGTAAAGTCTCTGATGTGGGACCTGAATCCAAGTCCAATGGTCTTTTCTGCTGTATTCAGCTGACTTCTCTTCCAAGACGGGGCTTTTTTTTCCTCTACAAGGTGATTCTGTGTTTGTTTAATGCTACAAACGCACAGAAAAAAGAGGCCGACTTTAAGAAAGAATTTCAAATACTCCAGACGTGCTCCAAGCTTCTCTTGTCATGTCAGGTACGGATAGACATCCTGGAGAGGGGAGAGGGAGGGAGGGAGGGAAGAAGAGAGAGAGAGAGACAGACAGACAGACAGAGACAGAGAGACAAAGAGAGACACAGAGAGAGACAGAGAGAGAGAAAGAGAGAGAGGAAAGAGAGAAAGAGAGGAAAGAAAGAAGAGAGAGAGACAGAGAGAGACAAAGTCAGAGAGAGGAAGAGAGAAAGACAGAGAGAGAGGGAGGCAGAGAGAGAGGAGACAGAGAGACAGAGAGAGACAGAGACAGAGAGACAGAGACAGAGAGACAAAGAGAGACACAGAGAGAGACAGAGAGAGAGAGAGAGAGGAAAGAGAGAAAGAGAGGAGAGAAAGAAGAGAGAGAGAGACAGAGACAGAGAGAGACAAAGTCAGAGAGAAGAAGAGAGAGAGACAGAGAGGGAGGGAGGCAGAGAGAGACAGACAGAGACAAAGTCAGAGAGAGGAAGAGAGAAAGACAGAGAGAGAGGGAGGCAGAGAGAGAGAGAGAGAGAGAGAGAGAGAGAGAGAGAGAATGAGAATGGGGTGGAGACAGTGACAGAGACAGAGGGGGGAGGGAGGAAGAAAGAAAAGGAGAGAGACAGAGGGAGGGAGGGAAGGAGGGAGAAAGAAATAGACAGAGAGAGATAGAGACAGAGATGGGGGGAGGAGAGATGGGGGGAAAAGACAAGGACGTACCAAGGAAAACCTGGGATACAAGGCAGCGAGTGGATCAGAATTCCATGTTTCTGAAATCGCCTCAGAGCAGCCAGGGCAGCCAGAGAAAGCCGTCCGCACGTCGATCCGGCAGCCCGGCGCTCTCTCACAAACAGATGCCCTATAACTCACTCCAGGAAGGACAGATTGATCCCAGTCAGGGTTGGAAGGGCCTTCAGCATCCTCATATCACCCCCCTTTTACAGACGAGGACACTGAGGCTCAGAGACGTGAAGGGCCAGGCCCCCCAGTTAGTGAGTGTCTAAGGCAGGGTCCGAGCCGGGGCTCCCCGATGCCAGAGCAGGCCGCCTTTCAGCAGCTTTGTGTTATCTGCCAATCGTACAGCACGTAGGCTTCCCTTCCTTCCAAGCTATGACTCAAATACTCAGATGGATCTGCGATCTATTGAAACCGCTCTCAGCCTCAGTTTCCCCATCTGTAAAATAAGGATAAGAACAGTACCTAGGGGCAGCTAGGTGGCGCAGTGAGTAGATCACCAGCCCTGGAGTCAGGAGGACCTTAGTTCGAATCCAACCTCAGACACGTGACACTTACTAGCTGTGTGACCTTGGGCAAGTCACTTAACCCCAATTGCCCTGCCTTCCCCCTCCAAAAAAAAAAAAGAGTGGTTATGAGGATCAAATGAGTTAACTAATGAGTTAAGAAAAGTGTTAACTAGCACAGGCAGATTCCTGGGGCTCTCCACTGAAGACCTGCGGTCAAACCGCTAATGGTCGGTCATAGGTCCAGGAACTTAACTAACTTTAAATAGCCCATCTCTCCACCTTCTCCAAAAAAATGACACAAGAACCTTGACTGAACACTTTGCTGAGATCCAGGGACACTCAAGCAGGAGCGCTCCCCCGACCTGCCTGTTTAGTAACTAGGTTCATAGAAGGAAATCAGTCCGGTTCAGTGTGCCCCATTCTCAATGAAGCCGTGCTGTTAGTCTTTGTGGTTGCCACCTCTTTTTCTGGATGCTCGCTGACCTTTTTAATAACATGCCTAGAATTTTCCAAGGAATTGAAGGCAAATGCACCAGCCTGTCGTTGGCAGACTTTCTTCTCCAGTTCTGTGATCCCTCTCTGGTTCCCCAGGAGCTTTCCAAGGTCAGCCTGAGTGACTCAGTGATCACTTGGACCAGCCCTGTCAGCACCTGGGGATGTCACTAATCCGGCCTAGTGATGGGAATTCATCAGAGGGAGTTCAGTGCCCTCTTATTACTTCCTTACTAATTTCGGTCAACTCCCTCATAGACACAGATGTCTTTTCCAGTTCAAAATTCTCCTTAGTAGAAAAACCAGAAGCAAAATAAAGAGCTAAACTTCTGCCTTTTCTCCATCATAATTTTTCATTGTCCCATCCACCCTGAATAGCAATTATATACTTCCTTCCTTCTTCCTCCTTTCCTTCTCTCCTCCTTTCCTCCTTTCCTTCTTCCTTCTTTCCTTTCCTTCCCTTCCCTTCCTTCCTTCCCTTCCTTCTCAGTTCCTTCTTTCTTTCCTTGTTTCCTTCCTTCCCTCCTTGTTTCCTTCCTTTCCTTCTCTTTTTTCCTTCCTTCCCTTCTCTTCCTCTCTTCTTTCCATCCTTCCTTCCCTTCTCTTCCTTACCTTCCTTCTTCTGTTCCTTGTTTCCTTCCTTCCCTTCTCTTCCTTCCCTTTTCTTCCTTCCTTTCACCCCTTTTCTTCCTTCTTTCCCTTCTCCCCTTTTCTTCCTTCCTTCCCTTCCTTCCTTCTTCCTGCCCTTCCTTCCCTTCACTTCCTTACCTTCTCTTCCTTCCTTCTTTCTGCCCTTCCCTTCTCTTCCTTTCTTCCCTTCTCCCCTTTTCTTCCTTCCTTCCCTTCCTCCCTTCTTTTCCTTCCTTTCCTTCCTCCCTTCCCTTCTCTTCCTTCCTTCCTTCCTTCCTTCCTTCTTTTCTTTATTTCCTTCCTTCCTTCCCTTCTCTTCCTCTCTTCCCTTCTCTTCCTTCCCTTCTTTCCTTCCTTCCTGCTTTCTTTCTCTATTTTTTAGAACTCTGTAAGATCTAAGTTCATTGGCACATTGCCTGTGCATCCATCTTGGTCTCTCAGAAGAATTCTGCCCCTAAATCTGTTTAACAAGTCATGGCCCTTCCTAAGTTAAATAAGAATAATGCTAGTTGGCAAACAGTGATTTCAGAAGGAAGCCCATGGGAGTTTGAATGACCCAAAGAGCAATGGAGAGATGTATGGGGGGCGCAAGTAGACCGTAGCATATGATTAATGATTAATATCACCACGGCCACTACCACTGTTCCTAAGACCTGTTCAGGTTTAATATTTATTCAATTGTTGCTCTCAGGACTCTCTTTTTGCTTCTGAACTGGTCAAAATTGATCTGTTAGCATCACGGCAATGAAAAAGAAGTTTGCTTAGAAGAGAACACAAGCTACATAAGAAGAAGTTAGAACCAAGCGGTGAACACTCTTACACCCTCCTAAGTTTCCAGGGAATGAATACAGGTTGAGTCCTCTGGGCTCCGCTTCCCTCGACAGTTGTAGGCACGGAACAGGGAGTGACAGCTTGTGAGTCCTCTCTCTTCTTACCCCCCAAACTACTCTATCAGTGCTCCGCACCAGCCCAGGGAAGGCTGACATAGTGCGAGCAATTTTCCCAACCACCCACATCATGGAAACTTGGAGGCTCAAAGTAATTGCCCCTCCAACTCAACATATGTGAAGCATTCAAGTCTTGCAATCATGGCTTCTCAGGACCGGCGCCCCAGACAGGCTGATATATCTGTAGCTGTTGCTTTCAGGGGTAGAAGAGGGAGCTTCTGTGAGTACAATCAAGAGTTAGTCTTATGGGAGTGGCTTCCCCGATCCATGCTTTTCCTTTTCTCTCTTTTCTGACAGACATCTAGACTCTTCCCACATCCTGTCTCTCTCGCTAGAGTTTGCGCCCACATTCCCACAGGGAAGGCCCAAATGATCTTCTCCAATCTTACTCATTGCTGGGAGAGCATTACTTCCTCTTACACTCTGTACAGGCTTCTGGGGGATGTAGTTTCCAAGAAGAACCTATCCCTACGTGCAAGCGGCGGCATAACACACATTGAAGATATCCATAACTAGAAAGGGAAGCGAGCTGGTCATGTCACCAGAGTAAGGGATGGTTAACGGATGGGCTCAAGGGGTGTTCTGGTAGCCACAAAACGGACCAAGATCCAGAAGAAGACCTGGCTTCCCTACAAAGGTTTAAAGGAGCTAATAGACAAGAATCCACAGGTGGAGGTGTCAGTGGATTACAGCCAGCTCTAGCAGAGACAAAACCATCCCTGATTTGAGATCGCTGATCCATAGAAGGAGGAATTTGCTCTGTTTCAGCACAGAGGAGCCCTCTGGACTTGCTTGCAATCATGAGATGTGAATGCCTAAGTGCACGTAGTTTTTCAAAAATTCATGATCCCTTGCCAACTATAGTCATGTTCTTAATGGTATGCAATAAATAAAGGTGAATGGACTAAAGATTTCTCTTCTAGGAAGTAAGTATACCATCTATTTATGTTCTCCCTCGGCACCTCTTGAAAGTACAAGTGACTCTGAGCTCTCAAAAGCCATGCCAGTATAATAGCTAACAATGGGTTTATTTTTCAGTTTACAAAGCATTGTACATAGGTCACGTCACTTGGGGAGTTAGGAGCTATTATTCTCCCTATTTACAGTTGGGAAAACTAAGGCAAACGGAGGTTAAGTGACTTGCCCAAGGTCACACAGCTAATACATATTGGAGGCAGGATTTGAACTCATCTCTCTGACTCCAGGTCCAACACTCTGGCCACCACAACACCCGAGTGCTTGGGTGAGCACAAACTCTGCCGGGTAGGCCCAAGAGGGCCAAGGTAGTGGTTTGCCTGGTGGAAGGGACACCGATCCTTTGAAGAGGCATAAGGAGAAGGAATGGCCCCTCACTAAGTTCCCATGAGGCCGAGCGGTCTCGTGCCATTGAGCGTTGCCGCAGTCTGGTTTGGCGTTTCTCGGTGCGACTCTTTCGTGGACCTTGCTGCCATGACCAGCGTGACATGGCACGTGCACGAAATCGATGGATTCTCATGCGCCTCCCACTCTGCGATTTGAAAGGAAAAAAATGGAACCCGGCACCATCATCATCACATTCAACTGGGTCGTGGGTGACTGGTATAGGGAACTCCCAGATGAGGAAACTCCTTCCACCAATGCAGGTTAACACCTACTCTTCAATTTGGTGATAGAGAGTTATGTTGTGTAAGATGCTGAGGTTAAGGGCTCAGTTTAGGGTCACCCAGTCAAGGCAGGACCCAAATCCAAATTTTCATGACTCGGAGACTGGCTCTCTATCCCCTAAACCACAGTGCCTCCTACAACTATGCTTGACACACAGTAGGCTCTTAACAGATGTTGAGTGAAGCTGCTAATGAGAAAGCGGTGGTGAGGACAGCAGTGTCCAGCCATCCTTTCCTGCCTCCCCCCTAATGGAAGCATCATCAAATCAGGGAGAGGGAGCCACAGCTACCAGCTCCCTTTGCTCGCCCCCCATCCCCTATGTCTCCCTTGCAGATGTCACCATCGTTCAGGGCTTTGGGTCAGTGGAAGGATTGGGGTGGGGGTGGGGGTCTTGCAGTGGATCCCCTCCCCCATCATGGGCCCTGAGCCTGCTGATGGCCCCTAATCTCTTCTTCCTAAGAAGCTGATTGGCCCTGGAAAAGCTCCCCAGCATCATTAGCCTCTCCTTTCATCTCTACTCAACTGTTAATAAGTAAAGCATTTTTCCCTTTTTGCAATTTCCAATCCCCTCCAGGCTGCAGCCTTGGCCTGTTCTCCTCGACTGCTGTTTCACAGCTGGTGAGCTTGGCCACCAGTCTCAAAGGGCCTACGTTCCCAGAAAGCCTCAGACAAGTCATTTGGCCCCACACACATGTTTGTTGGACAGGCGGCTCTTCGCAAGGGGGAACCAAGCAATCCTTCCAGAGACGTTAGCACTAGGGGAACAACAGAGAAAGAGTGGTTTCCTGCCTAATCAGGGCAGCCCAACCAATGAGACTCAGAGCTGAGCCTGGCCCAGCCTCAAGGGCCTCTTGTGTCCGGCCCAGAAGGGCCATGCTGGCCAACAAGGGAGGAAGGGACTCTGGTTACTCAACAAAGCGAGCCCCCTGCTCCCTCCCTCACTGGTTCCATCGTGGGGCTTGGCCTATACTCATTACCTGGAAAACTCATCTGGGGTAGATGATACCAGGGGAAAAAAGGTCTTTTCCAGGAGAATCACACCAGTTTAAATGGACCAAAGTCCCCTGTAACTCGGGAATAAAACAAGTACAAAAAAAGTAATAGTCATCCATCAGTAGCATTGACCAAACACACTTCCATTCTGCAAACATCTTTTAAAAGCGTCTATTAATACAGAAACATGTGGAAGAGAGAATTAGGCTTGGAGCCTTCCTCTGATATATATTGGCTGACTCTGAACAAATACTTAACTTTCTATGCTCCAGGCAAAACCCAAGGCTCTAGGTTACAGAGAAGGCATCTACCTGCATTAGTGGAGGGAGCTTCCTCATCTGGGAGTTCCCTGTGTCAATGAAATCATGTTGAATTCCTGACCCTTTGATTGTTATCTTTTGTTTCTCTGTTACCTTCATTTACAAATATTTTCTTTCCCAGAGAGCCATCCCTTATTTAAGGGGTAAAAAAGAGGAGAAAAAAAGCAGGCTAGCAAAACTAAACACATCAACCAAGATGGGCATTATAGGCAATGTTCTACACCTGTAGACCCCCACCTCTGCAAGGAAGAGAGGAGAGTACGTTTTCTTGGCTCTTCTTTGGGGCCAAGCTTGGTCAACCTTGTTACTCCACATTCTGCACCTATAGACCCCCACCTCTGCAAGGAAGAGAGGAGAGTACATTTTCTTAGCTCTTCTTTGGGGCCGAGCTTGGTCAACATTGTTACTCCACATGCTACACCTATAGACCCCCACCTCTGCAAGGAAGAGAGGAGATCACGTTTTCTTGGCTCTTCTTTGGGGCCGAGCTTGGTCAACCTTGTTACTCCACATTCTACACCTATAGACCCCCACCTCTGCAAGGAAGAGAGGAGAGTACATTTTCTTGGCTCTTCTTTGGGGCCGAGCTTGGTCAACATTGTTACTCCACATGCTACACCTATAGACCCCCACCTCTGCAAGGAAGAGAGGAGGTCACGTTTTCTTGGCTCTTCTTTGGGGCCGAGCTTGGTCAACGTTGTTACTCCACATTTGGTTTTCAACAGTCATTAAAGACCTACTATGAGCTACAAGTATGAGGGTAGCTATGACCCAGACTCCACTCTTAAGGCGTTTGCAATCTAAATGGGGAAAGCTGCGCAGAAATAACCAGGATCCTTTTCATTTAGAAGGTCCCGGAAGAGAGAGCTGAGCCTTGGAGGAAAGAGGGGCCTTCCAAGGATGGAGTTTTAGATGGGTGGAAGGAAGAGTATGCTCCAGGCATTGTAGTAGTACAGTCATCACTGGGCAGACAATATGGCTTAGTGATCAAGTGCTGAAGTCAAAAGATCTGAGTTCAAATCCTGCCTCAGATACTTCCTGTGTGACCCTGGGCCAATGACATAACCCTTTTTTAGCCCGTTCCCTCCTCTGTCAAATGAGAGAGCTGGCTTTGATTTCTAACATCCCTTCTAGCACTATGGTCTTTGGACGTCCACCATATAAAAAGGAAAAAGCTTGCCCTTCTCTGAGAACTGAAGCATGGAACAATCATGTCCTGGGATCTTCAAGAAGAGGCCCTTCTTTCAGGCAGCCCCAGGCCTCTGGAGAGCTCACTGTACAGGCTAGTAGGTTTTCTCCATCACTCACAGATTCTCCCAGTACCACTGGCACTCCCAGTAAGACCTGGAGTTAAGCCATTCTCCTTGAAGGCCCTTCAAAAGAGGTGAGAACTATTCCATTCTTTACTGGACAGCAGGGCCGGAAGGGATCCCTGCCCACCCCTGCTTCAGCCTGAGCCCAACTGGGGTATCCATCCTGGTTAAGGACCCTGGCTCAAGACATCAGGTCCTGGCCCCCCACCCCCAAGCCATTCTTGAGTTGTGTAGCATAGGGAAAAGAGTCCTGGGCAACAGATTTTTGTTTCTCCTTCTGTTTGTTATTCTCAGGCTAAAAAAGGTTTCTTTTTTTAAGGGGAAAAGAAGGATTAAAGAAAGAAAATGGAATTTGGCAGGCCTGGGGTATGTAGTCTGGCTACCTGCCCTGAGTAGGCTCAGGCATGCTCATTAGTTTTATTTTTATTGTTTTTGTTCAGTCGTTTCTGACTCTTCCTGACCTCATTTGGGTTTGTTTTTGTTTTTGACACAGATACTGCAGTGGTTTGTCATTTCCTTCTCCAGCTCATTTTACAGATGAGGAAACTGAGGCAAACAGGGTGAAGTGACTTGCCCAGGGTCACACAGCTAGTAAGTGACTGAGGCCAGATTTGAACCCAGGAATATAAGTCTTTCTGATTTCAGGCCCAGTGTTCTATCCACTGTACCACCTGGCTATCCTATGCTCATTAGGAGATTGGACTAGCTAGTGAGCTGGACAGAGGGGGAAAGAGAGAGAGGAAACCCTCCAGAGCCCAGGTCACAAGGGTGCAAATAGAGAAGCTCTATTTTGTTGGGGCTGGGGCCTGTTGGTTTGGCTGACCATCAGCAAAGAAATCCACACAAACTTATGGCCCCTGGGATTGTTTGATCCTCCCCTGGCCCAGAAAACTCCTTAGATTCATCCCTACCTTCCTCTGAACACATACATGCCTATAGGTTTCCCTCCCTCTCTCTCTTTCCCCCTCCCCTCTCAACATTCTCACTGCTTCTGGGCCCCCCTAGGATTATACCCTGCTGGACAGCTTTGTGACAGTGGAAGACCCAAGGAAGGATGAGTAGAGAGAATGAGGTATGTTCCAGGAGATACACAGAACCACTTGTGGAATCCACCGGGCATCCCACCTTCCTACAGGACCAGCCCTGGTTATGTCAGGAGGGCCTTGCTGAACCCAGCTAAGTTAAAAGGAGAAAATTCAAGGTTAGAGTTTGGCAGGGGGAGGAAAGTGTGTATGGGTATGTGTAAGGGTGTGTGTGTGTGTGTGTGTGTGTGTGTGCATGCGAGTGCATGTGACTTGAAGGCCTAGGCTTTACAGATTCACAGAATTTTAGAGTTGGAAGGGCCTACAGCACCTACATAGTACAATCTACACCCAAAAAGGGCTATCCGCTACAAATGATGGATAATTTGTTAATCAGATGAGATAGCTCATGTAAAGTGCTATAGAAATGCTAGTGTTTATGGTTATTATTTATAATAATCTTATCTTTGCTTCAAGATTTTCAGTGAAGGGAGCATACTGCTGTCCATGGTGGCCGATTCCTCTTTTGGACAGTTCTAAATGTTAGAAAATTTCTCCTGAAATAAAAACTAAGCTTGTCTCTTTTCAGCTCCACACCCCTTTTCCACCTCCCTCTCGGGGGACCAACCAGTGGGAAGAATCCCACCTCCACATGCCAGACCTTCCAAATCTTGAGGCTGGCTATCATGTCTCTCCCTCTCCTCCCCCCTTTCTTTCTCCCAGCTGAACATTCCTAAAGATAGGGATGGGGTTCAACTGAACCCCAGAGACTTTACGCAGGGAGACCAATCAGAAGATTATTGCATTAGACCAGACAGGCAGCAGTCAGAGGCCTTTAAAGAGACAGGGCTCTGTGGGAGTGGAGAGAAGGGGATGTATATGAGAGATGTCCTAACGGTAGAAATGACAGGGGTTAACACATGATCAGATATGGCCAGGAGTAGGGGGAGAGGGAGGCACAAGGTAAAAGTAGGGAGTTGAGGATGACATTAGTCAGCATGGTTGAAAGGATGGTAGTGGCCTCATTAGTAATAGGGAAATCTGAAAGAGGGATGGGTTTGGGGAGAAAAGACCATGAGTTCTGTGCTGAACATGTTGGGCTTGATATGCATTCAGAGCATCCATTTCAAGGCATCCAAAAGTCACTTGCTGATGTGGGGCTCAGGAGAAAGAATAGGGTTGGAATTATAGATTTGTGAATCATTTCCGTAGGAATGATCATTGAACCCAGGGAAGCTGATGAGATCACCAAGTGAGAGAGTATAGAAAGGAAAGAGAAGCGGGTTTAGACAGAGCCTTGGGGATACCCACAATGAGAGGATGTGACAAAGATGAAGATCCAACAGAAGAGAGAAGGTGGGAGACCTACCTCAGCCAGGTAGGAAAACTCAGAGGGCAGAGTCACAAAGACCCAGTGAGAAGAAAGTATCCAGGAGGAAGGGGTGCTGAACAGTGTGAGATGCTTCAGAGGTCAAGAAGGATGAGGACTGAGGCCAGTAAGAGATCACTGGAAACTCTGGAGAGAACACTTTCAGTTGAGTGGTTAGGTCAGAAGCCAGATTGCCAGAAGTTCAGAGAGGAGTAGGAGGAGAGGAGGTGGAGGCATTTTGTGGCTTAAAGGTTTTTTCAAGGAGTTTTGCTGAGAAGAGGGGGAGAGATATAGTATGGACCCGAGGGGCAAGGATTGGCTGGATCAAGGGAGGGCTTTATTTTTTAAGGATAGGGGAGAACATGGGCATGTTTGTAGGCAGCAGGGAAGGAGAGAGAGAGGCAGAGAGACAGAGAGATAGAGACAGAGACAGAGAGAGAGACAGACAGACAGAGATAGAGACAGAGAAAGACAGAGAGAGAGAAGAGATGATTGGAGTACTCTGCTGGAGAGGATGGGATGAAATGGGATGAAGAGAGCACATGGAGGGATTATCCTTGACAAACAGAAGAGCTGCCTCTTCAACAGAGACTGAAGTGAAGGAGGAGATAGTGGGGATGATGTCAGAGGGATACAAGATGAGATGGAGAGGAAAGGGCTCCTGGGAAATGGCCTCAACTTTTTCACTGAAGTAGGAGGTGAGGTCCTCAGATGAAAGGGAGATGAGAAGAGGCACTCCTCCCCTACTCAGGGAGGAGCGTGGCCTGCTGACAGCTCCAAGTCATAGCTGACCACCTGACAATGAAGCAAGAGATGTCTGTGTGACCCTGGCCAACTGAGTCATTAACCTCTTTGAGAGTAAACAGCCCGACACATCTCTGAAGGGCATTATCGTGTCACAGCAGAGTCCAGTAACTGATGAACATACCGATGGTTCTGAGACATACAGAGATAGTTCTATTGTGTTCATCCTTGGCATGACTTGAGATTGCCTCGATGGGAACGCTCCATTCCTCATGTACATGGAGATCCCTCTCTGCCTTCTCATTCTGAGTGTGCACATTTTAGCTTCATTTCTCCAATAGAGCATCTTCCCTACATGCCATTGGTCTTTTGCTGGCTGTTTTTGTATCTGTAATGCATCAGTGTACTACTCAAGGTTATCTTCTTCTGTTGTCTTCCATTCTGGATGCATGACCTGCCCCCCTCCTCCTCAGGTCCTGCATAGGCTCAAATATGTCTTTATTTCACTCCAAGTCCACAAATGGCTTTTGGCCATGGGTCGCTCATCCACATCATGGCCTTTTCCATTGCTGTCTGAGTTCTCAGCAGTTCACACGCTTGATCCTCTGTTTAATAGGGCAGGGAAACATGATACATTGCAGAAAGACTTTCATCCAGAATGGTGAAAATCAAGGTTAATGCTCAGAGGTAAGTGTCACTTACCTGGAAGTCTCTTTAATACGGAGCACTGCATGCTAGTGTGTACCGGTAGTGGTTGGCACACAGTAGACACTTAATAAAGTTTCGTTGACTGATTAAATGCATTCCTGAATAAAGAAGATATTTCTGTATTACTATTCGTTTGCATTTCCTCAGCATATCGAAATGAAGTAGGGCAGGTGGCCCTACTATGTGCCAGCGTGGGAGGACAATTTCCCCCAAGATCAGTCACACCTGGAATGTCCAAATCTGCTGTTGAGATAGAAAATTGCTCACTTCCTGCCTGAGTATCTCATCCTTCTTTCTGTCCTAAGTCTGACTGCACTTTAGCCTCCAGAAACTAGGATATCTTGGTATTATGGAAATGGCCTACCTCTAAACATTCAGTCCCTAGCTTTCTGTTTCTCCCAGAGAGGCTTGGAAGGGATTCAAAAAAACTTTTCTTCTTGGTGGTCCTTCATTCCCTTCTCCTCCCCCCACCACATACATATCCCCTGCCTTCCCCCAGCCTTCCATCTACACTCTGCAGGAAGCAGCCTTAGTTCTGGGTGACTCGTCTCCTGATGGAGCTAAGTATGGCATTAACCCAGCGATGTGCCCATCTACCTCACCTCCCTTGCCATCAGGGTTCCCTGCTAAGAATACCAACCGCTGGATAAATTCAGGCTTATCAAAGTGGAGCCCAGCATGCATTAATAATCAGCCGCTGCGTTTGCATGGGACAAGCAGCCTGCCAGGAAAGCAGACAGACGCATGGCCCCTGAAGACCTGCGGTTGGGAGTCTTCTCTGCCTCCCCCACAACCCCGCCATGGTTCTCTTTGCTATAGGAGCATTGCTGATTTAATCAGAGTGGGGGAGGGGGCGAGAATGAGGATACCTCATTAGGAAAGGCTGTATCCTGGTAAGATCAAATATTTTTCAGCTCTTTAACCTAATGATGACAACCAGCAGAGTTATTCTACTCCATTAAATTACATAACCACTTAATTAGATTAATTGGGGACAAATCATATTCTCTCAGGGTCTAGTTTAACATTTCCATACTGCTTGGGCCCCCTTCCCCGAAGAATACACACATATCATCAGTCCACGAGCCTATGAACCAAACGGCCCTCCCAGAATTGTCCATCCGGGCAGCATTTTGTGTTTCAGTTGTCACTTGGAAAGGAAGCTAACCAGGCGTTGCTCCTCGTGCTGGAAGAGCTGATAGGACAAGTTCTCTCCTTAGCTACAAAGCAGCCTGGGATTGGCCTGACCCAGACAAAGAGAACTTAAAAGCACCGGGGATGACTGTGAAGGAAGAGCAAGGGATCGGTGACCGAGGCCTGGCAGTAAAAGATAAGACTAGCCTTAAACAGGCAGGTCAGAAGGTGAGAGCGTGGTGGTGGCTTAGGGTGACTTTGGACTCCCTAGACACCCTTATCTCTGCAGAAGAGCCAGTTATAGCTCAGTCTGGTCCAGGATAACATAGTCAGCATGTGGCAGGGCTAGAATTCAGACTCAGTGTTCCTGACTCTACATTAAACATAGTAGGAATTCTTTTAACACTTTATTTTACACCATTCTAATGCACTTTTCATCTAATTTTAGATTCTGTCACTATCTGAGTCTTCTTCCTTTGAAGGGAGACCAGAAAGATTTGGACTAACTTGAACACATGCCTGAGAGATCAGGGCTTTAATTGTCGGGAGATATTCATAATAAAGGCAGGCACATGACCCAGCTTGCTTTACCCAGCTTTTGTTCCTAGTCTCTTTCTTCATTTGCATCCTAATTAAAAGCCTTGGAAACCCAGTCTCTTTAAAATTGCTGGGGTTTTTTTTTCCTTTTAGGCCGACTCCCTGAAGTGGTTCACAATGAGGGATTTAATGGGAGTTGTAAAATCAGTGAGGTAAGTTGTGTAGAATCAGGGTTCTCAAGACAGAGCGAGAACAAATCATGCCAAAAGAATGGATTGAATCTTAAATTGCTTTCATTGCCTCCCCAGTTGAATGTGGTGGTTCATAGCTTTGGCTGTGCAAGAAAAAAAGAGTGCTACTTTGCCTTTGTCAGGGAGAGGCTTTCTAGCCAGTGAATCTCAGAAGATGATAGTTGAGAGAAACAGATAGCCCTGAAGAACTGAAATCAAGCATGTCATAACAGAAAGCAAGACTAATAGTGATGCCCAGCAGAGGCCAGAGCAGAGACACAACATACTGCTTCCCAGAGACATGATGCCTAGCAAAGAGCTAGGACATCAACAAGGACCTTGGCAGTGCCACATCATTGTTGGAGTAAGTCGTCCGGGTTGTACAGTTTCCCTAAATGTGTGCCCTCCATGAATTTTCCCTATTCACACATGTTCTTTGCCTGTGTGCCCTTCTCCACTAGTGGTACCAGTGAGAGAGTCTATATCATGAGTCCAGGGAAGAGTCTGTTTTCTCATTACTTCATTGTTGATACTGTTTGATCACATATTTTGAATCTTGAACTAATGTGTCCTTTGGCTAAAGGTAAACACACCCTCGTGTGCTCTAGATCCGCAATCCCTATAACTCTGCTAAAGCCTTTTGAGGTCAGGCAAGGTACGAATCTTAATGCTGGAAAGAGGCAGCGTCGTATAGGGAAAAGAGTGGTGGAGTTGATAGTTGAGGAATCAGGGTTTGTATCTGAGTCTACCACTGCCTAGCTGAGGCTTTTTGGCAGGAAGGCTTTTCCCAGTCTCCCCTCTTCTAGTGCCTTCCCCGCTGAGATTACTTTCCATTTATATAATATAATATATATTACATTATTATATGTTATATATCTTGTACATACCAATTTTATATTATATTTTATATCATGTATTATTTACATAACACATATCCTATAATATACATCTTGTACATACCAATTTTATATTATAATAGTTCATATTATATTATCTCTTACTTATGTACTATATCATATATATCTTGTATACACCAATTTTATAGTATATTACATATTATTTATGTAATATTTTACATATGTCTATGTATTTTATACATATCAATTTGGGCAGCCAGGTGGCACAATGGATAGAGCACTGGGCCTGGAGTCAGGAAACCTCTTCGTGAGTTCAAATCTGACCTCAGACACTTTATTAGCTGCGTGACCTTGGGTGAGTCACTTACCCTGGTTTGCCCCAGTTTCCCTATCTGTAAAATGAGCTGGAGAAGGAAATGGCAAGCAACTGCAGTATCTTTACCAAGAAAACTCCATATGGGGTCACAAAGAGTTGGACTGAACAAAAATATACTGATTTAGCTCCATGTTGTCTTCTCCATTAGACTGTGAGCTCCTCGAGTCCGGGCATTGTTCTTGCCTTTCTCTGGGTCCCTAGAGTGTAGCACAGTGCCTGGCACAAATAAGTACTTAATAAATACTTGGTGACTGATTGACAAATCTCTTCCCCCTCTGGTCTATAATTTCCTTATCAATTAAAAGAGGGTTTTGGACAAGATGGTCTGTAAGGACCTTCCCTGTTCTTTCTATCATCACATCCATAGGAGGGGAGGTTGGGGTGGAAGGGATGAGACATATCCATTTCGACAAGCATTAATTAAGCAGCTACTGTGTGCTATGCACTGAGACTTACAGGAACAAAAATGGAATGATGGGATGCGCCCTCGGTTAAAAGCCGTGCCCTCCCAGGGGGAAAAAAGGAGTTTTATTGGACTTATCTGGATAATTTCTTCCATCACCATGTTTAAGCAGAAGCCAAGGATCATCACACCTCAGAGCTAGAGGGCTGTCTCTGGTCCAGCCCCCTTATTCTGCAGTGGGATCAGGGCCAAGGTAGTTTATCAAGAAAGCCATTCATCTCGGGCTCAGAAGCACCTTCCTGTGGTTTTCCATCAATGACATAAAGACATCTATGTCCCAGAGAGGAAGGAGAGCCCCGCTCCCTGACCTGTTTTTCTTATTGAATCCTTTATTTTAAACCATGATCCAATTATAAGCTCCCTTTGGGGTCTCAGTGTGAGACCTGGAGAGGAAAGGGCCCATCAATTGCCAACCCACAGACACAAATTGAACGCAGGAGATAACGTGGAGTAAAGTTCCCAATTAGCTGTCCCTGGCTGGCTGGCTTTTCTCACTCACGCCTCTTCCAGCATCCTCTTGACGCACAAACACCACCGATGTCAATAAAGCTTTTTCCTTGTTAGTTGGCATCAGAGAGAGCTCCTTGTGCAGATCGATCTGAGGAGCTCATTTGAAGTGACTGCTTAACCCTGAAGTGTCTGTCTCCTCCCCGGCCCTCCTGCCTCCAGGCTTTCCTCCTCTCCACTATCATTTACCTCCATTTGTATCCCCAGCTCTTAGCATAGCATCTGGTGCGTAGTAGGTGCTTAATACATTGCCTGACTGGCTGGGAGAAAGGGATGGTTAATAAGTCTGATGCTTTAACACTAATCAAACAGATCTTCACAGGTTACAATGAGACAAAATGAAATTTAATAACAATAACTGAAACACCTTGCACTTGGTTTAAAAAAGGCAAAAATACAAATAATTCTCCGAATCCAGGATGGGGGACAGTTGCTGTTTGTTTTTGTTTTTAGAGTAGATTACAAGTTCAGTGTAAGTCAATAGTATGGCTGGTATGTTTAAAAGGCCAGTTGAACATAGGTCCCATTAATTGAAGTAGAGGGGCCAGCATCATGGAGGTAACTGCCTCATTCTACTTGGCAGCAATTACCTGATAATAGAAGTATTATGTTCAGTCCCAAACAGTGGTTCTGAAAGTCTGTGGGCCTGATGAGTCGTGCGCCATGTTTTATGGTTCCTACCCTCGTCATCACACGTGCATGAATGAGTCTCCTGACTCCCTTAAGTGTGCCACTTTCTCATGGTAAATAATATCGTGCCATGAGCACAACAGACATTTTAATCATTATCAGAAAGACATTGACGGATTGGGTGCCCAGGACAGATGCTGAGGAGGTCAGAAAACCATACCGTAGGAGGAAGATTGAAAGGAGAGAAGAATGCTTGAACTGGAGAAGTGAAGAATGGGGATGGGTGGGGAGAGGAAGGGGGGAGGGTGCAGAATAGTGTTTGCGTGTCTAGAGGTTTGTCAGTGGGAGATTTGAGATTTGCCTTCTTAGGCTTGCTCCAAGAGCTCCAGAACTAGGCCGGGTCTAGTAGGACCCATCTCAGCTCAACGTAAAGGAGAATTTTCTGTCCAAAAAACAGAGCAGGATGCTGTTGGACATACAGAGCTCCCCGTCACTGGAGGCGTTTATGCAGCTGTTGGACAACCATGTATTAGGGCTAGTGAGGAAGATGGATTTGGGCACTTTTAAGGTTCTCCACAATTCAAAGACTGGAACCCCACAGGTCGCAGGGTCATAGAGTTAGAAGAGGATTTCAAGGATCATTGAGTCCAACCTCCACTGAGACCCAGGGAAATTAAGTGCTAGGCCCAGGCTCACACATCTGATAAGGATCTGGGGGGGGGCTGGGATTCAAACTTGATCTTCCTGATTCCAGGCCCAGGGCTCTATTCCTTGCATCAGATGTTACAGGGGGAAGGGCATTGAGGGATGGATGGAAGGGAAGAGTTTCCTCCAGTACTCTAGGTGACCAACAATAATAGTAATATAGCTAGCATTTATATAGAACTTTGGGCAGCTAGGTGGTGCAGGGGATAGAGTGCCTAGCCTGGAGTCAGGAAGACTTGAGTTCAAATCCAGCTTCAGACACTTCCTAGCTGTGTGACCCTGGGTGAGTCACTTAACCGTTTGCCTCAGTTTCCTCATCTATAAAATGAGCTGACGAAGGAAATAACAAACCACTCCAGCATCTTTGCTAAGAAAACCCCAAATGGGGTCATGAAGAGTCGGACACGGCTGGACACCAGAATAACATTCTGCAGTTTGCAAAGCTCTTTACATATCTTCACTCAACAACCCTGGGAGGTAGGTGCTCTTTTTATACCATCTTGAGTATAAGCAAACTGAGGCTGGGAGCTGTCCAGGGTCACACGTGTCTAGTGCCCCATCAGGATTTGCAGCACCTGTCTGCCTGTTCTTAAACATTTGTTACAGATAATTCTCAACGATAGAGAAAACCACAGCGACTGGTCCTGGGTTGCTTGTTCTGTTTTAGGACCGACAATAATAATGGCAGCTCACACTGATGGAAGCCTTTTGACCTTTGCAAAGCCCCGTGCATGTATTATGTGATCTGCACCCCACAAGGGCCTACTGTGAGGTCTGTGTTGTTGTTGGCCCTGTTTTAGAAATGAGGCTCAGAGGAGAACCTAGGATCATGGATATAAAAGCAGAAGGGACCTTAGAAGCCATCTTCACCGCCCCGGGGCTTGGGGAGATGAGGTGACTCGCCCAGAGCCACTCGACTCATTAGCTTAAGAGGCCAGACGTGAAAGCTCAGCTCATCAAGACATCAAGCCCAGCGCTCTCCCTACTTCCTCTCTAGCAGCCGGCCACAGGAACTGTCGCGTCTGGCCACAGAGTCATCCTGGCCATTGGGGACCATTGACCCAAGCTCTGAGCTGCTCACCCATCAGTGCGGAATCTGAGGGCATCAGAGCAGCAGGTGCCCAATGGTCAAAACAAACCCCAGATCCTGCTGGACTCACAGACCAGGAGAGCAAAGAGCTGAGTGAAGTCCTGGACAACCATGGGCCAAGCTCAGGGAAAGCAAGCAAAGCCTTTGGAGGGAGGGAAGGCAGGTTCTCTCTCTCTCTCTCTCTCTCTCTCTCTCTGTCTCCATATATATGTATATATGTGTATGTATGTTTGTGTGTGTGTATATATATATATATATATATATATTCTATCTTCCTTCCTTCCTTTGTTTCTTTTTTCTTTCTCTCTTCTTTCTTTCTTTCCTTCTTCCTTCCTTCCTTTTTTCTTTCTTTCTTTCTTTCCTTCTTTCTTCTTTCCTTCCTTTCTTCTTTCCTTCCTTTTCTTCCTTTCTTCCTTTATTCCTTTCTCCCTCCCTTCCTCCCTCCCACCTCCCCTTTCTTTCTTTTTTAGCAGAGGTCTCAAGGAGACCAAAAAACAAGTCTTGCCTGAATATGCTCATCTGAATAAATCTAGAGCCAAACTGATTTAGGTTTATGAAGATGGAGTAGAGCTGTTCCTGGGGTAGGGCAGATGCTGGCATCCCAGGAAGGAGTCACTGCAAAGCCATGGCCCAAACCCATCCTTAGGATGGATTGTTTTTCTTCAGAGTCATTTATGAAGGCATGGCGCCTGGAGACAGGCATGCATCTGTTTGGTCTCAGCATTCTGATGATCAACCCAGTGACAGAATAAAGGCACCCAATGGTAATTCATCTGCACCATGGTGATCTGGGCTGATTCTAGCCACTCTCTCATCTTGCCTTGGAGGCACTTTGCAAGTATACACCACCAGGGCTCAGAGATGACCTGGACGTCTCCAGGGTGAGGCTCAGGAGGGATTTACAGAATGGTGAATCTTTCCCATCTCCTGCCTTCCAACATTTGTATCCTCTGTGTGGTCAAGATGGTGGTTATATCTTTTTAAGAAAATAGTTCTAAAGAATGATAATTCCCAGTAATATTTGGGAGGCAACTGAGGGCTTATGCAAGTGTCTGTGTGGGCCAGAAGTGGTGGTAGACTCACAAGCTGTTGGCAACTTTGAGCCGGGCTAAGTGAATTCCCAGAGGCAGTTAATTCTAATGGAAGAACCATGAGTCAGGAATCTGACGCTTCTGGCCTTGGAAGAGATTGTGTAAGTGTTGCTTAACCACTCTGCTTCAATTTCTTCCATTTGTAAAGCGGGGATGATATGGTACAGCCCAGGAATTTTGTAAGAGTGGGCAGGCAATCCCCTCCCATCTCCTCAAAGACCAAACCCACCACTGAGATTCTCCAATACATGAGCTGCATGGAGATCATATCTAGGTAGTGGAGCCTAGAAGGGGCTTTCAACATCACCAAGTCCAACACCTTCACTTGACTAATGAGGAAACTGAGGCCCATATGGGTTGAGTGACCTGCCCATGGTTACACCCCTCCAAAGTATCTGAGGCTGGATTCGAATCCACATCTTCCTGATTTCAAGTCTAGAACACTATTTGCTCTGCCATGCCATCCCTCATGGTCTTTGGAGGCTGTTTTAGTAGAGCACAACTCTGAAAGACCCTCCCAGTGCAGAAATGCTTCTGATATGGACCCACAAGAGGTTTTTTCATATTTTATTATTTAATATTTTAGTTTTCAACATTGATTTCCACAAGATTTTGAGTTACAAAATTTCTCCCCATTTCTACCCTCCCCCTCCCACTCCAAGATGGCATATATTCTGATTGCCCCATTCCCCAGTCAGCCCTCCCTTCTGTCACCCCACTCCCCTCCCCATCCCCCTTCCCCTTACTTTCTTGTAGGGCAGGATAGATTTCTATGCCCCATTACGTATATATCTTGATTCCCAGTTGCATGCAAAACCAATTTTTTTTTTGTGCATCTGCTTTTAAAACTTTGAGCTCCAAATTCTCTCCCTTCTTCCCTTCCCACCCACCCTCCCTAAGAAGGCAAGCAATTTGACATAGGCCACACATGTATCATTACGCAAAACACTTCCACAATAATCATGTTGTGAAAGACTAACTATATTTCCCTCCATCCTATCCTGTCCCCCTTTATTCAATTTTCTCCCTTGACCCTGTCCCTTTTCAAAAGTGTTTGCTTTTTATTACCTCCTCCCTCTATCTGCCCTCCCTTCTATCATCCTCCCTTTTTTATCCCCTACCCCTTACTTTACAGTGGAGTAATATACTCAATTGAGTGTGTATGTTATTCCCTCCTCAAGTCATATCCGATGAGAGCAAGATTCACTCATTCCCCCTCACCTGCCCCCTCTTCCCTTCCAACAGAACTGCTTTTTCTTGCCACTTTTATGTGAGATAATTTACCCCATTCTATCTCTACCTTTCTCCTTCTCTCAATATATTCCTCTCTCACCCCTTAATTTTATTTTTTTTAGATATCATCCCTTCATATTCAACTCACCCTGTTCCCTCTATCTATATATATGTATATTCCCTTCAACTACCCTAATACTGAGAAAGGTCTCATGAATTACACACACCATCTTTCCATGTAGGAATGTAAACAAAACAGTTCAACTTTAGTAAGTCCCTTATGATTTCTCTTTCTTGTTTACCTTTTCATTCTTCTCTTGATTCTTGTACTTGAAAGTCAAATTTTCTATTAAGCTGTGGTCTTTTCATTGAGAAAGCTTGAAGGTCTTCTATTTTATTGAAAATCCATATTTTGCCTTGGAGCATTATACTCAATTTTGCTGGGTAGGTGATTCTTGATTTTAATCCTAGCTCCTTTGACCTCTGGAATATCATATTCCAAGCCCTTTGATCCCTTAATATAGAAGCTGCTAGATCTTATATTATTCTGATTGTGTTTCCACAATACTCAAATTGTTTCTTTCTAGCTGTTTGCAGTATTTTCTCCTTGACTTGGGAACTCTGGAATTTGGCAACAATATTCCTAGGAGTTTTCTCTTTGGGATCTTTTTCAAGAGGTGGATTCTTTCAATTTCTATTTTACCTCTGGTTCTAGAATATCAGGGCAGTTCTCCTTGATAATTTCTTGACAGATGCTGTCTAGGCTGTTTTTTTTGATCATGGCTTTTGGGTAGTCCAATAATTTCTAAATTATCTCTCCTGGATCTATTCTCCAGGTCGGTGGTTTTTCCAATGAGATATTTCACATTGTCTTCCATTTTTTCATTCCTTTGGTTCTGTTTTATAATATCTTGATTTCTCATAAAGTCACTAGCTTCCACTTGCTCCAGTCTAATTTTTAAAGTAGTATTTTCTTCAGTGGTCTTTTGGACCTCCTTTTCCACTTGGCTAATTCTGCCTTTCAAGGCATTCTTCTCCTCATTGCCTTTTTGGAGCTCTTTTGACACTTGGATTAGTCTATTCTTTAAGGTGTTATTTTCTTCAGTATTTTTTGGGGGTCTCCTTTAGCAAGTTGTTGACTTGTTTTTCATGGTTTTCTGGCATCACTCTCATTTCTCTTCCCAGTTTTTCCTCTACTTCTTTTACTTACCTTTCCAAATGCTTTTTGAGTTCTTCCATGGCCTGAACCCAATTCGTATCTTTCTTGGAGACTTTTGATGTAGGCTCTTTGACTTTGTTGACTTCTTCTGGCTGTATGATTTCATCTTCTTTGTCACCAAAAAAGGAATCTAGAGTTTGAGTTTGAGTCTGAGTTTATTTTCACTGCCTGTTCATGTTCCCAGCCAACTACTTGACCCTTGAGCTTTTTGTCAGGATTTGACTGCTTGTAAAGTACAGAGCACTTTGTCCCAAGCTTTAGGGTCCAAGCACTGCTGTTTTCAGAGCTAATTCTACTCCACTGTCACCCCAGGCTCTGTCACCACAGCGCTCCTCCTCCCCCAAGAACCGCCAACCAGGACCGCAGTACAGGTCCAAGCAGAGCACAGCAAGAGAATCTGTCTTTGTGCCCACAAAGCACTCCTTGCACCCCTGCTCTGACCCACTGCTAGATTCCTCCCACCGTGTGAGACAGGGACTCAGGAAGCAGCTGATGCTGGAGTTCTGGAAGCAGCCTCAGGAGCTTCCTGCTGCTGCCACTGCCACCACTGCACGACCTCCTCCACCCCTAGAGCTGGCGGCTGGACCACTCTGGACTCAATTCCACAGTTTCCCCCTAACCTGCTCTTTGGCATTTGTGGGTTGAGAAGTCTGGTAACTGCCACAGCTCACTGTTTCATGACCCCAACGCCTCTTCTGGCTGGCTGACTCTGGGTCTGATCTGTCCTCGTGTGGCTCATGCTGGGCTGCCCTCTGCTCTCAGCACCATGTGATAGACCCTTCCCAGTGACCATCCAGGCTCTCCTGGGCTGGAGATCTGTTTTTCTCTGCTATTTTGTGAGTTCTGCAGCTCTAGAATTTGTTCAGAGCCATCTTTTACAGGTGTTTAGAGGGATTTGGAGGGGGCGGAGCTTAAGCAAGTCCCTGCTTTCCTGCTACCATTTTGGCTCTGCCCGCCCCCCCCACCAAGATTCTATAGTCTGAGTTTGAGTCTGAATCCTTTCGCGCTGCCTGGACATGTTCCCAGCCAACTACTTGACCCTTGAACTTTTTATCAGGGTATGACTACTTGTAGAGTAGAGAGTACTTTGTTCTAAGCTTTAGGGGCTGCTGTTGTTTTCAGAGCTACTTCTACTCCATCATCAGCACAAGCTCTGCCACAGCAGTGCTCCTCCTCCCCCAAGAACTGCCAACCAGGACCAAGACACAGATCCAAACAGGGCACAGCAAGAGAACCTGTCTCTGTGCCTGCAAAGTGCTCCTTGCACTTCCACTCTGATCTGCCGCTTGATTCCTCCCACTGTGTGAGCCAGGGACTCTGGAAGCAGCCGCAGGAGTTTCCTGCTGCTATCGCCCTACCTCCATTACCCCCAGGGCTGAGGCCAGACCACTCTCACCCAGATCAAGCAGTTTTCCCACTAATCTGCTCAGGGGTCTTTGGCATTTGTGGGTTGAGAAGCCTGGTAACTGCCACAGCTCAATGATTCATGGCCCTACGGTCTGCTCTGCCCAACTCCTGGTCTGGTTGGCCCTGGCAGGGCCCATGCTGGGCTCTGCTCCGCTCCCAGCACCGTGCCATAGACCCTTCCCAGCAACCATCCAGGCTGTCCTGGGCTGGAGCTTCTCTCTGCTATTTTGTGGGTTCCGCAGCTCTAGAATTTGTTGAAAGCCATTTTTACATGTATTTGGAGGGATTTGGGGGAGATCTTAAGCAAGTCCCTGCTTTCCAGCCACCATCTTGGTTCTGTGCCCTGCCCCCCCGCCACAAGAGGTTTGTTGTCTGAAAACCAGCCAAGCTAAATTTAGCAAGGCTCTTCCTTAGGTTGACTGTCATCAGAGTGACTTAAAGACCTCAACTTAGAGTCATTGAGAACTTCATAAACAGGAGAAGTTGTTATTCAATTGTGTCTGACTCTCTGCGACTCCATTGGGGGTTTTCTTGGCAGAGATACTGGAGTGCCATTTCCTTCTCCAGTTCATTTTACAGATGAGGAAACTGAGGCAAGCAGGGTGAAGTGACTTGCCCAGGGTCACACAGCTAGAAAATGTCTGAGGTTAGATTCTAACTCATGAGCATTCCTGATTCTAAACCCAGTGCTCTGTGGTGCCACCTAACTGCCCTCGATAGCGGGAGTACCCATACTAATGAAAGTACAAGAAAATTGGAAATTAGAAAATTGGAAAATCCTTGGAGAATTGAAGTGTAGGGAGGATGATGAGTTTGGTGCTGGCAGAAAGGCAGGACAGAATTCACTGGCCCCACCTTGACCCTTCAGGTTTGCTAAGTGAAGTTTCTAGAGAGTGATTTCCATAGCATGACCAGGGTTGGAGTGGAAAGGAATATTCTTACTCTAACAATAGATTGATTCAAACAGTGGCAGCTGCTGCAGAAAAAAAAAATAAGTTAAAAGAGACAGTGCCTAAGGCAGAGGTTCTTAACCTGACTTACCTAAACTTAAAAAAAAATTTGATAACTATATTTCCATATCATTAATTTTCTTTGTAACATTACATATGTTATTTTATGCACTACAAATACACTATTCAGGGAAGAGATTCTTTGGTTTCACTGGACACTGTCAAAGAGGTCCATTAGGCAAGAGAGGTTAAAAAGCTTTGGCCTAAGGGGTGCTCCAGCTGGCTGGCTATGTGGTCATACTGTAGGTCTGAATCACAAAAGAAGTGAGGTTCCTCCCCTTGGAGCTATGAGCTAAAAGTTCTGTGAGACCACTCCCTGGTTGAGGGAAAAGGCTTCAAAGTAGCTACAGTTTCATGGAGGAAGAGAACAGGGCAGAAGCAGAAAATCAGCAGCGATAAATAGCCCAGACACCACCAGCAGCTGGCAGTACAAGGGAGAGAACAGACCACCAGAAAAGCCCAGGAGCATTCAGCAGCAGAAAAAGTAAATGGAAGCCTGAATGATATCACCAGACTCCGGATGGTACCCGCGCTTCTTCAGGAAAATGAGCCACAGTGTTAGAGGTAGAGAATTGGTCTAATGAGAAGGCTGCCCTGGGAGTGTGAATTGCCTTATCTATGAACGTCCCCCGGCTACCACTGTTTCCTCTCCCATGTACCATCCTAGTCAGACATATTCCCTCTTCACAACTGTACCCTAGCTATATACGCCACCTAAGAATCAATACTGTGGCAGGCTGTGAAAGAATATATTGTATGAGAGGAGTTTTCCTTCTCATTTCCTTTTCTATGGTGTTTAATTAAATGTCTTCTCTCTACAGTAGATTGTCCTCGAAGTGGTCAAGTAAAGGAAATCTCAGCTGGGGCTTTCGGAGAGCTTTGGTTTGGGGTAGATGCTGAGCAGGTGTGAGGCTCAGATGAAGTATGGATGTAAAGCACTTTGCATCTTAGATATATAAATGTTAGTTATCATTTTTATTATTACTAGCCTATCCAGTCTGGGAATGACATCTCTGCCTTTCTTTTGAACACCAGGGACATTTAGAAAGCAATACAGGGGTATTAAGGTAAATGGTACAGGTAAGGTAAAAACAAAGGGGGGTGTATGCAAAAACACTTTTAGGCTTAATTTGCCTTATCAACACTTTCTTGAGTCTAGACAATCAACAACACAATAAAAGAGTCCTGATTTCTGAGATACAGATACATTGAATTTTTTTTTTGGAGGCAATCAGGGTTAAATGACTCGCCCGGGGTCACACAGCTAGTGAGTGTCTGAGGCTGGATTTGAACTCAGGAAGATGAATCTTCTTGATTTCAAGTCCAGTGCTCTATGCACTATGGCGCCACCTAGCTGCTCTAATAATACAACACAGATAATGTTAATTTGTGGTTTTCTAAGTCCCTAGCCTGCAGGGATCATTTTTATTTGCCTTTGATAACAATGGTAAAGGAGACTCTAGCTGAGGAAACCCCCTTTACCAACACAGATTTGCAATTTAGAATTGCCTGGGGGCACTGAGAGACTTGTGGGGGTCACCAGAGCCATTGCATGTCACAGGAGGGAACTGGAGCTACATCTTCCTTTCTCCAAGGCCAGCTCTTTATCCACTCCCTCCCACTGCTTCTCTGGGGAAGCGACTTAAAAAACTGGTGGAAGTCATGGCTTCTCCCCTCAGGAACAGACAAGCTTTGGGGGGTACATATCTGCAGCAACCATATATTGGAACCAAAATCATGACACATGGTCTGATAAAGAAAAAACATTTTCAGAGTTCTGCAAATAGTATACTTCTTTTTTTCTTGAATCCAGGAATGTGCTGTTAAATGTTTAACAACTGATTCTCTGGGGGAAAGTGTACTGGACAGACTTTTAAGTTTAACTTGGATAACTAACATTTTCTCCATCACTTCTTAACTCCAGACAATCAACAAAACAATACATTGAGCCCTAATTTGACTTCCAGGGTGTAAATGCTCACACTGAAAATTTAATAGTCAGCGCTCTGATGAATCAATGCTACCTGTAGCACTCACCTGCTTGAATTCTATACAACTCAGTGGCTAGATTAAAAAAAATTTAGTTTTTTTTATTCCAAATTTTATGAACACCAAATAATACAAGCATTTCTATATGCAAAGAAAAAGAAGCTTGTACATTAATGAAACCACAAATCTTTACTATGTTTAGCTTGCTTTTCCTCATAACTGCATAATAAATCCCACATGGAACTTGCAAAGTTTTCCTACTTGTCTGTGTTTTCTTCTGGCTATGCTGTTTCTCTTCTATGCATTTAAAAGAAATCCTCAATTTCATACTCTACTTTTTAGGTCTTTTTTTTTGTTGTTGCTGCAATTCTATTGACAGCACACACACACACACACACACACACACACACACACACACACACCTTTCAAGCTCTGCTTCAATTGATAAAAAACAAAACAAAATTCTTGATATATTTATATATCTTTATATTTATCTGTAAATATTATATTTATCTAGAAATATCCATATACATATATGGTCAAACAAAACAAATCCCTGAATTGGCTGTGTCCGAAAATGTATTTTTCATTTTGTACTTTAAGTTCATCATCTCTCTGTCAGGTGGTGAATAGCATGATTCATCAAGGGTCATTATGATTGGCCATTGCATTGTTTAGAATTCTAATGTCCTTCAAAATTGCATTTTGTTACCATTTTGTAATTGTCTAAATTGTCCTCCTGGTTCTGCTCATTTCACTTTGCATTGGCTCATAAAAGTCTTCTGAGGTTTCTCTGAAACTATTTCTTTCATTAGTTATGATAACAAGATACAATACTATCCCATTGCATCCATGTACCATAGTTTGTTCATCTACTCCCTAATTGATGGGCATGCCTGCCAAGGCCATTCTCAATCTGCAACACCATACTGCCTCTCAATATAAGAGAGTGTATAGGTAACTATATAGTATGTATCAAAAATATTTTTCATGCAGGGTTATTTTTCCAAGATCAGGACAATTAATTACTACTGTTTTGCTCCCAAATTTTCTTCATCTACACCCAACCTTGTCTTAGGATTTTCTTTCACAGGGCTTCTGGCATAGCAGAAAGTGCGCTAAATCTAAGTTCTCCTTCTGCCTCTTACTACTTGTATTACCTTCGGGAAGCCACTTCACTGCCTTGGGCCTCATTTTCCCCCTTTGTCAAATGAGAGGGTTGGATTGGATGAACTTCCACCTCTAAGTTAATGATCCCATCATTTATGGGTTCAATGAGCATGTTTTCAAGCCCTCTGCTGTTCTGTGGCCTGATTAATTTGTGAAATTCTCCATCAGAATCTCTTTTGGAGAATGCTGGGAGCCCACTAGTTACTCATTCTTGAGTGATGGGGCTTAAGGATGGCCGTCTGTTGGGTACAAATCCAAGGAAAGAAAGGGCCAGATGTCCTTAAGCTTCCCTTAAGCAGCTTGTATTGCAAGGAAAGACCTGCTTCCCTGAATTTCTCAGGGGCAGAGGAAAATTAAAAGTGTGTATTTGGAGTGGGGAGGGGGTGGGAAGGATGGGCAGGGCAGAGGGGAGAGGAGGCTGGGGCAAAGGGTGGAGATCAGAGCCCCTTTCTAGCTCTACAACAGGTATTTTAAACATTTGTTTTTATGTCATGGACCCCCTTGGCAATCTGGTGAAGCCAGTGTGTGTGTGTGTGTGTGTGTGTGCGCGTGTGTGTAGAGGAATCATTTACAATAGTGATCAGAGGAAAAATTTATTTAAAAAGAGGAAGGTGACTGAAGGAGCAACAGGGGAAAGAAAAGGGAAAAACTGAGTGGCATCAGTCCAGGGCAGGAGAAGGAGGGCTGGGCTGAGTCAGGAGACCTAGCTTCAGAAATACCACAGTAAGAATCATGAGTAACTCACATTCACGGAGTCCATGGAGGATGGAGCCACGTGACTGTCCTGGAGATCGAGGCTTCTTATTCCCAGCTCACAGCTGAGAAAGTTGAGGTGGCAAGAGAGAAAGTGACTTGGCCAGGGTCACGCAGATAGAAAAGATCTGGAACTTTATTTTTCTTGCTTTTTTTGGTAACATGGTTAACATGGAAATATATTTTGCGTGACTTCACATATATAATGGGTATCATATTGCTTGCCTCCTCAATGAGTGGGGGAGAGAATTTTTGGAACTCAAAAATGTTTTTAATTAATGTTATTAATAAATGAATTATAAATAATTTTGAAGCAAAGAAGATGGCTTAGAAGAGATTCTTAGATTTACCTGACCTCAAGCCTACTGCTCTGACACTCACTATCTCTGTGGATTTGCGTAGGTGACTTCGCCTCTATTCAGAATGTCTTTATTTCTAAATTATAATAAATAAAGGTTTAGACTAGCTCAGCCCTAAGGGTCTGGTCCAGCTCTAATATGCTGGAGTTCTCAGATCGAGAATCCCCAGTCAGGTTTGAGAGTTCAGAGAGGCAAAAGGCAACCCTGCAGGAGCTGCCCACCCCAGGGGGATGAGGGGCCTTTGCCTCCCAACCACAGACTCAGAGAAAAGGGAAGAAGTGAGAAGTGAAACAACAGGAAGTTTAAAGAGAGATAACATAAGGTGGGGGAGTGGAAGGGGAGGAGGAAGGAGACTTTAAATAATCCCAAGGACTAGGTGCAAATGAGGGCTGAGGAAACATTGGCTGTCCATCCCTGTTAGCATAATTAAGGTCCAGACAACCGAAAAGTGCAGTCCTTGCCAGCAATGAAATCAACGTGTTACCCCCTCCTTCTCTGCAGAGTTAAAGGGCCTGTGAGTTGGAACTAACTGCATATAATGGTAGACTTTTTGAAAAAATGTTCATTAGTTTTACTCGACTTTTTTTTTCTCTAATTTTTCATTATAGAAGAGGACACTCTGGGGGGAGCTGGCCCATCTTTAGCTGTTAGAAAATGTAGATGTCAGAAAACAAGACATCAATAAACAATTTACTTTTAAAAGTGTTTAAAAAAAACAGTGAGCTAACCATATATATGTATATTTTAAAGAACTTAGTCACAGTACCAGGAGAGAGGAAATCAACCAAAAAGGAAAGGAATTGGTCCTTTCCTTTGGCAATCCCAGAATTTTCCCCCAAATTAAACTAATTCAATTTGACTCAATCCAATTCAACAAGCATTTGTTGAGTGCCTACTGTGTGCTACACCCTGTACTAGGTTGTGGGACCAAAGAAAAAGATAAAATCATCTCTTCCTTTAAAGAGGTGACATTCTGGGGGCATTGATAATGTGTACAGGAATATAGAAAATATGAACATGGTTACCGTATTTCACCGTATAATTGTTGCAGATTTTATGCCAATTTGGGGGCAAAAAAGTGGGGTGTGACCATTATGTGAAGCTTTAAAAATTGTGCCGGTATTACTTAAAAATCATTTATTACTAAACTGGCTTTGGGGCAAGATTAGGAAGCACAGAATACTCATGAATATACATTAAAAGTGAATACTGAGCCTGTGCCCATGACTCACAATGCACAAGAGATAAATGTGTATCCGTATGCCACTGCTGCATACATTGCTGCTCTGTTTACCTTTTAAGCAGCATGATGAACAGAATGATACCATTCCACGTTTACATGTTGAAAGGTTATAAACCAATTTTTGGATAGAAAAAAAACACAGTGTGCGATGATTATGCTGTGGTGACAATTATGCTGTGGTGACTATTATGCAGTGAAGTAGGGTATTTCAACAAGTGTGGAGAAGAGCTCCGATTCTTTGGCGTGTCAGGCAAGGCCTCCTTCCTTTGGGAAATGGTAGTAGATCTATGCCTTGAAGGAAGTGAGAGATCCTATGAGGCAGAGAGACAGAACATTCCAGGCCTCTGCAAAGAGAACACTGGGAGATGAAATGCAGTGTAGGGGGCAGAGGTCCCTAAACTTTCTCAGTCATGGTGTGTAATGTCTTTTTTTAAGGTGCCTTTAGGCCAAAAGAAATGCCTAATGGCTCCATTTATTAAGCAGTTAGGTGCAAATAACTTAACAAGTATTTATGTCCTAATAACCTAGTAGTTATTTGAAAAAAATAATGCACATAAATTCAAAGAAGAAACATTTTAAATTCATTCTTAAATAACTATAATTACTCGCTAATGGAATGTGTTCTTCTGTTGGGCACTGCACAGCTTTTTCAAACCTTGGAATTAGATCGGACATTACTAGCCATATTTCCTGTTGCACATTGATTTTCCTGAGATATTTATAGCAATCCCAGAAGACCCAGCTTTGCAAAGATATGACCTGAGCCGGCCTCAGAAGGCAGGTGTGATTTGTGGCCATCCCGGCAGGTTTCGTTAGGGTGGAAGGAATTTTTTTTGTTACCTTTTTCTTCCCGTTACCTGCCATTAGATGCTCTGACCCTCTCTGTGTATCTGTGACATGAAGAAATTCAGCCCAGCGCCAAAGGTCATTGGCCTTTCTCAGCCCAAACCTGTGCTGGGACAGGCTGGAGAACAGCTGGAGTCCCTGGACTGGCCCTGGAGTCATCAAGATCTAGGCCTCACTCCTGGGTTTGGACAATGAGACAGCTTAGATGACATCTAAATTGCCTGCTAGCACTGAGTTCTGTGAGTTCATCTGATCCTGAGATCAGATAGCTTCATTCTCCTCTTCTGATGGCATTCTGTTTATCTGTGGTCTTGTTGAAACATCCTGACCAATCTTATAAACTACAGGAGGAGAAAATCATGTCCTATTTATCTTTGTCACTAACCCAGCACCTGGGACAGTGCATTGCACAGAGTAAGCCCTACTACATGTGTGTTTTATGGACCATCCTCTTCTTTCTCCAAAAAGAAAGTTGCAAAATCTCCTTCTCTATAGAAGGCCCAAACTCTCAAACTTGGGATCCCCCATAAGGCAACCCCTCAAAGCTCTCCCCAGAAAATCTTTTTTTTTTCTGGTCAGAAGACTTGTTTCTAGCCTCACATGGCATAGGAAATTAAACATCTCTCCTCTTTCACAGAAACACCAAATTTGGTTTCTCCATCACTTTCTTAAGTCTAGAAAATAAACAAAATAATAAATCAAGTCCTGATTTGTCGTCCTTGTTAATTTCCAATGTTCACCATGAAAATTTAACAATCTACTTGCAGGCCAGGTTAAAGCAGGCTCCACACATCCCTGCTGCTCTTGTGTGTCTGCTTTTAAACCATGTGCTTCTGTAGGAAATCTATCTGTGATCCCAGATGCTCCAATCTTTTTAGCTGAGAAAGTCCCCTTTCACACCTCGAGTTTCTCACCTGTGCTCCAAAGCTGTGAAGGAAGATATGGAACTTCTGTAGACTCCTCCCCCAAAGTTGCCATCCCAATTTGGGGGCCGGAGGGGGAGGAGACTGTACATGGTTACAGGTTTCCCTAACATCCCCCCCTTCCCTTCTACCCAGTGCCAATCCACATTGTCTTCTCAAAGACCAAGAGGGAGTGACCAGATTGGGCAGCTCCGTTTTATATACAGGGAGCCGGCATCTCCTCCAACAATGGCCCCTCCTCCTGGTTCTCAATTAGCCAATCAGAAGAAGTTCCAGCCAATCCCCCCCTGTTGGTTTCCACTCAGAGCACAGCTCTCTCCAGCTTCTTGCTTCTCCACTCAAAATGTCCTCACTGTTCTTAGAACTTTTTTCGGAGGAACAATTTTAGTCACTTACTATCTTGACACGGCACTTTTCTTCTCTGGACCTCAGTTTCCTCACCTGTAGATTGAGCGGGGTGGAGGATGGGGTGGATGCTCTATGACAGTCCTAAATTCGTGAGCCTATAAACTCTGAAGGGGTTGAACAGCATTTCGGATGAATAGATGAACGTGCTATATTGGTTATATTAATTAATATTCTATAAGGGATCGTTGTCAGCTCCTCACTGATCTCTATCACTGGGGACAAACTTCAGGGACATTTGCTGCTGGGGACTCTGACACCAGCTCCAATGAATGCTGCGATCGATGCTAGTGGGAATTCCCTATCTTCCAAAATTTCCAAGTTGACAAGTGCTTCGTGAAGTTTGACAGAACAACTGAGTCCTCAGGCAGGACATTTAAATGCTTGGAAGTGTCAATGGCAAAAATTTAGTAGCATCAGGTTAAGGAGAAAAGAAGAAAGTGATTGATACTAAGAAGGATCTGGGGCTGAGGCAGGCAGTTACGGCCACTTAATGCCCCGGCATTGCAAGTGTTTCCATGGAATTCAAATGTGATCCCCCCGTGCAAATTCCATTCAGATGTAACCTTTATTAAGAGACCATCAGCAATAAAAAATTCCTATGGAAGAATCAATGGACTATGAGAAAAGGAATCCTTTGTCACATAGAACTAGTAAGGTATTTGTTCAGTGGGCTTCACACAAAGAAGGACTTCCTGAAGGCTTAGAGGAAAAGGAAACATATTTGCCTTCTGCAGCATGTTACTCAACTGCACTCCGCAAACAATTATTAAACACCTGCTGTGTACAAATTACTGTGCCCTAGTGCTAGAGATGCCAATATGAAAAAATGACACGTAGCTCCTGCCCTCAAGGAACTTACAGTCTTCAAGTGCATTTGTAGACAGCTTTGAGCTCCGCATTTATGTACATTCTCTCCCTTGAGCTAATGAGCCCACCATCATGCAAGTCTAGCTTGAAATCTGGATTCTTTTCTTTTTGCTAGCAAGTCAGAGGGTGAGATCGTAGATTTAGATTTGGAAGAGACATTGGACATCAAATCCAATCCCCTCTTTTTTATTTTTAGATGGGGAAACTGAAGTACCAAGTGGTATGGGGTCTCACAGCTAGTGTCTAAAGCAAAATTTGAACTTGGGTCTTCCTAACTCTAAGTCTAACGCTGTATTTATTATGTTCCAGATAAGACTTAATGTTTTACCTTTACTGAGGGGAGCTGCATTTTCGACAAAGTAATGCATCTTTAATTGTGGAATTTAAGCATCAGTCAGGGGATGAGAGGTATTTGGAAGGGGAGGAGGAGAAGCAAAATAAAAAAGGTTTTCAGGTTTGATACCAGAGCTTTCTTGTCTAACTCAAGTCCTGATAACTGGGATGAGGGGAAGGGCAGCATCTACCAAGGACAGGAATAAATTTAGGGAAAGAAGATCCTTAGGTGGGCAGAGTCTGAATACTTGAGGAAGCTTCAGCTGGTGAGTCTGAGGGTACGTGAGAACACACCACACACACACACACACACACACACACATCTGGAATGGAGGGTTGGGGTTGGTTGGTGGGCTGGCCTGCCACAAACCTGTTTCCTAGTTGCTGCTGAGTGTGCCGCTGCTGAAGGCCCATTCCCCAACTTCTGGGATCTGGCTGTTCCAGCTTGCTGGGGCCTGGCCACATGGCCATGCTTAATTACACCCAGGACCAGGGCAGTTGCTGCCAGTTGTCCTGCCTGGCAAATTATTCACAGGCTGAGAGGAGCTAAATCTCATTATCAGCACCAGAGCAGACAGCCGGCAGAGCAGCAGCAGGGGGCCAGCTTCCCTCACTCCCTGCCTCCCCCAATGAAACTAGGCCATGGTGTCCTTCAGGCCGTAATGAGAACCACCACTGAGAGGATTGTCAAGCCCAATACCCAGAGAAACGAGGCCTGACAGTTGGGGAAACGGGGGATAAGAGCAGCAGCTGAACCAATTACTGCCCTCAGCTTTATTTTTCTCCATATTCGGTTTGCATTGACTTAAGTGACCCCAGGCCACGAGCACTCTCTAATTTCGAGCTGTTATCACAATTCCATTTTTGCATTTTTGTCTTTAGGACGAGTTTCTCCTTTGTTCCAAGGGTTTTAATGACAAAAATGTTTCATTTAGCACACATTTTCCTGCCCTAAGCAGGCCGAAGTTCTAGTCCAGGGGTTTTTAACCTTTTTTTGTACCATGGATGTCTATGGCAGTCTTTTAAAGACTAGAGACTCGTTTTAGAATAATGTTTTTAATTCCATAAAATAAAATATAGAATATTACAAAAGAAACCAATTATATTGAGATACAATTAACAAAATACCTATTTTTTTAAGTTCACATACCCCCAAGAACCCTTTAGCTAGTCTCAATAGCAAAGATAACCACATCTGTGTGTGTGTGTGTGTGTGTGTGTGTGTGTGTGTGTGTGTGTGTGTGTACAGCTTTCTCCCCATCAAGCTGTTCCTTCCCTATGTTTTAATCCCCATTCATAGCCTTTGCTAAAAAGGGAAGGTGTTGTTATTCAGCTTCTTTCTGAAATGCTCAAGGGGGCAATTGGGTATTGACTGTTCAGGCTCTTGCTGCCAGGGTGGTGGCTCTCTGCCAAGGCCCCTGCCTAGAACCACGAAGAACCTGGCTCTGAGAAACAGAGCCTGCACACAGGGCCAACGGGAATCAATAAAGCCAGCCTGCAATTACCTCAGGGAGTGGGTGACGGAGATAACAGAAATCCGCAGCAAAGCCAACAACCACAATCCAGCCAGGGCTGCTTTCTTCTGCACCCACAAAGCCTTTGGACAGGAGCTAACACCTAACCAAAGGGACTATTCCAGAAGCTCCTCTTCTTCCTCCTTTTCACTCCTCTTCCCACCTACTCCACCCCCCTCCCCATTCAACTTAATCATGAGTTGACTATATGTTTCTGAGTAAAACTGATGCTTTTTCCCTAAGCCAATTTTTTGAAAAAATTGGTTTTTATAATTATAACAACACTTTCCAGAAGTGTAAATAATGGATGGATGAATAAAAAGGAACAGAGATAGAGAGACAGAGAAGAGGGAATAAATAGATGAAAGAAAGGGAGAAAAAGAAAAGAGAGAGATGAGAGATAGAGACAAAGATAGGTAGAAAGATAGGAAGATAGATGGATAGTTAGATAGACAGATAGACAGACAGACAGATAGACAGATGGATGGATAGTTAGACAGACAGATAGAGAGATAGATAGATGGATGGATAGTCAGACAGATAGACAAACAGACACAGACAGACAGAAAGATAGATGGATGGATGGATGGGTGGGTGGGTGAATGGATGGATGGATAGACAGATAGATAGACAGATAGATAGATAGATAATTTATTAGGACCTCCTTATGTGCCAGGTGTTGGCACAAGCCAGCAAGACAGTTCTTACCCTCAAGGAGGAAACATTCTAATGAGGGACAGGGGGAAGACCACACAAAAAAACAGGAGCTGAAAAATCAGGGGAGGAAGTGTGTGAGGAGAGAAGTGTGCCCTCATAGGAGCAATGCAACAGATGAGGAAGAGTTCAGAGACAGAGTCGATGTGTCATTGAAATGGAGCATGGCTTGAAGACCTGAGTTCAAATCTAGCCACAGTCACAGCTTAGCCTCTGTTTGCCTCAATTTCCTCAACTGTGTAATGGGAATGATAAGATCATCACACCTGGCAGGGTGGTTGTTAGGATAAAATGAGATGATATTTGTAAAACACTTAGAACAGCACCCGGCACATAGTAGGTCTTACATAATATAAATGCTAGTTCCCTTCCCTTCTCTTCCCCAATCAGAAGAGGGTTTCAAGGACAGGTTTCTCCAGGCTGGTTATGTGTCTGTAGAAATAATCCAGGTGTGCATTCATGTGAAAAAGATATGAAAATTATCTTAAAAGAGTTTCAGTGCCCTGAAAGCTCAAAATAGTCACCGATATGATATACCAGCCAAGAAAGGTCATGTGATCTTAGGTGATGTTAAAGAGCCCTGGCACCATAGTTAGAGGATCCAGGTTCAAATACCACCCCGGCACTTACTACTCGTTCTATGCTGTCATTTCTCTTCCCTGAGTTTTCATTATCTTTCTTTATCTGTAAAATGAGGAGGTCAGACCAGTCAGCCTCTCAGGCCTCTCAGCTCTAGGTCTCTGATCCTATAATATGGCCCAATGTCTGCAATGGAAGAGGAGGCAGCCCTACTGCTCTCTTGCCTGGGTGAACAGCATCCTCTGGGGTGTGGGGAGTAGTGCTGTGTGCTCCATTTCAACTCGTGGAGGGAGAGTAGAACCAGGAGCAGCCTTGAGCTCATGCCTGTTCTTGATTGGCTGAAGAAGCTGCAGACGATAAAATGTAGAGGACTTTCCAGTATTCCAATGGCAACCACCGTTAAATAGGGACCATTCTTATTCTGCCTGGCCTATCCTAGAGAACAGGCGAAAGCTGAAGAGGGGCAGGCTCACTGAGGCTTGACGTAGAGCTGTCCAGCATTTAAACAGCTGCCTCCGGAAGGACAGCATTGCCCTTCGCTGGTAGTCTACGAAGTAAAAGCCGGGGGACCCTTTGTCAAGGAGGTTGCTGCAAGAATCCTTCTTCAGACATGGGTTGGGCTAGTGGACTTGGATGGTTTCTGATATCCCTTCCAACTCGGAGATTCTGTGACTCTGTGACCTCTGGGACAAACCTTAACTGACCAAAACCATAGCATGTCATGTACAAAGATAACATGGAGGCTGAAAGGTGGGAAGGACTGTTTCAATTTCCTCTCATTTCAGTCATGAACAAACACATCATCACCAACAACACAGGCAATACTTTGATGTTTTAATAAATCCAATTAAATAAAGTGCACCAAGACTTTTGGAACATGCTGTATATGACCTCGGAGATAGTAGGGAATTGCTGGAGTTTATTGAGTGTGTTATGGGGGGGTATAGTATGGTCAGATCCTGGCAGCTGGATGGAGGATCCATTAGATTTGGAAGAGACTTGAGGCAAAGAGGTAATTGAAACACTATTATAATAGTCCAGTTGAGAGGTGATGAGTCCCTGTACTAGGGTCACGGCTGTGTGAACAAAAAGGACATACACACATACATGTACATACATACATACATATACATATATGATACTGTGAAGGTACAAATAGGAAGATTTAATAATGGATGGCTCATAGTGTGAATGAGAGTGAAAAGTTGAGTTTGTGAGTTGGGGTTACTGGTAGTGTGGTGGTGCCCTCAGAAGTAGCCAGAAATTAGAAATAAAAGAGGGTTGGGGGCGGGGGGGGGGGAGAAGATAATGAGTTCTGTTTTGGACATGTTGAATTTGAGACACTTGAAGGACCATATTTAGCATCGGGAGGGATCTTAGGGATAGAATTGAGTCAAACCTCTTCATTTTATAGATGCGGAATTGCAGTCCAGCAATGTAAATGACTTGTCCAGGGTCACATGGCTACTGTCTGAGGTTGAATTTGAACTCAGGTTTCCATGTACAGTGCCCTACTTACCATACTACACTGTGAGACATCCAATTAAAGATATCCAAGGGCAGTTGGTTAGTCAGTTAACAAACATTTATTAAGCACTTACTATGTGTCAGGCACTGTGCTAAGCACCCGGGATACAAATAGAAAAAGAAAGATAGCCCTGGCCCTTGAGGAACCTGCAATCAGGAGGCTTTGGACAGAATTCTTTGCTCTGCCCTGTAGCCCTCCAATCAGAGAGGCAGAGGGTAATGAGGGCACCGCTGAAGTGTGAACACCAAGGCTCACACAGTCTTGAAGGATGAAGAATCTCCAGATGATGAAGTTCTTGGGGGCATGATGGAGTCCTGTCTAAAGGAATATAGCCCAATGGAAATGAAGAGATGGTTGGCATTGGAACCCTCTTCAAATTGGTGATTAGAGTTGAAGATGAGAGCCAGGAGCTTAGCAGAGACTAGGGCTGAATATTTAGATCTGGGAATGATTTTCATAGAGATGATAGATTAATCAAACCTATGGAAGCTGATGAGATCACCAAATGAGAAAGTATAGATGGAAAAGCCTTGGGGAACACCCATGGCTAGTGGGCATGACAAAGATAAAGACCCAGCAAAGGATACAGAAGAGTGGTCACATAGGCAGAAAGAGAACCAGGAGAGAAGAAAGACTATCTAGAAGAGCTGATCAACAGTGTCACATATTGCAGAGATGAAGGAGGAGAATTGAGAAAGAGCTGTTAGATTTGGCAATTAAGAGATTGGAGGGGAGGGAGCTAAGATGGCAGAGTGATTGGAAGCAGTGCAGTGAACTCCCTTCCACAAATTTCTCTAAACATATCTTAAAAATGCAGATCTAATCCTAATGGAGAAATCCAGAAAAAGTCACAGTGAGTCATTTGTCCAGCCCAGCTCAGCATAGGGAGATAGATAGGGAGGTCTTCAGACACCAGGGATAGTTTTGGGCCAGGAGCGTGCCAGATGCATTGAACACACCAGTACCAAGGAGAGGCTGCACATCAGGGTAAGAGGAGGTTCCCGACTTGATGGAGACAGGTGCCAACTGGTAGCTTTGTCATTCACTATCCAGTTCCAATTCACAGGGTACAGTGAATAAAGAACCCATGCAAGGGAGTAGCCCTTGGCTGTGCATGGAGAAAGGAGGAAGTTCAGAAGTCAGCAGCAGCAATAGGGTGGCTCAGACCCCAGAATCTGAGAAGGGTTTCACTTCCAGCATCAAGCCCAGCCCACAAAGAAATAATCAAGGCAGGAATCTCAGACTAAAGGGGAACCTACAATTTTGCCACTTTGAACCAACAGAGCTTTCTAGCTGGCTGACAGGGGTGGAGTCTAGCAGCAGTCCACTCTAGCCCAGACCAAAACCCAGGCCAGGAACTTGCAGAACTCAAACCAGGAAGGCAGCAATCAAACTTCTCCCTGAATCAGATCACTCTGCTCTCTTGTACACCCCAGCCTGTCCCTGAGATCCTGGAATAACACAATACTCAATACTCCAAGAAAGTAGGAACAGAACCAGTCTAGACCTTCCCTCCAGAAGTTTGGCAAAGTCCATCTCTTACATTGAGTCTGAAATCAGGAAGTAGCATAGGAGAATGGGAAAGCAAAAAAAAAAAAAAAAAACCCTGACCATAATGAGCTACTATGGTGGCAGGGATACTCGAAATACAAACACAGAAGAGAACACAAACATCTACAAGCAAAACCTCAGAGAAAAACATAGCTTGGGCACAAACAATGAGAATTCCTGAAAGAGACGAAGCAAAAATAAAAAATAAAGTTTAAAATGTTTTTTATAAATGGATTGAGAGTACCTCAGGAAAAAATAGAAGAGAAATGAGAGTTATGGAAGAAAGAATCAGAAAGAGAATTAATAAGTTGGCAAAAGATGGTTAAAATTTTGCCTAAGCAACAAACTCCCTGAAAATTAGAATAGAGCAAAGAGAATCCAATGACTCCACAAGTCAACAAGAATTATTAAAATAAAGTCCAAAGGCTGAAAAAATAGAAGAAAATGTAAGGTATCTCATAGCAAAAACAACTAACATGGAAAACTGATTTAGGAGAAAAAAATTTTCAAAAAATTGTTAGACCATGTGAATGCCATGACCAAAAAGAGAGTCTAGACATCATATTTCTGCCCAGATCTCCTAGGGCCAGAGGGTTAATTGGAAATAGAAAGAAACCACCAGGCACCTCCTGAAAGAAACACCAAAATGAAAACTCTTAGTACCATCATAGCCAAAATTTAGAGCTTCCAGGTTAACTGCAAGTAGCTGGAAAGCAAGGATTTAAGTACAGAGGAACCACAGTCAAGATCACACATAACTTAGTAGCCACCACTTAAAAGAAGCAGAGAGCTTGGAATGTAGTCACATAAAAGGCAAAGGATATAGGTTTACAGACAAGAATAACTTAGCCAGCAAAATTTAATATAATGCTATTAGAGAAAATAGTGGGTCTTCAATGAATTAGAGGACTTCCAAACATTCCTGATGAAAAGACCAGAGCTGTGGAGGAATTTTGATGTTCAAACACAAGAGTGAAGAAAAACATAAAAGATAAGCATGAATGAACAATGATAAAGGACTAAACAAAGATAGAATGTTAACTGAAATATAGAGATATGATAGTGTCTCCTCTGAACCCTCTCATCATCAAGGCTCATAGAGGGAGTTCAGTTAGACAAGGCTTGAGAATGGCTATTTATGTCATGATCTTAATGAAAAGAATGGGAAAAGGAATACACTAGGAGTGGGCAGGGAAGAGAAAGGGAATGTAAGGAACATTTCCTCACATAACTGGGGTGCAAAAGTAGATGTCTATACAAAAAGGAGTGGCTGACACTTGAACCCCTTGTTCTCATCTGAACTGGTCAAAACACACACACACACACACATGTACACACACAGTTGGTTACAGAAGTATATTTCATTCAAAAAGGGAATCAGAGGGAAAGGGGAGAAGTGGGGAGGGGGAATTAGAAAGGAGACTAATTAAGGGAGTCTCAAACAAAACAAACTCTAAGGATATATACAAATATTTGTAGTCTTTTTTTGAATAAGCAAAGAATAAGAATCAGAGGAGGTGCCCACAAATTGAGGGAATGGATGAACAAGTTAGGCACATAAATGTGATGGAATACTTTTTTGCTGAACTCATATCAGCATAATGACCACCAGCCAGGATTCCAGAGGACTAATGATGAAATATGCTACCAGTCTCTTGATAAAGAGATGAAGAGCTCAGAGTTCAGAATGACACAATATTTTTGGACATGGCCAGTGTGGAAATTTGTTTTGATTTACTGATAACAAGTTTTTTTCTTGTATTCTCAATTGGGTGGTGGGGGGAGACATTGGGGTGGGAGGGTGAGAAGGTAGATCTTGGCCGATTAAAACAAATAAAATATATTTTTAAAGAGATTATTGGCCACTTTGGGGAGAATGGTTTCAGCTGAATAATGAGGCCAGAAGCCAGATTGTAGAGGGTTTAGAAAAAATGTAGAAGAAAGGAATTGGTGGCACTGAATATAGATGGCTTTCCCAAGGAGTTTAGCCAAGTAAGGGAAGAAAAATATAGGACATTAGCTACAGAGTTTGGTCAGATCAAATGAGAGGTTGTAAAGGGTAGGGGAGACTTGGCAATGTTTGGGGTCAATAGAGAAACAAGTCATTAAAGAGGATGAAGATTAGAGAAACAATGGGGATGAAAGCAGAGGGAATCTATTGGAGAAGGCGAGAAGAGATGTGATCACTGGTGCATGTAGAGCGGTTGTCCTTGGCTAGGAGAAAGGCTTTACCTCTCTATCCATCACAGTACTAAAGGAAGAGACAGTCAGGGAAGATGTCTTAGTTATATGATACAAGGGGGAGGGAAGAAGAGGGAACTTGTGGTCAATGTCCTAAATGTATGAGGCAAAGTCCTCAGCTGGGAGAGGGAGGTTGCCACAAATGATCCATGGACAAGCCCAGCTCCAAGGGCACTGTTCCAATCCAAACTCCTGTTGCATTTATTTTAAAGGGTCTTTTTTGGGTCCGGATTCATGAATTCCTTCTACTCCCTGTGTAGAAACTTAGGAATGCTCTCCATTGATGCTCTCCATTAAGAGTTGCCTGGGGGGTACTTAGAGACTAATGGCCCATCTAGGATCACACAACTAATGAGTATTAGAGACAAGATTTGGACCTAGCTCTTGACGGCAAGTCTGCCCCTCCACCCACTACCCTACGATGGCTCTCTAAAGGGGAATAGGAAGAACTATTTCCTTTTAGATGAACTATTGCAAAGGCGGAGAAAGTAAGGGTTTTCAATGAGCAGCTACTGAGCATTGCTGATTCATCACTGACCCAGGTTTTACAGGCACTCTTTATTTTTTTTTAATACCAAGCTATACTTTTCCATTAGGAAAAAATTGAAAATAATATCATCATTTTATTTCTTGAATACCCAAGGCAAAAGAAGAAAAGAAATATGAAAATCAAATAGGGAGATCTGAAAGCCATGTTCACAGCTCTATTTCAGACTACCTGCCTGCCCAGGTTTGCAATATCCCATTACCTCCCAAGGGTACAGTTTGAGAGACCCAGTGAAGCTTGAATAAAGCGCCCAGGATAGAATGAGAAATCTTGCTGTAATATATCTTGTCCCGGGACATTAGGCACTGAGTACTCCACTATATATCATGGGTGCCTGACTGCTCAGACCCTCATCCTAGAGAAGAAAGGTCAGGAAACCTTGACTTCTCTCCTTCCAAGAAATGACTAATCCACATTCAATCTCTTTTTTTCCTACCCTGCTCCACACCCCACCAACTCCCATCAAAGCTTATATTTAGATACCATAAAAAGTATGAATTTCATGCCTTCCCTACACAACAGCATGAGATTCAAGAGTGGCTCATTCCTCACTCATGTGTGCCTGGCTAGCTGGAACATTAAGCTCTGTGTAGAAGTGTGTGGTTGGCCACCATTAGTGTGACCCGCAGGAGTCATATGTGGAACAGCGAGATCATTCAGACAAGTAGCTTCTTGAAACGATAAATGGTGTTCTCATTTGAAGTCGATGTACAAGATGCCCAGCTCATGGTCTGAGACAGCACATAAAGATAAGTGGTTTGCTCTCTGAAGCATGCACCCCTTTCCTGTGTCAAAAACCAAGAAAGTGCCCAATAAAGTAATAAGAATAGCCTGTTTCCTTGGTGGCCTTAGAAATGACTTGGACGCTTTCATTGGCCATGGATGCTTTCCATTCCTAGTCGTTATGTAAGCTTCTTCAAGGCAGACACAGATTCATTTTTGTATCCCCAGTGCCTGGCATATGGTCAGGCATAGGGAATAAGGACTATATTTGCAATTTCATTGATACAAGGAATTCCAATGAGGAAGCTCCCTTTACCAACACAGATCAGCACCTTCTCTATGACGTGCCATCTCAGATGGTTTCCTGGAGCACCAAGGATGGAAGTGTTTTGCTTCAGGGTCAGAGACCCAGCACATGTCAGAGGCAGGATTTGAATCCAGTTCTTCCTGCCTTCAAGGCCTTCATTCAGGTAATTTACTATATCCTGCTGGCTCTTCTATAAGGCAATTAATAAATGCTCATTGATTTATTGATATTGATTTTTCCTTCTTTTCCCCTCGTAGCCTTGACCCCACCAAGTTCCTATCCAATGACTCCATCATGGTTGGGTGAGTCCTTGTCTCAGTTACTGCGGACTTGGGGTCTTGAGGGTCACTCCCAGAGGTCACTCCTCTTCCTTGGTGCATCTGTGGTTTTACCTGCAAAGTCTGACTTGGACTCCAACTCCCAGGTTCTTAGGGCTCACTCTGCCAACCACTAGAGTAATCTCCTTCACCTAAAAGGGAAAAAAAACCAGTGTCAGGACTGAGACCCATTTCTTGGGTCCACATTGCCTTGACAGGGAGAAAGCCTTGAGGCCCGTCTCCTCACAGAACCATCTCTCATCAGACACCATCAGCATAAGAGTACAACCACAAACAAATCCTCGGAAAGGATGGACCAGAGTGACTGAAGGATAGCTAAGCCTTTCAAAAGCCTCTCATCAGGGGGCAGAGCCAAGATGGTGGCTGGAAAGCAGGGACTAGCGTGAGCTCCCTGCCGAGTCCCTCCAAAAACCTATAAAAAAATGGCTCTGAACCAATTCTAGAACTGCAGAACCCACAAAACAGCAGAGGTAAGCAGGGCTCCTGCCCAGGACAGCCTGGATGGTCTCTGAGTGAGGTCTATCCCGCATGGAGCTGGGAGTGGGGTGGAGCAGAGCAGAGCCCAGCGTGGGCGGCATAGACCAACCAGACCAGGAGCCAGGCGGAGCATGCCCTAGCGCTCTGAATCAGTGAGCTGCAGCAGTTACCAGACTTCTCAACCCACAAACACCAAAGACAACAGAGAAGGTTAGTGGGAAAAGCTGCGGGAGTGGAAGGAGTTTGCAGTTAGGCCACCGCCCCGGGGGCAGCAGAGTGGGGCAGCTACAGAACTACAGCTGCAGTTGCTTCCGGCCCCAGGCCCACCTGGTGGGAGGAATTAAGTTGTGGATCAGAGCAGGAGTGCAGAGCCTACTGAAGATCTGAGTCCAGTCCGAGTTGGGGAAGGAGGAGTGCTGGTGTGGCAGAGCTGGCGCATCCCCCCAAGCTTGGAACATAGTTCTCTAAACTCTACAAGCAGTCATACCCCACTGAAAAACTCAAGGGTCAAGTTAGTTGGCTGGGAATATGGCCAGGCAGCAAAAACGCACCCAGATTCAGTCTCAGACTTTGCATTCTTTCTCTGGTGACAAAGAAGACCAAAACATACAGACAGAAGAAGTTAACAAAGTCAAAGAGCCTACAACAAAAGCCTCTAAGAAAAACATGAACTGGTCACAGGCCATGGAAGAGCTCAAAAAGGATTTGGAAAAGCAAGTTAGAGAAGTAGAGGAAAAATTGGGAAGAGAAATGAGAAGGATGCGAGAAAACCATGAAAAACAAGTCAATGACTTGCTAAAGGAGACCCCAAAAATGCTGGAAAATACACTGAAGAAAACAACACCTTAAAAAACAGACTAACTCAAATGGCAAAAGAGCTCCAAAAAGCCAATGAGGAGAAGAATGCCTTGAAAGGCAGAATTAGCCAAATGGAAAAGGAGGTCCAAAAGACCACAGAAGAAAATACCATCTTAAAAATTAGATTGGAGCAAGTGGAAGCTAGTGACTTGATGAGAAATCAAGATATTATAAAACAGAACCAAAGGAATGAAAAAATGGAAGACAATGTGAAATATCTCATTGGAAAAACCACTAACCTGGAAAATAGATCCAGGAGAGATAATTTAAAAATTATTGGACTACCTGAAAGCCATGATCAAAAAAAGAGCCTAGATATCATCTTTCAAGAAATTATCAAGGAGAACTGCCCTGATATTCTAGAGCCACAGGGCAAAATAGAAATTGAAAGAATCCACCGATCGCCTCCTCAAATAGATCCCAAAAAGAAATCTCCTAGGAATATTGTCACCAAATTCCAGAGCTCCCAGATCAAGGAGAAAATATTGCAAGCAGCTAGAAAGAAACAATTTGAGTATTGTGGAAACCCAATCAGAATAATCCAAGATCTGGCAGCTTCTACATTAAGATATTGAAGGGCTTGGAATACAATATTCCGGAGGTCAATGGAGCTAGGATTAAAACCTAGAATCACCTACCCAGCAAAACTGAGTATCATGCTCCAAGGCAAAATATGGATTTTCAATAAAATAGAGGACTTTCAAGCTTTCTCAGTGAAAAGACCAGAGCTGAATAGAAAATTTGACTTTCAAACACAAGAATCAAGAGAAGCATGAAAAGGTAATCAAGAAACGGAAATTGCAAGGGACTTACTAAAGTTGATGAACTGTTTTGTTTACATTCCTACATGGAAAGATGACGTGTATGATTCATGAGACCTCAGGATTAGGGTAGCTGAAGGGAATATGTATATATGTATATATGTTTATGTATATATGTATATACATATGTGTATATATATAAGTGAATGTGTATGTATGTATATATATATATATATATATATATAGAGAGAGAGAGAGAGAGAGAGAGAGAGAGAGCGGGCACAGGGTGAGTTGAAGATGAAGCGAAGCTATCTAAAAGAAATAAAATCAAATTAAGGGATGAGAGAGGAATATATTGAGAGAGGGAGATAGGGACAGATAGAATGGGGTAAATTATCTCGCATAAAAGTGGCAAGAAAAAGCAGTTCTGTAGGAAGGGAAGAGAAGGCAGGTGAGAGGGAATAAGTGAATCTTGCTCTCTTCAGATTTGACCTGAGGAGGGAATACCATACATACTCAATTGGGTATCTTACCCCACAGGAAAGAAGAAGGAAGAAGATAAAAAAAAAGGGGGGGATGATAGAAGGGAAGGCAGATGGGGGTGGAGGTAATCAAAACCAAACACTTTCGAAAGGGGACAGGGTCAAGGGAGAAAATTCAATAAAGGGGGATAGGTTAGGAAGGAGCAAAATATAGTGAGTCTTTCACAACATGAGTATTGTGGAAGGGTTATACATAATGATACGCATTTGGCCTATGTTGAATTGCTTGACTTCTTAGGGAGGGTGGGTGGGAAGGGAAGAGGGGAGAGAATTTGGAACTCAAAGTTTTAAAAACAGATGTTCAAAAACAAAAAAAAAAAAGTTTTTGCATGCAACTAGAAAATAAGATACACAGGCAATGGGGCGTAGAAATTTATCTTGCCCTACAACAAAGGAAGGGAAAAGGGGATGGGAGGGGAGTGGGGTGACAGAAGGGAGGGCTGACTGGGGAACAGGGCAACCAGAATATATGCCATCTTGGAGTGCGGGGGGAGGGTAGAAATGGGGAGGAAATTTGTAATTCAGACTCTTGTGAAAATCAATGCTGAAAACTAAATATATTAAATAAATGAATAAAAATATCAAAATATTAAAAAAAAGCCTCTTGTCAGCGCTCTGGTTTGCCAGCTGTACCCCCTTACAGAACGTCTATGTACCGTTTCAGTCTCTCCAAGGGAGTTCCCTTAAAGTCATCACAAATCTCCTGGAAAGCAAGCCCCTCGCCTTCTCCATGTTGGGAGGTGCCTTTCCAAGTGTGCATGCACCAGCCACCCATTACATAGGATTCCACACCAAATCCTTGAACATACAGTCGATGATACCCTTACTACTGAAAATCCAAGATGGGGAAGGGATTTTATAGTGGAAAGGACACTGGCTTTTTGGTGTCAAAGGACGTGCGTTCAAATACCACCTTCGCTCCTTACCAGCCCTGTGACCTTGAAGGAAATCCTTCTCTGGGTCTCTGTTTCCTCATTTATAAGATGAGAGGTTGGCTCTAAATCGAGGCGCCTGCACCTGATAAGGTGGGAATAAGGAATATACGTTAGCTTTGGATCGCACGCTCTGAGAAGACAGAGATCGACGTACGGTTGACTTCATCTACCGTCGGCTCACCCCCTGCTCACTCAGCATTGAACGGCCGGATTATTACCATCCTGTATGAAACAGGACATTATCCTGCACCTAAGGGCACTTCCATTTTCTCTGCAGGAATTTATGGAGTATTTGTCATTTGGAGGAAAAAAAAAGTCTTCAGGCAGCTGAAGCAAGGAGAAACCCAGAGTCTCTCTGTTTACCCACCGCCCTCCACTTAATAAAATCTGACACCACAGAAAAGACTCGGGATTTATGGGCTCGCAGCGATTCTTAATTTTCACACAGCAGATGTTTAGGAAGCTCGTTAATCTGGATTGATGGCCGGGCTTCATTTTGATTGGGATTCAAGCAAATCCAGGCAGACGATCAATCGCAGGATTCTGTCAGAGCGGCGTCATGAGCAGCGCTCGGGGTTTGAAGAGAGTGGTGCTGGGTTCAAATGCTACCTCTTCCTACCGGCTGCGCGACCGCAGGTTCACTTCTTCCCCAGCAACAGGAAGAAGCTGCAGGACTTTGTCCCCTCAGGCCTTGCGCACAGTAGGTAATGAATCGTATTGTTGATTCCCTCATTTTTTCAGAAGAGGAAGCTGCAAAGTGGAGATGATTACCGCACCTCCCTGCTGTGAGACAATACGTGTAAAGCGCTCTACAAACCCTAATAGGCTTTATAAATACTAGTGACTGTTATTGTAGTGATTAGTAATGGTAGCTAACATTTACAGGGGGCAGCTGGGGGGGGGGCGCCATGTGTGTGTGTGTGTGTGTGTGTGTGCGCGCGCGTGTGTGCCCGCAGCCCTTCCGATGTGCCAAGCCCTGCGCTGAGCACTTTACAATTATTATCTCATTAGATCCTCCCTTCTCCAGGGAGGTAGGTGCTTATTATCGATCCCCTTTTACAGAAGAGGAAACTGAGGCAAACAGCAGTAAAGTGACTTGCTCAGGGTCACGCAGCCAGTAAGTGTTTGAGGTCGGATTTGAACTCAGGAAGACAAGTCTTCTGGATTTCAGGCCTATCCACTGCGCCACCTAGCTGCCTGATAGATTGATAGATAGATAGATAGATAGATAGATAGATAGACAGACAGACAGACAGATAGACAGATGGCCAGACACACAGACAGACAGACAGATAGATAGATATAGACAGATATATAAAACAGCCTTTGCTGAGCACTTTACACTCATTATCTCATTTCATTCTCACAATAACCCTGCGGTTCTTCTATTGGGATCATTTTACAGTTGGGAGGGGTTACTAACTTGCCCAGGGTAAGTGTCTAAGGTAAGATTTGAACTCAGTCCTCCCTGACTCCCAGTAGGACATTCTATCCACTATGCCACCTTGCTGTCTAATATTCTGGTCCCTCTGAGAAGGAATCGCCTGGCCTTAACCTTTCTGAAAGGCCTTTGCTGGGCCACGGGAAAGTTTCAGTTCAAGCTACACCAGGCGCCATCTTCTCTCCCTGGGCATGCCAGGGTGAGGCAGCCAACCACTCGATTCCTGTCCTTTGTGGTTCTTTATGTCCACTCATCCTTCAAAGTCAGGCATTTGGCTTCTAGATTTCTGTTTTCTCAAGGACTCCAAATACATCCCTATTCTGCTTTTAAAGAATGAGGAGATTCCCAGTGTGGTGCAATTGTGTCCAATACCAAAGGAAGGACAGTGAAGAGACAATGAGAGCCTAAGAGGGCTCATAGGGTTTGACTGTCAATATTTGCTGCTGCCTAGGGAAGGACTAGACCTTTCCCCAAACACAAATTTATACCTCCCTGAGTTTTTCTTGCTTCTACATTTTGTTTTCCTTGAAGTGCTTTATTTTTACGAAAAAGTACTGTCTGAGAAATTTTTCTTTATTTTCTTTAAGAATTCTGAGAAAAACATAAAGTACCTTTGTCATTGTAAGAGGTATTTGTCTAGTAGCCATTGCATCTGACAGATAGAGGTAAGTGACATCAGATTCTAAATGGTTATCAAAGCCCATTGTGCTGTTCAAGCCCCCAGCTCAGCTACCTCTTAGCTGCCACCTCTCTTAATTCTCAGCCCCCAGTTCAGCTACCTTTACCTTCCCGCACCCTTAGCTTCCTTTTAGCATTCACCTTTTCCACCTTATGTCACTCAGCCCAGGAACCTTATAGCTTCCCCCTCCACTACCTTTTCAGTACCCCGTTAAACCCATAAGCCCCCAGCTCAGCAAATTCACACAACCCAGGTCAGCTACCTGCAAGGGCTCAATTGAGGTCACTTATATAACCACTCAACCACCTTACAACACCCATTGCCGATGACTTACAGTTCAGCTAATTTTCACTTGTGCCCAGCTCAGCTAACCTAGAGCTCCCAGTTTGGCCACCTTATATAACTCAGGTCAGCTCATTTACAACAGACAGCTCAGCTAATTTAGACCACTCAATTTAACTAACAGCACCCAGCTCAGTTTTAGTTAGCTTCTGACAGATGGTTTGGTTAATTTATATCAGCCCCTTTCGTCTATCTAATGTAACCCAGATCAGCTAATTTATGCCACTCAACTAAAATGCCTTACACAATCCTGGGAATAGCAAAGATTCTTCCCAACAGAGCCATCTACACTGCCTTACAATTTCCAAAGAACATAAAGCTTTCTTCCTACCATGTTGTCATTCAGTCATTTCAGTTGTGTCCAATTCTCTGTGACCCCATTTGGGGTTTTCTTCACAAAGATACTGGAGTGGTTTGCTATTTCCTTCTCCATCTCATTTTACAGATGAGGAAACTGAGGCAAACAGGGTGCCTGAGGCCTGGTGGTCTGGAAGATGACTCTTCCTGACTCTAGGCCTGGCATTCTGTTCACTGCATCATCTAGCTTTCCCATCCTACCATGCTTAACCCAATCTTTCTGAGACCCTCTTCCAGCCTCCTCTTGGCTGGGGAGTCAGAGAGGGGAATAAAATCTTATCCATAACTTGGGTCATGATTCTTGCATATTTGTTTTTTATAAAGAAACCATCCAGGCTTAGGAAGGAAACACTCCATGTGGCCTATCAAGTGGGGACAGTCAATAGGAGACCGCACCCTTTGGCTGAGGATTCTGTAGGGTAGATGAGTCAGCTGTTGGGAGCATTTGCTTGCTCTTCCCCACCCCCCCACCCCCCCCATCCCTGCACTGGCTGTGGCCCTCACCTCCCCATGCTCCTGTCTTCCATTAAATTGTGCTTCTTTCAGTTAAAATGGTTGAGTTTATTTCCCCATTTACTCAACTCAGAGGTTGAGAAACCACCCAAGAGATGTGCAATATTCCGTCTGCCTTCTCCAACTTCAGGAGCTTCAGTTTCTTTCTGATGAAGCCTCTGATTGCCCCCTCCCTCACCTCCCACTGCCCAAGAAGTCTCTGTTGCCACATTCATTTCCTACTGGGCTCCATCCTTCTCCCTGGAACTTGAGCTTGGGAGGGCACATTTGCTCTTTCATGTCCCCAGTGCATCCTGGAGCCCCATACACCACCGGGGCTTTGTATATAGCAGCTTCAAGTTACAAAGCCCTCTCATCTATGTTACCTTGCTTTGGAATATCAGAATTTCAGAGTTGGAAGGACCTCAGAGCCCATATAGTCCAACCCATTTCTGAAAAAGATGCCCTCTGCGATGTATTTGAGAAGTTGCATAAAGATCTCAAGAGAAAGGGCATCCACTAACTTCTGACGCAACCCATCCCACATGGGGAATACCCTAATCATTAGGAAGCTCACTCGAAGCTTACAGTTGCTTCTCACCTTTTCTTTGTTCTTCTTCCACGTGGAGTGTTTCCTTCCTAACATTGGATTGTTTCTTTATGAAGAACAAATATGCAAGACTTATGAACCAATTTATGGATAAGAATTTATTCCCCTCTCTGACTGCCCAGCCAAGAGGAGGAGAGAAGAGGGTCTCAGAAAGATTGGGTTAAGCATGGTAGGAAGAAAGCCCTGTGGTCTTTGGGACAAGTCTGAATTCTCTTCCCCACAACAGCCCTGAAAATACCAGAAGACAGTTAAACCCATTCCCCAACCTCTCCTCCTGATGAAACATGCCTAGAAATTTCAACTAATTCTCATATGGCATAAAATAGAAGTCCTCCACCATCTTGTTTACGATCTTCTGTACATTCTCCAATTTATTCATGCCCTTATTAAAATGTGGGGTCCTAAACTGGACCAGTACATGTCTGATCAGGGCAGAGTACAGCAGGGCTATTTTCTCCCTAGTCCCAGATATTCTGCCTCTTAATATAGTTTAAGATTGTATTAGTTTTCTCAAGTGATCTATCATGCCTTTGTCTCATATCAAGCTTACAGTCTGCAAACATCTCCAAATTTCTTTCATCTGAACCACTGTCCAGACACATAACCTCCATCTTGTGCTTGGGAAGGTTAGTTTTTGAACCCATGGGAAGATTTTTACATTATTCCTATTATGTTTCATCTCATTCCATTTGACAAAATGTTCTAGCCTGCCAACAATTCTTAAAATCTGATTTGTCGTCCAGTGTGTTAGCTCTCCCATCTTTGTGTCATCTATAATAGCAGAAAGATGTGAATATTCTAAGAATTTATACAAGTTAGGATAGCAGATGTTCATCCATGAAGGCATTCAATATTCCTGAAGCTTTCAATGTGTTCCAATGAAAAGTTATATAACATTTAATAATCTCATATGGTTGGTGGAGTTTATTAACATACTTAAATCATCCTGAAAACATTCCACCAGCAGAACTGTGTGTGAGCCGGAATTCTGAATGCCCTATGGGCATATGGGTGATTTGCCTGCAGAATTTATATATCTAAATAGATGGCATGCAGAAAACTGCAGCTCTTCAAAGAACCTTCTTCATCTGAAAGGCAACAACTGTTAATAGAAATGAAAGAAAAATCTTCAGTCTTAACTCCGTGGCCGTTCTATGAAGGTGGAAAAGCTTCATAAAAATTGGATTTTCTAAACTGAGTGAGAATGGGCAAAAAAAATTTTCCTGGGCTAAATTCCTGGAGGTGCCATGAGTAGGAATCATGATCACAAACTAGAAAAATATAGGGATCTAATTAGAGCCATAACTAAGATGGAGAAGCCAAGGCCTTTCCCAAGGCACTCCCCAGTAGTGACCTCATGGTCCACTCTCCCAGAGTTGTTACATTCCCCCTTTCCCCCACCACGGGGTCATATAACCCAACACCGAGGAATTTTCCCAAATCTTTCCCTCTATCACCTTACCTTACCATCTCTACTAGACTAGGGCACTTTTTGTGGCACTGCTCCTGGGTTCCAGATTTGCTCATTACAGGCCTGGAGATGACACTTAGCACTAACCATCAAAACTATCTGGTAGCAGTTAAACAACTGAAAAGTTGGTAAGTGAAACCTGATGAAGTAGGCAAGAATCAGAAGCCCTCCAACCCATTAACTTAGTGTTTTATAAATATAAGAACATGAACTACAGACATCGAGTGTCCCTTTGCAACAAGAATTACAAGGAAAACTGGAAAGAAATTTGGTGAAAATTAGGTATAGACCATCATTTTATACCCAGTGCTTAGCACAGTGCCTAGCACATAGTAGGAGCTTAATAAATGTTTACTGATTGGTTTATCGATACCATATGATACATTAAGCTCCAAATGGATACGTGACCTAAATATAAAAGGTGATATCTTAAAAAATAAGTTTGAGGAGATTGGAAGAAGGGACTTTTCATAATTAGGGCTATAGGGAATATTCTTAAACAAAGGACAGATGGAATCATTGAAGGTAACAGACAATTTTGATGACATAAACTTAAAGTGCTTTTGCACAAACACAACCAATTTAGCTAAACTAAGAAGAGAAGCTATTGATTGGGGGAAAAAATCTGTGTAGCAAATCTATCTGAAAAAGGTTGTCTAGCTAAGATACATAGGGAAGTGATACAAATACATATGAACCAAAGTCATTCCTCAATAGAGAATTGTTCAGTGGACATGAATAGGCAATTTTAAAATGTAAAATGTCAAAATTATATAAAAGAGTATTTCAAATAATTAACAATAATATAAATGTGAATTAAAATAACTTGAGATTCACTTCATTCCAATCAGAGTGGCAAAGATGACAAAAGAGGATGATGGTGAATGTTGGAGGGGCTGTGCAAAGACAGGCAAACTAATGCACTGTTGGTAGAGTTAGAAATTTAATTGACCCATCAATAAACATTTATTAGGCACCTACTATGTGCTAAACATTGTACTAAGCACTGAGGAGGTAAAAGACAGACCCTGACCTCGGGGAGCTTACAGTCTTATGGGGAGGCAACAATTTAGTCCTATTCTGGAAAACTATTTGGAATAATAATAGAAAAGCTACTAAGCTGCACCTATCCATTGATAGCAATACCACTACTAGGCATATGCCCCAAGGAGTTCAGAGGCAGAGGGAATGGTGCCTTGTATGCCAAAATATTAATAGTTGCATTTTTTTTTGTGGTAGGAGAGCACTGGAAATAACTCAAGTGCCTATCAACTGGGGAAAGGCAATAATTATACATGTTATTTCTTGCAGAAATCTGGAACATTGCAGACAGAAATTATACATATCTATTACTAATGCTGAGATACCATTTGAAATGAATTCTAAGGGTTTGCCTTCCTTGAATTTTGATGATAGTGTTTTTGTTTACATGTCCCTCTTGGAATCACACCATTAAGAAAGTCATAATCAACTCTTTAGGGGAAAATGAACTCTACCCCAGTCAGATCATGTGTAGGAGACTGTTCAGTTCTAGAAACCACAGTGAAAGAACACTGATAAACTGGAGAGAGTCTATAGGAGGGCAGCCAAGGTGAAAGGCCTCAAGATCATGTCTTATGAGGGCCAGCTGAAGGATCTGGCAATGTCTAGGCTAGAGAAGAGAAGGTACAGGAGAGGTGACGTGATAGCTGTCTTGAAAAGCAGTCACCTAGAGGAAGGATTGGATTTGTTTTGTTGGAGGTCAAGTGTAGAACAAATTACAGTGGACAAAAGCTACAAAGAAGAAGATTTAGGCTTGATATAAGAAAAATCTTCCCCCAAATTCGAGTAATCCCAAAGTAGATTTGGTTGCTTCAGGAGTCGGTGGGTTCCTTCTCCATAAAATCTTCACCCGTAGACTGGATGATCCCCGGGTGGGTGTGATGTAGAGGCATTCTTGTTTGGGTATGCATCTGAGTAGATGGCCTCAGAGAATCCTTCCAACTCTAGGATTCTGTAGTTTCACAAAGCAAGTCTCTTTCCTTCTTTGAAAGATAGGAATGGCCAAGGGTGTAAGGAGATTATCCATTGACCATCTTAGAAAAATTTCCCTTTAATAGCCTAAATCTGTTTCCCAACAATTTCCACCCATTACTCTGTTCTGACCTCTTAATCCAAGCAGAACAAGTGAGATCCTTCCTTTCATCCCTTTCCAGACATGAACAGGGCTGAGTCTTCTCCTCTTTAGGCTAGACATTCCGGGTTCCATCAATCGATCTTTTCAAGGCATGATGTCAAGGCCAGAATCAAAGTTTCTAGTTTATTTAGCCTTAGCATATCTTGCCTTTGGAAAGATTCTTCCAAATCTTCTAAAACATTCATTGGGCAGACAACATAAAGAATTTGGTTTAAAGGGAAATTTCAGTGTTGCTGGTACTTTTTCTGCCAAATGAAAATATAACCGTCTCCATGACATAGTAGATGATATTCATGAGTTGCTGTGTCCAAAAAAAGAAATTAAATCACTCATTAAGTCAACAGAGATCTGGTCAAAACTCTTTTTAAAAGGGAGGCAAAGTGACATAATGGAACGAGAGCCAGGCATAAGGCCATGAAGACTTAGGTTCAAGTCTAGCCTCTGACATGTATTGGCTGTGTGACCCTATCCAAATCCCCTGACTTCTCAGTATTCTAGGCAACTTTCTCAGACTAAAAGGAGCTAACTTGCATTGGCATGGGGAGTTCGTTCATCTGGGAGTTCCTTATGACAATGAAATCACAAATTTAGTCCCTAATACTTGATGGTTCAGTCAATCACGGTAGTTCAATTTTCTGAACTTTCTGTTTTTCACATAATTTATATTCTGTGCATAGGTTTTTCACTTGTGTGTGTGTGGGGGGAGGGAGTCATAGCATTATAATGGATGTTGATAAGGTGTCAAATCCATTCCCCTGCCTACAAACTAGATTGTAATGATAACATCCTAGGAAAACTGGTATCTAGCCTTGTTTCCATGTATGTAACCACAGGGAATCCATAGCTTATTAACTCTTAGCTCATCAGAGCCGGAAGGGACCTTAGAAGTCATCCAGCCAAACCTTTATTTTATCAAGGAGAGAATCTCCTTTGGTGACACACTTTATGGAACACTGTGCTTACTACATTTCCTTTTGTATCTTCATCATGAATATTTAGTCCAAGGGACTCATATTTAGTTTACCACTCTGAGCTCCCCAACCTCATCTGTTAAACGTGTACAAATCTAGTCATAGCTCATTTTATATTTATGTCCCTTCTGCCTTGAAGATTCCGTGATTCATCTAAGTCATTAAAAAAATATGACTAGAACACGGTGAACTCAGATGATCCATGCTTGGTGAAGGAAAGAGAGGCAAAGATAATTTAATGCAACAGATAGTCAAAAATAATTTATATTTGGCTTGGGAAGGTAGTTAAGACAGAATCAGACACACATTTGCATACATACACGAATTCTGACATGCACACACTCAGCTCCTTTGTTCCTAGATCTGGCTTCCTCCCAGCTCAGTCCTACCTGTGGTAGCCAAGCATGGGAGAGAAGGTGGCGAAGTATACTCCAAAAACGTATCTCTCATTTGTCCATGAATAGATAGACTAGAGTATTAGCCTCAAGACTCATCTTTGTGAAATTCTACTATGCATATTCTTCAAGGTTGCCTTTGATTTGCTAACCAGGACAACATCCACCTGACTGAAGGACAGTCTAAATCACATTAGTCAGTTTATCGAGTAAGCCACACATAAAGGACTTAAAAGAATGTTGGAATATTGTCATCTCTGTCATTTTGTACTCAATACCAACACAGCACCTTGGGTACAGGGGGTGCTTAATAAATGTTTATTGAATTATTGGATTTATTCTTAAATCAAATGGAAAATAATATGGGGAAATTATTTTCTTTTAGTGAACACTAATGTATTTAAATTTTAAGATGAATACTTAACATTAATTTTAGAGAGACAAGGAAGAGGGGAAGGAGTGCAACGTTCAGTGGAATGAAGAATAAATTGTGAATTGCCAACCCTGTGGAGGGTACCTTGTAAACAGAAAGAACAGGTTTTCTACAATCACCCCAGAAAATGAGACATTTTGCTTTACACTGAAGATTAAGAATTAATGCGTAAGTTTGAACATTATCATATTCAATATTAACTAATTATTCAATATTAGCTGCAATATATATTTCAATATTTTAAAATTACTGTTAAATTATCCCCACCCCACCCCCCCTGCCAAATAAATCTAAGCAAATCCTATTATTATTATGGGTATGTATACACATATAAAATCTATCTACCTATCATCAGTTCAATTTTCCATATCAATTGGGTACAAAGGGGTACACTGGGGTACAACTAAAATTAAAATAATTTTGGTGATCTATTTTTGCCCTTGAACATGGATAGAATTCAGTTTTTCCCACTGAAAAGGCTTAATACAAAGGTGTGGGAGCTGGAAAAATTTCTCCATCTTTCCCCTTGTTCATGCTATTGATGTGGCCCAGTCCATAACGGTTAAGGACTGAAGCTCTTCTTAGACTAATGCAAAGAACCAGCCCAGGAAGAGCTACAATTTCTCCTTGTCTTAGTTATATTTCCAGTTCATGAATTTCTTGGTTGAGGCAAGATAATGAAAGATTTTGGTTTAAGAGGTCTTCCCACCCCGTGTTTGTCCTTCGTTTTTGAAGAGGACCATGACATCAGGGAAATGACGACGTGACTTGCAGTTGACTTTGATTTGAGTGAGGGAGGGCTGTGCAAGGTCACCTGCCTCACTGTCTCCTCCAGGGCCATCTGGGACCAGCGGCCTGATACTCATCAGAGCTACTGGAGATGGCCCAGGATACAATGGGAGACCCTGGCCCTTTTAGGCTCAGGCCTTTTCATGTACTCACTTAGAGTGAGGTAACACCCATTCAGTGAATAGGCCTCTTCCACCTGTTGGGCTGAAAGCTGCATCCTGGTAACAGAAAACAGGTAGTGCCAAAGCTTACAAATAATGTATTAAGCATTTGGGATGATAAATTCAAGCTGAAAATAAAGTCTACACACCTTATAAGATCTAAAAACCATACTGATATACAAACATGACCCCAGGTGACTTTGTTCAATGATCTACTGGGTATTGACATCAAGAAGGCAAAAACAAGGAGATATACAACCTTAAGGTGCTTTCTATTGTTATGGACGATGTCCTGTGCAAAGTCCAAATGGAAGAGGGATCCAATAACAATGGCCGGGAAGGATCTTAGAATGTTCCTATTTGTGAATGATACTGTAAGGATTTTGCTAAGCTTGAGAATGCTACAGGGGCTTCTTAGGGACCTCTAAGGTCATTCAAGAGCATATCCTAGCAATCCATACTGGAAAAACAAAGTAGATGGAGAATGCATACTGCCCAGATTCTAACATATACTTAGAGAGGCAGCCTATCGAGTTATTTCACTATATATGGATAGACACAGTATGTATACCCCATCCGTATAAAAGCTATCTATCTTCAACAGATGGTCTATACACATATAGATACGCAAGCATACATACATGTATGTATATTCACACACCATCTGTTTCATGAGTATAGATATATGTGTGCATTGTGTATGTGTATGTGTTTGTATGTGTACACACCCACACACACACACACATACACACCCAGATGCTGTATCACAGATAATAGGTTTGATACTGAATTGAATATGATAAATTAGGCTAGAATGCCTTAAGTGATTTCACTGATGCCAGTCCACTTATTGTTGAGTTCAAATCCAGCCATAGATACTTGCCAGCTGTGTGACCCTGGGCAGGTCACTTAATCTCTATCTGCTTCAGTTTCCTGAACTGCAAGGTGGGCTTACTAATAGGCCCCATCTCACAGGGTTGTTGTGGGAACCAAACAAGATAATATCTGTAAAGTGCTTAGCCCGGTGCCTGATACACGGCAAGTGCTTAAATGTTCATTCGCTCCCTATCTTTCTGACGCTCGTATTTTACTGATGGTGTTTACTTCATTGAAGTCCAACGATGATATCTCATTATGGTGTAAAAGTATCCCTGGGTTTCTGAAGGCTATGCCATTGGAATGCCAGCTTTGGCGAATCTTACTAAGCCAGAAAGGCTCTGAATAATGATCTGATGAGAAACGACATGTGCTGGACCAGATGAGTCAAGTTTTAGAGGTTACAGGTAAGCTGCTAGATGACAAATACTTTGAACAAAGTAACTCTTAAAGACCATTTAACAAATTATAGAAAGGCCCCAATCCGTGTAGGAGTAAGGAGAACACACGCTGATGAAATCATTGAGCCTTGAAGTATTGAATTACTCTTCCAGTGAGCTATCTCTATGTAGCTGTGAATTATGGAATAATAAAACCTCAGAATCATAATTGCAGATGATTCTAATAGAAATACAATGGAAAGGGATGTGGTGAGATAAAATCCAGCACAGCATTTTATCAAAGATCACTTGTGAGGGCAAAGTTGCATAAAAGACATTGTCAGAGATAGATGTAACTGAAAAAGGAGATAAGCCAGTCATACAGTCAGCATGGATGGTCCACCTCCTACAGCGATGGCAGAAAATCTTAACCCAAGAGGATGAAGCCTTCTAGTACGTTAGGCAGATCCTCTCAAGAGGGTTATATATGGAAAGAGATGGACAAGAGTTGTACAGGCTGAGAAGTGCTGTAATCTGTACTAGTGAAGGGAATAAAGAATCCAGAAAGATCATGGATTCACCAAAGAATCAAAGAAGTAGTATTTAGAGATATAGAGACAGGCCATTATACTCTCACAGAGAATACTAAAATTTAGAGACGCCAATGACTTTGTATTGCCATTCTTCATTTGATTAGGTGAAGCTAATGAGCATACCACAGGATTACAGGCCAGTTAGGTGTGAGCAGAGGAACACTCATCCATAATCATGGACAGAAACCATGAAGAGTAGGAGAAAATGTATGTAATATATTTTGTAAACTTTAATGCATCATGTAAATGTCAGGTGTGACTATCTTTATCATCTTATAATTCTCATTTTGAATAGAGTACAGATAGAAATGGTCTCAGAAATCACTATCTTAATATTCTTTTTTATATCTAATGTTCTAAAGATTGTTGCACAGGTGGACATAGTCTTGATTTTTGTAATTGAATAAAGTGTTGATTTGCAAACCCACCTTCTTTAGACTTAGTGTGTGAGAACACCAGTAGCAGAGAGGATGATGGGATGTGCCACATTCTGTTACTACGTGGTTTTGATTCCTTCTGCTAGGTCTCTGTATTTTGACTTTTTTTTCTCATTTCGCACAATTTGGAGATTATGAATATTCAGTACCACACTATCTATTAAAAATATGTGGCCAACAGTTTTGTCTGTGATAATGCTCTCCAGGATAGTTCGAGTTCTGTACGAGGATTTATTAGTTTGTGAAGGATAATGAGCTTCTGGTGTATAATTCTGGTCACTAGATTTATATTTTCACAACCTCCATTCTTATTGCTGTTTCTAGCATTTCCTAGTTGTTGATACTATTATCCTAAGCCTGGCCTCCTGCCTAGTGAATATTCTTGTACTTATATGACAGATATCCAGTCCTTAAATAGATCCATGATTTCATCCATGTGGGTATTCCCCTCAATGATGATGATTATGACCCATCTATGCTTGCCCATCCTGTGAGACTCTTACTCGGGTCCTCTCATATGTAGGTCGACAGGGGCCTTTCTTAGCATGCCAAAGGCCTGCCTCATGTTTTCTTGACATTGAGAAAATACCCATGGAGCGTGGGCTCATTCATCAGCTATCCTTTGCTCTTGCTGTGTGACCACCTGATCTTTTTTTCCCCCAATACATTTCTTTGATGCCATCATTTCCACAACTTCTTTGTAATCTCTTGTTTGCAATGGGCTGCAGCCTACTCCTGCCTATGGCCCGTCTCTCCATTGCCTTTTGGGTGATCCTCAATTTCAGTTCTCCAGGGATGGTTTGATTTCATGACTTACAGCCATACAACAACATTGGGAGAACATATTAAAAAGAGAGGTCTTTGTTTGAGTGGGAAGCTCAGGGTCATTAAAAGAGCATTGTACTTTCCCAAAGCAAGTCAGCCTTCCTTCCTCCTCTTGTTCAATTCTGGGCTCAATTTATTGTTCATTTGCTGCATTTGTCAAAGATACACACATGCATACATATATACACACATATATAGATATAATGTGTACATACACACATCTATCTATCATCTATCTTGTGAGCTCTATAGGCTGTCCATTCAACTGCATATCATTGACGGGACAAAACAGTCTCTTGATCCTTCCATCACTCCTATCATCCTTTATCTTTTGTGCTCTTCATGGCCAAACTTTTTGAAAAGGCCATCTACAATAGATGTTTCCACATTCTCTCCGCTCACTCTCTTCTTCACCCATCATCATCCAGCTTCTGACCTTATCATTCTTCTGAAACTGTCCTGTCCGTAGTTACTAAGGATCTCTTAGATGCCAAATCCATCTGCATTTTCTCAGTCCTCCTTCTCCTTGACCTCTGTGCAGCCTCTGACACTGTTGACTCTCTCCTTGATACTCTGTAGGTTTTGGGGACATCACTTTCTCCTGGTTCTTCTCCTACATTTCTGCCTGCTCTTTCTCTGTCTCCTCTGCCGGATCCTCTTCAAGATCACACCTTCTAACTACAGCTCTTTCAGGATTCTGTCCTGGGCCCTCTTTTCTTCTCCTTCTATACTATTTTATCTCTATGCTGGTGGTTCTCAAATCTACCCATCCTGCCCCAATCTTTCTGCCAACCTCCAATCTCCCGTCTCCAACTGCCTTTCAGACATCTCAAGCTGGATGATCAGCTGACATCTTAAATTCAACATGTCCAAACTGAACTCATTTTCTTTTCCCCATATCCTCCCCTTCTCCACCTTCCCTCTTACTGTGGAGGGCATCATCATTATCCAGCCCCTCAGGGTCACAATCTAGAAGTCATTCTAGATTCCTTACTATCTCTCACCCCACCCCCCATCATATCCAGTCTGTTGCCAAGTCCTGTTGATTTCCCCTTTCCAACATCTCTTAAATCTGTCGCCTTCTCTCCTCTGACACTGCCACCTCTCTGGTGCAGGCCCTCATCACCTTACACCTGGATTACTGCAATAGCTGCCAGTGGCTCTGCTCTCCTCAAGGCTCTCCCCCACTCCAATCCATCCTCCAGGCAGCCACCAAAGTGATCTTCTTTAAGTGCATGTCTCACCATGTCACCCCCTGCTCTAAACAACTCTCTTCAAAGTCATCTTTTTTTATAACTAGAAAATAAATAAAAAAGTTAAAATTTAGTTAAAAGCTTTTACTGGTATGGGAGAAATATCATAAAACTTTTTTTTTTAATGTGAACACATCACTTCACACAATGAAAAACTATTTACAATGTGTTGCTTGCAGTTTGGTCGCTTGTACATTCGACAGACAAATTTGCAGAAACGCTCTGGCAGAAATCACACGTATCTTGAGACGGAGGCCTGAGAACGGATCACTCGTCTTCCTTGTACCCCGTGGGGTCTCCCAGAGTGCCCTGAGACTTCAGCGAGCACTGTCCAATGACATTCTCCTTTTTAATTATGGCTCAGCAAGCATACCCCCCCAATCGTGTGTCACCCTAATACCTCGGATCAGCAGAAAATCACACATCCAGAAAAATGTGTCAGCTCCAACCACCCCACCCCCACCCCACCCCACCCCCAACACCATTTGTCAAGCCACGCCAACTGTAATTGCTTTTGTTCGAGAAAAACGAGCTTGTTTCTCAATGGAACTATGATGAATGATCTGCTCTTCACACTGTTACTGAATTATGACATCTGTTACACAAATATAGCATATTTTGGCCAGTAACATAATTTCTTTTGAAACAATTTATTCGCCTTCACACGCAGAATCGCTACGTACATTCACAGTTGTGCTTTAAGATTCCAAATATAATTTTCATCAGTGAGTGCAAAGCCAGCGTCTGTCCCGTGCGCCTACAGTTGGTCCTAGAGTTATAAACTCCATAACGGCTAGGCGAGAGCTCCATCATTCTCCATTTTCATCGTTGGCTTTTTCCGGGATGACCTCCAGGCTCCTCCTCGTCTTGGGTACCGAGTCTGAATTCTGAGTGCCTGGTTTATTCAGTCCACAGGAGACAGCAGCATAATGTATTTGTTTCAGGTTCTCCAACGTCTCGTTTTTAGCATATTTCAGAAGATCAGCTTGCCCCTGGAAGAACAAACACAAAGATATTAGTTATGGGTGTTTCTACAACAGCAGCCTGGAAAGGAGGCAGCTTGTCCACCGTAACACCAAAATATTTTGAGGTAGGGAGATAGATACCATATTTCTTTCTCCCTGGCATTGCATCCAAATGGTTGGATTGACTTCCAGAAAACAGGAGTCTGGTTTTTTCCCAAACTGTTGTCCATAGCATTTCTGAGGGAGTCTGGGAAATAAGTAATCCATCTGGGAAGAAAACTCTCCCCATGTACATCATTTCTGTGACCTTTCACACTCTTACTTTTCTTTCTTGTGTTATTTCTCATCCTTCCCCCAACTTTTCTTTCTTCTAAAATTTACTTTTTGAAGCCAATAACAGCTTTCCCACAAAGGTTAAGAGCTGTTACTCATCATTTTGTGCCCTGGGAAATATTTCATAACCAAATATTTAGGCCTTTTATGACCCAATGGGACAGTAAGGCTCCCTGAGGACAAGACTTAGTGAGGATGGCAGGATGTCAGGGCTGGATCTTCTCTTTGCTCATCTCTGAGACTCACTGAAGCACAGAAATTCCTACTTTTGGTATGGGGACGATGCTGGCAAATATGTTCAGTGAATTTTGAGGAAATCAGAGAAATTAGAAATTTAGTAAATTAGAGAAAAGACTATTTGGTCAAACTAAGCTGAGAACTTGTGTCAATTTGTACTTTAATAGAGGATCCTAAAAATATTTTGACAATTGTATTTCAATATAATTGGCTTCCTTCGTCATTCTACATATTTTATGTAAAACATAATACTCAGAAGGGACCTGCCCATAGATTTTACTAGATTGCCAAAGGTGTCTATGATGAAAAAAAGGTTAACAGTCCCTGCTTGAATGTATCTGTCATCTCACCAGTGTTGATACTCATTTTACTGATAATAACACAATAATAATAAAGATGATCAACGCTTAAGGCTTGCAAAGCACCTTACTAAATACATCATCTCCTTTGATCTTCAACACCACTCGATGGAGGAGGTACTTATATCCTTTCTATAGGTGAGGACACTGAGCCACAGAGAAGTTAAATGACTTTCCTGGTGTCACAGAGCTAACAGGCATCTGAAGAAGGATCTAAACTCACCTCTTCCTTACTCAGGTTCAATATGTTCACCTACTGTGCCATGCTGCCTATCGAGATGACAGTCTGTCCACATCTCAACCACACTAAGATTCTCCTCCATGTGCTTCCATACATTCTTTCTGTAGGATCAACCTAATGGGTTGGAAACTATTCTCTAATTCTTTTAAAAAAACAAACAAAAACTCAGTTTCCCCATCTCTTCCTTGGTGGAAGGACAGAGGGCTACTCACAGGCCCCACCATGCTATTGATCAGGAGAGGAGGCTTGACCCGCTCCATTTCCAACCCTGGGCTGTTTTACCTTCTTGTAGACAGTCTAATGGCTCCCCACTAGTGGGGACTCACCACAGTGGTGCTGAAACTAGTGCAGATTCTCAATCTACATAGCCCACGGCACCTTAGGACTCCTGAGCTCAAGAGTTTGGCCAGACTTGGCCTCCCTGGGAAGCATGCATTAGGCATGTGCTATTACACCTAGTTTTGCCAACCCTCTTAATGCTTCCTTCACACCAGTAGAAGGATGGGGCTGCCATCAATTATGTCTCACTCTTGCTACATTACTGGTCCCTCTCCCTCTCTAGTCATTTATGTCCTAGAAGATGTTCATTTATAGTTTCTATTTATAGTCACCAATTTAGGCTCTTTCTAGTTGCTATTTATATTCATTAATGGACATTAGTCAGTAAATGGTCATATTAGTAAATGGAAAACCTAATGTTGGGCTGACTCCTCTCACACTGCCTGTTTCTCTCTTCTTTGTTCTTTTCCTCCTTCCCTTGCTTCCCTTGTTGCCTCACCTTCCTCTCCTAGTGGCTACATTATCCTTCCTTCCTCCTTGCTCTTTGATGCTCTTCATAACCCCCACCCCCTTCCTTTTCCTTTCTTGGAACAATCCCTTCCTTTTCTCTTCAAACTTTGCAGTTTACCCCTAAATGTAATTCCTGTAAGAGCCAGAGATTTTTCACACTGGAGTTGCTTTGGGTGGTCCTTCCTCATGCAAAATCCTTCTATAGACCTGATGTCCAATGCACAGGGCCAGCTGCAAAGGGCAGGGACAGGTAACGATTATACAATCAGCAGTTCCCCTTCACTGGAAGCCAGCTGCAGGAGAATTGAGTTTTAGCTCCTGGGGAGACAAATTGCAGGGCCATTTTAAGCTGCTGGGAGAGTTGAATGAACAGAGTGGTGGGCTATTTACCACTTGCCATGTCTGATTTTCCTGTCATATATGAGTCCTTTAATTAGTGACTATAAAAAGACCTCAGTTCTCTGGCTTAAGTTTGATTGGATACTGCTTTTCTTTTATTCGTTTTCTTTTTTTTTTAATTTTGCTATTCATTGAACATGTTAATTTAAAAACTTTATTCACATCTCAAAACCAATCTAAAATATCTAAAGATTTCATTGAATGGATGCTCAATTTGGGGACAGTTTTACATTTTTCTTCAACATTAATAATATAACACATTTTTAATATCTAAAAAAAACCCTGAGCTTTTTCCCAATATAACGCGTTACTTCTAACTACCAACAACTATCAATTGAGGTCAAGGTAGGGTGGGGACAAGATGATTTGATGATGATCACTTCTTTTTACTTACACAGCCTCTGTCTTGGTTCTATACTAGGAATGCTGGGCTTGTACAATATTAGGAAAATGATAAGCTTAATTAACTATATTAATAAAATAAAAATCATATGATTATATCAATAGATGCAGAAAGGCTTATTAACGAAATGCAACTTCCCTTTCTGTTAAAAAAAAACAACACTAGGAAGCATAGGAATAAATGGACCTTTGCTCAAAATGATAAACAGATATCACTAAAACAAGCACTCCCATTCATTATATGTATGGCAGATAAACTAGAATCCTTAAAAAATCAGGGGCAAAACTATGATGTCCACTGTCACCACTTCTATTTGGCACAGTACTGGAAATGCTGACTATATAGCAATAAGAGAAGAAACAGAAACTCATGGAATAACAATGGGTAAAGAAATAGCAAAATTAATAATTTTTATAGGTAATAGCTAGCATTTACATAGCACTTTGATAGCACTTTTTATATGTTAACTTATTCAATTAGATTTGCCCAGATGATAATATGATGGTGTATTTAAGAACCAAAAGAGTCAACTAAAAATAAAATGAAACAATAACTTCAGCAAATTTGAAAGATACAAAAGAAATCTACACAAATCATCAGCATGACTACATAATACCAATAAAAGCCAGCAGAATGACAAATTCCATTTAAAATAACTACAGAATGTATAAAATGCTTGGGAGTCTATCTACAAAGATACACATGAGAACTATATAAATACAACTACAAACCACTGTTTAAAGAAATAGAGAAAGACCTAAATAATTAGAAGAATATTATTTGTTCATGGGTAGGAAGAGTCAAGATAATAAAATGACAATATTGACTAAATTATTTACTTATTCAATGCCACACTAATCAAACTACCAAAGAATTACATTGTAAAACTAAAATAAAATAACGAAATTCATACAGAGGCAAACAGGTTAAGAATCTCAATGGAAATAATGAAAAGTAGAAATAGAAGTGGGGGGAATAGCAGCATCAGTATCATTATCCACACTATTCCACAAAACAGGGATTCTCAAAACAGCTCAGTATTAGCTAAAAAAAAATAGAGATTTATCAATGAAACAGACTGGATACACAATACATAGAAGCAAATATATCTAGTACATAAGTATTTGATATATATAAAGGCCTCAGCTACTGGGATAAGGATTCACTATTTGATAAAAGCTGCTAGGAAAATTGGACAGCAGCATGGGAAAAAATAAGATTTAAGCTAATACCTCACAACTTGTGTCAAGATAAATCCTAAATGCGTGTGTGACCTAGATATAAAAGGCCATCTGCCTTAACAAATTAGAGAAATATGGAAAAACTACCTATTATCTTTACAGAAAAAAGAAAAGTTTATGACCAAAAAAGGTAGAGAGAGGATCATAGAATACAAAGTTGATAATTGTGATTACATAAAATTAAAAAGGTTTTACACAAACAAATCCAGTAAAGCTAAATGAGAAACAATTAATTGGGGGAAAAATCTTTGCAAATAAGTTTCTCTGATAAAAGCCTCATTTCTAAAGTGGACAAAGAACTAATTCAAATTTATAAGAATAAGAGCCATTTCCCAACTGATAAATGGTCTAAGGATACAATTGTGCAGTTCTCAAGGGAAAAAATCCAAGCTATCTATAGCCATATGGAAAAAAATGCTACAAATTACTACTAATTAGAGAAATACGCATTAAAACAATTCTGAGATTCTATCTCCCATCTATTAGTCTAGCAAAGATGACCAAAAAGGAAAATAATAAATGTTGAAGGGGCTGTGGGAAAACAGGCACATTGATGCACTGTTGGTAGTCTTATGAATAGGTACAGCTATTCTGGGAAACAATTTAAAATTATATACAAAATGTTATTAAACAGTTCATGCCCTTTGACCCAGCTCTACCACTGCAGAGTCTATACCCAAGAGATCAAAGAAATAACAACAGTTCTTATATATACAAACATATTGATAGCAGCTCTTTTTGGGGTAGTAAAAAGTGAGACACCGAAGGGATGGCTATCAGCGGAGGAACGACTGAGTAAGTTATAGTATATGAATGTAGTCAGTCAGAAAGCGGTGGAATGCTACTGTGCTATAAGAAAGGGGGAAAGAGATGATTTCAAAGAATCATGGGAGGACTTGTATGGATTATTGCTGAATGAAGTGATCAGAAGAATCAGAAGGATTACAAAAATGAACAATTTTGAAAGTTTTTATAAACTGATAAAAAAGGAAATGAGTACAACCAGAAGAGCAGTTTGTACACCACCAACAACACTACAATGACAAATGAATTTGAAAGCAAATGACCATCAGTACAATGACTGTCCATGATTCCAGAAGACCAAGAATAAAACAGGCTATTCTCCTCTTGGTCAGAGAAATGATGCCTTAGGGTACAGAATGAGACATATCTCTTTGCATACAGGGAATGAGGGAATTTGTTTTGCTTGACTATGAATATCTGCTACCAGGAATTTGTTTTTTCTTTTTTTTTCTAATGGAGTAGAAGGGAAAGAAAAAAGTTTTCTGTTAATTAAAAAAAATTAGAAGAGGGAAGGAACTATACATTGGGAACACGGCATGCTCTTTCTGATGCGGTCACTGGGTTGTTAGTTTTGCTCAATCATTTTACTGTGTTACAAAAACTCTCTCGTGGATTAGGGGATAATCTGTAAATGTTTTTAAAATAAAAACAAAACATCAATAAAATCTTTAAAAGTAAAAATAACCCCTCCCAATGAATTAGTTAATTGACACTGAGGAGCTGGTAAGTAGTTAATTGATTTAATTAACAGTTAATAGCATGTCTAATAGGGACTCATGAACAGCACTCACAACACCCTAGCTTCTCAGGGTTTCCCCTAAAAATATGAGAGGAAAAGTCAGTGATCCTGTGGGGCCTCTGGCTCTACTGGGGAAAGCAGCCCGGGAGCCGGTACTATACTTCCATATAGATGCGACCTCCCTCGACAGACCGTAAGCTCCCTGAAGGGAAGGAACGTTTCTTTTTTCATTTGTAAGCCTCTCATAGCACCCTCCCATCGTAGGCACTTAATAAAGACAATGCTTCCTGATTAATTGCTTGGTTAACTGGAAGGCACCTGCAGTTGATAACAAAAGGAGAGTAGGAGGGGAGAACAAATGGGACATTTCATCCTTGAAGGCATCAGATTCAAATGAAATTGTTTATTTTTTTTTTAAAGCTGAAACGAGTTCAGTGCCAAACATTAAGACGAGAGATAACTCGAAATGGGAGACTTGAATCATGTCTACAATGTTCCTATTTTAATGCTGATGTTTGAGATCAACAGGAACATTATGGAAATTAGCCGAGATGAGGCACAAAATCAGGACCCGGGTGAGTGTGCTGCAGTCGGAAACTGGTAATATTCAATAACATTCTTGCCAAGATGACACTGAAAAGGGCATTTACTGAATATGGATGAGCCGGCAGCGAGTGTGATGAGAAAAGAACGAAACGATATCTGAAAACAATAACAACAAGTGGCCGCACGGGCTCCATGTCATCGGAACCCTCAGAATGCAACGCGCCGGGAATAAAGATGGTTTGTCTTACATCAGGAAAGAAATGGGCGACTGCTTGTTCTGTTCCCTCAAAGTCCGGAGGATGACGCCTGCAAATGAGATCCTTCCAGCTCTTTCAAATGAAGCTGCCGTCGACTGAATGTCAGAATTAGAAACGGCAGTCACCCATACGCAAAGTGAGCACAGCCTGAAGTCGCTGGAACTGCGGCTGTTATGTGAATATGTATTTTTAATGCGATGATGCCCATTTAAGTCCCGGTACCTAAATTCCTTATTTAGCCATTTATACCTGACACAAGACCTTGCATAGAGAATATTGATTCATGAGCTCAGGTTGAAAATGTCCTTAGGACAGTGTGGTAAAATGGAAAAGAACATTGGATTTGGAATCCGGAGGCACGGGTTCAAATCTCACCTTCATCACTTACTGGCTGTGTGACCCGGGCTAGTTACTTCCCTTCTCTGGACTTCAATTTCCTTATCTGTAAAATGGGGTGGTTGGACTCCCTGACCTTGAAGGTCCTTTCCAGCTCTAAATGCGCTCCTGGGACCCAGTTACTATTGAGTTTTCCAAGTTTAATAGGCCTTTAGGGCCATCTGTTTGGGGAGTAGGCCCCATGTTGGCTGCCATGAGGCAGCTAAGAGCTCAATGAATAGAACACTGGAGCTGGAATCAGAAAGACATGAGTTCAAATCCCCCTTCAAACGCTTACTAGCTGTATAACCCTGGGCAACTGTGTTGGTAAGCAAAATGGGCTCTTAGCGCTTAGTTCAACCAAGTGCCCTTGAAGAGTTTGGCTTTTGTTTCCTTTGGGTAATTCAGTGTATTTCATTGAGTCTTACTAGGTGCTAAGCCCCAGGCCCAAACCCCTGTTAGGTGTAAAACCTATGTGGGTGTGGATTGGTAACTAAGGTGGGGCCCAAGGTGGGGCTAACTCAGGGGAAGGCCTAGATTACACATGAGTTTGAGTGACATGTCTGGGACAGCAGAGGCTTTTAGACCACGTAGGTTCAAGTCACTTCTTTGTGACGATTCTAGGTCACACGGGTAAGTCGCATGTGTGACTCACCCGTGACCCTGAAAAAGATATAAAACCAGGGGTTGGCTTTCTCTTCTTTGGAGCTCTTACCCACAGCAGCGGTGGTGTGAGTGACTCTGGGCCAGCCCTCATTATGAGCTCCCGGGCTGAACCTCGATGTTGGTAACTATGAATCTGTATTCGGTCTGTCTGTCGATGTTTGTAATTTGTTTAGGGCTCTCACTTTTGGTGGCTCGCAGAGACTCTGGGCAGCTGTAGCTAAGAGCCCTCCAGCTTGTAAACCCAGATGCTGGGACTTTGTTAAACTCTGGTAACTATGTACTGGGATTTGAATCAGACAAGGTCTGTCTGTCCATGTTTGTACTTTGTATTTTGCTCTGAAGTTCAGGGTGGTAGTTTTTATCCCTGAACTAAGTGAATGATATTTGTATGCTGAATTAAAGTAAGCTTGCCAACCCCTTAATGTTGCTTTCCTTACCAAAGCAGATCAAAAGAACCTGTGCTTTTGCAGCGTGTTGGCAGCTTTCTGGGTGCTGGTTGGTGGATCTCACACCCCCACAGAAACAGCAAGTCATGCCACCCGTCTGCCTCAGTCTTCTCCTCTGCAAAATGGAGCTAATAACGGCCCCTACCTGCCAGGGTTATTTGTCCTTCATTTGTCCCAGAATATCAAATGACATTTGTAAAGCGCTTTGCAAACCTTACGGCGTTCTATAAACGAAGCCAATGATACGAGGCTACGAACATAGCAGCTCACACGTATAACCTGCTCTGTTGTTTCCCAAAGCGCTTTGCTCACCACAATCTCGCAACAGTCTGAGTTTTGCCAGTCTAATTTCGCAGATGAGGAAGCTGAGGATCAGAAAGGCAGACGGCTCACCGGAGGTCATGCACCGGTCTTTTGCTCTGAGTGTAGACCTTCCCGTTAAACCATGTTAACAGGGAGACCAAGGAACCTCTAGATCCTCATGCAGTCATTGAGCCGGAGGATGTTCCTTAAAATAATAACAGTAGTAGCTATCAGTTTATATCCTTCTTTAAGGTTGGCAAAGCACTTTACAAATATCATCCCATTGGCTCCTCAAAACAACCCTGGGAGGTACATGCTATCATTGCTATCACTTCTCATTTTACAGACGAGGAAACCGAGGCTGGCAGAAGTAAAGTGACTTCCCCAGGGTCACACAACTAGTAAGTGTCTGAGGTCTTGTTTGAACTCCAGCTTCAGCAGGCTATTCACAGCGCCATAAGACCTTTTATTTTACTAAGCGTATCTGGGACCACGACAGAATTACCACAACCCCTCCCTCCCTCCTGGCCTGCTTCAGCTCCCCAGAGTTCTGCCCTAATTCTTCTCCTCTTGGGTAGAAACCCCAGGAGAGCAGAGAGGGGCAGGGGAAGTGTTCTACTTAACTCTGCTTTATCTAATCACCTTCTGGCTAATCCCTCTAAGGCCTCCCTGAAACCAAGCTCAGCTCAATTCCCCTTCATTCAACTCTTTATTCAATCACTTTCCCCTACCCCTGAACTAATTCTACTAAGGCCTTTCTCTGTCCCTCAGGCCCTAAAATGGCTTGGGTGTGAGGGCTGGGGGTAGAGCACCCAGGAGGAAGGGGAGACTTGACCCCAGGCCCTTACCCCAATTGACTTCCAGAGGTAAGCTCAAGGTAACTTTCTGGGAGGAGCCCAGAATCAGTGCTTTCTGCTTCTGGTCCCATTTGTTTGCCTCTCTTGGCCTGTAAATACCCACACTGAGAGGGTATTTATTACCCAGTACACTAGGGATATCCGTCTTGACCTATTCATGTTGCCTAAATGCTAGTGGCCATTTCTGGTCCAGCCACATTACTGACTCATCTGAGAGAGGAAACATGGCAGAGTAAACTGAGGACTGAGAGATGATAGGAGAACCAGCTGACAGAAAAGGTGCTGAGGCCAGAGGTGGAAGGTGGAATAAAGAAAGGAAAAGATCAACTGTCAGATACTACAGAGAGTTCACTGACAATGAAGCTACCGAGCCACACTGAGAACTTTCACTCATTCTCAGTAGACTGGGGGGTAGAAGTCATATATAAGGAAAGTCATATTTTTGTATATAGTTAGGTACTTTTGTAAAGGCAGCTGGTGGCTCAGTGCATAGAGCACTGGGCCTGGAGTCAGGAGGACCCGAGTTCAACTCCAGCCTCAGAAACTTTCTAGCTGTATGTCCCTGGGCAAGTCATTCAACCTCTGATTGCCTGACAAAATGGATCCACTGGAAAAGGAAATGGCAAACCATTCTAGTATCTTTGCCAAGGAAAACCCAAATGGGGTCATAAAGGGTCATACACGATTGAAACAAGTGAACAACAAATGTACTTTTACACATAGTTATTTTTACATCTTTTCATCTTTATTAGACTGAGCTCCTCCACGGCAGGGATTGTCTTTTGCCTTTCTTTCTCTGCTTGTTGACTAAGGGGTAATTAATAATTCGCAGTAGCAAGTATAGATCATTTTTTTTCTTTTTTGTCACTAAGATCTGGGTTCAAATCTTGCTTCTGATACATATTGATTACGTGACAATGAGCCAGTCTTAGTGACATCAGCCAACTCCTCAGGACTACAAATTACAGATGAGTTGATTACTTGCATTGTTGAAGATTTTTCTATGCTGGGAATTCCCTCTACCAATGAAATGACAGATTAGCCCTAACCTCCCTCACAACAAAAGATCAGCTGTCCCTCTTCCTACATTTTTATCCCACTTTGGGTCATTTTGCTTTGTCACTAATGAAACAAAGCAGCATGACACAGGATTAGGAGTCGGGTGTCATGCAGGAAGGATTTGTCTTTGGGGATGAACAAAATTGGGTGCCAAATTTAGTTCTGCTATTAATTTAGAACCAAAAAAAATAAAAAAATTTAAAACCAACCATTTTGAGGTAAGTTTCTTTTCAAGATTGGCAAAGAATACAGCCCTTAGTGACCATTCCTTCTTCCCTATGTCAAGCAGGCCTAAGCTAAGGCTTAGCCCTTAGAAGATGTTGCTCCAATTCCTACAGCTCACTATTAATTTGAAACCAATCAATGGCTCCTGTTTCTATAGCACTTTTAAAGTTTACAATGAGCTTTCCTCACAATGGTCCTCTAAGAAGCCACAAAGCAAGGTTTGGAACAGAGGCCTTCTAACTCCAAACCTAAAGAGCTCTTTGACCTATAGAGAAGATCCATAATTCCCTTGGTGTGTATACTTTCTCAGCCAGCAGATAGTCTTTATGAATTGTTATGGCATACAAGATCCACTAAGAGTCAGAGCTAATTAAATGGTGATAAACATCTTTTTTTACTGGCCTTTAAATTATTTTCAGACAGTTCATTTTCTCTGTCCTTCTGTCCCAGGCAAATCATTGTCTTTTATTTGGTGGAAAGGGGGGAAAAAGAGAAAGATGTGGGGGGACTGGGCTGCATAGATGCTCCTTCAATCATGAACTAGAAATCACCAGGGCCATCATACCCTCAACACACAGAACCAACAAGCAGACCACCTCACTCCCTGCCCCAAATGGACTCTCTCAACGGAGGTGCCCAATGCTCTTCGTGAGCCTGCAGAAGGTACGTCTGTAAATGGGGGTTACTCATATATTTTATACCCTTCTTTCCTTTTATTTTCTTAACACAGAAAGATTTTTCAAATTGCTCCAAAAAATAGTAGTACAGCCAGAGATTTAAAGATGTGGAAACTGACGTAAAAATAAGTTAAATATAAATCATGGTGAGTCAGAAGAGAAAGTGAGGAGGAGAAATATTCCTGAGTTCTAATCTTGGGCTCTGATCTGTAAATAATGCTACTCGGCATAACAGAAAGAGTCTGACAAGGACACAAGCCAGGAGGCGAAGGCATTAGTTCCAGCTCTGCTCCTAACTAAGCTGTGTGACCTTGGACAAATCATTCAACCTCTGGGAGACTCAGTTTTCTTATCTGCGACATGACAGGATTGGACTAGATCATTTCTAGCAGCCTTTCTTGCTCTAAAGGTTTATGATTCTAATCATTTAATTACAGAATAAATCTACTGTAAAGAAGGGAATGGAGTTCACAAATGGCTAGAGGAGGCACGGCAGGCTCAGAAATGACCGCTTTTTAAGGCTAAACTTTATAGAACATATGCCGAGTTTCATTACCACTTGGCTTATCACTGCAAGAATTTGGATTTGACACAGGTCAGCTCACATTTCCTCCAAAACATCAACCAAAAGTGAAAAATAGGTACAAAATCGTTCTCCTACGTGGGTGGGATTGTTCTTGCCTTATCATTCCCTACCCCATTTAAATAAAACTATCCCTCTACATTTCAGTTCCCCCAGACACCCACAATTAAGCCAGCCAAATAAATTAGAATCCAAAAGAGAAGTCAGTCAAGTATCATTTGTCAAGCACCTACTGTATTCCAGACTATGGACAAGAAAGAATTTTGATAAAAATGGCAAGTGTAACATGACTGTAAGACAAGTGGGTAGTAGGCTCTTAAGTGTTTAAAAATGGAATTTGGAATAAAGAGAAAAGGGTAATGAGCAGACCAATTTTCAGGGTGGAAAATGGCCACTAACTTTACAAAGATTGATGCTGGCTTGGAAGTTGTTCATTTGGAAAAAAGATCTGGTGCTTTAGATGACTGAAGACCTTATATTTTAATATATCCTTAAGCCTTGTGTCTAGTGGGCCATTGATCAATATTTGTTGAACTGAATTGAATTAACTGTATCGTGTGGCTGTTGAAAAACTAATTTCAGTTCAGGCTATATTCATAGAAATATGATAACCGCTTCATGGGATAATAGTGTCAGTGAACTTCGCACTGGGCAGACCATATGTGGGTGCTTAATTCTGGGTATGTCACATTTTAAGAAATATATTGACAAAAAGTGACTATTTAGAGAAGGCTGAACCCTTACTTTGGACAAGTCCTTAGCCTCCCTGGGCCTCAGCTTCTCCACCTTTAAAATGGGGGAAGATCAACTAGATTACATCTAGGTCCCTTCCAGCTCTAAACCTATATTCCTATTATGGTCTAAAAAATAGAAAAAGGAACTCTTGATGTTTATCTTGGAGAAGAGATGATTAAGGTAGATTTAACAGTTTCTTCAAATAGCTGAAGGGCTATTCCATGGAAAGCATGGTAGCCTCATGCTGTATAGTTCCAGAGACCAAGACCAGAACCTAGTTCTGTGATCACCCAACGAATTTGGATGTCCCTTCCAACTGGGCAGACCATCACCCATCTATTCCTGTCCATCCTGGAGGACCTTTGTTCAAATCCTACCATAAGTTTGCCACAGGATGTCCAGAATAGGGCCAATGGAGAGAAATATTAAGAAGACAGATTTCAGCTCAACCTAAGTTCAGACCCTTCTAACTAGGGACAGAATGATAGCCAAGGCTTCCTCTTGAGGTAGTGACTTCCTCATTAGTGGAGTCATGCAGCCAGATGCTGAATGACCATATGTCAAGGATGCTTTGGAAAGGATTCTTACAATAGGTGGGAGATTGATCCAGATGAATCCTCAGGCCTCTTTCAGCATAAAGAATCTATTATTCTTAGGGGCAGCTAGGTGACACAGTGGACAAAGCACTGGCCCTGGAGTCAGGGGAGAGACAAAATTGAAGATGTAAGAGAAAGAGGAGACCTTGGGCAAGTCACTTAGCCCCAATTGCCTGGCCCTCCCCCTGCAAAAAAAAAAGAGAAAGAGGAAATTATTAAGAGGCCACAAAGGATAGAATCAAGGGCCCAGGAAGAAGGAGGTAGCCTTGGAAAGAATAAAGGGATACCTCTCCTTCTGAGAGATGGGAAAGCAGAAGGCATGGAGGTATGCAGTACACTCCCCTAGGTCTTAAGCAGTAGGACCAGGCTAGTTAGCGAGTCAGTCAACAATGAAACCAAAATTCATTTTCATTGTGAATTTTTGGGGTTGCTGTTCACTGAGCTCTAACTCATTGGTAGTGAGACAGAAGATTTAGAGATAGAAGGAACAGAATAGAAGGAAGAAAGGGGTAAGGTGTCAGAAGAAATGTGGAAAGTGATTTCATTAAGTGAAAGGGGTTTGATATGGGAACAGAGAATTAAGCTTCACTGGGAAGAGGGACTTTGTATGAAATCAAATAAGAAAATGATTCTGCGTCACAGGGAAAGGAGACTGAATGTAAGGGGTGGGGAGAGGGAATTCTAAGAGGCAGCTGTGATAATGTCTTCACAGGTTAGAACTCAGCAGAGCAGAAGGCCACAGAGATGAAATGGTTGACAGGAGTCGGGCATTTTAATTGGCCCAGGTCCTGAACGAAAACCACCCTGGTGTATCATTCAGGTTCATAAGGCATCGAGCTGCAAGTACAAACCTCGGAGACAAAACAAGAGAAAAGCTTCAGCTCACACACCGCCGCATTCCTCCAAAATGTCAACATGATCACAGAGGTCTAAGCACCGTTGCAGACCTTACACATCCTTACAGAACGTGAATGCTTTGGAGGAAGAGGCCTTGACTTCAACAGTTAAACAGAGGCTGATTTAGGCTTTATGAAAGCAAACACATCCTCTAAATTAGAGATTTGGGAGGCCATTGGGTAGTGGATTTATAGCTGAAAGGCGGGAGAGACCATGAGGTACAGCCCTTTCAGTTTTACGGATGAGGGCACTGAGAATCAGTGAAGGTAAGGGACTTCTTTAGCGTGACTCAGCTGGAAAGAGGCAGAATTGGGATTTGAACCGGTGTGAGCAGGCCCTCTGACTCAAAGGCCATCATATATACCTTCCACCATACCACATCCCACCTAGGTTGGGGCTTCTTAACTTGGAATCCATGAGCTTGTTTTTTTAAAAAAATATTTTGATAATTGTATTTCAGTGTAAATGGTTTTCTTTGCAATCCTATGTATTTTATTTTATGCATTTAAACACTTTCTTTTGACAAGGGGTCCCTAGACACCAGACAGCAGCTAGGCAGCTAGGTGGCCTGATGGATAGAGTGCTGTGGAATCAGGCAGACCCGAGTTCAAATATGGCTTTTAGACACTTACTGGTTGAGTGACCTTGGCCAAGTCACTTTACCTGTTTGCTTCAGTTTCCCCAACTATAAAATAGGGAAAATAACAGCACCTACCTCCCAGGGTAGTTGTATGGATCAAATGAGATAATATTTATAAAGCACTTAGCAGAGCGCCTGGCACATAGTAGGTCCTGCACACAGAAAGGTAAGAACCCCTGTTCTGGTGCTCAGATTTACTGGAGATTCTGATAGGGGGATGTCTGATCTGGTCCAGGTTGGATTAGAGAGCCTCTGGTCCTCTCCAACTCTGAGATGCTGTGATCCTGATACGTGGAGGATTTGTATTGCTGTGAAGTGGTACCAAGGACCCCTTTCCTCATTTCCCTCCAATGGGAAGAACATTAAGGGCAACTGCTTCTCTTTTAAACTGTTTGATTATATCTGAGCAAGTACAGATTGTTTCTCGGGGCAGTGGTAATCATTATTCTCTAATCAATAAGAACCACTTCATACCCAAACCACAGAGACCTGTTAACATCAAAATATCCTGAAATAAAGATGGCAGGGTGGTGGCTGTGAAATCTACACCGCACCAACTAGTGGGTCCACTCTGTCTACCCTGATAGCCCATGAAGCCTTATAACCTGCAGGGAGGAGGGTTCTTTATTTGACGGGGGTATAGGCTCCAGTGGCCAGTGATGCTCAATGTTGAGATTACCGGTACCCAGCAAACCAGCAGGAACAACTGCACACAGGAAGAGAGAAAACCCAAGGTTACCTTGAGGATGGTGATGTTCCAGGTAAAGCTCTCCACTGCCTTCTGAAGTTTCCTCTCCTTCAAGCCTTCCCTCGCCCCAATGGTGTGCAAGTGTTCATGGAACTCCATGGCTGAAATGAAGAGAAGGAATGCATGATTTCCGGATTTCATTGAGGCTTTCCCAAGCACAATAGTGGTTTTTATAACAACACCTCAGACATGAAGACAGGGCTGCCCAGTGACTCTCTCTCTGGGCTCAGAGTGAGGAAAGACAGGAGTTCAAATATAGCCTTGAACCCTTGCAGTCCAAATCAGTTTGCATCTATTAGGCACTGATTGTGTCTGGGGCCAAGGATAGAAGGAGACAAAGGGCTCCCTGCCTTCAATGAGTTTATATTCTATTTATCCCTTAAAGTATATGCCTTAGGTAATTTAATCAATCTGCACTAATTAAGCACTTAGTAGATCTAAGGGCCAGAAATGGAAGAAAAAGCCAAACTATTAACAATCCCTCCCTCAAGTTGCTGAGTGTCTGAGGTCAAATTTGAACTCAGGTCTTCCTAACTCTAGGCCCATGATCTATGGGCTTTGACACCAACTACCTGATAACATCTGCAACCTACAATGGTCATTGTGATGAACAAATGAAGTGATGGACGCAGAGCACCATGCAGATCTCCACTCTAAATATTCAATACTAGAACCTGTAAATCCAAAGGCTCTAAAGTTAACTCCAAAAGGGTTTTGGAAAAGGGCAGTTGGGTTGGAATGAGTATCTAGTATTGCGAGGCGACAATTGTGAAGGTGGGCACCGCTGAATCTGTTGGCTCCTTGTTAATGTCAACAGCACTCATTAATAGCCATATCTCCATGTATCACGTTTGCACCAGAAATGTTGAAAATAATTCTTTTGCAAAGATCCAAGTGAGGTTCCTTTAGTAACTACATTATCTGATTAACTCTCATTACCATGCACAAAATTAATTTCTGACACAAAAGTTTAATTACCTTGAGAATGATAGGGGATTATTATTGATGTTAGAAATTATGCCACAGATAAAAAGAAGCCTACAAATCTTAAAATTCTTGAATAATTTGTGGTCTTTAGCTTTGATATTCCTCTTGTTTAATTTCTTTAAGTAATTATGCATTTTCTCCTAAATTTTCAATTATTTTGGCAGAGAATCATAACTATTTTAAGACAGCCACCTAGTTACTCCATGTCAACAACACTGCCACTGAATTTCTCACAAATACCAAGAGGAAGACGTTGTCAGGAACATATTGCCTAACTCTTAACACTAGACCTTGGGCCATGCTCACTCATTAGAGATGTACAACAGAGCTGACCTGGCACAATATGCATGACCAAGGAAATCAAAGGTGGATGAAGAGACAAATGTAAGGAAGTCCTACAGTGAGAATACTGTTTCTCGTCAGCTGCTGCCCCATGGCAGAAGTTGTTAATGTGCGGCCATATTGACCAGCATTGAGGAGCTATCCAATGCCAAAGATCTGACTGGCTGATCAATTGTGCTAAGAGGTGATCCCATTGCCAATGCTCATGGGAACTTGTACTCTAAGGAACTCCGTACCTTCATTGGTCAGGATCTCTTTTTTTCCAGTTGCCTTTTGCGTTAGTCTGGGGATCTCCCTCTAAGGGTTCAATGCCTATAAGGGAATGCCACAAAGGAAGCATATCCTATCCTTAGATGCTCTCAAATGAGTAGAAAGCTCAATTTCATTTTGACACATTACTCGCACATTTTATATGAACCAATGGAGGGTGTGCCAACTATCAACAACGCCGCCACCACCAACAATGGCTAGTACGATCATTACTTACACAGCACTTTTAAAGTTTGTAAAGTGCTTTACAAATATTATTTCCCTTTTATCCTTACTACAACCCTAGGCTGTAGGTGTGATCATGAATACACATTTTATAAATCAGGAAAATGTGGTAGACAGAAATTAACTGATTTGCCTAGAATCACAGAGGCAAATCCTGAGGAGGATTCAAACTCAGATCTTCCTGCCTCCAAGTCTGATACTATCTGTAGCCACCTCTTTACTTTTAAATAGTTAGAAATCCAATTTCTATTTCTAAAAATTTAGATTTCTTTTTTATATTTTTCAGGACAGTTGAAGAAGAGAGAAAAGATGCAATTTTCCTTCACTGACAATTTTTTAAAAATTATTGATACATTTTGTTTTGATACAACAAATATTTCTTAGTAGATACCCAAAGACCCTCTTTTAAAAAATCCATTCCCTGAAAAAAATGGTAAAATTCTTCATTATTAACTACAAGGAGGCATGTAGACTTTAATCTTAACATTATGGTACTAATGCTGATCATCATTTTATTAAACAGAATCCTGCTGCTTTTTCTATGTTACTTTATATACACTGTAGTCATCGCCGTTCAAGTCATATTTCTGGTCCTGCTTTCTTCACTCTTCATTCAGCTCTTCCTATCCTTCTCTGAATTTCCATACTCCTCATTTATTTTCATATTGTAACATTTCATTACTTCCCCCCCTTTTCCCTGACCCAGATATCCCTTTATGTTCTTGACTTTTTATTCTTCCAAATGAATTTTCTTCTTATTTTGTTTGGTATAGTTCTAAATCTGTAAAACAATTTGGATAACATTATCATTTTTACCATGTTAGGATGGCATATCTGTTGACTATTTGGTCAAATCGAGTAAAATCAACGACCATAAGTTGCTTGAGCACCCACTATGTGCCAGGCACTGTGCCAAGCATTGTGGCTACAAAGAAAGGCAGAAAGTGTCCCAGCCAGTCTGCAGGCAAGCACACAGTTTAATGGGGGGAACGACATGCAAATACTTATATACAAATTAGATTCATCTAATTACTTGTGTCTTCTTTTATTTCTGGGGAAATTGTTTTATAGTTTTATTTACTTAAGTCCTGGACGTGTCTTGATAAATTAATTTCCAGGTATATAGTGCATTGTGGTTATATTAAATGGAATTTTTATTCCTATCTTTCTCCAGGGTTTTGTTTTTAATATGCAGAAAGGTTGATGACTTTTGCGGATTTATTTTGTAGTACCCTCCTCTACTAAAGCTATTGTTCTGATTAATTTTTTCACTAACTATATGAAGTTTTCAATGTACATCATTATATTGTTTGTGAATAGAGATCATTTTTACCTCCCTTTTACCTACACTCATTCCTTCAATTTATTTTTCTGATTTAATTGCTATACCTTGTATCTATAGCACTTAGGTCAAATATGGTTGCTCCATCTTCTGTGGAGGTTAGCTTTTATATACATCAAAATAATCCTTGAAAATCCCTTAAATTATCCATGGTACACAATCATTTTAAAAAAATTATAGCTGAAACATGGCTAGTATAGAAATATGTTTTGCATGACTGTACGTGTATAATTTATATCAAAGTGCTTACCTTCTGAGGGGGAGGGAGGAAGGGAATTTGGGGCTCAAAATTATTTTTAAAAAGGCTAAATATTGTTTTTACATATAATTGAGAAAAAATTCTATCTTCTTAAAAACATTTTAAGTTATAGCTGAAGAGGTATTGGAATTTTTTTTTTAATGAAGGCAGTCTATATCATCAAGCAGATGGAGGAGATTCTTATAATGGAAAACAGAATGTAACTGATTTTTCACAATATCTTGCTAAGTTATTGATGATGAGATAGATTGATAGAACATTTATTAAGTACTTACTAAAAGGCACGTAAGGGCTGAGGATACAAAGACAGGCAAGGAAGACAATCCCTGCTCTCAAGGAACTTATATTCTAATGAGGAAAGACAACACAAAAAAGGGAGGTGGAAGGGAGATATCTGGAACTTTTGCTCAAAGAGAAGAAAACAAAAACAGGTAAAAATTTAACTGGCAGGAAAAATGGTGATTTGAGGAAAAATATTCTTGAGAGTGTTCATATATGTGTGATATTAAAAGGTATTTTCCACATAGATAAATGCTGCCTATTGTAGAATGATTTTCATGAATTTATTGATATAGCTGTGTCTTTAATTTTCATTAACATGGTTAATTGTGGTTTTCCTAATTTTGAACTGTCCTTGCATTCCTTATATAAACCCACCTGGTCCTAATAAACAAAATTTTGGATTATAATGCTTATAGCCACTTTTCTAAAATTTTATCTAGCATTTTTACACAAATTTTCATTTGTGATATTGGTTTGTAGTTATATTCTGATTTCTCTTTCCCTGGTTTGGTTATTAAGACTATGCCTGATTCATAAGTGGAGTTTAATAGTAAGATTCTATCTTTTTCTATTTTTGAGAATACTTTATGTAGCATAAGAGTTATTTTTAAGTGTTCAGTGTAATTTACCATGAACATTTATATGGACCTCCTTCTTTGGGACTTCATTAATAGTATTGTGATTGAAATTAAAGTACACTGAGGCACAAAGTTCCAAGTATATTCAATTTATTGATAAGGCTAGCAATTACCAACAAAAGGGGTCCCTTGACTCCTCAGCCAGTCAAAAGACGACAGGGTGGGGCTTACTAACCTTCATATAGTTTTGGGAAGGACAAGAGAACAAAGAACAGGGAGCATAAAACAATATGAATTAGTTACAAAGTCTGAAGCATCATAGATGATGGGAATGTTGGAGTAGCAACAACCCCTCTTTTCCATCTTGTTGTTATGGAAAACTCACTGGTGGTGTCCACCTGCATGGTTAGTTATAGTCACAGCAATAACAGGCCAAAATGTCTTAAAGGACAGCCCCCATTGCAGAGATAACAGGCTTTCTGGAGCTCACCTGCATCTTGAAAGGCTTGTTAACAAGATAACAGATATCTCGTAATCGTTCATGGGCAGTAAGACGTGTGGAGATAATATATTTCTTTGAATTAAGGTGATTTATGGGACTACTTAGCTCAGAAAGGACAATTTTTTTTTTACTACATATGAGAGGTGATACAGAATAGAATCAATAACAAAATGGACTGATTTTCTCAAGAGTTTCTTCAATTTTTCTTTCTGAGTTTGGATTAGACTTTTTGTTTTGTTAATTTAGGGATTAAATATTTTCATAAATATTCTTTCATTTCATTCTGTTGGCTTATAAGCTGGTATAGTAGTTCTAATAATTTTCAATATCTGCTTTTTTATTTGCTATGACCTTCCTCCTCTCAATTTTTATTTTGGTAATATGGATTTCCTCTATACACTAAATTAGCAAATCATTAATTTATACTATTAGGTTTTTTAATCAATACTTAGTTTTATCATTTTTTAGGCAATCCCTTTTTTCCATTTTTAACTCTAACTTTCAGAATCTCACTTTTTGGGGCTTTTTGGAGACTATAACTTTATTGAATTCTTTTTATTTATTTTATTTTTATTTATCAGTATTTTTACTTATTCATATTTGTCAATTCTTTGATCTCCTCTATTCACTTAAAATGTGTTCGCTCATGTGTTTTGTCCTAACAACTATTTAATAGCATCCCACAGATTTAGGGTATTTATTTCAATGCCATAGTTTTCTTTAATATAATGATTTATTTTCTCATTTGATTTCATTCTTTAGGATAACATTAGTCTCCATTTAAATCTGGATCCTCTATTCATATTTATCTAATTGATTATAATTTTGTATTGTATTGTGCTTAATATTTCTTTCTGAATTTTTAAGTTCTTTATGTTCTAGTATATGATTAATTTTTTACAAAGGTATAGAACGATGCTAAAAAAAAAGTCTACCTATTTTCACTTAGTAAACATGAGGTCCCGCCTATCTAGTCTTTTCAATATTCTGTTCAGATTCTTTTTTATTTTTCTGTTTGACTTTTCTAAGTTTAAAAGTAGAAAATTGAGGTGTCCTAGAATTTCTTACTATGTATATCTCTAGTAATTCAACTAGATTTTCCTTTAAGTACTTATATGCTATGCTATTTTTATCTTTTGAATATACTTAATATTGCCTTCTCTGACATCATAATTGTCCTCTTTTATTGGATTCAGTTAAAAAAATCTCTAATACACCATTTTAACTATGTATGGCTCTGTGTTTTCATTACATTTCTTACATGTGCCAATTTGTTAAATTTTATTTTCTGTTTCCTTATTTTCATTATTAAATTTTTTAATTTTTATTTTCTATTTCATTATTTTACCATTTCCTGTTTTATGGGTGAGTTCATGCAATTCACATTCAAAGTTATGATTGTTAAGCTTGGCTTTTCCCTTCAACAAATCCTGAGACAATATTTCTTATTTTTTTCTCCTTTCCTTCTTTTACCGGGGGAGGGAGGGAGAATGAAATCAGAATTACATATATGCAATTTCTATCACACTGAACAATTAAATTCCAGACCTCCTTTACTTCTGCCTTTCTTAGCCAAACTCTGAAATGCTGGGTCTTTCCCTTTTCTTTCAGAATCACTTTTCTACAGTTGAAAGTGGTTTTATTTCAGACAATTCCCTCCCAGATTCCACTACCCCCTCCATATGTACCCTCCTCATTCTTATTCTAGTCCCTTGTTTACTTTGTAATTTCTATGACTATAACCTTTTAAAATCTTTGCTTGTTTCATATTACATTATTTTTTTCCTTTATCATTGCTGATGGATAGCTTTGAATAATTCTGGTTGCAGTGTCTTGGTATATGGTCTGTTTCTTCTTGGCTTCTTGCAGGGGTGTACTGGTAAGTATTTAATGACTAGCTGTCTGGAAAAATGTATACACAATATGCTTTTAAGCTTAATCTGAGTTATTAACATTTTTCTATCACTTTCTTGAATCTAGACAAACATCAAAACAATAAATCAAATCCTTATTTGTGGATTTGTGCCAATTTCCAAGACATAAATGTTCACACTGAGAATTTAACAACTGGCTCTAGCATCCCCCTAACTGCTTGTGTTATTTTCTCTTTGATTTGGAACATCTCAAGCTTGAAAATCATCTTTCTGGATAAATTAAAATGGAGAATTCTCCCTGATAGTGACCTATGGATTCATTCTAATTGCACCCTAAACTCTGGCTCCACAACTTACTGTCAATTTTTTTTATGGTTTCCTGAAATGTAGTTCTCAGTTTTTGTTTTTTTTTTGTGTGTGTTTCATCATGTTCTTCTGGGTTTCTGATAATTTTAGGTTTTCTCACTGGACCTGACTTTGTAAGACAGTTATTTTTTAACAGTAGTTATCTCATGTATTATCTTCTAGGTTTATCTTGTGATTTCCCTCTTATATATTTTTTATTGTATCATTGAATTTTTGAGTTCCATTTCTCCCAATTATTTTTTCAGGGTATCTGCTGCTTTTCCAAATTTTTCACACTTCATCCTAAGCCATCAGTACTCTGTCTGAATTTTTTTGTTTGGTTCTCTTAGGTCTTCCAGCCATGCTTGGAATCCTTGTGGCCCTTTCATTCTCTTTCTAGACATTCCATTTGTAGTTATTCTCTCTTCTTGCTTTATCCTTGGATTCTCTTACTCCATGGCATTTTTCAATGTTTAGGAACTTTTCTTTGAAAACTCCTTTCCCCATGATTTCGATTGTTCGGATCTTATTGGGTTTTTTTTTCCTATAGTGGCTTCCTAAAGTGGACTTCTGTCTTTTACTCTCTTTTAGATCTCCCCCACCCCATCTTTTATTTGGTATCCTCCCAGTTACTTGGCTCTGCTATAAGGAAACTAACCTTTCACTTGATCCTCTCACCTGAAAATTTTCCCTTCTGCTTCAGATAGTATTAGAGCAGGGCAGTACTGCTTCACTCCCTTTCTCATCCAAGATTGCTCATTGTCAAGACCATGTGCAATTGATGAACCTGATTCTACTGCTGAATCTACTTTCTGGACTTTTGAGGTAAGAAGTAAAGACTGAGGCTGCTGCAGCCTCTCCCAGTTCAGAACTAGGAGCCAGAGTAAAGAGCATAGGGCACTGAGAGGGACCATAAAGTGGGAATCTAGTCATCTAGTGTTTTGTTTCTTTCTGTGAGAATTACAAAGCGGCAAATAAATGTCTTCCCTTGTTTTTAAATTTTTTTTTACTTCAAGTGTTGCTTTTCTGACTATTTTCAGGTGGCAGGGAGAAGAGCTGGGCTCAGACACAACCTTTCGCTCAGCTATCTTGCTAAAAGACAGTCCATCAGCAATCTGAATAAATACATATATCATCAAAGAGCTTATTACTCTAATGCTACAATATACTTATCAGTATGGCAAAACATTTACATTTAGCTTACATACTTTAACTAACGACATTTTTTTCATGAGAGAAAACTGCAAAAAACAAATCTAATGGAATTGATAAAAATAGCTAAGAAATGCCATGTGTAAATGGATGTGCTGAAGTATCAGTTAATGGGCTTTCAGGAAAGAACATGCTGTTTGATTCTGGAGTTCCCTGGTTCTCCATCGTGTTCTCTAATCCTAGTTGCATTCTGTCCTAGAATGTATCCCTAGTTTTAGGAAACAGACAAGGACTCAAGGCCAAAGGCTGCCACTGGCCTCACCTCTATCAGCTGCCCTGAGCCCTGGCCTTGGATACACTTGCTGAGATAATACCAATAATTAACCTCCGGATAATGCTTTTAAGGTCTGCAAAGAACTGGATACATGCACTGTCATTTGCACCACAAAGTTATCCCACTACATTTGCAGGTGTTAATATCCTCATTTTACAGATGAGAAAACACAGAATGAGAGGTCACGTGACTCGTCTGAGGTCACCCGGCTGGTAAATATCAGACGTAGGATCCGAATCCAAGGCTTCCTGATTCCAAGTTCAGAGCTAGCTGTCACGCCATACTGCCTCTTAAGAACCTTTCTGAACATCACCTGGTCTAAATAAATAATGGCCTCACATCAACAAAGCATTTATTAAGTGCTTACTATGTGGCAGGCCCTGTGAGAAGCATTGGAGATGAAGAGAAGGGAAAAACAACCCCTGCCCTGAAGGAGCTCACAGTCTAATATGCAAACCCCTGTGTACAATCAAGCTGTGCACGGGATGAACTGGCGATAGTCTCAGATGGAAGGTGCTAAGATAAAGAAAGACTGGAAAAAGAATCTTGTACAAGGTGGGATTTCAGTTGAGACCTGAAGAAAGCCAGGGCGGGAAGGAAGTAGAGATGAGGAGGGAAAGCAATCTCTTTGCCAAGAAAACCCCAAATGGAGTCTGGAAGACTTGGACACAACTGAAACAACTGAACAACAAAGACAAATACTAAAAACATCGCTACATATAAGGTCACAGCACCATAGATTGTAAACAGAAAGGACCATAGAGGTCATCTAGTCCATTGGTGTCAAACTCTAACAAAAATATGATAAAGAATAGATGATGTTAATTTGTGGTTTTCTCAGTCAATATGTGGCCCACAGGGATCCTTATGTATGGTTTAGAGGCATCCATTTCTGTTTGTTTCTAATATATCATTGGAATATATTATATTGGAATTATATATTCTATTGGAATCTTACAATTGGAATATATTATATTACATATTGGAAAATACATTTAATCTTATTGTCCTGCATCACCCCCATTCCCTGGCTGCATGGACACCTTGGATCCAGTCCACTGACTCATGTTTCATGTGAGTAAACTGAGGCCCAGAGAGATGAAATGATTTACTCACATTCTTATTAAGTGGAGAGTCCAGGTCCTCTGATGTCAAATTTAAGGTTGTTTCCATTGTATCCTAGTTACAGATCAGAGGACCTGGGTTGGAATCTTGTCTCTTCTAACTTAACAGCTCTGTGATCGTAACACTAGAAGGACCCGATGCATCAATTGATACAAAACACACTTGGCCCTTGTTTCAACAATCTCGCTAGCAGCTTCTGTGGGGGTATAAGATTCACCCACAGCCAGCACCCAGAAAGCTGCCAACAGCACAGGTTCTTCTGATCTGCTTAAGCAAGAGAAGCAAGGTGAAGGGGTTGACAAGCTTACTTTTAATTCAGCATTCAAATATTATTCAGTTGGTTCAGGGGAAAAAGCCAGCACCCTGAACTTCAAAACAAAATGCAAACAAATTTCAAACATCAACAGACTTTGTCTGATTCAATCCCAACCCGTAGTTACCACAGTTCAACAAAGTTTCAACATCCGGGTTTACAAGCTGGAGGGCCCCTTAGCTACAGCTGCCTGGAGTCTCCTCATCAACACCATCTCCAGAGCCCTGCACAAATGGCTCTGTCCTCCCTTCTTATAGGGCTTCAGACATCAAACATCACCTGAATTACCAGAGCTCAGGCTCTGGTGATTGGTTCTTGAGTTGGTCCCTCCCCTTAGGACCTTGGGAGGTTCACATCCACATGGATTACATTAACACCTAATGGGGTTTGGGCCCAGGGTTTAGCACCTAGTAAAGCTCACTGAGATAAATTGAGTCACTCAAAGAAAACAAAGGCCATTCTTGTTACAGCCCTTCAAAGTATTCCTAAATCTGGTTCTTCTTAAGCAAGTCCCTTTACCTCTCTGGGCCTCTGTCTCCTTATCTATAAAATAAGGAGGTTGGACTAGTTCATTAAGGTTCCTTCCAAATCTAGATCACATGTTCTTACCATTTAAATATCTTAAAGATTATTATTTTTCCTTATTCTTTGAATTTATTCGCTGTTTTCTTCATAGAACAAAATAAGGAGATTTAATTAAACTTTTTAATAATTAGAAATGTCCAAAAGTAAAATGGACCTCCTTGAAGGTGGGTCCTCATCAGAGGTTGGATCACTACTTGTCAGCTGGGTGTAGCAGTGGTTAGACTCAGGTCTGCCTCAGAAATGTATTAGTTGTGTGACCCTGAGCAAGTCACTTAACCTTTCTCAGCCTCAGTCACCTGACCTGCAAAATGGGGATAATAATACACACCTGCCTCTCAGGGTTGTAGTGAGCAGCAAATGAGACAATGTTTCTAAAGTGCTTTGCAAACCTGAAAGCCCTATCCAAATGCTACCTGTTGCTGTTGTTATATGTACAATGGGGACTCTCATTGGTTATGGGTTGAACTAAGCAGCCATTGAAGTACCTTTCAAGTCTGAAATTCTGTGATAGGAATTCAACAATCACTTATTAGGTACCTAATGTGTGCAAAACACAGTGCTAGGCACAGGGGATACAAAAACAAAACACAAAAATAGACTCTGCCTTCAAGGGAGGACTGGCAGCCCTTTGGTTCATTTGATGCCTATCAACAGTCATATTTCAAGACTCAGACCCAGCTCCTCCCATCCCAATTCAATACATCCCATGCTTTCTTTAAAGGCTAGCTTCAGAGTGATCTCCTCTCAGCCATTCCCCGATGCCCATTCTCTTGCTCCAAACACCTTTAGCACATCAGTGTCTAGTCTGTATCACTTAGAAATGTTCTCTTGCTGGTTCATAAATGCATTTTGCATTTTCTCTTAAATAGATTCAAAGCTCTTTGAATAGTTTTGTACTCTCCAAGGTCCTGAAAAAGTACTAGGTTCGTTACAGGTGGACTTAATGCCTATTTGGGGAATGTTCTTTAGATACAGCTGATGTCCTAGTCTGACCTAAGCTGGTAAGTCACCCTTAGTTAGTTGAAGTTTTTTGAGGTGCTTGTCACCTCACTTCTGCCTTTCACTGCTAAAAAAAAGACATTTTTTTATTTTTAAAGCCAGGAGCCCTGGCAGGTCACTCATTTGCCTCGATTGTGTTATGCTGGAGTGAAAAAGGAGAACAAACAAACAAACAAAAACCCCTACCACCCTTCCTGTTTTGAAGTGTTTTGCAATTTCAATGCATCTGTCCCACCATATGGTAAAATTAGTTCCTGTGTAACTTAGCTATTTAGGGCTCAACTAAAGGATTTATGGCAGAATCAACTGTGTTAAGATCCTAGAAAGAAAAATGATAAAACAGGTTTTTTTTAGCTTTAACACTTAAAGTACAAATCCTAAGAACATAATACTTATCAAAACTGACAGGTGAGGGAGCATAGGGTACATGGCCAGAGGGCTGACCTTGGAGCCAAGAGGACTTGAGTTCAAGTACCATCTCTGACACATACTGCCTGTGTGACCTTGGGAAAGTCGTTTAACTTCAAACTCTTTCAGACCCTGGGCTGCAGAGCAAGTATCAATCTGCACTGGAAGGTGACATCCCTTACCAGAAGTACCCTAGTCTAGACAAAATCACGAGTCAGCTCAAAAATCTGCCAACCAAACAAAAGTGACACATAGAAAGGACAAAGTACTCACACGTACTGTCTCGTCTGAATTATACCACAACTCTGTAAGAGAGCAACTGGGGGTATTAATATGCCCACTTCACAGACGAAGAAACCATAGTCAGCCAACAGTCATACAGCTAGCAAATGCAGGACTTCCTGAGATCAAATCTGGCCATTTATCCACAACACTATACTATCTGTTGCTACACAGCAAGGTCCCTGTTAGTGGAACTAATGAATCCCCTGAAGTGGTGGCATATATTAAATTCACACTATTCAAAGGTGTAACCATGCAAAATATAATAATTGGTTCCAACCCAACGGAAATAGATAGTGTCTATTTCAGGGGATTCATTAGATTTCTAATAGGGACCTGCCAAGGTCATGTTCTTTCTAACTGGGGACAAGGCATTCAGTTTTAAATGCAGGTACTTCTTATTGTTTCTTCTTCTTCCTCTCCTTTTCCTTCCTCCTCCTCATTCTCTTCTCCTCCTCCTCTTCCTCCTCTTAAGCATCTCCATTTGGGAATAAACCAGAAAAAGCTGGGACATGTACATAGTTAAGTCTCAGAGAAGTGGGCAGCAGGGCTCAGACACTTACCAATTTGCCTCTTTTCCCTAATACACTCTGTATGAAGCATTCTGACTTATTAAAAGATAAGCCTTTGATAAAATCGAGGGAATAGTGCTTGAGTCGAAAGTATAGCAGGCTGGGGCCCTGGTCTGCTGGGAGACCAGGACATCATCTTATGCAGCAGCTTGTCAGCCTCCTTCTAATAACAAGAATGATGATGACGTGATAGCGACTGCTAGCATTTACACAGTCCTTTGATATTTGCCAAGTACTTTAAAAATATGATCTCATTTTATCCCCACAACCACCCTGGGTGTTACTATTATCCCCATTTTAGAGTGGAGGATACTGAGGCAGTCAGAGGTTAAGTGACTTGTCCAGGGTCACACAGCTAATAAGTAGCTAAGGCTTGATTTGAACTCAGGTCTTTCTGCCTCCTGGTCAAATGCTCTATCCATTGTGACACCTAGCTGCCTACTTGTGTCAGAACAATTCTCTCTCCTTAACTTTGTTCTCTAAAATAATTGACATAAGGATTATAAAAGCAAATCTCTGTCCTATATTCAAGTTGTTGAGTCATTTCAGTGATATCTGACTCTTCGTGACCCCATTTGGGGCTTTCCTGGCAAAGATACTGGAGTGGTTTGCTATTTCCTTTTCCAGCTCATTTTACAGATGAGGAAACTGAGGCAAACGGGGTTAAGTGACTTGCCCAGGGTCTCACAGATAGTAAGTGTCTGAGGCCAGATTTGAACTCATGAAGGAGTCTTCCTGACTCCAGGCCTCGCACTCTATTCACTAGCTGCGTAGTACATTTACGTACTCTGAGATACATTTGTTAAAGGCAAATGTACAGCACTTTCAGTAATACCAAACTGCCCCCTAAACCAAAAAGCCATCCCTTAGGCAATAACATCCTTTTCCATGGCACAGCCTGCAGTGCTTCTGTTTAAGAAGTGCTCAAGAGGTTGTGAGTGGAAAATGCTTAAGAAGCCCTACGAAGAATAGCTGGTTTCTGAGTCAGGAAGACCTAGTTCAAGTTGCTATTTCAGAGGCTTTGAGAGACTCTGGCAGAAGCCACCTGAGAAGATGGAGATGGACAAGCCTGCCAGATGGTACAGAGAAGGAGAAAGTCTTTCGTCAGCATTGCTGCAACGTTTCCGTGCTCTTTCTTCATAGATGGTTGGCATTCATTTAGAGCCTTTGACTTCAAGTTGCCTTTTTCTGTTCAGAGCAAGTGTAAATAGCCTGCTGTTTCTGTTGTGATTGACAGGGATCTTATTTCTTTGGTGTCATTTAAGTGTGAAGTGAAAGCTGACGCATGTACAATGCAGTGGATGAGCGGCCAATTCCATCTTGCTATGCTGCCTCATGGGAAATCTGTCTTGTCTGTATTCCTGCCAGGCTAATAGGGCACAAGGGGCCTCTTGGTTTCAACACAGGGCAACAATTAATAAAATTGATTAGATTGTCTGGGAAATTAACAAACTGACTGCTTATCATCATTTCATTTCATCGCAACCCCCACAAAATGCAGAGAGGCCCAGGAGAAAGCTCTGGGTGCCCTGGATCATCAGGGCCATGGATTTCCCTGAGCCATCCCATCCCTTCTCCCTGCAATTGCCACACCCTGGATGGATACTGAGTCAGCCTTGGGGATTCATACCAGAAACATGAGTTGGAGAGAAGGAGGTATAAACCTACCAGCTTAAAAAAAAAAGACGTTTGTTTACTTTTTAGTGAACTCACTCCTTTACTTCCACTCTTCCTTCCTTCCATTAGCTTGGAAAGTTGAAAACACCAACAATAAGCAGCAACACCCCAATCAAAGTTTTAAATTGAGAATTTGGTTATCCATAACTAGTTCAGTGACCCTGGCAACTGAATCTCTCTCTCTGAGCTTCAGTTTTCTCATCGACAAAAACTCAGTGACTGGAGTAGATGGTCACTGAGCTAGAATCCAGCTCCGACGGTGCATAAGCACCTGTGATCCTAATTTCTGGCACGGACCACAGCTCTTCTAAAAAGGAGATAGGCAGACTATAAAAATCAAGGTGAATTATGAGCACCTAGGAGACCAGGAATGTTAACAGTGAGGCAGAAGATGACTTAAAATCAGCACTCCCAGGAACCCCCAAGTGAACAGACGTGAGGAAAAATCAACACTGTGCTGTGTCAGACCTGTAGACAGTCTTTAAGGAGAACCAGAAAGCAGGAACATTCAACTTCAGACCTAGGAAGTAAGTCTACGATAAATCTTGTCCAAGCAGGGTTCGTGTTCTGTTTGTCTCATATATACATATGTATGTATGTATGTATGTATGTATGTATGTATATTTATATACATATACATACACACACACACACACACACACACACACACACACACACACTCTGACAGATAATCTTAGGACAAGGAGGTCTTCCTGCTACATGAGAGTAAAAGTTGCCTTGCCTGAGGAACATTTTCTATCCTATAGCTTATTAGAGAGGACAAAAGATTCTTGTGCAGCGAGAGACAACTAATCCAGGGAGGATACCAGAAAAAGATTCCAAGAAGATGGGGGACAATCAGTGCTAGACACAGAAGAGAAAGAGAGAAAGGGGGAGAATACGAATATCTTCCCATAGAAGGTAAAATAAATCCAGACCTTCTGAAATAGCATCATCCCATGCTCTGCCAAACAATAACAAGGAATCTCAGTCAATGCCAAGTTCAAGGACACTTGCTACCAACCCTAGAAGAGGAATCTAAATGGTGGGTGATGATATCTAACTTGGTTAATCAGGAGTGTTCATGTGTTTACAATGTGACAGAGACTCATTAAACCCATTGACCCCTACCCATTTCTGTTGATTCACCTGAAAATGAATGATAGAACCAGGAGAAACCTATATTTTATTTTCTATTAATTTCTGAAGTCCTGTCTCCCTTGCTGTCCTCCCTTGAGCTAAGGCTTGTGAAACATACTTGTTGGACTGGGTGCCAGAAGCAAAAAAAGGAATCTTTAAGATCTATGTTTGTACCATAACAACCATGTAACAACCATATTTTAAAAAAATCAACCCCAAATTCAAGCTGTATGTGGGGACTGGATAGAGACTAGACACATTATTGCACAGTTATACAGATTCCCAGGTGAAAAAAATCAAGCAATTTGGTTGGTCCTGAAAGTGCTGCTCTGGTGCCCATGTAACGTGAAGAGGAGTGGAAGAAGGTGCCCAGAGCAGTGAATTCACTCCTTGTGGAGGGCTTATAGGGGAGCCTGGACAGGATTTATGCAGCATGAGGAAGCAAGACATGTTGTGATTTGTGCTGGTGGAGGGAGTATCTACTTCCCTGAGATATCAGGCTCTCTGAAATATGGAAGTAGAGTTATGATTGATGTCTTCCTTGCTTCCTTGAAAGGAACACCAGGGGAAAAAGCAAGATTGACCTATTTTTCCCCTCACCCTTCTTTATTTGAAACATCAAATCAAGCATTTATCAAATATCTACCAGGTACCAGGCACTTCGATAAAGTTAATAAGAAATTGTAATAGGTACCACTAACAGAGACCTGTGCAAAACAGGAAAAGAGAAGGACTCCCAAAATGCCACCAATAAAAGGAAATTCATAATTTACAAAACTGACAACATGTATGTCTCAGTTTTATTTATTGAACCATAGGATTTGTAGATCATTTCATCCAACCCTGTTTACTTTAGAGATGAGAATCCATCAGGGGATGGATTAAATGATTTGCCCAAAGTCACAGAGTGAACCCCTGCTCTCTGGCTCCACATGCAGGGCAATTTCCATCACGCCACAATATCCATCTATTTAGGGCTTGCTCTTCTGTACACAATTTTTAAAAATTACATACCCTAGCTTAGTCTGATGTAATTTCCCTATCATTTTCTATAATATTCTATTAACTTACAGCTTACTCTATGCAATCATGCTTTAAAAAATGATCTTTCATTTTCCAAGTCATGCTTTGACAATAATTGTAATTCAGATGTTATTTCCCAGTGAAAAGAGGAACAGAGATATAGTAGTAGCAGAAGGGTGGCAGCATGATGAAGTCTGTTTTTTCAGGTTGGGGGAAGATATGGGTGTGCTTACCGGCAGACGGGCCAAACCCACTGGAGAAGATGGAGAGGGAAACCAAATATATAAGAAAGAAAAGAGACGATTCATGGTGTTGTTTCCGGGGAAGAGTGGCAAAGGCTTAGCCTTGAAAGGGAAGAAGGACACTCCTTCAGAGGAGATCTCTACCTTATTAATGTCCTTCCAAAAATGTGGCACCAGAAATGGAAAATGCTTCAGATGTGGCCTCATCACACACAGTGGGATCATACTTCCCTTCCTCGGGACATTCCCGTCTCTCTTAATTCACTCTGACATTGGTTTGGTTTGTTTGTTTGTTTGTTTCCCAGACACTCTATTATTGTTTTATCACTGACTAATGCTTAGCTCGCACCTCCCAAATGCTGCCCAGCCCCGCCTCCTCTAGCTAGAACTTGGGAGACTGTTTTTTGAACCTAAGGAAGATTTTACATTTAACCCTAATTTCATCTCATTTAATCCTTCCCAATGTCCTATAGAGTGTCAGGTCTTTTGGGCCTTGGCTATCATTAATTCAACCAACCAACAAGGATTTTTTATTAATTAATGTGCGGGGGGCGGTGCCAGGTGCAGGGTACATAACTGCAAATCTAATTCTCCACTTAAAAAAAGGTTAGGAAGCGCAAGACTGAGCACAGTTCCCTGAGGCCCCCACAAAGCTTGTCATTCCAGGTCGACATGCAATGAACAATGACCACTCTTTGGAGCCAGTTCTGAAACAAGTGGCCTCCAGGGCTAGGCTTAGTTGTGGGCGAGTGAAACTGGTGTCTATTCCCATCTGTGCTGGCTGTGATGAAAGAAGACAACATACACATGATTCTATAGATGTATATCTACAATACATATATGTGATGGGTGTATATATATCACACATAACATACAGATTACATTGTATATGCAAAGGACATTTACATGTGTGTATATGAACAGACACACATGTCTTTATTCATATTCTCATAAAGATGCAAAGCATTGTGAGACACTCTTCATAATAGTATATTTGTTGAACCTGCCTAGAAATACCTCCAGTCACGTATAAAGTTGTGCGTGTGTGTGTGTGTTTATATATAGGAAATATAGACATAGAGAGATATATACATATGCATACACACACACACATATATACTTTATATAGAAGTGCTCGTGTGTGTATAAAGGGTGTATGTGTGTAACTCCTTTATACAGAACTGTTAAGGTTTGCAAAGTGCCCCTCATTTGATCCTCACAAGCCGGTAAGGGTTAATCTATTATGATCCCCATTTTACGGACGAAGAAGATGAGGCTGTGAGCGATTAAGTAACTCTGGTTCACATCTATCTACCACATCGGCATGCTGCTGCCCATGTGCTTTTTCACATTAGTATCTATGAGGATCTGGCTGATAACACTCCATGTAAAAAAAATCAGGTAAGTATCCTAGAAGCTGAGAAGCTAAATAAGATTTGAGAAGTGCTCTCTTTTCTTTGATGCCCATTCATTATCATCATCCCCTCCCCGTCCCAAGAAGTGCTCCTGACCCTTCCTCAAGCCTCCTCTTTTCCTCAATTTAGCTTTAAAAACCCCATTCTTTTTGTTCTCATTAGCATTCCTTGCCCCCAAGAGGCAGTAGCCTCTTGACCTTTGGTCTGTCTCACACATGACTTTGTCCGCCATGCTTTCCATACTGCTCATCCGTTACCTGCCTTCGTTTCCCCCGATAGACAGAGAAAGTGGATCATCATCCGGCCATGGGTTTTTGGCCACCTCAACTTCTCAAGACTCACACGGAGAAGATGAATTTGTACCAGAGGAAATACCCACATGGATGAAATCACAGATCACATCAAGTATTTAAGAAGGTGGACTTTACAGAGATGCCTGTTTACTGTCCATTTTACTCACTTTACCATGTTTGTTCTACTTTGCTTGTTTCATTTTTATTAACAAAGGCTCAAGCAGGAAATCTGATTGGGAAGATCGATTTCAAAAGTGGAATTTAGATCCAAAGAATTGCAGGTTTATGAGGGACCTTTAAAAATCATTTAGTCCAACTAACTTATTTTATAGATAAACTATTTACAGGGAACTAAAACCTAGAGATGGGATTGACTTGCCCAAGGTCACATGGCTAATTAGCGGATGAGTCAGAAATGCAACTCGTAAGTCCTGGTTATTCCCCCAATGTCTATCACGTGACTTAAATATTACCTAAGATTTTACTTCTCATGTGAGTTTCACTGAATAGTACTTTGCTTCCAGAATTAGCATCTATAGCTTTATAGAGGGAAATTAATGCAATTTTAGATAAATGAATGTATCACTTGGCACCTGACACCACTAATCAGTAGGTCAGTACCATTGGTTTGGCACTCCTTATGCCCAGATTTTTGTGCTAAGCATTGTGGGGAGTATTCAGATCCCAGCATGCAGAAGAGTAGCCCCCCTCAAGTTCTGTAAATGTGGACTTGGAGATTTGGTAAATTAAAAACCAGGGCTGGCAAAACAATTGTTTCTGACTTCAAGGTTTACAAAACAATTCAACCGATATTCCCTTTGGGAAAGAAACGTGTAGTGTTTTCTTTAAGAATTCATTGGCTTTTCTTAAGGAGGAACTGTTTCTTTCAGCGGGACAATCTGCCCTCCCTCTCCTTCCACAGCCAATGAGTTTACAAGGCCAATTGATTTTATATGCCCAATATTCCCGACATCCATTTCCACCTCTCCTGTGCCTCTGCTCACTGTCATTACACACCTTCATTCCTACCAGCATGAACTATTACAATTGTCTCACCCCAAGAAGTCCTTACTTATTCACTGGGAGGTCAAATGCTGAAGCTTTAATACTTTGGCTAAATCGTGAGAAGATGGGACTCATTGGAAAAGACCCTGCTGCTGCGAAAGACTGAAGGCAGAAGGAAAAGAGCGTGACAGAGGAGGAGATGGTTCATGGGAACAATGAATAAGAACTTGGAAAGACTTCGAGAGATAGGGGAGGACAGAAGGGCCTGGCCTGCCGTAGTTCATGGGGTTACAAGGAGTCAGACATGGCTGAACAACTGAACAACAAGAAGCATTCCTGTTTCTCCTTTCACTTCACTACCAGTGCAGTCTTCAGGCTGTCAGACCAATGTTTCATAGGTCACGTGATCCCTCTGAACCCTGTAAAGGCTCCCTAAGCCCACTAAGTGAGGTCAGAAAAACTTCTAGAACGAGGTACCCCACGATGTTTCCAGCCTTATCGCTCATCACTTGCCTCCACATACGCTCTTCTCTAGTGGAACATGACTACGTCCTCCAGACACAACATACAATTTTCTGACCTCCATATCTTTGTGCACACTGTTCCCTATGCCTGGAATACCTTCCTTTCCACTTCTTGGATTACTGGATTCCTCTCCATCTTCTGAAGCTCACCTGCCATGACACCTCATCCATCAAGCCTTCTCTGATCCTTCCATTCCTCCCTCAGACCTTCTGTAGCTTATGAGCGATTCTTTTATAATACACTGTATTTTTAGCTGATGGCTCCATCACACACACACACACACACACACACACACACACACACACACACACACTTACTTACCAGAAAAGAAATTCTATGAAGGCAGAGACTTTGTCTACCAAGCACAAAGCTTTGCACATGGGCCATGCTAAATAGCCATTTGCTGAATAATTTGGAATTAATTTCAATGACACATAACCAGAACTTCCATGCTGTTAAAATAATAATATGAGAAAGCATCTAAACTATGATGCCATTTTAGAATGCAATTCCAAAGTCACCTCTGCAGGGAGAATAATTCAACCAACCAACAATGATTTATTAAGCATATACTGCGGGGCCAGACACCGAGATACAGAAACAACTAATGTAGTCTATGCCCTCATGGAACTTGTGTTCTATTGTCGTAGGAAAAAATGTATGTATGTACACATGTGTATATACAAACATACTACATATAAAAGATATATAAGTTGCCTGGGGTGAGAGAAGGGAGAAGTCGCCGGGGGTCAGAAGTTTTATGTATTAGAGTGTCTCAGAGTCAGGAGGTCTTGGGTTCAAATCCTGCTTTCAAGGTTGTACGATCTATGTCACTTAGCCTTCCTGTGCCTCAGTTTCTTCCTCTGTAAAACGAAGAGGTTGGCCGTGATGGCCTCTAGAGTTCCTCTATGGTCCTATGGTTATATGAAACAGATCCTATATGGGGAAGATCTCGTGGGTAGATTCCGATGGATAGAAAATGGTGTTAAAACCTCACAGGGCTAACTAACCAGAAAAAAAGTCTTACTGGATAAAGTGAGTATAAGCTATCGAGCTAAAATTCCTGAAAACATGTGAAATCCCACTGGAGATTTACACCAAGGCTATTAGATAGTTATACCACACCCCACCCCAAGCAACAAAAGGCCACTGGCCCATTGCCTACCAAAGGCAAAGGAAGCTTTGGGTAACTAAGAAACGAAGACACAGGAATGGAATAGCAGGGAGCCCTTTTCCATTCCCTGCACCTGAGTAGGAGGCTTCCCTCTGCAAGGCACCTAAGAGAACTCCATAGAAATGGCTTCAGTAGAATTCTGCATGGAGGATTAGGAGAGAAATAAGTTGCCAAGTTATTCCCTTGCACAAAATTCTTCAGCGGCTCCCTCTGAATAAAATACATCCAACAGTAGGAAAGTTAATGATCGTGGTAGGAACTGGTTAAGGGAGTGACTAGAGAAGGATTTATGGAGGATGGGGCATTTGAGCCGGCCCTTAAAGGATGAATATACTTTTTACAGGTAGGGTATAAGAGGAAGGTGTGTTAGGTAGAAGGAATGCCATGGACCAAGGCATGGAGGCAGGAAATTAAGTAGTTGATTTTAGCCGAATACACAGGAGATCATACGATTGTAGACCCAGACCCAGAAGGGACCTCAGAGGCTGACTAATCTAACCCAACTGTGCAAACTGAAGGAGGTTAAGTGCCTTGTGCAAATCTACCCCAGGTACTTAGAATTGGAGGGGGCATTTGAACCCAGGGCTTCTGACTCTACAAGCTGTCAATGGAGCATCGGATGGGCTGGAGTAGAGAAAGGAAGAGAAAGGAAGCAAAGAGGCACAGCTTCAGCCCAAGCAAGAAGTCAACATGGGATCCAGGGTCACAGTACTAGAGATGGAAGGAACTCCCACAAGCTCCCTGAGAGCAGCAATCGTCTTGTCTTCTCTTTTTGTTTATATTCGTATCCCAAGCACTTAGCATGGTACAGGCAGTATAAATGTCTCCTGCCCAGACTTGACCTGAAAACTCTTATTTGGGGGGTACAGAAAGGAATGGAAGGGGGGTGCAACATGCTAAACATTTTTCTTGTTGCTGCTTAAAGATGGCGGCCAGAGGCTCCAAAAGCCTCTAGTTCAATAATAGAAACCTGGCAAAGGCTGAGACGGGAACGTGTGTTCTCCCCAATGGCTCTCCCTCCCCCATCCCACTGAAATATTGCAGTGTTTGTTTCTATATTAATATCGTCTAAATATCACAGCAATGATTTCCCTCCACATGTGTGTATTTTTTCTAAAGTGTTACAGACACTGATAATTGGTTGCCTTGAAGTTAATTATTTAAAGAAAATAATTACACATTTTCTTATCCCATTGGCAGGCAGCCTGAGAGGAAGCACAAGACTCAGTCAGTGTGACCTGGGTTTGAATCCCAGCTCTGGCCACATGACCTTGGGCCTACCCTGCCCTGCATGGCAGAACAGAGGAGAAAAAGAACATCTGATGTTCAAATCCTCAGCTCCAAATGCTTGGAAGTTAGCCAAGCAGTTAGAATCCCTTTGGATCCTCTTCACAGTTCCATTAGACTGTAAGCTCCCCGACTGCAGGCACTTTTTTGTTTTTCTTTGTATCTTCAGTGCTCAGCACTGTGCCTGATGCTTAGTAGGTGCTTCAGAAATGCTAGCTGATTGACTAGAGTTAGGATTGTCCTCATTTTTCAGATGGAGATTGTGACATGTTCATGATCATCTTTTTGGCTCCAGATCCTATGCCTTATCCATTATTCCCATTATGACAACCATTCAGACAGCAGCAGAACAGGTGATAGGGAGTTCAAAAACAGAAAAATGGACAGAGGCAGTGGCAAATATGCTGGACTTATGAGTCAAATGAGATGAGTTCAGATCCCAGCTTTGACCCTTAATAGTTGTGTGGTCTTAGACAAGTCACTACCATCCCAGGGCTTTACTTTAGTATGCAGAATGAAGGTGGTTGGACTTGACGGCATGAGGGTCCATTCTAGCTTTAGAGATCTCTTCTCAAGAAGTTCAGACTTGTCCCAAAAAAACTTATCACCCATCCCCTTAAAGCTAAAGTCAAGAGTCTGAGAGAAATGCCAGACAGATTATTTAACTTTCCTATTTTAAATTTCTAAACCAGGTTTGTTCAAATGAAAGCACTTCGCCAAAAATTTTCAGAATCACTAAACTTGATTTGGGAAGGTGACATCTTCCCGTTACGTGTCTGAGAGTCTAAACCACTAGGGTCTTTTTTGTAGATGTAGGCTTTTATTATATATTTTTTAAATTATTGAGAAATAGTGTGTACTTTAAACAATACCTTAAGGGTTTTCTTTTTTGGGGAGGTGAGTTGGGTGAGGGTTTGAAATTAATGACATTAATTCAAGTCTGTTTGTGAGCTTATAAATGAAATATTAAGTTTTATGAAAATTGATCATCGCTGAGTAGCTGCAAATTTTTCAAAGTGACATAATTAAATTAACGAGGCACATTAGCTGCCACTGAGTATACTTGAAGTCTATTTACAATGGAGACCAGCTGTAAGGGAACGTAACGAGCAGTACTCAGAATCCTGATGGCTGATACTTTCATTGCCCTGAGATGCTCTGCTTCCCATGAGGGACCAGAGGCTGTCGCTGGGCATCAAAAGCCACAGAGCGTATTAAAATGTCACCTATTGTACTTGGCAAAGGCAGGAGGAAAAGACCTTTGCTCCCAAAGGGAACAAGACCAATCAGAGCTGCATTTTACTCCTCTTTCTGTCTTTAAACTAAAATTGTTTAGTTTTGCCAAACACAGAGCAAAAATGACCTTTCAAACATTCTCATTGGGATTTGTTCTATCAAGTCTAAATACTGTAACACACACAAACACACACACACACATATATATATATATATACATATGGAGAGAGAGAGAGAGAGAGAGAGAGAGGTTTATCTATACATACACACATATAGATAGATAGATTCATCCATATATATATATATATATACACACACAGAAACTTCCAAAAATGTTTCTATTAGGAACTGAGTTACTAATATATCTCAGGAAGGAAACATATTGGCCTCACACTTTGATACATGTGAAGTCATTTTTTTTCCCAATGAAATTTTTCCTTTGCCTTTCTAAAAATCTCACTTGTCACACATTTCATAGGTGCAAAAATAGACACAAAATATAAACTGGAAAACCTTGAAAATGGTGAATATGAACACATCTTGGAGAAAATGCTGAATATATGAAAATTTGACCCTACTCCAAATTTAAAAACAAAAACAACTATATGGATGTCTCTACAGGAGCACGCTCTGCTACAGAACAGATGCCCATGTAACATCTATTAGAATATGCCACCTTTGAGTCCCACATAATTTGCCAAGATGATCAAATGGTTTAGAGTTTGGGTGGGCTATTGTGTAGGGCTTACTACCACAATTCCAAAGAAAATAGGAAAGCGCCTAATTATTTTTTTTTTCTTGTAGCTCCAGTCTCTTTCTTGGCTGGCTTCCAAAGCAATTTTGGCATCAACAAAGGCTAGATTATTTTAAGATTGGTTTTGAGCTGTTAAATCCTGCTTTACATGCAACCGAATAACTAATCCAGATCTCTTAAACAAATCAGTTGAACCTGGACAGCTGAGGCAGAGTCCAGAAATTAACCAATTCTGTAGCGCCGGTTCTGACGGATTGACAGTAAGTGGGTCTTCCTTCTAGACCATTTTCCATGTGATCTGTGTGAGTCTGCAGCCTTTCTAGACACTCAACACTTTCTTTAACAAAACAGACCCAAGATAGTAGGATCACAGATTTAGAGTAGGAAGAGACATCAGAGGTCAATTCACATAACAGGGGTCAGAAATAATGAAAACAGGGTCCAAATATGAATGTCAGTCGGAGGAATGAAAGGGGCCCTTTACCTATATGTACCTGCCAACCGTATCAGGAAAATGAAACAATCTCAGAGGGCCTGATACATCTTGTTTGGACTCTGCTCCTTTCCTGGATTTATTTCTTCCCTACCGTGTTTTGACATGAGGATAAGATTCCTTCTTTCAAACCACTGATCCAGATCTTTTTTCCTAGTGGAAAAAAGGCACTTCAGGATTACAGGTTCATGTAGCCAGAAGGAATGTAAAGTCCAACAGCCCGCTTTGAAAATATTAAATCATTCATGAATAAATGTCCATTCATACTGACAACATAGTAATAAGCATGTTGCAAGGCAAAAGGACAAGCATTTATTAAGCGTCTACTGTATGCCAGGCACTGCTGTAAGTGCTGGGACTACAAATACAAGCAAAAAGAAAGACAGTTCCTGCCTTCAAAGGGCTTATATTCTAACCCACTAAACAAAGGAAGCTGAACAAGGGTGTGGTGCGGAAGGTACTTGCTTGGTGTGCAAGTCCTGAAAGTCAGAAGGCTCATTAGGAAAATGAAAGATAATTGGGCTCCTCCCCAAAATGGATTTCATTTCTTTTTATAAAACTACCTGTGTACCTAGTTGTGTAAAAGGCAAGTAAAAAATCACTTCTGATTGGTTTTCTAAATAGATTTTCAAAAAAAAAAAGTGTGGAATAAAGCACAACACTTTTTCAGTAACAGCAGAAATCAAATGTTTTCTTCAACAAGCTCAGATGACATGGAATTTCATTGAGCTGCTGAAAAAACTCAATGAAAGGAGATGAAAAAAAACGGGCTATTAGGTGCATGAAAGTTAGATGTGCGTGAATAGGGCTGGGATAAAGACACCGTCGAGCCTGGGTCCGATTAGTGGACAGCACTCAGCCTCCAATTCCCACGTCGGTTTATTTTCTCACCCTCTCCCTGCCTTGGGTCAAACTTCCTATCTTCAAATGTGACTGAGTATTCTTTTGGCCCAATTCCCAAAGAAGAGAGAGGCAGCTTCAGCTAGCAGAGAGCATGACATCGGCAAGACCCAAGTGTCAGCTCAGTCTGACTGTGTGACCCTGGGCAAATCACATGCCCCCTCAGGGCTCTGGGCAACTCTCTCAGCCTCCAAGTTGCAGAGAATCTGCCTTGGTGAAGGAGTATCCTCATTAGGAGTTCCCTATACCAAATAAATTACAGATCTGGTCCCTATCTCTAATTCCACTTAGTTCAAAAGTAAACAGGTAAGAAAGGGGGATTATGGGAATAAAGGGTGTCATCTAGCATATTAAAAAAGGAATAAAAATTGAGCAGAGTTTAATCTTCACATGTCCTATTTTCAGTCTTTCAGTGACAAGCCTTCAATGGATGGTCTGTACTCACTACCTCAATTTCCCCTTCATCCTCTCCCCTCCACAGCTCTCTGTAACTGGGCTTTTATTCTCACCACCCTACCGGAATGGCATTCTCAAAGCATGATCTCCTTGTCATTAAATCAAATGACCAGAGTACAGGACTAGGAGCAAAGGGCAGGAGCTGTAGGGAGGTGGCTTTCTGCTCCGTGTATGAAACAGGGCCCCAGGGATTTGAGCCGTCCCCAAATGGAATGCTGTGCCTCTGAAGGTAGCCAGTTCCTCACCCTGGAAGGCTTCAGCTAGGGAGAGGAGCAGAGAACTTGTTGGAGATGCTGATCTCTGTGGTCCTTTCCATCTTTGAGATTCTCTCCTTCTTGTTATTAATATCAATTCTCCGTGACTTCTCTGCAGCATCTGATGGAACCCGTGCCTTCTCAAAACTCTAATTCTTTTCCTCTAGGACACAGAAGAACCCTGGATCTCTTCTATCTGTAACTGCTCCTCCTCTGCTTCTCTCATTTCTTCAGTCTTCAGGTCTCGCCCTCTCCCAAAGATGATCTCCCCCATTACCAAAGAGGCAGCTAGGTGGTCTGTGCACAGAGTACTGGACCTGGAGTCAGGAAGACCTGAGTTCAAATGCTGACTCAGGCCCTTAATAGTTGTGTGATTGTGGGCAAGTCCTTAACCTATAAAATGACGGAAATAAATAGTACCTTGTTGCTTCAGTCATGTCTGACTCTGTGATCTCTTTTGGGTTTTTCTTGGCAAAGATACTGGAATGGTTGGCTATTTCCTTCTCCAGCTCATTCGACAGATGAGAAAACTGAAGAAAAGGGGAGTTAAGTGACTTGCCCAGGGTCACACAGCTAATACCTGAGGCCAGATTTGAACTTAGGTCTTTCTGACTCTAGGAATGTTGTAAGGACCAAAAAAGATAACATTTTTAAAGTATCTAGGAAACCTTAAAGTGCTATGTAGGTGTAAGCTATTATGTTTATCCAGTTCAATAAACATTTCAAGTGCTGTGGATACAATTAATAAAAAGGAAAATAGTCCCTGCCCTCAAGGAGCTTATAATCTAAAAGGGGGGGGTGTGACATTATCTCTATACAATTAACCCATATTCCTAGGCCTGAGTTTTCTAGGTCCAGCCCTATAATCTTCAGTTGTCTACTCAACAGGTCAACTCAAATGTCCCATTGGTACTACCCATTGTGCACACCTAAACCTGAACTCACATCTTCGGGCCAAAGCTCATTTTCGATCCTGACTCCAGGCAAACTAAGTGAATCCTGTAGACTCCTGAGCGAGATGCCTGCCTTTCTGACACTTTGAATTTTTTTTTCAACAGTCAAGCTGACTTACCATGGAATGGCACCTCTACCAGGGGGCAGGAGCCAGGCCCTCTGACGTATCTCAGAATGGGTGATTTCCATAGCCTCTTCTATCAGGGAGTGTGATGCCACGGGAAGCAGGGCAGCCTCAGTTAGCCCGGTCATCTCGAACGCACAAACTACTTTCTTACAATGATCTGGATTAGCACAGTGTTTGGCACATGATAGGTACTTAATTGATTGATTTGATTTTGGGGGTACAAACTAGATACCAATTAGGTAAGTGGTGAGTCAAAGACTTGTAGTCATTTCATTTGGTTTGGCTCACGGTCACACAGGAATTTACTACTGTTTCTAGCTCCCTTTCCAAATCTACCCTTACTCCCAACCCAGACATGAGACACAGTGCTAGGCACTGCAGGGTTAATAACAATAACAGAGTGGACTTTCTTCTCTATATTTCTTAACTCCCGTCATCACCAAAGAAGTTAGGTCCTTTTCTGGATGCCAATTTAACTTTTCCCTCTAACAGTATCAGATTAAAACCTCTCTCCTCAGAGGCAGTTGACCCTTGAGTCAATCATTTCCTCGATATTTATCAAATGATGACCTGATGTGATGCCCATAGCATTTCTGCACACACATTTTTAGAAAAAATCCTAACTTCCATCACGACTCAACCCAACCTTCTTCCTTTCTTCCCTCAGAGTCACCATCTGGAATCTCCAGTCTCCTGGCTTGGGTTTCTACATGCCCAGGAGCAGGAGTCTATGGGAGCCAATTTCAATAGGCTGGCAGGAATCAATTGTTCTATTTTATGTGTGAGCATTTCCACCTTGGAAATTGGCAAATGCTGCAAATCGGAGCTTGATTTATTGTTTTATTGATGGTTTTGATTTAAGAAAGCAATGGAGAAAATATTAGTAAGGCAGATTAAACTTCAAAGGTGTCATACGTGCATCACCCCCCACCCCCCCCACCCACACACCCACACCCACTGACAGCTAGCTGTTCAACATTTATCAGCACACCCCTGTCCAGGAGCAACCTTACTTAAGCACAGTGCCAATGATTTAGAGGTAGAAGGGTCCTTAAAGGCCATGGAGTCCAACCCTCTTGTTTTAGAGATGAGAAACTGAGGCCCAAAAGCTTAAAGTGATGTGTCCATGGTCTAAACGGGTAGTGATTCATCTCCAGTGCTCTCTTTTTTATACCAGTCATGTCAACATGCATTTATTAAGTGCCCACTATATGCCAGGCATTGTGCTAAGCAATAATGATATAAAGATGGGGGGAGGGGGAACCCCCCAGTCTTTGCTCTCAAGAAGCTTGTTGTCTAATGGCATTAATATCATCATTTCTAAAGACCAATTACATCCCTGTTACTCTTGCTCCAGTCGGACTTTAGCCTTAAGCTACATGTGAGTTTGGGGTCCTGCATGGCCAAGGAGCTCAGTCTCTTACCTCTGTGTGAGCTGCAGATGAATTGGCTTTTCAAAGTTAAAAAGGAACCTAAAAATAATCCTCTCCCGTAGGGCGCTTTGCATTTCCGTCATTGTAATTTCCAGATTAAAGCTTTGCTGATAGAATTACAGTTACCTATCAAAATAAGAATCTGGTGCAAATCCCTTTTGAACCAGCTCTTTTTTTCTGACACAAATTAGCATTTCTTGATATGACTAATGACTATCTGTCCTTGCCGGTAACTATAAACACAAGAAACAAAAGATCAGGAGACTTTAAAATAAATGCTCAGGATAACAGAAGTGTTGTGTAGGTGGACAGGCCCACAACATGGACTGTGAAACCCAAAGATTGTTTCTGATCTCCCCCCACCCCCCAGTCATCCAGTGAGCCCCGTGAATTCTGGCGCTGCCGGTAACCTACAACACCTGTGACAGAAGGCCTCTTTAGGGGCCTCCCCAAATACCCATGACGCATGACCCATGATGAAGGAAGACAGACGAATATCGTGAAATCACAGAGCTATTGAATTTCAGAGCCGGAATGGACTTTGGGGCGGTAACCTGGTCCGACCAAGGTATTGGCTTATGGTCATTGGATCTTTACTTAAAAATCTCCAAGGAGGGAGGAGTGCCCAACCTCCAGCGGAGCCCCATTCCTCTCTGGGACTGTTTGGAAGTTCAACAGTAATAATTACAAATATGATCTCATTCCATCCTCACAATAATTCTGGGAGGTAGGTGCTATTATCTTCATTTTACAGGTGAGGAAACTGAGGCAAATAGAGATTAAGATACTTGCCCCAGGACACAAAGCAAGTAAGTACCTGAGGCCGAATTTGAATTCAGATCTTTCTGACCTTAGACCTAGCACTTAGCACTGTGCCTAGCACATAGTAGGGGCTTAATAAATGTTTACTGATTGATTGATTATTCACTGTGTCATCTAGCTGCCTGTGATCCCTCTCTGTGTCCTCATACATTATTCTAGTTAGGCCCTCTGGGGACAAACAGAATGAATACAATCTCACTTCTAAGTGACAGCCTTTCGAATATTTGAAGACAGCTATCATATCCCAGGACACAGAAAGATGACTCAGTAGATAGGGCACTGGGACATGAGTTCAAATCCAGCCTCAGACACTTACTATCTTTGTGACCCTGGGCAAGTCACTTCACCCTGTTTGCCTCAGTTTCCTCATCTGTAAAATAAGCTGGAGAAGGAAACGGCAAACCGGTCCAGTATCTCTGCCAACAAACCCCCATAGACAGTATTGGCGTGCTATGGTCCATGGAGTCATGGAGTTGGACACGACTGAACAACAACACTCATAACCCATCTGATTTTCTGTTTTCAGGGCCAAGCATGTATTGAACTCATTAAGATAGAGACCAGACCCATGCTTTTACTGGGAACCTCAGGATGAGAACACCACCTCTAGCAATGCAGCTGGGGGCCTTCACCACCATTTTGTTTTCAAGAGTTGCCTTGAGTGTAACCCCAGGTTAACGAGCCAGTAGGTATCAGAGGCAGGATTTGAACACAAATCTCTGTGGCTCTGACACCAGTGTTCCACCCTCCAGGTCACACACAGCTGCCTCTGAATTTACTGTATACTTAAAAACCAAGACAAAACAAAACCGAAATCCCAAGCTTCAGGGTATAGAGGACTGCTGTTTTGTGGTTTTCTACTCTTCTTTATATAGAAATATTCATGTTTGTTGGTATTTGTCAAATATATATATATATATATATTTAAATATATAAATTTTTAAAATATATATTTTTAAAAAGGATAAGGCAGAGGGAGGGAAGGAAGGGAGAGAACTGAGAACTCAATTTTTTAAAAAAAATGTTAAAAATTGATTTACATGTAATTGGAAAAAAATATTTAAAGAAGTGCTGAAAAAGGTAAAAGATAAGACAGAGGCAGTGATGAGCAAATGCTAAGGAAGGAAGTGAGCAGATTAAATTAGGTGCTGCCATCTCTTCCTCTCTCTCCCCATGCTGCCTTCTGCCCAGTTTACAATCTTTCTGCCTCTGTTCACTTAAGAGATGGGCAGCTAGGTGGGGCAATGGATAGAGCTCTGGGCCTGGAGTCAGGAAGTCCTGAGTTCAAATCCAACCTCAGACACTTCCTAAACTATGTGACTCTGGACAAGTCACTTCACCCTATTTGCCTCAGTTTCCTCATCTGTAAAATGAGCCAGAGAAGAAAATGGCAAACCCGTCCAGTATTTTTGCCAAGGAAACCCCAAATGCAGCCGCAGAGAATCAAACAGGACTAAAAAGACTCAACGGCAACAGCAACAAAAAAGTCCCTTATGGGACAGCTATGTGGGGCTTGGCATCATGAAGATCTGAGTTCAAATCCAGCCTCAGACACTCACTATCCGTGTGACCCTGGGCAAGTCACGTAACCCCTATTTGCCTCAGTTCATCTGCAAAATGGGGACACACTGGAGAAGGGAATGGCAGGCCATGCCAGTATCTCTACCAAGAAGACCCAACGGACGAGTAAATCCAAGAGTTCCCAAAGAGTCAGACACGACTCGATGACTGACCAGCACACGTCCCCCTCAGAGCTCTAAATCCTCAGTTAATAACAATAATTATAGCTAATAACAGCTAACGATTACAGAGTGCTGTGATAAGTGCTTTACAAAATGATCTCGTTTGACATAATACTGACTTGTAACAAAAGCTTGTTTCAGGATTAATTTTTGTTCTTATTTTGAGACGGGATGTTCCTACCGTATCCAGACTGCACCTACAGAGCCACTCACAAGCCAGTCCCAGTAACGACTGTTGCAGACTCTTTAACCTGTCCTGTTTTTCCCACTTGGGCTGATTTGCCCTCCTTAAGCGGCCGCTACTCCTGGAGGGCTCCCCACAACGGTGCCAGGCTTAGTGAGGATGCCGGATCAGCTTTGGCTTTCCTACAGCTCGGAACTCCTGGACTCAAGCGATCCGCCAAGCGTTGGCTTCCTGGAGCGTCAGGGATTCAAGGTGTGTGCTCCCAGCAGCCAGTCAGACTTCTCCTCAAAGGCAGCAGAATCCAGACATAGAACAGCAATGAAGCCACACAAGCACTAGAGATTTTACCGCCCTGGTCAGGGCTCAGCTCACAGTACAAGTTTAATACATACTACCTGACTGACCCTTTGCTTAGAATGAATCTTTTAAAAGCTGACACCTGAAGCAAAATTTAAAATGCAAAGAAAATCCTAATAGGTAAAGAAAAGCCTTCTTGCTTTTCCTGGATTCCTCAACCCCACCCCTCCCCCCAATTTTTATAATATGGAAATTGGGTAGGGCATATTTGTGGTATAGGAGAGTGAAGTGAGATTTATTTATCATTGTTCAAAACCCCCTACACATCTGTTCCACATCTGGAATAGAGAATGAGACTGCAAAGTCTGAACATTAAAACAGTCGCATCAGCATTTGAAGACGCGACAGTATTCAAAACCTTGAAACCTTGGTAAGACGTTAGTAAAGGTTGCAGTGAGTGAGTCCAAATGCTGCTGAACTCTAAATATGCTATCACATCTTGGCCATTCATTGCCAAGCTGTCAGAGGCCTACCTTCTTTAATACGTACTGGGAAATCCTGGATCATTAGTTCAAGATTGGCCAATGTCAAGTAGCTGCAAAATACATATATTTTTTTTCATCTGAAATTTCTTGGTGGAATTAAAAACAGGAAAGTGCAGTATTCTGGACAATGCACAGGACAGTGGTCATAACATTATTTGTTATTCTTATTATAATTTTTAAGAAAGAGAAGCAAATTGGCACTTACCCGCCTTCTGACACTGTACGATCTTCTCGTAGACAGAATCGGCATTTTCAATTAAAGTCTTGATGGTCTGAATCATCTGTATGGGGAATATCCAGACGTAATGATTAACTCTGATAACTGTCTAGCGTTCTAGATTATAAGCCCCTGACACATTTCCACTTGCACAAATATTGTCTGAGGCTTTTGATCTGAAATGTCGGTCCGAGTTTAAGGTTTGTGGTCTCCTTTGTGAGAGTTGATTGGGTATAAGACCCAGTGGAGAGCGGAGAGGTGCCCACTGTTTTCCTGTGGTTACAGGTGCTTCTAATGTCCTCAGCTACAATACGGGCAACATAACCTTGAACTTGAACCCTGAGTCAGTAAAGGAGGACTGAGTTTAGTGTCTCAGATGGCAAAGCTACAAATAAGCTTGCATGGCTGGTGACTGGAGATGGAAAGAAAGCGTCCTTTTAAATCATTCGCGGTAACAACCCTGTCAGTGTTTAGTCCCGACACCTACGCATTTCACACAACTCAGCCAAATGGCCTTTATTGAAAATCTGATCGTGCTCTATTTATGACTTAAAACAAAGATGAAAAATCTCATGCATTTAAGGCTGTCATTAATAGTACTGGGTTGTTGTTTTTTCCTTTTAATTTGATCCAAATGCATCTTGATGGAACTCAAAATTCTAAGAAATGAAGGTTAAACCTTATTTTTATTCGTAATTGGGAAAAATAAAATAGAAAAATTATTTTTAAAAGAGTCTGGAAATAGAAAGATGTGACTTGTTCCAAAGGGTGCTCACTCGCTTATTTTAACAAGAAGTTGGATGAGGAGGAAGGAACCAGACTGAGCTGATCTGGACCACGACAATGCAACGTGTTATTTTATTCACTGGAAGAAAAAAAAAGTCCTCATGAAGACTAGTGTTAAGACTAGCTGTCTTCCTGGCTCTGAAATCACAAGCAAAATGCACTTTAACTAGCACCCTCAGCTATTACCTGCCTGTCCCACACAAAGCTGCCGATTATTTTATCTGATGAAATTCAAACAACCAAATGACTGGAAACGTTTGTCTGTCATACATCATGGTCTACAGAAGAGCCCACATTATCTTTGTGGTTGGTGTTCAATCATTTCTGTTGTATCTGACTCTTGGTGACCCCCATTTGGGGTTTTCTTGGTGAAGATACTGGAGTGGTTTGCCATTTCCTTCTCCAGCTCATTTGACAGATGAGGAAACTGAGGCAAACAAGGTGAAGTGACTTGCCCAAGGTCATACAGCTAGTAAATGTCTGAGGCTGGATTTGAATTCAGGTCCTTCTACCTCCAGGGCCAGGGCTCTATCACCTAGCTGCCCCTTCCTGTTTATTGTGATCTTGTCACATGTTAAATCCTCCAGAAGAATGTGAACTCTGAGGACAGGGCTGTTTCATTTTTGTCCTTGTATGTCTACTCCCTAGACCAGCGCCAGGCTACGTACACAGTAGACACTTAATAAGTGCTTGTTGGACTGAATTGTACCCTTTCAAAAAGACATTAGATCCTCAGGGTATAATAATACTATCTAGCACTTATGTAGCATTTTAATGTCTGCGAAGCATTTTATGTGTATTAACTCATTTGGGCCTCATAATATCTAGCCTTGTGTTATTATCATCCCCATTTTACAGATGCAGAAACAGATTGAAAAAAGTTAAGTGACTGGCCCAGGAGCACACAGCATATAAGCGTCCAGAGCAGGATTTGAACTCAGGCCATCTTGAATCCAACACTCTATCCAATGTTCAAGCCACTGTCCTTTGCCAGTTAGTCTGTTATCAGCATTGACTAGGTGCTCACCATGTTCAGAACACCGTAGGAGGCTGTGAAAGGCATTTTATAGTCGGAATCCCAAGGAAGAGATTTCAATCTTTTGAATTTCATGTTTTCAAACGGGCATTTTAGATTCTGATTAATTTCCTGCGGAATTAAAGCGTATTAATCTGTGGCCTGGCATATCAGAGAGGCATTGACAGGATAGAAATGAGGAGAATAGAAATGACATCTTGTAGAATGACTGTGACGCCGCCCTCATTAAGTCGTGATCACACCCCCAAATCAACATCAGCCTTTGAAAGCTCGCCTGGGTTCCAATCGGGCCGTGTGGAGCTGGCCGGGACGGGCACCACAGCCCACGCTCCATCTAGTCTAGCAGGCTCCATCTGTCATCGCCCTGGAGGACGCAAAGAACTCCCAGAGTCACAGAATCACTCCTTGGTTCCCTATCACCTCAAGGCTAGAATCCAAACTCCCCACAGCCTGGCATTTAAAACCCTCTATAATCCGGTTCTCATTTACCTTCTCAGGCTTTGGCCATCTTTCTCCCTGAGGGAAATGTATGGTCCAGTCAAACTGGCCTAATAACTGTTTCCTGAACTCAGTGGGTCACCCCTATGCGTGCTGCCGCAGAGGCTGCCACCAGGCACTCCCTCCCCAAAGCTCAGCCCAGGTGCTCCTCATAACGACGACGACAACAGTCGTGGTAGCTGACCCACAGCCTTTCTCAGGGGTTACTGTTTTCTCCCTCTTAAAACTCTCTCCTTCTTGAAGTTACTTTTCATGTTTACTTATCTATGGACACGTTGGCCCACCAACAGCCTCTCTGAGAGTACATCTTATATCTACAGTGACTAGTGCTTGTAATAGGGATTTAATAAATACTTATTGAAACTGATGATGAAACTGACGAGGGGAGCAGAACCAGGAGAACACAGTACACAGTAACAGCCACACTGTGCGATGATTAACTTTGATAGACTCGGCTCTTCCCAGCAATGCAAGGATCAGAGACAGCTCCAAAAGACTCATAATGGAAAGGGCTGTCCACGTGCAGAGAAAGAACTACGGAGGCTGAATGCACATTGAGGCAGACTATTTGCTTTCTCTTTTTTGTTTTGTTTTGTTTCTCCTCTCTCGTGGTTCCTCCCGTTGGTTCTAATTCTTCTTTACAACACGACTAACATGAAAATAGGTTTAATATGAATGTATATGTAGTGCCTATATCAGATTGCATGATGTCTTGGGGAGGGGGGAAGGGAGAGAAGGGGAGAAAATTTAAAACTCAAAAGCTTATGGAGCTGAAGGTTAAAAACTAAAAATAAATGAATTTTAAAAATACTTATCGAACTGAATTATTAAACACCCTCCGGGTGTAAGGCGTTGTGTTCATCTTTGAACAGAGACCTAAGAGAGGTGTGTTGGGCAAGATGGCCACATCCTGGAGAGCTGCCAAGTCCCGGTCCAAATAAGATAATATTTGTAAAGAACCTAGCTCAGCACTTGGCATACAGTAAGGGCTTAACAAATGTTTGTTCTGTTCCCCTTTTCAAAGGGGTCTGGAATTTTTTTTTGCTCCCTTAGTTCAATTCAACCCTTTACACCCTCCAAGAGATAAGACACATCATCTAGCAAGAGGTATCGACTGTTCTTAACCTTCCCTCTACTGATTTTGGTTTTATTTAGAAAAGCCTTCTGGGATAAGGGCCTGAACAGATGACTCTGATTGGAACCACGATACATCTCCCAATTCAGGGCATTGGCTGAAAAGCATCTAGACTTTTTGACTCCTGCCATTTGAAACACACTGCAGGCTTGGAAATGGGTCTTTGTCTTTGGTGACCAAATATTGGCTTACCTGCCGGTGAGCAATCCTCCCTGTGTGTGCTAATCTAAGCCCTATGGCAGAAAATCATCCTTCATCCCCATCGCCTTCCTCCCCAGAGGAAACAGAGCTAAGCAGATTTTTATTACTGTTGTTGTTGTTATGTAAATCTGATTTCCCAAAGCGCTGCTGAGGCCAATGGATTCAACGGCCTCTGAGGTCCCTTTTAATGTTAGAGCTATGATTCTATGATTCTATTCTCTGTGGTTGAGTTAAGCAGGAATTTAATAGTTACCATAGCAGAGAATCAATTGCTTTAGTTAATTCAATCAAATTCTTTAAAATGCTTATTAAATAATCTATTATGTACAACATGATGTTAGGCACTAGGTACCAAGAAAAAAAACACAAAAGCCCCTGACCTCATAGAGCTTATATTCTAGAGAGAGGGTACAGAAAGCCTGTATGCAAGTAAGGCAAAGTCTATAAAAAAGTAAGCATAAAATGATTTCAAAAGAGTTGTTATTCACTTGTGTCTGACTCCTTGTGACCCCATTTGGGATTTTCTTGGCAGTTTGCCATTTCCTTCTCCAGCTTATTTTGCAGATGAGGAAACTGAGGCAAAGAGGGTGAAGTGACTTGTCCTGGGTCACCCAGCTAGTAAGTGGCTGAGGCTGGATTTGAACTCAGGTCCTCTTGACTCCAATGCAGGCATTCTATCCACTGGGCCACCTAGCTGCCCCAATTTCAAAAGAGAGGGTGTGCCAATTACAGGAGAGATCACGTAGAAGCTGGCACCTGAGCTGGGCTTTGACGAAAGGTAGGGATTTTATGAAGCCCAGGTGAAGAGTCAAAATATCTCATTTTCTATCAGCCGGTTTTGCTTTTAAAAAAAGTTGCTTAGAATCTCATTTTTAAGTAAAAAGAAAGTGGTTACTGCTTCAAACTCTTTAAATTTCAGAGCTTGTAGTTACTTAGGTTTCAATAGTATTCTCCCTCTGGCAATGATGGTGCTCTTCATTTAGTAAATTAGTCCAAGGTATTAGGCCAAAGAGAACATCTAGAGAGATAAATAAGCAAAGGAAAACAGACATTCTTGCATAATCTTGCTGTTTCTTTTGCTATTTTCATAGCAAATATGAAAACCCCTCAAGAGCAGCATGTCTTTATAAGCAGAGGGGAGTTTCCCAAACTCAAGCATGCATCCCCTCTAACAGGATGGGCACCAGTGCTTCCGGATACAAAGGCTCTGCCAAGAGCTTTTCTTGGTGCCAGCCCAATTCACACAAAGATGCCATAGAGATGGTTGCCTTAATGCTCCAAGCCTTTGCCTAGCATCTCCTCTAATGGACTATGCATTAGTGTGGAGGACAGGTACATTTCAATTCCTGGAACTATGTTAAAAACAACAACAAAAAATTAATTAGAGAATTAACATAAACTAGAATGTCAATTTGTGATCATCATTGGTTGGAACACTGAGCTCAGAGAAATGAGAAGCCACAAGAGCAGGGCAGACACACAAATACAAAACTTCTGTTTCAGTTTTATTTGAACTTGCAGGAAAAAAAAAAAGTATCTTGCACTGATCAACAGATTGCGTTGTCCGAAACAGCCCTGGACTTTGATATAACAAGAAGTCAAACCTCCATTTTTATAAATTAGATGATCAAGGAAAACAGAATGATTATATTTCTGTAGATTTCCATTTGGCCTTTTTCTTCAGAATGTGAACGCCCAATGAATGAAGGACTGGACTGGGTGTGAGTGAATTTCTGGGTCCTCTACTCACCTCACCCCCATTTGCTTCTCAATGACCAGACCTTTCCAATATGGTTCCTCCAGGGCAGGGTCAGTTTCACTTTTGTCAGTTACACCCAGCCGATGGAAGCTACAGAATGGGAGCTTAATAACACTGGATTGACTGAGGTAGCGCAGCTTCTTTCTTTTTACAGATTGGGAAACAGAGGCCCAATGAGGAAATGTGTTGACCAACACAGAAATCTGGAGTGGTGGAGCTGGAATGTGGCTCCAGGGCTTCCAGCTCCAAATCTAGGGGACTTCCCACCTTATCACATATTGTTTGTTTTATTTATTATCCAGCTCTAAGGAGCATTAAAGCAAAGTTGTTCTAAGTAAGAAAAGACAGCTTTGAGAAGAGAAAGTTTGCTAATGACACTAGGAACTGATTTGGCTACTCTTCAATATTTCAAAAATTTGAGATTCTAAGGCTGTGGAAATTGCCTGCACCATTGGTGGTCCCAACTCATCTCGAACTTTCTGTTATTTAGTAGACAAATCCTAGGGAGTTTCCTGATGTTTATTGGGTAAGTAACTTGTTGAGTTAATAAGCCTCAGAGGCAGGATTTAAACCCTGCTCTTCCTAACTCCAACTGCAGCACTCTATTCCCTTCTATGATGGTTCATTCAAGCTCATAAACCCTGGATGTTTCATGTAAAAAGCGCAAAACCCTATAGGTTAACTCCTTATCGATCTTTGGATCCGAGAGACAAATTCATTCTTCCTTTCCTATGTTGATATTTGTTTGTTTTAACATAGAACATGATCAAATTTGAGAAAACAGATGAAGTCAGTTGTCATCCATCACCCTTTCACAGCCAAACATCTGACACTGAGTGAGATGCTTCTTGTTTGGAAGAAAGGGCAGGCTATGTATTCACTTTATGGGTCCTTCTGTTCTGAGTCAAGCTTCAACACCCAGAGGACCAGGAACATGTGGAATATTATTTTAGGTAGGCAAACGGCATGTTTAGCAAAATCAGTAGTAACAGTTGCTAGAGGATGGTAGCAATCACACAGTGGCAAACATCTGGATGTTTGGAAACATCTACATTTCTTCCATTTTCATCAGGATGTTTGAGGTCATGAAGACAAAGAGTAGAAGCAATTACACTTCAGAAAGTTCTTAGTTCTTTTTTTTAAACCAAAAAAAAAAAGCCTCACCAGATCTCTCTGTACTCTCATACAGAGAGTAATAATAAGAATGCCTCCCTCAAACGTTTTTCCTGCAACCCCATCTCTAGATGTACAGGGTGCTCCTAAAGTCTGGACACATAGGCAAAATGCATATTTTCAAGAAATGAAATGAATGAAATTTTCAACAACATTTTATTTGTTTGGAATACTCACAAATAACATCTTCAATATGATTTCCATCATTTGTGATGCGAAGGTTGATGCGCTTTGCAAGATTCACGTGAACTCGATGCAATAACTCCACATTGCCATCAGTTTTGGCACATTCACTCCTTATGCTTTCAATCAAGCGTGTTGCATCTGTGATTTTCATTGAGTACACCTCCTCCTTTAGCATACCCCAGAAAAAGAAGTCAAGGGGGCTAAGGTCTGTTAATATTCCAAATATTTCAAAATATGCATTTTGCCTATGTGTCCAGACTTTAGAGACAGCCTGTACAGTTTTTCCTTTGTCTTTTTCAGTCCTTCGCCTTCTTCAAATCCTATTAACTATCCCTGTTGGATAATGGAAAGAGGGCCAGATTTGGAGTCAAAGGACTGAGTTTGAATCTCCTATCCTGACACTTAGTAGCTTTGTAAACCCAAGCAAGTCACTTAAACTCTATGTGCCCCTAATAGCTCCCAAAGACTTGGGACACGGACCGCTGTCATTTGCTCTCTTTTAGTGGGCAGAGCTCCTCAAGTTGTGACAATAATTGTCTTCCAAGGGGGCACTGGAACTTCCTAGTGTAGTGTACAGCCAGTTGGCCTAACCCTTGGGCCAGTAGGCCAGGACTGGTGGGAATGACAAAAGCATTTAAAAATTAGAAGACCCTTCTAGCCTGTATCCATGAACCACTTATCCAATTTCAGAGCCTTTTAGGTGACACCGATGTTTACAGATGAAGAACCCTTTTGGATGCAGTTTCTATGGATCAGAGGATTTCCATGTTTATTTCAAGACCCCAGTTGACTGGGGGAGGATCCCAGGAGAGTCTGCTTAAGCCAGGACCAACTTTGCTGGACTCTGAGCAGATAAATTTAAGTGCCCACATAAAAGGAGTTTAAGATCCTCAGAAGAAAGTAGTGAAATAAATCTGGTGTGGTCCTAAGCTTCGCTTTGTCCAATGATAGAAAGAAGCACTATCTGTACTGCTCAAATTCCCTGGGAGATTGTGAGCCCTCCATTCTACATTGTGTGATGTGTAGCTCTACACAGTAAATCAATTTCCAAATGCCAGTCCTGGGGCAGAAAAGAAAGAAAGTCCCTTGGGAATATCCAAACATTGATGCTTTCACTGGGGTTATTCTTGAATGAAAGAATCCTTTTCTGGGCCGCTCACAATGCCTCTTACTCTGGTGGTGAAGTCTCTTACACGATAACTAAGGGATAGTGTGTCTCTGAATGAGGGTCCAGAAAACAGACTTCAGGCAGCGAGCAGATCTCAGAGAACAGTTAAGCCCCTTAAGACAGTGAAAATGTAGAAGAGCCAACAAATGCCATTTCATTATGTGGAGGCAGAATTCCCCACAGGTGTGGGCAACTTCATGAAAAGAACCCAGCTGTGTGTTGCTGTGAGACACCTTCTCCCCCACTTTAGATTAGGGATGGCTGCCAGCCTTCCTGCTAAGCAAGGGCTTCAGAAGGGAGGGGAGGTCCAAGGATTGGGGGGTCCCAAATTATAAGTTTCAATGTGGTGGAGTTATTCCTTAAGAGCACCATCAATAGTTCTATTCATGGTCTTTCCCCCTCTCCCTCCCTAACTCTCAGCACTTATAAAGTAGTCATTTCCAGAGGAACACTATCCTAGTTTCTTCATGAAATTTCAACCTTGCCTTCACAGTTTTACTATGCAAATAATGAGAAAATGGACAAATAATGTATTTTCAGAAATGTCCTAACATAACCTTGGGAGAAGTCAGTTAACTAAGCATTATTTGCTTCATCTGGAAAATGAGGGGTACTGAACTGAATGACCTCCAAGGTGATGCAACTACAACCCTCTGATTTGTTAGGAAAAAATACTACTAATATTTTCAAATCAAATCAACAAATTATTATTGGGGAGATTGGGGCCAAATTGTAGAGGGCCTTGAATGCCAGGCTATGGAGCAGTAGGAAGTTACTGGTGTTTTTTGAGCAGGGGAGGGATATAAATCAGAATGGCACTTTAACAAAATTAATCTGGTAACAGCATATACGATGGATTGGGAAGAGATTCGACAAAAGGCGACCAGTCAAGAGTCTGCTGGGTTAAAGAATGGGTGGGTAGAGAAACATTGGTTCCATTCACAAAAATAGGGAGTGAGGAAGACAATTCAGGTTATGGGGTAGAAAGAGGTGGAACACAGGAGTGAGACAAGTTGTCTGAGAAATGTTCAGTTGGAGGGGACAGCAGGGCATCCAAGAGGAAATTTACAACAAATCGGTAGAGATTTGGAACTGGATCTCTGGAGAGAGATTTGAGTCATCCACACAGATTTCCTAATTAAAGCCATGAGAGGGAACGAGGCTTCTGAGAAAGAGAGAGAAGGTAGCAACGTAAATGTCAAAGACCCAAGAAATGGATCTCAGACAAAACTCACGTGTTAAGGAACAGGCAGGAGACTGATGAAGGAGCAGTCGGTGGGCAGGGGAGGTTTTCTGTAAGTCACGGGAAGTGACTTTGAAGAAGGAGGTCTTCCAGCGTCAAAGGCTGTTACCAAAGGGTCAAGGAGAAGGAAGACAAAGAAAGGACATTGGGAGGTTAGGGGTCCTGGATCTATCATCAACCTACTACGTGGCCTTGGTCAAGTCACTGGCCTTCCTTCTCATTTCAGATAGGAGGGTGTTGGGCTGTGACTAAATGATCTCAAGGTCTCATTTGAACTCTAAATCTACAATTCTCATTGACTCCTAAAGTCCCCTCCAGTTCTGAGAGTACAGAAACAGACAGTTCAAGAGAGAAGCGGATGACAAGAAAGGTGGCGTGACAACATAGAGGATTAAGCACCAGCCTTAGCATCAAAATAGCCTGCCTCTGTCATTTACGGGCTGTCATTGACCCTGGGCAAGCCAATCAATCCAATCGATCTACTAATCAACAAACGTTTATTACATATCTATTGTGTACCAGGCCCTAGGGATACAGACTGTCCCCCCCACCCCCAAATCTGCTATCAAGGAGCTAATGTTCTATCAAGGGAAATGCGTACATGCATACATAGATATAGAACATATGCAAAATAAATGGATGATAATTCTTTTGCAGAAAGGCCCTAGCAGTGGGAGGGATCAGGAGAGATATCACCCAGAAGGGCTTCACTGAGCTGAGTTTTAAAGGAATCCAGGGATTCTACGATGCTGTGGCGAGGAGGGAGTGAATTTCGGCATACAACACAGCTTGAAAAAAGCACAGATGATAGAAATGGAATATTACATGTGAGAAACGGCAAGAAAGCCAGCTTGGCTGGACCCTAAGTGCAGGAAGGGGAACCAGGTACAACAAGGTTAGAAAGGCAGTCCAGAGCTAGGTAGGAAAGGGGACTTTTGTTGATGGTGTCGTTCAGTCGTGTCTGACTTTTCATGACCCCACATGGGGTTTTCGTGGCAAGGATACTACAGTGGTTTGCCATTTCCTTTTCCAGTGGATTAAGGTGAATAAAAGTTAAGTGGCTTGCCCAAGGTCACACAGCTAGAGAGTACCTAAGGCCGGATTTGAACTCGAGTCTTCCTGACTCCAAACCCAGCACTCTATCTCCTAAGCCACCTGATGGCAGGAAAAGATGTTATTTGTCCTTTGTTCTCAAAAAGGACCAGTGATAACAGGAAGGGGATGTCCTGACTTGCAAGTGAATTGGATTTAACTAATCGCCTAATCGGAGTCTGAACTAGCAAACTGTCTAGCAAAGGTTTGGTCCAGTCACTGAATTTCTCAGTGTGCCCCCTCTACCTGAAACTCTCTAACAGCCAAAAATTATAGAGCAGGTATTTCTTTACATAGGTAGAAGGTAGAGGGAGTTTTCTGCCTGGGAACATCCTATACCAATGAAATCATAGGTCTAGAATTTTTTTTTTAAGGAAAGATAAGGCTTAAAAATGCTCCAAAGACATTTTATAAAAAGTCCATTACAATTAATTACAACATGATTATACATAACATTACATATTACAACTTTATTATATATCATATGATTATATAAATTATATTAGTCATATGTTATATCATATCATATTATAGAACAACTTTATTCATGAATACAAGGAGTTATTGAAAGACTTTGCTTTTGTATAAAACTGCCTCAATTCTGTACTTGGACAAATAATAACATCTTTTGATGATCACTTCTTTCCAGAGAAGAAGAAAATAAAAATAGCTAATATTTATATAGCGCTTACCGTGTGCCAGGCGTTGTGCTAATAAGCACTTTACAATGTATTATCTGACGTGGTCCTCACAATGACCCTGGGAAGTGGGTGCTATTAGAATCCCCATTTATAGATGAGGAAACTGAGGCAAACGGAAATTAAGTAACTTCTCAGGGTCACACAGCTAGCAAGTACAGTGAGGTTAAATTTGAACTCTGGTCTTCCCGCCTCCAGGCCTAGTGCTCTGTGCGCTATGGCGTCACCTAGCGGCCTTGCTGCATCAAAGACACAGAATGCTTTATCTAGAACGCATCATGAAAGGTTTCACTTTGTTAGGCGTTTGAAGTGGCCTAAGTATCCATCTGCAGGGAACCAAGAAATCTGTAACTTTCCATCAGGCTTGAGACTTTTTCAAAAGTTCATCTCAGGCCTCAAGATTGTGCTCAAGCAGTGATATATGGATTGGACGTCACTCAACTTTTATCTCACCGAACCATTGTGATTGACCGGGGCAGGAATTTTTAGACGTGACTAACAAAGAGTCTGGTTTCATACCATCTGGACAGTTTTTTGTACTGTGAATACACACACACACACACACACACACACACACACACGCGCGCGCGCACGCACACACACAGCCTTGAAGTCCAATATCCAGGACGTCGGTCCCACATCTGACCCATCCTAGTCATGCGACTCTGGGCCCTTAACCTCAGAGGGCTCTAATGCAATTCTTCAAGATTATAAATTGCTGAGAAGGTGCTAACCTAAAGTGATAGGAGGTTGCTTAGCTGGGAGGTTATTGTCTTTACGCCAACAAAATCCAGTCTCTGTCCATCTGTTTATCCATCCACCCATCCACCTGCCTGTCCATCTGTCCACTTGTCCGTATATGCACACATATATCTATATCTATGTATTTTTAAATGTTATTTTAAATTATTTTTTATTATTTATCACATGTCTGTTGTTAGTCCACACACTGAATCAGAAAGGCAATGTGGCATAGTGGAATGAACAATGTCTCTGGAGTCAGAGGACCAGAGGTCAATTCCTATATGTATGACCTTGACAAAAGTCCCTTAACTCCCCTGTGCCTCAGTTTCCTCATTTGTAAAATGAAAAGGTTGGATTCCATGACCTCTGGGGTCCCTTCTAGCTTTAGATCTATTATTCTACATACATAATGTGTGTGCATATATGTACATATATGTGTTTGATATACATATGCATAAATAAAAGGCTCCTCTGTAGACAGAACTAGAGAAGGAAATGGCAAACCACTCCAGTGTCTTTGCCAAGAAAACTCCAAATGGGGTTGCAAAGAGTCAGACATGACTGAAAATGACTGAACAGCAACATATATATGTGTATATGTATATATAAAAATGTGTATGTATGTATATGATATATGTGTATATGTATATGCTAAATGGCTTTATCTAAGTATGTATGTATCTGTGTATATAGATACATATACACACACTATATACACACACACACATACATACATACATACATATCTTCACCCTTAGAAGAAGCTGTACCTCAGAGATAAATAATAATTTATGTGCTTTGTTTCAGAAACACTTTGGCAACGCCATATCACATTGCCAGATTTGTTATCGATGAGAAGATCTGGGCTGCTTCTAACCCAGCACCCAAACCACCATTAAATCCAATCAATTCTAGGGGGAAAATCCATGAAAATGTGGCTAGCACCCACGCTGTCAAAGCAGCCAATTCCCTGACTTAATTTTTCACTTTTGATGGGCTGTTTTGGCATCCTCTAGACAGCCTGTTTATGCTTTTAGGAATTTCCCAGAAGCACTTCCCAGAGTTAGCCACTAGAAGTCCTTAGTAATACACAGGAGTTCAGATGTGAGAGAGAAAGGAGGGAGGTGAAAAGAGATGAAGGGGTGAGAATGAAAACAAAAGAAAAACAACATTCTGTAGGGTGGGAAACCAACCAAGGAACACAGTGAATAAGAAAATAAGATAAGCAATATCACATGGGGCAAAAGATATGTGAAATTCAATCAGTGACAGATTAGGAGGAATTAATCCTAAAAGGAGCAGGATTTCCAGCTGGTCCAACAAGAAAAAAATCTCCTATCAGGCAGTAGGACTGAGGAAGTGTAGCAGAGAACTAAATAAACTATGGAAGATAACAGACTTTCTCTACCCCTGCCCAGTTTAGTATATTTTGTTTTCCCCCCAATTATGTGTTAAAACAATTTTTTACATTGGTTTTTAAGTTTTGAGTTGCAAATTCTTTATACATACGCAATCATGTAAAACATTTCCATAAGATAACAGATTTTAAAAAATGTAACCTACACAGAGAAGTGGGCAATAGTATCTTCCTCTATAAAATGAAGTACATAGCCTAGATCACCGCTAAGGTCCCTTTCAGCTCTAACTCTAGGATCATCCTGATTCTGATGGGCCTAAACATCTCTGAACGTCTGCACCAGAAGAGACTTTTCTTCTACGCATGTAAATGGTAGAGGGGCTGATGAGCCGTTGCTATCCAGACTATTCTGGATGAAAGCACAAATCTAAATAAACCACAGATATTCCTGGCTCCTTAACATGTTTAATATGACATAATTAAGAGTAATTGTAAATTTTAAATGTCTATGCCTATTGTAAAAATCTAATAAAAAACAGACAAACTTGAAATATGTAGAATTTTACAAATATTTTTCCCCAGCCCTCCATGGCAACTTTGATGAAGGGCAGGTTTTGGACTATTCAGGAAATGAACAGAATTTCAAACAGTTTAAAAATGGTAACTGTTTAAGGCTTTGATCTTAGAGGGTTTGCGGTTGGGTGCACTGCATTTCTCATACAGAAACAACAAACTTTTATAAAGTCAGGTAGAAAACTGAACCCAAACTAAGCCTGAGGAGACAGCTCCTCATACCACGAGTGCCACGGGCTGCTTTTAGAAGACGTGGGTTCAGATCCTGGCTCCACCGCTCACTCCCCGTGTGACCTTGGGCAAATTGCTTAACTTGGCTGGGCTTTGGTTTTTTTAATTTGTAGAACGAAGGGGTTGGACCAGGTGGTCTTGGAAGTCTGCAGCACTAAAGTAGGCGCCTATAACTGTTCAGCAAAAAACATCATAAATGGAAACGAACTTAAATCCTAAGGATCTTATTCTTCCTTTACATTTTAATTTATATTTGTATGTATATATTATACACATATATATTATGTATATTATATATTATGTACATATACATACAATATGTATTATGTATATATACACATGTGTATATTTAGCATATACTTATTCAGGTATGTGTTGAATGTAACTCTTTATATTCTCCCTGTAGAGTGTAAGCTCCCCAAGGGCAGGGACTGTATCTTTTTTTGTTTGTTTGTATTTGAATCCCTAGTGCCTAACACGGTTCCTGACATCGAATAAGACAGAGAGAGGGACTGGAACTGTAATTTGATTGTTACAACAAGAACTCCGCAGTGAGAAAATTCTTTCTGCCAGTGAAGGTCAGCAGAGCACCAAGGGGTTAGCCCTTAATTATTTCCTATATCCTGTATACAGCCGACTTTGTATATATTTGTTTGCATGTTTTCTCCCTTGAGGGCAGGGGCCGTCTTTTGCCTCTTTTTGTATCCTCAGAGCTTAGTGCAATGACTGGCACACAGTAGGTACTTAATAAATGTTTTATTGATTGATCTGTCAGGATGATACAACTAGTATATATACTTGAACTCAGATCATTGTGGCTCCAGGGCCCGCCATCTATCCACAAGGCCACAACAGTTGCTTAATAAACACTAGTTGACCAATTGGTTCAAGTTCTACCACCCCCTTTATAAATCTCACCCATAGTATATTTCTGTTGAATGGTACTGAATGTATATTTTGGCCTTTCATGGATCTGATTTTCCTGGTGTTGCCCCTCACCAGTGAATATTGTAATCCCTCTGCTCCTTCTCCTTCTATGTCATTCTCATCCATTCAGTTTCATTAGCCCTCCATCCAGGGTCTGGAGACCTTCTGGTTCTACAAAAGATTATATAACTTTAAAAAAAATGTAACATATACCCAGAAGTGGGCTACAATTTCTTCCTCTATAAGATGAAGGAGACAGACTGGATCACCTGTATGGTCCCTTTCTGGTATAACTGGAGGATTGTCCCGATTCAGACGGGCCTGAACATCTCTGAATGTCTTGACCAGAAGCACCTTTTTTTTTTCCTGTACATTTAAATGGCAGAGGGGCCAATGAACCTTTGCTATCCAGACTCTTCCGAATGAAAGAACAAGTCCAAAATCTGGAGGCCCTTAGAGGACATGTAAGCTGACACCCTCGTTCTACAGAGGAAAAAAGCCTGAGCGTCAGGGCGTTGCTCTGATTTGCCCAGAGTAGGAAACAGAGGATCCAAGAACCAAGCCCAGGTCCTCTGCCTCCGGATCCAAGGTTTCTCAGTGAAGCTCCCTAGCTATCCAGCCTTCTTACAACACCTTCTTACTACATGACGCCCCACCTCCACCCCCATTCTTTTTTAATCATAGAAATCCTTCATGTCACCCTTTCACTAAAACTTCTGCATAAAGCAAAGCTTCCTTTCATCCAGATCAATCACGGAAATGACCCAGGGCTTGGTGGGTAGGGAATGTTAATGTCTTTTTGCTTCCTGATCTCTCCCCATCGGCCTTTTGCAAAACACTCTTGTGCATCCTGGTCCGTGTTTGTGAGTCCAGATTTCAAAGTAAGATGACCTAAAGGTCACATACAGAAACCCGATCGCTTCATGAAACTGGCCAAGCTTCCTCTCTCATGTGACATTTTAAAACACTTTCTTCTACCATTTCTTATAAAGTAAAATATGTATCTATTGAGTATCTTCACGAGCTCCTGGTCTTTTAAACTATTCATAGGGAGGTTGGGAAGAATATACCTTGTAAAACCCTAAAACATGATTTAAATGTGAACAGTATAATTATTAATTAATTGATATTTATAAGTTCAAATCTGGCCTCAGACACTCACGAGTTGTGTGACCTTGGGCAAGTCACTTAACCACTGTTTGCCTTAGTTTCCTCAACTGTAAAACGGGGACAATTGTCGTGGGGATCAAATGAGATGATATTTGTAGATCTCTCAGCACTGGGCCCGGCACATAGTAGGCGCTTATGTTCTCCTCCTTACCGGGCAGTTTGGGACCCTGCTGAGCCCATGTTCACTGAAGAGGTTAGGAGGTAGAGGATATGGTTTCCAATAAGTTGGAAGGGAGGATTTTTTCCCAGCTTTCAGTACCCGCTGCACAGTTAAGTAATCAATCTTTCTTCCATATTTAATCCTTCCCCATCCTCTAGCTACTTCCCCACATGCCAGGGCAGACCTTCAGGTGTGTTCCACACAGATCGACGTGCCATCTTTTTTCTCAGGCTTGGGGGCAGCATCAGGGCATCTCTCTCCATGCTTGGTGTATATGTAGTTACATCGCTTGAAGGATGCTTTCCTGTCTCCAAGGATACGCTTGATGCAAAACTCTGGCCCCTTGAGACAGGACTGGGAGCATGGAGAGTGTGCCAATGAGCAAGAGAGCGGCTTCTGCAACCTGGGCATTGGACCGGTATGCTCCCTCCTTAATGGTATGTTAGGTGTGAAAAAAGTTCACACCCCCTGTATCCTTTAAAAAAAACCATTCCCTTGACCCTCTTAACTCTTTGAGATGCCACGCTAAGTCTTTCTTCTGTTCCTTGCTCGACTGCCCCCAAAGCCCTCTCTACTCTCTGTCTCACCACCCCACTCACTTCTCAATTTAGAATCAGCTTTTGTCCCTACCGTTCTACTGACCCTGCTCTCTCAGTGGACCCCCAGTCCCAAATCCATTGTAGACACACCACCAGCCTGGTACAGAGGTGTGATCACACTGCTTCACTAGGGAAACATCATATCTGCCATGTGGTCATCTTTGATTGCCCATCTAGAAGGTGTGATCTCAAACCATCACCATATCAAACAACTGATAATCAACACAGTTATTTGGCTCATTAATTAATTGAATTGATGAGTATTTATTAAATGCCTATTATGTACCAGGTTTTATGTTGCCTACCAGGGATATAAATACAAAAATGAGTCAGGCCCTGCCCTCAAAGAACTTATATTCTATGGGGGGGGGAGGTTTACAATATGTTTACATCTAAGTAAATACCAGATATCTTAAAAATAAATATGAAATGATGGACAGAGAAGGGAGAAGCACTAACAAGTGTGGGAATCAGGAAAAACTTGAAGGAGCTGACAAGATGAGCTTGTATTGTACTTTTAGAGGACAGAGGCCGGCCTCAAAGCTAGGAAGACCTGGGGGGGGGCGGTCTGTTTAAATCTGTCAAGGTACATCCTGGCCAGGGGCCCTGGGCCCATCACTTAACCTCTCAAAGATCTAGCTAGCTCTCTAACACTTTGTAATTATTTTATACTTAGTAATTATTATTTAATAAGTTCTTTGTAATTTATTTTGTACTTTGTATACTTTGTATATATTACTTTCTAATTATTTTGTACAGTGTAATTATTAGTTATTTTTTGTATATACTTTGTAATTATTTATTATATATACTTTGTAATTATTAGTTAATTAATAAGTTCAAATTCAGCTTCAGACCCTTACCAGCTGTGTGACCCTGGGCAAGTCACTCTGCTTGCCTCAGTTTTCTTGACTGCAAAATGGGGATAATAACAACACGTACCTCCCTGGCAGGTTTGTCATAAGGATCAAGTGGGGTAGTATTTGTAAAGCTCTGAACACAGGGCTGATATCCTAAGTTGTAAAACTGGTGCTGACCTGCACCGGTAAAGGAAGTCCCTTATAACAACAAAATCAGAGGTCTCATTCCTTAGTCCTAGCTTATATTATATGAATCTATTACCTTCCCCCTTCTCTCTGCCCTCCCACTGTGTCTCTCTCTGTGTCTCTCTCTGCTTCTCTGTCTCTCTGTGCTAAAATACTGTACATTCTTGGCAAGGGGGAAGAAAAGGCCCAGCAAGAGACACCTGCCCCAACCTCTCCCACCCCCCCCCCCCACTCTAGGACATTGTTCAGAAGCCGCTCACACGAAGTCCCCCAAACTGTGCGGCTCCTACATTGGCCTGATTCCTTCTTGTACTAGCAAAAGAGCTCTTGAATCCACCCTGATTATTCCAGCCTGAAAGTGGCTCCCTGAGAGCACATGATGAACTTCTGGCTACTCCATGAACCTTTCAAGTCCCCAAGGATCAGTTAGGACCTTGACAGCCCTTTCAAACCACTATTCCTAAATTAATTAAAAAATTCAGAGGCTAAATGTAAATGAAGCATGCTACTACTTTTATTACTATGTACTTAGAAGGAGCCTTCCCTCTCAGGAGTTCAAAGTGATTTACAAACTCCTAATTAACAGAGAGTAGTTTAATCATCCTCCAATTGCGTGACAGCCTTACTTTCAGGGTATGATATCTCCCTCTAAGTGGGGGCTGAGAAATACAGAAGAGATTGGAGTTTACCTTCAGCGGCTCTTAGCGACGGCTCAGCAGTGATGGAGCATCCTGGGGAGAGGGAGGGGGGCTCGGATGTGCACAGACCATCCAGAAGGCTCGGCCTTTAACCAAGGGATCCTACATCATCCCACTGCTCATTCTGAACATCTCTCATCTGCATCCATTCAGGGACTGTTTGGGGCACTTGTCTCACAATTCATGTTTCATAATCTCCCCCCAGAGGGACAACAAGGTGGCATGAAACCTTAACTTCTCCTTTTCTACTTCCCTGAGGACAAATTAATCATTTGCCTTTATGAAGCTGAGGTGGGAGGCCCCCACAGAGCCAAGGGCAGCACGGGAAATTGTGCTGGTTGAAATGAGATCACCTTAAGTTTATGCTGACGTTGTAATGTACAGGAATGAGACAGGAGCTACTGCCCAACCTCCTAAAGTCTACAGAATACTAGTGGGGTTCCTTCTGGTAGTCAAACCTCCAGACCACTGGGTGCACATGCATGAGTATGACCCAGGTCCACCCCCCAGACTCATCCTCCTGGCACATCTCTGCCCACACCCCTTAGCCACCTCCCTAAATGCATTAGAATCCCCACTAAGGTAATTCACACAGAATATAAACAAGAACCTGGGCACACATGTTGGGTACACTCAAATGAACCTTAAGCACAGGAGCTTAAATTTCACCAAGGAGGCAGCTCGTGCCTGTATACGGGGCCACTCCAAGGTCATAGAATGATCAGAGAGACACAGAATAGACTTGGGACTTCAGATATTTATCACCTGGTAAACTTCCAATCAACACACAGATGCTGAACCCATCCTTCATGAATATAGCTAATATTTATACTATAGGGTGTTAAGGTTTGCAAAGTGATATATATATGTGTGTGTGTACTTATGTATATATGTATATGTGTGTATATATACATAAGGACACACACATACATATATACATAATCTCACTGGATCCTCACAACAACACTGTGAGATAGGTGCTAATATTATCCCCAATTTACATATGAGGAAACTGAGGCTGTCAGGAGTTAAGTGACCAGCCCAGGGTCACACAGCTGTCTGAGGCAGGATTCAAACTCAGGTCTTCCTGATTCTTGAGGCTATTGTTCCAGCCACTATATCACCTAGTTTACCTGACTAGAAGTCACTGAGTAGATGACTGAAGATTTCTAATGACAGAGAACTCACTCTTACTCAAAGCAGCCCATTCTATTTTCGGACAGTTCTAAATTTTAGGAGGTTCTTTATTATATTGTAGGAGATCTGCCTCCATGCAATTTCTATCCATTGGTCTCAAAGGATCATGGACTGCTGGACCTTGAATCTTCAAGCAAAGGCTGGACAGCCATTTGTTGGATACATTATGGAACGGATGCCTGTCAAGCTTGGCTTGAACCAGCCGGCCCTTTCCCCACTGAAATGCTACGATTCTGTAACCTCAATAAGCTCTCAGGTGAACCCCCATCTTACGGGTAAGGCAACTTAAATGCCAAGTTCTCTGATCTAGCACCAAACAAAACAAGTCATACCCTTTTCCACATTCAACTTTCCAAATACTTGCAGACGGCTCCATTTCTTGTCCATATCCCCCTCTTCTCTTCTCCATGCTAAAGATCCCAGGCTCCTTTATATGTTTCTAATTGTAGCATACCTTTCATTTACTTCCTTTGGGCTCATCCTAGGTTGTTGGGATTCCTTTTTAAAATGGTGTACTCTGAAAAGGATATGATGTTCCAGCTGTAATTTGACCAGAGCAATGGAAAGAAATGGAGACCCAGGAAGTTGTAACACACCAAAGAACATCTTATTGTTGTATTCAGAGGGTGGGAAGCCAAAGACTGACTCTGGAATGGGGAGGGTTCAAGAAACCATCTCGGCCCTCTGCCCCATCAGAAGAAAATGCAGGCAAGATAAGGGAGATTGGTCAGTCACAGGAGAGCTCTGTTGGGCTCTTGGCCTCTTCACTTTTCCATCAATCAGTTGTCAACGGCTCTTGGTTACCCAAAGTCTTACCAGTAACTTTTATTATTACCTGCTTCAGTCTACCCTAGGCTCCAGAATCGTGCCTTGTCTCCCACCTCTAGGAACCCAAAGAGATCTGGGAAATCATTTGGTATTGCTCCCTATTTCTACAGATAAGAAACTGAGCCCCGAGGAAATGAAAAGGTTTGCCCAATGTCACACAGCCAGGGTTCTAACTCTGCAAAGTCAGCCCTCGCTGAGTCCCATCACATGGCTCCCTCATTACCAGTCAGCGTGAATCAGCACCAGCTTGCTCTCCAAACCTAGCAAAGTGACTGACAAGGAGACCCCTACTCTCCCAGCTACCCCCAGAAATGCTGGGATTGACTGAGTAAAAGTAGCACTAATTACAGTCACTTAGGTGAATTGCTAACCAATTAGCCCTAATTACCAGGCAGCACAATAATGATTATACATATTTATGTGTGAGGTTCTCCTGGTTACAAATTTTACTTAATTACTCTGACATGAGACTCCATTCACACATGCTCGGCCTTCATGGCCTGTCATCCACCTCACTGGGTCGCCTGTTCAAAATACAAGGGGAAAAATGGTTACCATCACCTATGCTTTCAGGGTAGAAACAGGCAAGAAGGGCACGTAGGACCCAAGGACCCTGGTAGAGGGCACCGAGGACACAATGTCCCTCCAAAACGTTAGGGTGCATCCCAATGAGAAGCAGAGAACTACAGCCTGGACAAATGTTCTGTTTAACTACAATAAAGAAGAGGCAGGATGCTTAGTATATAGTGAGCTATGCTAATCAGGGACATCCGGGTTCAGATCCTTCCTCAGATACCTGCTAGCCATGTGATCTTGGGCAAATTATTGGCAATTCCCTAAGACTTTTATGCTAAGTCACATTTAGTCAGTCAATAAGCATTTTTGTGCCTATTATGTGCCAGGCAAGTTGTAATTTGCTGGAAAAGGTTCCAAATACTAACGAAATCACAGATCTACGGACTATTCCCATAATGATAAATATGAATCACAATTCAGCATTCCTTAAGATATCCTATTCATATATATTTGTCAAAGTTTCTCGATGACTTTTGATTTTTATTCCAGGATCACTTCCCGACATATTCTTCTACTCCTGCTCCTCAAGTTCTCCTTTGTAGCAAAGCAAAACCAACCAACCAATGGACAGGACCGCACCAGGTAGAATACACAACATTCTGGTCCCAATGCTCCCCACCTCACTTTCAGGAAAAAGGGGAGTGTATTGCATCCATTCCCTAGCACCAAAAGTGGTCGTTGGGATGAATCTGAGCTCGGGCTGGTCAGGGCTCTTCTCATTTACGTTATTGTAATTAATCAATTGTGCCCTGTCCACTGGTACTGCCCCCTTTGCTCTGGGTTAGTCTACACAAGTCCACCCTTGTTTCTCTGAATGTCCTTTGGTTGTTGTTTCTTAGGATATAAGATTATTCCAGTACATAAATGGTGGGAGATCCACTAGGTTTGCAGTTTGGGGGTGGGGGTGTCCTACCATAATAAGAGCTGTTATGGATAGTTTGGTATACCTGGTGCCCCCTTTACAACATGGTAATATTAAAATAGACTATCGATAGAATGAATGAAAGGTAACTGAGTCATTAAATGCATACAAAGTGTGAGAGAAAGGCAAAAACAGACAAACAGAGGGAAAGAGAGAGACAAAGATGAAAAGAGAAAGAGAAAGGGAGAGATGATGGAGGAGAGGGAGGGGGAAGACAGTGCAGGAGAAGAGAAAGACAGAGACAGAGAGAAAAAGGAAGGAGGAAAAGGAGAAGAGGGAAAGAGGAGGGAAGAGAAAGGGGAGATGATGGAGGAGAAGGAGGGGGAAGACAGTGCGGGAGAGGAGAAAGACAGAGACAGAGAGAGAAAGGAAGGAGGGAAAGGAGAAGAGAGAAAGAGGAGGGAAGAGTAGGGGGAGGGGAGAGAGAGAGAATATCAATAATTGTTTTAGTAAGTCCATAAAAGACATTTTTGATATCAACAAGGATGTAAATCTGACTTTTGTGAAAGCCTCCTATACATTCCGACCAAGCATGGGGCTTTTAGAATCTCAGCTCCAAGGCAGTAAATGTTATTCCAATCACATTTGATGTGGTAACTCATTCCAATTATAATTACCTAACAGACTCTTTGATTCTATCCACAAAGAGAACACTAGCTCATTACTGTTTGGTATTAGAGGATGTGACATCCTTAATCAACCATCTACCATTTATTAAGTGCCTACTGTGTGCCAGGCACTATGCTAAGTGATTATGAATAATAACAAGGGTGGTGTCACTAAGCATCTCTTGCTCCAGCATGATCTGGTTTATTGTGTTAATTGCAATTCAATTTTACTCGATTCAACAAACATTTAGCAAATACCCACTTTGTGCCAGGGGCCATGCTAGGTTTTGAGGATACCAAAATGTTTTTAAATGAAGCAGTCTCTGCCCTTCAAGAGGGTGCAATTATAAGGAAAACTAGACAAGTCGATAACCATTTAGCTGAAAACCCTTCTATTTACCGGACTGACGATGGAAAGAAATAAAAGTGCTTCATGCTCCATACCATTTAGCTTATACTAACTATGGCAGAAGAACATTTGAAACTGCTTACCATGTTCTTTGAAAACTAATTGGTAATTAAGCTTGTAGAGTCAAACTTAACTCTTAACACATCATATTGTCCACCCACTGAGTTTACTGCTCAAGTAATTTTCTCACGGTTCAGAATTTTAAATGCTCTAATTAAGTTTAAGAAGACTTGGAATCCATTATTAAATACTATTTTTATTCCTAGCAAATTCATGTGATAGTAAAATCAGCCTTTTTCATTAAATTAAAAATGGTCTCTGGGGGAGGCAGGTGGCCTTAACTGTTTCGAAGCAATTCTAGGGACTGGATGCAGGTTTGAAGAACAAGAAATGGAAACTGTTCAAATGAAGCATCAGAAAGAACGGTGACTCCCAATGAAGAAACAATAAAGCAGATGTGTGGAACTCACATACAGCCCGCAAAACTCCAGAGTGGGCTCGTACCAGATTAAAACGTCATTGGGAAATATTTAACATAATAGATAAAAATATAATACAACATAGATAATGTGAATTTATAGTTTTCTAAGTCAGTATGCAGCCAGCAGGGATCCAATTCTATTTGAGTCTGACACAACGCAGTAGATGATGCCCAATTTAGTGAGGCTGTCCACTGAAAATAAAAATGAGACTGGGTAGCCAGAACACATATTAACTGATTTCATGAGTAACTACCACTGGCTATCAGTGGAGACACAAAGTATTCTTAGCCCTTATTCAACCTTTACGTAGGTGAGAACTGAGGAGGGAGGGGTGAAATTTTATAGGATGAATAGACATGGCCTGTTCTATTTTTCATCCTAGAGTTAAGGCAAGGTCAGTCAAGAACATGGAACCCGTAGACTGTTAATATTAAAATGTTCCTTGCCGCCATATTTCTATCTAAGAAAAAACAGTGGCTTCATTATCAAAAAGTCTTTGGAAAAATATTTTGGTGCTTGGATGGATTTGTGATTTAAAAAAAATGGAGATGAATAGAACTTTTTACATCTATAGTTAAGGGGGGAAGTATAAAATACAAGTTCTTCTCATGTGAATTGGTTTTAGAATAATTCCTAGTACCTCGGAACTAGACTTTTTTAATGTTCTCCTTACTTACCTTTTGTCCATATTCAATTCTATTCAGTCATTTGTTAAGGGCCTACTCTCTGCAAGGCATTATAATGATTATAATCATTATAATAATAACTGGCATTTATATAGGACCTTAAGCTTTTTGAAGCATTTTACATACATTACCTCAAAGAAGATTATCCTACTTATTGAAAATTTCTATTTTAAATTGGAATTTCATATCCAGAGAGGTTTTATACACAAGAATAAATCAGAAAGCTTGGCAAAGTTAGGCGGCGTACAGAATGAGTGAGTCTGGAGTTCCCTAGCTGTTCTAATTCCCTGGGCTATTTTCCAAATGACCCTAGTCAACTCCAAGGTCACATTCAACACTGTCCAGTCTCTCCTTTGAAAAAACCCATACTGCTATCAGTGGCATTAAGAACTGGCAGTGATAGCTTGAGTTAAGGTTATTCCTGCTCAATAAATCTCATAGTCAGAAATTCCAACAAAGAGCATGTGATGGGATAATTGCAAACCATCCAGCTTTAAAGCATGTCTAATTTAAATATTGAAACCACTGGGATAATAAGTAACAGCCGAAGGATTGTCTGTTTTGTCCAGGCTTTATCAGTATCTTTGAGATCCCAACAAAAGAAAGAGATTTCCAAATGTCGTGTCGAGCAGATGCATCTACAAATTACCCCCCTCCCCATCCCAGTTTAATTTTGGGCATAGATTTGAAATAAGTACGGAATTTTGCTCCCTGCAAGGTTTGGCTCAGTGGATGGAGTGCCGGGTCGGGAGTCAGGAAGATGAGTCTTCCTCAATTCAAATCTTACCAGTTGTGCGACCCTGGGCAAGTCACTTAACTCTGTTTGCCTCAGTTTCCTCATCTGTAAAATGAGCTGGAGAAGGAAATGGCAGTAACTCTGCCAAGAAAGCCCCAAATGGACTCACAAAGAGTGGGACATGACTCAAAGTGCTTGAACAACAACAAAAAAAAAAAGGTTTGGCCAGGAACCTCTTCCAAAATCCATTAGTTCCCAGTTCTCAGTGCTTATCACCACTTCCCTCCCCCCACCCAAAAAACAAAAACAAATCATAGAGTCATAGATTGAAAACTAGGTAAGACTTTATGGGCCAGAGAAGCTTAACCCCTTCATTTGACAGATGAGAAAGCTGACCCATTGAGAGGTCATCCAAGTAAAAAGTGGCCCCAAGTGTCTCTTCCACCCAGTTACTGCCTCAATCCACCAAATTTCTTACTAACTCTTCCAAGTTAGCCAACTAAGGGAAACAACTAAAGAAAAACTGTCTGGAGTAACAAGGAGAAAGAAAACTCTATTAACCTATTAAAGAAGATTAGGTAATCAGATTATCTATCTTTCATTGTGGGGAAGGATGAATTATAAAAGAAACCTTTGATTTTCTACTGCCTAAGGCTGGCCATTCAAAATCTGGTCTCAGATACTTACTAGCTGTGTGACCTTGGGCAAGTCACTTAACCTCTGCTTTGGAGGCAGCTGGTGGCTCAGTGGATAGAGCCCTGGGCCTGGAGTCAGGAAGACCAGGGTCCAAATTTGGCCCCAGACACTTACTATCTGTATGATCCTGGGCGAGACACTTACCCTCTGCCAGTCTCTTTCCTCATCCAGTGGAAATCATAGTAACACCTATCCTGTAGGGTTATTATGAGAATCAAGTGAGACAACACAGGGTGTTCCAAAAGGAACAGCAGAAGGACCAGTGCATCAATCGACAATGAAACAAATTGAAAAGAAACATTCTCTTTCTCCTGTCTGTACAAATGCACCTTAAATACAAATAATTATTTTGAAATAAAAATGTTTATCCTCTGATCAGCTGGTGCAGCTTGGGCGATGATCTTCAATTCAGGTGTTCTAAATTTTAGTTGCACAAAGCCACACTAAAAGTTTCATGACACACTGTGTCTCTAAAGTTCTTTGTAAACTTGGAAGATGCTAGATAGAGATGCTAGCCATTACTAGAGACCACTCATCTTGAGACTCTATAAGAAACCATTTGTTCACTCTGTCTACCAGCACAGGTTACAAACCCTTTTCAACTTTAGGAGACATTTTCCCAGAGGTATCAAGGCTAAAAAAATTCACCCCCTAAGGCCAACTTGTGGACAAGCCTCTCTGAGAGTTGTTGCTGGGATAGCTGGCATACAATCCCTCCCTCACTAGGTCTTTCTATATTGAAAGCCTTTCTAGGCAGGTGGGATCTGCCAGAGTGTGGACTCAAATGGCATTGCCCTTGAGACCTCATGGTCACCTTTAAGAAGCCATGGGAAGAAGGCAAGGGTGGAAAATTCTAGAATTCCTTATGAAAGGGAGGGTTTGTAATGACTGAAAGGATCATGGTGAGCCAGTATGAACTAAGGAAGACAGCTGAAGATCAGGGGATCCCAGAGCCATAGCATATGTGGACTTCCCCGAGGCATCTGACAAAGTCTCACATGACATTCTCGATGACACAATGCAGAACTGCAGACTAGATCATCACCCAGTCTGGTGACCAAATTAATGGGTTCATGTTGACCTAGAAGGAAGTTCCTGGCCGGATATCCGGGGACTTCCTGTGATTCAGGCCTAGTCATCATTTTTTCTTTCTTTTGGTCAATGATTTGAATGAAAGTATATATGGCATACTTAGCAAATCCTAGCATGCATGAAACTGAGGTAGATAATTAACATACTAATATACTATGGGACAAAATCCAAAGTGAAAAAGATTACATTTGGCTAGAACAGAGGGCAACAGTGAATACAGAGCGACTGACAAATCTGGGCAGAAGGAAGAAAGAGGCGACTTTACCCTCCATGAAAGGGAAAAAAATATCTATCAATTAACCCTTAGTAGAATGGACTGCTGTGAGAGGCGGTAGGCTCCCTCCCTGGAGATCAAGCAAAAAGGCTAGATCCCCACTTGTTGGGAATGTCAAAGGGGACTTTGGTCAGGTTGGATTCATGTGTGTGTGTGCGTGTGTGTGTGTGTGTGTGTGTGAGACAACCCTTTGAACAGTCTTGTGAGGCCTATAAACTCCTCAGAATAATGTTTTTAAATGCATAAAATAAAATAGATAGGACTATAAAGGAAGCCAACTCATTACCTTAAATACAATTAGCCAAATATAAAAATAAGAAGTTTAGAGACCTCCCCGCTCCCACCCAAGGTTAAAAACCTCAAGTCACTAAAGGGTCTCTGAAGTCTATTACAACTCGGAGACTATGATTCTCAACCTCAGCTTCCTCTTCCATAAAACGGGCACAGGAATAATGTCTACGTGTAAAGTGCTTTGCAAACCTCAAACCACTAATGATAATAACAGCCATCATTCATGCAGCGCCTTAAGGTTTATGAAGTTCTTTACAAATGCTGTCTCATATTATCCCCACATCAGCCCTGGGGGATAAGTGCTATCACCATCCCTAGCAACAGAAGAGGAAGCCAGGATGAGAGGTTAAGGGATCTGCCTAGGGTCACACGGCCGGTGAGTGTCTAAGAGAGGATTTGAACTCAGGAATTCCTGATTTGAAGTCCAATTGTTTATCCATTACACTACCTAACATGGACAAGACATACATTTTAGCTACATACAGACAAAGCTAGGATTATTTCTAGGCAGGGCCAACAAATGTTATGAGGAACGTATCACACTTCTAATCGGTATTTCAGTGAGAGTGTAAACGTATGTGTGTGTATGTACACATAACAGTAAGAGCTAACATCTGCATAGCACTTACTATATGCTAGGCATTGTGCTAGACACTTTGCAATTGTCTCATCTGTACATAGTAGACATATGTATACATATGTGTGTATATGTATGTAAATGTATGTGTGGATAGATGGATGGATGGATAGATGGATAAATAGATAGGTGGATAGATAGAAAAATAGATAGATGGATGGATAGAGAGATAGATGGATAGATGGATAGACGGATGGATGGATGGATAGACAGGTAGATAGATTCTTTCATAGAAGCGAACACACAGATATAGAGACTAGACACTCACATTCAATCAAGAAGCACAGTTTTCAACTAAGGATCTGGAAGACTCATTCATTCAATCATTTACAGGTATTTCTTGATCACTTATGAGCAAGGACTCATGACAGGTGCTGGAGATATAAGGATAAAACAACTACCAGTCCCTGCCCTCAAAGAGCTTTCATTCTGTGTGAAAAGGAGGGTTACAGCAGGGAGACTGGTTTCTTTTCTGAGACCAGAATGGTCAGTAGTAACCTCCCAAACCCAAAGTGAGGAGAATCAAGCTGCAGGTGTTAGAACTCAAGAATCCAGGTTCTAGGTCAATTGACCTCCCTCATTCTACAGGTGAAAGAATCTGGAAGCAGTGACTCCCATGGGTTAATTCCTAAGTACCAAAGACTGTTCTTGGTAAATTTGATCACCATTTTCTGTTTAAAAAGGAGGGGCCCAAAGCCAACACCACTGATGTGCTCCTGTCTCTTTTTTGGGCCAAGGAAAACAGAATTTGAATGTAATGAAGAAATTATTCCAAGAACGTTGCGAAAACAAAACAAAACAGAAATCAATCTCAAACCAACTCTCAGACAGAGTCTGGAATCTGTAAAAACCTAAACAAAGAAGAAAACTAGATCCTGGCAGGCTGGTTCAATATTTCAGGGCAAATTTCAATAAAGGAAAAAAATTAAATTCATATTTTTCTTTTAAAAAAGCCCAGCTCTAGGAGGCCATTTCTTTTCACAAACTGTATGTCACTGGTCATGCCATTTTCTTTTTCCTGGTTATCTCTTAGCAATGACTAGGGTGGACATTCATCATTATTCCTCACTCCCAAAGCTGAACGCACCAAGGGCTACGTCACTTTCCTCAAACACTCAAAAGAGCAAAAGATTCACCCAAAAGAAGTAGTCAAGGTTATACAGGCATAAATGGTGAGCACTGAAAAAGATGTGTCCAATGAGAAGATGAGTGTCTTGGTCATTTTTCAGGAGAACGTCAGACGAATATAAGTTCTTCAAGGGCAAAGACCACCTGGTTTACGACTGTATCCTCAAACCTCCAACACAGGGCCAGGCATGCTACAGACACGAAATGCTTGTTGGACTGAATGAAATCAAGTTCAATTAAGGTGGATAATGTGATCTGAGGCTGTTAATTCACAAATATGAATTGAGGACCACCATGCTCTATCCTCGGCCCTAAGGGGACAGAGAGGTAACAAACTTAGTCTTATCTCCCAATGAGCTTATGAGTTACTGAGACAGAAAATACTGACACATGTGAAACCACAGCAAATAACTGAAGACTCTGTGTGCATGTACATATACAGTGCAGCTGACTCAGGTGCCAAGAGACTTGAGTCCAAATCTGGCTCTGCCACATACTACCCGTAGAGTCTTATGAGAGAAAAAAATAATGACAGGCCATAAACTTTCACAGATCTCAATTTCACATTTGATCTCAAATCAAGTGCTGTTTTTCTCTACACAGCTTAGGCTCAGAAGGACGCTCTCTCTATTTATTTGGACTTTTGATGTCTTCTGTCCAGAATCCTCACAGGGTGGAATGAGAGAAGGTCCTGGAAAATGAAGAATGGGCAATTGATGTCACCCAAAGGACATGTCAATGCAGCCAGAGAGGGTAGAGAATCATTTCTTGAATTATCCTGATTGTATAGACAAAGGTGCCTGAGAGAATGTAAGCTCACCAAGGGCAGAGACCATTTCATGTTTGTCTCTGAGCTCCAATGCCAGGCACGCAGTAGGCACTTAATTATGCTTCCTGATTGACTGATGGTTCCATTTTTATTGGATAACAACCCAGCTCTTCACTTTGCTCACAGACACGAGGAGCTCAAAGAAGGCTTGCTCAAGGGCCAATGTGATGTGAATGATGTGCTCTGATATTTATAGGGGAATTTGTTGTCTGCCCCTTTAGGAGGTGAGCCCCTGATGAGCAGGGACGACGTCATTTACTTTCTGTATATCCCTAGCGCTTAACACAGTACCTGGTGCACAGTAAGTGCACTTGTCGACTGATTGATTCATTGACTTCAAACCACAGCTTCTCCCCTTGGACTGGCCAAGTAGCTGGCTTTGCACAACCAGCTTTAGCCCCCTCAGCAAAACTAAACTACAGATATCCCTTCCACATCGAGACTTTCCCCATATTGTGGGGTGGCATAAGAAATTAAATGGGAATTGTGCAGAAGCTATAGATGACACATGAAAGCCAGCAGATGACACAGAAAAAAGTCTAGAAATTTGGCCATGCATAAAATATATGTACAGTATTGTTTAATCTCAATATATTTTATCTTTTAATACAGTAAACACCCCATAAAAGACAAAGAAAAAATTCAGACTGCTTTTCTGGTAGGAAGACAGGGTCAAAAATTTTACATAGATTTTCCAGACCGCACGGAGGGGGAAAGGGGGCACCACACCCCTAATCCTCATGATGTGGAAGGGATAACCGTATAGCATGTGGGACTTTGATAGTGATAGAGTGATTGTATTTCAAAATCTCTTTGTATTGACAGTCACCCCATACCCAGCCACAAGATCTGAAACTAGAGTTTGTGGGTTTCTGACTCTTCCTTTTGAGGACCCCACCCCTCCCACCCCTTCCTTACTGAAAGACTTCATTTCTCACATGAGCGATTTGTAGTTCACTCTTGTCTTCCAGCAGAGTGGCCTCCATAGCCTTTGTATTCCCACTGCAGTGGCTGGCAAAATTGACACCTCCAATTAAAAGAAGCTTTTTAATGTTGACTTCTGTGGTGGTCCAGTGATAAAAACACCCACAAAGGAGGCAGAAATCAATAGTAACCTTATTACAGATCATCTCTGGTTTGGCCCAGATGGTCAGAATCCATTTCTTATGAAACGTAATTCATCTCTTCAGCACATTAAAAAAGGGCTAAGAAAAAATAAATAAAGCCAAATCAACACTATACAAAATGTGGCTGAGCATACCCAACATTGCTACTTTCTTTTTATGGGAAAATCCTGATCAAAGCTAATAACTAAGGGGGAAGAGTCATCTCCTGTACTTAATTTTAGAAACAGTTTACACTTTAGGAAAATAAAGAGATTTTTACTAACTGAACAACTCAAATCACAGGTTAACAGAGAAGATTGAGAGAACCAGAATTGTATGGAACATTCTCAATCAGTAATAAACTATCATTTATTAAGCACCTACTATGCACCAGTCATTGTGCCGAGTGGTGGACAAATAATATCTTACAAGACACAAATTGTTTAATACACATAAAATGAATGAACCTTACCAACCAAACGAACTGACCCTCCCATCATTTCTTGGTCCAAACTAGAGGACGTCACCACCAATAAATTGGAAGTGAAATTGAAAAGGAAACTATGGAATGGATTCATTTGGGGGAAAAAATAAAGAACAAAGGGAAAATACTGGTAAAAATATTTAGATTTGTATCCATTAAGACCCTGATCTCTAGGGAAACATCATTCACACACAAGTTGGTTTTGGGTGGGGTGAAGCAAGTTCACCATTCTGGGAGCATCCCACTAACGATACTCATGACACCACCTATGTTCTTTCTCATCTTCTGATTCCTCACTTTCCCTTTAATGTTAAAGAATCGGAAGCATATTCTCCATTTTCATGGGGGGAAAGCAAAATAAACAGAAATAATTTCTTCTTTAGAGAGCTTTATGTTATGTATCTCATGAAGCTTCCTAATTTCCCCAGTTTTCCTCTCCACATGTGATCTCCATACTTTAGTAAGACTCATTCAGGAACAAGAACATACATAGTATCTTTAAACTGTCGCAGAAAATCCTAAAAAGAGCCAAATGGCTGGATTATGGCTTTCATCATGTTTGTAAAAATAAGGTGAATGGTTACTGCAGCTTGATAAAGCCTCCTGATGCTGCATCGTGGTATAGAAGGTACCCTGGGTTCTTATAGGCTATGACAGTAGAGTGTGTTCCATTTGGCAGGGCCTATCAAGATGAAAAGGTTTTGAGTATGAGCCCAGGGATGGCCTGAACCCTCTCTTGTTTGAGGATGGGTCCAGTCAGGTTCAGAGGGGGGGCTCATCCCTTTTTTAGTGGCAGTAACAGGACAAGGGTTATGATATCCACCACTGGCAGAAGTCTTCACACCAACAGAATCCCAGATCCCAGGAGTATTCAAGTGGGTTCTTAGCATTCGAGTTCATTATCAATCACAGTCTTTTCTTGTTATAGCATGATATTCTTTCAGCAAGAGGCAGAAGAGAGGTGTGAAAAACAAGGCGGGACTGAAGATTTAGGAGGCCTGGGCTCCAGTCCAAGCACTGATATTTTCTGGTCGCATATCTGGTCGCTGTGCATATCACTTGACCTCTCAGTTTCCTTATCTGTAAAATGGGGGTGATATTTGAAATACCTACTTCACAAGGTTGTAGGGAGGAAAGAAGCAGCAAACATTACAGTGTTACATGAATGTAGGTGATTTTTCATTTTTTTTGTCCTCAGATTACAAAGGGGAGTTCAGGGAAGACTTCTAATGTCTCACTCCAAAAGTAAGATGTCAAAAGCGAGAGATAATGTTTCTAAGGTGAACTTTTGATCAAGAGCCATAGAATTACTCAAGAATAAAAAAAAAAACAATTTAAAGACCCCTAGGCAGCTGGGTGCTGTCATGGATAGAGCACTGGGTCTGGAGTCAGGAAGCTCTGAGTTCAAATTCAGTCTCAGACACTTACTAGCTGTGGGACCCTGGGTAAGCCACTTTACCTCTGTCTGCCTCAGTTTACTCACATGTAAAATAAGGATAAAAAAGGACTTCCTTCTCCCAGGGTTGTTATGAGGATAAAATTAGACAATATTTGTAAGTGCTTTGGAAACCTTAAAATGCTATATAAATGCCCAGTATTACTATTCTGAGTATTAAAGGCTATATAGGTTGTCTCAGGCCTTCTCTAGGTTCTCTAGCAATATTTTACGAAACCAGAGGCTATTAGGAGTAAGAAGGGGCCCTTGACTACTTATTCTATTCTTTTAGCCAGTTCTCCAATACCTCACTCTAACTCTCCTTTTGCATGGTGAACTATGAAACTAGGAAAACTATGAAATATTTTTTTTTCTGAAAAATGAATACAGAAATTCCAATGAAAAGTGACCACAAAATATTAGAAGACATTTTTTTCTACTATGGCTGTGGCAATGATTTCAATTTAATCTCGACTCTTTTCATTACTTATTTTAACAGACAGAATTAATGAGAGAAGGAAATAGACAAAGCCAGAGGCGCAAGACATCAGAGCTATTGGAGTTCTAAATTAGAGAGCACAAACTTCCTCATCTTTAATTTTTAATTAAGTCAGAATATTTTCCCTTATCATTGTGTAACACAAAAATAAAGCAAGATGAACACAGCAGATGTTACGATCCACGGGTTATCAGCCAGACAGTATAGAAACTGGAATTTTCTACATAGACTCCACAATGCCCATCAGCACAGACTTTCAAAGTGAGGAGGGCCAATCCCAGCACAGCTATGTACCTACTCCAGTCTCGGGTACGGCCTTATCTTTGATCAGAGGCCTTCACCCAAACACCCAGCAACCCTAGCGCACAGCAGCGACATCTTGGGAAGCCGAGGCTGTGCCTAATGGGATAAAAGGCCTGCCACTGACCCTCATGAAGCCCCTGTCACAGATCCTCATGGAAAAGGCATTCATGTAATCACAGATTTGGAACTAAAAAGGACCTCAGAGGTCATCTGGTCCTTCTTGTTGTTGTTCTGTCATTCAGGAATGTCTGACTCTCTGTGACCCCGTGCAGGGTGGTTTGCCATTTCCTTTTCCAGCTCATTTTACAGATGAGGAAAATGAGGCAAACTGGGTTAAGTGACTTGCCCAGGGTCACACCACTAGTAAGTATCTAAGGTCTGATTTGAACTCAGGTCTTGATGATGCCCAGTAAGCCACCTAGCTTCCATTTGCATTCACTTAATTTACAAACGAAGACACCTAAGCCCAGAAAATCAAAATCATTTCCCCATCATACAAGGGGTAAATGACCAAGGCAGGATTTTAACTCGTATCCTCTGGCCTCAAAACTTAGAGTCTTTCTATTGTACTATGCTGCCTCTAAAAGAATTAAGGCAGGGTCAATTACCCAACTCACTGGGAGGCAACATGGTATGGGCCATGAGTTAGACTCCCACTGCTGACATGTGCTGGCTTTGTGACCTTGGTCCAGTCATCTGGCTTCTCAGGTAACTCTCTGGGACTGCGAATTGCACAGAAGAGGCTGATGGGAGGAGGCTTCCTCATCTGGAGCTCTCTAATCCAATGAAATCACAGATGCAGTTTTAAAAAAAATGGTTAAAATTATTAAAAACATTCATCACACAATGACCCTAGAAACCAACGTCAGTAGTTCTAAAGGGGTTAAAGTCAGTCTGATTTGGGTCAGCGAAAAGAGGATGTCTATGAATGCAAAACACTGAGCCCTGTTTTTATTTGTGGATTAAGTTTGCAAATCATTTAAATCATCACTGGCATTTCCTCTCTCCTTCCTTCCTAGCCCATTGCCACATGCACACAGTAGCAGGCCCTTCAAAAGTGCTACTGGAATTGAATTTCCCATAAGACACAGCATCAGGCAGTCACAAAACTCACCAGGATAGACTAAATCACAGCAGAAATAAAAGAGTAAAAAGCCCTTCCTTTTTTAAATGTCTTTTACATATTTTAAAGTCATAATTCAATCTCCCCCAATAGTTACCCAAGCGAAGGGCTCTCCAGGTGATGGGCTGTTGTTTATTTATTCTCCCCAATCTTTTATTCTGTTGTTTCTCTCGTCCCAGATTATCTACTGTATCCAGGTGTCGCCAGTGAAGCAATTTGGTACATGGAGTCAAACCAGGTGCAAATTCTTTACAACTGTAATATCATCATCGGCTTTCAGCCCAAGTAGGAATTGAGGACAGAAACATGTTGTTCAGAGGGAAAAAGCCAAGGGAACAAGGACAGTGTTTGCTGACATATATTTATAAACTCTAAACTTGCATTTTCCAGGCTTTGTTCATCCAAAGGATGCCTTAGTGCATTTGCGGAAGCAAGTGGTTTTTGGTGTTTTGTTTTTTTTTTCCTCTTCATAGAATCTCTTTGTTGGATGGAACCTACCAAGCCCAGGCCAGGCCTAAACAAACAAACCTTCTATGACAAGTGGTCGGCCAGACTCTGAGGAACGGACAAGTTCCCAAGACTCCACTTCTGGACAACTCTTACTATTGGCAAGTTTTCTTGAAATCTGTCTCTTTGCAATTTCTACCTATTGCTCCCAGTTCTTTCTTCTGGGCCCAATCAGCAGGTATCAACCATTAAGTGCCTACTATGTGCTAGGCACTAGGTTATAAGCACAAATAATGAAACAGTTCAATTAAGCAGAGCAAGCCAATATAGGCCTTCAAATACCCAAAGACAATAATCAGGACCCTGGTAAATGTTTCCTGAGGTAAGAAATCCCCCCCACCACTGCAGTTCTTCCAACCAGTGCTCATATGGCATTGTCTCCAGCCCACTCACCATCCTGGGCGCCCTCATCGGAATGTGCTCTACGCTGTCCATTGTCCTTCCTAAAATGTGGGCCTTGCACCTGAACACAACTCTAGAAAAGGGTCCAACCAAGAAAGCACAGTAGAGATCTTTCACCCCTTGCACTGGACCCCAAGCTTCTTTTATTATAGCTTGATGTCAAGTAAAGGTCATTGGCTGCCATGACACACTGATGACTCACTCTGGTCTTGCTATCCACTAAAACTCTGAGATGGTCCAGATAGTCTGATGTCTGGCTGTGGCCTCTCCTTGTTCTGTATCTGTTCAGCTTATCGAGTCTGGCCTAGCAAGATAAAGTAGGGCATGAGTCTGATGGCTTCATCTTTCTGGAACCTTTCTAATATGAAGGAAGAAGCATGGTGCCTACTGAAGTCTTTCCTGGTAGCCTGGCATTATAAGAACCCCCGTGGGAGCAGCTAGGTAGCACCATGGTACACAGAGTGCTGGCCCTGGAGTCAGGAAGACCTGAGTTCAAATCCAACTTTAGACACTGACCAGCTGTGTGATCCTGGGCAAGTCACTTAACCTTGAGAGCTGCAAGAGACCTCATAGGCTATTGAGTCACTCTCTTGCTCATTTGGTAGATAGTGGTAGATAGTAAATCTGGAATGTCAGACTTTGAGTCAGGAAGGAGACTAGGTTCAAAACATAACTGCATCAGTAGTGATTAGCCCCTGCAAGTTGTTTGGCTTCTCCCAGGCTCAGTTTCTCCATCTATAGAATGGAAAATGGGGATGATAACCTCAGCACTTACATCACAAAGTTGTTATGAGGAGCAGTCTATTAATCTATGTAAATCTCAAGGCAATAGGAAAATGCCCATTCCTCCAAGCACCGCATGATGGGGGGCAGTGAGGCGCAGTTGTAAAAAACATTGGATGGGGAGTCAGAGGACCTGGGTTCAGAGTCCAGGTTGGTCACTCACTGACCGTGGGACCTTAATTTCCCTAAGCCTGTTTCCTCATCTGTAAAAAAATGAGGAGCTTGCACCTGACGGCCTCTGAGGTCTCCTCCAGCTCTAGCTTGGAGCCAATGGACAACCTCCAAAAGGGAGCTCAGTACCCCAGCAGAGAGCTGGTTTATTCCAACAGTAACTCAAGAATGCTGCCAGCGGCACTCTGTGGGCACCAACCAGATCATGAGAGTGTGTGTGTGTGTGTGTGTCGGGGGGGTGGTTAGGGCAGTCTGACCTCTGGTTCTGCGAGAGAAATGAGGAGTAGCCTTCTGGGGGAAGGAAGATCATTACGGTCAGACTTCCTTACCCTGGAGCGCATTAGAGGAGACGTGGCGGGAAGAGCCCAGGTCACCTCCTCATATCTCCCTGCCTGCCAGGAGGTAGGAGGAACAGGCTGAATCTCCCTTCACTCCTGGGTGCCTGGCCAGGAGGCCTCCTCTCTTTTCTCACCCTTCTCTGGGAACAGATGGGGAGCGAGGCAGGCCCAGGATGCCCCGTCCACACACAGGCCTCCTTCCATCCTGAGGAGTTGCTACAGCAACGCATCATTTCACCTTCCATCTCTCTCTGTGAAGGCGTCATCTAGTATAATCTAACTCTGTCTCTGTTTCTCTCTGCCTCTGTCTCTCTGCACCCTTCATCCCTCCATTTTTTCTCTATCTCTCCTTCTCCATTCTCTCCCTCACTTCTCTCTCTTGACCTTTCTCTTCTCTCTTTTTCTCTTTCACGTTCTCTCTTTTTCTTTCACTTTTTCTCTTTTACCTTTTCTCTCTTTCGCTCTCTTTTTCTCTTTCACTTTCTTTTTCTCTCTTTCACTTTTCTCTCTTTCACTTTCTCTTTTTCTCTTTCACTTTTTCTCTCACTCTCTTTTTCTCTTTCATTTTCTCTCTTCGCTTTCTCTCTTTTGTTGTCTCTTTTCACTTTACTTTGTCTGTCTCTCTCCTTTTCTCTTTCACCTTCTCTTCACTTTCACTTTCTCTTTTTCTCTCACTTTCTCTCTTTTTCTCTTTCACTTTTTCTCTCTTTCTCCGTCTCTTTTTCTCTTTCTCTCACTTTTTCTCTCTCTTTCACTTTCTCTCTAACTTTTTCTCTCACTTTCTCTCTTTTTCACTTTTTCTCTCTTTCGTTTTCTTTTTCTCTTTTGCTGTCTCTCTTTTTCTCTCTCTCACTTTTTCTCTCTCTTTCACTGTCTTTTTCTCTTTCACTTTTTCTCTCACTTTCTCTTTTGCTTTCTCTCTTTCTCTTTTGTTGTCTCTCTTTTTCTCTTTCTTTTTTCTCTTTCACTTTTTCTCTCTTTTGCTGTCTCTCTTTTTCTCTCTCTCTCACTTTTTGTCTCTCTCTTTCACTTTTTATCGCTTTTGCTTTCTCTCTCTTTCTCTCTCTCATTAATACTCTCACCACACCTCTTTTCCGCCCTTTCATGCCATCCTTATGCTTCCTGTTTGATGCTGCTTTGCGTCAGTGAAGTCTGACAGGGTCCAGGTAACCAATTGGACCTTTCCCTGAAATCCCTTGTACTTGCTAGTATAAGCTGCTTGAGAGGCACCTTGTATTTGTGGAAGGGGGCCTTGGGGTTCAAACCCCACATCAGATACACACTAGCTATGGACCCTGGGCAAAGGACCTTCTATACAGTATCTTTTTCCTTATCTGTAAAAAGAAGTCCAACTCAATGGCCTCTGGGGTCTCTTTCAGCTCTCAACCCATGATGATCCTCATTCAGTACTCCTGTCTGTTGAGGAAAACTGTGCAAGTCTTTCTGAGAGCCACACCAATCTAACCCTTGATTGGGCAAAGGAAGAGATCCCAAGAGTGACCAGCTAGGAAGGGGAATTAAGCTTCACCCAGAGTCCTTTTCTAGAACAGTGTTTGCCACACAAGAGGTCAGTATCTTACTTGTAAATCAAACCTGTCTAAGACCTCATGGCAGGTCCCCTAACAGAGGAGGGGACAACGGCAGATCCCTTGAGGCTGGGTGTTCAGGGCTGCAATGAGCTTGACCTCTCAGGTCCCACACTAAGCCTGACACCATTATGGTGAGCCCCTAGGATCAGGGGGCCAATAAGCTACTTAGGGAGCGGTGAACCCACTCAAGTTGGAGACTGAGCAGCTCAAAGCTCCCATACCGGTAAAGAGTAGGAATGGACCCATGAGTGGCTGCTGAGATTGGGAGACCAAAACAAAACAAATACCTCATATCCAGGGAAGCAACATTTCTAATACGGGAATTAAAGCATGAAACAGGAAATGCTTCTCAATACAAGCTTCTTCCACATGTCTGGCATACCATGTAAAGATGCCTTTCTCATTCGGCCTCCACACAACTCCAAAGAACTACTCACCATGTCATACGTAGTGACGATCTTTTTTAAAACCTCCGGCACTATCCCTTGCAACTCCATTGTGGGGTACTGATCATTGAGATTCAGTACCACCAGGGGCGTGTTGTCAGGTCCAAGTAAGCGTGTCGATACAGCCAGAATGCACTGCATGAGGTTTGCTACAGAAGAGAGTCCGCATAATTCTTTGAATGAAACTACTGCATTCTGTTGAAGAGAAAGAAAGGAATTACTTTACAATGAGCAATGATTTCCCATTCCTCCTTCAGGCCACTTCATGCCATGCTCGAATGGCCTGGCATAATGGTCATTAACAGAGCCATGAGCGAACTGGACAACAATCATTTTATCCAGAAAAGAAAAAAAATTAAATGGCTATTTTCCAAAGTAAATGTGGTTATGGATGTTTGTAACCGGAACTTATCCAAAGCACAGAAAAAGGCAGAGAGGCAAAATTCTTCCGGAGAGCATGACCTCTCCAGACTAAAGTTCACAGCAATGCTAATATTGACATACAACTGTGAACACACAAAAACTAGCTCCTATCTACCTTCAAGGGGGGAAAAAGTGTATTAAAAGAAGTCAGTCCCTGTTTGAAGTGCCAAATATGCCACAGGGGAAGGTGAAATTAGTGTCATAGAAATCTGAATCTCACCTGGTTATTTCCTGCAATAAACAGATAAATACTTGGGCCAGCGTTGGCTCCAATTCCAAATGCTCTTTGAGCAGGTGGTTAGCCGGTGACCCCATCATGGGCATACAGCCCAGAGAGGCATAGCCTTGGCTTTCTGAGCTAACTGAGCTTCCTTCTAGTCCTCTGGACACTATCATTTTTGTTCCCAAAGGTCTTTGGGTTCTCCTTTAGACCACTCCAGGCATATCCCAAACATCTCTGTTAAAGAAAACTCAAGCATACTTGTAATGAGACGATGAGAGACAGAGCATGGGACAGTAGAAAGCATGCCAGACCCGAGGAAGAGTCTTGGCTCAGAAACGTAGCCAGAAGACATTGAGCAAGTCAGCTCTCAGCTTTCTTATCAACAAAATGGAGATGATACAACTTACATGACCTCCCATCGAAGTATAGCGAGGAAAGGGCTTTGACAGTGGTAGAGGTCTATACAAATGTGAGCTATTGTTGTAATCACTTTTATACTAGGTATCCCCAATACCTAAAATACTTAAAACTGTCCTAAGACTTTTGGGACACCAGAATAATATTATGAGGCACCATGGGATAGTGGATAAAGGGCCCGACTTGGATTCCAGACCACCCGAGTTCAGTCCTATTTCTGACATACATAATTGCCCATATAGGACCACAGATAACCTGATAAACCTCTTCAGGCTCCAGGCAACTAAGACTCTAAGTGACAGATAGGTTGCCCATCTGCATCAGTGAAGGGCCTTTCCATACTAGAAATTCATTACACAAGTACGGGACATCTTCCCCCAATATCACCACTAAGCATCATCATAACAAATTCTTAGTATTTAAAGTTATAGTCACAGACTGCCATCAACAGGGAAATTATCTAACCTCTCTGGGCCTAATTTTCCCATCTGTAAAATGAAGCATCATCATAATAAACTCCTTGTATTTAAAGTGGTGCTGGGGGGCCAACATCAGTGGGGAAGTCACTTAATTCCCCGGGCCTCAGTTTCCACATCTATAATATGGACTGGATGGCCTCCGAGTTGAAAATCTATGGCCCTATGACTCTGAGCCAGGAGAGGTAATTATGAATGAATGTACACATAGGGGTGTCAATCTGAGCAGGAGTTGGCAGCTACAAGCGAGGGTACAAGAAAGAAAAACACATTTAACAACAGCCCACAGAAGTGAGTAATCATTGTGACTTTTGCCAATTACCCTTGTTTTAGGGAGGGGGTGACTAAGTAATCTTTCTGAATTATTTTTCACCGATTCTTATTGTCACATTTAATATAAGCATCAAACTGATGCCTGAATCTTTCTGCCACCTCCGCCATACATCATCTAAGGCCCAGCCTGAGTTACGAGATGCTCATTACCAAGTCGCCCACAAAATGATAAAATTTTCAGCCACAATTACTCTCTAAGCCTGTCTACTGTGTGAAAAAGGAGCAGCAAGTTATGTGGGTAGAGGAAAGATTTACTTTTTTTGCAAAATTAAATCTCTGCCCAGTTTACCTGTCCAGGAATTCTTGACTGTCCTCCATGCTCCCAACTTAATCCTGTGAAAACTAATAAACTCCCATCAATTGAGTGAACCAGGATTTTCCCCATTTGTCTGTTTCTGGACAACTTCCTGCTACTTGGATCCCTGGAAAAGCTACAGAGATAGTGTTCAAGGAGGTCAGCATCCCGAACGGACACATCATTGCATCAGGGAATGGCACACTGCATCCTGTGGTCATTTATGGCTAATGCTAGATCAAGACATCATGCTCCAAGAAAAGGTGGGTGTGCTTTTATTGCACGTTCCCTCCCCCCCCTTTTTTTTTGGATCAACCCTTCAATTTCACTGGGTTAGAGAATTCCCCGTGAGACGATTCCCTCTACCAATGCAGAGTTGCAGTTTAAGAGGCATACAGAATTGCCTGGGGGCATTGAGAGTTACATGGCCAACTTGTGTCAAAAGAGACACCTAAACCTAGGTCTTCCTGATCCCTGGCTTGGTTCGCCATCCATTATACCACACAGCCTCATGTTATATTTTCCCTCTAAGGGAGGTCAAATAAGATAACATTCTCCAACTACATGAGAGTGTGCACGGCCACCAATGAGGACTAAGACTGATGGTTGATTTGGCAGTTCCATGGAACCATAGCCCTCCAGAGCTACAAGGGACCTTAGGGATCATCTGTTTCTTTCCACACATTTTACCAACAGAGAAACTGAGGCTTAAAGAAGTCACTGCTTAGCCCAGGTGCCTGGTACACAGTAGACACTTAATAAATACTACTTGATTGAAGAATTAACCTAAGGTCACAAAGGGTACAAGAAGCACAGTCTCAAGGCTAGCAAGGGGTATAAACAATTAAGGAAAACATGTGGAACCCACAGAGCAGATTTTACTAGCCTGTAGAATTCTTCCCATTGTGGTCGTTTCGTTGTGTCTATTATTTTAAGGTACCTAACCTTTCAGAGAATACGATTGGCCAGTGCCCAGATCTTTGGACTTTTTTTATCCTCCATAACCCCCGGTACTTACTAATTATAAATGACATTTAAATGGCACTTTGATGTTTGCCAAATACTCTACATGCCTGATTAGAGCCACCAGTTACTCAACGAGGAAGGTTCTACAGATGTTCTTATCCCCACGTTAAAGATGGAGACATTGAAATTCTGAGAGACTGAGTCACTTGACCACAGGACCATAGATTTCGAGCTAGGTGTCATTAGGCCTCATTTGACAGATGAGGAACTGAGGTTCAGAGAAGTGAATTTTTGTCCAAGACCACCCAGGGAATAAGCATAAGACCAAAACCTGAATCCATGTTCTGTCTGAGGTATCGTTCAATCTACAAGTCTCATCAGGGCCACACATTTAGTAAGCCTCACAGGAAGTACTGAACTCAGGCCAAGTTGAGCATCCATCCACCGGCCATATGGTAGTTGCTTAGTAAATAATTTGTTGCTTGATTGCTTTTTAGACACCATTATATTCTCCACATAGGCAGTCCTTATCTCCTACTATAAACATAGATACCTTATAGTCTTTATTTAAACAAATGAGTGTCTATTTTTAGATATTTAGAGAGTCTTCTAAAACAATCTTAACAAACCAAATGAATCCATCAACCAACAATTATTTCCTGAACTCCTACTCTGTACCCATCCAGCATGGAATCCATTATAGAAGGCACAGGAACATCACAGGCCCTGTTGCATTTCCTGAATCGGCTGTGTTCACATTAAGGAACATTTACAGACATCAAGGCAGAAACAACATCTCTGTTTCTCATTTATATCTTCATAGGGGAGGAAAAAAGCTCTATTAGCAAGCTTTTGTGATAAAAGACAAGACAAACACTTGTACCAAGAGTTAATTATTCTAACATATCATGCATTTTCAGCACAAGAATATTCAATTGCAGTTTTAAAAATCTGATTGATGGGGGATAGTATGTGATTAATGCAAAATATTTTGAATGCAATTGACATTTACAAATCATTTGGGTCTAGAATATGCATAGTAATTATGTAAACAATATACACCTGAGAGCTCTGTGGAAACACCAAAGGTTCGATTTTTAAGAAACAAGAAATGTACCTGCATGTTCTCTCTCAAATCTGTGGCATCCCGTATAGGTGGCTGGGCATTCTTGAATACTTCATCTACTGTTTTAATCCATAAGGTCCTCAAAGAGGCATATTCCCTGGATTTTTTCCCTTTCCTTACAGAAAGTCCCCTCTTGTGAGGTTTCCCTCCTCCCCTCCTGTTAGTAATAGCCACATGAACAAATAAAGATGCATGAGGCAGAACCTCCCCAGTTAAAGACTGCAGTGGAACATGGCGGTAGCCAGTCTGTAAACACTCAAAGGGAATTGTGTACTGCCCAATAAACTCATCCCCAATATAGTCATCATCCAATACTACAAAGCGCACCATGGCCAGTTCTGGGAGGTTGATCTGAAATTCAAAACTTTCGTCAAAAATGGGGGTGTCTCCATTCTGATTCACAGTTTTTGTCCTCTGTTCGGCACAGTCCGCGGGGATTCCGTGGATCTCCACGTAGACGTAAGGATCCACCACATCCCCTTTGGCACCTGAGCCTTTGGGCTTGGGGAAGTTCTGCCCGCTGATGATTTTGATATGGAGGAGCTGCGGTGACACTCCAGGGACAGAATCTTTTGTGTTTGCACTAAAGAAGGATACCTCCTCCCTCATGATGGCGGGCCGCAGCACATAGCCGCAGTTCCCGTTCTGTCGAAACCAGCCGATGTTCAGGTCCATCATCAAACCGGGAGTCTGAAAGTTCATGGCGACGATTTGACAGCCGCACTTCCAAAAGTCCTGAGGGTTCATGTTGCTGGAATCAATCCTCATGGGACTGGGGAAGACTCTGGCAAGAAAACGTTTGTTGTAATTGACAAAATCGCCTGGATTTTCATTGGCATATTTGCTAGCGAGCACTTCATTAAAGGAACAAACCTCCCAGTACTTCTGAGCCTGAAAGGACACTTGGAACTCTTTAAACTGAACTGATTTGCAGATGCTCACCAACTCAGAGAGGTCTTTGCAAAGCTGAAATCGTTTCACAGGCACCACGTTAGTCTGCTCCACATTTTCTTTCCCTATTCTTTGAGACATCTCTGCTCCTTCATCTTCATCGGTAACATCTCCCTCTAACCCAGGGCAATTGGTGGACAGTTTTTTTGCCTTAATGAGTATTTTCCCTTTTAGGACGTCAGGAGATGGCAGATATGATTCTTCCGTGTTGGGTGATGTTGTATAGAGTTTGTCTCCCAAAATTTTCTTCATGTGTTGGACCATTACCTTTTGCTGTTTAATCGAACAGTGGTTTTCTAGACACAGAATAAGAGGGTACTCTGAAGCAAAGAACGCATACTTGTTAATGATATCAATCACGCTTCGGAAGACTATCTGCGAGGTCATGGTATGGCCTGTATAAATTACAGGTTCATTATCTGGCCCGTCCCACACATCTAATTCAACACTCCGACAGCCCATTTTAAGAGCTCGAATATACCCCGTGATATCCGATGGGCCTCGGAACTGGTCTTCTATCAGGTAGGTATTATGAGATGAATTTATAAAGTAATGGGACAAAGGCTGCTTCATGTCCTGACAGACCTTCTTGTGCTCCGGATCAAAAATGTAACAGTCGGGGGACATAAGGTAATTAGTGAAGCCATCTATGGAGAGCCAGCCCCGTTCTTGACCCTCTTTGGACGGCTCATATTTGTGAATAATCTCAAGGCTGACTTCTTCATCGATGTGGGCCACACCTTGCTCTGCCTCTAAAAACATCATAAGGTCCTTAGTATCAAGGAATTCTTTATTGCTCGAAAACTGAACTAAAAGGAAATAAATTTCAGGCCGGGTACAGAGCTCGTGGAAAACCTCAGCAAATTCTTCCTTCGTCACTTCGGTGCCCGTTTTGTCCTTAGACTTATGCAGTTCTTTGAACTTCAGCTCAATTTTGCTTGTTTTTAAGCCAGGGTTAAGGTTTTTGATGCACTGCACAGCACTACATAGAGACATGTGTCCAAAATTATCTACATCAACTTCACTAAACAATTGCGAAACCCAAGAAGTCCTCATGTTGTCTTGGCTGCTCTCTATCATGTCAAGCGTATGCTTTCCATAAGAGATGAGGTATCGCAGCCCCGTGACCCAGATGTTGGCCACATCAGCAGAGTTGGCAACCAAGTCGAGTGACTCATAATTCTCTCCATAGATCACAGAAAACGCACAGTCTTCAGAGATCTGGTCGGAAATACCATTGCTGCGGAAAATATCTGTATTTTTTCCTGTTCTCACTTCCTTGATTGACTTAATGTCAATCTTGGCTTTCTCTGAGTCCTTCTTGGATGGTTCCCATCTCAGAGACTGCATATCAGCATCTAAGAGAAAATATCGGTGGTAAATTCTAGAGTTGGAGCGAACTTTCTTGAGTTCTGAGCCTTCAACCATTGAATTGATGCAGTCACTAGCACTGCTGATCTTCTTCTCTGTGGGCATGCTGCTAAATGACACTGTCTTTTTCCGTTCTCTTTTCTGTTTGGTGCCATCCTGGGGGAAGAGAGGGAAAAAATAATCCATTTTAGTATATTTGGATAATAGATGCATTTGTTTTCTCTGCTCTAGGCTGGGAATAAAATGCTAAGATATTTTCTTTCCTAAAAAATAAAATCGCCTTTCACTCATTAGACCCGCTATGCCTTGGGCAGTAAACTGAGATATTCATTAACTTCTAATGATTATAAAAGCAACGCAAGAAGGGTATACATCACTGACAGGTATGAATTCACTCTTAAATTGATGCTCAATGGGATGTGTCAGATAGCCCAAGCTTAGCTGTAGCTGCAGGGAAATCTTTTGTGGCTACTCCTGATCCATACACGGTATCCAAGGGTTGTTCTGGAGGCTAGAGAGAAACCCATATCAAAGGGTATCATGTCAAGCCAGGAGCAAAATGAAAGGAGGGAGTACCAGGAGCCAGAAGTTCTCTAGGAGAAATCCCAGACTCTCCAGATTTCCACATATCTGGATCATTCATGGTTCCATGAGTTATTTGGATATATGAGATTCTACTTCAGAAAGGGGAAAGAGAGAGGAAGAATGAAAGGAAGAGAGAAAGGAGGAGGAAGGAGGAAAAGAGAGGAAAAAGAGGGAGAGGAAGAAAGAATAAGAAGGGAGAGAGAAAAGGGAGACTGAGTAAGAGAGGGAAAGGAAAAGAAAGAAAAAGAAGAGGGAAAGAGGAGGAAGGAAAGGAAATGGAGACGGGGGAGATGGAGAAGACAAGAAGAAGAAGAGAGAAAAAGAGTAAGAAGGAAAAGAAGAGGGAGAGAAGGATGAGGAGGGAGAAAGAAGAAGAATGAGAAAGAAATGGAAAAGAGGAGGAGGCAGAGGGAAATAGAGGAGGAGGATGGAGGGAGAGTGGGAGGGAGAGTGGGAGAGAGAGAGAGAGAGAGACAGGTCACAGGGAGGGAGAAAGGGAGACAGAGACAGAAAGAGACACTGAGAGACAGAAAGAAGAAATAGAGACCAAGAGGCAGAGAGATACAGACAGACAGAGACATAGATTTCTTCTGGAAGTCCTTCCCAGCATTCAAATTCTACTGCTTGACTTCAGCAAAGAGTATTCTGCATTTACAGAAGGCCCATGGAATCATGGCACTTCCAGTATTCCTGTAATACTCCTAATAATAATACTCTAATTAATGAGATCTGTGGTCTCATTAATGTGAATAATGCAACTCCCCCTGCGTAACCTGTGTTACCCTCTTCCATGTCCTTCCATAAATTCACCCCAGGGGCCCACCCAAAGTGCTAGGGGCCTTCTGCCCATTCTTTAGACATTTCATGGATAGGGTATAGCACACAAGCTGTCGGTCAGTTCTCCCTCATTCTTGCTACATGACTGGAGTATCGCTTTACAGACATACAATTCTCCGGCTAGACTCTTCACTCTCCTCCCTCCACATATCCAGTCCTTTGCCATACCTGGCCATTTCTCCCTTCTCAGCCTTTCTTGAATCCAACCCCTCCCCTCCACTCACAGAGTTACCAACTTAGTTCAGGTCCTCATCACCTCTCACCTCTCATTACAACTGCATCCTAACTGGTACCCCTCCTGGTTCTGCTTCCAACTTTCTCGACTTTACCCTGGAACTTCCCTTGGTACCTGGGTCCTCCTCACTTTGGAACATCCATTTGCCTCTGTGGTCTTCTTCCTCTAGAACTTCTCTCTCCTGTTCCCACTGGGGACCCAGAGCAGGCAATTCCCTTCCTGGATCTGTTCCCCTAGATGTCTTTGATACCCCGTCATTCATGTGAGTTCCCTGCCTTACCCTCTTTTCCGCTACATTTTGTGAGGTATTTTCTCCCATTAGAATATAAGCTCCTTGAGGGCAGGGACTATCTTGTGTTTGTATTTGTGTCCTTGGTGCTTAGCACACAGTAAGCACTAAATAAATGTTTGTTGCTTTGCCTGCTTCAAGTCTTTCCTGACTCACGTCCATCCTAAAACACACCTAGCCAGCGATTTCCCTTAAGTACACATCTGGCCACATCCCTCTTCTCCTTAACAAACCACAGTGGATCCCTGTTATCTCTTTGGATTTTAAAGCTCCTCCCAACCTGGCCTCAACTTATTTGTCCAGGTTCATTGATCTCACTCTCCTTCCACCACCGCAATCCAGCCAAGCCAGCCTACTCTCTGTTCCTCACACAGGACACTGTCTCTTGTCCCCATGCCTTTCTACGGGCGTTTCCATGGGCCTGGCACACTTCCCCTACGCCTCCACCTCACAGAATTTGCCTTCAAGATGCGCCACCTCCCACATGAACTCTCTCCTAATAACCTTTTCCCCAACTCTTATTGCTCTCCCTCTCAAAGAATCTTATACTTAACTTTCATTGTTGTTGTTGAGGTGTTTCGGTCGAGTTGACTGTGACCCCATTTGGGATTTCTTGGCAAAGATACTACAATGGTTTGCCATTTCCTTCTCCAGCTCATTTTACAGATGAGGAAACTATCGCAAACAGCGTTAAATGATTTGCCAAAGGTCACACAGATAGTAAGGCCACATTTGAACTCAGGTCCTCCTGACTCCAGGGCCAATGGTCTATCTACTGGGCCACCTAGGGGCCCACTTGTGGTTAGCTACTTTGTATTTATTTCCTTTATATTGATTCTGCCTATACTTACTGTCCTTGCTGTCTCCCCAGTTAGAATGAAAACTCCTTGTGAGTAAGGATCGTTTCAGTCACTGTATTTGAATCCCCAACACCCAGCCCAATACTCGACACATAGTAAGTTAAGTGTTTAATAAATACTCGCTGGTTGCTTCTCTGATGACATCCTTTGCCCCACATCCCTGGGTAACGCACTACAGCTTACTCAAAGCCACCACAGAACCCCCCACTGCCCACTGAGGTCACCCTCGGCGTCTTTTCTTTAGAAACATTGAATTGCATTGTGAGTAGCCATAAGTCACCATTGGAAGCAATCCAGTATTATCGGGTCATTAAAATTACCCAAAGAGAAACTGGGGACTACAGAGATTTCTAAAGTCCTTCCAAATTATGGTGTCTTGTTTAGTTCCAAAGGCAAATCACATGGTTCCCTTCCCCCAAACTCGTATACACATTTTCCTGTCTCCAAATGTTGATTTATTAGTAGGCAGAAATCATCTTTACCATAAAGAACATTCTTTTAAGCTAAAGATGGATGGATGATTTCAAACATTTAAAAAAAATTAACTTACAAAAGCTATTACCTTTTAGTTTAAACATGAAATCTGTGACAAGTTTTCAATCACAGAACTGAATTCCATTTTTTTCTCACTGCTTTCACATTCAGAGTGTAAGGCATGGGCAGGAGTGGGGGATAAAATCTGGAGTTACAAAGTCATACTAAAGGAAAGTATCATGGGCCCAGAGGGGGAAAAAGCACATGCAGTCAAATATTATACTAAGATCACTCTAATTGTCCTAGTCTGGATATAACCAGTTTAGAGGAAAATCTCTTTCATCTATATTTTGAAAAGCTATTATTCTCCCCTCTATGGCTGAAATTCAGAACTGCTCTTACTTTTTGAATATATACAATTTCATAAGCAAATTGCATCAGGTAATTAAATTCCAACTGACTCTTATGAGTATCATTTCCCTCAAAGTTTCACAATGAGCAATAGAGGTATCTGTGATTTGGATACTAAGACATAAGGCATAAAAGCCAGCGGTAAAAGTACTTTAAAAAACAACAACTCTGTCTTCAGAGACAAGAAAAGCAAAAAAAACAAGGGTCACTCTGGCCACAAAAACACATTTTATTAAAATGGCTCCAGATCCCTGAAGCGTGCACGGTGTTTTAAATGTTCAATCAGGTTTGCATGAAATTAAATCTGTAATCAGCCCTAAGTGAGGGCATGAAACTCCTGAACATGGAAATTCACATTTTCTAGAACAGAGTGACTTTATTAAAAAGCAAGATGAATTCAAGGGGAAGCTCAGAAATGAGACAATGCCATAATAGGCATGAGAACGTCTCCGTGCATTATGGTTTCCTATAAAAAACTGAAAATACGGGCATTGGGAATAATGAAAAAGGAGTCACAATAAGATGAGAAATCAGTTAGGAAAATAAATCTTCAAGTCTTTACTAGCCATAAGCTTTTTGCCATAGTATTATAATTTCTGTACTCTAGCCTTTTAGATATACCATTGCAAAGACCCAAGGCTTTTTTGGTCAGGGTCTTCCCTCTACTGATGAAATCATCGAGCCCCCTGTGAGGACTCACGCTGGAAATCTGCTACAACTTGAAAATAAATCATCTTTCAGCCAGCCTGGGGATTAACTAGTCTAAACAGAGTTCATTATGAGCCCTCATTTGAGCCTTTTAAGTATAGTAGGTACTCAATAAATGTTTACTGGTTAATTGGTTACTTACTGAGATGGGGTGGGGTGGACTCATGACTTCATTAATTTAGAGAAGTCCCAATGTAGAAACCTTTTCTCTTGGTACAGACTGATAATTCACCTGTAATTTACAGTCTTCTGGAGTTGCCAGGGGGCACTGGGGGATTAAACAACTTCCTCTTGGTCACACAGCAAGTGTATGTGCTGAACTTGATTCCAGGTGTTCCTTCTCACCAAGATCTGCCCTCTGATCAACCAGACACATTATCTCTCAAAAATACCCCCCCCCCCAAAAGAAGTATGGCCAATAGAACATTCCACATGAAAAGATCTTTTTCCTTACTGGGAAATATATTCAACACATCAACATATTTTGTAAGAGAGCAAGTTATATGTGCTTTGTGCCAGGCACAAAGTGGGCATTCAAGAAATATTTGTTGACTGACCGATATCTGGCCTATCTTTTGTTTTCTTGCAGTTTCTTCCCCTTCACCTCCTTGGTGATCCAGCGGCAACGACCTCCCTGACATTTCTTGAACATGACATTCTCCCTCCTGATCCGGGACATTTTCACTGGCTGTCTCCCATATCTGGAATTCTGCCCCCTCCCCCTCTGCCTCCTGGCTTCCCTGGAGTCTCATCTTTTGCAAGGTCTTTCCCAACCACCATTAAACGTGAGTCTTTTAAACGTAAACGTAAACCTTCCCTTTGTTGACATCTCTAGACTACCTTGTAAGTGTCTTGTTTGAACATAGTGCTTGACATGTTGCCCCCATAGACTCTGAGCAACTTGAGAAGGGAGACCATGTTTTTCCCTTTCTTTGTACCCCTAGTGCTTAGCACAGCTCCTGCCTGGCACATAGTAGGTACTTAATGAATCCTTCTGGAGTCAACTTAATAGGGAGGAGAAACATGTTCCCTTCACTTACAACAGATAAAGGATGCGTTCAGACTCCATAAGTGGTACCTAACCTAAGATAACGTCATAAGATAGTACATAGATTGGTGGGACTGGCAACAGCCAGAGTCTTCTAATCTGCTACAAACATATTCTTCTAACTTAAATACACACATACGCACATTTAATTATATGTATTTTAATGATGCAGGTAAGTGAGTAGAGCACTAGGCTTGAAGTCAGGAGAACCTGAGTTCAAATCTGTCCTTTGACACTTACTAGCTGTATGACCCTGGGCAAGTCACTAAACATCTCTCTCTGCCTTAGTTTCCTCTTCTGTAAAATGGAGATATAATAACAGTACCCACTGCTCGGGGTTGTTGTGAGGATCAAAAAAGACAATCATTGTGAAGTGGCATTTGCTTATTCCCTCTAACTATATGCTGGGCATAATAAGGAGAAATTTCCATCTTATCACAATTCCATGATCTACATCCAGAAGGTATCCCTGAATTTTTATAAATGTCTTATTCTACACTCCAGAATATGCTGGTAAATGTTTAACGACTGGCACTCTGGAAAAATAAATGTACACACAACACACTTTTAAGTTTATTCTGCACTGCTAAGGTTTTCTCCATCATTTAAGTCTAGACAATCAGCAAAAACAGTAAATCAAGCCCTGATTTGCAGTGTCTGCAGATTTCAGAGATATAACTTCTCACACTGAAAATTCAACAATCCCCTCCCAAGCCAGAATATGAGTTGCTTCGACAAACCCCTGTCTACACTAAAAATTGGTATGTTTTTAAATTGTGCATCATTCAACTCTTTCAAAGACCAACATATAAAAACCTAAGACCTGGAGAAGTCATGATCATTTAAATTATTCTCTAAGACAAGCTTTTCATCTTTTTCTGTCATGGAAACCTTTGACAGCTTGGTGAAGCCTATTAACCTTTTCTCAGAAGGATTTTTAATAATTAAAGAAAATGCTAGCATTCAGTTAGAGGTTAGTGGAAAAAAAAGATGTGATTTTTCTTTCCCATCCAAGTTTATGAAATCCATTCACAGAAACTCAAATTAAGAAGCTCAGTGCTAAGAGAACTGGGGTCCACAAATGAGGGTGGCTATCATGTTCGATCTTTGTATCTCCATTGCTTATCATAATACCCTACATATGATGGGTACCTCATAAACGTCTCTGCTATCACAGACTCTCAGAGTTGGGAGAGATCCCAGAAGCCACCTTATCCAACCTACCTACTATATGACTTTTCATTAGATAACACTTGTCTCTATTTGATGTGTAGCCCAATAATTACAGGACCTCCCTTCTCTATAACTGCTTATTTGAGTGATGTGACCTTTCATATCCGAGCTCAAATTCTATGTCCTCCATAAAGCCTTCCTCAATCCCTCCAGGACTTCGGGAACTCTATGAATCCACTGGAGTACACAGTGTTATAGGGTTTATTTTACAAGGTTTATAGCATCCATGAACATTAACTAATTTGAGCCTCATGACAATCTTTGAGGTAGGTAGGGTATAGCATGGCTCTCAATAAATTCTTAGAACATAAATGTCACTTAGTGACCAGACCAACCCATATACTGTAATCTAACCAAAAATATTACCCTCATACATGCGAATTTGTACTCATATGTATTTGAGGCAGCTAGATGGTGCAGTAGATAGAGTACAAAGCCTGGAGTCAGGAAGACTCCTCTTCCTGAGTTCAAATCCAGTCTCAAACATTAACTAGCAGTGTGACTCTGGGCAAGTCACTTAACTCTGTTTACCTCAGTTTCCTCATCTGGAGCTGGAGAATGAAATGGAAAGCCATTCTAGTATCTTTGCCAAGAAAACACCAAATGCAAAGAGTTGGACATGAATGAAAAATGATTGAATGACAACAAAACAGGGATAGTAATAGCCCCTACCTCCCACAGCTGTTGAGAGAACCCAACAAGAGAACCCTTGTGAAATGCTTAGCACAGTGCCTGGTACATTGTAAGCTCTACATAAATGTTAGCTATTATTAATATCATCATTATTTTCAAATTGTTATCTCTCGAGTTACAGAATGTGACTCAATAGTGCTGCTAAAGAAGTCCATAAAGCTGTGATTCATGCTAGAGTAATATTCTTTCCTTTCTTTATCTATTTTAACTCCACAGAGTCCTCTCCCATCTATTGCTGTATCTGACCTTCACAACATCCTTCTGAGGCCCGACAGGATCCTACTTATTATTAAAATAGATGAATATAGTGAGTAAAAATGGAACCTCCTCTCACTTTGCCAACCAAGTCCTATAACAATGAAAAACATATAATGAAAAACCATTTGTTAAGTAAAACAAGAGGTTAATTCAGTAAAGTGCAAATATAAAGATAAGAGCTGCTTAATAAAAGTAAACCAAAATATATATTAACACGATTTATCCATCCACCTATCTATATTTATCTACCAGTCCCTCTCTATCCATCCATCCATCTGTTATCTACCTGTACATCCATCTACCAATCCAGATATCTATCTACCATTCATCTCTCCATTTATCTATCTCGTCTGTTGGATAAGGTGACTTCTGGGGTCTCTCCCAATTCTGACATTCCACGATACCAGAGACTTTTACAAAGTACCCACGATATGCAGAGTATTATGATAATGGAGATACAAAGATCGAACATGATGGCCATGCTTCTCTTAGCGCTGAGATTCTTAACTTGAGTTTCTGTGAATGGATTTCATGGGGTTTGTAAACTTGGATGGGAAAGAAAAATGAATGTTGACATTTCCTTTAATTATTTAAAATCCTTCTTCTGAGAAGAGGTTGATAGGCTTCACCAAGCTGCCAAAGGCTTCCATGACAGAAAAATATGAAGAGACTGTCTTAGAGAATGATTTAAATGATCACAACTTCTCTAGGTCTTAGGTTTTCTTGTGTTGGTCTTTGAAATAGTTGAATGATGCATAATTAAATTCCTCCCTCTCTCCCCCCTCCCTCTCCCTCTCTCTCCCTCTCTCCCCCTCCCTCTTCCCCTCCCTTGCCCTCTCTCCCCCCCCTCCCTCTCTCCCCCCAATGCATCATTGAACTGAATCCTGAGAAGTTGGCTTCTGCTATGTTAGAGGGCTGCATTTCATCTCATGTGTAACCGCTCATCATCAAAAGGTGATGGGTGATGACAGTCCGTGGAAAATACATCTGGCCCACTAATTCCTTTCCTCTAAGTTAACATGATTTGTCAACAGAAGAAGGAATAAAAGCCAATGACCTGAGTCAGCAAATGATAGTTTTAGTGAAAATGCCAATCCTAGGCTTCCAAACTCCTGGGTACCTTAGAAGACAGTTATTTTCTGCTGTTTCCCAGTTGGGTACGTCATAACCTGGGCAACATAACAAATCATAACTGATTTGCTTGGACTTTGTCATTTAAGACCAATCCCTCTGATTGCAATCAGAATTGAAATGCTGCTCAAGTGCCACCTTCCCTAGGGACATTTTCTGATCCCCCAACTGCTGGTGCCCTCCCTCCCCAACTACCTTGTATTTACTTTGTAGTTATTCCATATATACTACTATTACTTAATTTACTCTATATATACTACTACCACTGCACGTACCAACTACTAAAGCTTAAAACTGCACAAAGACTTTTGGACCACCCTTTATGTGTTCATGATATCTCCCCAAAGCAGGAGAAGAAATAAGAGAAGTAGCATTTATATGGGCTTTAAGGGTAGCCAAGTGCTTTACCCTGCGCCTAGCACAGTGACCAGCATGGAGTAGGGAGGTATTCGGTAAATGCTTGTTGGTTGATTATGTTAGTGATTTGATCAGGATCAGTGTCCTATGAGCAGCCAAACTGTTTCCAAAATAATCCCTTTAGCAAAATGTTCCATCTTCCAACCTGATTTGAGTCATTGGTGCAAACAGCGGGGGGCTAGAGAAAGGAATGCCTGTCCTTTAACACACACACAGAAACTGTAGGCTGGCCTGTTCTTCCATTCAATCACGCTAACTTGGAATGAAAGAATGACTAATTCAGGCTGCATTGGAGATCCCTTGAAGGATTTTCCAGACAGCTTCCAAGCCTTGACATGCCTCCCAAGAACACCAGAAACAGACCCCAGGATGGAGGTGGCCCTTTTGAAGGTGCTTTAGAAGGATGAGCACATTAGGCCTTAAAGAAAAACAGAAATAGTCAACTACTGGTTATCTGTCCTCAAGGTAGCGGCCTTTGCTGGAAATAATACAAAATGTGAAAGATCTGCCATGGTTTTCTGCACAATAAGGCACCCTTCCTTCACATGCTTCACCATTTCCATTTACCTATCTCTTCAAGTGCCCTTCCACCAAAGAAGTGATAAATTTTTCAGCCATATTGACCCACAAAGCCAGCTATTAAGTAATCAAGGGGGAGTTCTCCTACTGACAAAATTGTAGGTCCTTGAAGGACCATAAATGATTTCTCTGGAAGAGGTACTGTCCCTTTAAGAATTATACACCTCTAAATTCCCCAGGCCTTCTAAAGAGATCTTTTGGCAAAGGTTCCAGGGACTTCTTGAGAAATGTCAATCAGCCTGAGTGGAAATTCAAAGGGCAGAAGATCAGGGAGAAAGATTTTCATTGCTCTTTAAAATCAGAATGACAGATTATAAAGAATTAAGTCTTCAAAAGGAGCCTTGGGGGGAAAAATGAAAATGAAGTTTTTCCCTTTAAAAAAATCCAAATTTACAGCAGGGACCTGTATTCATGCAGACCTTGAACAATACATCTTTATGAATCTTGGCAAAACTAACCAACCCAATAGCTTGTGAATATCCCATCTCATGAATAATCCAACATCAGAAATTGAACCCATAACCCATAACTGAGCCCTGGAGTCGGGAGGACCTGAGTTCAAATCCAGCCTCAGATACTTGACACTTACTAGCTGTGTGGCCCTGGGTAAGTCATTTAATCCTGACTACCTGGGGTGGGGTGGGGAGGAGAAGATAAGTTTTCAAAGAAAGGAAATAAAAGAAAACAACTCCTTAAAATAGAATTGGCCAAATGGGAAAGGAGATACAAAAGCTAACTGAAAAAAATTTCCTTAAAAATTAGAATTGGGCAAATGGAAGCTAACGACTCTATGAGACATCAAGAATCAGTCAAATAAAATCAAAAGAATGAAAAAATAGAAGATGTAAAATGCCTAATTGGAAAAACAGTTTATGTGGGAAATAGATCCAGGAGAGATAATTTAAGAATTATTGGACTAAAAAAAAGCCACGATTGGAAAAAGAGTTTAGATAGTATCTTTCAAAAAATTATCAAGGAAAACTGCCCTGATATCCTAGAACCAGAGGGTAAAATAGAAATTGGAAGAATCCACGGATCACTTCCTGAAAGAGATCCCAAAATGAAAACTCCAAGGAATATTGTAGCCAAATTGCAGAATTATCAGGTCAAGGAGAAAATACTGCAAGCAGCCAGAAAGAAACAATCCAAATAGCAAGGAGCCGCAGTCATTACACAGGATTTAGCAGCTTCTACATTACAAGATCAGAGGGCTTGGAATATGAGATTCCAGAAGGCAAAGGAGCTTGGATTACATCCGAGAACCAACTACCCAGCAAAACTGCACATAATCATTCAGGGGAAAAGATAGAAATTCAATGAAATAGGGACTTTCAAACTTTCCTGATGAAAAGGCCAGAGCTGAAAAGAAAATCTGATCTTTAAATAAAATACTTCAATGTGATGATATTTAAAAAAAAATAAAGGGTGAAAAAAGGATTGTACTGGGAGAAGAAGAAAGGGGGAGGTAGAACAGGGCAAATTATAACACATGAAGAGGCCCAAAAAGACCTACTACAGTAGAGGGAAAGCAGGAGAGAGAGGAGCGTTGTTTGAACCTTACTCTCATTAGATTTGGCTCAAATAAGGAATAACATACACACTCAGTTGGATATATAAATTCATCTTACCCTATAAGGAAGTAGGATGGGAAAGGGGAAAGAAAAGGGAGGGAGGCTGATAGGAGGGAGGGCACATTGAGGGAGGTGGTGGTCAGCTTCTGGGATAAGAACTCACTATTTGAAAAAAAACTGTTGAGAAAACTGGAAAATAATATGGCAGAAACCGGGCATAAACCAACATCTCACACCTTATGCCGAGATAAGGTTGAAATGGGTACATGCTTTAGACATAAAGGGTGATACTGTAAGCAAATTAGGAGAGCAAGCAATGGTTTACCTGTCAGATCTATGGAGAAAAGAAGAATCTATGACCAAATAAGATAGAGAATATTATGAAATGCAAGATGGATAATTTTGATTACATTAAATTAAAAAAGGTTTTGAACAAACAAAACCAATACAACCAAGATTAGAGGGAAAGCAGAAAACTAAGAAACAATTTTTACAGCCAGTATTTCTGATAAAGGCCTCATTTCTAAAATATATAGAGAACTGAGTCAAATTTATAAAAATAACAAATCATTCCTCAATTGACAAGTGGTCAAAGGACATGAACAGGCAGTTTGCAGACAAAGAAATTAAACCTATCTATAGTCACAGGAAAAAATGTTCTAAATCTAATCTATTGATTAGAGAAATACAAATTAAAACAACTCTGAGGCACCACATCACACCTATCCAATTGGCTGATACGATAGATAAACATTGGAGATGTGGGAAAATAGGAACACCAATGCATTGCGAGGGGAGTTGTGAACTGATTTAACCATTTTGGAGAGCAATTTGATGCTTTGCCCAAAGGGCTACAAAACTGTACACCCTTTGATCCAGCAATACCACTACTAGGTCTGTACCCCAAAGAGATCGCAAAAAATGTAAAAGGACCTACATGTACAAAAATATTTATAGCAGCTCTTTTTGTGACAGCCAAGAGCTGGAAATTGAGGCTATGCCCATCAGTTGGGGAATAGCTGAACAAGTTGTGGTATATGAATGTAATGGAGTGCTATCCTACTATAAGAAATGATGAGCAGGCAGATTTCAGAAAAAGGAAAGACTCCAAGGAACTGATACTGAGTGAAGTGAGCAGAACCAAGAAAACACTACCCAGTAACAGCAACATTATGAAAAGACCAACTTTGATAGACTTAGCTCTTCTCGGCAATACAATGACCTAAGACAATTCCAAAGATTTGGGATGGAAAATGCTAACCACATTCAGAGAAAGAACTATGGAGTCTGAATGCAGATCGAAGCATACTATTTTTACTTTCTTTTTTCCTTCTCGTGATTTTCCCCTTTTGTTCTGATTCTTCTTTCACAACATGATTAATGTGGAAACATGTTTAATATGATTGTACACATATAACCTATATCAGATTACATGCTGTCTTGGGGAGGGAGAAAAAAATTTGGAACTCAAAATCTTATAAAAGTGAATATTAAAAACTATCTTTACATGTAATCGAAAAAATACTATTAAGTGGGTTTAAAAAAACACCTTTTGTGTACTTAGTACCAAGCCCTAAGAAAGAGAACAAAAATTTTACCCCTTCTGGACTCCATTTAGGTGGTGCAACTATGCGCTACTGCTTGAACTAGTCTTCTAGTCATCAGTAAGTGCACATGGAGATGCTCAAAAAACAACAAAGATAAAGGCTGTTAGGAAAGCATCCCAAATCAGTAGATACCCCAATCACAATGGAGTTTTGGAATCTTTCATCCTAATCTTTCTGAAAAAAAAAACCTAAAAATTAATTTATTGAAAAAAACCATTTGCTAGCTGTACTATGGATATGATCTTAAAAACCATACAGCTCAGTTTTAACTTAAACTGTATCTTCACGTCCAAAAGGTACGTAATCAAAACAATTCTTCAAGTAATTCAGATAGAAGTAAAACTTTTGCTTGAACAGAAAATACTGATAATTTGAGCCAAAGCAGTTCTGGCTTCAATTATTCAGTTAAGTATTTCTATTTCACTTTGCATGTTTAGACAAAAATATGACATTCAAATCAAGTCATCTATTGTTAAATGAAACATAATCAGAATTTGAGAGCAGGGAAGGATCTCAGCAGCCATCTGGCCAAGTCCATACTTGAAAGGAATCTCTATTATAATATACCACACAAATGATCACCCAGTCTCTTTTTGGGGACTTTCAGTGAGTAGGAACCTACCACCCCCAAAGACAGTCCACTCCACTTTTGTATAGCTCTAATTGTTAGTAAGTTTTCCCTGACATCAAGCCTAAGTATGACCCTTTTCAACTGCTACCCATTGTTTCTAGTTCAGCCTATTAGGGCCAAAAAACCCCTAAGTCTGATCCTTCTACACTACAGCCATTCAAAAACTTGAAGATAGCTCTCCTAATCCTTTTCCTACTTCCTTACATCTTCTCTTCTCAAGGCTAACCATCTGTGGGTTCCTTCAAACAATCTTCATATGATATGAATTCAAGACTTCACTATCCTGGCTGTCCTCCTCTGTATTCTGGCTAATATTAGGGAAATAAACCACTAATTTCTATAAAATGAGAAATAACCTTATTCCAAGTTGAGGCATTATGGACCAACTCACAGTTCTGGGTAAAAGGATGTGTTTTGGGATCACAGAATGACACAGGAATGAAATATAAACCTGTTTTCCTGACAACACTCAAGTCTTTCAGGCTACTGAAATATTAATTTGAAGATAATTTACAAAAAAAGGTATGTTTGTATCCAATGTAAACTATAATAAAATTCATCATCTTTCTCCAGTCATGGAAAACTTAATGGTTAGCAGGGAGCCCATATAAATGACACTGGTGACACTTTACATTCCAATGAAAATATTGATGCTAATGAACTTTAATTTATGACTTATAATGGCACTTAAGTGGCTCACTTTAGTGTGAAAATTGTCACTGCTTCTCAATTGCACGTAAAGTAATATAGTACTCTAACCCATTCCAACCACTCCAACAATACTAAGGACGTATTGTAGGACATGGTTACCTGCCTTCAATTTTTTAAACCATCTTCTGGGCCTTTCTGAGTCTAAAAAATAACAACAATAATCCAAGGTACAATTATATTGTGCAGATGTGTTAGATCTAAATTTGATATTTGGATCTCAAAGCAACTTTCTAGCCATAGGAATTTTTAGCACCTGCTTGCCAGTGCTAGCTGTTTACCTTTCTAGAACATACTTCTAGGGTCATAGATGTCGAGAGAGAAAAGGGATCTCAGCCGCCATTTTGCCCAACCACCTACCTCCTTTGGTTAAGTGCCTCACCCACACAAAAGCAGGAGAGCAGAACGAGCTATCTCCCTACCTCAAGAGTAATTCTTCCCTTAAACCAACTCTCTGCTTGGCTAGAAGAGGGTTCTGAGGGTTTTTAAATAGGTAGGAGGCAGCCACCAAGTACCTTGACAGATGGAAGGGGGGAAGACATATGCCTTGGTTTCTGGCTGGAAGGAGATGAAGGAATGAGTGGTCAGCCATCCTACAGCAAAGCTGTCCCATCCTTCTCCCTCCCCCTTCGTCCCCCACAGGTGATTAGCTCAATGAATCATTTATTTACATAATATTGTTTAAATTTTCCTTTTGAAAGGAAATGTCCTATTAACAGTTTAGCATGCCATCTCTTTGGGAGGGGGACGTGGGGGAGCTGGTTATTGTTATTTACTCCTGAAAAAAATTAAGGTACTTCCCTTCTGCTTTTTTTAACTCAATGAGTCAGAGGTGGGGGGGGGGGGGGAAAGTTGGGTTTTGTGTTACACTCAGGAAATGTGAGAAATGTTACCCTCCAGAGAATCTCCTTTTAGGTCCCACCTTCTCTACGCAGCCTTCGTTGACTACTCTGGCTCTCACTGATCTCACCCTGAACCACATAATATTACATGCAAGGCAGCACTGTTCTCTAATTGTTTTGTGTAGGTTAGTTTCATTTTCTCGACTCAACTGTAATCGCTGATAGCAACGAGGTCCATATCTCCATAGTAGGTAGATGACAACCCAATGAAGAGGTTATCATAGGATATAGAGTTTGGAGGGACTTTGGAAATCACCCAGTCCGACCCCTGCACTAAAAAAATGGCCACACTGTGGCAGAGATAGACAAAGGGACTTGCCCATGGTCACACAGGTGGTGACATGTCTACCTCTGAACATCTCAAGTAGTTTTTCTAGGGTGTGTCTGTTTTTAATCTGTTACTTATGTAAAGAAAAAAAAAGATGCATTTCTTTTTTTAACTTTCTCAACCTGGAACACACTACTACCTCACTATTAGCAGGTATTTTTTTAGCCTGTTCCAAATTCTGTTTATGTTACACTTAATATTTTTTTCATTTCAAATAAATGCTTTATTAACCCCTTTTTTCTCCTTAACATCACCATTGCTTCCCACAGACCCTCCCTCCTTCTCTTCCTCTATGTACAAAAGAACTCTTCCTTATCCAGTTATCCCTTCCACATCACAAAGGTTAGAGGTGCGGCACCTCCTTGATCTGCAAAGGGATCTAAAAAATTTGTGCAAAACTTTTTAGCCTTCCCTTCATATCAGAGAAGAAGTATGAATTTTTTCTTTTTCTTTTATGGGGTATTTACAGTACTTTATTGTAAAATTTGGGTTAAATATCTGGTCATAGGCATATTTTCTGCATTTCTGAGTTTCTAAACTTTTTCTGTGTCATCTGCTGGCTTTCATGCATCATCTGCAGCTTCTGCAAAGCTCCCCCAAAATTCCCATTTACAGTAATTTCTTTCACCGACCCACAATATATCAAAACTATAATGGGGAAAGTCATGATACGGAAGGGATAACTCTAATAACATATAGCTAAACCTAACAAAGGGGCAGCAATGTGGCACAGTGGATAGAGTGCATAGTCTGACTCATCGTCCTGAGTTTAAATCCAGCCTCAGACACTTATTAACTGTGTGACCCTCGGCATGTCACTTAACTCTGTTTGCCTCAGTTTGCTCATCTGTAAAACAAGCTGGAGAAGGAAATGGCAAATCACTACAGTGTCTCTGCCAAGAAAACCCCAAATAGGGTCACAAAGAGTCAAACATGACTGAAATGACTGAACAACAAAATCTAACGAGCCAACATATGGGGCATGTCCAGCCACATAGCCCTCTTCATTCCTTCTCTGAGGGGAGTGCATGCTTTGGCTTCAGTGCAATGTGGTTACTGTATAGTGTCTCCTGGTTCCCTCAGAATAAGTCCCAAGAAGCCTAGGATTTCTCTGAATTCCTTATGTTCGTTGTTTGTTATGGCACAATAATATTCCATTACATTCATACGTCACAATTTTTCAGCCATTGGGTACCTAGTACCACCACAAAAAAGGTCCCACTATCAGTATTTTTGTTTATATGAGACTTTTTTCTTCTTCTTGGACTTCCTTGGGTTGTAATACTAGATCAAAAGGTATGAGCAGTTCAGTGATTTTTCTAGTATAAGTCTGTGTTCTTTTCCAGAATGGCTTTTCCTCTTTTTGTCATCTTTGGTAAACTGTTGGATAGAAGGTGAAACCTCAGAGATTTTTAATTTGCATTTCTCTTACTGGTGATTTGGAGGATATATTGTTTTAGTTTGAATTTCCTTTTTTTAAAAACTGCATGTTCATATTTTTTAGCCAACTTATCTATTGGAAATTGGCTCTTGTTCTTCCATATTTGTACCAATTCTTCATAAAGCTTTGATGGAAAATCTCATAGAGATTTTTGCTATAAAGGTTTCCCCTCCCCACCCCCCAGAGTCAACAGCTTCTCTTCCCATTCTAGTTACATTGATTAACTTCATTAAAAAGATTTTTTAAATTTTTAGTTAATAAAATTGTCTGTTTTGTCTTTTATGATTACCCCTTTCCTTTGGTTAAGAACTCTCTCCCTAGTAATAGTTGTATTAAGGTACTACCTTCCATGCTATACATATATTGCCTACCCAGCAAAGGATTCAGAGTTTTAAGAGAGATCAATGACCCCATCGCTTTTTTTCTTTTTTTTATTAAGATTTTTTACTTTTAGTTTACAACACTCAGTTTTGCATGTTTTTGAATTCCATTTTCTCTTCCCCTTCTTCCCCTCTCACCTTCCCCCCCACCCCCCTGCCCAATACGGCATGGAATCTGATATATCTTCTATGTATAGCTTCGCATTAAACTTATTTACACAACAGTCAAGTTGTAAAGAAGAATTATGACTAATAGAATGAATCATGAGAAAGAAGAAACAAAACCAAAAAAGAGAGAGCAAATAGTCTGCTTCAAACTGCATTCAGACTCTGTAGTTCTTTCTCTGGATGTGCATAGCTCTTTCCATCATGAGTCCTTTGGACTTGTCTTTGAACCTTGTATTGCTGAGAGGAGCCAAGTCTATCAAAGTTAGTCATCACAGAATCAATATATCTGTGGTTGTGTATAATGTTCTCCTGGTTCTGCTCCCCTCACTTGGCATTATATTACATAGGTCTTTTCAGGTTATTATGAAGTCCGTATCTTCCCCATTTCTTATAGCACAATAGTATTCCATTACATTCATATACCACAACTTGTTCAGTCATTCCCCAATTGATGGGCATCCCCTTGATTTCCAATTCTTTGCCACCACAAAAAGAACTGCTATAAATATTTTTGTACATATGGTTCCTTTTCCCACTTGCGTGATCTCTTTGGACTACAGCCCTAGAAGTGGTATTGCTGGGTCAAAGGGTATGCACATTTTTATAGCCCTTTGGGCATAGTTCCAAATTGCTCTCCAGAATGGCTGGAATTTTTTTTTCCTTTTTCTTTCTTTTTTTATTAAGTTTTTTTTTATTTTTAGTAATGATCCCATTTCCATAAGTAATCCTAGTGTTCTTAAAATTTAACCAGCTCAGAAGCATTAAAGTAGGAATTCTTAATCTTTTTTGTGTGTGTGTCTTGGAACCCTCTGACACTCTGAGGAAGCCTATAGACTGTTTCTTAAAAGAACACTTTTATTTTTTTTTATTTCCACATTAGTCATGTTTTGAAAGAAGAATCAGAACAAAAGGGGAAAACCATGAGAAAGAGAGAACAAAAAAAGAGAACATAGCCTGCTTCAATCTGCATTCAGACTCCATAGTTATTTCTCTGGATGTGGACAGCATTTTCCATCATAAGCCTTTTGGAATTGCATTGCTGAGAAGAGCCAAGTCTATCAAGGTCAGTCATGGCACAATGTTGCTGTCACTGTGTACAATGTTCTGGTTCTGCTCGGTTCACTCAGTATCAGTAAAAGAATGCTTTTAAATATGCAAAATAAAAAACAGCATTACAGAGGATACCAGTGATATCCAAATACAGTTTTTTTAAAAGTCATGCAAAATATATTTCCATATTAGCCATGTCGCAAAAGAAAATACGCTCCCTGCCCCCCCCCCACCAAAAAAAAAAAAACAAGAAAAATAAAGAAAGTGAAAAGAGGATGCTTTGATCCGCGCTCAGTTCATCGGTTCCCTTTCTCTGGAGGTCAATGGCATTTTCATCATGGATCCTTTGGAATTGTCTTGGATCACTGTATTGATCAGAGTAGCTAAGTCTTTCACAGTTGATCATCATTATAATTAAATACAGTTATCAAAATAAAAAAAAACCTCAAGTTCATGCATGCCCAGATGAAGAACTCCTGACCTTAGAGATATCTTTGATGTTTCCATTCCTTTCATTACTGATATTCAATCCTTTCAGCAGACTTTCTCATTTCTTCCTTTGAAATAACTCATAGATTCTGCTCCATTATAACTGTCACCACCCTAGGAGACAGGCTCATGCAGTAGGAATAGGGGCAGCTGGGGACATCAGACCATTCCCAGCTGGGCCATTCCCTTCCAGGCAGTTAGTTACCTTAATTACAGCCCCTGTCTCAGACCTGGCCTCTCTGCCTCCAGTCTCTTCTTCCTTTCAACATATCCTATGGAGACATCCCAATTAGTCCTCCTCAAACTGACTACTGTGTTCACGGCAGTGTAATACTTTACATTTATTTTCTATTTTACCATTTACAAAGCATTCTCGCATACATGATTTCATCTGATCTTCATAGCCACTCGGTGAAGAAACAGGCAGACATGATTATTCCCATTTTACAAATAAGGAAACTGAGGACTAGGGGTTTTCTTAAGGTCCCAATGCCAGCAAATGGCAGAGAAGGCATATGAAATGACCCAAGGCCAGTAAGTGAGAGGGCTGAGACTCAAACCTTCTGAATCCAAATGGTCCTTTACCATTACCCCTTGCTCAGGAACCTCCAATGATTTCCGGTAATCTGTCGCTTTAAATCCCATCAGGTCCAAACACTTTAAAGTAAGGTGTTTCCAACCCACTCTCCACCCTAACTTTCTACTCTTCCTCCAAATGCACCTTCTAGTCTTGTCAGGTCAGATGCATCACTGTCTTCTGAATATGTCATGCTCACCCCAACTCTGGTTAGTAAATGGTTTAAAGTTGTATCGATGCCTTTTTGGTCTTTGTTTTCCCTTCCCTGGGCTAACCATATTCAGTTCCTACCACAGATATTCCTGTGGCACAATGTCAAGGTCGTTCACCACCCTGGATGGTCTCCAGGTTATCTATATCCTCCTAAAACATAGAGGCCAGAACCGAACACAGTGCTTCAGTCAGGGGTGGTCTGGTCGGGGTAGCATATGGTAGAATTCTCAGATCCCTAGTACTGGATATTAAGCTCATTCACTGTCGAGATAACTGGACTATTAAATGAGAGGTTTAAATAACGGCTCATGGCAGCTACAGAAGAGATGTCACTATCCAGGACATTTGCTGCCAAATGAATTGCATAGAAACATATTGCTAGGAGAGTTCGGAGGAAGGTGGGTGTTAAACACAGGGCCAGCTTCATGAAAAAAGACATGTTTTAATCCACTTCAGTTCAGCACATATTTCTTAAGTTATATGCAAGGCTCTTCAGCTGGAACCTGGGTGCTTATCTGGAATTATCCAGTGGTTCAGGGTATGCTATGATAATGGAGAGGCTGACTGCAGGAAGTGGGGGTGAGTGAGCGAGGGAGTTTTTGGACAGCCTAGTCTGCCTCTAATACCCAGGTGGCCCCAGTTGAGACAGATGGGAAAATTGGGCATGGGGCTCATGTTCTAGGATTCTGTCCTATTTATTCAGTTAAATTTCTTTCATAACCACTCAGTTATCTGGGATTTCACAAGAAAGAATACAATTCCTGTCAAAGCTCTTAGGCTAGCTCATTCTTTATATTTACCATTTCTCCTCTGAATATTTAACTGGCATTTAACTGGCTCCCACCCCCACCCCATCCTCACACTCACTCATTCTATCCTGTCACACTGCCTTAACCTCAAGTAATCCTAGAAAATTAGGATTTAAATGGATCTGAAGGTCATCTGGTAATTCTTACCAGCTAACCCTCTCCAATTTCGTATTAATTAAACAATATTCAAGAAACATTTATTAAGGATGGCACCATGCTAGGCATGGGGGAGGGGGAAAAGGACAGAGCTATGAAGATAAATGAAGTTCATTAATGTACATACTACTACAATAATTATTGTCAACAAATTCAAGTCACTCATTCCAATTAACTCAGGTCATTCCTTCAATTTGCCTTATGCCTTTTGAATTCTAATCCTGTCCTTCAACACACAGGCAATTAGCAATGTATATAAATATCTGAAATTTTTAAATAGATTCTAGTCCATTGTTCAATTTATTTTCTTAAGACTAGAAAAGGTATGAAATGAACAGACTCACGGAACCTCCAGAAGTCACATGGATCATAGGACCACAGACTTATAAATGGAAGGGATGTCAGAAATCCTCTCCTTTAACAAAGGAGTAATTAAAGCCCTAGCACTTAGGCGGTACAGTGCATAGAACACTTGGTTTGCAATCAGGAAGATCTGAGTTCAAATTGGACCTTATTAGCAGTGTGACCCTAGGGAAACTACTCAAACCTTTTTGCCTCAGTTCCTCATCTGTAAAATGGGGGGGGGAGGTGTCCACTGGAGAAGGAAATGGTAAGCTGCTCCAGTATCTTTATCAAGAAAACCCCATGTAATCACAAACTTTTAACCTCCACAGGTTTCATTTTCATTTGTAAAATGAGGGGGTTGAGCTAGATGGCCTCTGAGGTCCCTTCCAGCTCCATAACCATCATCCACTGAGGCTCTTCATGGCCTCTCCTAAAATATTTGGAGAACCCCTACTGCAAATAGTGAGGCATTGCCAGGTCATTTACATCCACATTAAGTCATGAGATTATTCCAATTTCCTTTTCTCTCTTAGTCATAAAATGCTTTCTTATTTTCTTTTCGACATTTTTAATCTCTCCCAAACAGTTGCCCCAGTTTCCAGATAAATAGTCATCAATCCTTAGACTGTCACCACAACCCACAAGGGCAAAAACAGAAAAAAATTGGCCCTCCACCTTCCCTTAAGCTAGTAGGTCTTCCACTATATTCTGGGACCATGGACCTGAGCTGGCCTATCTCACTTGTCATTTCAATTCCTCAGCTATAGGGACATGTTCTTGGATGAAAGCACAGTTATAAGACATCTAAGAAAAGAAGTGTAGCTGCATTGTAGTTATCTGAGGTCATGTTGTGTCCTGCCAAGAGACAGAAGCTCCCAGAAGGAGGGAGAGCTTTGTTTTCGCCTGTGTGTCCCCAGCACCTAGCAAAGGTCCTTGCAATCAGTAGGCAATTAGTAAGTATTTGTTATACTGAATCAGATATATTATTCTGAAGGTTCTATGAAATCCTGTATCAGGGGCTTGATGCAGACTCAGGATCTTGAGTACTTGAGAGATTATGACTTATCTTCCCTATGAGACTCATTGTTTCATTCATTCACTTAATTCATCAAACACTTATTGAGTATTTAGGTACTAATGGGAACGTAAAAATAAAGGAGACACAATGCCTACCCTCCTAGAGCTTATAGTCTTAGAGGGATCATATGATCAGAATATCTAGAATTAGAAGGGTCCTCGGGGTTCATGGATTCTCCTCCATCTCATTTTACAGAGAGGTGAAATTCGCCCAGGGTCACAAAACTGGTCATCAGACCGAGTCTCCTGATTTGAAATCACTACACCAGTCTGTCTTAAGATAATAAATCGATCAACAAATGCTAGATAACAGGCACTGTGCTTCTGCTCTGGGAATACAGAGAGAAGAATGAAGCAGACCCTGCCCTCAAGGAGTTTACCATCTATAAAGGAAGAAATCAGAGACACATATAAGTTAAGTGTAAAGGGGCAAAGTACTCTAAGAGTTGAAAAGAGGGAAAGGTGTTCCTTCATTGGGCAGGAATGATCTTTTTTCCTTTATTACCTCTTAATACCTACCAAGCAGTCCATCAACACTAAGTTCACTATGTATCAGGCACGGTACAAAGCCAAAGGAGATCTTAAACCATCCCTTGCCTCCAAGGAATTTATAGTCTCATGGAGGGAGCCTTGTACATTGTAGGTGTTCAGAGTTGGCTGAAGGAATGAATGAATCAGCAATCACTGGACTCAGGAAGCATCCATGGGGAGTGACCAAAATGATGGGGCACAGCTTCCTGTCTGAGCTTCTGAAGAAAGAATGTGCAGGGGCTTGACTGATACCATGAAACTGATAGACGGCCATTCTATTTCACTCCTGAACTTTTCTCGATTTGGAGTCAGTGTCAGAAGATGAGCTGATGAAAGGGAAATGAAATCCTAAGAAAACTCAAGAGCGGGGGGCACTGGAAATCTATATAAATATTCGAACTTTAAGAGGTAAGGATAATTCAATTAGGACTAAAATTCAAGTGACTTAGTAAGCCACCAAGTGACAACAACAAAAACTCACATTTTCTAACAAATCCTTTTTTTCTCCTGAATTGGACAACTGAGTTCAATCTAATTCAATTCAGCAACCATTTAGGTGGCCTTGAGAGAAAACTCAAAAGATGAATACAGTGGGAAGATCACTGGACCTGGAATCAGAAGACCTGAGTTCAAATCCCACCTCTGATGCTTGCTAACTGTGTGACCTTGAACAAGTCACTGAAGTATTCTGAGCCTCACTATGTTCATACGGAAGATGAGGGCCTTAGACTGGCTGACCTTCTAGGTCTCTTCCATCTCTGGATCTATGATCCCATAATTTGGGTTGGAGCCCCAGCTCTGTTTCTTGATAAGAAGTAGGATGCCATTGCTTAGGATCTCAGTTTACTGATCTGCAAAATGTGGCCAATGCTGGCACCTCCTCCACGGGGTCGCTGTAAAGATTGATGATGCAACATCTGCAAGTGCTTTGTGACCACCAAGTGTCATATCAAGGTTAACTCGTGTTGTTGAGGCATTTATAATCTTGTTCAAAACTTGAGCTCCCAGTCTCTCCGTTTAGCTAACTTTGAACACGGTCACCGGTACCTGTCATGCTAAACAAGAAACCCCACTTTTTTTCTTAATTAAAAGCTACAATTATGTTGAGAAATCAATAACACCATCTACTTCTCCGTGGCAGGACTCCAGGAGACTCTAGAAATTACTCTAGAGTCCGAGCCAGGCCAATCGAGCCTTCAGGATGCCCAGTTCTCCCACATTTCATAACCATCCTAAGCTTCTCAAAACCACAAGCATCTTCCAATCAAATGAAAATGAAAAGCCGCCTTTGAAATTGGCAAATCTCATCATTAGCACTTTTTAAATATCACGTGACTGAAGCCGCTGTTTCCACCGCTCATTGTACTAAAAACATCACGGATCCACAGAGGGAGAAGATGACTTAGCCCAAGCCCTTCACTTTAATGATGCTCAGGGAGACCAATAATAGTCAATTTTATATATATCGTTTTAAGGCCCATCTGGTTGGTGTACCTTATTTGAGTCTTATAAGGTGCTATAGCTACTATTATCCCAATTTTGAATGAGGAAACTGGGTCTTAGAGAGGTTAAATAATAAGGCAGCTAGGTGGCACAGGGGGTGGAGCATGGGATTTGGAGTCGGGAAGACCTGAGTTCAAATTCCGATGGCTAAGTGACCCTGGGCAAGTCACTCAGCCTTTGTTTTCTTAACTGTAAAATGGGGATAATACCACTTTCCTCAGAGCAGTTGTGAGAGTAAAATAAGGTAACATGTGCAGAGCACTTTGTGAATCTTAAAGCACTATATAAATGCCCGCTACCATTAGATATTCTGTTTATACTTATTTATGTAAATGGTGGTGGTGGTGGTGGTGGTGGTTCGGATGTTTCAGTCATGGCCTACTCTTTATGACCTCATTTGGGGTTTTCTTGGCACAGATACTGGAGTATTTTGCCATTTCCTTTTCCAGCTCATTTGACAGATGAGGAAACTGAGGCAAACAGGGTGAAGTAACTTGCCCAGGGTCATACAGCTAGTAAGTGTCTGAGGCCAGATTTTAAACTCACAAGGATGAGTCTTCCTGACTCCAGGCCTGCCATTCTATTCACTGTACCACTTGGCCACCTGGGTAAATGGCAATGGAAGTTTCTGAAAGGCGCAGACTGTTTCTATTTTTGTTTTTTTATGCCCAGTGCCTAGCAAAATACCTGTGTATAATAGGTGCTTAATAAATGCCTATTGAATGATGGATATGTAACATGTTAAGCTGCACAGATGTGAAGTACAGATAGGGGAACTGAGGCTCAGAGAAGTTACATGACTTGCTCATAGTGAAATAGTTAATTAACAGAAGTGAGACAAAGCGCCAAATACAGCAAAAGCCACATAATTAATTCTAAATATGTCTTTTTTGAGGCTGGCATGCTTTTTCAACAGTACAAAGCACATGGAGCTGGGATGCTTAGGGAAACTTAAGAAGCCATTAGGAAAAATAAAAAGAACACTGGACCGAAACCATCCAATTTAAGGCACAAAATGGTTTCTGTTAATCCTTGTCAGAGGCACCAGGAACTGCTGTGGAGAGGGGATTGGCCTTGGAGTCAAGGGCCCCCAAGTTCATGGTCTTCCTCTGACAATCTCCGCATGTCCCCAAGCATGTGGCTATAAGTTGCAAAACAATCAGCGATTGGCATTGGCAGAAGGAGTTTCCTCATTGGGAGTTCTCTATCCTGATGAAATTATAGATCTGGGAAAAAAGAATCCTCATCAGGATGATGCCACCACCATTACTCATAAGGTAATTACCAAGATTTTTCAAATGAAGGTCCAATGTTATTTCAAAATGGCATGTTTGGCCATATTGCATCACGTTCAGTTCGTGGTAGTTAAGAGCCATCTTCATCTGAACCAATCATTCTGACAACCAGCTGCCCCTCAACACACTCCTGCTCAGAGCTAGATTTTACCATGTCTGATGTGAATGACAAAGGGGGCTTTCCTTCGGGTCCACATCAACGGTGGCCCATCCAGTCACCACTCACAGAAGCTCACAAGCCAACTCATCCCAGAAGTCTTGTTCCAGTTTTAAGCATTATTAGCTTTTAGAACACCCTGTATGCTCTAAACCCAAACCTGAACAAGGATTCCCTTGACAACATACCTGACAGGTAGTCACCTGGACCCCAAGGAAAGGGGGACTCACCACTGCCTCTAGAGACAGACCATTCCTCCCTCATTATTATTCAGTTTAAACCTAGCCTCCTATAATATCCACCCATGACTCCTAGTCCTTTCCTTTCTTCTTCCCTAGGATGACCCTTCAGCTATCATGTCCCAGTTTGAGGACTGTCACCATTTTCAGTGGCTCTCCTCTTGAACACTCTCCATCTTATCAATGGCGTTCCCAAAATATGGCACCCACCCAGGACTGCTGCTCCAGATGTTGGCTAATCAGGACAGAAAACAACACAACAGGACTCCCCAGTCTGGGTCACTAGCCCTCTCTCTCTTAAATAGAGCCTAAGATTAACAGTCAGAGTGCACTGATGGCCCAGATCTGTTTCAGAGGAGCCACTATCTGGCCAGGTCTCTCCCCACCCCCACTCCCACCTTGTACTTGTCAAGCTGATTTTTTAACCAAATTTACATTTATTATTAGATTTCATCTTATTAAATTTGGCCCAATTGGCACAATATTCCAGCCAGTCAGTTCATTATCTTCTAGAATCTTTCATAAACCAGTGTGATCCATGATCATAGGATTATCAATCAATTGGTACATATTTATTAAGCACTTACTGTATACTGAGCACTGTGCTAAGTGCCGGGAATACAAAGAAAAGCAAAAACACAGTCCCTGCCCCTCAGGGAACTCAAATTCTTTTTTTTTTTTTTTTTTTTTTGGGCAGAGGAAGGCATTTTATTACGCTCCCCGGGAGAGCAGGTGTAGTGCTCGCAGGAACACTCACACTGATACAGCTGCAGGAGCAGGGGTAACCATTCCCTCCACTCCTGCTAAAGTCACGGTTAGTTTACAATCTTTGTTTTTTACATAGTTTTCCTAGGTTATATAGTTTATATAAATAGGATAATAAGGATACAGAAGCAAAAGTGAAGTTAATTAGATTTTCCTTGTCTTAGTTTAGGATTAAACTATATTCTTTTACTTCCCCTACTTTCCCTCTTTAACATATGCAAATGATGCAAATCAGTAGGCCTGGATTCTTGACCAAGACCAGACCCTAGATAAGCTTGAACAGGTTCAAGTGGGTTTGGCCTCTCTAATTCCCCAGACTGCCTTCTCAAAAAGTATGCACATGCGTACAAGCCTCTGACCTCTCACCTGACTGACCTTGAGGCCTGGTCTCTGCTAAAGCTGGGATGGGGGAGGGCAGGGAAGCACACCTTTAGTTCTGTGGAAACAAAACTCCTCCTCCCATTTCTTACAATTTCCCCCTCTTCTTTTATTCAAATTTTTGAGGGAACTCAAATTCTAACTGGGAAGACAACATTAAATATCTATGAATGTATGACATGCAGGAAGTGGGAGGTAAACGCAGAATGAAGCCACATTGCGTGTAAGTGGGAAGACGACATGTAAATACCTATGGATGTATAACATGCAGGAAGTGGGAGGTAAACCCAGAATGAAGCCACACTGCGTGTAACTAGGAAGGTCTCTTGAAGAAAGTGAGATTTGAGCCGAGTCCTGAAAGAAGCCAGGGTTGCCAAGAGGTGACAGCAAAGACAGAGAACATTCCAGGCAGGAGGACCAAGGATACAGACTGAACATCATGGTGGAGAAGCAGTAAATGGACAGATCCTGTTGAACCATGGAGTTCCTAGAGAGGAGTGAAGTAAACACTGAAAAGGGCCAGGTTGTTCAGGGCTTTAAAAGGCAAACAGAAGATTTTATGTTTGATCCTGGAGGTAACGGGGAGCCACAGGAGGTTCCTGAGTAGAGGAGTGACGTGCTCAGGTCTGTGCTGACACGGCATCACTTTTGGTACTGCCAGTGGTTATGGCTTTAGACACCAGGGAACGGACATTAGAAATCATCTTATCCAAGCTCCTCATTTTACAGATGGGGATTTAAGGATTTAAGATGAGGGTTTAAGTGACTTTCTCAAAGTCATGTAGGTAGTAAGCAGTAAGCAGGGACTTGAATTTCTACATCCAATGTTCTTTCCACCACACCCACTAAGTCCAATGCCTTCTTCTGAGAGCACGAAGACAGCATAAACAAGTAGAGAAGGAGGAAGCTGTGGTAGCCCCCAAGCAGGACTGCCATCAGGGAAGTGCCCAAAGGGTGTGTCAGGGTGTTTACGTTGGGGACGGGGGTGTTGTGCACTCCAGGAAAGAGAACCGGCGGTCAGCTGGGCTCTCTGTGACAAAGAGGAAGAGCTGCAGAGATGGGCAGAGCCGTTAAAAATCGAGGCCGGACACCAGACAAAGGGGAGCCTCAGGGGCAAGGAGAGGAGGAGGGCATGCACCTCTCCCAGAAGTCAAACCATCCACTCAGGCAACAAGTGGATTCCTCTCATAGCTCCAGGTGAAGGGCTGGGCAGCAGAGACACTCTAGGGTGAAGTATAGTGGTGATTACATTAGCATCACACACACACACCCCAAAACACTTGTGTGCACGGATGGGTATCAAGCTGCTTGACTTTCACTCATACAGACCACATTTGTAAACCACAGGCCACTTACAGATTATAGTTGCTCAGCTAAAAGGGAGAAATGAAGTATACCCACACAGAAATAGACAGAAGTACTACAGGGCATGGTTTGACCCAATTATTAAGAGGAGCCAAGCGAGTTAGTTTATTACACATGTCCATATAGTTTTTGTTTTTGCAATTATTATAATACCTACCCCAGCCCCTATATGGGAATGTCCCAAGGAAAACTGGCGACATGGTACCCCATGATACCAGGAGGCAGAAGTGGTTGGATGCCTCGCCAAGACTAGAGAAGGACAGCCTATCTCAACTGACCCTTCATGGGTCACTTTGGCTCACTCCATAGCAGGGAGCTAGGGCTTGGTCCATCTGGGAGCACAAAGTCAGAAGAGAGCAAATCAGTGTGTGGGGAGCAGCACTAAGTTGAGGTTTCATAAGAACAGGACCCAAAATTTTAAGATTAATGGCCCAAGATCCACATGAAACGGGTGAAAGAGATAACTGACTAGTCCATCAAGGCTGAATTGGCCCAGAGGGATGGTTTATATTACTGGCTTCACAAGGTGGTTCTGGGGATTCTCTGGAAGTGAGCAAGAGGTGAGGTATGGAGATGAATAGCTTCTAATGGGACCAGAGTATGAAGACCTTCAAGACGGTATGATGAGGAAGGTGCCAAGGTCTGAAGCCAACGGGATGAGATGGAAGTAGCTTTAGAGCCCACAGAGATAAGAGCCATTTCTAAATGGAAGGTGGGGTGGTGGGGTGGGCAAAACAAGCATCTCTGAACGGTGGCCAATGGGTTGAGGGTGACGCGAGATAACTGAACTAAGAGAATAAGAAGTCCTTGTTTAGGCCCAGGGTGCCGTGTGACATGGCCAAGGCTGGAGCAACAGATTGTGGAGGGCTAGGAATGGCATCTCTGGTAAGCCAATTCCATCTAACATGAGACATGAGCTAATATCAACACTGAAACCAAGAAGAATTTACTACTAGGACAGAAAGAAGGAACTGATGCTCTGCAGAGGCGGATATTCCCAAAATATAGGCAGAAACATCGAGCCCTATGATCCCCTTTCACTCCAGCTTCTCCATCTGTAAAACGAGGATAAGAATAACACACACCAGGTCGATCTGGACTTGGTTAGTAAAGAACCAACCAAAAGTGGGTACCCATGGTCCCTAGCACTCCCGTGATACGCCCTTCCAACAACACAGGGGGAAATCTACATGACAATACACGTTTCTGTTTTTCCCACTCATTCCTCTCATTCAGGCTTTGAGCTGAGGGTAAACATAAGGGAAAGGCCAAACAAAGCACAAAAATGGCAAATGGAAGTCAAAAGAGGAAAGTGGAACATTTCAGAAGTTTAGTATAACAGCTATGCACAGTGTCAACTCTCTACGCATACCAGGCCCAGCAAATGTCAACTATCTTGGGCAGTCTCATTGGCAGAAGATCAACAACCCCTTGCCATGTTCCACCTCAGGGTCATAGCATGTAACCTCATTATATTGCACCTTCAGAGAGGTCAAATTGCATCCCCAAATAGTGATGTGTCAGTCACTAAGCATTTATTAAGTACCTACTGTGCGCAAGGCACCGTCCTAAGAGCCGTGTGAGCTGCAGCTGCCATATATTGACAGCAGAAACCAGTATGGCAGGGTTCTTACGGCTCTTGTTGATTTTTTCTGACTGCCCGCATCTCAACAAGATGCCAGCATATTATATTTCCTTTCAACTTTTACCAATCCTGTGATTCACCGCACCCCCACCAAAGCAGGTCAGCACCTTTTCTGTGACTTTATAGCCCCAGAGTGGCCTAGGGTATTTAAGTGACTTGTCAGCGGTCCCATAGTATGAGAGAAGTAAGACTTGAACCCAGATATGCCCGAATCTGAGGTCAACTTTCTTTGCCTACCGTGTAATTGATCAAAACTAGAGTCATAAGCCAAAAGATACCTTGATTCTAGGAATCTTTTCTAAGATTAATAAAGAACAGCATGCCACATGGGACTTGAGAAGAACATCAGAAAAATAGAATTTGCACAAATTTTAACTTTCAACAATTCAATTACTCTGAATGGCTGTATCACAATCTTATCCAATTCTCCGTATAAAAGTATGAATTCTTTTCAATGAAACTGGGAAGCAAAAATCCCAGAGACTTCCCAGAAATGATAATGCCAACACAGAAATGTACATTCTCTTCTCTGGGAAGAGCAGCATTTATGTTAAAACTGATAACCATCCTTTAGAAACCGAACTATGCAATTCAAGGATATGAACAAACACCTGACAGACATGGCTTACCATATGAAACTTCGAAAGGAAAAAATTTGGCTGTGCTTTAAAAAAAAAAAGAAACTGCTACACAGAAAAGCTCTGGATTAAGCAAGACAACAGATATTCGGAGGGCTAAGAGCTTTACAAGCTGTTGACCCTTGGAGGTTATCCAAACAGGAATACGGAAATGTTAACGAAGCCAGTCCTCTCTGTCAGAGGGTCGCCAGCCTTGAAGATGAGTGATGCAACCTTCTAGTCTTTGCTTGATATGCTAGACATCACTGCCAGGCCCAGAGGAGCTGTCCACCCCCCCTCCCTGTTTACATCCCAACTGACTGATTTGTGTGTTTGTCCTTCGTTCTCGAAGAGGACCATGACATCAGGGAGATGATGACATGACTTGCAGTTGACTTTGATTTGCGTGAGGGAGTGCTGTGCAAGGTCACCAGCCTCACTTTTTCGTCCAGAGCCATCTGGGTCCAGTGACCAGATATTCATCAGGATGACTGGAGATGACCCAGGATGCATTGGGAGACCCTGGCCTTTTTAGGCTAAGGCCTTTTCATGTACTCACTTAGAGTGACGGAAAGCCCATTCAATGAATAGGCCTCTTTAAGACGTGAGTCAAGGGATGGCCCCTTTAATTAGAAAAAAGAAAAAAAAAATCAAGCTGGGAGGGGAAGACCCTCAGAGTCTTCCAAAGGTGGTCCAAAGGGTATTCCAAAGAGAAACAGTTCCCATTGACATTCACTCTAAGCCAGGAGGGCCCAAAATACAGCCATTAAGTACAGCTTGGACAGGGACCTGACTGATTTAAGACAGTGGAGTAGGCCACAGGCTGAAAGTCTCTTAAAATTAAAATATAAAATAAACTTAATTTAACCCTCAAATAGGAAGATGGAGATTTGGAAAGAATGGGTAGAAGAGTAAATACTTACTTATATGAATCAAGAGATGAGATCAGGATATGAATTGTTAACTTTTCAGTCAGATGTTTCCTTAATGGAAATATGTGTGTATGTGTATATATGTGTGTGTGTATGTGTGTTTCTTCCGGATGGATAAATACATATATTTGTATTTGTGTATGTCTACATACAAATATACATTTATACGTGGCTTTTCAGCATAATTCAAAAATTTTAAAATTTCCATTTTTATATACCTATATAGAATTTCCAAAAGCCTTGGTGCAGCATTAAGCTTTAATAGCTTAAATAGTCTGTAAGTTATTAATGGACTTTTGGGACACCCCATATGTCTTACCTAAGCTTTTCTGCCTTTTGTCTTAAGTATTTCTCTGCGGTATCTTGAGTGACAAAAGGAGGAAAACTGAGATTCATTCCAAAAGACATTCCTGTGGGCTTGAGAGGACAAGAGGATTGAAGCAGATACAAAGAATTTTGTTGTCGTTCAGCTGTTTTTAGTCATGTCTGACTCTTCATGACCCCATTTGGAGTTTTTTGGTTTTTTTTTTGACAAAGATAGTGGAACAGTTCGCCATTTTCTTCTCCAGCTCATTGGACAGATGAGGAAACTGAGGCAAAGAGGGTAAAGTGATTTGCCCAGGGTCACATAGCTAGTAAGTGTCTGAGGGCAGACTTGAACTCAGGTCTTCCTGCCTGACTCCAGGCCCTGCACTCTATCCACTGTGCCACTGAGCTGCCCATTCCACTGCTCTATCAAGTGCCCCTCCACCATGCCAAATAGTTAATCCATTTCTACACGACACCAATGGAGCTAACTTCAATAGTGTGGGTGCTCCAAACGATTGATCAAGAAACATTTACTAAGTGCCTACTATGTGCCAAGTGGTTTGCTAAACACTAGAAGCAAATATAATCCTCATTTTACAGAGCTGGAAACCACCTTTGGACAAGGATGGAGCTGAGTCTTCCCTTTTGGGTCTTCTACTACTCTATCAGATGAAAAATTAAAAATTCAGGTGATTATGCAGATGCTTTGTCTACAAAATGACAAATACCCAAATGTGCAGAAACATCTGGATGAGTGACTGTATTTTTTCAGCTTTCATTTGGATGCCTGATGTCCTGTAGACACAGCCCAAGGGAAAGAACAAAATATTGAAAATTAACAAGCAGCCTGTGGAGATTTACGGGGAAAAAGTACTTCAAACAAGTGATTTCCTGCTAATAAACAAAATGCAAGTATGGTATTTGCTGTCACTTTCTAGAGATCTGTGTCATCTGCCCAGAAATGATAAATGAAGCCACAGGAGGGAATAAGATCTCCAAAGGAGAGCATGGAAAGAAAAGAGGAAGGGAAAGACAGAGAGGGAACCTTGTGGAACACCCAGTCTGGGTGGTGGGAAGGATGAAGGTGAAGCAGTGAAGGATGGTGGAAAGAGTGATCAGACAGGAAGCAAGGAGGAGAAAGGGAGAGGGGTAAAGAAGGAAGGGAGAGGAAGAAGGAAGGAAGAGAGTGAATGAGTAAGAGAAAGAGAGAGATGGAGAAAGAGAGAGAGAGTGAGAGAGATGGAGAGAGACAGAGATGGAGAGAGAGGAGAGAGAAAGAAAGAGAGATGGAGAGAGAGCAATAGAGAGATGGAGAGAGAGAGAAAGAAAGAGAGAGGGAAAGAGAGAGATGGAGAGAGAGAGAAATAGAGAGAGAGAGAGATGGAGAGAGAAATGGAAAGGGAGAAAGGGAGGGGGAGAGGGAAAGGGAGGGAGAGGGAGAGGGAGGGAAGGGGAGAGAGAGACAGAGAGAGAGAGAGAGAGAGAGAGAGAGAGAGGAGGGAGGGAGAGAGAGAGAGAGCGCAAGAGCCCAGTGCAATGGAAGCCAATGGGAGAGGACAGGAAGAGGAAAACAGCAAAGGAGAAAAAAAATGAGGATGAAGATGGCAGGGGAAAGAGCAAGCTCCTAGAAGAGACAGTAGGGAGTAGGAACGATGGCTCAAGAAAATGGTTTCCACCATTAACTAGGACATAACACAGATCTTTGGAAAAAGGCAAGATCCTTGAGAGCAAAAATCATTATTTTTCTTTTCTTGGAATCCCTAGTGCTAGCACAATATCTGGAACACAGTAGGGACTTAATAAATGCTTTTTTTGGTGGGGGGCAGAGCCTGACATACAATAACACTTAATAAATGATTATTGACTGACTAACCAATGAATCAATAATGAAAAGAGAGCCAGCCTTGCAGCTAGGAGAGACCTTTTCCTAGCACAGTGCTTGGCACATAGTAAGAGATTAATATATACGTTTAGTTTCATTCATTCATTCACTCCATTTATTCACTTCTCTGAGGGACAATTTTCCTGTGTGGTTATATCATGTTATGTTATATCATATAATGCTCTCTTATGTCATATTATGTTGTACTATTATTAACAGCTGAGCACTCTCAGAGAAAGACTTGAATGAAATTATGTATATAGCATTTAACGTTTGCTATTTATATAGCTATTTAATGTTTTACAAAGATCATCTCATTTGATTCTCACAACAACCCGGGGAAGTAGGTGAGGTGCTATTATTACGTTCGCCTTGCAGTTGAGACAGTGGAGTAAACATTGGTTAAGTGACTTGGCCAGGGTCACACAAGCTAGTAAATGTGTGGGGTTGGATTCGAACTCGGCTCTTTCTGACTCCAGGCCCTTCATTCTGTCTACTGTGACATTTAGTTGGTTCTTCTCGGCATATTTTATTGGACCAAACCTGTAATTTCATCAGTCTGAAGAATTCGGGATGAGAAGGCTCCATCTACCATTGCAGATCTACCCCCAATTTGTAATAATACCAATAATAATAATAATTATTAATAATAATACAGGCACTCTCTACCTCATAGGACTTTTGTGAGGAAAACAATTTGTAAACTCTTTGCCAAAAACATTTCTAATGTAATAGGCCAAACTAGGTGTCACTGTTACCATCCTCAATATCCTGCTAGGCTCTCAGATTCCTGGCGGGGTGTGGGGTCTGGGGACAAAGGGATTCCATTATATTGGAAGTCAAGACTCACTTGCCTCAGCTGCTGCAGTTACGTAAGGGAGCAGAAAGTGAAATGATCCAAATGGTCTGTTCTGGAACTCCTAGTAAACATGAGTGACACATGGCCTAGATACATGGGAAAAACATACACAACTTCCAGGGGAATTCCTTTCAGGTTTTTAAAATTAGCATCTGTATTAAATGAAATATGATGTCTTTTCAAATAAAGGAGGTTTTTCTAACATAAATTGAGATCAGTGATGATGAATATCAGGAGGGTAGTTCCAGGGAGGTGCTGCGTACAGGGATATAAATGGGGCAGCAGGGCCAGAGGGAAGGGAATGGATTATAGCATTAATTCAGAGAACCAAGGTAAAAATTTCAGGGAATGAGAGATTAGGGTAGCACCAAAATGTACATCAGTGTCACTGTTGTAATCTACAAAATCCATGAACTGTATTAATACAAACAGCTGTTGAGGGCCACTCATCTGGGCAGCTCACACTTCAATGATATGTTCTCAGTCTTCAGCAAGAAATCTTTTTAAAAACTGATATGAAACTGAATTCAGAAGAAAATTACTCCCTTAGTCTGAATGCAGATTGAAGTATACTTTTTAGAGTTCATTATTCTCATTTTTTGCCTGCATTTTCTTTTGCAACATGTCTAATATGGAAATGTTTTACATGATTGTACGTGTATAATCTATTTTGAATTGCTTGCCTCCTCAAGAAGGGGGGAAGGGAGGGAGGGAGGGAAAGAATATGGAACTCAAATTTTTTTTTAAATGTTAAAAGCTTTTGTTTGCATGTAACTGAGAAAAAATTCAATGTAAGAAAAAAAAAGAAAATTACTCCTTTTTCAGGTTCCCCTACCACTATCCCTCCCCTTTAAAAAAAAACTCAATGAAACTTAATGGAAGTGAATGTTGAAAACGAAAAATAAATATATTTATAAAAAAATTCAAAAAGACAAGGCGGGGGGAAGCAGAAGTCGATTGTAGAAAAAAGAAAACAGGAAAATCATGACAACTACTTGTATCTCACTGGTTAAGAAGATAAAGGAAGCTTCAATGGATCTGTTATCTTTATCTATACACAGATTGCGATTTATCCTACACAACTCCTTTCTATGTCCTTGTCCTTTTGTAAATCCTCTGTGGAAGGGCCCCCTCAGCACGCTAGAGCTTTTCCTCTAAGTTGCTTGACATTGAGTGGCCATCAACAAAGCACATGGCAGCCATTACTCATCCTTCTTCTCGCTCATGACCAGACCATTGTTTGCTCTCACCATCCATCTTTCTGATGATACCCTTTACACTGCTTCAGCAGAGTACTTGTTGGTTGGTAATTACGTTGTGGATGATCCTCAACATGGGAGGATAAAGGATTCCATTTAAGAAAAAAATGGATGCTATCCAGTAAACAACTCCCCCATAACCATCTAATATAGTGACTACAATTCAGCAATATAACTTTTGCTCTTACAGTTCATGATGTCTTAACAGAAAAGAAGGAAATGTTTTTTAACCTCAATCATCTGGGGACAACACTGGCTACAGTATACATATTGTTCTATTTTTCTCCTGGTTCTTCATTCTTCATTTTGCATCATCTTACAAGTCTTCCCATGTTTCTCTGAATTTTTCATAATCATTTTTCCTTATGGCTCAATGTTTGCCTACTACAAATAATGGTACGATGAATATTTGTGTGTGTGTGGGACCTTTCTGTCACTGACATCCTTAAGGTATAAACTCTATTGTGGGATTGCTGGATCAATGGCAATAAATAGTTTTGTAACTCCGCTCCTATTATTTTAAATTATTTTCCCTAACTGTTGGATCAATTCATGGCTTCTTCTAACAGTGGATTAGTGTGCCTGTTTTCCCACAGCCTCTCCAATACTGACTATTCCCATCTTTTATCATCTTTCCCAATTTAAAGAGTATAAGGTAAAACCTCTGAGTTGTTTTAATTTCCTATGGTTAGAGATTTAGAAGCCATTCTTTTTATTCAGGTTAAATGTATTACAAATTTCAGTGACCTATACAATAAAAAAGCTTAGGGGTAGCTAGGTGGCACAGTGATTAGAGCACCTCCCCTGGAGGCAGGAGGACATGAGTTCAAATATGACCTCAGGGCAAGTCACTTAACCCCAACTGCCCTGCCGTCCCCCCTCCAAAAAACAAACAGCTTAATATTAGCAAAGATATGTATGTATACATATATGTATATGTTCATAAATATGTTCATATGTAGATGTAGATATTTCATTGATGGAAAAAAAATCAAGAATTTGGGAGCCACTTTTATCAACACGGTCATACAGCTGTAAATATTACTAAGGAGAGCCATGCACTTGTAGCCTGAAGGAAATTAGCCAGATAAAGGAAATCAGATTATGTGTTAGGAGGTTGGACTGTTTCCTATTTAATACCATTCAACCACTGAAAGCTGCCTTTCTTAAACTGGTCCCATGTAATCAGAATGAATACAAGCAATCTTATAAACTTTCAAAGCTTACAAAGTATTTTGTGCCCACTATTTAATTTGAGGCTCAGAAGAACCCTTTGGGGTAGGCAATATGAGGAAACTGAGGCTAACTGAGAAGTTAAGTAATTTGCTGTGGTCACATAGCTAGTAGTAGTAACGACTCACATTTCCATAGCATTTTACAGTTTACAAAGTTCTTTCCTTACAACACTCACTACAGTAACTAAAACTATTCCTTTTCTGAGATTTCCCTTCCAGGCAAGGGTCCCATGCTAAAGGATTGCATTATGCCAAGGGTACATGAGGGAATAGGGATTAGATCTTGTGCCTCCAGGAGCTAGAAGGTCTGGGGTGCCTCCTGGGGCACCCTATGCTTAGCTCTGGGATCCCCTAGCACAGAGACCATAATGGAAAGAAGGCTTGCAGGTGTGGCCTCAGAAGACCTGGGTTCAAATCCCAGTTTTGCTGGTTACAATCTGTGTGACTTTGGACAAATCACTTAACTTCCTTAGGCCTCAATTTTCTTATCTACAAAATCAGAGGGTTCAACTACATGACTCCCGAGGTTCTTCACTGCCAGAAATCTGTCATCCTATGATCTCAGTGCTAACGTAGCTTCACACATTTAAACTTCTCTTTGGTCAAGGTTGGAGTCTGATATCAAAGATGATTTGACATTCATAATTGGCATTAATAAGTCACCCAGATGCCTAGTCCTTTCATTTTGCTCTGCAGTTCTGGAGTTGAGCAAATTGGATAGTGCTGTACCCTTGAGGGCACAACAAATTATTTTAAAGTGATTTACCTGACTGAGCAAGCTGATTTGCATTTTGCCCGATGAAAGTTAAATGTGACTTGAATTTATTTCATTTCTAAAACCTGCAGCCCATCATTTCAGTAATGTGAAGGGGGGGAAAGTAGTCACTTGTCATCTTCATAAATTACCTGGTAACAAAATTGAATTTTAATTCTTTTCCAGGTTTCTATCTTTTTGTATCTCAGCATTCTCTATAGCTACTTACATGATGAAATGCATAAGAGGGCATGTGTTTTGTGTGTGTGTGTGTGTGTGTGTGTGTGTGTGTGTAGAGAAAAAGATAGGTAGGTAGGTAGGCAGGTAGATAGATGGATGGATGGATAGAAAGACAGACTGACAGCATCTGACAATCTCTTATAATCATCTATGATGGCAATCTGAGATAATTTTATGGTCATCCTAAAAAAAGTGAGATGTGCAAATTTAGACTCCAGATGTTCATGTGGACTATTCGTGCCCGACCTGTGGTAGAGCTTTCCAAGCTTGTATTGGTCTGATCAGTCACAATTGAAGACACTGTCCCTTGACTCCAGCATAGTGAGGTCGTTTGGCCCTCTTTGAGAACAAAGAACAGCAACCAACCAACCAAGGTTCTATTAAAAGACCCTGCCCTGCCTTTTCCTTACGTCTATTATGGGTTGGCAGTCCAGAGAGTGAGCAATGTGGTTGGGTGTCATTATTTCAATAAACACTGATTATAGGCCTACTGTGTGGCAGACTCTGTATTAGTATCTGAGGATAAAAAAGAAGAAAAACAAAACAGTCTCTCAGCCCTCAAGGGGCATGCAAGCTCTGATCTCCTACCTTTCCTAGATTTCCCTCACAACTGGAATTGTCTCCCTCCCCATCACTTTCTGCTGGCTTCCCGGGTTTCTTTCAAGATTCTGCTCAAACCCTACCTTCTGTAGGGAAATGATAGATACGTTATTTTCCACCTATTCTGTATAAATCTGGAAGGTTTCAGTTGAGGCATGCGTTGTCTCTCCCATTAGAAAGGAAGTTCTTTCCAAGCAGGAATTGTTTTTGCTTTTTTTTTATTTTTCCCAATCCTCAGCATTTAGCACAATGCCACCACCACTATCACTACTACACTTCTCTCTTTCAACGGAGGGAATTACTTTGTGAGTGAATTATCATGGAAAAGCCCTAGGGCCACGAATGAGCCCAAGAAGATCAAGGAGTCATTGGCAGAGTCAAGACAGGCATTCCTACCACCTGGCCCCCTCTAGTCCAGTGCTCTGCCCATCATATCATGAAGCCTTCCAGCCCTCCACTCTGAGGAGCATTCCAGCCCACAGCAGAGATGTGACATTTTTACAGCTGTCCAGAGTCCAAGCCAGAAAAGGAGTAGAGTTCTACACAGAGAGTACGGGAGCTCAAGGGAGGAAGATATCCCAGACGGACAGACCAAAATCAGCTTCATGGTGAACGCAGCATCTGAACCATGCTTTGAAGCATGATTGTCAACAAGTAGAAGCCCCATAGTGAAGACTTGGAGGCAGAATAATTTAATTGGTCTTGGGGGATCCAATTTGGATGGAGCATAGGACATCTCTGGTGGAATATTGGGAGATCAGGCTAGAAAAGTAGATGGGAATCAGACTGGGGTCTGGAGTGGCCTGACCTAGATTTGGGAGGCTGTGGGGAACCACTCAAGTATTGTTTTGATTTTTTTAAAGCAGGAAATAGTATTGTAAGTGCTATACCTTCCATTTTCAACTCCCCCATTTCCCATCTTCTATACCCCAAGACTTGTTCAACTTCTCCATGCCCACCACTCTATCGAAATCACTTTCCAATGTCACTAACAATGGCCTTTTTTTAGAGAAAAGACCAAAGGGAAGGAGTAGTTCCGCTCAAGGGACCCCTCTCCACGAGGCTTTCTCGGATCCCCGTTGCTAGTGCACTCCCCAAAATTACTTGGTACTTATCTGTTTTATATTTGTTCCTTGCAGTAGCCCTCACATGGCAGATAGAATTAGAAAGACCCGGCTTTGAGCCCTACTTTGGACATACTGGCTGCATGACCCTGGGCAAATCAGTAAAGATCCCAGTACCCCAGGTGAGTTCCTAAGACTACAAGTCACAGAGAAGAATGGCAATCTGCATTGGTAGAAGGTATTTTCTTCACTGGGACTTCACTACATCAAAGAAATCATGGATCTGGTCCCCCCCACCCCCAAATTTGTCCTTTGACTTTTACTTGTATGTATGCGCACCATTTACGTCAACATAAAGTAAGCTACTTGAGGGCTGAGACCCGGTGCTTAATAAAGCACCATTCCTGGGACTGGTGCCTAATATATGCTTGTAAATCAATCGAGGATGGCTCAGGATACAGCAAAGGGAAACTAAGGAATAGACTTATCACCCAACGCAATTCAATAATCACTTGATAACTGCCTGGGAGTGCAAAGTCATGAGCAAAACAAACCCTGCCCCAGGGAGCTACAAGTCTTGTCTATAAAGTAGGAAATGGCGTAGTCAGAACAGAACTGGCTTCAGAGGAGGCTTTGAAAAGCTGTCTCAGGAAGTGGAATAAGGATCTGCTGAGACAGCATGGATAGGTAGTGGACCCGGTCAAGCCACGTTCAAGTCCAATCTGCTCAGCTTCGCTGTAAGTCACCTTCCATGACGCTGGCCATGATACACTCTCCAGTTTAATGCTTTCGATGTCAATTTTCCAAACCAAGTTATCTTTGTAGATCAGCATGCTGTGATGGTCCATATAACTTTGATGTAGGCACAAGAGACATCTTGTCTAAGTACCCTTCAAGGCCGTCATTTTGTTCTCCCACATTAAATGCTATGTTGAAATCAATAAACACCAGCAATAAACACCAGGAAGTCTTATCTTCTCTACAACTCACAACTTAGTTGTGTGACCACAAAAATATGGTCCATTGTAGAAAATTCTTTCTGAAAGCCTACCTGCTACTTTCCGTATTTTCATAGAAATATATCTCTGTGAAAATCTGACGTATGCATAGAGAACTCTCATGATTTCCAAGAAAAGACAAAGCGAGCATGTGATTCGGTGATTGCTAATGCCTTCTCAGTTGCTTTTTTCCACCCTAACATTATCTATCATCTTCTTCATTCTTTTGGAAACATGCCTCTTTTGAGATAATTTGCGAACTGATCCATGATCTGTCTCTTGCATGGATGTCTACTATAAGAACTTGGTTAAGTCTATTTGCTGCTCTGTTCAATCCTATCTTCTTTTGTACCATTTCCATGTATTTTCATAGTAACCTCTACTCATGAAATCACAGCTCTAGACCCTTCCTCTTCCCCTTCCCGTCCCTCAGGGAGCCTATCCACAGGACAATAATCATAAAAGTGGCAGTTCCATCACTGTGGCCAATGAGAACAGGTCACTAAGAAAATGTGGGCAGATCTGTTACACTGAATCTTTGTGTCATCCTCCTTCTGGTTTTAACTACAAATGCTCTCAGGATATCTGGTTTCATTAAATCTCATGCCAAGGTCTCTGCACCCTTATTTTTTCTTTGAATGTTATAGATAAAGACAGTGAGGTATAATGGACAGAGAGGCTTCTCAAAGCCAAGAAGACTCGAGTAAGTCCCACTCCTGTCATTACACTAGTTTTTTTTAATTATGAATTTTTTATTTTTAGTTTATAACACTCAGTTCCACAAGTTGTTGGGTTCCAAATTTTTTCTCCCTCCCACTCCCAATATGGCATGTAATCCAATGTAGGTTCTACATATACCTTCACATTAAACTTATTTACACAATAGTCCAGTTGTAAAGAAGAATTATAACTAATGGAATGAATCATGAGAAAGAAGAAACAAAACCAAAAAAGAAGGAAAAAAAAGAGAGAGTGAATAGTTTGCCTCAATCTGCATTCAGACTCCATAATTCTTTCTCTGGATGTGCTTAGCTTTTTCCATCATGAGTCTTTTGGAGCTGTCTTTGAACCTTTCATTGATGAGAGGAGCCAAATCTATCAAAGTTAGTCCTTACAGATACCATGGATCTGTAATTGTGTATAATGATCTCCTGGTTCTGTTCCCCTTACTCAGCATCAGTTCATCTAAGTCTTTCCAGGTTATAATGAAGTCCATCTGCTCCTCATTTCTTACAGCACAATAGTATTCTGTTACATTCATATACCATAATTTGTTTAGCCATTTCCCAATTGATGGGCATCCCTTTGATTTCCAATTCTTTGCCTATTCAGTCAACCAACATGCATTTATTAAGCTTACTATGTTCCTGGCACTAGGCTAAGTTATGACGATACAAAGAGAGGCAAAAAACGACAACAACAAAAAACCAGTCCCTGTTCTCAAGGTATCCATACTCATATGAGTTCAATGGATGAACTCATACACTAATTCAGTTCTACTTCCAGTTGTCATAGCTCTGCACTTGGCAAGAAGATGGTTTGCTGGCTAAGGGTGGTGAAGGGGGTTCTGGCCTCCTCCTTGTGGTAATGTTTGCATTAATTGATCTTCTCTACAAAACAGAAATAGAAGCATTAGCTTGACTTTTCACCTTATCTGCCTTTTTCCATTGACAATTTGTTTAAACAGTTCAGAATGGGGCACCTATAATCATACTCTGTGCCTTCCTCTTCTCATCTTTATGCATTATTGTAATTTGCTGTCTATTTCATGCTTTCTCCAGCTATCCAGTGATCAGACACACTGCATGCAGGGAGCTGAATTTGAAATAACTGCTTTGCCTGTAATCAGTCCCTCCTTTCTGACCTTTTAAAAACAGAGTCGGTTTTCATTTTTTGTAACGCTGCCTGGTACTTAGCAGTCCAGAGCTTCTGTATCTTTCTCTTGAAGAAAGTATTCATGATACATGAGCAGCTAAGGTGGCGCAGTAGATAGAGTGCTGGGCCTGGAGTCAGGAAGACTCATCTTCCTGAAGTTCAAATCTGGCCTCAGACACTTAGTGTGTGACCCTGGGCAAGTCACTTAATTCTGTTTGCTGCAATTCCTCAGCTGCAAAATGAGCTGGAGAAGGAAATGACGAACCACTCTAGTATCTTTGCCAAGAAAACCCCAAATAGGGTCATGAAAAGTCAGACATGACTGAAAAAATGGCTGAACTGAACTGACTCATGCAGGTACTTCTGAGTAGTCCGCAAGTATTTAGCAAAGTTTTCTGTTTCTACCTTAACACCAAACAGCTAGAAACACACAGAGTTCAAGTTACAGAACTGTCTTTACTGAAGAGGGCTATTTCAAAGATTTCAAGGGCAGGGGAGAGTGGAAGGAGAAGGTTTCTTTACAAATGATGAAACCCTCCACTATAAGTATTAAGAATGCCTGACTCTCCCTCTATTTTGTTCTTTATTTTAAAAAAGGCCACTAAAGATTCTAATCTAAGTTTCTTTTAAAGAACTCTTTGTCTCTGAGGGATCCAGAATCACTCATTGCTTGAAATAATCCAGAGATTCTTACCTATCAACCTTTAAAATTGGGTTTTGGTCTTTTCTTCTCCATGAAAACACCTCTCTACAACCAATCTCCTTCTTAGTGTCATTCAGTGTCAGGGTCTCTCATTGTCTTTATTTAAATGTCATTTAGCTGGGTTTCTGACCTCTAGGGATTTGAAATCAAATAGTATAAACTTTTGGAGGAAAGTCTTCCATTAGTTTCAATTCGGACAGCAGAATTCACTCCCTGCCACCTGCCCAAAGAACAATAAATGAAAGTGTTCTTCCCTAAACAGTATTTTATTCTGTGGGATCAGAATAGAAGATTTAGGCAAATTGTTAATTATTTAATGGAACCCATACTCTCAAAATTTAGTTCTCCAGAAGAAGTCACAAGCCTATATCCCAAAGCATTAGCAAAAACAATCCCCACCTAAAAAAAGCCATCTGTTCAAAAGCTTTTACAGCAATGTTTTTCAAATTGGGGGCAGGGGGAAGCAAGCAACTGAAATGTCCAACCAAAGGTGAATGGGTGAGTAAATTGTAGCACGTTGGTGTAATACAGGGCGTTCCTAAAGTCTGGACCCATAGGCAATTCATAGCAACGTGGAGTTATTGCATCAAGTTCACGTGAATCTTGCAAAGCGTATCAACCTTTTCATCACAAATGATGGAAATCATATTGAAGATGTTATTTGTTAATATTCCAATCAAATAAAAATTTCATTCATTTCATTCGTTGAAAATATGCATTTTTGCCTATGTGTCCAGACTTTAGGAACACCCTGTAGAATAAATGTTATAATACAATTAAGACTGACAAATGTGAAGAATACAAAGAAATCTGGAAAGACTTTTATTAAAAAAATGTCAAGCCCCCTACCTCCCCCCCGCAAAAAAAAGTCCAATCAGGGGAATGAAATACACGCAAACTATGATCGTATGAGGGTAAGTAGATGAGAATTAATGGGCAAAGAATCCTGACTGGTACTTTAAGAATGGGATATATCCACTAACATATCAATGGACCTATGATATAGCATTGACATGGCTATTCCAGAGAGGGAGCTAACATGGTCTTGCCACTTTAAGCATTGCAATTAACTAATTTAAGTTAGTTAACTAAATTAAATTAGTAACCAGTTACCATGTTTTGTTGTTTGTATTGATGTTTGATATTACAATCCTAATAATACATTTAATTTTTTTTCAAAGTGAGTTACAAGCTTACAGTACCAAATAAACAGCTAAGCAGAGACGCTGTACCACAGAGAAAGGCTAATGGCGAGTTATTTCCCTGCACATAATAAATAGTCCTTCTGGGGTTTTTCTTCTTTGATTATTTGTCAAGTAAGATAGGTGTTGATTCTTGTTTTTCAGAAGAAATGCTATCAGTGGGGTCTTATTATTCAGGGCTTTAGCCTTTTCAGAAGTTTTTGAAGTAGAAATTCTCTAAACGCTTTCAAGAAGTAAGAGGCATAATAACTAGGCTTCGGCAGGAAACCATAGAATTATCCCATTTTGTGCCCTGATTGTAAATAATAATTTACCTAAATGGCTGAAAATAAATAACTTTCATATTACAGCTGAGTGCCTTCACAATTTCCAGAGAAATGTGGTATGTCGCTGACCTACATTGAGTAATTAAACTGTTACATTAGAAACTTTGCTCATAAAAGGCAATGAAAGCGTCAAGTGGTATTTCAGGAAGTCAACGGCTCCATGAGAAGCATCAGTATGGGTACTGGCTCCACAGAGGCAAATCTACACCTTCGACACCCATCTACACTTTCTCACCCCCAGGTTTCATGTCCATGAAGAAAAGTCCATTGTAAAGGATCCATCCAATGTACTTAAAGGTATATTGACTCAGTCTCTTGACCCTTCATCGGCACCAAAGCACATTTAAGCAGAACAGGAAGGAGCTAGACTTCCTTCTTGCTATATCTCCTGACTTTTCTAATCACACATTTATCACATGATATCATTTAAAGCAGAGGTGTCAAACTCTAGCACCGGTACCACATTAAAATGGAATAGGGAAATGTTTAATAAAATAAATAAAAATATAATACAATAGAGACAATGCTAATTTGTGGTTTTCTAAGTCAACATGCAGTCAACAAGGATCGCTTTTTATCTGAATTTGACCGCACTAATTTAAAGCACCTCTTGAACGTCAGTCAATGTTGGTAACATGTTCCAGGCTGGCAGTCCACTAAGTGCATTCTAAGGTTTACCTTGTATCTACTCTATAACTGTCTTGTCTATACCTATTTACATACAGGTTGTCTCCTCTAATGGAATATTAAAATATAAGGACTGTTTGACTCTTTCCTTGGTACTCCACGATGCCTGAAACAGTAAGCCTTAAAAAACGCTTATCTATTGATTCATTTCCATTGCCCTTCCTGGTCAATGACAATTTTGATTCTTCAGAGATCATGGTGTCTCGTGAGCTGAGACCATGCAGCATATAATCAATTTCTTCTTTTCACTGAACAGAGAAGAATCTAATTGAATTGATGACAGCAGATCCTTTTCCATATTTCTAGTTGTCAATGGAAAATGTAGTTCAAATAATCATTAAATAAAGTAGGGTGGCATGATCAGTTCCTTCCAAGCTCTCCAATGGTGCTATAAAGTAGGTCTAGGAAGAAGGTATTGATATCTCACATCAAATTTTCTCTCTAGAGTTGGAAGTTAATTGAATCGAGGCTGAATAAGGGAGAAAGTCCTCTGCCCATATACTTCCTTCTCCACCCCAACTGGCTAATAGCTTCCTAAAACTCAAAACCATGTGTTTATAACTTCACTTCTGGCCACCTTCCTGTGATGTGGTAATGGGATAAGATATGCTTTTCTAATTCCCCCCAAATGCTGCTTGTATGAAGCTCCTAGGAAAGCACAGACCTCATGAGTCACCACTTCACCAGACCTATGAAAAGACAAAAAAAAAAAAACCACCAAAAAACCTTGCTGTGTTAGAGTTATTCAGCTCTGCTAACCTCGTATATGAGAAGTAACATGCCCTCCTGCTCTACCATCACCCCCAAAGCCCAGGAGTCATGAAAAAGGAAAAGGATTGAACAGCAAGATCTGCAAATTCTCAAGGCCATGGACAAGATCACCAGCTAGCAAGGAGGCTCAGGAAGAAAAATTCTCACACACGAAGGCTAGGCCTTTCCATTCTAGAAATCCATTCAATGCTCATCATTGGCAGTAATGTCCCCCTCTCGTTTTTTATTTTAACAGCAAGAGAAATTCGTTCTTCACCCTAGATATTACTTCATTCTCTCGCTGCACGACTTCCTTTACTAGTTCCAAAGAAGGGAGAAAATGAAACAGCTTCACCACGGATGGTTCTCTCCGTCTTCACAGCCACATCATCTTCTATACTTTAGCTTTCCACCATGTGGTCCACATCTACCAGTTAGATGACATATGGGGCAGGCTTCCTCATCAGACACAGAAAGTTTAAAATCACTTTGAGAATTTCCTGCAGAAATGTCAAAGTGTACACGGAATTTGTCAGAACTGTTTGAGGAAGCTGACTGTTAATTGGAGACAAAGGTGCAGAGGGCTACAGCTGGCCGGGAGGTTCCTGTATGGTTTTGTCCCTCTCTGAACATGGGGACTTCACCTTTTCTGAGCTTCAGTCATCCTCGCTTTTAAAATGAGGACGATAATACACTACCTACCACATCATTTTGCTATGAGGAAAACAGTTCGTAAACTTTATGTGATTTCACCAGTCCAGAGAATCCCCTTCATCCTGGATGATCCAACCCTTTTATAACTTAGTAGACAGGAAGTTGTCAGAGGCTCAGAAACATTCAGTGATTCGCTCAGAGTTTCAGAGCTTCTAAATCTCAGTGGTGGGATTTGAACTGAGATCTTGCCCCTTCCAAGCCCGGTCCTCTCACCATTATTCTAGGCTGCTTCTGACAACCCTAAAAACACTTCATAAATATGTAATTATTGTGTTATTTATTCATTTGTTTAGAGTCTATATCCTGCCCACTCTCAAAAGTATTTGAAGAAGTCTCTGCCATCAAATATCATAGACTGTTCGCCAGCACCTTGGAGGAGCTGGTTATTACAGCTGGACACCAAATTTGACTCTGTTTCTTGGCAGCAAAAGCAAGAAGGGAAATGCATCAGGTTACATAGTTTTCATTGTCTACAGAAGAAAGCAGACTGATTGGTTTGCGGAGACAAACTCTTCCTTGTAGCTGAATTAACGGACAGTATCTTCACTTCTTCTTAGAAAACAGGCCAGCTTAAGGCTGGGAATCAATACTCTGTTTAATTTTCTCCTGCAGTCTCTGGCAGCATTACCCTGAGCTGTGGGTGATGAGATATAAAATGTGTGTCCTTAAAACATTCGTGTGGATGAAAGCTTCTATGCTAGAGAAATAATAATGAAGTAAGGCAGCCAAGGTTACTGGAGGGCTCCCACTTTATTTTTCAGCTCCTAATAATGCTCCCTGTGACACTGAGTTATGGTAAAATGAGCCACTTCTAATGGTGAGGAGGTCTGGAACGGGCTTTAAGACTTCAGTCGCCAGCTCACTTGGGATGTTCTTTGGAAAGCCAGGGCCATGCAGCAGAGTCCAAATCCAGCCGCAGATATTTAGTAGCTGTGTGACCTTGGGAAAGTCACTTAAATGCTAGGGCAGCAGATAGAGGGCTGGCCTTGGAGTCAGGAAAACCTGTGTTCAAATATGTCTGCAGGCACTAGCTGTGTGACCTCGGAAAGTCACTTAACCTCTCTTTGCCTCAGTTTCCTCATGGGGATAATAATAGCACCTACCTCCTAGGGTTGTTGAGAATCAAATGAGATGATAATAGTAAAGTGGTTAACAGGGTGCCCGGCACACAGTAAGTAATATTAACTCTTATTATTAGCTATTATTAAATCATAGAGAGACAGTATAGTATATTGTCAATAGAAGGTCAGCTTAGGGGTTAGTATATGTCGATATAGGAGCTGGAGATACAAAGACAAAAATAATCACTACCACCACCACCACCACCCCCCCACCACCCACCCCTGTCCTCAATAAGCTTACATTCTAATGGAGGAGGCAATGTATACATACAGATAGATACAGAATGGATACAATGCGATGGTGAGTGTCTAGAAAAGTCTCTCTGTTGACCATCTGGGCTACATTCTTAGAGACCCATCACCAAGCTGACTACAAGGTGATGGATTTTTCAACTCTCAAAGCCCCTCTACTAAGGTGTGAGGGGAAAGGGTGTTTACAAACTGCATCTCTGGGGGTAGGGGGTGGCACCCACATCAGTGAAATTAAAGACCTTGAAGTATTCCTCAGATCATAGGCTTGAGCTGGTAGGAACTGCATGGTTCACCCAGTCCAATCTCTTCACTTTACAACATCTCTCTCCTCTCCACTCACATCCACTACCCTGGATCTTATCCCTCACCACCTCTTGCCTAGATTATTGCAAAGACCTTCTGCTTTTTCTCTCTGCCTCAAGGGTCTCTCTACTCTAATCGATCTTCCACTCAACTGCTAAAGTGATTTTCCCAAAGCACAGGTCTGCTTACATCGCCCCCTACTCTATAAACAAAGGTGCTCCCAATTATCTAAAGACTCATGTTTGGCGATGAAAACTCTTTACAACCTGGTCCCCTCTACTCTTCTAGTCTTCTTACATTTTACACTGGCCTACTTGGTCTTCCCCTTCCTTCCCCTCTCAGTGACTTTGCACTGGCTCTCCACCATGCCTGGAATGCTTTCCCTTCTCACTTCTACCTCTTCATTCCCACCTCCCCCTTTCAAGACTCAGTTCAAATCCCACTTTCTGCCAGAAGCCTTTCCCAGGTGTACCCCCTAGTAGTGCCCTTTCCTCTGAGATTGCCTTCCACTGACAGTATAGCTGGGTCCCAGGCCATTGCCACTCATCCTGACTTTGTCTCACCAATGGACTTCAATGACTCTGGAAGAGTGAGTGAGGCTGACAGCTGTGCACATTCATGATGTCATTGGTGGCCTTTGAAAACAAAGGCCAAAACAACAGCTAGCTTGTATGTGCTTAATTGTTGTAGCCCCCATTAGAACATAAATATATATATATATATATATATATATATATATATATATATATATATATATATATATATATATATTCCTATATTCCTTGAAGACAGGGATTGGTTGTTTTGGGGTTGGTCTGTTTGCTTGTTGCCTTTCTTGGTATTCTCAGCACTTATCAATGTGCCTGGCACATAGTGAACACTTAATAAATGCTTGTTGATGGACAGACTAGACAAGTGAGGAAACTTTCAAAGAGGTGGAAGGATTTGTCCAAAGTCACATTCACAAGCAGAGGCAGAGCCAGAGTTTGGAACCAGGTCCTTTGACTCCAGATCAATACTGTATTCTGTCCTCTGGGCTAGCCTGCCTCCTTAAGTATTCAATTAATGGATCAACGAATATTTAAGAAGCACTTGCTATGGGTCAGGCCCTATGCTATGTGCTTGGCATATTCCAACCTGATGATGGATTTGCTTCAAAAGCCCTTTCTTACCTACTGAGACCCAGAAGGAAACCTGTGCAGCAGACAAAACACCCAAGCGAATCATGCTACGAAACAAAGAGCCTTACCTCCAAAGACAACCCGAAGAAGTCTTGAATTTCTCTTTCCCATCACTATTTTTTACCTTTGCAAACATTTGTGTATTTTATTAAAAAGCCAAAAGGGCCATCCAAGAGAAAGAATGAATTCTGTATTTTTTTCCTATGCTTTGGCAAAGAGCAAAATATTTTGAGATTTGGGGTTTCTTAGGGGGAGCCAGTGATATTTCCCAACACACAGAGTAATTTTCTAATAAGGCCTCAAAATCTGATATGACTGCCACGGTACTGGTTTTGTTGCATGGACACAGTGTGCCTTGGCAAACATGCCTTCTAATGTCTCTCAACTGGGTCGAATAATGAGTTTATAAGAAGATTGTTACACCATTATGGTCCCAAGAACACAAATCAAAAAAACCAAGGCTGCCAATATTTAGCAAACATTAGCATATTTATGTCCCCTTTCAGTGGAGAAATGAAGTTCTCAAAATAACATTTGAAGGGTGATCCAAATTCAGTGGAGTCCAGAGGAAATTCAGTTAAAATGGCTGCTTCTCCTTTGGATTTCCTGCCTCCTTTTTTCATCACATTTGTTACTCCCTCCTCTCCCAAACACAATACCTTCAAAATAGTGGGTACTTACCAAGAGCCTCACAACCCCTTCACTAAATAAGAACTCATAGGAGGTTACTAATAGAAAGGGGAAAATCAGAACCATAACATGCTACATTTCTATGGTCTCACAAAGCACTGTGGACCTCCCATTTATACTTTATTTAGCTTGTATGCACCTGGTTTGCTTACATTCTAGAGGGAAAGAACCATCTTTCTTTGTATCACCGACACATAGCAGAGTACTTAGCACAGAGTAAGCTAGGCACAGACTGGTTTCTCACAATTCTAGATTAGTTATGATAATGGAAAACGAAGATGTAGGAAACAGAAGTAACAAACAATCTACGAACTTCATTGTAACTAAAGATTTGAAATCTGCTTCTCATCAAAACTTTTTAAGGCACTACTATTACCACTGCTAGTTTGTTGTTGTTGTTCATTCTCAGAGAGGACCAATGACGCGATAGCTTGACCTGCCTGTGAATTGGATTTGAGCTGGGCACAGGTGGGCAGAGTCATAGGCCTCACTCTCTCCTGCAGCCATATGAGTCCAGGGACAAGACAAAAGTCAAGATGACTGGCAATGGCCCAGGATGCAGTGGGTGACCCTGGCCTTTCTAAACTAAGGTCTTTCCCAGGTCTCAGTTTGTCTAAGGTCATGCCATTCAACAACTAAGGTAAGAATTGAGACAAAAGATGACCCAATTTACCATCCCGAATACATCAGTCTGGGAGGGGGGGACTCTTAGGCTTTTTGGCCAGAACAGAAAACGACTGCTATTTACACTCATTTGGAGGAGAAGGAGGAAGAAGAAGAGGCAGGTAGGCAAACAAAAGAAAGAAAGAAAGAAAGAAAGAAAGAAAGAAAGAAAGAAAGAAAGAAAGAAAGAAAGAAAGAAAGAAAGAGAGAAAGAAAGAAAGAAAGGAGAGAAAGAGAAAAAAGAAAGAGAGAGAGAGAAAGAAAGAGAGAAAAAGAGAAAGGAAGGAAGAAAGAGAGAAAGAGAGAGAGAAAGGAAGGGAGAGAGGGAGAGAGGGACGGAGGGAGAGAGAGAGAGAGAGAAGTGGCATTTCCCAACTTCTGTTCAAACTGGCAGGCTGGGTTCCCAGAGGGCAGCTACTACTACTCTCAGATAATATGGTAAGTACAGTTACTACTAGTAGTTAGTTATAGGCCAGCTAAGTGGCACAATGGGTTACAATGCTGGATCTGTGGTCAAGAAGACTTGAGTTCAAGTGTGGCCTCAGACATTTAGTAGCTGTGTGACCCTGAGCGAGTCACTTAACAGCTCCCTGCCTCAGTTTCTTCATCTGTAAAATCAGGATAATAATACTTCTACTACTTCTCCCCCAAGGGGTTACTATGAAGAAGGTACTTTTAAAACCTTGAATTGCTATTGAGATGGGAGCTATCATCATTACCTCCAACTGCTTTCTAAAAGCAAAGAGCTAAATGATCCAGAAACTGAATAATGAGCCCCAATCATCAAGAATTGACTTAATTCTCCTATTTCATTGTGTATAGTGGTTCATCCTTATAGTCCCTACTACTGAGAGAGGGTGGGGTTGTGGATCACTTTGAACTCAGGAATTCTGAGCTGTGGTAGAGCTCGGGCCACTCAGGTATCCACACTCATTCTGGCACCAATATGGCGAGCCTTTGGAAGTAGAGAGTGCCAACAGGCTGCCTAAACAGTGGCAAACCACCCCAGGTCCAAGAAACATAGCAAGTCAAAGCTTCCATGCTGTTAGACAACCACTAAAAAAGACCCAGTATTTTTTAAAAATCCTATTTCTTTTTGTTTATTTAAATTTTTACCAGACCCAATAATGTTTTCATTTAAATAGCTATTATATATTGCGAAGTCCTTCAGGACAATATTCAGTTTACTAGAAACCAATGACTTGCATGTGATGACTTCTAATAGGCCTGTTTGAAATATAACAGACTAGTGTGTAATTGGAGGCAGCTAGGTGGCTCACTGGACAGAGCTCTGGGCTTTAAGTCAGGAAGACCTGAGTTCAAATCCAGTGTCAGACACTTGCTAGCTGGGTGACCCTTTGTTAACCTCTGTTTGCCTTAATCCACTAGAGGAGGAAATGGCAAACCATTCCAGTGGTTCTTTGCCAAGAAAACCCTTATTGTCCACAGGGTCACAAAAAGTGGGACATGACTGAATGACTGAACCCCAATTATGTAATTAACCCTCCAATACACTGCAAAGGATGAAATTGAAATTGACCAGGTACAATGACAAAATTACTTAGATCTTTCAAATATGCATGCGTAAAAATTTACTTTTGTTTTTTTTTCCTTTTTCTCTTTTTGAAATATAATAGAAAGAGCCCTGAATATGGTACCAAAAGGTCGGAAGATCATTGACACTTCTTAGTGACTGTCTATGAGTCACTTCTTTGAACACCTTCTTTTACATCTACAAAACGGGAACCATAGCACTTGGACTATTAGTCTTCCTCATAGAGCCATTGCAAGGGAAACCTTTCGTTGACTATAAAACACTACGTTAATGTGAGCTGTTGCTATAGCTACCGTGTTTTATTCTCTTTCAAAACCAGATATTGCTTTTTATTTTCATTTATTTATTTATTTATTTATTTTTTTTAGCATTCAGGTAACATGCACAATTTTTTAATCTCAAAGGTTTATCAGATACAATGACTCAATTATACACACAGATAGATCTATAATGTAACAGGGGTGAGCCGAAATCAGCTCATATGAGCTGAGTATTAAATTTTTAGTGTGAGCATTTACACCTCTGGAATCAGCAAACACTATAAATCAGGACTTGATTTATTCTTTGGTTGATTGTCTGGACTTAAAAAAGTGATGGAGAAAATATTAATAATGCAGGTTAAACTTAAAAGTGTATTTTGCATACATTATTTTTTTCCTGAGAGCCAGTTGTTAAACACATGCCAGCATATATATCCCTACTTTACATGGTGTTGCAAAAGTCTCAGTGTAGTTTTAAACTATTAAAAGATAAGCTTTAATAAATAAGCTATAATAAATAATAATAAAGTAAGCTTTGATAGTTTAAAACTGCACTAAGACTTTTGGGACCCCATGTGTACTTAGATCGATAATGTATAGCAAAAGTATGCAGCTATTAAAGTATAGAGCTATATCTGTTGTTCTGACTTTCTTCAAGAATCAAGAGAAAATTCAAAGTTGTAATGCTGCCATTTTGGCAGTAACATAACAGTGTAGAAGGCGGCCGAATGTTTGACCAAAGCATTTGATTTGGTGTAGGAAGATGTGTGTTTGAATCTGCCACTTACTACATCTGTGACCTTGCGCAGGTCACAAACTCTTGGGACCTCACTTTTCTCATCTGTAAAATGAAGGAGTTGGATCATGTGGCTCTGAAGATTCCTCCTATAGCAACATGGTAGCCTAAAATTGGCTTAAATCAATTCCTTGATTGCATTAACTTTTTAAATTCTGCTTTTAAAATAAAAGTGATCATAATCATCCTCCCTTGCCCCTACATTTAATCTTCATTACATTTATGTTTCTATGAAATCCAATTTTATCCTTAATATAGACAGGGAGCAGGGTAATAGGGATACAGTGCCGCCTGTACCTTTTCAATTCTTTTCACTAATTATCTATCATCAGTTTGCTGAAAAACAAGAAAGCCGGAATAATTAACACTAAGGACCTGAAAGGACAACAAAAAAGAAACCTTGAAAGGGATCAGAAAAAAAGGGAGCTCCACAAGCATAATATTTGTTATGTCTTGTGGTTGGCACATAAATAAAATGTAACTCACAAGTTCTCAAATACTTGCACCAGCAAAGGTTTTATCTGTAGAGCTATCTCTGAGTTTAACTGCCTAGTCCAAGCCTAAAGTAAATAGCCACACCTTCTGCAAATTATCTCTCCCTCCATTTCTACTCCTAAATTAGATTAATTCTATATAGACCACACCCAACTATCACACCCTACAAGACCTCCAGCTGACCTAGCCTACACAGTCAATGTTGTCCCTACCACACTCCCTCCCCCGGGCTCCTTGTCCCCTGCCTGCCCACCACGCTGGCCTCAAACGTTGGATGGCTCCAACTCAGCTCTCCTGGTTCTAACGCCCAGGCTGAGTTGACTGCCGAGGGAGATCAGAATGGTGAAGACCTGGCACCCTTCAAATTTGTGCTGTCCAGCTTCAAGAGCACTCTCATCCCTGCCAAACAATTCTTTTAGTCTTTTGTGATTGACTCCCTAGGAAATAACTCACGCCGACCACAACAGACCTCTCTATTCTCAAGTGACCAACCTCCACCTCCTCCTCCTTTGCCTAACTTCCACTTCTGGCAGATGACCTTGACTTCTACTTGGACGTGATCTTTATAGGAATGCACTAGGGTCTTTGTCCAAGTCAGACTGGTATTTAGAACTTCATCTCTGCCTCTTCGTTTTCCCAGCTCCCTTCACCTCTCCACTGAAACCCTGATACCTTTCTCAATCCCCCTCAATGTTAGTGTTAGCATTCTCTCTGTTAATTAGCTCCAGTTTATCCTGTATCTATCTTGTTCATATCTAGTTGTTTGATGCTGTTTCCCTCCACAGACTGTGAACTCCTGGAGGGCAGGAATGGGTTTTTGCCTTTCTTTGTATCCCTGGCATTAAATACAGAGCCTGATACATAGTAGGCACTTAATAAATGCTTGTTGAATGATTGGCTTCATAATTAGGTTCCATCCTACCCTTCAATATTTATTTCACACTTCTTCCCTTCATGCCCATTCTGGTCCAGCCAATCTGGCCACTTTGCTCTTACAGGAACACTCTACCTCCTATCTCTATACCTTGGCAAAGGCTGCCACCCAAACCCCAGATGCCCTCTCTCTTCACTTCCCCCTCTTGGATTCCCTCCAATGCCAAGCTCAGGCTCTACTTTCCTATGGGAAACACCACCCCTCCTCCCATCCCAGTTGTTAGTGCTCACCCCCTCCTCAAATTATCTTGCACTTCATCTGTTCACAAGTTGTATCTTCTAGTAAAACTGTAAGCTCTTTGAGGGCAGGATTGCTTTTGTCTTTTTATCCCCAGCACCTGGTACAAGAGCTTGCAAATATTAGCTGTTCTTGCTCAGCCAGGTCCCACTCTTCCTGACCCTATTTGGGTTTTTCTTGGCAGAGATACTGGAGTGTTTTGCCATTCCTTCTCCAGCTCATTTTATAAATGAGAGAACTGAGGCAAAGAGAATTAAGTGACTTGCCCAGGGTCACTCCACTAGTAAGTATCTGAGGCCAAATTTGAACTCAGTTCTTCCTGACTCCAGGCCAGGTACTGTATCTACTGTAACACCCTAACAAAAACTTATTGAATCAGTCTGCTTGATCCATTATAATACATCACAGCTTTACAAATAGGTCTATAATCTTTGCCAGCCTCTAACACTAAGATTATGAATAGAATCTGTTTCGTTTTATTTTTAATCTGCTCCACCTAAATCTCTTCTTAATCAGTCCAGTGGCTTTGGTATACTTACACGAAGACAAAATTTGCCTCTTTGCAGTTTCCCCCATTGCTCCTTTTGCCTTCTAGGCCCAAATTAGTCAGCCAGCCAATAAGTGGGGGTAATAGGGGGTAGGGAAGGGAATACAAGTAAAGGCAAAAACGATCCAAGTAAAACAAGTTGATTTATTCTTTCACGTGAGTGCTCTTCAAATATTTTAAGGTGGCTATTTGATTAGTCTTCTGTTCTCCACTCTGTGCCTCCCCAGCTCCTTCAATTGACCCTCATATGGTATGCTCTCCAAGCTGTCCACCATTCTGACTGCCCTCCCTTCTTCTTGACATTCTCTAGCTTATGAGCATCCTTCCCAATGCAGTCCATGCCCTTTGGAATTTGGGACTCTCAACAGCCCAGGTGGCTTTCATTTTCACTGTGGAACCGGAGAGCCCTTAATGATTTCTCCATTTTCAAACAAAGGGAGAATGCCTGTGGACAAGAATGGCTTTTCCTATACACTAACAGTCCCGAGGTTCCTAAGCTGGACATTAGCTCTGGACCCGGTTCCGATTTTTTTCTCAAATCTGAATATCTGTCCTTTCCTTATGTAAAATAAATGAAACAAAGTCGGCAGGCAGGTCTCCTAAGGCTACTTGGATCTCCCTGGTGTCTCTTGCTGTGATCTTACATACTTTCCCTGTCTGCGCCTTGCTCTTGAGATTTATTGGAAGAGGGATGGCAGACAAAGAAAGTCAGTTAGAATTGCCCAAGAATCAACTCTTTTTTATTCATTGTAACAAGTAGCATCTTGTCCACCCACCCACCTCCTCTGTGGTCAGACTTTGGCAGGACTTACAGACTAGGAATGTGCCTCTGCCTTTGAAATCAGCGGCTGAAGTTTTGTTTAGGCCAGTGGCTCGTTGAGTTGCCCTAGCTCACATGCTCCCCAACTCGGACCTCATTTGTTCAAATTTCAACTTTCACTGCTCAAGAAAAAAAAAAAGGTTCTTTGTGGTCAAAGCAAAATCCTCCTTTCCACCTGAGCAGCCAAGATTTCAGGCCATGGCCTGAGTTCTTGAGACAAACGTTAGGCATCTACAGCCATCTATGGTATGCTCATTCCATGGGCAAATTCTGACACGTGGCTACAAAGCCTCAACCTTCCATTCCTTTGCGTGTAGAATTCAATGAACTTTTTTGAAGGAGAGAATATTCCCATCCCCGCACCGGGTAAATCCATTATTATTCTCTGTCTCTGGTGCTTTAACTCCAATAGCTAATAATAATAGCTATCATTTATTTGGGGCTTTTCTGTAAAGCACTTACTATTTCACGCGATTATGTGTTTTCTCATTTGATCTTCACAACAGCCCTGGGAGGTGGGTGCTACTATTAGCTCCACTTTACAGATAAAGAAACCGAGGAAAAGAGAACCTAAGTGACTTGATCAGGGTCACACAGCTAGGAAGGGCTTCGTGAAGAATTTAAACTGGTCTTCCTTATTCTAGGTCCAACCTTCTACCCACTGTGCCACATAGCTGACTCAGACCCCCTTTTTTTTATACAACAGCTTATAAATAAGAAGAATTTTCCTAGGACTTTTTCTGTTTCTGGTGTTTTATTTCAGCACAGTCCTTTCTGGACAGGTTGGGTCTGATCCCCAACAGAAGGGAATGAAAAAACAAGGCAAACTGCTGTTTGTCCCAGCTGTTCAAAGATTTAGCGATGGGGAGAGCAAGATGACGATTTTGTTTGATTGATTCAGTTTTATTACATTCAATTCCTTTCAATTCAATGGTTTTGGTAATGAAAGGACTAGAAAAATGACCTAAGGGATTAAGACTGGATATGGAATGGGAAACCCTGGGCTTGAACCACAGAGTTGTTTGTTAATTTACTATCTATGTGACCTTGAGATAAGTCTCTACCCTCCTCTCCACCTCAGACTCCTCATCTCTAAATTAAGGGGGTTGGACCAGATGATCTCTGAGTACCTCAGAGACCATCACAGCCAACAGATGCCTGAATAGGAATTCTGTCTGCAGCATTTCTGACAAGGGGTCATCCTGCCTTTATACCAGAAGAAATGGAATGAGGGTGAAGTGCAACCTACTCCCTCCTAGTATTTGGCTTTATAACATAGGATCCATGAAATTTTCTACCACAAGGATTTAAAAATATTTCATTGTAATTGGTTTCCTTTGTAATCCTATGTATATTGTTTTATTAACCTAGGAAAAAAATTTCTGAGGAGTCCATAGGCTCCATCCATGAAAAAGGTGAAGAAGTTTTGCTTTATCAGCACCAGACCCAGGAGTGGGTACTGCTACTCTCTCCAAAGTCACCAATGATCTCTTAATTAATGAGTCTTCTGGGATTTTAGATCAGTCTCCTTTTCTTGACAAATCTATCATTTGGCCCTACTGAGCACTCTCTCCTTGGGTTTTTGTGGCACTGTGCTCTGTTGGTTTTCTTCTTCCCTGTCAGATTACTCCTTCTCAGTCTGTGTTGCTCCATCATTCATGTAATGCCCTCTACCTGTGGGTATACCCAGGTCTCTTTCTTGGGCCCTCTTCTCTTTTCTCTCAATATTCTTTCCCTTAGTGACCTCATCAGCTCCCATAGGTACAGTTATCACCTCCTTGCAGATGGGTCCTAGATCTATATAGCCAACCTTACTTTCTTCAGCTCTAGTCCAGTATCTTGAACTGCCCACCAGACACTTCAAACTGGATGTCCTACAGGCATCTCAAACTCAGCATGCTGAAAATATAACTTAGTATCTTTTTGCCCAAATATTCCTCTCTTCCAACCTTCCTCATTAGTATTGAGGGTACCACCATCTCTCTTGTCACCCAGATTTGTAACTTTGACATCATCCTCAACTTCTCACTCTCACTCATCCCACATATCCAATTTCCTACCAAATCTTGCCATTTCTATCTCCAAAATGTGCCCTTCATCTCTTCACTCAAACAGCTATGGCCCCAGTTCAGGTCCTCAACACTCTCACCTGGATTCTTCCAATGAGCCTCCTCCATGGGCTCTCTGCCTCTCCCCACTCCAATCCAAGCTCCACAGAGCTGCTGAAGTGATTTTCCTAAAGTGATCTGATCATGCCTCCCCCTTAATTGATCAATTCCACCATGTCCCTATAACCTCTAGGATCAAATATACAAACTCCTCCATGTGACATTTAAAATTCTTCACACCCCGGCCCCTTCCTAGTTTTCCAGTGTACTTGCACACACATGCACATATGCGCACGCGCGCGCCCCACACACACACACACCCAGAGGATGCTGCTCCACCCTTTCTACAGTTGAACCATACTGACCTAAAGGCTCTTTCTCACAGAAGGAAAATGAACAACTGCCTCCAACTTCCATCTCCGCACCCTGGAGCCCTCTTTCTCCTAAGCCTGGAGGGCTCTCTTGACACCTTTGCTTTCTGAAATCTCCAGTTAACCTCAAGACTCAAACCAAGTACTCCCTACCTTTCTTGGCCATTGTCCCTCTCTACAGCCTCCCCTCCCCACCCAGAGCCTTTCCCTCCAAAGTGACTTTGTCTTCCATTTGTATTTATCTAGAAGAACATGCTATGTTCCCCAAGAGAATGTAAGATTCTTGAGGGCAGGCACAATTTCACTTCTGTCTCCCTATCACCAGCCCTTAAGCAGAGTGCTTGCTTGGCACATATCGACATGGACTGGGCACGCCTCTAGGTTTTAGGCCATTTTGTTCCCCTAATCTAGAATACCTTCCCCTGCCCGTGAAGGAAACAGAGCTCCCAATGTTCTCCTAGAAATGTGTGTATGTGTACATACACACATACGTGTACATATGTATAATACAATATTAATATAATTATAATTATTATTATTATCTGTGAACTGAGGAGAGTAAGGCCCCCTAACTTGTACAGCTGCTGTAAGCAGGATGACTGCCTCAGTTTCCTCACCTGTAGAATGAGGATAAAATTAGCACTTAATTCTTAGGATCGTTCACAAGGACAAAATGAACTATTTGCAAAGTATCTGACGAACCTTAAAGCCCTGTATAGATGCTAGCTATTATTATGGAACTTTCTTTGCTTTATTATGTCCTGCGACTCCAAGGTCTTCCCTCTGTCCATGGTACCTGGGAAGCCCCTCATGACAACTACAACCAAAAGGTAATGAATGATTACAGTGATCCTGTCTGGTGCATTCCAAAGAGAAAACAAGACAAGACTCCATTCGTGGGTGAATTTTCAGTCCTATCAAATGCTAAAGAAAATGCCCAAACTAATCATATTAAGTTTCTACAGTATGTTCTCTGGAGCACTTGTGGGGGGCAGCCCCGGTCATTGGAACCCCATGAAGATCTATCAATTGTCTTCAGAACAAAGTGCACACAGTTGAAAGATGTAGTCAAAGTAATCCACAACAGCATGACAGAGTTAAAGAAAGAAGGGGTCGCACTTGTCCAAATCTTTCAGTTTATAGGTGAAAGAAATGGAAGATCCAGGCAATTAAGCAACTCACTCAAAATCACAAGAATGGTAAATGTCAGAAGTGGGATTTGAACCCAAGTCCTCTGACTCCAAATTCATCACTCCTTCCAATGTTTATCCATTGCCTTTCATGACCATGATCTCATGATCAACTCTTCCTTACACTGGTCATTGCTGTGGGGATTTTGTTTGTTTGTTTCTTTTGGTGGGGAAGTCTGATTTGGCAATGGATTCCCAGGGTGGAAACTCCCTTCAGTTTTAGAGAACCAACTGGAGCATTGAGAGGGACTTGCCCAGGGTCACATAGTGTCAGACGGGGGACACTAACCCAAGTCTTCCCAACTCCAAAGTCAAAGGCTACTATGCCTTTCATTATTATTTTAGAGGGAGAGCAGGGGGGAAATAGTACATTTCTTATATTCCCCATCTTACAGATTTGCTTTGAGGAAATTACTTTGTAAATCTAAAGTTTTAGGGGGAAAAGTGAATAATCATAATTATGTGCTCCTTGAGAAATTGTGCCTCTCCATTTAAAATATAATGGAAACCAAATGAATACAGAGACATTTTCTCTCTTTTTTGTACTCATATTGTTTGTTTTTTTTTTTTTTTTTTACTGCACTGATAGAAACAAAATCTGGGGTTTTAGTCAGATAAAAAACACTACAAAGATCTTTAAAAAAAAAACATGCTTACTACAGAGAACCATCAGCCAATTAAAAATATCATTTACTCTAAAATGCAAAGCACATGTCCAAAAAATATGACCTAAAATAGCTCATGACATGACAGTTGGCCTCTTGATTTTCTTAAAACTCACCAGATATTTGACCACAGTGAATTTTTTGGTTGGCTATATAGAACAGATATGGAATCGAGGTCTTTTGAGTGGTGGGTGTTGGTGCCAGACTGGAATCCTACCACGAGTTACTGAAATATGAACATGAGAGACACAATGACCCTGGGCAAGCAGAAGCTTCTTTAGAGGCAGAGTCCAAGAAGGCAGTCTCTAAAGGGATCCTAGGAATGTAGACCTGGAGCTGGAAGGAAGCTTAGAAGTTGTCAGCCAATCCTCTCATTGTACAGATGAGGAAACAGAGGCCCTGAGGAGGTAAAGTGACTCACCCAAGGCCATACACCTGGTAAGGGACAGCAAGAATATGTGAACTCAGGTTCCCTGGCTCCCAAAGAGCACTCCTTGCTGTGCGCCAGACTGGGTTGTGGTCCAAAATGTTTACAGTCAGTTGGACTCCGAATCTTTTTTCCCAACTAAACAATATTCTCACTTCCCTAGTTAGCCCACAAAAGCCTACCGAACCCTTAATATAGCTGAAAAATGTATATGTACAATGAAGGATGGTGGGAAACAATGCAGCTGCGATACCAGTAATTATGCAAAATAGGAAAATTACAAATATTGAATAAGGAATTGTTTGCTGTTTATTTTTAGGAAATAGAAGTCTAAATAGGAGGGGGAGAGAGAAGTCCGTGGCTACTGTGAGGAGGTTCTCAAGAGGAGTTCTGGACACCATCAAAGGCTTTTGAAGCTGTTTCCCTACATGCCCTTGCTCCCCTCCACACCCACAAACCCTGGAATGCACTTCTGAGGTACAGAGGTAGCTCTAGTGGTTAGAACACAGGATTCAGAATCATCAAGACCTGAGTTCAAATCCTGCCTCATACACCTACTAACCACAGAAGCTGCCTCCCAGCCTCAGTATCTTCATCTGAGCAATGGGGGTTAAAACCAGTACCTCCCTTAACAGGGGTGTTGTGAGTATTAAATGAGACAGACAACGTGTGTCAAGTGTTTTGCAAACTATAAAGAGCAACGTGAAAGTGCACTGACATATCACTTCTATTTTCTCTCTGCCCACGGAGGCCTTCCATCTGTCAAAAATCAGACCAAAACTCCGCCTCTTCCATAAAACCCTCCTAGACCACGCCAGCCCCTCTTCCTTCTCTAAATTAGGCCTCTACCTACATCCTTCCTTTAGTAATTAATAATACAGCACCTTGGGACTGACAGCCCTTCTATTGTTGGCCTGACCTCAAGTATGCTCCCTGAGGCTGGGATTCCGGTCCAATCCATCTTTGTATCCTCCCCCAGGTCTATTAACACAGACCCAGGATGCCTCTGATAAATGATTGCTCCAGATACACCTTATTTTGTTTACTTTTTCTATGTATTTGCCCCCTCTCTGGGCTGAGATTCATAATAATAATAGCTAACATTTATAAAGAGCCTACTACGTGCCAGGCATTGCGCTAGGTGCTTTTTAATCATTATCTCATTTGGTGCTGACAACAACCCTCGAAAGTAGGGTGCTATCATTACCCACATTTTAGAGAAGAGGAAACCAAGGCAGACAGAAGGGACTAGCCCAGGGTCATATCCTTCTTTGGATCTCTTCCAGGAATGTTTCCCAACTGGAAGGCTGAGGATTCCTAAGAGTGACGTCCAGAGCTATCAGAAAGTGTCTGAAAATTCACTAATAATTGAGAATTAATAGAGAATTAGAGAATATTAATAGAGAATTAAAAGAATAAATAATAATTCATGTCTTTTTTACACTGAACAAATAACATGCATCAATATGGGGCATATGGATACAAGTGGAGTGAGGCTTAATGGATAGAGCACTGACTTTACCGACCCCTACACTTAACCTCTCATTACCCCAGGCAATTCTGGCCCCAGAACCATTGCACATATAGATTGGTAAAGGGAGTTTCCACTCCTGAAACTCCCAGATGCAATGAAATGACAAGTCTGACCCAAATGCCTACATAAGATTGCTTTAATGACCCCTAAAATCTCCCTGAAAGAAAGCTCCAATTTTTTAATACTAGCATTTTATTCTGTGTTTTATGGCAGCTGTATCACATGCTGAATTTGTGTTGGCTGTTATACAGGCAGCATAGGATACTACTGCCTCCAAAAGGACTACAGATATGTACCATTGAGAGGACAGTAGAGGCAAACTGATTGCAAAATATAGCACGCACAGAAGGAAGTACAGAGAATTTGAGTATGACATTATCCAAAAAGGTATGATTGAAAAAGAGATATTATAAGAGGTTCTTAACTGGGGGCCATAAACTTGGCTTCTTTCTTTTTTTAATATTTCAATAATTAAATTTCAGTATAATTGGTTTCCTTAGTAATCTCCCACATTTTATTTGAGTGGGGACCCATAGCTTCCCTAGACTGACTGCCAAAGGCATCCATTTGATTCTAAACTCCTTGAAGGCAGGGACTCTCTTTTGCCTCCAGGGCTTGGCATCCAGGAGGCACTTAATGAATGTTTTTATTCTGTCTGAAAAATCCCTGCTATAAATGATGGACAGCCGGGTTCTCCACCAAGAGATGCCCTTTGGCAAACTTAGGGGAAGCATGGACAAGAGCTGCACAGGCTGGGATAGGAAGGCATGGATTGTCTATGATCCACATTGTGTTAATGGAGGGACAGATCAGTTGGCATGTGTGATTATGTATATGCTGTCACAATTGATAAAATACACAACCATGTAAAGGTATTCATTGTAAATGTGGTCACTAAGTTGTCAAAGTGTTCATTATATTCGTGGTAGTTTTTTTTTAAAAAATAATATATTTTCTCAAACGATGGAAGCTAAAAGAATTCCAACCTGGGCAAGGGGTCCTCAGACTCAAAACAGTTGGGAAGCAACACCCCGCAGTGCTAACATATCTTGTACAGAGCAGGCTCTCGCAGGATCACTGATTTAGATTTGAAAGGGAGCTCAGGCATAGAATTGAGTCAAATCTTCTCATTTTACAGGAAAGGAAACTGAGGCCTAAAAAGGCTCAATGCCTTGTTCAGAATCACACAGCCAGTAAGTAGGCAGCTCAAAAGCCAGGTCTTCCTGACCAAGTCCAGGGCAGTCATGCCTTCACCAGTGGCATGGGTCTGTTAGTAGGTCTAATTTAACTTTTAAACTGAAGGCTTTCTTTCTATTTGACAGGGAACCTGCTTTTATGTTGGTCAGGGTTGAATTTTTGATTTAAAAGTGGAAGAAAGGCAGAGAAAGAGAGAAAGGATGTGTGCAATAAATCAATGGCCTATGGTAGAAACAACTTTGTTATGAATAGTACAAGGCAAAAGGAAACAAGAGAGAGTATGTGAGCTCTGCTCTGCCTCTAAGAGGAAGGAAGAAGAGATTATTAAGTCAGGCAGCTCCCTGCCCAGCCCTGTGGACCCCAGGATGCTTAGATGAATCGGAGACTGAGTGGCAAAAGTGTGGTTGCCCAGCAAACAACTGGCTATTGCAGATGGCAGGTGACAAAGATTTGGGGGGTGTTTTTCAGCTAGAGCCTAGGGGCAGGGTTTTAAAAATGTGGCACAGGCTCTGAGCTTTTGGAAGGCAAAGGGCCATGAGAGATCGGATTATAGAAACACTGTGGCCAGCCTGCCTGACAGAGAGCAGCATCTTACTGACCAGATTCCTTAAGCTGTTTTTAGGTACCACTTCATCATACTAAATGCCAAGATACCTGCCTTCAATGGGTTTATCTTCTAGCGGAAACAGAAAATGGTTCTTTCCATTTTTTACAGCCTTTTAACATTTGTTTCTTGGAAAAGGGTGGCAAAGGAGGATGCGAAAATGACAGAGAGGGAGGGGTGAGGAAAGAAAGGGAGGGAACTGTGAGAACAGAAAAGAGAGCATGGCACCAACTAGAACCAAAGAAACAAGAGATCCAGTGGTAGAAAGGGTTGGGGGAGGGGTGGAAGTGTAAGAATCTGGATAGTCAAGATATTTGAGACTTTTCTTCTCATTGAGAAACCCAAGATGCACAAGCATTCTTTAGGAAAGAGATGCAAACCAGGGCTAGTTATTGGGGTGAGACTGGGGGGCCATCCCACATTCCAATCCACAAACACTCTGAATTCAGTTCTGAGAATAAACTTCAGTAAACTAAATGGAGGGAAGGATGCCTTTTTCTTCCTTGGGAGCTTGTTTCTTGGCCTGACAAGAAGAAAAAGATCCCCACCCTTTCCTTTCTTTCCTCTGCTGGCCGTATGAAAACTACCTCACACAGCCTGGTATCTTTAAAGGACAAGATCTCCTTCCGAGATAACTGCCAGGACAGTTTGTCTATTGCATTGGACTGGGAAGAATCTATCCACTTCTTTTTTAACAAATTATCTCTTCGATGTTCAAAAGGAGGATTACATTGCTCCAGAGGGACAAGCCTTGGTGCTCAGGTGGCACCTGAGCTCTTAGACCTGAGCTCTTTGAAAACCAAAAGAACTTTGCATATGTTGGTGAAATTCCATCCCAAGAATTCAGACCTCCCACTATCTAATTTTCCCTTCCCCTTCCAGCAGTAAAGAAGTATTCCGTTTTTTTTAATTTGTAAAAATTGTATTTGTTATAGTGCTCACAAATCTGTTATACTAAATAAACAAATATCAACACTACATTTATTTCTTAATAATTTTTTCTAATGTTCTACAAAGTCTAGGCCAGCCTCTTTCTCCCTTCCCTCTCCAATGTCCCTTTGTATTTCACTACGATGATCTCCTCTCAGCAGATGACTTCGAACATTTCTACATCCTGCCCTGACCTCACTCCTGAGTCTCAGACCCCAAATCACCAGGTGCCCACAGGGCATTTCTACCTGGGTAGTTCATGAATTGGAATCAACAAAAGGTTATTAAGCACCTACTAACGTGCTCATTGATTCAAATTTTATCTTGAACTTTGGATAGTGACAACCAATGCGCTATCAGAGAAAGAGCCCTGGATGGCAGAGGACTTATGTCGAAGCAGTGCGGTGTGGTAGAGAGGGCACCGGCATGCAATCAGGAAAATCTGAGTTTTTTCAAAGACAGCCCCAGGGGATGACATGCAAAACTTGTGCATCCAGTCCATTGGATCAAGGTACACAAGTTTTTCACATTTCAGAAGACCCACACTTCAATGTCAGCTCACCTGGGGCAAGAGTTTAGAGCTCTTTTTCTTTTTCTCGTAGTGGGAATCAACTTGCCTTCTCTCTTGCTCACACTGGGTGCCTTCCTCTAGAACTACATTGTGTGTCCAGGAGGACCCAGCTGCAGGAGATCAAACAGCCTGGCCTTGGCCTCATTAGCACCATATTCTAATCAGCTGAGTTGTTGGTAACAGACTTTGGTTAAAATAAGCTGTTATCTGAATGAACCTTTGAGGACCAAAGTCCACAAGCTGAAGCCTTCTCCTTGTTCTGAAATTAATGGAAACTGGAAATGGTTGCAAGACTAAACACTTATTTGGAGCCTCTCCAAATTGCAACAGCTGTTAAACTCTTCCCAGAAAGAAAACATGTCAAGAAGACGCGTGTGACTCCCCATGCTCCTTGCCAGGTCTCCTCTCTAGAGTGTGAGCTGTGAATGCTACTGGCAGTGCATAGACAAGCCAGGCCTCCTAACCCCTTGGCTTGCTCCAGGCAGGCCAGAATGTAAAGAATGGATACCTAGTACTCCCAGGAATGTCTATATTTAAACAGAAAACAAGGTCAAATGACCCAAGGATCCTCTCCATTTGTTTACAGGTTTGATGAAGCCACTTGGTGAAGCAGCTAAAAACAGAAGCCATATCCTTCCTCAGATAAACCCCATCTATAGGCCTGCATTGTGTCTCTGGATTCTTTGGTTCTAATCTGGTTGCAGCACACCCTGCCGGATGACATCAGCCCAGGAAGAGGCACGAACCTGGAAGTGAGAAATGATGGTAGAAATTCATCACACAATGGCGCCCATTACTCAGGGCTAAGGAACTCATACAGCCAAGCTGAGACAAAAGGAGCCTTTTCATCAAGGAGCCTGGCTACCAGGTGCTGAAAGACTTATCCAAGGTCCTACCAAAGGGGAGGCCAGGCTTCTTATCTCCCTCTCTTTTTTCCATCACTCAATGGATGAAACCTCTTAAAATTATCTCTAATTTATCCAGTACCTATTTTTTTTTCATATTATCTCCCTTATTGGACTATTAGCTCCTTGAGAACAAAGGCTGTTCTTTGTCTTTCTTTATATCCCCAGGGCTTAGCACAGCAACTGGCATACAGTAGGTGCATAATAAATGTATATTGACACAGAGGCAGCTAGGTGATACACTGGCTGGTCCTAGAATCAGGAAGACCTGAGATCAAATCTCAGACACTTAGCTGTGTGAACCTGGGCAAGTCTTAACCTCAACTTCTTCATCTGGAAAATGGAAATAATAATACCATCTACCCCTCGGGCTGGTTGTGAAGGTGCCATGAGGTAATATTGAAAGCACATAGCCAGAACCCACTAGGCTGTGTATAAATGTCTGTTCCTTTGCCCCTTTCCCTTACTGACTAACTAAAAAGAAATTAAATTCTTTGAGGGTAGAGATTGGTTCATTCTTTGTCACTCTATGCCCAGCACCTAGCACCTACTGAATAAGTGATTAAGATCTAGAGCTGATTAAGATCAGAGATCTAGAGCCATAACGCCTCTCAGAGGCCATCAGTTTCAACCCCTTTGTTTTCCAGATGAGACAGCTGAAGCCCAGGGAGGTTGTGACTTGCCCAAGTTCACATAGGCAGAGAAACCCAGAACCCAAACTCCAAAGTCAGTCCTCTTTTCCCCACACCAAGCTGATGGATCCATGTGTACTTTCCATGTGTTTTCTATTCATCAACCTTGACATTTTTATCCATGAAAATGTCTTGGTATAGAGAGTAGAATTTTTTGTTGTTGCTGCTGTTTGGAGACCGGGACCAGTACAAATGTACTGCGAAAAAAATAATTGTTAGGTTTCTCTTTCTGTTTCTCTTTTCTTTTCTTTTTTTTTAAATTATAACTTCATTGCTGTCTTCAAGATGTGGACTTTCATAGTCAGGTGCTAGGATACCAAGGGTGTAGCTGAACTGGGAGGGCTGGGCAAAGGGTAAGAGTGAGAACACAGGTTAGAAACTTTTACCCCCTATTTTTAAAATCAGCAATGTCTCTCTTCTCTCTACTAGTAAACATACTTGAGAGCTAGCTGCACTAGAATTCCAATGTCTAATTTGTTGGGGGAAGGGAGGGAGTGCTGTGATGTCATCAGTTTAGGTAGCTCCCAGTGTGAAAACTCCCTCCCTTCATGCAGTTCAGTTACTGGTTTGTCCTTTATGGTCTCAGAGAGATGCCAGGGATTGGGTGTCTTGCCTCATGGGCACAGAGCCAAAATGTGTGGATCAAAGGCAGACCCTAACCCGAAGTTGTCCTGACTCTAAAGCCGGCCCCTGCCCAGTGTGCCATGTTGCCTCTCTGATAATTATTTCATTTTCCTTTATATTGTAGTTAATTAAGGGTTTATTTATTGCCTTTTGTAGAAGATAGGCTAGGTACTGAACTTGGGATTTCATTGATGAGGAAACTCCTACAATCCATGCAGGTTTGGCACCTTCTCTGCAACATGGAGAGCGATGCCTAGAGCCCTAAGAAATTAATTGATTTTCCCAAGGTCACATCCCCAGAATGGCTCAGATATGAAACTAGAACTCAGGTCCTCCTGCTTTGAGAGCAGTTTTGTATCTGCCTTCCAGAATCTGTACCTACTACACCTTGTAATTCATTTTAATCTGATTATCAGAAAGCTACAAAAACAGTAGCAAAACTTTATTTTAAACAGCTCCAAACATGGTTAGCTGCCAATGGTATGTAAGTATAACAATGCCTTTGGCAGGTGATTTACAATTCACTTTAGCCAAGTAATTAGTAGAAACACATTAGCAATGAATTAACAGAGCCGTATTATCCAGACAGTTGCATTTAACATCAGCTACAAAAAAATGGGTTATGCAATGGATTGGGTGCCAGGCCTGGAGGCAGGAAGACTCCTCTTCCTGAGTTCAAATCTGACCTCAGACACTAGCTGGGTGATCCTGGGCAAGTCACTATTTGCCTCCATTTCCTTATGTAAAATGAATTGGAGAAGGAAATGGCAAACCACTGCAGTATCTTTGCCAAGAAAGCCTTAAGTGGGGTTGCAGGGAGTCAGACCCAACTGAACAAAACCGTAAAAGTGGGTACAAGACAGGTCAGATCTCATTTGCAACATCATATTCTACACTGACCTCCCCACTTCAACCCAAGCCCATATCTAGAAATGTATAACTAAACCTGTTCCCCAAAATGATTCCCCTAAAGAAAAAGGAAGTGTAACAAAGCTGTGGATGGATGGGCTTTGTTGTTTGTCCCGATCTTGCTCTACACTCTGGGTTCTAAGGAAATCCAGGATTTTTAAAATGAGGTGTTTTAGCCCAGAGCCAGAACCAAGGTAGAGTTGCCAGGGCTTTACTTCAGACTGACATCAGGGGAGGTACTTCCTCAGTCAGGTAGCCATCCCACACCTAGAGGCCAACTGCCCCTCCTCCACTCACACCTCACCCTCCCTTGGGGACCTACCCAAGGTTCCACATTTGCTAAATACAGCTCCATTGTACCCTTTTCAGGGTCCTAGAGTCATAGATTTAGAGATGGAAAGGACCTTAGAGGAGTCTAGTCCAATTCCTACATTTGACAGATGAGGAAACTGAGGCCCAAAGATGCATTACAGAGAAACTGAGGCCCAGAGATGACGTGTCCAAGGCCACACAAGGCTGCAAAAAGCTGAGCACACCCAGCCCTTCCCTCTCTGAGTCTAATCTACCGGGTCCCTAAGGTCTGATCAAACCTAGACCTCAAATGTCCTAACTGGCATGTCAGGGAGTATTTGTCGACACTGATGTTCAGACATCCCACAGCAGGCGGGTGTTGCTTCTGAACAGGTCAGCCCTCTGCTGAAGGCCAGAGCTGACAAACCTTCCGTACCCTAGAAAGCCAAGGATATTTTAGGAACGAGAAACCTCCAGGGAAGCACCGCAGGCCCCCCATCCGAGTCTCTCCAGGAAGGCCATTAGGTTCCCACCCTTGGCTTAGAACAGACTGGGAACTGTCTCAGGATATCTAGCTCTGATACAACCTTCAGCTTCTCATCTGTTGTCGTTTAACAGACATTTATTAAACACCTACTGCTTGCAGAGTACTCTTGTAGGCTCCCAGAGAGGGATAAAGAACAGAGAAGATACAGTCCTTGCCTTCCGGAAGTTTGCAGTCCAGGAAGAGGTTAATGGGCAGTCAGGAAGAACTAGGTTCAAATCCTGTCTCAGACATATGTCAGTATGTGACCCCAGGCAAGATATTTAACCCCTCAGTGCACAAGGCTACTCTAAACAAAGGAGCCTTTTGTGTGTGTATCCTTTCTATCATTCTAGTAGAACCTATGGATGGATGGATGCCTTCTCAAAATATTTTCAAATGCACAAAATAAAATATATGATTACAAAGAAAATCAATTATGTGAAATAATTATCCTTTTTTTTTTAAAGTTCACAGATCTCAGGTTAAGAATCCCTGCTCTGAGACTATTAATTGAAGAACAATTATCGATGCAGGGAATTTCCTATGCTGGAGCTTTCAAACACAAAGCAGCCTAAACCAGATTAAAATCTAACTGGGAAATATTTAGCAAAATAAATAAAAAATGTAATAGATAATGTCGATATGGCATTTTCTAAGCCACTAAGCAGATGCAAATGCAGACTTCTTTATGTATGGTTTAGATGAGTTTAACACCACTTATCTGAACCAATGAAATCACGGGTCTCAAGCCAAAAAAAAAGGTAACAATTTATAATACACAATTTTCCAAACTAAGTGTTCCATAGAGGTGTCAGACAAAGCAACAGGTTAAAAAAGAAGAGGTCTTCACCAAGGTGGGGGAGGTCAGGGAAGGCTCCTTTCCTAAGGTGTCACATTGATGAAATCACAAGTCACTAAGTCAATCACCAAGCACTTATTAAGCACCTACTATGTGCCAGGAACTGTGAAACCCAAGTCCAAGTCTCCAAATAAATTGAATAGATCAATGAATGTTAGAGAAGCCCATAAAGAATCCTACTCTTTAGGCTAAACTGTTCTTTGGCATTAAGTGAAAGGCTAGAACAAAATTACCAGTACCCAAAAGATCTAAGAGACTCTTAAAACTGTGTTCTGTTTGAAAGGAGAGAAGGTGACTATGTAAACAATTTTTTTGCACTGACCTCTGATACGTAAGAACCCCTCGGAGTATTTCTTTCTTAATGGAGGTAGACCTAATCCGTGACTGGCAGCTATGGCTTTAAACTACAATCCAACCCAAACCAACAGGTATTGATCCAGCCATGGGTACAGTGCTGGATTTGAATCCTACCTTAGATACTAACTAGCCATGTGACTTAAACTCTTTCAGCCTCGGTTTTAATAGCACCTCCCTCCCAAGGTTGTGATGAGGATCCCCTGGGATAACAGGCTGGCATTTTGCCAACCTTAAAATGCCATTTAAATGGTGACTATTATTGTAATTATTATGAGGCACCTACTAGATTCAGGGTTCTGTGGATACAAGAACAAGCCGCCTTCACTCTCCACCAGCCTCCTCCTGACAGACACAAATGGACTTATCACACTAAGTATCCAACTTGAGTCACGTTACAAAACCTATAAAAACAATACCCAGAGCTCCTTAGGGCGTAATCTGTGTGTGCATGCATACGTTTTAGCCACAAAGCCATCGTATTTTAAAGCAGTCAGATTTCCCATAAATTCACAGGAAAAAGTAAACGTTGGGTGTATCCTACATGGCTTTGGAAACTAGCAACAATTTACCGGCAAACAAGTGAAGTCAATAAACCACAATATTTATCAGAGGAGTACACTTGGCACTCCAGATGCCTCAGAAACCCCCGAGCCCCGACATTGGACTCCTCCACTCAAAGCAACAAGTCTTGGGAATCCATGATTCACTCACGGTCCAGGGGCACCGGCTCCCATGAACATCCTCGAGGCTGGCACGTGGTCAAATCCCCACCGCTAGAAAACCCAAGACTCTGGATGAATCTGAGGAATCTCTGGACAGCAGGAGGAGGAGTCACACCCTGTGCCCGCGCCAGCAGGGGCCAGCGCTCAGAAGTCTAAACCACTTTGGCATGTTTAGGAAACGTCTGTCGTGCCCATCGGCATCTGAGAGGTCAGAGGTCAATTGTATTCTAATTCCTAGTGTCATTATAAGAATTTGCCTTCGAGAAGGGGTAGATATAACATAGGACAACATGGGACAACATAACACCACATAACAGAACATAATACAGTGTGGTACAGTATAGTACCGTATAACATAACACAATATTACATGGAAAGTACAGCAGAGTATAATATATTATATTAGGACATAACAACACATAATATATCATATAATACAGTACAGCACAGTATAATATGGGGCTATAGAGATGATATAATTAATATAATAACATGGTACAGTATAGGACAGCTAGGGGGCGCCATAGTGCTGAGAGCGCCAGGACTTGAGTCAGAAAGACTCCTCTTCCTGAGTTCAAATCCAGCCTCAGACGCTTACTAGCTGTGTGACCCTGGGCAAGTCACTTAAGCCTGTTTGCCTCAGTTTCCTCATCCATCAAATGAACTGGAGAAGAAAATGGCAAATCACTCTAGTATCTTTGCCAAGAAAACCCCAAATGGGGATCACGAAGAGTCAATGACTGAAGTGACTGAACAGCAAAACAGTGCAGTGTAACATAATATTGTGTAACATAAAATACAATCGGGTATATATGATATATCATAAGTTCACAGAACTAGAGCCAGGAGGGACCTCGGAGACCATCACGTCCAACCCCCTCATTTTTAGAGATAAGGAAATTGAAGCCCTTCGTTTGGAGATAAGGAAAGTGAGGCCTGGAAGAAGCCAGTGACTGGCCCAAGGCCATACAGGTAAAAAGCACCAGAGCCAAGAGTCAAACCCGAGTCCTGATTCCAAACCTGTCCCCTTCTTTTCCTCCATGCCAAGCTGTCGTTGTGGCTTTCCTAAGCTGGAAAAGATACTGGGATCACAGACTCAGAGCCAGAAGAGACCCCAGAGTCCACAGAATTTAATCCCCGATTTACTGCACTAAAATGTTTTATATGAAAAGGGTGAAAGGGGTTAAAAAAAAAGTAGGAATGAAGGTGGAGAAATTTTGCCAATTCCAAGGAAATATAGGCAGGTCCCAATCATTGATTTATCAATGAGGGAACTGAGGCTCAGAATATTTAAAGTGACTTGCCCAAGGGGGCATGTGAAATAAGTATCATAGATACGATTTGAACCCAGAGCCTATGATTCTAGAACCACTGCTTATGATGTCTGCTTCCCTATGGAAAAAAAAAATCTCTTATGCTGGAGGTATAACAGACTTCGCCTTTACCTGTGACTTGACACAAACACATTTACCCGGAAAGATAACGGACTCATCTTACTTCTGACAGCCCCCAGCTATATCTGATGGCCATCACTCAATGGCCATCACAGGTGGGCAGAGAAGTTAGGCCTGGTATGTTGGCACACCTTGGGAAAACATGAACATGGGTTCACGCTCTACACACACCTGGAATGATCATTAACACCACCATTAACACCATTATCCATTGACACCGTTGGCTTTCCCCTACAATTTACAGCTCCACAACCTGGTAGTATGTTACGATGACAGAAATTCCTGCAGCCTGCCATCAATCATGGCTCAACTATCTAAATCCCAGTGCTGGTGAATGAGCCACTTTGAGGAAAGCATACTGGGTTTGGAATGAGAGGACCTGGGTCTGAAGCCTATTTCTGAGACTGCCTCCTTGTGTGACCTTGGATTAGTAATTTTCATTGCTGGGCCTTAATTTCCTCAAGCTCTAAATCTAGGATTCTATGAAGAAAGAAGCAGAATTTCAATGGATCAGAGAAAATTCTGAAGGAAAAGAATAATGACCATGAAGACAACCAATCTGTCCTAACAGGGAATAAAAATTCAAATGTTGAAATATTTAGTTCCAAACCAAAGCTTGTAAACTTGAAATACTAACTGTGATTGCTAACTGCTTGTGTTTTTTCCCCAGTAAATGTCTGGGGCAGGGCGGAGGGGTAGGGGTGGGGGTGGGGGGAGGAGTAAGAAAGAAATCGTATTGAATCATAAGGAAACAATTTGTAATAATAACTCACATGCATGTAGCACCTAAAGTTTTAAAATTTGCTTTCCTTCCACCACTCTGTGAAGTAAGCTGTGTAAGGATTATGCCCTGTGACAGGTGAAGAAAGTGAGATTCAGTGACTTACTAAAGGTAAATAAATGGTCTGAAGTCTTGTGGCTCTGAGTCCTGTGTCTTTCTACATTACCAGACCAATTATCTCAGGAAGCTATGCAATTGTCGTCATACAGTCAGTCTGACTCTCCATGACCCCAACTGGGGTTTTCCTGGCAAAGATACTGGAGTAGTTTGCCATTTCCTTCTCCAGGTCATTTTACAGATAAGGAAACTGAGGCACGCAGGGTTAAGTGACTTGCCCAGGGTCACACCAGCTATGTCTGAGGCCAGATTTGAACTCAGGAAGATGAATCTTCCTGACTTCAGGCCTGGCGCTCTATCCACTGGGCCACCGGTTCAAAGCAATACTCAAATCTGAGAATTTCTCAGATACTTCAATAGAGCTATGATCTCAACAATGTATGCATACCCTCTAAAGGTACAGGTTGAAGTCCATGCACGCCTCTTACTTGTGTACGACTATTAGAAGAAATATCATCCCCAAACCTATGCCTGAAAAACAATGCCACTACCTTAGAACCATCACAATATTGGAAAGCCAGTCCCCCAGAACACACTATGATGAAATTCCCTTGTATTTGACATCTTCTTAGTCAGGTCTTCCAGTCGCTGTCTCAGTGATTTTAACAGGTCAGCTTCTTTATCATACAGACAAATATCTTCCATGAGACCTCCTTTCCTCTACTATCACTGGCTCCATAATACATTACAGGAACAAATGCCCAAACTGAGTATGGGGGAAAAAAACCCAAGTTACTCTATGTGCTGATTCAGAAAGTTTATCCAATGACTGAGTTATTTTTGCAGAAGCAAAAATTCTATGCACTAAAGTGTTTTATATGAAAATGGTGAAAGGGGTTAAAAAAAAAGTAGGAATGAAGTTGGAGAAATTTTGCCAGTTCCAAGGAAATATAGGCAGGTCCCAATCAGTGTGAATTTTCACTGCTAATTTCCATTGGGCTGGAACCAATCATCGTATTTGACAGAATTACAATGTTAAATAGTGTGAATTCAAGTCCATTCTACCACTTCAGGATTCGTTGTTCACCCTAGCTGGGATCTAGCTGTGTTATAAGTACCACATGGCAACCACTTTCTTTGTGTACATGGGAGAGCTGGTGGACCTGGGTTCGAATCCCAGCACTAGCACTTACTGCTCGTGTCTAGGGAGGAGTTTTCTCTTCTGTGAATGCTAGGGTTGGTTTCAGGCGGCGTTCAGCTCTAAAGCTATGATCCTTTTATCATTCTACCTGATGTTCTAAAATCTGTGTCTACTCAGTATGGAGAAGATGCCCCTTTTGGGGTGATGGGGGTGGATGGAAGCAGGGCAGGGTGGGAAGATATAGCATGGAAGGATCACCCTTTTATTATTCCAAGTTATATTTCTTAGAAAAGAACCCGCCGGTCAAACATAGTTGTACACCAAAGAACAGGCTGACTTTTGGTCAGAGCCTCAGTCACTAAAGACCCTCTGGCTTTTACTTACAGCAGGTCAGTTCAACCACACAGGATCAGCAAAGGGCTGATTTCATAGGTCGTCTGGCTACAGATCTACAGATTGAAGAAATAACAATTTTGGAACGGATTAGGAGGCTTTCCAACACAGCTGTTACCAATACTGGCTCTGCCCCAACACAGCAAAGACAATCTTATTGTTTTCGCTAGGCCACAACTATGGATGCCATAGGAGCAGTCCTTCGTATCTGGGTGTTCTTCTGTGGCCTCATGAAAACTCTTCTGTCTTTAAAAAAGAGGGAAATAAAAGTTGGGGCCCAGGAGATTGCTTTACTTCCCTGCCACTCAAAGGAGAAATAATCAAAACCATATACTTATTCAAGCAAATATCTGTTTTTTAAGACTAAATGGCAGCACTGAACAGTTAACTATGGAGGGGGTACTGAGAAGCAGCAGCATGAGGGTCGTAAATATGCAGTCAGAGGACCCAAGTTTGAATCCCAAGTGATAGCCCCTCTCTGAGCTTCAGCTTCTTCATCTGTAAAATGACCTCTGAGATCCCTTTCTTGTCTAGCTTTATGATGCTATGACCTCTCTCTACCCTGCTTTCTGCACTTGTAAAATGAGGAGATTGGATTGGACGGCTCCTCAGACTGTTAAATGGGGTCCAAGCCACACAAAAAGCTAAGAACCCCTGCCCTAAAGGAAGAGAACCATTTTTAAGCTGAGATGAGCCAACGGTATAATACCAACTTGGGAAACTGCCTTCATAATGGGCAGGGGCCGAATCAATATCAGAGAACAGACCAGTCTGGCTAAAGTATGTAAAAGGAACAGGGTAAGATAAGGCAGGAAAGACAGGGTGGGGTGGGGCAGGGCAGCCTTAAATGCCTTCTATTTTATCTTTTGGGGCAACAGAAAGCCACAAAGGGCAATAGAAGGAGACCTTGACTGGCACCTTTTTTAACCAAATAAGCGGTCATAGCTTGGGATTAACTAAGCCTGCCTCCACAGAGATTTCATTACTTCTGCTTCTCATACATTCCCAATTTGGGCTTCTTTTTTCCTAAATGTTAATATTTTGTGAGCCGGGCTTTGTTTTGATTTCATGAGCAGCAGCATGTAATTGGGTAACAGTTACTCAAAACAACAATTCGCTGGGTTTAGTCACTCACTTGCCATAAAAATGGAGGTAAGCGATAAAGGAAATATGGCTGTTGACACCCTGGTTGTGCAATCCGATCTTTTGCAAACATGTTCTAAACCTTCCTCCTCTAAGAGTCCCTTGTAAAGCATTGCTAGAGGGGATTATCATTCTGGTTAGCTTTCCACGGTGGCTGAAAAAACATCTCAGTGTCCAAATGCCATTTGTTTCAGGAAAATGAGAAAGAATTTTAAAAGCCCTCCTCAGTCTCATAAATGTTAAAGGCAAAATTATAGACAACTTCACTGCCCCCCAACAATCCTAATTTATGTGTTCTTCTCCATCAAAGTAATGATAACGACAATAATAATAATTTCCATACATAATAAACTACAGTGACACCATTCTATCACGTGTTCAACCATAGTCACTCACACACACACACACACACACACACACAAACACACGCACACTCCCAGGTAGAACAAAAGTTCCTGGAGGGCATGACAATTTTCATTTTGATCTTTGCATCGCCAACACCTGACACAGTGCCAGGCATACCATGGGTGCTTAATAAATGCTTGTTGGATGACTAATATGGAAATATGTTTTACATGTATACCCATGTCAAATTGCTTGTTTTCTCAAGGAATGGGGAAGGGAGGGTGGGGGAGAAAGAATGTGGAACTCGGGATTTTTAAAAATGAATGTTAAAAATTTTTAAGCAGAATTTTAAAAAATAAATTTTTTTTAAAATGTTTATTGGATTGAACGTCTTCCAGGAGCTCAAAATGTTGTACATAGTATGTTAGTCAGTCCACAAACATTGCTTAAATGCCAACTATGTGCCAGGCACCGCGCTAAGTACTAGGGAAAAAAGAAAGACAAAAAAATTGTCCCTGCTCTTAAAAGTTCACAGTCTAATGGCGGGGGGGGGGGGGAGGAAATACAACATGCAATTTTGGTGGTGGTGGTGGTGGTGGTGGTGTTGAATCATGTCTGACTCTTTGTGACCCCATGGAGTGTACCGTTCATGGGATGTTCTTGACAAAGACACTTCCTCCTCTAAATGGTTTGCCATCTCCTTCTCCAGTAGATTAAGGCAAACAGGGTTAAGTGACTTGCCCTGGGTCACATAGATAGTAAGAGTCTGAGGTCAAATTTGAACCCAAATCTTCCTGACTCTAGGCCCCCAGCATTCTATCCACTGAGCCATCTAGCTATGTGTGAATAAGATAGATACAGCCTAAACTAGAGAGAATGAACAGAGGGAAGGTGTTAAGGGGCATAATAAAAAGCTTCTCGCAGAAGGTGGGATTTTAGCTGAGACTTGAAGTAGGGGGAAATGTAGGGAGAGTATCCCAGGAATTGGACATAGCCAATGAAAATGCCATCAGAAGCACGGTTATCCCAATTTCCTACATAGGGAAGACTGCTTTCTATTCAATGGCTTTCTACTCAGCTTAACCAGTTTTGCGCACTGTGGAAAGGTAACCAAATTATCACACTGCGTAGATTTATTATCTTATTGGCAGGGACCCCAGGGAGGAATGAGGGTTTATTCCTTAAACTACCAGAAGCTATAGACAATGTCGGATTGGTTTTATATTTCAAACTAGCCAATCAGAATTGGCATTTCCATTTATTATCACTAATAAGACATTTTCTTCCTACTGAGCATGGGAAGAACATTCAAAAGCAAAGGACATAGTGATAACTGCAGCCAGATGGGGAAGGAGAAGGTAGAGGAGGGTAGGGGAGAGAAGTGCTTAGTAAGCACCTACTATGTGCCAGACACTGTGCTAAGCACTTTTACAGACGGTTCATTTGATCCTCACAACAGCTATGTGAGGTCGTCATTTTACAGTCGAGGAAACTGAGTCAGACAGAGGTGAAGATGCTTTCCTAGGGTCACACAGTTGGTAAGTGACTAAGGCCGCATTTGAACATAAGTCTGGGCTCAGCACTCCATCTACTGTGCCACCTAGCTGCCTCAGGACAAAACTGGGGTCAACAATGTGTCCCCAGCATCCATAGACAGCCACCTACCCCACACCACCATTTCTGAAACATATAGTATACAGAAGGTACGAATCAGTAGATTATTCTTCATGGGGTTTTATAGGATGGTCGATTTAGATCCTGAAGGGATCTCAGAAGTCGCCTGGTCCAATGCCCTCATTGTACAGATGAGGAAACTGAGGCCTGAGTGACTTGCCCAAGGTCACACAGTTGTGTCAAAGGTGACATTTGAACTCAAGACCTTTGACCCATAGCCTGATATCCCTATATCCCTATCCGCTTCATATCCTGTTGAAACAATTCAACAAATATTTACGAAGCACTTGCTACTACTGTATTCCTGAAAGAGGCCAAAAATATAAAAATGAAACCTAGTCCCTGGCTACTAACAGCTTACTATCCATAATCACCTCAAAAGTAAATTACCCAGTTGCAATGGAGGAAATTAGCAAAATGTGCAAAAGTACGTCACTTTTAAATTCAATAAAAAGATACAAGTAATTGAAATGTAATGTCAGTTTGCAAAGAGAAATATACATGTCAACAAGGCATCTCGCTGTCATATGACCCCCTGTCCAACTGCCATCTCCATGCCATTCCCCAGATGTTGTCCTCCATTCCCGAGACACACTTCTTTCCACACCTCAATGTCTTAGCATTCTCTAGCTTCCTACAAAGCTAAGCTCAACGTTCATCTTCTACATGAGTCCTTACCTGATACTTCCAATTGCCAGGGTCCTCACTCATTGAAATTACTTTGTATTCTGTATTTCTAAAAATACATGTAGATTTTACTCTTTGAGGTCAGGATGGCTTTTGTCTCTGTCTTCCTAGCACCTAACACAGTGGAATCATTTAATACTTATAGAATGAATTTTGAATTACACACAGGTTACACCACATTTCAAATAAAGTTTTACCTTCTAGTTGTCCTTTAAGCAAAGCTTGAATTAAATCCATAAGATGAGGGTTTAAAAGACTTCCAAAGTCTCTTCCAGCTCAAACATCCTATACCACGAAGCCTCTGACCCTGGTATTAAGCTCATCCCAGTGTTGTCCATCTTTGTTTATTTCAGACTATATTATAGTTTATTTCCAATTATTGACCAACAATTAACAGCACTTCTGTGCCATTCAAATGGGTCAAAGCCATAATCTCAATTCTTAAACTAAACTTTTCAGTTGCCAGAGAACGGGCAAAAGCCCTGGCCCAGCTGGGCAAAAAAAAATCCATAGTTTGTCATCATTTTATCCCTATGTTCCACCAAAAAAAAAAATCAACAAGTGACCCTTCTGGATATGATGTATCACGGGCTTACGTGTTATGTCCCAAGTTTGACCCATTCAAATTCTGAACTTTTCGCTTAGAATTCAATCTTGCGATTCTGGATATTCTCTAACCCAACAGCACTTTGTAGTTGGCTTAAATTTCAAGTCAGTTTGGTCCTGACAGGTCCAGCTGGAAGCAATTAAAAGGTCACCTTCCAAAGAACTGTGGTCTTTGGTAAGCTCTAAGTTTGCCACAAAAAGAGACCAGAATATTCCATCCACTGACCCAGTAAATTTTCCTGTGATTGCATATCATTTTTACTTGTAAGGAGAAAACATTTTGGAAGCAACTGAACTGGTAAACCGTGTTTGAAAGTCCAAAGTAATTAGAGCAAAATAGGTCTTCTCTATAAATACCACAGGTAAATGACTCTTCCTCCATTCTGAAGTCGGGGAAGGGGCCATTAGTTATACAATAAGCTCTTTATTCATTTAAGACCCAGACAAATTTTTAGAAAGCTGAGCCCCTGAAGCAACTGGACTCTTCTCCAGACCAAGAAGAAGATCATGGGGAAACTGCTCTCCTATTTGTTTCCAAATGAAGCACAAGAATATTCTGTGTCACATAAAGGAGATGCTAAAAGGGCTCTTTTCTGTCAAGGCGCATCATTCGGAACCTTTATATGCTCTCAGAGTTCTATGACTTGGGAGGAACAAGACATAAAACATCGGAGAAACTTTGTTCCCAATTAAATGATGGAGGCTAGTAGTGAAGAAGGTCCAGCAGATGGAATTTAGCTTTTTACCTAGTTTTTTTAGAAACATACATCCATCCTAAGGAATAGCAAAGGGCATGGCAGATTGCATGTCAAGAAGCCCCTGGGTTCAAGTCTTCCCTCTCTCTGACTGTACCGTCTGGGTGACTGTGGACAAGATGCTTAATCTCTTAGTGTGCCAAGTAACTCGCTAAAATTCAGATTTACAGAACAATTGCTGATCTGCATTCGGTATTTGAATTCCCTAGCTTTACAAATCCCAGGTCTGAACCCTTACCCCTAAATCCATATATTGGGGGTATTTATGGAAGCATATTGGCCAAAAGCCCCCCCTTTTCTTCATTCTTATAGTGAGATTGATCCCTATTTGAGGAAGATTATTTCTCTCTCACACTCAAAAGTCATATATAAAATAAATTTTAATGTGGAAAGTATTATATATGTATAGTTCATAGAGATTGATAAATACATATATATATAAATACACATGTATATTTGAGACCTATAGATTTCTAAAGAATAGGTTATATAGAGGTTTAAGGTAGATCTTACAAAGAATGTTATCTAGATGAAGGGAGATAAAGAATGATTAGATAGAAATATAGATCAATAGGACAGACAGATGGTTAATGGAAGAGAGAGAGAGGGAGAGACACACACAGAGAGATGAATAGATTATAAAAGGATAATTGGTTAGGATAGATACAGAGATAGATAGATACATAGGAAGGAAGGAAGGAAGGAAGGAAAGAAAGAAAGAAAGAAAGAAAGAAAGAAAGGAAGGAAGGAAGGAAGGAAGGAAGGAAGGAAGGAAGGAAGGAAGGAAGAACGAAAGAAAGAAAGAAAGAAAGAAAGAAAGAAAGAAAAAAGAAAGAAAGAAAGAAAGAAAGAAAGAAAGAAAGAGGAAGGAAGGAAGGAAGGAAGGAAGGAAGGAAGGAAGGAAGAAAGAAAAAAAGAAAGGAAGAGAAAGAAAGAAAGGAATGAAGAAAGGAAGAAAAAGAAAAAGAAAGGGAAAGAGAGAGAAAGAAAAAAAGAGAAAAGAAAAGAAAGAAAATTCTATAATACCTTTTATCTTCTCCCCACCAGCAATTTTGGTCCATTTCTATGCTTCTGTTTGAAACATTCCAATAAAAATGCATTAGGCTAAACCCCACCCCCACCCCAAACGGAAGAAAACTCTAGCAGAGGCATATTTGGTAGCACTGTGGAACCCTAGCAGGGATTTCTTGGGACAAGGAGAGCCATCCATATGAAGGGCCCTGACTCAACATCCAGAAAAGTTCCATTCAGTATGAAAAGCACAAGAAGGTCCCAATTCTTTGAAGTTTCCATTATTAGAACTTTATGAAACTTCAGACATGCTCTCAAGAGTCAGTGATGCTTAAAATAGGCTTCTAGTTGGCATTTCTATTACAAACTCTGAATCTCCAACTTTGATTCTGAATACTAAAATTCTGCTGGAATAAATTTAACATAATTCAAACTGTGGTGCTAAAGCTTTCTGGCAATAACAATTTTCTCTCTGCAACAACTAATTGAAAAAGTTCATAACTGTTAAAAAAAATGTAAATCCTCCTCCTACCTCTCACCCTAGCATGAGTTTAAAATAGATTTCATTGCATCACATCCTTTCCAGAGCACTAGTGTGAAAAGTTTAGAATCTTTTCCCACATTAAAAAATATTTGTATCTCTCCAAAATGGCTGAAACCAAAGCACCTTCACTTCTTGTCCCCATCCCCGCTCCCCTCAAAGAAGAGATTTCTTGGAGGAGCTTCTTTCTGTCAGTCTTTCATGACACTAACCATGCACATCACTTCAACAGTTCTTCTTTCTCATTTGGCCTATTATAGTCAACTCAATTATTCTCACTAATAGAAAGAAGTAGTGGGTGGATAACACAAAGTGGCAGATAATATAAAAACCACTTTTCTACGGCTTTATAATTGTTTTCCATTTACATCTGAATATAGGTGTTCTGGGGATTCAGAGGAGCTAGAGAACTGGCCTATTTTTTTTTTCTTTTCCTCATTTTCAGAGGAGGAGGAGGAAGAGGAGAAGAAGCTAGAGAAAGAGTAAACATTTATAAAGTTCTCTGAGGTTTGCAAAATGCTTTATAAATATTATCTCGTTTTTCACTCAACAATCCTTGGAGGTAAGTGCTATTATCATTCCCCATCTTAGAGAGGGGGAAAGTGAGCCAGGCAGAGGTTAAGTGACTTGCCCAGGGTCACACAGCTAGTAACTGTCTTAAGATGGATCTGAACTCAGGTCTTCCTTACACCAAGTCCAGGCTTTATCTACTGCGCTACCTAGCTGCCTCAGAATAAATAGGGTTACAAAGGAAACCAATTATCCTGAAATTTGGTTATCAAAATATTTTTGAAAACAAGTTCAGGGACTCCAGGTTGAGAACCCTTGCCTTGCAGAAACTAAGTTGCCTCACCCCCAGTAGGTTATATTTAGCTTATTCTTTCTTAGAGATAACAGCTTGGCCCATGCAGCCATCTTCGGGAGAAGCAATTTTCATGGCAAAGGGCCCAATATGCCCACCACCACCACCACCACCAACTGCTGCCCAATTGCCAAAAAGAGTGGGTCATTTCCTCCTATAAGAATGGAAACTCTTTGAGAGCAGAGACCATATCTGCTTTTCTATTTGTATTTCTTGTGTTTTGTACATAGTAAGCACTTAATAAATGCACATTCATTCATTCATTCATTCATTCATTCATTCATTCATTCTGGGTTTACCAAAGATAGAAGCAAGACAGTGATTTCTCTATTTCTGATAAACGGGAGCAACACGTGCAATCCTTCCTTCCCCTGATACCAATGGCAACTGAAATAGTAATAAGTCTGCCTGTCTGTCTCTCTCTCTCTCCTCTCTCTCTCTCTCCTTTCTCTCCAACTCCCCCCCCCACACACACACACAGAGAACTTTAAAACACTTCACCTCTAATTTCTCATTCGATGTTTATGACTACATTGTAAGGAAAGTGCAACAGAAACTTTACCCTTTTACAGATAAGTAAACTGAGGCTGGGGGAATTTAAGTGGCTTTCCCAGGGTTAAAAAGCAAGGAAGTGCCTGAGCCATGAATCAAACCTGATTCATTCTGACTCCATGTTCAGCACTCCATCCAGAATGCCATGATTATGAAAGCCCTCCTTTAGGTAGCGTGCTGTTCAGATGAACGTGCTTTTAAAATAAACAAGCTCCATTTGACATTGCAATTATTCAAACGATGTCCTTCCTCCAGAGATGATTTCATTCCATAAGGGTCCATTTCTGGATAATTGACAAAATCAGCTGATGAGCCTTTGCTGAGGACCTACCATCTTCGGAGCCCTGGGTCTGACAGCAGAAAATGTGGGAAGATAGGACAAAGCTGCTTAGAGTAACTTCCAGATACACAAACTATAGAAAAAAATTGTTAATATTCGAAGATGGACAAAATAATTGAGCACCTTTTCTGTGGTCTTCATCCTTGAAGTAGTTATTTGAGTGACATTCTTGGCAAGCTCAAGAAACAAATTTACTGACGCTTTGTAAGACACCAAATTCTATAAATCAGAAGGGAGGAAGGAAAAGAGAAATGAGATTAACAAAATTCAGTTCAGAAATGATTTTTACAGAAGCATGGATCGGGGTCATGGGATGAGCCCAGGATTTGAAGGCTGATGCACTGGGCATGAATCCCAGCTCTCTCACCTTGGGCATCATCTTGGCTCTCTGGGCTCCCACTTCCTCATCTGCAAAAATAAGGGAGTCATACTAGAATCAAACTGGTCTTTGATCTTGTAGCTTGCCTCTAGCTTTAACTAGTCTTATGACTTATGAAATTTTCATCACAGTTCTCATGGGATTGTTACTAAGCTTCTAGCAAGATGATGAAATCAAAAGTCTCAATAATTTTTTAAAAGCCCCCAAACCTATGTGTTTACTCAGAATAATTAAGGAATTAAGTCTTCTTTAATACGGAAGTCATGGCTAAATCTGAGACAAAACTCCACACATCCAGGCCCCACAGACACCACCATCTCCTCATGGTGTCCCTCTCCCAATCATCTCTATGTCTTTATGCTGCTTTCTTGACATGGAGCTACGTCCCATCCCCATCTATCCAGGTTTCAAAACCAAGGTCAAGATCAGCTATGTACTCATACATGCTTAACACCTGGCTCTCTGGAGGGAAAAATGTATATGTGACTCACTTTTAAGTTTAATCTGCCATTACTGACATTTTCTACATTATTTTCTTAATGCTGGACAATCAATACAATAATAAATCTAGCCTGGGTTTGTAGAACTTGCCAATTTCCAAAGTGTAAATGCTCACACTGAAAATTCAACTGTCAGAGTTGGTTTGAACTGGCTCTTCTCTGGGAAACCCCTTCTGACGAAGTCAGTCAGGGATGAGCCCTCTCTAAGCTATCCATTAGATGGACCTCTTTTTTTTAATTGAGCCTTCTATTTCATAGGACCATAGATTTAAGAGCTAGTATCTAGCTCAGCCCCCTCTTTTCACTAAGGAGGAACCTAAGATCCAACAACGTCAAGTAATTGACCTAAGGTCACACAGGAAGTAGAAGAACCCAAGTATGAAACGGGGTCACCTGACCCTAAACCCAGCATTTTTTCTACTGCACCAAACAGCCTTCTGGAGTCTGGATAAACAGCACTCTACACCAGGAGTGTCAAGCTCAGATAGAAACAGGGGCTTCTAAATGTATATAAGGATCTCTGCTGGCCCCTTATGGAAATCCCTTAGAAAACCATACGTTAATACTGTCTGTGTTTTATTCTATTTTTATTTATTTTGATAATTTAACCTGCACTTAGCAGTACTGTGATCTGTGGGCAACACGTTTGACATCTCTGGTCTACATTATTTACATAATACCTTATGTTTAATATATGGAGTGGCAGCAAGCAGGGGGGAGAGGAATCATGAAAACCTGGGTTCAAATCCAGACCTGGACACATACTGGCTACGTGACCCCGGGCAAGTCACCTAATATCTCTGGGTCCCAGCTTCCTCTTCTGTAAAGGAAAAGGCTTGTCCTAAATAGCCTCTACGGTCACTTCTAATGCTGAACCTCTGATCTGCTGACAAAGTAGACATAATAACCCTCGCCCTATCTAGCTCAGAGGGCTGCAATGAGGAAACTGTTTGTAAATCTTAAAGCAGTATTTCAACGTATTTGGAAATTTTCTCTCTTAGGAATTCAAAATATTCTAGAAATATTTTTTTATTATTTCACATGATACTTTCTGTGTGAAAGGCAGAGATTATTAACATCTTTTGTTACCAATGAAACTGGGGAACTGAAGACAACAAATTATTCACTCAGTTACAAAGAATTAAAATAATAATCTTTGGCATTGATACAACAGTTTACATATCACCTTATGTAACCTTTACACTAATCCTTATGAGGGTAATGGGCTTCTTTGGTCCTGATCTGTGATCTCATTGGAGGAGGGCGCTCCCAGTAAGAAAGCTTCCTCTACTGATAGAGATCAGCAAATAATCTGTGTGGAATCTTCAGAGAGCTACCCAAGGTCACACAGGTGGGTCAGAAGCACGTCTTCCAGGCTCCAAGACCGGCTCTCAAGCTACAACTTTGGGCTACCTCTCCGGAGAGAAATACTACCGGCATTATTACGGTCATTTAATAGATGAGAAAAATGAGATCCAGGGAAGTTAAGGAGACTGTGGATGGCTGAGCAACTGCCAGAGACAGGATCTCTTCTGACACCGAGTCTTCCTATTCTACCAGATTTCCTCTAAGAACCCTTATTTCTGACTTCCATTCTCCTGGTGGAGAGCTCCCTTGTTTCCTATTCAATGCATGAGGAATGGAGTAAACAAAGCCAAGGGAACAACTGGGGTCACATGGATGGTCTACCCCGTGATAGGTTCTCCCACTTGACAATAAACAGTGTCTGCTGCAGACAGCATGTTAATAAACCACTCTGGGAAAAATAATTTTTAATCTTCTCAAAAGCATGCGAACTTCTTAAGCATCCCAGAATTCTTATTAACTATCAAGCACCTCAGATTCAGAGCAGTCAGTCTGAAATAAATGGGGCTGACTACGAGGCATCAATACCGTTGATTGTGTCTTAAATGGTTTCTTTATGGATGGTGTATGACAGGGTCATTACGTTTGTATGCTGACAGATCTATCTGCTATGACCTCACAGCTTCCAGAAAATGCTCCCTCAAAGTCCATTCCCACAAGAGGTTACTTCCTTCCAAATACCAGGCTCTCCAATGCAGAATCCCTGGCAATCAACTACCACAAGTAGTTGAGCCCATAACATTTACTCTACGGTTCAGTAACGAAGATCCTCTTCAAGGAACCATGATTCTCATTCTCCAGTCATTACTAAAAATAATGGCATTCCTAACTCTAGCAGATGCAACATGATTTAAGGTTCTTTCACATTTGATACCAAGATAACTATAGGAAATACCGTTTTCTATTCATTTATTAACCATAGATACTAAATCACAGAATGATAAATTTAGAGCTATCTGGAAAGGGCCTCAATATCCACAATCTATAGTATGAGTTCTTAACCTGGGGTCCATGAACATAATTTTTTTTATAATTAAGATTTTTTTATTTTTAGTTTACAACACTCAGTTCCACATAATTTTGAGTTCCAGATTTTCTTCCCCCCCCCACCCTCCCTCCCCAAGATAGCATGGAATCCAATATATCTTCTACATATAATTTCACATTGAGAAAGGAAAAAAGAGAGATAGGAAGAAAGAAAGAGACAGGGAGGGAGTGAAGGGGGAGAGGGAGAAGAAGGGGGGGGCGTGGTTGTAGTAAACCTGCATAGGCAAATGAAGCTAATACCCCTGCTGGCCACAACAAAAATACCTGCCTCATTCTGCATCTTAAGCCCATTTTCTCCCTGCCAGGAGGTGGGCAGTGAGTACTCTGGAACTGTTGTTTATCATTGCATTGATAAGATGTCTAATATCTTTCAAAGTTAAAACCCTCAGAATCTAAGCTAGCCTGCTACCCCTGCCACTCAATTATTTTCTTCTTTGGAAAATTGTTTCAAATGAGTTAATTTAGTTTCCCACCCCCCTTTCCTTTCAAATGATGTCGCCAGTGGTATGCTGGTAAATATTTAACAAGAGACCTTCTGGGGAAAATGTCCTGGTTTTTAAGTGAAATCTTCATTATTAACATTTTCTCCATCACTTTCTTAAGTCTAGGACAATCAACAGAGCAATAAGTCAAGCCCTAATCTGTAGCATTTGGCCATTTCTGAGAGTACAAATGCTCCTACTGAAAACTGATGGATGCAGCCAGGCGAGGAGGCTCCTTCAGATCCCTGGTATGGTGGGCAGAGTGCTGGACCTGGACATATCAAGAACTGGTTCAAATCTGGCCTCCAACACTTCTGGGCTGTGTGACCTCAGACAAATCCCTAACCTCTCTGAGCCTCCATTTCCTCACCTATACGGAGGGGGTAAGGACCATCTGCAGCACTTGTCCTATAGGGCTGCTGCAGGTGCCAAATGAGCTAATGTGAGCGAACCACTCTGCAAAACTCAAAGGGCAGAACAAATGTGAGTTGTTATTATCAAACAGCCAAAGAAAATTTGAGGAGAAAAGATCAGAGTTGAAATAATTCATCTAAAAGATGACAGGATTTGAATCTTGAACATTCTACACTCTGGTCACTGGCCTCTTTCAAAAGCTTCTTCAGACTATTTCTGAAACACCTTCTTTATGTTTCAGTCTTGGTTTCTTTGAGTCTATAAATGCAGTCTCCATCACATGGTCTATAACAGGTGAGAACTCTCTACACCCAACCAAGTGGCCCTTGAACTACTGCACTAAATATTAACCTTCTGCTGCTCCACAGCTGTCTGTTCTTGTGGGCAAAGGGGAGCATGTACTATGGCATCATCAAGCTGGATGAGCTCTCAGAGATGATCTGGACCAACTGCTACATGGGAGGAAAGTGAGTCAAGTGACTGGCACAAGTCATTTATATTATTAGTTTGGCTTTTTCCCTTCAACCCAGCACATAGAAAGACACCATCATCATCACTAACACTTACATAACACCTACTATGTGCTAGGCACTACGCTACGCACCCTACAAGTATCATTGCACATGATCCTCGCAACAACCCTAAGAGGCAGCTGCTGTTATTATTCCAATTTCACAGGTAAGAAAACGGAGGCAAACAGAATTAAGTGACTTTCCCAGGGTCACAAAGCTAGGAAGTGTCAGAGGCCAGATCTGAAGTCAGGTTTTCCTGACTCCTGCCCCTCTCCTTTCCTCAGAAGAGCTGATGGACTCTAGGTATGGAATAACCCATCATCAGACCTGGTCAATAGGTTGGTTTGTTTTGTTTGATGGCATTTCTTTATCACAAGGAAGGGTTCTATAGTAAGAAGTGGAGTCACTGGGAACACACACATACACACACACACACACACACACACACACACACACACATTTTTTGGGGGCAGGGCAATTGGGGTTAACTGACTTGCCCAAGGTCACACAGCTAGTACATGCATCAAGTGTCTGAGGCCGCATTTGAACTCAGGTCCTCCTGACTCCAGGGCCGGTGCTCTACTCCTTGCGCCACCTGGCTGCCCCCTACACACACATTTTTAAAGAGCACCAATAAAACTTTTTAGAAAAACTCCCAAACATAAACAAAAATTGTGACTACTTGATCCCTAAACACCTGTATGAAAAAATGAAATCCAGGCTTCTACAAGAATGTTCTTTCTTCATAAACTGAAGCTAAACTTTCAAATATTTGCAAACTCCAAGGTTTCTGATTCTAAAACATACAAAACCTTGGCCAAGTGATTTAATGTTTTGGCATCCAGCAGAGATAGCCTAAAACTAAGATTCTGCCATGTTCGTGGGCATCTATTACCCTGCAGCCATGGAATGAGACTAATTCTTTCCCATTATTTAGTGCAGAGCCAGGCTGCCAGATGGGGACATAAAATGAGTATTAGAAATACTCTTGAGACCTAGAATGGTGACAAATGTTCTTACCCTCCTGCCACTCACGAGATGAAGACCCCTACACAGTGCCACATGATACACATAGAATAGCTATGAGGGATTAAGGATGTTATTTCATTTGGTCTTCCAAACAACTCTGTGAGGCAGGGGCTATTTACATTCTAATTTTACAATCAAGGAAATTGTCATTAAAAGACTTGCATACCATCATGTAGCAATAAAGTATATAAGGGAAGATTTGAACCCAAGCCAGTCAGTCAATAAAGACTGAGCACCAACTATGTGCTTGGCACTGTTCCAAGCACTAGAGATACAAATAAAGGCAAAAGACAGTTTTCCTTCCACTACCTGTAAGGTCATGAATCATTACAGTACGCTACATCTCTAGCACTGAGCATAGAAAGAGGTCTTAAAGCCATAAGTGCTAGGCTCCCAAAGTCATAGAAATATTTCAGAGCTGGGAAGAGCCTTTAAAATGAACCTTCATTTTATTGATAAGGAAGCAGATGCCCAGAGAGTTTAGGCAGCTTGACCCCTAAGGGAAAGGGAAGATCATTCACAGCACAGAGAGGACAATTATCTCATTCACTGGTAAACAATTTCCCAGCTATTTCTCAGAGGAAAAGATACCAGTCCCTTAAAGGGACTCAAAGCATTCAGATCATGAATGGGAGAGAGGGCAGGAGTGGGAGATGGGAGGGAGACTGAATGAACACATCCCCTCGATGCCCAGGGAGGCTCTTTGCAAACACCTTCCAGTCTTCTGGACACAAAGAGAAGAAGAAAGCCCACAGAGATGGGGAGAGACACCAACGAGAGAAAAACACAATTATTGAAACAGTTCCTATTAACTACCACTATTGAGAGTATTCGATCTGGTCCAATTTAATGCAACAATCACTTATTAAGGGACAGGGCTAATAGTCTCCAATGGCTCTCTCGCCTTCCAGTCTCTAGCTTTGGTCCAATCTATGCTCCACATACAACAGCCTCACGAATCGTTCTAAGGCGTGTCAAATGCTTCAATGAGACAATATTTGTAAAGTGTGTAGCACCTACTGTGTGCCTTAGCACACAGTAGGTGCTACACAAATGCTTATCCCTTCCCCCTCCCCCAATGTGTGTCTGAACTTCAACGATCTTCAGCAAAAGTTCAAACTCCTCAACATCTGAGTCCTTCAACTTGACTTCCATCCATTTCCCCAACTCTGTAGTAAATTACTCTCCTCCACATATACTGTATAAACTCATTAGACTACTTGCTTTTCCCTGAACTTAAAGCTGCCTTTCCCAACTCCATGCCTTTGCCCATGACTGGAATGGACTCACTCCTGAGCCTCCTCTCTGAGGAAATCTTGGTTTCCTTCAAGACACAGCTTGGGTATTACTTCCTCCATGAAACTTTCTCTACTTATCTTCATTTTTAGTGCTCGGTTTCTCCCCAAATTACCTTGAATTTACTGACTTGTAACATCCGTTGAATCCTTCCCAGCAGAATGTAAGCTCCTAGAAGTCTGGGCCTGTTTGGTTTTAATGTTTGGGTGTCCAGTGTCTGACACAGCGCCGTGCATACATTAAGTACTTAATAAATGTTGCTGAATTGTCTGACACAGCGCCGTGCATACATTAAGTACTTAATAAATGTTGCTGAATTGTCTGACACAGCGCCATGCATACATTAAGTACTACATCTATCAAAATCTCATCTTCCCCGTGCTTGGAGTTCAAATTCCTGTAACTAATCATTGCCCAATGTGAAAATAATGCAAAAGTCTTTGTGACAATTTGAGATTTTCTCACTAACCAAGCTAGAAAGCCAGTCTGATCATGTGAGCTGCATTCAGTAAATATCACCATGGCAGTGACCCTTTTCATGGGCAGTATTAATTTTGTTCCCAGTTTTGCTAATGAATTTTGAGTACTGGTTATTCCTGGGTGCCTTTGGCAGCTACGGACTCAAATGCCAAGCTCAAGAACAAATTTTTTCCATCAAAAACAGTTCACTCAGTGGCAACCTTCCCATCTGGCCACATCTCAACCCAGCAGGCCAGCTTTCTCATTAGCCTATTTCAACACTGCACAAAAGGTTGGGACACACTTCTCTGCATACCCCAGGAGAAAATTTCTTTAGAATGACCAGCATAATATTAGTTAGCCACAGAAATCCATTTCTACAAACTTCATACCATGTTTACTTACATTCAAGATATTAGGATATTGCATACATGCTTGCTCCGTAAGAGGCAATGCACTTCTGAGGATTGGAAAGCCAGCCACGGGGACAGGAAGAACAAGAGTAAATCCTGCTTCTGATGGGGCCTTATGCTATGTGAACAAAGGCTGGTTATTCTCAGAGTCACAGGCAACTCAGGGCTCATGAAGGGAGTTTCCATACCAGGAGTTCACTGGTCCCTTCGCAATCCCCTCTTCAACCCCACTCCCACTAAAAATCCTTTTCGCTCAAGTGAAAAACAACTAATTTGCTACAAAAATCACTATGGACTAATTTTAAGTATTAAACGTTTATGTCTTCCGTGTTGTTGTTATTCAGTCATTTCAGTCATGTCTGACTCTTCACGACCCCGTTTGGAATTTTCTTGGCAAGAATACTGGAGTGGCTTGCCATTTCCTTCTCTAGCTCATTTTACAGATGAGGAAACTGAGGCAAACAGAGTTAAATAACTTGGCCAGGTTCCCACAGCTGGTTGTGGCCAACTTCACACAATTGGTAAGTAACAGAGGCCAGGAACCCTGGAAGATGAATCTGCTTTCTCAGCCTATCCTCCTATGATTGTTGTCTTTGATCTGTTTCAGTCATGTTTGGCACTCCATTACCCCATTTGGGGTTTTCTTGGCAAATATACTGGAGTGGTTTGCCATTTCCTTCTCTAACTCATTTTATCTTCCATACTAATTTATCTTGGTAGAAGGAGTTTCTACATTGGAAACAGTAAAAGCATGCCTGGTTTCACTTTTCAAATTTTCATCAAGGATCTCCTCAATGTATGCATGTAGTCATTCTCATAAAGATTTTAATGTGCTGACAACGTGTGATACAGTATGATAGATAATACGGACTCTGGTGTCAGGACCTGGGTTCAAATTCTGCCTCTGATATTCACCAACTGCGTGGCCTTGGGCACAACCCTCTGTACTAACACAATCAGGCTGGACTCAAAGCTCTCAAAGGTCCCTCCCAACTCTAAAGAATGCAATGATTCTAGGACACAATGAAAAATGATTTCCACAGTAACAAACCCTCAAAAGAATATGCTTCTATTTATGTAATTAAGAATCATGGAAATATTCGAGGGCCATTTTAGTTGTCCATAAAATAGTACATAAGGTCCTGGGAAGTAGTCCTTGGTAATCAATCCTTTCAGTGGCAAATCAAGTGCAGTATCCCTCCTCTCTTTTCTCCTCTTTTCCTACTTATTCAACCTTTTCTTCAAAGCTAGAGGGTGATAAATGGGTAGGTAGACATGGTCAGGGTGCTGGGAAAAAATATTCTAATTCCATATTTGCCCCACCTCAAGTCAAGCACTAAAGGTGAAGAAGACAAACTAAGGAAAGGGGCCAAATGTTCCCAGAGTTCGAACATTTAACAGAAATAGCCAACAGACAGTATCAATCAATAAGAAGTAATTTTCTAATGACAGACCAAAAAAAACCTCCATAGAAATAAAAGGAATAAAAAGCCACAAGGTTGAAAAGCAGAGAGGGAAACACACCCACCCACAGGGCGGCAGTGACAAAATGGAGAAGGCCCAAGCCCACTGCCTTGGAAGGATCCTGCTCATGGACCATGGGGAGAAGCAAGGTCCAGCACATTCCCAACTAGGACTTGTACACGTGAAGCAGCTTCAGAGATATCACTGAAGACATGAGTTCATCATGGAATAAGAGTGATGGGGTAACAGATGGTGAGTCTGAATGATGCACTGCTACAACCTAAATAGGGAAAGATCCAGAAGGAGGCCTCCAGGGCATTGGTGGGGGGGAATCCTCCAAGAAGGACTCCCATAAAGATATGGACAAGAATTCTTTAGGTGGGAAAGCATGCCTTGGTTCATGCTTATTGGCATTGTTGGGGGGTGGGGGATGTTACCCACTCTGGTGAAATCAATGGCACATTAATTTATGAAAGATGATATTTGAAAAGCACTATTTGACCACTATAAAAAAATCTGGCATTTCAGACATATCACCCAATATAATTTCTAGGCTGAATGAATATGTGATTTTTCCCTCATTCTCACTCTTCATTGCTAAATGCTTTTCCTTTTATGATTTTTCTGGAAAGGTAGAAACAAAGTGCCTATAACACAGTCTCTAGACAGTCACTGGTAGGCATGAATGATCATTTTTTAATCCCTTTTTCCTTTCCTCTGTTATGGCTGATCCAAATTAATTAGCAGATGTGTAAGAGAACCCATTATACTACTCTTACAGAATGATCCCCAAAGCTGTCTTTTGGGTAATTCACATTGAGGTTCTGCTATGCTATTCTCACAACATCTTTCGAGGCTTTGTAAGGTGATGATGCTAGCATCTTCACAGCTATCCTTCCCATGGATTTCCTCTCTGTCTTCTCCACTCCCTCCTACCACTCCCGTGCCTAACATAACTTCCCTAACAAATCTTCATATACTCCCAAAGAATAGCCTCACAACAAGAAAATGGAACAGATCATGAATGAATAAATGAATTCTGGGAAATATTATTCTGCCACAACCACCAGACTCAAACCTACTTTGGCAATGAGTTGTACCAATGCTGAGAAAGGTACCAGATGTCAAGGGAGCAAGTGTCACCATCCAAGGAAAAGAAAGAAGAACTGTTCACAGGGAAAATCCTTTGGATGCGGCATTTTGATATGAACATCTTTATCAAGTTTCAAATTTTAGTCACCTAAAATATGCCTTCTTTATAAAATTTTAAGTGTCTTTTTATGAAATGCAAAAATGTAGGGGAAATTTTTCTTCTAACTACACATTCAGAAGCTTCTAAATCCATCCTACTTGAGTTTTAAATACTAAAAAACTTTCTGAATTTTGTAGACCATTACCTTTTTCATGGCAACATAGGAAGAGAATCAATTCTTTCATGGTATCTTAATTATGTGTGACCTCCCAAGCAGCTAGTAGATCATATCTCTTGAAAAACAAAATCCACCTTCTTTCTCCCCAAACTCTTGAACAGTATTGTTCACCAAAACCAAAAGAAAGGTGCACACTAATTCCTTGAAGCACAGAAAGTACTCAACTATTACAAGGTAGATGTTTTTTCTATATTGACCTTAGGAAGAATCAGCAATGATCTTCTGGTGCCACTAACTGTAATCTGATCGTAGTTTACCTTTCTGGGCATATTTTATGTTATCCTTTTTTTCTTAATAGTATTTTTTTCCAATTACATGTAAAGATAGTTTTCAACATTCATTTTTGTAAGATTTTGAGTTCCAAATTCTTCTCCCTCCCCAAGACAGCAAGCAATTTGATACAGGTTATACATGTACAATCATGTTAAACACATTTCCACATTAGTCATATTGTGAAAGAAGAATCAGAACAAAAAGGAAAAACCACAAGAAAGAAAAAACCAAAAAAAAGGCGAAAATAGTATGCTTCCATCTGCACTCAGATTCTATAGTTCTTTCTCTGGATGTGGTTAGCATTTTCCATCCATGAATATATTGGAATTGTCTTGGATCATTGTACTGATGAGAAGGGATAAGTCAATCATAGTTGGTCATCTCACAATGTTGCTGTTCTCCTGGTTCTGCTCATTTCATTCAGCATCAGTTCATGTAAGTCTTTCCAGGTTTTTCTGAAATCTGCCTGCTCATCATGTCTTATAGAATAATAGTATTCCATTACATTCATATACCACAACTTGTTTATCCATTCCCCAATTGATGGGCATCCCCTCAATTTCCAATTGTTAGCCACCACAAAAAGAGCTGCTATAAATATTTTTGTATGTGTGAGTCCTTTTCCCTTTTTTTATGATCTCTTTGGGATACACACCTAGTAGTGGTGTCGCCAGATCAAAGGGTATGCAAAGTTTTATAGCCTTTGGGCATAGTTCCAAATTGCTCTTCAGAATGGTTGAATCAGTTCTTCTGTTATTCTTCTTTAAATACTCTAGTTCCAGCTAAACTGGTCCCCCAACTCAACATTCCACCTCATGCTTTTGCATAGGCTGCTCCTATTCCTGAAACAAATTCCTTTCCTCAACCTACCCTCTTAAAATTCCTGGATTTCTTCAAAGTACAGTTGAGTGCCGTAGGGTAAAATGACTATTTGATTGGGAGTGCAAGAATCTTGGTTCGAATGCTGGCTCTGTCACTTAGTAGAAATTCACTGTAACCCTTTGGGCCATCTGTAAAATGAAGGGGTGGCCTAAGGTCCCATGATATGTGATAAGTTCTAAATCTATGCTACTGAAAGATTTCCCTGCTCTCCTCAGCACAGCTAGCTAACATGTATACAGCTCCTTAACGATTATGTTTTAAAGGACTTTACAAATATCATCTCATTTTATCCTCCTGTCAGCCCGGAGAGGTAAGTATTGCTATTGCTTCCTTTTAATTGATGAGAAAACTGAAGCAGAAAGTAGTTAAGTACTCAAGTCCAGGGCCACACAACGAATAAATGGCTAAGGTCAGAATGCAGCTCGGGTCCTCCCAGCTACATGTTTAGCATTCTATCCACTAGGTTACCCAGATGCTTTATCTTGTTTATTGTTATTTGGTTACAAATTACATCTTTCCACCTCCACTGCCTCAGTAGAAAGAAAGCCCCTTAAGAACAAGAGCTATTTCATTTTGTCTTGGTAATCCCAACGCTTTGCACAAGAAGGTGATTAACAAATGTAATTGAATTAAAAGGAACTACTAATTAAGCTACAACTGAACCACCATTCCACTTACACTAGGCAATCAGTAGATTTACCAATGATAAAGCTGATAGGACCATAGTGGAGGAAAAGTTTCCAAATGGGGATTCCTTCCTGGACGCAGAATATAAAAACTACCAATCCGTCCACTGAAAGAATTAGTAGGCTGGCATAACATGCTACTCAACTGGATGTTTAAACATAAAGATTTTTCCAAGATGCTGCCGTGACAAAGAAACCAGTTGTGACTGCAAAGTCTTACGGGTGCCACTTGCTAGAGAAGGATCATAAAAATGGAATTAGCTGGAAGTCAGGATCCACAATTCCATTGAGCTCTAATAGCACCAAAGACTGGGAGAGAACAGCAGTGGAATATGGTGGAAAACACCAATTTACCATTTCATAATCTATCAATCAACAATCATTTATTAAGCTATGTGTTTGAGAACCATGCCAAGCACTGAGGACGAAAGACAAAACTGAACCAGAAACTGCCCTCAAGAAGCTTACATTCTAAAGGGGAGAACACATGTCCACACATAAGTGTATAAAAATGTAAGGTAGTTTTGGAAGTGGGGTACACTGACAGTTGTGGGGACTCAAAAAGTTTGGGGGGTGCTTAAGCTAGGGTCCATGAATTTTATTTTCTTTAAAAATTCTAATAACTACATTCAAATGTAATTGGTTTCCTTTGTAATCCTATGTATTTTATTTGCCACATTGAAAAATAGTATTTTGAGAAAGGGTCCGTAAGCTTTGCAAGACTGCCAAAGGCATCCATAACCACCCAAAAAGGTTAAGAATGCCTGATACAGTAGGAAGTGGTTGAAACTGAGTCTTAAAGGAAACCAGAGATTCTAAGAGGCAAAGGTAGAGAGTGAAAGCATTTCCAAAAGGGGGAAGAGTCAGCACAAAGACAAGGGGATCGAGTGGAAAACAGTAAATTGGCCAATATGAATGGGCCAATATCGACGGGTCATGTGAAGAGGGGAATGACTGGAAAGGGAGAAAAGAGCAAGGTCAGGAAGAGATTTAAACATCAAACTGAAGAGTTTCTATATGCTCCTTAGAGGCAATGAGGTATGCAATTTATTGAGGGTGGTGGGGGCAGGGATTTGACTTGGTCAGACCTATGCTTTGTCAGCTCTGTAAAAGACAATTAGGAGATGGGAGAGGCTTGAGGCAAGGAGACCAAATCAAAGACAATGCAATAATCCAGGACAGAGGTAAAGACATCCTGAATTAGGCCAATTGCTATGAGACTGGAGAGGAGTGGGACCACAGGAGAGAAATAATGGAGCTCATAACCACTATTTATGTAATAGCACAAGACTTCTCATTAAGATGATCCCGTTTGACATTCCTGCTTCACTTAGTGCAGAGAAGGTAAGAAACCAAACTGGAGTTTCTTAGCAGACTTCACTTAGAATGTTTCCTTCCCCCAAAGGAATATATTCAAGTATAAACATAAGAAATATTTGAATGACTGAGAAGCCATCGCTGCTTGTTAACATCCTGCTAGGACTACAAATGAGCACTGAATCTGAAAGAATTACCAGTTCTCATTATTATACGTCAATACTTAATTATTATTTAACCCTAATTATTAAATGTCAATGGATCTTTTCTCATCAATGTCAAAGGGGGTATTCCCTCCATCAGGGCAGATCGCCACTCATCCCTGGCTTCTCATCCATCCTGTGTGACTATGTCCATGTTTTCACATATTTCCTTTACAGCGAACTCATCCAAAGCAATGGAGGCCTTCCTCTACTCTGGCCCTCTTTTTTTTTCATTTTGTGGTTATCACTGAAGTATGCAGGCTAGTCACTAATTACCCCTCAGCTTTGCCACGTAACTGGCTCACCTTTCCCAATCACCTCTTTCCTCAGTGATCTCTTGCATGATTTCTTGGGCACAGATAGGTCATAGGTTTCAGTCTTCCTGAATCCACCATGTATGTGTCTGTAATGACCTTGGGGCCATCTGCAATTTTGTTTCCTTATTCCAAGATTGGAATAAGGAATATTACAAGACTGACAATAATACAGCATTCTCAGAACAATATTTGTGTCAAAAAGATGGTCTTTGCACTGGAGACCAACTTAGAATCTCTAAAAGCACTGGTCAATTTCTCCAATGCAATCTAGCTTGCTCCCTTTATTCAGTGCACTCCCAGACTTATTCTTTTGTGAAGGCGAACCAGGCCATCTTTTGCCTCAATTCTTATCTAGCCTTTAGTTACCGAATAGGGGTTGCCTCAGACAAACTGGGACCTAGGAAAGACGTTAGCTTAAAAAGGCCGAGGTCTCCCACTGTATCCAGGGCCATGGCCAGTCATCTTGACCTGTCTTGCCACTGGACTCTGGAGGAAAGAATGAGGCTGATGATTTTGCACAGCCCTGCTTCACTTAAATCCAATTCACTTGCAAGTCATGACACCATCCTCATAATGTCATTGGTCCTCTTCAAGAACAAAGGAGGAACAACAAATAACAATCTCCCATTCAATGATGAGCCCACCTCACAGATCACAGACAGTGCCTGTAAGTGATGCCTATGTACTGATAAACACACTAGTCACCTCCTGTCACAGAGGTGATGGATTTAGGGCAGAATGAGACATATGTTTTTGTACACAGCCAAGGAGGGAATTTGTTTTGCTTGACTATATTTATTTGTTACAAGGAATTTTCTTTCTTTTTTTTTAAGGGTTGGGGAATGAGAGGGACAGAAACCAAGAATCTGTTCATTTCAAAAATTTTTGGGGGGAGCTACAGCTGTGGCATGTCACATGCACTTTCGGATAAGGTCACTTTATGATTTTACTTTATTACAAGAGAGTTCTCTCACAGAGGGGTGGTGATCTAGAAGTGTTTGTAATGTAAAAACAAAACTTTGAAAACGTGTGTGTATGTATATTCATATAGTGCTGGTGGTCTGACTCATTGGACAGGTCATCCAACCGCATTTCAAAGTCTGATTAAAGGCATTTTCCATTCGTTTAGTTCTTCCTACAGAGATTATCTAGCTGATCTAATTATAATAATATCATATCATTTATTTTTCCATCTAACCAGCTATGGGATAAAAGTATACCTATAGGTTAAAGAACAGTGAAAATAAAAGGAGAGCCACTGAAGGTATTGGGAGTCCAGGAGAGGTGAGGCAGGGAAAGGAGGAGATTATGGATGAGTGTTGTACCAAGATGACTCTGAGCCCTGAGGGCAGAAAGACTGGCTCATTGTTCAGGTGTAAAGTAATGAAAAACCTCATTAGACTGCTGTCAGTGGGAACAGGGAGAGAGTGAAGGACTCACTGGGGCCAGGGAGAACACAGCTGGCTAGTTAATCCCTCAGCACCTACGGTACAAAAGGCCTCACCATAGTTAACTCTGAAGGGCAAGGCCTCTTGGGGAGAGCAGGTTTACTTTCAGAATGAGTATCTGCTTAGACTAATCTCCGCGCTTATTCTCATTCCCTCAGCCCTCATCAACTAGGAAAAAGGAGGAAGTAGCCTCAGTATAGGCTAGTTGTCAGCAGAAAGCTGCCCTAGGGTTAGTCATATACAGTACTGATCATTTCAAGTGGCCTGAATGAACCCATCCCCCAATCAAATTCTAAAGACTTCTTGGTGATCAGATCTCCTAATTAATCACAACATTAGTCCTATCCCGTTGTCACAGATAACCCCGAATTAACCACGGTTTGCTTCATAGTAAACATAATTCAATAGTGTATGTGTAAATATATACATATATGCATATTTCAAATGTAAATGAAGCAGATGACTGAATAATTCAGTGAAGAGAGCACCTGGTTCAGCAGTCAGGCATCCACAATTCTATTTTGGGCTTTGCTCCCTAACCTTGCACCACCCCCAGAAGTCTTGGCTCCCTTGGGTGACAAAACAACTAAACGAACTAAGACAGCCCACAAGGGTTATTCTGAGTAAAACCACAAAAATTAACAGCAGTCAATTGCTCTGAGAGGCCAGTGGCTACAAGGGCCATAAAGTGAGAATATTCATTATTTCCTAAACATAATACGAAGAATAAAAACACCTTTGGGGGGAGGGCTCTTTTTCATCCATTCTGGTCAATTTTTTATCCTCTAGTTTGCCAGTTCATAAATGTCAAGGCTTAGACTATAACTACATAAAAGAAAAGAAAAAAGAGATTATTCATTGTTTGTAACTGATTAACCCATATAACTTATTTACAAATTCAAGTTTCCTAATGGAAATTTTATTGCCAGAGAATTTAGGGGCAAAACCTAAATACATCTGCAAAACAACTCAGCAGCATCTCATGTGGTTCTTTTAGAAAGATCATTAAATGAGGACAATATTCACTTAAGCCATTCCCACCTCCAGAAATGCAATATAGTCTATGATGGTGTCAAAGCTACCACGCCAATGACCTATACCTATAAGGTAAATTCTCCTCATACTATCTCCACTCTCATAAAGAGCTTCTTCATTCAACCTGTAATTCGGTCAGGGAGAATTCGCAACCACTATCCCAGATCCTGCTGGTTTCTTTTTCCCCATTCAAGTTAAGACTGCATGAACTAATTTTATCTCGGCGCCCAGTTCCTATAAATAACTTAAATGATGCTCCTAAGTTGTTAAGCACTGTTATGGGAAGGATGTTCTGGCCTCCCCTTCCTTGAAGAGCTATTAAAGAAAAAGAAAAAAAAAGAAAGAAGGAAAGGTAAAACACTCATCTGTGTGGCTGTGCTTTAAACTACCAAGAAGCAAAGCAATAAAATAAGATTATTTAAAAGGACCTCTGCAGACCTGTATCTGCCTCCCTTTTCTCTAGGTTGTGTTATGTTAATATTCAATTAGGCTAATTTAATATTAACTCTCTTTAATATTAAATGAGAAATCATAACAATCATGGTATAGCAACATAAAAGATAAGGTACTCCATAAATTCTGAAAGAAATAAGTATGGATGCTGAGGAAAAGTGGGGAATCTTAATGTTCTTATTTGCTGAATTACCTAACTCAAATAGTAGAATTTGAGTCTTCCCCCCCCTCTTCTGCCCCATGCCCCCCAGTTCAAAGTATTCTTTGTTTCCTCAAATTTTCCTAGTATACTTTGTATGGATTGCAAAATCACAAAATCTCAAGAGCTGAAAGGGACCCCTGAGGACACACCTGACCAAGAATCCTCTCTACCTATCACCAAAGAGTGATCATCTGGTCTCTGCTTGAAGAACTCAACTAAGGAGAAAGCCACTGGGGTATCCAATCCCAATTCTGGACAGCTCTGATCGATAGATCGTTTCCCTATGTTAAGCCTAACGATGACTCTACAGCCTGTGAGCTGTGGGTCCTGATGTGGTTCTCTTCACATCAAGCAGGACATGCTTAACCACCTTTGCACATGACTGCTCTTCAAATGACTGAAGACGTTCACCTCCACCTTATGTCTTCTCCTGGATCAACATCACTTTCTGATTGTCCTCCCCCATTAGATTGTAAGCTTACTGCCAAGTAGAGACTGCTCCATTCTTTGTACTTGTGTCCGTGGTGCCTGATACATAGTAGGTCCTTAGGGAGTGCTTGTTGATTAGTTTGCCCAATAGACGCTCATATTGCATGACCCCCCGGACTCTTGACTATTCCAGCTGAGCTCCTCTGATAAGTACTCAGCATATCAATACCCTTCCTAAGATGCAGGGCCCATAACTGTACCCAGCATTTCAGATGTGGCCTGACCAGCACAGAACAGCACTTAGCACAGTGTCTGGCACATACTAGGCACTTAATAAATGCTTATTGACTGACTGAGGACGGAGCAGGACTACCATCTCCATTATCATAGATACTCTCTTTTTTTCTTTTTTTCTCTGTTCAACTTTATTTTGCAACTGTATTTTTAATACAGACAGATCACAAACAGAAATCCCCTTATACCACACACAATACCATGACTAAACATTTCAGTTTCATCAACATTCATTTGCCTTTCCTTTGTGAAAGCGCAATCCAAGACATCTTGACAAGAAACCTTTACTGACAAGAACACGTTTCTGAGCTGGTTTTAAATGGTGCCCATCCACTATATCTTCCCTCCATTGCCTGGCAAAATATGTCTCCTCCCACCATTTGGTCTATTGAAATCCTCCCCTTCCTTCAATGCTTAGTTTAAATGCCACCTACTCCATGACACCACCGTTGAAGGCATGGGCAATATCATGAGCAAAGGTAGGACAGACTGGAAAAGGCAAGACATGATTGAGGAACAGTCTGATTTGGCTGAAAATATGTGTGAAGGAGTGGAGTATACAGAAAGAATTGAAATTTTCAACTACTTTGTTGATTTTTTTTCTTCCATTTACATTGTAGACAGTGTCTATATTGTTTTCCTGGTTCTGCTTGCATCACTTTGCATCCATTCATGCTTCTCCATACTCATCATGTGGATCACTTCTTACAGTTCCACAATATTCCATTACATTCAAGTGCCATAATATGTTTGGTCATTCCATGATCCACGGGCATCTGCTTTGTTTCTATTCTTTCCTAACACACACACACACACACACACACACACACACACACACACACACCCCTGCCACTATAAAGATTCTGGTGAATATGGAGCTTTCCTTCTTTATCACTGTCCTCCTTGGGGTAAATGACTAATAGTCACTCGCCATATCATTCTAAACTGACATGCAGAATGACTGGATTAATTCAGAACTCTACCATTGCTAGTGTGCCTGCCTTTCCACAACCTCTCTGGCATTGATTATTCCCATATTTTGTCATCTTTGCCAATTCGCTGGGTGTAGGGTAAAATTTTAGAATTGTTGTGGTTTACATTCCTTATTGTTAGCGATTTGGAGCATCCTCTCATGTAGTTGTTAGCTGTTTGCAATTCTTTTGTAAATTATTCCTTCTTAAGAAGGCCTTTGACCATTTAAGTGCTGGCTATGTTGTTTTTATCTTTATATCTCCAGCATTTAATACAGTACCTTGCACATAGGACCCACTTAGTCAATGTTTGTTCAACCAAGTTAAGCTTATCTTTAAAGTCTTCCTGTATACTCCACTCCTTTTCCAATCTGTCCCATCTTTGCTCATGATATTGCCCATGCCTTCAACAGTGGTGCCATGGAGTAGGTGGCATTTAAGCTAGGTATTAAAGGAAGGAAAGGATTTCAACAGACCAAATGGAGGGAGGAGACACTTCCCCTAAGCTCAGGCACCACCTCTTGTGCCATTTACATTGTACAAGTCTCTCTACCTCCCTGGGCCTCAGTGCCCTCATCTGTAAAACGAGAGGGTTGAGCTCCATGGCTTCTGAGGTACCACTGAGCTCTAGAGTTACAATCCTATGATACATGAAGACATCATTCATCTCTCCATCAGGTTTAAGGGATCTTTCGCTTTATGAATCTTTCATCTTCCTCTGTTGGAACATCTCTAATATACTTTTATTACATCCTCTCTTATAGTCATTACGTATTTTGTCTTATCCCTCTCTGCCCCACACCCACTCTTGTTAGTTTAGAAAATCCTTGGAGATAGAAATTGTGCCTTGTTTCACCCAGGCACCTGCTCTCCCTAATAAAGTGTAAGTCATATAGCAGACCCTTAATAATAAATGTTCACTGAATTGGATTAAATATAACCAGTTCTTGCCTATGACAAGAGGACAGAGATAATAGGGGTAACATAAGTGCTCAGAAAGGAGAGAAACATCATTTTAAATATAGTAAGAATAGATAAGAATACTTCCCATGGGGCTGGGCCAGTGTTTTGGCCTCTGTATGTGGGGCCATGCACCCCAGCTCCTTGCTAAAGGACATAAACAACCTGGAAACAACCTAGATCGGTCTCTTGGTCCCTCACTTCGAGTGGGGTTCCATCAGAGATGACTGGCCATAGAGTTGGGAGGAAGCTTCCTCCCTGAGGAGATCATAAGAACCATAGAAAGGTTCCACCCTTCTCCCCGAGCAGAAGGCTTAGGATTGGGCCAGGTCTCTTTGGACTTCCAGCAAGGGGGTCCTGGGGCAGGAGAGAGGGGAGAGTGAGATTTCTCTCCCTTCCGTATCCCTTAGGGCAATGAGAGATATGAGCTGGTGGCAGTTAGTCAGTCCCATCAGTTAGTCCCAGTTGTTCTTGAATAGTTAGCGTAACTGACAAGCTTGAGTCTCACTGCCTACTCTCAGATGGACGTATAATAAGCAGTGAAGAAGACAGCAGTGGAGGGGACGTGAGTAGAAGGAGAAAGTTTAGACCATCTAAAAATGGGCATATCATTATCTACATTAGCCAAATTCATCCAAATGGAGAGAAGTGGCATGATGTAACAGAAAGACCAATGGATTTACTCAACAAGTATTTCTGAAGCACCTATTATGCGCTAGACACACTATGTGCTAAGCATTGGGGATACGAGGACAAAAACATTGGCTCCAGGACACCCCTGGGTAGATGCTCTCTAAGGTCTCTCCCAGTTCTAAATCCTATGATCCTTTGCTAGGGATCACACAATAATATACTATTACATTTATATATTGGTTTGGAGCAATGGTACAGCACAGAGAAAGAGAGGCAGTATCATTTAGTTGAAAAAAATGCTGAACCTGGAGACGTGTGGTCAAAGCCCATCTCTGCTATTTATTCTTTGTGTGACCTTGGCCCAGTCACCTTTCCTCTCTAAGGCCTCAGTTCACACGTCTGTAAAATGAGAGAGCTGAAGCATATGATCTAGAAGGGGCTTCCCATCTCTACAATCCCATTGTGTCAACAGGCAGATTAAGACTAAAAGAATCGAAAGCAATATCCCAAGAAACACCAAAAAAGTAAATACACTCAAGATGATTCTCCAAGCTTTGGGAAGCATTAGAGAAGGCTTCATTAAAAATAGATGAGAAGCCTGAGGGTCCAGGAGTCAACCATGTAATGCAAAAGATTTAGTAAAACTTTTTTTTCTAAAAAAAGTAAAAGCTATCTCTAGAGAAACAAGGGAGTTTGTGAATTTTTGAAAACCATTTCCTTTAGCTAATACCTAGGTGATTTCCAATTGTACAAGATCTTCGGTCTACTTAAACGCTCCCATTTCTCTTCTGCACTCCATTTTCTGGCATATCACATTACATTTTGCCCAAGGAGAGAATTAATATGGGAGGGGAAAGGGCCATACAACAGGCTGCCATCTTTTCCCCAGTGCCACTGATGCTCATCAGAGACAGCACATGAAAGAGCTGCCGGCACACAACTGGGAACAGAATCATGACTGCACAAAGGAATTCTCTTCTATCAAAAAAAAAAGAAGCAGCAAAAATTTATCTTAAGAGGATATACTAAAAATACAACATTGAGGGTGTGTTTAGATTATCAGCACGGAAAGCAATTTTGTAAAGGAAAACACATACGTACACACACAAAACCAACAATCGCCTTGGCGTGTGCAAAATGTTTCGACTCTTCCCCAAGTGTGGCAGGTGCAAAACAGCAGGCTCTTCTCCACTACCACTGGGACTTGGCTGGGAGCATGTGGTCTGCGCCCTGGGATGGCATCTTTAGCAATTGTTGCTGCTGTCATGAAAGGATGAAGGCAAAGAAGCTGAAATATCATGTGTTCCCAATATTTAGACAACTTGGATGGTACATGGCATGATGCTACCCACATGGTACGGCATTCTTCTAACTAAATGTATTAGGATATATATGGACGGATGTATACACAACTACATACACATGTTAAAATTTGTTAATTTCTTTAGAATATTCTCAGTTGTCTATTTCAATGGAATCGAGCATCTCATTCATGGACCAGAAAAAGATCAAATACTTGCAATCATCGTCACATCCATTTCAACAGACAAGCAATTTCTAAAGCACAAGCACAACAAAGAATTCTACACTTAGTAATAATAATAAATAACAGCTAGCGTTTATCTATCACTTAAAGTCTTACAAAGTGCTTTACAAATATTATCTCATGTAATCCCCACAACAACTTCTGGAGGTAGGTGCTATCATTTATCACCATCTTACAGATGAGGAAATTGAAGCAGAAGGAGGTTAAGTGACCAGCCCAGGGACACACTGCTAATAAATGTTTGCCACCAGATTTGAACTTGAGTTGTCCTCACTCTAGGCCCAGCACTCCATTGGCTGTACCACCTGGCTGTCAAGTATTTCCCAAATGTTTTAAAAGCTCATACCTCGATTTTTAAAATTAAGAAGATGTCATGTAACTTTATGCACTGAAATGAACTGATTTAATTTAAATAGTCGTGCATCTAGTATAGTTATTTCTATTGACCTTTAATGCTAAGTTTCTAATAAAACATTTAATTGAAAACTAAGATAAATTAAAAATAGGCTGATGTTGGAGTCCGGAGATCTGGCTTGAAGTCCTCCTTCTGATGCATATTAGCAGTGTGATCCTGGCCTAGTCACTTAACCTTTTGGTCCCTAGAGAATCCTCTAAGACTCCAAGTAGCAGAGCAGTTGTTGATACTCACTGGTAGAGGAGTTAGAACCCTACACCAATGAGAGAGTGACTCTAAGTTCCTCTTCCCCACAAAAGAACAGATTTGTTGAGCATCTGGCATAAATTTAACCTTTATAAATTCCAGTACACTGTCAAACCTGTGCTTCTATCTGATAAATGACCAATGCTTCCAAAGAATTCTGATCTCATCAATATGGATTTTCCCTCCAATGAGACTGACTACACACCATCCATGCATGTCCATTCTTTGTGACTGATCATGTCTTCCCATCACTTTGCCATAGTAGCTCCACTCAATATGCTTGGGAGCCTTCCTTGAGTCCTTTGGACATAGGAAGAGGACCATTGGAGTATGAGGGCTCATCCCTAGCTCTTCCTGGCTATTCTCTCAGTCATATATCTCTGGAAACATCCTTTCATTTAAGACGCTGCTTCTTCATCATTCCTTGTTTGCCATGAGTTATGGCCTGACCACACCTACCATTGCACCTCTCTCTCTCTCTCTCTCTCTCTCTCACTCTCTCTTCATTTTCAATTCCTTGGAAACTGTAGCTCTTCTTGACTCTCTATCATAGAACATCACTAGTATTTAAAAGATTGGTCTCTGCTCCGGAGAAACCCTACTAACTATAAAATTAGTGCTTTGTCATCTTTACTTGGCACCTTAAAGTGTTCCTGTCTGAAACAGCCCTAATAACCCTCCCAAAGGAAAGAAGGGCTGCATCTAGGAGAGGAGGAAAGCTAACAGTGTGAGATGGCAGTATAGAGCATATATCATTCATTGAGGCTCTAGAAATGAGAAGACAGTTAAAACAAGCAGCTTAAACTGAACTCTGAGAATACAAGTACCCAGCTACTCAAATGAAAGTCATGACCTTTCTAATGGTGTCCTAGCTGCAGGATAATTTTACAGACTGGCTAAAATACAAATCAACATACATTTATTAATGCCCGCTATGCACTAAGTGCTGGGGGTACAAAGACAAAAATCCAAGGAAGAATGTGATAAGGGCAAAGGACGGGTCTCAACAAAGCACACTAAGGCAATCAGTATAGAGAGGGAAGTCCACTTGGATGGATACTGGTGGGCAGGTGTGCAGGATGAGATCTGAGCTGGACCTTGAAGGAAGAGAAGGACTTCAACAGGTGGAGATGAGGAGGAAATGTACTCCAGGCATGAAGGACAATCTAAATGAAGGTGAGAGATGGTGAGATGAACATGGAAAAGAGGGAGCAGACTAACCTGGTTAGAATATAGTTTCAGTGAATGGAGTATTCTCATGCTATGACTTGCTATAAGACTATGCCATAAGACATGCTAAGATTAGGGAATTTGTAGTTTGTCCTGAAGGCAACAGGGAGCCACTGAGGTTTCTGAGCAGAGAAGCTAATTGTTCAGAACTTTGGAGAGGCAGCTAAGTGGTATTTTAGATAGATTGTTGGACTTGATGTCAGAAAGACCTGAATTCAAATACTGCCTCATACTGAATAAGTCACTTAACCTCTCAACCTCAGTTTTCTTATCTGTGAAAGGGAGGTAATAATAGCACTAGCATCCCCCTCACAGAGTTGCTGTGAAGATTAAAAGAGGTCACATATAAAGCACTTTGTAAACCTTAACATGCTTATATAAACGCTAGCTATTAATGTTTTTGCTATCATTTGTATTGTACCATGGCAGCTATTACAGGAAGTTGTATTTTTAATATATGGTACCGAAAACCCTTTAACATCCGGCTACGAGGTTAATACAGCAACTAATTTTTTTTACAGGAAACTATGTAGTATTGAGGCTCTCAAAAAGTCACATGACAAAATCTGCTGCCCTTTGTATACAGTAATGACACCAGTAACACACCATCAATAGAAACTTAAGTTAGTGGTTGGTGGTTTGTTTTTTTTTCCCTCTAAACCAGTCCTTCCTCCTGGAATCACAATGGCTAATAGGGCAAAATTGTGATTTGTATTTGTGTTGACAGTAAAGATACACTCAGGCCATGAAAAGGAGATTTTTCTAGGTGAGAAGCTAACTTACCCATACCAGGAACTAAACTCAAAACGTTGGCATTAGTTAACACCCCTCAAGCTACCAGCTTTGATTTATAGGATATCCAGCAAATTTTAACTGTGGGCTCTCAGGACACCAGCAAAAATGCAATCAAAAAAAAAAACTGTCTTCTCTAGGACAGAGCTGCCAATTCACTAAGTAAAAGGGACTTTGGATTACACGTATGAAGAATGACAGATCGGGTATCCACCAACAGGAGCAACCCCATCTCAGACAATGACCTTGCCAAAAATCATTCATCCGATCTTCCAAAGAAAGGACTGAGGATTCACAGGGTGTGTGGATGAACCCTTCCCTTCTCAATGCACATTGGAAAAATACACCCTCCAAATACACAGCGGCTTTCTCCAAGCCTGCAACCACATGGCTGTATTTTGGATTGGGTGGGGCAGAGAGTAAATAAACAGTTTCCTTTTTTAAGCAAGCTTTTGCTGGTTGATCTAAAACATGCCCAGTTACAAAATATCACTGGGCATCCTTAGGAATTGATTTAAATTTATGGATCCCTGGGAAGCTCAGAACCCAAAGAGGGAACATTCTTGATCAATAACACATTCTTTGAAACAAGGTTCGTTAAGTAAACAAATGGCAGACTAGAAGAAAGGCTGAACATGTTTCCTTCACTCAGTTTGTATCACTTCAGGGAAAGGATTTCTCAATACAGTGTTGCACTATTGTAGATGTATATATTGAAACTGTTGCTTTAAGAGGCCTTTAATAATCATGGGTTATTATAAGGAAATAGGTCATCAAAAATCCCTCAATTTTGAGTAAAATTATGAAAATAAGTTCAAAAATATTTCATATTTCCCAACTAGAAATAATATATGTCATTAACCAATTAATGCCACAATTTTTATCTCTACAAAATTTAAATTCACAATCAGATTAGTTTTTTCTCTGAAAGCCACCTATACGCTATCAAAGAGATGATAAAAATCATATTTATCTGGACGTGCTACTACTAATAGCCATCATATATGTCCACAAACATAATTTCCCCAGAATGATAATGAAAAGAAGGTTGGATTTGGAATCAGAGGACCTGGGTTCAAATAGTGTGACTGTGGACAAATCACTTAACAGGCCCAGGTCTTAATTTCTTCACCTATGAAGCTGGAGGTTGGGGCGGGGGCAGGATGGGCTAAAAGACTGTTCCTTCCAGCCTCAAAACAATATCCTAGAATCCTACTTCTCATTTTTCTTTTTTTTGTTATTGTTGTTTTGTTTTTCTATTTTCTTTCTTCCTTCCTTTTTTCTCTCTTCTTTCTTTTCTTCTCTCTCTCTCTCTCTCTCTCTCTCTCTCTCTCTCTCTCTCTCTCTCTCTCTCTTTCTCTCTCTCTCCCCCTCCCTCCCTCTCCCTCCTTTTACCCTGTCTGTCTTCACCAGTCTTTTGCTTCTGACCACTGCCTCCCCCAAAAATCTTACATGTAAACATCTCCTCTGAAATACTTGCAGACTCCCTGGCAGTGCCCATCCTTCTGATCCCCATATATCGCAAACACAGATGGAACCTTATTTAAAATAGCCTCTTCCTCTTGAGCAGTGAGGAAGCACTAGAACAAGGGACAAATATTGGAGCCAGAGACTAATTAGCTTTGCCACTGTTTGCTCTGTAACTCTCGGTGAATCACTGAGCTTTCCCAAATGGTTCGAAGAAACCCAAAAGAGAAATGCAGATGGCTGAGGGTGGTAGTCAGTCAGCATTAAGATTCTTACCTCACTCGATCTCTTGACCATTTCAGAACAAAAAGGGGGGAAAGAGGCATAGTACATCAATAAAACTGTTAAGGAATGTCTAATCAGTCCATATTCGCAGCTGTATAAATAAAATATTTGCCTCATTTTAAGAGTGCTTTGCATGTGAACTGCTAACACTTTCAAAAAACAAATAAATGAAAATGTGTTTCTCTGGAAAGCAAGAAAGAGGTGAGGATCTTCAATACTACTGGACCAAACACATCTAGCAGAAAAGATTACAGAAATCATATTTTTTAAAATCTGGATGGTAATAGAACAGAACATTAGTTTGCACAAAATAATGCAACTGAAGATCCTACGATGTTTTACAACTACATCTTTAGATAATATATCTGCAATGTTTAAAAGATCTGTGCATTTGTTAGCACAGTAATCTCTTGGCTATCGAATCAATCAAGGAGACTGATTGTTCCAGGCTCTGGAGATGCAAGGCCAGAAATAAGATAGACCTGCCCTCCAGAACTTCGCACTCTATCAGGAATGATAATAAGTACATATATGTATATAAATGAAACATACACAAGATAATTACTTACGGGGTGGAGAAGAAACAATAATGGCTGGGGGAACTCAGCCCGTGTGTGAATACTCCCCCCAGCCTGTTGCAACCTGTGATTTAGCAGAGAGGTAATTTAGAGCTGCTGGAGCAGAAAGGGGCTAAGTGATTTGCCCAGGGTCACACAGCTAGTAAGTATCAGAACCAGGGTTTGAAATCAGGTCTTCCTAACTCCACGCTATTGACGTGATCTACTATTCCGTGCTTTCTGTTTTAAATACATAATATATGTTATTAGTGTAACAGAATCTGCTGTTTTTACTTTTACGTAAAGTTTGTGTTACTTCATTTATCTAGTTAGCATAAAATCTCACAAAATTGCCATAAGGTTGGGTGAACCAAGCTTCTTCATGAAAATGATTCCCTTTTTTTTTCATAATACTGCTATACACCACACAAAATGAAATCTGTGGCTAAAACGACATAAGAATAACAACAAAAATAATGAAATTTGCCACCCAGCACTCTGCAGTAAGTTTTTAACCTTTCATGTGTCATGCATCTCTGTGGTCAAGTCTGGGAAAGCCTATAGACCTCTCCTCAAAACAATGTTTGAAGTGCATGGAATAAAATATATGGAGTACAAAGAAAACCAATGGTTAATGAAAAGAAAGATGTGATTTTTTTCTCATCCAAGTTCACAGATTCCCTGAATCCCTGCATCCCAGGGTAAAAACCCCGACTTTAAGATTTGCAAGATGGATCACATGTCTGTCTCATTTGACTCTCATAGCGACCATGTACGGTAAGAGCTGTTACCATTCCCATTTTACAGATAAGGAAACTGAGGCTCAGAGAATCTAGGTGGCTTTGCCACGGTCAAACAATTAGTAAATATCAAGATCTCATTTGAAAGCCCATTTCTCTAACTTCTCCTGCTGTTAATGGCATGTGGCCATTCTTCTAAAAAATCCAATAAATTAAATCTTGCCCTTAAAAGAAATGTTGGGGCAGCAAGGTGGCTCAGTGAGTAGAGCACCGGCCCTGGAGTCAGGAGGACCTGAGTTCAAATCCGGCCTCAGACACTTGATACACTTACTAGCTGTGTGACCTTGGGCAAGTCGCTTAACCCCAATTGCCCTGCCTTCTCCCTCAAAAAAATGTTGTTTTTCATATAGGATCACATAACAGATCCCTTTGATCTGCTCTCAATCAACATCAACCATGTGTGAAAAGGCTGCCCAAAGTTACGGATGCCCCTTTGGCCAAGCTTTTTATTTATTTTCTTCACAGAATTAATGAGCACAAAAACGGAACAAACCTATGACCTTGGCCTCATTAGCATTGTGCTCCAACAGCTGTAATGTGACCATGTGAAAAGATCGGCATTGACACAGCTGGCTCAGCAACACCCACATATTTCAAAGGGTCTCTATTTACCTGGGAGCAACCCACTCCCTGTAACAGATCTGCACTTGAAAGTAACAGGTGGCTTCTTGCATGGAGACACGAGGCACTTTCTCCCTTCTTGGAAGCTACAAATAGGTCAGAGGACTTTGTAATTAATTTTGTCGTGTCTAAATATAAATTGAAAATTCCAAGGACACACAAATGCCTTGCCTTATCGAAGTATGAAGGACAGCACCAGAACGTCTCCCTTGAATTACACTAGGAATGAGAGACGAGACACAGCCCAGGCAGAGAGACCCAATTCCTTCGACAATGCCTCCTTTTGACACCACAGGAAAAAAAAAAACCTTTTTCTGTCTTGGCCTCTCTAGCTTCCAACAAGCTCGCCTGCTCCCAAAGGTGCAGAAAAGAAAGCCTGCTGGGTTTTTCCATCATCATTTTAAGGAAGTTGATGAGAGTATAGAAAGGAGGCCTGCTGAGGGTGGAAATGAATGAAGAATGCGTAGTAACCAAGCTACCTGAAAAGCTGATTCTCTTAACTTAAAAATGTATAATCTTAGAGAGTTGCCTTGAGACACTGAGACCCTGGCTGACTTGCCCAGGATCCTACAGCCAGGGTCAGAAGCTGAATTTGAACTCCAGTCCAAGGTCAGCTCTTTATGCACACAGCACGTCATGGTGAAATATCGCCTCCCCACCCCCTACCCCCCAATATGCTCAGATTCCTTTTTGCAAAGTCACTCCCCCTCTTTTCAAATTTGATTTAGAAATTGGAGGCAGGGGGATGAAGAGCTGGAAGCAATATGCTTCCTTAACTAAAAATACATATTCTTCTCTAGTGCTGTGTTTCCTCTGAAAATGAGAAAGCCTTCCTACTAAGCAGACTCGATTTTTCTGCGCTCTTTTCTTAAGCAATGTTATTACAACTACTCTATTTTCATAATGTATTGCTTCAGGAATTTCAAAGCTCTTGCCTAACCTTATGAAGAAGACTCACGCTAACCTAATGAAATAGGTACACAGCCGTGTGGTGCTATTTCCATCTTACTGGTGGGGACTGGACACATAAAGTAGTTAAATGACTTCCTAAGGAGAAAGAAAGAATGGACATGAAACCAGTTCAGTTCTTCTGTTTCTAGCGCTCTCTCTCTCTCTCTCTCTCTCCCTCTCTCTCCCTCTCTGTCTCTCTCTCTCTCTCTCTCTGTCTCTCTGTCTCTCTCTGTCTCTGTCTCTCTCTCTCTCTCTCTCTCTCTCTCTCTCTCTCTCCCCCCCCCTCCCTCTCTCTCCTCCTTCCCTCTCCCTCCTTCTACCCCCTCCCTCTCTCAACAAGTAGATAAGACAGGATGAAGATGAGCTTTTCATTTTGTGCATTCCTGCCATCATCTCAGGCCCAAATGACAACAGTGAACATACAGAAAAACAGTGTGTTCAAATTACGCTTGCTGCTGCCCTAGCAGGATTGTCAGGCTGACTTGAATTCTGACTTTAGCAAGGAAAAACGAAAAGGTTACTTTCTTCAGAGCTATTGTCATTGCCACTTCCTAACAAAAGTGTTTATTCTGAAGTATAAGATCAAGATATCAGTGGTTCCTTTCTCCTGGTATCCTCACCCAAAGCAATCAAGTCTATATAGCATCTCCAGTAACACATTTAAAATTATAAACTGTGGAGGAATGTAGCTGGGGTTGGGGAAAGGGTCTATATACAGAGGTCAACAAAACCAAGTGAAATTAAAGTAAGCCAAATACCAAAATTAAAACACCAAGCAAGGTAGTCAAATAAAGTAGAGAGAGACATGTAGAAAACATAAATAGAATTATCAGACAAGAAAAGAAAAAAAAACATCAACAATTCAAAATAGGTCATGTTTTTAGCCAACTTAAGAACCAAAATGATATCTGATTATCATAGGGGCACACTGGTGGGGGCTCATGAGCTATACAGTATTAGAAACATACTCCCAACCCCTCAAGGTAACCCTAGAACCCTGAGAGAGGAAATAGTAGCCATCTCTGGACAACCTTGAGATAAGAACTCCCAAAGTCTATATGTTATATAATTATTCCCTGAAACCAATCCCTGAAATGCTCACCCAAAAGAGGAGGACCCAGCATGCACAGTAAGGCAATAGAGGTAATGTTGTATATTGGGAAGGTTGCTGAACTTAAGAGTCACAGGAGCTGAGTTAGAATTTCCAAGTCTTCTACTAAGTACCTCTGTGACCTTAGGCAGGCACCTTCACTTATCTGAGTCTTAGGCTCCTCATCTATAAAATGTCAAGTTCCTTCCAGTCTCCAAGATATTTCTGTGAATACTGGCCCAGAATGAATCTGGGTTGCAAAATTTTTCTTGGGACCAAGTATTTAAATGTACATATCAACTCTAGCGAAACCACATTAGGCATCCCCATAGTGCTCAGACAGTGTGACCAGCTGCTGCTTGTGAAAAGAGCAGGAGACACAAACTGGGGTAAAGAAGGATTAAACTCCTTGCCTTCAGACTCCCTTTAGTCTAGAAGTATTCCACCTTCTCCTTACTTTGTCTTTGGGCCCTGTTTCCCAAAAAGTTCCGGGGGGAAAGGAGGAGAATGCTTTTGATGCTGTCAGCCAGGTTTGGGTCAGGGTAAGTTTAGAAGCAGCTTGATTGCTGGACTTCAAGTCAGGAAAACAATGAGCTCGGGCAAGTCATTTAACCTCTCTTAGCCTCAGTTTCCCCATCTGTAAATAGGGGGGCTGTTGTGACCATAAAATGATAGATGGTGTTGTTGTTTGTTTTTCAGTCATTTTCAACTCTTTGCGACCTCATTTGAAGCTTTCTTGGCAAAGATACTGGAGTGGTTTGCCATTTCCTTCTCCAGCTCATTTTACAGATGGGGAAATTGAGGCAAACAGAGCTAAGTGACTTGCCCAGGGTCACACAGCTAGTAAGTATCTGAGGCCAGATTTGAACTCATGCAAACCTATATAAACACCAACCACTATAGCTACATAACCTTTTGTTTAAACATCTAATTCAAAAGATTTTTTTTCAAGATTTCATGTGTTCTTCGCTAGCACTGGAATTCCTTAAGAGTGCAATGGCCAGTCCTAGAGGAAAGCTGATCTTTCTGAATTAGCTTCCTAACTAAATATTAAGGATTCCTGAGAGCCACAAACTCTTTTCTTCCCAAGAGGATTTTCAAGCATTTTCTGCAAGAAAACAAAATGGCCTTTGAAAGACATGTGGTAAACAGTTCCCAATAAAAAAAATAGGGTGGCTTTGGGACCAGCACTTGCAACTTCTCTTTTAGTCCCCAAGACAAAGATATTAACTTCCCTCTTTCTGGAGACACTTTTATACAAGCTTCCTCCTTCTCCTCAATTCCAAACCAAAATGAGTGAGAAGACAAAGTTTCTCACAGGAAAGAGGTGTGAGAGAAGGAAGGTAATGATCTAGGAAAACATATAGCAAGCATGACACTCTCCAAGTAAAACAAGGAAGTCTGGGAAAAAGAAAGAGCAAGTAATAAGAAGCTATTTTGCAGTCAAAAAATGAAGACACCTTAGGCTATCTCAGCTCCTCGAGCGGAGGGTTTCTTTTCTCCTTTTTTTTCCTCTGTCTCCCTAGCACCAAGCACAGTGTCTGGAACATAGAAAGGGATTGTTAAGTGTTTGGTGGACTGGGCTGGACTCTAAATTCATTGCTCTCAATCACAAAGGTTTGTGTGGCAAAAGGAAAATATTGATGGGCCAGAACACTCAGGAAACACAGGTGCACCAAGGTATTCATTCTAAGGCAACACAATTTTATCAACTCAACACTGGAAAAAGTGAGGAAGCATTTTCACCGCGAAAGTAACACTGATAAAATAATTCCCTTTTGCCCCCAATTTAAACTAGCCTTGTAGATAGTCTTCTGGCAAAGCAACAACAACCACAATAACACACCATTAATAAAGAAAGATGGTTTCATTTCTTTGACTATTTTTGCACCATCAGAGGACAAGATGAAAAGATAATGTAAGATGCTGAGGGACAGTGAGATACAATTAAAAAGTCCAGAAGATCAGGATTCTAATTCAATCTCTGCTTTTTCTGACCAGGTGACCTTGGGCAAGTCACTCCCCGCCCCCCATGCCTGAGTTTTCTCAAGGATTGGACTAGATGACCTCTAGGTTCCCTTCCAGTTCTAAATCCATTCTCCAACAGTCTGATTAGTCAACCAACAGGTATTTATTAAGTGACTATTATGTGTCAGGCAATGGGCTAGGCACTGCCCAAACAAAAACACAAAATGAAAACAGTGCCTGTGGTCAAGATATATGAAAGTTCTCTCCAACCACTAGTGTGAGCAACGTTTGAAAACTGTCTAGTCAGTTAACCTGTGGGAATGAATAGGAAAAGAAGACTGGGTCCTAGCCTTAATCATTTGAGCTCTTCCTACAAGATGGTAGCATTTCTCCTAGAAAGATTATTCTACAACATTCACGGGAAGTGTATAGAACAAAATTATGCATTAAATACCTTCCCTCCACTTAGTGGTGCTGTTAATTCATTTTTCAGTCATGTCTGACTCTTCATGACCCCATTTGGTGTTTTCTTGGCAAAGTCATTGTCATTTCCTTCTCCAGCTTATTTTACAGATGAGGAAACTGAGGCAAACAGGGTGAAGGAACTTGCCCAGGGTCACCCAGCTTAGTAAGCGTCTGAGACTGAATTTGAACTCAGGTCTTCCTGTCTACAGAAGCACACTATCCACTGCAGCGCCACCTAGCTGGGGTCAAGAGATAGCGGTCAAAGAGCATCAATGACCAAGTGAACCCAGTAAGACTGAAGAGGAGTGCCGCATCCTCAGCCTCCGTGCGATCCCTTCAGAAAGTCTCTGCCTGGACTTTGAAGCACTAGAGGAAAAAAATCACCAGACAGAGCAAAAATCATCATTTTCACAGATAAAATCTGTCTGCCTGGAGGATGTCTGCATCATTTCAAAGATAGTTCCTGCCCCTTCAGGAGGCCCATAGTTCAAAAACAGAGAAAAGAGAGTGTGCTATACAAAGGGTTAACCCAGTCTGACCCACCAACACCTGTGCCTCCCACCTGCCGTGTGCGGGACTTACTGGCTCTTCAGCACTTAAAGAGGCATGGCATGACAACTGTGGAGTTAGGAAGGGAGGTTGTGGGTGGGGGAAGGGAAGTTTCTACTAGTGGCTGCCAACAGAAGACTTTCCCTTCAAGCAGCTCCTAAAGTCGCCCTCAATGTTAGATTCGGGGTTCTCCCCTTTCCGTTTTCTTCTATTATTTAAGAGAATATTTAGATTGAACAAGATAAAAGCCTAGGGGCCCCTAAAGCTGGGTGCAGTATTTTCCATGCTTAGCCCTCACTGGGGAGGTCTTTAGGACCAATGTTGGCCAGGACTGTTTGTCCTCAAATAGAGTTAATGTGGGGCTATGCTCAGGCCACAGCAGGTGCTTCGGAAATATTTCAGGATGAGCTTTTGTTGGAAAGAGGGCCCCAAGGAGAAATGGATGCAAGCAAACATTGAGGACCTTTCTGGTTTGGTGGGGGGGTGTGTGGAGAAAATCACTCTAGAAACATCCATAAACTGCATGCCCCCGCACTCGATAAATATTTGTTTAATTGAATATAGTTTTGAGAGTTATGATCTTCCAAAGTTGAATTTCAAAAGTTCTGAAAGTCAACAAGCTCTGTTCTCAGAAGTCCAGGATTATATCAAAACATGCAATGTCAAAACATTTGGAGGATTCTGTTGGCTCGGTAATTGGAGTTAAGAATTCACAAAGCAACTGACTTAAAGGATCCACACTAACCCTTAGTGGCACTTTCAAAAAGGTATCTGCCCAGCTCCAGAAGTGGGCATCAGGGCTTGGGAAAAGGGTGATTTGGAAGAGGGAGGGGGAAGGGGAGTAGAGTGTAAGGCACTCCCATAGTACTGGCAGCTCTGAGACAGCCTGAAGTACAAACAGAAAGAAGAGGTCCCCTACCCCTCTGTGGTTCCACAAATTGGTCAAGAGTAACAGAATCACCAATGATCTTCCTAAAAAACACAACTAGCCCCTTCCTGGACACACTCAGTCTGGAAAGCAGGCACCTCCTTCTAATCTAGGTGAGGATAACTGTTAGCCAACCACAATTCCATCTGTTCTTAGCCTGCCACCGCTACACAGATTCTGCTTGCTGAATCCTGACACTGGAGAGGTAGGGGCCTTAGAATTCATCCTGTATGTACACATTAGCATACAATGTCTACACATGCAGAGTGCTTACACTCAAAAATAAACTGTCAAAAATAGATATCTAAAAGACCTCGCTTTTTGTCTATTAATACCTCCATGCTGCAGTATTACATAACATTTTTTCTATTCTGTTGTGCTAATATGCAAATAAACGTGCTCAGCCGTGGCTCACAGCTAAATGTACTGATCAGAATGGTTTTGTGCCTCCCTAACTGTAAAAGGGTTTTATGCGATCTCTCCCAGCTCTGAAGTCCTACGATTCCATTATTAATCCTTTTTAAACAAAGCTGCTAGACTTCTGTGATGATGCTAATATCTAGCTGTCATTTCCAAATCGCCATATGTACATATGCCCCAAAGAGAAATCTGGGTATAGTCTCCATTGGGAGTTGTTCAATGGTATAAATAAGCAGCCTCCATGGCTGCCACCAGATATGGGCTAAAAGACGAGACTAGGGGGAAAAAATTGAGAGAAGGTCACAGGTTTTAAGCCAACAGTTTTCCTGATACTCAAAAAGTCATTAGTGGTTCAATTTCTTACTTAGCTCCTTTGCCCCTGTCTCCCAATACAAACACACACACACACACACACACACACACACACACACACACACACACAGGTTAATGATGAATGTATTTTATACAGAGAAAAGAAAATTGTTTCTTTTCTAAAGGTGAAAACAGCACCTGGTCAGTGGCCAGGGGTGGGGGAGGGCGATGGGGTGGAACTCTAAGGCTTAATATAGAAACTGGACCAGGGGTTTCTGAATTGTTTGGGTATCAATGGATCCTCTTTGGCAGTCTAGGGGAAGCCTTCAGAACCCTTCTCAAAATAATGCTTCTCAATTCATAAAATAAAATACATAGGATTGCAAAAGAAACCAAATGTTATTGAAAATGAAAACATTAAACTGTTTTCCCATTCAGGTCTATAGATCCCTCTTAAATCTTTCCACAGCCCACACACCCCAGGTTAAGAAGAGTAACAGGCCAATAGGCTAAATGAATTTCAATTGAATGACCTACAAGGCTATCCTAAGTAAAAATTCCAAAGTTAAAATTAGTCTTCTATTTCAAGATCAGGAGAAACCACGGTTCAGAGGATCACAGATTTAGAGACTAGCGGCACCTTAGAGATCAGAGAATCCAACTGTCTCACTTTATGGATGAAGAAACTGTGGCTCAGAAAAGTTAAATGAGTGTCAGGGATAGGATCTGAACTCAGGTGTTCTGTCTCCAAATTCAGCAACCTTTCGGACAATCCACAGGATCAGAAGAAAGTTTAAACATTGAGTAATACTCCTGTACCTTGATTTAAAAATCCACCAAACCATTGTCCTACGTGGCCTCACTGGTCCGAGATCTCATTTCAATAGTACAAAGGAAGAGCATAGTTATGGCCAGTTAACACTTTCCAGAGCTTTTTAGAAACCGAACCAACATTCCCATCCAAATGTTATTGGAACTAGACAAGATTCTGGCTTTGACCCAAAATAAAAAGTTTATTTATTTCCTCTTGATTGTTTCCAAAATACTGCAGATGAAAGAAACTTTTCTTCTTTGTAACACAGAATTCCCTAAGGTCGGTCAGCCAGTCACATAACCACCCACCGTTAACCAGAACCAACAGTGACCCACAGCAATTGAAGGCTGGGCCAAACAAAAACTGGGTTCAAAAACTGGAAAACAGTCCAACCTTTCTATCACATAAGCTTTAGAATTGAGAGAGACCATTTATTCTAATCTCTACTTTTTGCAGATGGGGAAACTAAGGGGAAAGAGAGGTTTGTCACCTGTCACACAGGTTGCAAATAGCAAAGTCAGACTTTGAAAGAAGGTCATCCAGCACTGCCTCCAATTTAGCCATCAAAACAATGCTTCAGAAGATCTCTGGGCTCCTGAAATAAATTCTAAATGAAATGGAGGAGGAGGGGAGAAGAGAGAGAAAGACAGGGAACATCTTTAAGTGATATTAGAAACCAGTCACTGTGCTAAGTGTTAGGGATACAAAAAGAAGTTAAAAAAAAAAGGTTGCTACCCTCAAAGAGCTACATTCTAATGGGGAAGGCGACGCACAAAAGGGAGCTGGGAAGGAGGAAGGAGAGGAGGCAAAAAGGTGGAGAAGTCCAGAGAAGAAGGGGTCCAGCTAGATGGGAGGTGATCATGATCCCAGTATTTCATGAAATGGTGGTCTGGGGAAGGAACTCACTGATTGGAAAAGATAGCCAGAGGATGGAAGCATCTCCAGGGTGAGAAGAACGGACAGCGACGAGGATCGCTGGGGTGAAGGGAGCACAGCCTGGTCATAGCCTTCTGTGATTTTATTCTGAAGACTAAAACCCTAGGGACTAGAGATCAATTGGACATTATTACTATTCGGTAGTAAAAGCAGGCCATACATACATACAGGCAGATACATAAATACACACATATATGTTTGTGTATGTACAAGCATGCGTATATGAATGTTATATGTGTGTGTATATTGTGTGACTATATGGTATATATGTAAACATGTGTGTATACACATATTTCGTTGCTGCGCCATCATTTTTCAGTCATGTCCACCTCTTTGTGACCCCATTTGGGGGTTTTTGTTTGGCAGAGATATTAAACTGCTTTGCCATTTCCCCCTCCATCAATATGTATGCATATACATACGTGCCTGTCTGTGTATTTACAAACATGTATATATGTACATATGTGAATATGTTATACGTGCAGTGCTGAAATATATGGAATATACGTAAATATGTGTGTGCACATGGTACACTTTCAAGTAGTGAATGTATACACATTTTATTGTTGTTTAGGCATTTTTCAGTTGTGTCCAACTCTTTGTGACCCCATTTGGGGTTTTCTTGGCAGAGATAATGGAGTGCTTTGCCTTTTTTCTTCTCCAATCCACACGTATGCATATATACATGTTTGTATGTTGACAAGTATGTGCATGTACATATATGAATATGTTAGATTGTGTAAATATATGGTATATATTTAAATGTTCGTGTATACATGGTATACTCTCAAGTAGTGTGTGTGTACATATTTTGTTGTTTTTCAGTCATGTCCAGCTCTTCATGACCCCATTTGGGGTTTTCTTGGCAGAGATATTGGAGTGTTTCGCCATGTACGTATACATAAACATACATACACACATGTCACACACATACATGTCACACACACACACACTCTACTTGAGAGCAAGGCAAGGCCTGTTTAAGTTCCGTCTTTATATCACCAGAGCCTAACAATTATTTAATAAATGCTTGTGGATTGATTCATCGATGGAAGTAACAGATTCAAAAGCACCATAATACGTCTAAAAGTGCTTTGGGAAATCCCTCCAGAATACATGCTGAATATTTCAAAGGTTAAGAATTTTAGAATAGCTACAGCAGGAAGTAAGTCATTCCACAGGATTAAGTATCAATCAATCAAGAAGCTTTTATTAAGTGCCTACCATAAGCCAAGCTCAGTGCCAAAGTCATGCCAAGGTGGAGGCCAGAGAGATGAAAGGTTTCTGCACAAATACAGGATTTTTAAAAATCAGGAAAAGCCTAAATTTCTTCAGATTCCTCAACCCTGCTCAAAAGTTCAAAAGAACATAAGCTCCTTGAGGGCAGGGGCTGCTTTTCCCCCACTGTATTCCTAGCACTACACACTGTACATAGGGGTTTAATCGATGCTTGTTGTTGAATTGAATCAATTGAAGAAAAAATAGCCCAATTAAACTGACCCCAAAATCTATTAGCTGAATGTATTGACAATTCTTCAAAACAGTGCTAGTGGGGGGAAGCTATTGGTCGAACTTAAAATTCACAAAAGCAAAACAGAAGAGAAGACTCACAAAGCCCTTACTGCTTTATAATAACTCTATCTGCAGCTAGTAATATTGCTTTATTTTGCTACAGTGAGTGCTGTGGGTAACTCAAGTATAAAAAAAGAATAGGGGCTACTTAAGACCATCTGCAGTGTATTTTGAAATAAGAAAGTAAGCTCACAAATTCAAAGAGGGCATATTCTAAGAAAATCGTTCCAATGTCTGAGAGCAGCAATATCCAACTGCAAAGAACCGGAAGTCACTGGTTGTCGTGGACTCGATGAATATTGAGACAAACAAAACATTCACCTATCTGGAGGGTGAAGTGCTGAAGGAAGGAAGGGCTTGGAAAAGCAAAGGTGAGAAGGAATTTTTCAGTATTAAGATGAACATCCTCCAACACTCTTTTGAGAGACGAATGCCAAATTCTGACCAAAATTCTTTCAACGGACAAAAACCAGGTCTTTTCTCCTTGGTCTTTCCAACGATCCTCTGGCCTGATCTAAACTGCATAGCAAAAGGTAAAGGGAAGATGAGTGATTGCCCAGTAATATTTTCTGAACTACAATATTCAGACTGGCTATTTTCACAGGCTAAATGAAAGGCAACGTGCTATGGCCACAAGACAACTGGATCTGAAATCAGAGAATGTCAGTATAAATTCCACCTGGATGACTTGGGACAGTCATTTAATCTCTCTGTCCTTCAGTTTCTTCAACTGTAAAATGAGAGGATTGAACTAGATGGCCTCTTCTAGTTTTAGATCAATAAAAAAAAATCCATCTGCAGCCAGGTGGCTCAATGGATAGAGCACTGGGTCTGAAGTCAGGGAGACTCATCTTCATGAGTTCAAATCTGGCCTCTGGCACTTACGAGCTGTGTGGCCCAGGGCAAGAATAATTTCTTAAATGATTAATGTGAAAATATTTTAATAAGGATGTATATGTAGGGCCTTAATCAGATTGCACACCCTCTTGGGGAGGGGAGAAAGAAGGGAGGCAGAGAAAATTTAAAACTCAAAGGCTTATGTAAGTGAATATTGAAAACTAAAATTAAATAAATTTATCTAAAGGGGGAAAAAGAATTTGTTAAAATTGGAAGCTGCCAGTTAGCTCAGATGCACCTGAGCTCTTTCTGGGCCCACGATCCCACCGTGGCCATACAGGTTGGTGTACGGATAAGGAAAATAACACATTCAAAGCCTCAAGCAGAGTCTTGCTTCCCTCCTTAAACAGTCCCTAAATTTAGAATCAGAGGTTCTTGAGCTGAAGGGGGCTTTTGAGGTGTCATCCTGTCTAATAATCTCATTTTACAAATGAGGAAACCAAGGCCCCAAAAGACTCAAGATCACCCAGGTAGTATGTGGCAGGACCGAGATCAGAACCCAGGTTCATCTGGCTCCTTAGTCGATGTGAATTCCTGTGTACCAGCTGCCTCTAACTATATACCATGAAGCCTGACTGACCATCAGTGGCCAATTCCTGTAAAGTTGGCTGGTTATGCCAATTTTAGAATTCCTCTGCCAGTGGACCCACTGGCTGCCAGAAACAGTAACACTACCTAATTTCCAGCTCTCTGTCTGTATTTGTAGCTTTCTAGCAAGATTTCTAGCTAGAGAGAGAACTCAAGCTATAGCTATGGCAGAAGGGGAAAGAAAGAAGCATTTATATAGTACCTACTATGTGCTGGAATACCTAGCAGGGAACATTTAATTTCTCCAAGATGTAAACGGAAAAAGCAAGACCAGAGTGAGTAAAGCCAATTTTTTTTGCCAATATTAAAAAAAATAATGCAAAATACAATTCACTTTTGGAAGCCCAAAGAATTTAATCCACAGGTATGAAATTCCTATTATTTAAAAAGTTGCCAGGCAAAGTATCCAAGTAATTATACTCCTTCTATTAGCAAAAATCTCCTGATTCTATGAAATGAATAACTAATGTAATATATACTGAAATATAACTTTTTCTGAAATTGGAGGCTAAATGTATACCATAGAATTTAACTTCACATTTAACATTAAATTCTTTAAAATGTTTAAAGACAGAACTGAATCAAGAATGAGAAACCATCTGAAAAATTAAGCCAAATTATCTGCTTCAAAATAAAAATGGGAGCACATCTGAGTGTTTTGATCAAGTGAATTGTGGGAAAGGGGAGAGTAATGTTTTCACCTAATAGATTCCAGAAACTGGCACACTAACAGCGCTGCTAAAACTCCAGGCAAAAGGCAGTGATTTAAAATCTGAATATGCTGTGGAGGCCTCAAACAATTTCCAAGGACTGAAGAAAAAGGCAGATATTACCAGCGATTAGCTCTCTGCAGTTATGGAAAGATCAAAGGTGGAAGGTCATGCTCACCTGCTGATATCTTGGATTTTAAAAAACCAGACCGTAAGTTCCACGAGGACAGGCACATTGTCTTATCTAAATTCTGTATCCCTCCCACTTCCACCTAATAATATATTCTTCACACAAAAAGCCATAGCAAGTGTCTGAGTGAGTGAAAGATGCCACTTATATGGGTCTAGACCTGCTTGTTTCTTTGCTGGAAATAACCTAGCCGTGCTACAATCTCCTCCCCCTTGCTGTCTACAGAGCTGGATTTACTTCCAGAGAAGCAATTTTTAAAGACAAATGTATTCCTGTTCAATCTGTAGTATCATCACCATTTGTCAAATGTTTTTGCTGCTTAACGATATCTCCCCTGTCTTCTACCAAGCAATCAATCAAGAAACATTTATTAAGCGCCTACTATGTGTCAAGCACTGTCCTAAGTCCTAGGGTTGCAATAAGAGGGAAAAGACTGCCCTGGCTTCAAGGAGCTTACAATTCAATGGTGAAGCCAACATGCAAAGAAATAAATACAAAGTCAATTTCCAATTTGGTTCCAGTCCTATTTTATGTTACTCCCCATTCACGCATACTACATTCACAGCACAACTGACCAACTGGCCATCAGATGAAGTGAACATTCTATATCTTACTTCCTGTCTTCCTACAGGCAGTGCCTCATATCCAGAATGGACCTCACTGCTGCCTCCCAGAATCTTTAGCTTTTTCTAAGTCTGCACAGGGGGTAATTTCTCCATGAAGGCCCTACCCTCCTCCAACTGTCTTATATCTGCTTACATATATCAGTATATCAGTAAACTCCTTAAAGGGAGGGACTGTCCCAGCACTGTTTGGTTTTTGTATGTTTGCACCAAAGTCCTACATCCTGCCTAAAAGTATACACACTTAGTATGTGTTTGAATTGGATTTAAATGAATTCTTTTAACTTGTAGTCTGTGTTTTACTTGAGTACGGACTCTTCCTATCACATTCTCCAACCCCATCTCCCCAATTCTCAGAAAGTTCTCTAATATTTCAAGGAAGTCAAGAAAATGGAAGCTTTGAGGATAGGCAAGGATGATTAGCATGATTTCAAAAAAAGCCCACGCTGACTTCTTTTTCTTATTGAGTCATCTTCTGCTCCCCAATGCACTCCCAAGTGGAGAAAGTTCTGGTCCTGGAGTCAGGAGGACCTAAGTTCAAATCCTGCCTTAAAGACTTCTTATCTGTGTGACCCTGGGCAAGTCACTTAACCTCTGTTTGCCTCCATTTCCAGGACTGTAAAATGGGCAAAAGAAAGGCATCTACCTCTCGGGATTATTCTGAGGATGCAATGAGATACTATTTGTACAATGTTTATTTGGTACAGTGCCTGGTACATATTAGGAACTAAATAAATGCTTGTTCTCCCTACCCCCTTCCCAAGTCCTGCATTCTTACTTGTCAACTTCCACCTGTGTGACCTTGGACAAATTGGGCCTCAATTTCCTTTTCTGTAAAATGAGGAGTCAGATTAGATGATCTCAAGGATCTCTTCCAGTTTTACATCTCTGCTTCTATATGATGACGGCTTCTTTCTTTTGTATTGGGATGTATTAGGATATTTTCTTGATGAACTTTCACTTAAGCCTATCTTATTTCAAAAATGTTAACTTTTCATTCCATTTCCATGAAGTGTTTCCAGATTTCTTTCTTAGGAAAGTAACTTCCTAAAATGCTAATCCTGCAAGCCCAATCTTGACTACCATACCAAAGAAATCAGCAAGTAAGTCCTTTCAACCATAGGCAGCTACTTTGTTATTAACTCCTTGGCAAGGCCCAGTGGCTTATTTACTCATTCATTCAACAAGCATTTTTGTTAAATGCTTACCTGCCACTAGACACTGTACTAGGTGCCAGAGAGGCAAAGACAAAAAACTGAAACAGTCCTTACCCTCAAGGAGCTTACATGCCACCAAAGGGGAAGCAATATGAACCAAGAGAAGGAAATAAAATCTACATGAAGAAGATACAGAATACTTTCTAGGAGAAGGGAGGCGACTAGCAAGTCAGGGGATCAGGTGAGGCCTCCAATAGGATGTGACTCGAGTCGAATCTTGAAGGATGGTAGGAGTGATTGCAGATGGCAGAGAAGAAGATGGAGCATGGGGAGTGAGCTATAGATAAAGGCCAGAATGTCAAGAACAGAGTCAGGTAAAGCCATTTTGACTGAAACATGGCGTACATGAAGGAGACTGATGTGCATTAAGCCTGAAAAGGCAGGTTTTAAATGCCACAGGGGTTATATGTTATCCTAGAGGTAACTGGAAGCCGCTGGAGCTTCCTGAGTTGGGAAGTGACATCATCAGACCTATGTTTTATAATGATCAATTTGGTAAGTGTGTAATTGGATGGGTTGGAAAGGGAAGAGACTGGAGGCAAAAGAACCATTGCATTAGTCTAGACAAGAGACGATGAGGCACTGGATGAGGGTGGCTATAATGTGAGTGGAGGGAAGGGGGGGTATCTTGAGATGATAATGGAATTACAATCAAGATTTGTTAATAAGGGTATAGGGGAGGAGGGAGGAGGATGAGTCAGGATGGCTAGAAGGTCACAATGCTGGAAGGGTAGTGGGGCCATTTATAGGAATGGGGGATTTGGGAAGGGTAAGGGCTGGGGGGGGAGGTGATGAGACCTGTTTGGGACATGTTGCAGTTAAGAAATGTCCATCAAGGAGTTTGTGATCTGGGGCTGGAGCTAAGGAGAGATTAAGACTAGATCTGGCAATTACCTGCATAGAGATAACAACTGAACCCTTAGAACTATTGAGATCACCAAGAGAATGGAGAGACTGAAGAAAAGACCCAGGCCAGAGCCCTGGTTTGTCCAAGCTCTAATAATATTTAATGACTCCTTCCCCACTGACATATAAGAATAGAGATCTAAGGATGATGAACTAAAAAGGGTCAATCCAATCACATAGAGGAGAAAAATCATAATAACAAACACAAGGCATTAGAGTCTAATAAATTCAAAGAAGTGAAATTTATCCTCCTAGAACAGTATTAAGGAGTTATACATCAAGGCAACAACATCCATGATGTATGGATGTGTGTGGATGTGGATGTGTGTGTGTGTATGTGTGTATGTGTTGGGGGGGTAGTTAACCTAATTTCATCAAAAAGAAAAAGGAAAAGAATTGCAGGATAATTAGATCACAATTCGACAAGTAAAAGGCATGAATTACAAAATTACTTTTAGAATAATACGATTAAGAGATATAACGGAGCCCTTGTCCCAAAATGGGTGCTTATTTGGAAATTAAACCATCCTTCTCTGACAGGGTCCCCATTTCACAAATCCAAATCATATGAGAATTCTTTTCATCATCTCCCATAAATGCAAAAGTACCATTCACTGATATTAAATTAAATGCAGTTCCAAAATCCAATTGGGATAGCACGAATTCTACCCTACAGTAACGGGCAGGTTCCAAAGGACACAAATTTTTAATTTTTAAAAAATCTCACCTGCAAACAATATCAGACAGCACCCCAAAACAATGTGCAAAGGAAAATCGAACAATTAAGTAGGCTAGCAACTTGTTTGTATTTCCGAGTCAAATTTCACTAATACCACAGACAAAAAAAAACCCAACCACAAATATCTGACAACCAATAAAAGTAACTCAAATTACTCAATCAATGTTATTGATTTGTATGCATGAAGGAAAGCAATAGCTTTCACTCCAATCAACTTCCATGGAAACATCCAAGAGTAAAAATGCCAGAGTAAAGCTCTTCAAACCACTGAAAATAGAGTTTGGTGTCTCCCTCCAACTCCAAAGTATATGCTTCAGATAGTTAATGCCTAAGGTCTCCTCTCTACCCTTCGCCCAGACACAGTTCAAACAGATGACACAGCGAAAATCAGTTTCACAACTGCCTGTTATATACAGTTGCTACTGTGGTCAGTTTCCCTGGATCCTTGTAGAAGTCCATAACTGGGTCAGAAATACTTGGAAGATGTTTTGCAGGCCCAACTAAATAGAGAATCTCACACTTGGTTCAATTCAGCTCCCTCTGAGTTGGGTTGTTTGTTTTCTCCCGGCCACTTCCACCCCCAATCCCGAGCAGACCTCCCACCCCTCTCATTTTATCAGCAGCTAACAATAAGCATCATTTCAGTGCCTGGAAGGGTGGGTGCAATGCTTATTAACTGTATTTCACTGCTGGCTGTCCTTGTATTCCCCTTGATTTCCAGAAATCGAAATCCTCATCTTTTCAATACAACTGTGGAAAGCTCTTGCCCTCATCACAGTCCATCGACTGGGTTTTTCCACCCTTCCTTGCTTTGTAACATTAGAAACATTTATTTTTACATTGCAGACCAAAATGGAAAATTAAACTGAAACCATAACAAAGTGAAGAGCTGTTAATAGTACTTTTTTAAAAGCAAAAAATACATCTCTGCCCTCTACCTTCCTCAACCAAAACAACAGTGTTGCTTTGCTTCTCTCTTCCCTTTACAAAAATCCACATTAAAGGCAAAAAGAAAACCGAGAAAAGAACTGAAGGCCTCAAATCTATCTAGACAGGTTAGGGAAAAAATGTCTAACTGTAGTCTTTTGGATTTAAGGAAAAGGAAATTTACAGTCGTATGAGGAGTTCTATTCAGAAAACCCACTCTTCTCTTCCTTCGATTTAGCGATTAGAGACCTTATCCCAGGCTATGTATCCATTTCCTAGAAGCAACTAGTAAATACAACAAATGATCCCTAACCTCTCTCCCCATTCCTCCCTACCCAGAATGGTTCCAGGGGCATGCCTTCACATAATCCCCATGCCTTGAAAATGCAATGGAAAACCTTCTGGGTCTCTGTCACCTGGCCCAGACTAGCATCTCAGGCAGCACATGGGAAAGTAATATACTGGCAGGTATGGCCATGACTCCTGATAACATGGGTGACTGGAGCCACTACCTGCCCCCAAGGCTGGTCCCCCTGGTCCTGGCTGAGCCAGAGTCAGCCTTCACAAAGTGTCGACTCAGTTGCCTCTCTGGCCACGGAAACACTCCCCATCACCTTCCTCTGGGCTCTCCCTGCACTAAGGGACCCTCATCCAATCAAAGCATTCATTCTCCAGTCTGTTCTTTGGCTGGCCAAAAGCCACTGTCCTGCTTGCTACCTTCATCAACCCACCAAGGGTAGTTTTCCTCTCTGTCCCTTTCTGAGAAAAGAGAAAACCCAAGAGGCCCCATGTCCCCTTTCTATGGTAGGCTGAGGTCAGTGTCATGGTGCTACTTACCTTGATGATGCTACTTCTTCGGGGAATGCCTCCCGGCTTGTTCTCCCGCCCCACTGCTGGGGTCCCCAAGATAGGATGGTTTCCTCGAGAAGGGCTGATGGGCTTCCCAATCCTGGGGTCCTCCCCTAATACCCCCAGGGTGCAGTCTCCGTTGGAAACCCCACTGCTGCTGTCATAGCGTGCTCTCCCCGAGCTGACGCCACTGTCACCACCTCCACCACCACCTCCTCCTCCTCCTTCTCCATCTCCTGCTTTAAAGGCCACCTTTCCAAGGACAGGTCCTGGGGAGGTAGGCAGGCCCCCACCGCTGCCAGCGGCCCCCCGGTCAAAATCTGCCATCAGTTCCCCTCTGGCAGCGGCAGCCCAGGACAGGGAGGCCCTTTTCTCTCACTCCTCCTGCTGCTGAGGGGCTGCTGCCGCCGCTGCTGCTGCTGCCTCTGCCGCTGCCGCTGCTGCTGCTGCTGCTGCTGCTGTGGCCTCAGCCCCTCCTCCTCCTCTGACTGCTGCTTCAACTGCTTCTTCCGCTTTTCTATTCAATTTAGATTTAAAATGTGTGTGTTTTCGGGTCTGCCTCCTGCGGAGTTACAGACCTGGAGGCTGAAAAAAAGAAAAAGAAATGAAAATGTCTTCATCGCTGTTCGCAGCAAATCTCAGGCTTTCAGCACCTGGGAGAAGAAAACAGTCCCTACACACACTCAGAGACACGCAGGCAACACATCAAAAGCTGACCACCTCTCCATGCTGCAGCTCCAAAAATAACACCATCCCAAATGCTACACTTTCCACTCCCATCCCCACCCCCACGAAGGAGAGGAGAAGGGGGGCTAAGGAATCCCTGCCGCCTCCTTTCTTCCTCCTTCACTCACAAGAGAATAGCTCGCGCACACACACACACACACACACACGCCTCAGATGCTCTGCCCCCCTCTCCCAAGCCTGTGGCAGGCATTTCTGCAGAAAGACACCCCAGCGGCTGCTGCTGGGGCTGGTGTCTCCCCATCAACCGCAAGGCTCAGGGTAAACAAACAAACTTACAAGGAGCACATCCTTGAGAGGCGGCTGGGGCTGGAAGAGAAGAGGCTATCCCTTGACCTTCCCACACCCCTCCCATCTCCCAGCCCCGGATCCAGGGTCTCCCCCCGGTCCCGAGGTGGGCTGGAAGAGGGGGAGCAGAGGAGGGACTGCCCTGCCTGGGAAGGACTCGCCCGGGGACTGGCTGGCGGCGACTTTGCTCACCGCAGTGACATTTGTAGGGCGCCAGGCTTCGGTCGTGTCCGTGTCATTGAGACAGCCAGCGGAAAGCACAGGGACAAGGTCGAGGTTGGGGCCCTGAGCCGCCGGGGGAATTTCGGCTGGGGGCGTCGGGGCTGGGGGTGCCAGCCCTGCTGCCCTCCGCTCCCCAGCCCTGCTCTCGCAGCCAGTCCTCACTCCCTTGGAGCTCTCCTAGACGCCTCTCTATAGACTCTTCGCTGCCCCCTGCAGCCACTACGCAGTCCCAACCCAGGGGCAGGCAGGCAGGCAGGCAGGCAGGCAGGCAGGCAGACAGACAGACAGACAGCAGCAGCGTGCCTCTTGTCCCGTGGCTCCTCATCCCTCCCCCAGCTCCGCCATTGTCAACACCTCCTCCGGTGAGCCCAGGGGCCCCAAAAGCCAAGACGTGGGGGGGTTCCTTCCCTTCCAGCCTTCCCAAACATTCCCATACCCAAACTCAGCACAAAAGCCCAGCGTCCGGGGCCGCGATAGTTAACTCCCTGCATCTCGCCCACGGGGGTACCACTCCACACCACTCGCCGCTAGCCGGCCCCCTTGGCTGCCCTGGGTCCCAGCCGCTATCCCGTCAAATTACGCCGGGCCTTCAGTACCCTGCTCACTCCTGCCTGGCTCCTAGCCCACTCCCCATCTGCTCCGCTTGGTCCTCCCTCCTCCTGCACCCGCCTGCCCTCGTACTCTCGTTCCAATCACTCCATCCCCCTGCCTCCAGCCTGTCCCTATGCACCCCTTCCCATTCATCCACCCCCTGGCAGCCGGCCTGCCCCCTTGCTCCTCTCCCTCCCTCCCTCCATCCATCCCCAGGCTCCACACATCCACCTTTCCCCTTCCTCCCTCCCTCCCTCCATCAATCACTCGTGCCCCCGGCCCCGCCCTCCCTCCATCCCCCAGCCCCTCTGCTCGCGCTCCCCCCAGCAGTCACGGACCCCGACGTCTCCCCGCCCCTTCCCCGGCCAGCACCCACCTAGGGGCCGCCCCCTCTGTCCCCGCCGGCGGTCGGGGTCTCCAGCGTCCCTCCTCTTCCTCCTGGCCGCCGCCGCCGTGGCTGCTGCTGCTGCTCTCCCGAAGCCGGATGCACAGAGCCCGGTTCATCTGGCTGCGGTGGCCCCCGCGGCTGCTGCTTCCCCCCGCTGCTCCTCCTTCCTCGGGCTCCCTCCGGGGCGGGCGCACAGGGCGGAGGAGGCAGCCCCTCCGGCGGCAGAGGCGGCGGCGGCAGCCCCAGCCCAGGAGCAGCAGCAGCGGCCGCCGCGGCCCGAGCCCACCCGCCCGCCTGCCTGAGCCGGGACGCTCTGCGCCCGCCCGCCGGCCGTCTGTCCGCCCAGCCCTCGGGCTCCCTGCCCCCAGCCTCGGGCCCTCCCTCCCTTCCTTCCTCCCTCCTCCCCTTCCCCGCCCCCGTCCCCCTCAGCTGCAGCTGCCAATCAAACAGCCCGGGTGGCGCAACGACTGCGCCCGCAGACCTCCCTCCCCACGTCCCTCCCCCTCCCTGAGACCCACACCCCGGCGTCCCCTCCCGCCCCGCCCTCCTGGGGCCGCGGGTCCCCCGGAACCTTTTCGAGGAGCCAGCGGGGCTGGTTGCTAGGAGAATGTCCCCGGAGGAGCCCGAGATCCCGGAGGCACGTTGGATGGAGCAGAGGTGTGGGGAGCGCACACGCCCCCTCCACTGCCCTACTGAGAGCCCCCACCCAAATAAACTCCCGCTTCTATCTTCTTCCTCTTCCCTATGACACCCTCCTCCCCATCATAGAAGTGAATTGGTCATTTTGGGGAGGGGGGAGCCTTTGAGCAGCTTCTCATCCTTAGCCCCCTCCTCAGTTAACCAAGTCCTTTAGGTGGCTTCTCTCCCCACCCCCAAGCCCTTTGGGTCCCATCCGGGCCATGTTCACTTATGGCCAATAATTGATACCTAAGAGAACAGGATTAAAGAAAAGGAAACTTTCTCACTGGTGAAAATTGTGAATTGATCTATCAGCGTTGTAATCTAGTAGTACCCTCTGAGATCAGGTTTGTCAGGATGCAGGTACAGTCACAGGACAGAAGCTAATCATTCCTCCTGCTGAATGCAGACTGTCCTAGCAAAGTGGAGAACAAGACGTGGACGGTTAAAACGTCCTTGGTGTTCCATGCACAGAGCTTCTTAACCAGGGGTCCATAAACTTGGAACTTGCAATATTCTGAGAACTAGTTCAATAGAATTAGTTTCCTTTTAATCTTATGTATTTTATTTATGCACTTAAAGATACTCTGGGGAGGGGTCCAAAGGCTTCACCAGACTACCCTAGGGACTATGACACAAGATTTAGAACCTTTGCAATTAGGTGAAAACAAGCACATAAGTAAAGGTATTTCCTCCTGTGCATCTCATGCCTCTGAAGCATCAGACAGAGCAGGATCCACAGAACCCCCAAGAGGCAGCTCAAAGCAAGAAGATAAAGATCTAGCCTGAAAAAATTGGGTTCAAGCCTGGCCTCTGGCATGTTGGCTTTGGGATGCTGGCCAAATCATTCAACGCATTCATGCTCTAAGTTAAGTCTCTAAGATTGTAAATTGAAGAGAAGACACTCACCTGCCTAAGTGGAGGAATTTTCCCCACCTGGAATTCCCTATATCAGTGAAATCTCAGTTCCTGTCCCTGTCCTTACATCACTGTGTAAAGCTTCTTGCCCTGGGAATGATTGTTATCAACTCCGATGTTTAAAAAAAAAAAACTTTGGCAGATTATAATTTAGCATATCTGTGTGGTTCTGTTTATTTTCATCCTTCTCTTCCAACTGCCCCCCACCCCCCTTGTTTCAGTGTTCATGGGAGTTAACCTGGTGAAACCATCTCCTGGCTATCACTGACTCAGGCTCATGAAGGTATATTCATGGGACATCTGGGAACCAGAGGAAGGAGAAGCATGATGTAAAATATTTCAGTAAAGGTCAAAAGCGAGAGAAACAAATGATTTTGCCATTGGAGTGTCACAAACCACCTGGACAGAAAGAGGAAATAGGGGAGGAGTTGTGAACCATCATAAGCCTGTCACAGAGGTATGGTAGAGCAAAGATGGGAGGCTTCAATTGTGAGGTAGCAAGGTGGCACAGCGGATAGAGTGCTGGGCTGGCCTCATTAGCTAGACGACTCTGGGCAGGTGACTTAAGCTTGGTTTGGGGTCAGTTTCCTGATCCATAAAATGCGGATAATAACAGTACCTACTTAGCACGGTGCCTAACCCATTGTAAATAGCACCTTGGAAGCGCTATTATTATTATTATTATTCAGACATCTTTTGGAACTCATTCTCTCTGCCAAAAGCAGAATATCTAAAAACTTTTTGACTTGCCTTAGTGATCATTTCATCCTTCCAAGGCAGAGGAGCCAACGAGGGAAACATTTGGTTTTTTTCTGGATCTAATCTTCACCAACAGGAAGGAACTGGCTGCTGGGGTGGAAATGATGGGAATCCTGGGAAGGCAGTGACGCCAACTCCATGCTAATGTTTGTGACAGAGAAGTAATCTAGGCATAGTCTGACAAGCATCCTAGGTTTCAGTAAAGCAAACTTCAAAAGGTTCAGGAGGAAGACAGGAAAGATCCCATGGAGCAAAATGCCTCAGGGAAAGGCAGCCCAGGAGGGATGGGAGAGTGAAAAACAGAAGAAATAAAGGGAAACAAGTCCTATGATGGGATCTGTTGTAACTAAAGTGACCAATGCGGATGCACAGGGAACTCACCACCAACACAGATTTTCAAGGATGAATGTAAGGGAAAGGTACCGTCCTGTAAGAATACTGTCAGGAATGCTAAAACTCAGGCGATGACTGACCTATGCTTAGTGAGGGAAACTAAGGACAACAAAAAAAGGTTTTTTTTTTCAAAAGCTATACTTAGGGAAAGAAGAAGATCAAAGAAGAGATAGAACCTTGGACAGGAATGGCGGGTCTAGGGGAAAATGATACCTGACAACAAAAAGAAGAAAGAACTACTCAATTCATATCTTAATTCTGAGGTGTTGGGTTTTTTTCCCTGCAAAGGGCTTTTTTTCATTTTTTCTCATTTTATTCTCGTAGAGAAGATGGAGAAAAATGGGTCATATGATAATATAATCCAAAGGATTCAGAACTGGTTGGATGGTCAGACTGAGAGTAGTTTGTCATGGTTTAAAGCCAATATGTCAGGAGTGGAGCACTTCTGGGATCTGTGCTTTGAGAGGTCGGATATTTTTATTAATGACTTGGATAAAGATATAGATAGTATCCTCAACAAATTTACAGATGGCACAGCTAGGATGGATAGCCAAATACAATGAAAGACAGAGTCAGGGAGCAAAAAAAAAATCTTGACAATTCAGAGTATTGGGCTAAAGATGACATTCAGTCATCTTTATTCATTTATTCCTCTTTATCTACACAATGTATGGTTTCAGTGGGTACAAATTCACAAGTATAAGATGGAGGAGGCCTAGTGGACACTACATGTCCTGAAAAAGATCTGAGGGTTTTAGTGGGTTGCAAGTTCAATAGGAGTCATTAGTGTGAGTCATCAACCAGGGAAGCTCATTTTATCTCAGACTGCACTGAGAGAGGCACAGCTTCTAGGAACAGAGAGGTAGTTGAGTCAAGTCAAGTGAAGTCAATGAGCATTTATGCTACTAATGGCCAGAAATGCAAAGGCAAAAAACCAGTCCAAGCTCTCAAGGAACTCATGTCTAGAGGACTGCCTCACCATACTCTGCCTTCCTCAGATCTCTCCCGGAGTGCTGAGTTCAGGTCTGAACACCAGAAGGACTGAGGAGCATTCAGAGGAGGGAAACCAAGATGGAGGAGAGTCTTGAGTCCATATCCTATGAGATAAGTTGGAGGAACTGAACTTGAAAAGAGGGCTGGAGAGGTGATGTGGAGGTGATGAAGAACACAATGACTGTTTTCAAGTATCTGAAAGGCTAACCTGGTGGAGGAGATAATAAATTCATTCTATTTAACCCCATAAGGCAGAATCAGAAGCAATGGAATGGGTTGAAGTCACAAAGAGGAACATTTTGACTTGATGTCAGGAAAAGCTTCCCAACAAATAGATTTATCCAAAAGTGAAATGGTCCTTGGAAAGGCAGTACTTCCCTCCACTTGGATGACTTTAAGCACAAGCTGAATGGACCCTTTTTGAGTATGTTGTGTTTAAGTTGGACTATATAGCTACTGAGGTCTCTCCCATTGCTCCAATTCTGTGATTCTTTACTGCCTTCTCTTCTATACTTTCTTCATTCATATGTAGTCAGATGATGCCAAGGTGGATAGAAAGGGGACAGGAGGAGATTTAGGGTCCTTTGAGTTGTCCTTTGCTATTTCTGGGCCGACTACATAAAAAGCCAGTCATAAACTTTCCAAGTGGACTTTGTCTTAGAGTAATGTGTAAGTGTGCCTCACCCTTCAGAATGAACTCAGTCTCTCACGTTAGTAAAAGAACTAATGGCAAATGCTAGTGGTGTCATTTGTTGAATCACATTCTGCTTTGTTTTATTTCTACAAGTTTCCTAATGTGAAAAGACAAGAAAAGAAAAGAAAAGAAAAGAAAAGAAAAGAAAAGAACAGATTTTAACCCTTTGGGGTTTTTTTTTCATAAGATCAACACTCCACTCATCTATTTCTCCACTAAAAATGAATATCTATCTTACTATCTACCCTGAACAGATCAAGGGAGACTTCGTTGAAATAAAGTTGGCATTTAAATTAAAATGTTTCCCAAAGCATCTTGGCAGACCTGTAACTAATGATGCCAGAAGCCAGAGGGCTGTGCCAGATTCCTTTGATTATTCCCCATAAGTGCTTGTCTCCTACATCTCCCTGGTCAGAATCCTGCTGATGTTTTAAGCATGTTTTTTCATCAAATGAACAGCAAAGACTGTAGATACTCTTTCTCTGAATGTGGGGCCAGGAAGCTGCATGTTCATTCCTCCACGTCTAAAGCTAGACACTCGGCGTGGGAACCACCCCCAATTGATGTCTCAATATCTAAGTTCACATTCTTAATCGCAAAGGACAACATATGTAATTATTTCTTCCTCTTTACTGCACTTTTTTCTCCCAGATTCTTCTGTGATTCTTTCCTATTCTGCTTCATTAAATGCTTTTATTGAATAAGTTTTAATGTAACTGACTATAGAAATATCTTGCTAAAATGTGTTTTCTTGGCATTTAAAATTGTATAGAAGTTAAATTTGGGGAGAAATTCACAAAATACTAGTCATTATTCTGCCAAGCCTAGGATTATCTTGTAACAGAACATCTAAAAATAATGTTCAGAGAAATTTTCAGGGCAGCAAGAGAAGTGAGATACTATATTATTATTCACAACAATAATAAAAATGTTCATTGACATGTGTGCTGTTGCAATACATTTCCCATACAGCATGGCGCAATGCAATGTACACTGGATTTGGCATTAGAGGACCTGGCTTAACATCCTGGTTCTGCCACTTAACTTGACATTCAGCCACTTAGTACCTGTGGACCTCAGTTTCCACATCTGTAAAATAGGGCTGAATTAGATGATCTCCAAGGTCCTTTCCAGGGATAAATCTATGATCTTATGATCCCGTGATCTAATTTTCAGCCTCACAACAATTCTTCAAGGTAAATTCCCCAAGCATGGTTACACTCATTTTACAGATGAAGAAACTGAGGTCCAGTTAAATTACTTTCCCATAGTCACTCAGGGGATCTCAGACTTTCTATCTCCAATCCTATCACTTTATCCCCTATATTCCTGGCACCTAATGAAGTTTATTTATTTCACTCATATCTTCTATTGGTTACATTGGGATGAATAATTCCTTTTTCTTATTTCTTGGACAATATCTCTAAAATATTGGTAGAGTCTCACTCCTGTTTATCCACACAATCTACGGTTTCCTTTCCTTATTCCAACTACAAATTCATTTGTTTTGCTTGTAAAGCCCTACATAGCCTGTTTGTATATAGTTATTTGCATTCTGTTCCCCGATTAAACTGTCTATTGCCTCTGTTCTAATCCCCAGCCCATAGCACAGTGCCAGGCACATGATAGGTGCTTAAGAAATTGTCATCAACTGACCAATTATCCTTTGCTCATAATTGAAGTCCTCCATCATTTCAAACATCATTCTCCAAACCCTCTCTCTTGGTGGGAATTTAATGAGATGCTGCACCTAAGCACAGTATCATTGATGCCGTGTGAAAAGACGATCTCCACTCCCTGATCCTTAATCAGACGTTCTCCACGTCTCCCTAAAATAACATGTTCTCTGTTTACTGACACTTGCAACTCTGCATATTCATTACCAGGGCTGTATCTGCCTGTTCCAACATTATGGCTTTCCCAGTCTTTTTGACTCACTGAGCATTCGGGTCTTAGATTTTCCCCCCTCTGGTATGTTATAATAATATTCATTTTTCCAGCTATATTCTTATTTTGCGTATTTCTCATTTGTCTTAAAGGCATATTTCTGTCTTTAAGCCTTTGAGTTGGGTTGCTGTAATGGGCTTTATTTTTCATTTTTGGAAGATTAGCTAGAGTGAAAAAACAGATGATCAGATGGTTTCAGAATAGGGACCAGTTATATCAACTCACTAGTCTTCCCTGGCTACACACTGGATCTACGGTTGATTTTTCATCTTTGAGGTTCCTATGGTTTGTTCCGATTATTCCATCAACCTCAGCAATCAGTCAACAAGCATTTATGAGGCACTGTGCTAAACTCTAGGGATACAAAAAAAGGCAAAAACATATCCTCCCCTCAAGGAGCTCACAGTCTAATGGGGAGACAATATGTCAATAGCTCTGTACATACAAGATATAGACAGGGGAGGTGGGAGGGAATCTCAGAGCAGGAGACAGCATGTAAATAAGAAGATATATGCAAGATACATACTGAGGTTGTGGGAGGTAATCTCAGAGGGAATGGCACCAGCAGCTGGGAAAATATTTAGACATTGGCTTCCTTCCTAGGCAGCAGACAGATATGCCAGTGGTTTTCAGTTTCGTATTGTATTAGAGTAGAATATTGGCATTGGAAAGATGGGTCTTACTTCAGGGAAAAGTTTGGAGTTATTAAAGGAGCCTTGTAATTTCCCAAAGCCAATCTAGCCTGTCTGGCGGCAAGTCATAGAGTTCTATAGTACATGAAGAATTAAAAATGAGAGCAAAGGAGAGGCAAGTGGTGGGTGTGATGAGCAGGCTGTAATACGTAACACGGAAGGAACTCCAGAGAAGAACTGGAGTGAAGAATATTATTCAAAAAATGGATGAACAAAAAAGAACATGGCTTGATTATGGGGCCAGAGTCTAAGGATGGCGTAAGGAGAGATTGTGTGCTTCATTGGTATCCACAAAACGTCAAGGGAAATTGAAGAAGGTTCCCAGAACATTGGGTGGTTGCCCTGTGGTGAACTCATAGGAGGATATGACCAAGAATGGCTAAAGAGGAAACATCCAAATTAACAAGATTATAGATCTATTTGAGTATCATGGAAGGCCAAGATTGATTTAAGCATTACAGAAGGTCAGGTAAAAGAACACTTTTAGGTGAAGGTCTTTTTAAAATTTTTAATTCTTTCTCCAGGCATGACAAAGCCAACAATCAATCAACAGTATTTATTAAGCACCTACTATGTGCCAGATGCTGTGCTAGACCTTGTGGATACAAGTACAAAGAATGAAACAATCCCTGCACGTAAGGAGCTTACATTCTATTGGAGGAGACAACAAGTAAGAACTTATATAAATAAAGAGAGAGAATAAAAATAAAGTAAATAAATACAAATGTACAAAATAGTTCAATACAAAGTAGTCTGAGAAGGGCACTAGCAGTTAAGGAGCCCAGGAAAGGTTTCATGAAGAAGATGGTACCCGAGCTGCTTCTTAAAGGAAAATAGGGCTGCTAGGAAGCAGAGGTAAGGAGGGAGTGCATCACAGTCTTGGGGAATGGCCAATGCAAAGTCACAGGGATGGGGGATAGAATGTCCTGTGGGAGGAACAGAGAGAAGATCAGTTTGACTGAATCATGGAGTGAAGGAAGAGGAGAAATGTCCAGGGAAGCCGGAAAGATAGGTTGAGGGCAGGGTGGGTAGGGCTTTACAAGCAAAACAAATGAATTTGTAGTTGGTCCTAGAGGTAATAGGGAGTCACTTGAATAGGCTAAGTAGGGGAGTCAGGTGATCAGACCTGTGTACTTGGGGAAAATTACTTTGGCAGCAGTGTGTACCAGAGACTGAGAGGTTCCTCCATGATACGTAACTGGATCATAGCTGGACTCGACCTTAAAGGTCATCCAATCCAGATCTTTCATTTTTATAGATGAGAAAAAGGACCAGACATATATGACTTGCCTAGCATCACCTAGCTAGTAAATGGTGGGATTTGAACCCAGTTCTTTCAGAGTCCAGATCCAGGGATCTATCTTACTGCATCATGCTGCCTATTCTATTTACCTCTTAATATTTACCCATATATTACAAATGAGGTTCTTTGGGAGGTATATCAACTTCTTCTTTTCAGCTTCTGGACCACCATGTTGAGTTAGGTAGCACTGTTAACCATTCTTTCTCTCTTCTTTCCTTGGTGGCTAAAGTTCTAGAAAGTTACACACACTTGTACCTCCATATACCCCCCACTTCACTCTTCAACCCTGGGGGACCTTTCAGCTCTAGATCTATGATACTCTGGTCCCTTAAACTCTCTTTGTAATTCTTACCACTCTACTGAAACTGATATAATGAAACGATGATGATGATAACAATAACAAAACTAGTGTTTCTATGGCACCTACTGTGTGCCAGGGGGCAGCTAGGTGGCACAGTGGATAGAGCACTGAGCTTACAATAAGGAAGACTCCTCATTCTGAGTTCAAATCTGGCCTCAGACACTCACTAGCTGTGTGACCCTGGGCAAGTCACTTCACCCTGTTTACCTCAGTTTTCTCATCTGTAACATGACCTGGAGAAGGAAACAGCAAACCACTCTCTGCCAAGGACTCTTTGCCAAGAAAACCCCAAATGCAGTCATAGAGTCAGACACGACTGAAAAGAATGAGCAACCACAACTGTGTGCCAGGCACTGAGCTAAGCATTATCTCATTTAATCTTCACAACAATCCTGGGAGGTCGGGATTATCATTATTCCCAATTCCCAATTGAGGAAACTGAGGCAGAGAGGTTAAGTAATTTGTCTAGGGTCACAGAGTTAGGAAGTTCCTAAAGCTGGATTGGAACTCAGGTCTTCCCAACTAAAGAACTGGCTCCACTTCACCATATTGGCTGCCTCAAGCTGACCTCTCCAAAGTCACCAGTGAACTTGTCATTGCATAATTACATACATAAGGTGGGTGGAAACAAAAAGCTGTGTGCGATCCTGGGAAGGGCTTAAGGGAGGGACAGAGAAGGGAAAGTTCATTTATGACGTTAAGGAGACAAAAAAAAAAAGGCTTCCTGGAAGAGCTGGGGACATTTGAACTTAATTTTAAAGAACGAGTCAACAAATTGGTATGAAGTAACAAAGGGGAAGGATAAAGCAGATGGAGAGGATATTATACTAATGTTATATGATTTCCTCTTTATAAACCAGTATTGTTGTTCAGTCATTTTCAGTTGTATCTGACTCTTTGTGACCCCATATGGAATTTTCTTGGCAATGATACTGGGGTGGTTTGCCATTTTCTTCTCTAGTTCATTTTATAGATGAAGAAACTGAGGCAAACAAGGTGAAGTTTCTTGCCCAGGGTCACACAGCTACTAAGCATTTGAGGCAGGATTTGAACTCACAAAGATGAGTCTTCCTGTCCCAGCCCAGCGATCTATGCACTATGGAGCCACCTAGTTGCTAATTATATCAGTATGCTACCACAGATGTTTGCTGTGGTTGCTAGTTACTTCTAGATTCTTCCTTCTTCTTTCCCATGTCTCTCCCACTATTTCATCATAATGCCGACTAGTCTCATGTTTAAGTCTTCTCTGACATCAAGGTTACATTTACCTTTTATGAAAACAAAACAAACAGAACACCGGCTTCTTGTGCTTTGTAAAGACAAATGTGTAACATTATCTCTGTGTTAATTCATTTCCTTAACATGGGGCAACCACAAAGGAAGGCCTCCATTTCTCACCTTTTATAAGAGAAAGAGCAGGGGACTGTTTCCCTCCTCACAGGGTCCTCATGTGCAACACCTAGATTTTCTGTCAGTTTCCAAAGTAAGTTTTGTCCAAACCCAGTGTCTTCAGAATTTCCCATTTCTGCAGGTCTCTTGTCTTCCATCTGTTCACCAAGAACAGATTTTTTAAAGGTGCCTGCCATTTCGTAATTTTTATCTTCTGATGCATCTATTGAGTTATTAGTGTTTTCTCAAAAGTGTCTTCTCCACTTCTTTCTCCAATGAATTTTTAACAATAATAATAATGAGACATTTATATAGAATTGGAAAGTCTGCACAGTGAAAAGTCCTCTTTGTTCTGATTTCCTCATTCTGTTTATTCTGTGGCATGGATCTAATAAGATAATAGTGTAAATGACAACCCTTGTCAACATGAAGTCACTAGGCAAATGTAAGGTATGGTTCTCTTTTCTCCTTTCAGACATTAATTGATGAATTTAATTTACTTAACCAGCATTTCTTGAGTTCATACTCTAGATATAGTGCTATATATTATTCCCATGGGACATGCAAGAAAAAATGAGATGTCAAATTCCACCTCATAATTTAGTTGGGAATATGAGTCTGGCATGCAGCAAGTGGGGAAGGGGGGGGGCACTGAAACAAATTCTGCCCGTTTCTCAGATTGACTCAGGACCAACCCTAGAAGAGAGTATTCAGCATGAGTTAAGTTCCTGGAACAAGATAAATCTTGAGTTGGGTCCTAAAAGATGCAATGAATTTGTTGGGGGAACCAGGAACTGGTCTGGTCATTCTGGAAAACAATTTGGAACCATCCCCCAAAGCAATTCAACTGTGCCTACCCTCTGATCAGCAATACCACTACTAGGTCTATATGCCAGAGAGGTTAAAGAAAGAAGTAAAGGACACATATGTGTTTAGAAAAAAATTTGGTTTGGGCCTTGCCCTGGTCAATGAGGTAAACTGAAGAAAAGAAAGATAAAAGTATTTTATTAGCACACCAAGACAGCAAGTAGTTGGATGCAGCCTGCCTTGATCACTCCATTTATAGACAAGAATAAACAACTTCCACATAAGGGCAAAAGTATGCTGATTGGTACATGTTTCAGGAGAGAAATGGGTTTTTTGCTTTTTCAACTTTTTCCCTCACGTCTAAGTATACATGTGCGAGGGAATTTCTGGCTGCTAGTCTTGTAGACTAACTGTGCCCATACCAAAGTTTTAAACAGGCTTTTAAACATGGAGTCAGTCATTCAGGCTGACTTTGCATCTCTGTACAAAAATATTTCTAGCAGCTCTGGTTGTGGTGGCAGAGATTGGGAAAGTGAACAGGGTGCTCAGTAATTGGGGAATGGCTCAATAAGTTATGCTACATGAACGTGATAGAATGCTACTGTGTTATAAGAAATGATGGAAGAGATGATTTCAGAGAAACCTGGGAAGACTTGTGTGAACTGATGCAGAATAATGTGAGGAGAACCAGGAGAACAATGTATATAATAATAATCAACTTTGAGAGGCTTAGGAATTCTGCTATTCCAATTATAACCCATGATTCCAGAGGACTCATTATGAAACAGGCAGATAGAAAGGTAATGGCCTCAGTGCAAATTGAGGCATAATTTTATTTTGGACCATGGACACTGCAGGAATTTGTTTTACTTGACTTTACACACATATAACAAGGGTTTTGTTTTTCTTGCTCTCTTGGGTGAGAAGGAAATGGGTAGTAGGTAGATATCCATTTAAAAAAATAAACTTAATTAAAAATAAAATTTAATTTAAAAAAGAAGTAACAAATTTGGATTGCTAAAGAAAAGGCCAACAGACACTGTAGGCAGAAGTAGAAGCAAAAGTCTGCTTTTTCCTGTTTTCAGGGCAAATGATGCTTATGCTATTAATCCAAAAAGAGAGGAGACCAGAGACCTTGATGGTGTAAAGACATAGCTGCAGTAAGGTGACCATCTAATCTCTAAGGCCACTAAAGAAAGAAGGAGAAAACTTACAAATTACAATAAGGAGGATTTCGGTTAGCTGTAAGGGAGGAAAAGCCATCTTGACTACTGTAGTAAAGACATACTGGGTTGTCTGTATTATCAAGGGAGATTGTGGAATTTCCTTTCCTAGAAGTCCTGAGGAATAGAATAGATAATTATCTACCAAGAAGCCATGGACAATCCCTGCCTAAAGGCAAAAGATTAGAATGAATGACCATTCAGGCCTCCTGGTTCTAGGAGTGTAATCAATCACAGATTTTTTTTTTTTTAATTCTTTAAGAAGTCCTATTAGAACGTAAAGAGGACTTTGATTTGAGAGGAATTGTTTGCTACTGTGTGTTTTGGGACTCTCAAGCTTTCTTCCATATGCATGAATTTCTCACTGGATTTCTTAATTCCTTAACATTTCCTGTCTTGAAATTGAATGCCTTTATCGACATGTACTCCAAGTCTTCTGAATTCCAGCAGCTCCCCAAAATTGGCCCATTCTCCTTACATTCTAAATTAGCTTCCTTTTCCCAGTGAGTCAAAGATGCCAGGATGTTTTCCCCCTCTGGGGAGGTTCTGTATTTCAAAACTCTTAAAGTTGCCCTTTACCTAGAACAGTCACTTCTTCGATGATGCTAATTTGGCTCAATTTGTCAGTCTGTCAAAAAACCACTTATTAAGCCCCAGAAGGGGCAATTAAAGCCTCCAAGGGAGCAGAATATTTTACAATTAGTGTATTTAAAGGATTTTGCTAATCATCTTTCTTCACTTCCAGTTCTTAGGATGGGTACATTTTTAACTAGAGAGTTTCACCATCAACTTTCTTTAATTGACCCTTACAGCCTATATAAATGCTTTCTAAGGGATTCACTCCAAGGGATTCACACCCCTTCTTATTTCTTTAAATAAAAAAACAACTGTCTAAGAGGCAGTATAGGATGGTAGAAACAGCAGTGATTGGGAATTAGAAGACTGGAGTTCAAGTCTCTCCTCTGATATTTAATGGACCCTGTGATCAGGAGGCAAATCACTTATCTCTGCTCCCCACCTCCCGCCCCCCCCCCACTTCTTTATATATAAAATGAGGGTATGGGAGAAACTTTCAGGTGCACCCAAACTCTAAACCCTGATTTAAGGGTCATAGAGCCTTGGGGAATCTGGCAAAGACTATGAATCCGCCTTTTCAGAATAATGTCATTGAACACATTGGGTCACAAAGAAGACCAATTATGGTGAATACGGCTATCAAAATATTTTTAAAAACAGGTTCCCCTGCCGCATTAAGACCCCACATTAAGAATCCTGTTCTAAATTTGTGATGCAGTATTTATTCACACTAGCTATTAAAAATGATCCCATGAGGTTTTGTTTTTCCTTTTAAACAGTCAGCTTAATTCTTACTACTGTAAAGCTAGGAATGCCCTTTTCTTATGATTAGTATATTCACACATATTTAATTGTTAATAATTTACACTGTGTGTAAATCAATCAATCGGCAAGCATTTACTCAATGCCTGAGCCATGGCACTATGCTCCACTGAAAGAGGGAGCTAATCTCAGACATTTCATTTCTCACCTCACTGCACTGCTCCACCTTGACCCTTCAGGCAGGAGGAAGTGGGGTACTGCCCCCACCCCTTTCAGCTTTCTTTTGTATTGTTGTTTTGTTGTCGTTGTTCAGTCTTATCTAACATTTCGTTATCCCATTTGGGGTTTTCTTGGCAAAGATAGCGGAGTGGTTTGCCATTTCCTTCTCCAGCTCATTTGACAGACAAAGAAACTGAGGGGAGTTGTTCAAGATCACGAAGCTAGTAAATTTCTTAAGCTGCATTTTAACTCAGGTCCTCATGACTCCAGAATCAGCCTTCTACCTCCCGAGTCACCTGCTACTGTCATTGTGTGTATGTGTGTGTAGGAAAAATCCTATTCCATGTCTCATTGGGAGGCTTATTTCTAGTAAGCTAAGTACCAGACTAGGAATGCATTAGCCATGAGCATGAATTCCAGCTCTGATATGTTACTACTTTACCCAGAACAAATCCTTCAACAACTTGGGGGCTTCAGATTCCTCATTGTTATCATGGGATTACAAATGGTGACCAATCTCCTACAGGTATTGTAGGGCAAATTATTACATAAAACTTTCATGAATGAAAGTGCACTAGTGATGCTAATTATTAATAATGTAGCCATTCAAGCTTTTAAGGGCCTTCCAAAAATCATTAGGCCATCAGAAAGCTTATCTGACCCATGACATTGGCATTGGCTACACCCACTGTCTATTTACGTTGCATAGCATCATGGAATAATTTCAGAGCTGCACGTTGCATTCAAGTTCATTCAATAATTCAATAAATGTTTATTAATTGTCATTACATGGCAAGTCCTACTCAGGGCTTTGGGAAATCTTGACAGAAAGAGGCCAGAAACAACCTCTCCTCTTGCCTGGTTGTCTTATATCCAACAATGCCTAGTTTCATGCAGAATCACATGATTCAGAGCTGAAAGGGACTTTGGGGATCATTGTGGCATGACACGACCAAGTACAATGAACACTGAATTTGGAGTCCAAATGTGTCACTTAGTAGTAACCTTCTAAATTCCTTCTAAAGTCCCTTCTTACTCTTAAAGCCATGAACAAATTCATCCCCTTCAGTTAGACAGTCAACAAGCATTTATTAAGTTCCTACTATGTACCAAGTACTATGTTAAGCACTGGGGATAAAAAGAGTCCTTCCTCTCATGAAGCTGTAAGTCTAATGGGGGAGAAAAGATGCACAGCTATGTACAAACAAATATAAACAGGATAAACTGGAAATAATCTTGGATAGAAGGAACTAACATTAAGGTGGACTGGAAAAGGCTTTATGTAGAAACTGAAAACTGAAGGAGGCCAGGAGGCAGAGACTCAGAGGGAATATGCCATTCCAGGCATGGAAGACAGACTGTGAAAATGCACTTCATTTTACCAAAGGAGGGAACCAAAGTCTGAAGAAGCTATGCTTCTCAACAAACATGTGTAACCCAGGGCTCATACCCGTTTGACTCTCCTCACTGATGAAGAATGATTACTTCATGCAGGGCTTAGGAGAGGAGCCCAATAAAACCTAATAGGGTTCAGCTCTGAGAAAGGACATGTGTGGTTCCTGGCTCTCTTTAGAGAGAGGTCCCTGGAAGGAAAGAAAGACTCCAGAAAGAAGCTGACAGGTAGAGGATCCAGGGCTTTGATCATATCCCAATTCAGATTGTGGGAACTTTCCTCTTAGGTGACAGCAGGTCCTCACTTATGTTCGAGCTGAGGCATCTCCCTCCCAGTGTAAGAGCTCATTCTGCTATATTGTGATCTGTATGACAAAACTGATATCAATTTGGATAAATAGATTGACTTTTCACTCTGTGTGATGATGCTTGTGCAGCTGACATTTGGGTGTAAACATGCCTTCCCCATCAAAGGGATAGTGACCAGGAGCATGGCATGAAACAACATTATTTTCCCTACATTAGCAAAACTTAAGATAGCATTCTTTCCTGGTGCCCCTTCTCTAAGGAGAGCAGAATGGCCAGCTCATGGCCCCAATCTCTCACTCCCCTCCTGGCAGGCATCAAAGTCTCTCTTGGAGAAAGGTGGACAGAGGAGACTATAGAAGTATCTATAAATACCTCCCTGAGAGCCCCATTTAGATAACCCATGTGGCTATACATGACCTACATGGGCAACAAACACACACACACATACACACACACACACACACACACACACACACACACACACACACGCTTCACACAACAATAGAACCACAATTTTACACCCGGGTCCTCTTATTCTAAATCTACCACGCTTTCCCCCATTTTCCCTGCCTGACTATATCACACTTCCCCCATTCATTGTTTCTATGTTTTGTCCCCTGCCTTCTTGGGTCCTTTTCCCTATTATTCTGTCCTTTTTTGTGCTTGACTTTCTCTCAGAAGCCTTCTGCACCTGACTCGATGCTTGTTGTCCAACTGTGCCTAATTCTTTGGACTGGATGGTCTCTTTTCCTCCCAAGCTCCTTCCAAGCTCAGCTGACCTATTCTAAACACTGCTTATACCTTCATCTTTAGGTTCTCACTCTCTTTTCACAGTCCCTCCCCCCACAAGTTGAAGACCACTTATTAGACCGAAGCTCAGACAAAGATGAATCCATACTATTGGGAAAGAAAGGACATATACACAGCAGGGAGACAATACAAAGCAGAAGATGATGCATGTATAAGGATAGAATCAGGCTTGTGATTTCATTGTTTTAGACTCTAAAGTTGAGAGTCTTAAATAGCACCTAGAACTTGCCTAGAGCCATGGGGTCAGTGAATATCAAAGGAAGGATTTGAACCCAGATCTTCCCGGCTTCACAGTCAACTGTCTACCCTCCATAGGATGCTGAGTCAGCATACAAGAATGGGAGAAATTAAAGCGCTATTCGAGTCACAAAGAAGGAAGGCAATTTACCGATTGGCAGATAAGGGAGGAGGCAAGGGTTTTCATTTGGATCTTGAAGGATGCATTGGGTGATAATTTGGGTCCAGAGGTGGGTGACTGGGAAACTGACACACCTTCAGATCATGCCAGAAGGGGAATCAGCAGAAGGAGCCGAGGCTGCTTACACTAGAGAAGAGAAAGCTCAGAGGTGAAGAGGAACGTGGGTGTGAAGTGACGGCCGGGTAGATAAGGGACTGGACTTGGTTCTACTTGGCTGCAGAAGGCAGAACCAGACTCAGTGGGGAGAAGGTGTGGAGACACAGATGGTTATTAATTTACTTATTTTAGGAAAACCTTCCAGGTATGAAAAACTTTTCTGCTTAATCTGCACTATTAACATTTTCCCCACCACTTTCTTAACTCTAGACAATCAGCACAACAAACAACCAAGCCCTGACTGGTGGCCATTTGTGAGGTGTAAGTGCTCCCGAGGAAATCTTAATAATTGGCTCTCATTGACCATTAAGAGCTGGGTTTTGATCCAAGGCTGGATGTTGATACTGGGGGGGGGGGCGATGTAGAGGTAATCCCCACTTACGTATGAGCATAAATTTGGATCTAGAAGGGACTTCAGAGGTCATCAGGCTGCACTCCCTCATTTTACAAGTGAGGAAACTGAGGCACATAGAAGTTGAGTGACTTGCCCAGGGTCACACAACTACTCAATATCTGAGGCAAGATTCAAACTCAGGTCTTCCTGACTCCAGGTCCAGCATCCATCCCATGTCACCTAGTTGCCTCAAGTAGGATGGATGAGGTTCTCCAAGACCTTTGAGGTTGGTTCCAATGCCTGAGATTCTGTGATTCCATAACTCAGTGGATGGATAGGAGCCCCATCATCTTACAGATGAGGAACCTGGGGCTTCTGTTGCTTTCCAAAAAGGTCATATCTGGTCATGACAAATGCCAAAATTTCTGTTGAGATTCCCCAACCCATAAGGTTCAATTATATTTCAACAAATGAATGTGGCCCATCCTCTAGCATCTGTAATGCTAGAATCTGACCAGAATCACCAAAGTTACAGATGCACCCAGCCTGAAGTCAGGAAGACTCCTCTTTCTGAGTTCAAACCCAGCCTCTGACACTTACTATCTGTGTGACCCTCGGCAAGTCATTTAACCCTGCTTACCTCAGTTTCCTCACCTGCAAAATGAGCTGGAGAAGGAAATAGCAAACCACTCCAGTATCTTTTTTATTAGATTTTTTATTTTTAGTTTACAACACTTAGTTCTACATGTTCTTGAGTTTCAAATTTTCTTCCCTTCCCTCCCCTCCCTCCACAACTCAAGACAGTAAGCAGTCTGATATAGATTCTATATAAACCTTCGCATTATACTTATTTACACAATAGTCAAGTTGCAAAGAAGAATTATGACAAATGGAAGGAATCACGAGAAAGAAGAAACAAAACCAAACAAGAAGAGAAAAAAAGAGAGTGAATAGTTTGCCTCAATCTGCATTCATACTCCACAGTTCTTTCCCTGGATGTAGCTAACTTTTTCCATCGTGAGTCCTTTGGAGCTGTCTTTGAGCCTTGTATTGCTGAGGAGAGCCAAGTCTATCAAAGTTAGTCATCAGAGAACCAATATGTCTGTGGTTGTGTACAATGTCCTCCTGTTTCTGCTCCCCTCGCTCAGCATCATATCATGTTGGTCTTTCCAGGTTATTATGAAGTCTGTATCTTCCCCATTTCTTATAGCACAATAGTATTCCATTACCTTCGTATACCACAACTTGTTTAGCCATTCCCCAATTGATTGGCATCCCCTTGATTTCCAATTCTTTGCTACCACAAAAAGAGCTGCTATAAATATTTTTGTACATACAGGTCCCTTTCCCACTTGTGCGATCTCTTTGGGATATAGCCCTAGGCCACTCCAGCATCTTTGACAAGAAAACCCCAAATGAGGTTATGAAGAGTGGGACATAGCTGAAAACAACTATACAACAACAAAACCCAAAGTTCTCTGTCTCAACATATATTCCCAGCAAAACCAAGTTATAAAGGGAGCAGAAAAGAGGGGAAATATGGTGTTATTACTAGTTTGGCCCACCAACTGATTTTTACTTGGCCAGCCCTGGTTTCTTTTGAGCCAGGGACACATTATCATCTCTAAAGGAAGCTGGTGTGACCTTTCTCTACTCTTGATGGTTTTAAGCCAAATTTATCTCTTTCAACCCTGGAGACTGATTTCAGTGTCCTTCAAAGATTCTTTGAAATTTTCCCTGGAACATGTTTATTTGACCTTGCTATAAGCATGGACAGCATCATAAATATTTCCTTTTATAAATGGAAAATGTAAATGACTATGATTATTGCCTGGGGACGGAGATGTGCCAAAGCAAGGGGGGCACCAACCCGGGAGGACGCTGAGGTTTGATCCGTGTATACTGAACTTAACGGTAGATCGGTCCTCTCTCTAGGCCTCATTTCCATGGCTGTAAAATGAAGAGGCTGGACTGGGTGTCTTAAAGATCCAGAAGAATGTAAGATGCTCAAAAATAGGGATTCATTTGTTTCTGTCTTTGTACCCCCAGGGGACATATAGTCTAACGAGTTCATTTTAAAGATCGGTAAACCAAGGCTCAAGGGGAATGAGAGACTTATCTAAGGTAGAGAGTGGCAGATCCAGTGCCTGGGACCTGGTAGGTTCCTAATATGAAATGAAATAACAATTGTAAAGCAATTAGCAAGGTGCCTGGCACACAACTCTTCATGACCTCATTCGGGGTTTTCTTAGCAAAGACACTGGGGTGGTTGGTCATTTCCTTCTCCAGCTCATTTTACAGATGAGGAATTGACTTGCCCAGGGTCACACAGGTACTAAGTGTCCAAGGCCAGATTTGAACTTAGGTCTTCCTGAACCCAGGCCTTGCACTTTATCCACTGGGCCACCCAGCTGCCCCACCTGGCAAATATTAGGTGCTTAATAAATTCTTATTCCCTTCCCTTAACAAATACTTGATTGGTCAATCAAGGCTCCAAACCTAGGTCTTCCAACTCCCAATCCAGTGTGTTCTTTCCACCTTTCCAATACATTTATTGACCTGCTGCTGGATACCTTCCACTTCAAACATCTTACTATCTCTGTGATTCTAAGTTTCTGGTACTAAAATTCTATGGGTCTGTAGCTGCTTTGTTTAGATGAAGCTCTCCTCAAATTCCTATTCAGTCTTTCATTATTACACAGCGCTATTGTTCATCAAAAATAATCCCTTAATTGAGCTATGACTCAGTTCAACTCAATTGAACAATTCTACACTGAGTACCTACCAGCGTCCCCTAGCAAAAGTCCAATTATATAACTAGAGAATGAGAGTGTAGACTATGGTAAGCAGCATCTAGCGGGTATGCACACACACACACACACGCACGTGCACACATGGTTCTGGAAATAGAGAAAACAAACCATATTAACTAGTTTTATTTCTTGGAAGACGTATTTTAACTAATAGATTTTTATTGTTATCTTTTGTTTTTACATTATCTACATTCCCCCCTGTATCCTTCCCCTCTTCACTCTCCCAGAGAGCCATCCCTTAGAACAAAGAATTATTTTTAAAAAGAAAAAGAGAAAGAAGAGAAGACAAAATTCAGTAAAACTGATCAATACACTGAAAAAGTCCTGACATTACACACAGTTTTCTGCAACCATTGCCCCCCCCCCCCAGTAACTCTGCAAAGGAAAAGAGGGAGACGTCTTCTCATACCTCTTCTTTGGGTTATGCGTGTTCACTGTGATTTTGCCACATTTGTTTTCAATTGTTGGGTGGTTTTCCATTTACATTATGGTAGCCAATGTATAAGTTGTTTTCTTGGTCTTAAGTATGCTGGGTTTCTGCCTACTTCACTCTGTATCAGTTCATGTACATCTTTTCTTGTTTCTCTCTATACATCATTTTTATCATTTCTTAAAGCACAGTAATATTCCATTACCTTCATGTACCACAATTTGTTCAGTCATTCCTCAATAGGTGGGTATTGACGTGGATTCTAGTCCTTTGCTACCACAAACACTGTTGCTATAAATATTTTGGTGTATATGGAGCCTTTTTATCAATGGCTTCCTTGGGGTAAATATCTAACAGTGGAATCTCCGGGCCAAAGGGTATAGGCATGTTAGCCACTTTATTTACATAATTCCAAATTGTAGAAAATATTTTCTAATGGTATTTTGAAAAACTTATTAGCAATCTTACATTTTTGATTAGTTGTAAGAATTTGGGGTTTTCCCCATTTTCCATCAATACTGATTCATATCAACTATTCTTAGTTTAGAGAAATGTAGAAGAACTCTTTGACCAGCATGCAAATTTTAAAAAGCATATTAGTGTGCACTTATTACTTGAATTTTAGGTTTGCAAAGTATATTTTATCTGACCTAGGTCATGCCTTTTGCCTCTCTGAGTGGCTCTGAGTTCTGGAATTGAATGTGCCTTTCTTCAGAAGAAAGAGGATGGCTGCGTGCTTCCCCCAAATCAATGAAACATCAATTTTCTTTGGATTTCCCTCCACCTCCCACCTTTGAGAATGGTCCAGTCCCCCCTCTCATCTTTATCAACTCTCTATTTAGAATTTGCATATATTAGGTAGGAACCATGCCCAGATTTTAGTTTTATTTAGAGCCCTGGTGGAACTCAAAGGCAATTTTTGCTTTCAATTATCATGGAGCAAAATCCGATTTTAATATAATTCTGTTTGACTTGAAATGCCAGTTTTATGAAGTTAAAGGAACTGGTAAAGAAGATTGCAATGAGATTTTAAGCCTTTCATGAAAGTTTTTATTGAGTTTTTTTTTTTTTACTTCTAATCCACTAATGCAGAGGTAAAGGAGAATTGTTGATGTTTTATTTTCTATCATATTTTTTGATAAATATTCCAAAGGGAAAATCTGCAATTTCTACTTCTCAGGGCAAAAAAAAATCCATTATAGTGAAATGACATCCATCCTCACCCAATTAAAAAAGACTGTAACAACAACAACAAAAATCAAGGTAAATTCAATGTTTCATATCTAATTGGCAAAACCAATTGAGAAGGATGCTGCAGGGTTTGTTTTTCCTTTCTATTTTTCCCCTAGTGATCATGCTTCTTCAGTACCTGGTACTCATCATTTTCCTTTAGCATGACTTTTTTTTTTAATGTGAGTAATACATCATCAAAGGCTGGGCTACATTAACACAAGTAGGCATAGATATGTTGCTAAGTTTATCATTAAGACCAGAAATAAGTCCTCATAACTCAGTAAATAGCTTCACCCAATACTTTAAGTAGAAAACCAAGAAAATAGAAAGCTAAAAGATTATTAAGATAGAGGTTTAAAAAAGATGGAACATGGGAGTTCAGAGACCCTGCCCAATCTGATTACTTTGTAGATGAGGCAACTAAATCCCCTGGAGAAGTGACTTGCTCCACTTTGCATACTGAGTTAATCACAGGATTGGAGCTAGAAATGGAGTCTCCTGTCTCTTGATCCAATGTTCTTTCCAACACACCATGCTCTGATCAGACAACCAATCTTTACATAAAAATTAATAAAAGTGATAATATAGCTGTCTGTGGAAACATCGCAAAATCAATCAACAAACTTTTTAAAGAATTTACCATTTGTCAGTCACTGTGTTAAGCTTTGGGGAATACAAAGAACAAGGAAAAATAGTCCCTGCCCTCAAGGAGTTTACATTCTCATGGAGGAGATGACACACACACACATATGCTTGTACATGTGTATGTTTACATGAGTATTATACATGTGCATGTGTGATGTATTACACATGTATATAAATATTAGTTTGCATAACAATGCTTTATAACACGTGTGTATACACATATGCTGTGTATGTGTACATGTGTTATATCGGTACATATACATACATGCAAGATATGTACAAAGTACACATGGAAGTACATTCCAGTGTGGAGGTTCCCTCCACCAGTGTAGGTTCACCATGATGGTGAAATGACAGGTCATAGATCTGGAAAGACTCCATACGCTCCAAGGTAAACTTGGAAGATGACCTAAGAGTTGAAGGCAGGAGCACAGTCCTGGAGGAAGCCAGGGATTTCCAGAGGTGGCAGTGAGGAGGGAGAGTATTCCCGGCTTGGGGAACAGTCAGTGAAAAAGCATGGAGAGAGGAAATGAAGCCCTGTATATGAGGAAGAACAAGGGTTCCAGTGTCGGTGATGCATAGAGTGTGTGAAGGAGAGAAATGTGTAAGAAGCCTGGAAAGGCAGGAAGGGCTCAGGCTGGAAAGAGCTTTGAATATTATATTTTATTATGTTCTATCTGAATATGATATGATATGATATGACATGATATGATATTCTAGCAGTACGAGGCAGACATTGAGTTGGAGGAGAGGGTGACAAGGTCAGACCTATGCTTTAAGAAAATCACTTGGGCTGCTATGCAGACATGCAGACATGCAGCTTTGGCTGAGAAGTTAAATAACTAAAACTAAATCAAAATAAACTTAACTTTAACTTCTTTAGTGGAAACTAAAGATGAAATAAAAGCTAATTGTCTCTTCATTGCTATTGTGTCTAAAGCTCCGTCTCTAGCTGTTTGTAAATCTGTATCTGCATCTACATTAGGCACCATGGCATAGGGGATAAAGGGCCAGCTTTGGAGTCAAAAAGATCTGGGTTCAAGTTCTACTTCTGACACATACTTGCTATGTGACCCTAGACTCATCACTTGACCTCTCAGGATCCTATGACTCTGGATCACAGATGAGTTGCTCCTACACTGGTGGAGGGAACATCCACACTGGAAGTTCCACCCACACCAGTGAAATTACAGGTCTGGAATTGTCAGGCTAGAGACCTGTCTTCACTAAAATTCTCCTCCGGTGCCTCATGGTGGCCTGGAGATGACCATGGGCCATCCTAGCCCATGTCTGTCTGCAGAACACAATCTCTGAGCCAGAAAGGCTTCATAGATAGGCCCAGGTGCAGACTATATGCCTGGCATCTTAGGAGCAGGCTAAACTAAGTTTAGAGAGTCATCACCAAATTATCCACCGAGGGATGGAGCTTTTGGTTGTGGCAACCCCCATTTCACCATGATGGTGAAATGACAGGTCATGGTTCTAGAAAGACCCCATATATCATGGAGGGTGGAAGAAGTTGTCTAGTAATGGTTTCACAAACACTAGCTGGTCACTTCCCAGAACTAGGTTTCTATTCTGTTTTGGCATTAAATCTGACTGTACTATTCCCAGAAATTTTCTGTATCACTGGAAGGCTATTCCACTAATCGTATATATTGTGCTGTGAACACACTACTGTGAGCCAGTGGCTTATAATATAATCATGCGTTAACCTCAGAGTCATCTGAGTTTTAAAATATGACAATGCTTTGACTACTTGGCCCTTTGGCTACGGTCCCTTCCATATCACAAATATCATCTGTTTTGGCTTATTAAGGATTTGGCTTTAGTAAACAGTGGCACAAGACTGGTCTGACTGTGGCCCATTTATGTTCTTCAAGGAGGCTGATGGTGACTCACTGAGTAAATGCGAGAATGTCAATCAGTCCGCAGTCCGAGCATGAGCTACATGACACTCTTCATCTTTCCACCACTCTAAATGCTAAAAATATAACGGGCAGAGAGGGCAGGAATTCAGGCTTTTAATAATTAGCTAAATATTTTTATATCAGCTTCTAATTGAAGTGAGTGCTGGACTTGAAGGCAGAGGACCTGAGTTTAGTTCCATCTCTGCCTTCTACTACCAATGTGACCTTTTACAAGTGGCATAACCTCTCTGGGCCTCAGTTTCTTTATCTGTAAAATGGGGGTGGGGGAGGTATGGACTAGATGGCCTCCGAGGACCCTTCCAGCTCAAAATCTTTGATCCTGTCAGCCTGTGAAATTTGACCATCTATTTGCCAGTAAGCACTACAAGGGGCAGATAGGTGGCTCAGTGGATAGAGTGAGGGTCCTAGAGTCAGATAGATTCATCTTCCTGAGTTCAAATCCAGCCTTAGACACTTACTAGCTGTGTGACCCTGGGCAAGTCACTTAACCCTGTTTGCCTCAGTTTCCTCATCTGTAAAATGAGCTGGAGAAGGAAATGGCAAACCACTCCAGTAGCTCTTTTAAGAAAACCCCAAATGGGGTCATGAAGAGTCAGACACAAGGAAATGACTGAACGACAAAAAGATAAAATATTCACTACTAAAAAACTTTGGTTCTTAAACAAAATTTTTTTTTTCAAAAGAATGATATGGCACAGTAGAAATCCACTCAATTTGTTCAGGCAAAATGATTATCAATAGAATTAAGATTTATGCATGGAAATTGGGCACGTATAAATGTGCAAACCTCAAATCTATTTGGAATCCCTGGCTACGTCATCCACGGCTGCTGCCCCAAGCAAAAAAGGACTATTCAGGATGTGAGTTTTGGAGGTTCATCACACATGTGTGGTTCTCAATTCCAACAGTTAAATGAAAATCTAGAGAAAATGTTGCTTTCTACCTTAACTCTATGTCCTTTCAATACTGGCAAAGTTTGGGGTTAATTCTGAAAGGCTGTCAGCAACAGATTTGAAAATGTCCTTGTGCTCAAAAGAGATCGTTTAAATGCTTTATTTGTTTGCTTTATTTAACTTTAAATGTGAGGCTAGTCCTTTCTGTGCACTGAAAAATTTCAAGATATGTGTGAAAAAGACCACACAGTGTGAAGACTGAAAAATGTAAATTTACTTAAATGTAATATCCTGGTCTATGTAAACAATCATTGCTGGCCATTCAGTCATTCAAAAATTATCTATGGAACTCCATGGACTTGATTAGTCCTGTTGACAACAATAATAATTTATAAAAAGGGTAAATAATATGTGTTCAGTCATTTTTCAGTTGTGTCTGACTCTTCATGACCCCATTTGGGGTTTTCCTGGCAAAGATACTGTAATGGTTTTCCATTTCCTCCTCCAGCTCATTTGACAGATGAGGAAACTGAGGCAAACTGGGTTAAACGACTTGCCCAAGGTCACACAGCTAATAGGTATCTGAGGCTGGATTTGAACTCAGGTCCTCATAAATGCAGGCCCAGCACTCTGTCCATTGTACCACCTAGCTACCTCCCAAAAAATAATCCAATAATACCCCCCCAAAAATACAATAGTTACAAACAAATCCTAATTCATGACTAGCCAGTACTCCTTTCATGGTCTATGGTCTATCATCTATGATTAGATATTAATTTTCCCAGACTCAGTGATCCTCTACTGCCTTCCTGACTGTGCTTTTGATTGAGTTATCATATCAGACTTCCCTTTCCCTCAGTCAGCCCCATCCCCTAGGAAATGGGAACAGGGTGCCAGTATGAATTTACCAATCCCTTTGAGAGTTGTCCTCCTCCTTCACAAGAAGCTCTGTAGGTGCCAAGCACTAAGCCAGCCACATACAATATGTCCTTGAAATGTTTATTCTGCTTGCCTGATGTAAAACCCTCACAGTCAAGTAAAAGCATCAAAATGTTCTACATAAAATACGTCCCTTTTTAATTTCATGCTTTCCAGCAAGCCTCCAAATTGTTCAAGCACTAACTTCCTCATTTAAAACTGGTGATAAGGGAGGATTCATCTCTCTGTCTCTGATTTTAAGCTAATCATTTAATTAAAGGTCCCAAGTCCCATGGGAGACAGGGAAGCCTGACAGATGCTTTCAGAAACTAATTCTACACAGGAAGGGGCAGAATGCACCAGGGAAACCACAGGATGTTATTCCTCTCCAGAGGTCTATGATCTGACTTCCTTTCTTCCAGGGGGTGCCCTTGGTGGAAGGAGATCAATGATAGGCTTTATGGAACAAGTGAGCCCTATGGGGGCTCACTTGGGGAGGAGGGCTAGAGGGGGAAGAGGAAGATAGGAGGAGAGAAGCCAGGGCAGCTGCGTTGTGACAAAGTCTGACCTTTTAATGAGCAATAGAAATGTCAATTTTATACTTAAAAAAACAGGCAGATGTCTAAATAAATCCATGTTGACATTGTACTTTAAAGAAGTACTTTCAGAAAGCCATCAGGATAACAGATATAATAATGACTAGTTGTTTTTCTAGCATTTTTAGGTTTGTAAAGCATTTGACATATGCCGTTTCATTTGATATGGTCAGTCACCCAGATCTAACTGGGCAATTAACCTCGTTCTTCCTCCACCTCAGGAGGGAGAACGCAATCACACAGTGATCCTGGGAAGGCAAGAAGAGAGGCAGGTGATCCATGGGGGTTGCTACAAGACACAGAGAAGGTTGCATGGTTGGGGAGGACTGTGAGGAAATCCACCTAGGAGGAGAACTGAGTTCATCTGGAGTCAAAGGATCGTGAATCAAATCCTACTTGTGTGACTTCTGCTAAGTTACCTAATTGCCGTGCACTCCAGTTCCACCATCTATAAAATGAGAGGGTTGGACAGATGGTTTCTGAGGTTCCTTCCAGCTCCAGGAAGGTGAGCCTATAATAAGTTTCTTAACTTCTGACGCCTTAATTTCCTCATCTGTAATATGAGAGTTGGTTTAGAAGGAAGTTCTTTGAAGCCCCATCTATCTCTAGATCCATGAACCTCTCTTCCCCATCTGTAAAATGAAAGGCATGGACTACAATGCCTCTAACGTCCCTTCCAACTTTAAATCTACGATCAGACAATGCTCTTGAATTTGGGAAAAGTTCTATCCTTTCCCCTGGGAACAGTAATGACCAGTCAATAAAAAGAACTTGGTGGTGTGGGCAGAATTGGTATCCTGAGTGAGGGAACTTGATCATTGACCAAGCTCAGAGTATGCCAATTGCCTCTGCTTAGTCATGAAATTGGGGGCCGGAAGCATTCCTCAAACTGGAAATGAGAACTTAGTGCCACCCACACCCACACCCCAAAAGAGTATGGGTTTGGAAACAGGAAAAGGAAGGGACATCTGTTTTGGGCTAGGTAAGGAAGCAAATGCCATTCAGAAATATGAAGATGCCCTGTGCAACTGAGATGGTTGATTAGAGTGGGGAAAGCCCATATTTAGAAGGGTAGAACCAGCTTTAACAACTGGCTGGTAAACAATAAGGAACAAGTAAATTAAGCATCTCTAAGGGCCTGAAGCAATAGAAGCTTCCAGGAATGCTGAAGGATTCCTGCCAAAGTAGGATGGTCTGAAGACCCAAGGGAAGAATCTTGAGTTAGAAAGCAGAATCTTCCTCAAGGGGTTGGGTTCGGGACAGGAGCCAAAAGGTCAAGGGGTAGATACGAGAGGAAGTGAAACACAGCCTGGATTCAGAGGGAATAAGATGGAAACCCCTACTCAGAGATAAGACTAGGAATTGAGAGTTCCACTGTTCTAGAAACAGTGCTAACTCTAATCTACCTTGGATTAAAAGTCTGAATATCTGTTTAGAATCCAGACCAATTTAGAAATCTCTGTTCTACAGCATTTCCATTGACTTGTTACAAATATAAAATAAACACAATACTAAAAATGAAATGATATGGTATGCAATTAAAATAGCTCCAACCTGACCCACTGATATCAACCTTTATTCAAAAACAGGGAAACAGATAAAAGAACAAATGTCAGCACGGATGCATCCAACAGAAGAAAATGACAATCTTAAACCTTCAACCTGTTTGTGGACTCATCAAGAGGAAAGCCTACACCTTAGAGCCTGACACACCTCAGTCAATATCCAGAAGAACTCTGATCACCTTTTATGGCTGGGTGTGGTGGGGCCATTAACTTTCTCAGAGAATCAGTAGAGAGATGGAGCAGAAAGAATTAGAAGATCCAGGGAAGAGTCAATTTGATACTTCCCATCAACATAAGTTAGAAAGTCCACTTTCCCTTCAATTTATCTCCTAATCCATAGCTGTGAGGCAGGTTCTGGCCTCACCCCAAGGAAGATCTAGGGGTCCCACTCTGGCCCGGAGCAGTCCTGAGTCATCCATGGTCCCCATGACCCTCTGATGAGTCAATTTGATTCCAAAGTTATCTGCCCTTCAATTTCCTACTCTAGACAAATATGACTATTTCTTTCCAGATTGGTCTTAAATCCATTTTATACAACTCTGCCTCACTTAAACCCAATTCAGGCACAAGTCAAGACCTCACCTGTGATGTCCTCGGTCCTTTTTGAAAACAAAGGACAAACAACAATACCCTGTCTCAGGAAATCCTGGTTCAGAAGTTTACTGAAGCAGTATCAGTCCCACCCTTTATAAACTGGATCCCTCGCCTAGTTCCTGACTCTTGGTTGCTAAATTTTTTGTGGGAGTCCCTGACTCAGGTAGCAAAATGGTTAGAATGCTAAAATTAGACTCAGAAAGATGTGAGCTCAAATCTTGCTTCAAACACTTATTAGCTACATGATCCTGGGCATATCATAGACTCACAGCCTCAGTTTCTTCATCCGTAAGAATGAGGCAGAATTTGACAGCCTCCAAGATACGATCCTGTGTTCTCTAAGGTACCTGTCTCTGTCTTCCTGGACTTGAACCCTTTGTCTTCCTTTCTTCTGGGACCTACAAGTCCCTCCATAGTCCAGCAGAACATAGGTCCTGACTCACCGCTCTGTCCTGTTGCCCACCAAATCTTGGAATGGTTACACCCAGGCTCACTTCTAACGAGGCTCAGCCCCAACTCCCTGGGCTATTTTTCCACCTCTCCCGCAGTGGCTTTTTCATGTTGAAAATATCTTTATTTCTGTGGCCTCCTCCTCTGATAGGTGAGCTCCTCCCTGAAACCTCCATTTGAGGAAGTACCCCAGCTAACCATGCTGACTTGTAAGCCATCTGAGCCCTCACTTCCCCAGACTACTTTTCCACTTTATGTGTTTTCTTCCCCCACTAGATTTAAGCTCCCTGAGAATAAAAGCTTTCTTTTTGCTTATATTTTTATCCCAGTACTTAGCAGAGTGCCTGACACATAGCATGCAATTAATAAATGTTCTATCTTAATTTAATCTAATAGCAAAGAATAACTCAAAGATTGGGTCTGGGAATGCGTCTGTTTCAATGAACCCCAGGGTCTCATAGCAAATCAGATCTTCTCTAGAGCGGATCCAAAGTGCTAAATTAATCCTGAGAACGACTTAGCCTCGTTGGAAATTTTCCAGACCACAGATACCCCAGGATGACTTTGGGCCAAACCTGAACCTTTCAGGTTGGCAGGAAGGAAACCGGTCTCTGAGAGGAGACAAGTAGTCTCCTTGAGAATTCACAACATAGAGATCTGATGACTATTTCTCACAATGGGTGGTCAAAGTAATTAATTTTTTCTTAATTCTATCATTTGGATTTTCATGATTCATATTATTTTATATTTATATTCATGACATTAAGTTTCTTAAATCTTCTCAGTTGGTAATGATCGGTAAGTAAAAGGAATATCTCATGCAATTGCATTTTATTTTTTATTAGTTATTCATATGGGCTTATGTCCCGTAATAGATTGTAAGCAGATATAGCCAAGTGGAACGGTAGATAGAGCAGAAGGACTAGAGTCAGAAAGACTTCAGTTCAAATCCAGCTTCAGACACTTACTAGCTGTGTAACCCTGGGTAAGTCACTTAACTTCTGATAAGAATAACAGAATCTATCTCCTGGGGTTGTTGTGAGGACAAAATGAGATAAGAGTTGTTGAAGTAACTGGCACACAGCAGGTACTTAATAAATTCGTATTTCCTTCCTTGAGGTGAGGAACTTAATTTTAAATGACCCAGCAGAGGTGAAAGAAGTATGCTCTGCATACAGCTGGCCTTTAATAAATGTTTGATAAATTAATTAAAGTCTTCTTGAGCCTGATGTTTGGATTCAATGCAATTCAAGAAGCATTTATTAACGTCCTACGATGTGCAAAGTATTGGGGATACAGAGACCAAAAAAGAAAACAAATTCAAATTCCCATAGATACACACAACAGCCCCTGACCTCAAAGAGTTTATATTCTATAAGAATTCAAAAGCAACTTTTTGAGTCTGAAATGCTTATTTGGGTGAGTTTGAAATCAAGGCAAAGTAACCTGAAGCATGGAAAAGCTAAGTAATTTAAGATAACACTAAAGATAATAGAATTTTAAAGAAAAATAGCAAGAGAATTCCAAGTCTCCAAGTTGGATGGGGTCCTTTCAGCGCTATGAAAGGAGGCCTATCCCCACAAAGCAGGAGGAAGACAGAGAAGGGAAGACCCGAGGAACAGAATCTTAGCACCTTTAATCAGCTGCTGGTACCTTTAAAAATAGATGCCATCTATTGAAATAAATGCTGCTAGCGGGAAATGCTTTTGTTAAGAGATCATTTTGCAGTTATAAATAGAGGTGAGGTCCAGGCTTAGCCCATGGTTCTAACGTTGCCTTGAAACAGGAATGGACATAATTCCCTGGCCAAACGGGATGTGAATGCAGCTCTTCATAATGGCTAGTTTTGTATTCTAATGGTCCAATATTCCAGAATACAAATTAAAAGGCATGTTCTGACTCCTGAGTACCGGAGGAACATATCTTGCTTCCATAGGCACTGTGTATTATCATGCAGGGAATATAAGGGATGCATCTATAAGGTCATCATCCTATAGGGCACCTTTTAAAGGCAGTATTGACCAATGGGTAAGTGATCCCCAAGCCCCAACCCCACCACACTGTCTTGGCCCCATTCCGCATCTCCCAGGTTGCCTCCCTCCCTCCTTGGGTCTCAAGGTATCTCTGAGGGCAAAAACAACAACAAAAACCAAACAAACCCCAAAACCCCACAGATCTCTAGGATGCTGACCAAGGACACCAAGGACCAAGACTTCAAGACATAAACCAGGCTGGATCTCCAGAATATGATTGGCAGCCTTGCTCCAGGTCATTCTGATGCCCTTTTAAAATATCATTCAAGAATATCATTGGGAGCTAGTGGCAGGCAGTCCTTCAAATGACCTTAGATCTCCTACTTTAGCTACAGGTTGGCAGCAATATCCATGGCCCCAAACGTTCTCTTTCCCACCTTTAAATTATGCAACATTCGATGGCTTCTTTTAAAAAATATGAAGATTGTCAATAGGATGAGACAAACAAGAAAAATAATCGGTTTGCTAGGGAAATGATTCTCAGTTCTTGAAGCCTGGGATTTTAATGTGGAGAGCAGAGAGGTAAGAAAATGTGTGAATATAGGAAATCAAAAGGAGATAAATCAAGATGAAAGTGCAGTACACCAGAAAGAAATCATCTCCTACCTCCAAGGTCAGTGTTTTCTTCTTCTGAGTCTAGATGAGCCTGCATCAGCCAACCCAGGATGTTGAAGGACGTAATGGGATTTGGGGAGATAGAGGAGGGTGGTGGGTGAGGACCGATCGTTACATTGAGGGAAATTGGACGCACATCAAACACCGATAAAATGGAAATGCCTCCTGGGATGAACTTGAGGAAAACACTATCTATCAGACCTTCCTGTCAACAGGAAAAGTTTTCCAACTAGTCACTGCCCTGTATTTTACAGAGTAAAGTGGCTCCCTGACATTTATATGGTATTTTACATAGATTATATCATTTGAGTCACACACTGACCTTGTAGGGAAGATGCCATTTGTTGTTGTGGTTGCTCAGTCTTGTCCAACTCTCTGTGACCCCATTTGGGATTTTCTTGGCAGAGATATTGGAGGGATTTGCCATTTCCTTCTCCAGCTCATTTTACAGATGAGGAAACTGAGACAAACAGAGTTAGGTGACTTGCCCAGGGTCACACAGCTAGTAAATATCTCTGTATCTCTGTCTCTCTCTCTCTCTCTCTCTCTCTCTCTCTCTCTCTCTCTCTCTCTCTCTCTCTCTCTGTCTCTCTCTCTCTCTCATTCTCTTTCTCTCTGTCTCTCTCTCTTTCTCTCTTTTATAGATGAGATACCCGAGGCTCAGTGCAGTTAAATGATTCGTTCAGGCTCACAATTGCACGTATGGGAGGCAGGATTTGAATCAGTGCCTCTTCCTATCCCCCCAGTCCAAGGCTGTTCCCACTACTCTTCCACCATATCAGGTTGCCTCTATGCATGGACCCCAGAGGCGGTGTGGAAGGTGGTCAATCCCCAGCAGCAATCCCCCCATGCTGGTCCCACCGTGACAGTCTGCACGCACAGTTCCCACGATCTCAGGTGGATTTTCCCATTCTCTGCTGGCCCTACTTCACTTGGTTCCTGAGACTTTGTCTACCAGGTGACTAATGGTAGAATATAAGCTCCTTGAGGGCAGGGTTTTTATTTTGTATCCCCTGTGCCAAGCCCAGTGGTGGCATACAGAAGGCATTTGATAAATGCTTGTTGAATCATATTGAATGAAATTGAACATGTAGAGAGGTTTTCTGGTCTAACTCCACAGTGTCCCCCTCCCTAACACCTCCAAAAGATAGTCACCCAAACCCCTGCTTAAATATCTCCCATACTTCCATGCGGTGTAACATAGTGGTTAGGACCCCGGACTTGAAGTCACAAAGATCTGGGTTCGAATCCTATCAGACATTTTCTAGCGATGTTACCTGGAAAAGTCAGTCATACACTCTGACCCTCAGTTACATTATCTGTAAAAGAGGGAGAATAATAGCACTTGCAACAACACCCAGTTAGTATAAGAATCAAATATGACGATGTATGTAACCTTTAAAAGCAGTAAATAAATATCAGTAATTATTACTTTGTACGGCTGCTTATTCTATCAGACATTTTTAGTTATTTTCAGAGGCTTTTCCTTTTATTAATCTGGAATCTGCCACCGTGGCACTTGCACTAACCAGCCCTAGGCCTATACTCTGAAGGAATGAATGAAGGAAGCATTTATTAAGCACTCACTGTGTACAAAGTACTATGCTAAACACTGGGGATACAGATAGAAAAGAAAAAAGGTTAGGCAGTGAGGTGGTGCACTGGGAAGTCCTGAGCTCAAAGCCAGCCTCAGACACATACTAGCTGTGTGACCCTGGGTGAGTCACTTAACCTCCGTCTACCTTGGTTTCATCATCTGTAAAATGCGAGTGATAATAGCCCCCCACCTCCCAGGGTGGTTTTGTGGATAAAAATAAGTTAGTATTTGCAAAGCCCTTTGCAAACCTTAAATCACGATGTGCACACTAGCTAAGACTGCTGACTATTAAGACAAGCTCTGTTCTCAAGGAGCTCACATTCCAGTGGGAGAAACAACACACACACAAACGCACACCACACACCGTGCACACCAAACACATATTTGTCCTTACACCCTCTCTTGCCCCGGTCAAACACCGTCAGGTCTTTCCACTGCTCCTCGTCCAAACACCCAACCTCCTCCTGATGCCTTCCTTTACACAGGACATTGACCGTTTCCCAGCGCCTCCCCTCCGCATCTGCGCCCGCCTGGTTTCAACCCCAGGGAACAAGAAGCCCCCAGGTGTCCCCCCCCCAACCCCTTCCTGCCTCCTCTTGTGGGCTGTCCTCCCCACCCCCATCAGATCGTGAGCTCCTTGAGAGCAGAAACGGTCTTTTTATTCATTGTGTCTCCAGGGCCTCACGCAGGGCCCAACACGTAGGAGCTTGGTAAATGTGGATCGGATAGGATTTCCTGGGCCCTCGGCAGCTCAGCCACCCTCTTTGGCGCCTGCACGCTGGTTTGTCCACATACATCTCAGAGTGGAGAAGCGCACACAGTGTTACCCGCACAGCCCTGGCGATGGCAATGAGAGGAGTTCTTCCCTTAACATGAAATCATACTTCTGTAATTGCCACCTGAGACTGGGGTGCCTTTTTAGCTTCTACAAACATGCACTCTCACATACATACACATACATCTACACATATATGCACACACAAGCATATGCATGTACTTTTACACACAAACACGCATGCACACTCATACGTACACACTTTCATATACATACACACACATTCTCATACATACTGTCACATCACATACATTCACATACACTCACACACATAGATAGACACATTCACACTCACTCATCTATACATACACTCTCACATACACGTATTCTTATAAACTCTCTCAGAACACACACACGCACATTCAAACATACACACACATACACACACATACATGCACACTCACTCCTAAATATACACATACTCTCATTTGCACATAGACACACTGACACACACCAAACACATTCACATACCACACACACTGACACATGCACCAAACATATCCTTTCACTCATCTGTACACACACATATTCACATAGACTTATACACACACTCTTCACAACACCTACGCATGCTTTCAAACACACAAATACAGACTCACATACACTGACACACACAGACACACTCACACATACACACACATCACATACATGTTATATCAGTTGGTTTGAGCTACTTAGGTGCAGGCATATATCAGAAAAAGATGAGAATTCACAAAACAACAAAAGGCATTGATAAAACCCAACCCCAAAGTTGCCTTCATGGGCATGTTACAAGGCTATCGTGATCCCCAGGGTCCAAAGACTATTTCCTCTGACAACAACGGCACCTCCCTCCAGTGGCGTTAGACTGTTTCTCTGTCACTTTCTTGCACGGGCCCACAATCACAGCTACAGCCCCTGTCCCGGCCATCTTTCTGATTTTCTCTGGGGACTTCAGCTGGGGATCCACAAACATGGCAGGCCAGAGACCCTGCTGCTCGGAAGAGCGAGATGGTGCCCCTTTTGCAGGGATACACTGGTGAAGCCTGAACTGCTAACAGTATTAGTCATTCTTCACTTCTGACTCATGCCCAAGTTCAGAAATAATACATTTTTTAAAAAGATGTGGCTTCAGTTCCAAGTGTGGAGAAGAGTCTGTTTTGGCCTAGCCTCCGCCTTGTTTGGTTGAGTTATGAGTCTTGTTTTGTTTCACACTTTCGAGCTGTATACTCTGGCTGATCCATTTGCACACCCAGAGGAATGTACATGTTAGAAATAACTCTGAAGAGAGACTTCAAATGGGTTTTAAAACTCCCTCTGCAACCAAGTAAAAGAGCTTGCTGTGTGTGGAGCAGAGCCACAGGACCTAGGTTCAAAACCTGCCTCTGCAACTTACTACTGTTCTGACCTCAGGAAATTAAGTAGACGTCTCTGGGCCTCAGTTTCCTCAAGAGTAAAATGAGAAGGCTGGACTAGATGACCACCAAGGCCCTTTAAGTTCTAGATCTACCATCTTGTGAAAGAAGCAATGAATATTCATTACTTTCTATGAAGAAAATGTTTAATGTCATCAAACTAAAACAAGGCTACTATTTACAAGCAGGAGTCGATGCATCAGCATGAGGGACTCCCCGTGTTAGAATTCCTTCCCCCAATGCAGACTGCAACCCATGTATGAGTTAGGAAAGGAGATACAGTCACACAGAGATCTAGTGACTTACCCAGGGTCACACAGCTAGAGTCTGAGGTCAGATTTGAACTCCGGACGATGAGTCTCCCTGACTCCAGGACCAGTGTGCTACCTAGCTGCCCAATATTTATGTTGATAATCACCTATGTTCCCTGGCCTCCTCATACTCTTATAGGAGGTGACGCCCTAGTTGACCTCCTGGATTCCCATGACCAGGAATCCCCTTCAGCTTACCTCAGTCTCCCATAGGGATGGCCAGACCTTGGATCTCATCATCACTCCATAACTTTGACACCACCACGATTTTGAGCTTTGAAATCCCCCTGTTCTTCCATCTCTCCCTCCCTTCACTTCTCCTGGGCCTCCTATTCATAGTGGTCACATAATTGTTGGTATGAGATCCTTAAGGGAGGTCCCACGTCTTTGCCTCCCTCTGCATTTTCAGAGGTTAGCATAGTGCCTGGCGTACAGCAAATGCTTCATGAGTTCTTGTGGACTGGACATCGGATGGCCTTCGGACCCTCCCAAGTCTTCGTCTCTGCTCCCTTTGCAGTGTTGACCCTACAGGGCGCCCCAAAAGTCTCAGTGCAGTTTGAAGCTTTGGGGACCCGCCATAGTTAACTCATTCAGCCATAGATCGTCTTCTGCTTTTGACTCCTTTCTGCCTTGTGCCTCCCCTCTTGGCGGCCTTTCAGTTCCCTTGGATCACCTCCACCACCAGCCTCCTCTATCTGTACTTCTGAATTACTGAATAGCTGACTGAGAATACTAAAAATTAGTGTTATTCACTCATTTACTCACTCAATAAAAAAAAAAAAAGCACTTTTTAAAGCCTACAATGTAGCAGGGCAGCTGGGTAGCACAGCGGACAGAGCAACCAGGGTTCAAATACAGCCTCGGACATTTCCTAGCTGTGTGACCCTGGGCAAGTCACTCAATCCTGTTTGCCTCAGTTTCCTCATCTGTAAAATGAGCTGGAGAAGGAAATGGCAAACTGCTTCAGCATCTTTGCCCAGAAAACCCCAAACGGGGTCACAAAGAGTAGGACACGACTGAAATGCCTGAACGACAACAATGTGCCAGGCCCTGCACTGCACTCTGGGATAAAGACATACTGATAAAAGTCCTTGCCCTGGAGAAACTTACATTCTACCAAGTCTATCTTGTGGGCCGTGCTGTCTGATTGCGCTTCAGTCTGATGGGTCTACATCATACAATACTAACTGGGCCCTCGCTGCTTCTTGTCAAAACTGTCATCCTTCCTCGACTGACTTTCTCTCCTACTCCCCTCAGGGGCTGTTCTAAATCTTCTCTTCCCAAAGCTCCAATTCATTCCCTCTGCCCCTGCTTCAACAGAAATCCTTACATCCTGCTTCACTGAGAAAACCAAAGCCTCCATCACAGGGCAGCTAGGTGGTGCAGCCAGTAGAGCACTGGGCCTGGAGTCAGGAAGACCTGAGTCCAGATCTGCCCTAAGGACATATCTGAGGACTTATTGCCTGTATGAGTGTCACTTAAAGCTCTGTTTGCCTCAGTTTCCTTACGTGTAAAATGGGGATAATGATAACACATCCCTTCTGGGGTTGTTGTGATGATCAAATTGTAAAGTGCTTCGCACAGTGCCGCGCATAAATTTATCTGTCATTATTACAAGCTCCCTCATCTCCTGTAATCTACACCTTAAACCCCTCTACATCTTCCCTCTTTTCTCATCTTTTACCCCTATCCCTAAGTAAGAAATCATCTTTCTCCTTGCCACGGACAAGGACATAGCCATCTCCGTGCCATTAATCACATTATCTTCCATTTTTTCCAGTAACTTTCTACACTGAACATCATCTCGCTGTGTCTCTCAGTCTCTGTTCATTTGTCTGTCTGTTCGTCTCTCTTCGTCTGTCTGTCTCTGCCTCTTTCTCTGTCTCTCTGTCTGTCTGTCTCTGTTTGTTTCTGGCTCTTTTTCTCTGTCCCTATGCCTGTCTGTCTGTCTCTTCCTCCTCCTCCATTTCCCCCCATCTATGAGCTCTCCCTATTATCTGCAAGCATGCCCAGGTCAGGCCCATCCTTAAAAACATTCACTTGACCCTGCTGTGCCCTTGAGGTATCATCCTAGTTTTTTCTTCCCTTTCATAAAAAGACCACAAAGCAAGAATACGTTGCCTACAGGAAATACACTTAAGACAGAGAGACACATATAGATCTAAAATGCAAAGGTAGTGTAAGATAGTATTTACTTTGTCTGACTCCTAAAGAGCAGAGAGTCATGATATTGGACAAAGTTAAATTGAAATTATAAAGTGTTAAAAGAGAAAAGCAAGACACATATAGATCTAAAATGAGAAGGTAGTATAAGATAGTATTTACTTTCTCTGATTCCTAAAAAGTAGAAGGTAGAGATGTGATATTGGACAAGGTTGAATTGAAATTAAAAATTGCTAAAAGAGAAAAGCAAGACACATATAGATCTAAAATGAGAAGGCAGTATAAGATACTATACACTTTGTCAGACTACTGAAAAGCAAAAGGTGGAGACATGATTTTGGACAAGGTTGAATTGAAATTAGAAAGTGTTAAAAGAGAAAAGTGTGGGAATAATATCATGACAAAAGGTATTAATGAAGAATAATATCACATTAAAATAGATATGCTATTGTTGGGGAAACAAACACACTTTTAAACGAAAAATTAACTCACTCACAGAGAGATTTAGACAGAAAAATAATAATAGCAGCAGACTTTCACACCCCCAACTAATGGAATGTGGCAAATAAAACGAAGAAAAATGAGAAGGAGCACATAGATGTAAATAAGACACTGGAAGAAAAATAGATGTGATAGGTATATGAGAGCCATTACACAGAGTGAGTAGGGAATTGACTTTTCATTCATACACACTTGGAATTTTTGCAAAAATGTAACATGCTGTAGGGTATAGAATTGGTAAACACATTCAGAAAGATAGAAATTTTAAATAACATTTTTATAGACCATAATATTAAAAAAAGGGGAATACAACCTACAGCTATAGGTCTAATGAAGATTAAAAATTACCTATGTGATTCAGTTAAAGATGAAATGACAGAAACAATAAAAAATTATGTTAAAGGTAATGACATTGATACAACATATCAGAATTAATGAGACATAGCTGAAACAAGTAGCAGACACAAATTAATGTCCTTGAATGCTTATGTTAAGAAAAGAGTAAAAGAGAAGATTGTGAGTTGAGGCTTCTGATAAGAAATTAGAAATTTTACAAATTAATAAACCAAAATAAGACATTATAAGAATTAAATGACAAACTAACAAAATTAGAAGCAGAAAACCCTTATGTGAATTGGTAAATAAAAGAAACATATTTTAAATATGTTTTAAATACAGAAATACATTTAAATATATTTTAAAATGGGTATATAATTTTAAAATTTCATTAGGAAGAAAAGAGTGGAAAACCAAATTTTCAAAATCAAAATAAGAAAGGGAAATTCACAACAAATGGATAAGAAATAAAATAAATCATCAGTCTTACAGACTGTCCTTTCCCCTAATACAGCACCGAGAATATAAAAGAAATGGATTATAGTTCTAAAATGTAAAATATTCAAACTGACAAAAGAAAAATAGGCAACCTACATAAATCAATTATCAGGAAAAGAAATTATAAAATGAATAAGCTGCCACATAAGGAAAAGTAAAAAGGACCCATATGGATTTTCAAGTGAAATTTATCGAACATTTAAAAAATAAATAATTTTTATACCATAAAAATGTTGGAGGGGAGGAGTTAAATAGAAAGAGATATGACATCTTATCCAATTATTTCTGAGATAAACAGTCATACTTTCCAACCAAAAAAGGACAAGGAATACAACAAATAATTTAAAATTATATTTATAAAGTCCTTTAAAGTTTGCAAAATATGTATGTATATGAACGTATGCATATACATACATATTACTTTGTGTGTATATGTGTGCACATATGCAAATATGTAGAAAAAGACACACACATATAAAATCTAATTTACCTGGGTAAGTCTTCCTGATTCTAAATCCAGTACTTAATCCATTACATCATAGATGTAATACTTCCATCCCTGCTTCCATCCTTAATGGATAATGAAGCCCATATATTAAATAAAATATGGGAATTAGGCTATGTATTATATTTAAATACTCATTTTTACCGAGTTAGTTTTATACCAATAATACAAAGATGGTTTGATATTAGGAAATTGATTAACATAATAAATCACATGAAAACTAACAAACTTGAAATCATATAATTGTATTAAATTACAGAAAATTAAATAAAATGTAACACCTATTTATGTTTAAGCACATGGGAATAGAAAGATCTTCCTCAAGGTGATAAAAGTAATTTATCTTTTTTTTAATCCAGTGTTATATTTAATGGAGAAATACTAGAAACTTTCCCTTTGAGAAGAAAGAGAAAGAAAGGACATCCACTTCCATCATTATTATTTTAATTTTTTAAATTATGGACACAGGCAAGCAAAAGAAATTGATGGAACAAAGTAAGATTGGTCAAGAAGAGGTCAAACTACATATACTTGAGATTGTGGCAGTTTATTTAGAAAATCCAATGAACTCAGGTAGGAAAAAGACATAAATTTAGTTTTTTAAAAAGTGCAATAAAAGGATAAACTCATAAATCTTCAGAATTTCTACATATTACTGACCAAAATCCCCCCAAAATTTGAAAGAGATTTGAAATAATGTGAAAAGTATTAAATTTGGCAGAACTGACCTGTCAATAAATACAAAGGACCTTCTATAAACAAAAATAGAGAATAAATTATTTTACAAAAATACAAGAGAAACTAGATAATTGAAGAGACATTTAATGTACACAAGTTAAATGGAACTAATATAGAAAAGTTGATAATATAACCTAAACTAATTTAAGGCTTTAATGAAACAAGCCAGGCATTGTGACCCAGGCCTCTAATACTTGCTACTGGAAGAGCCTGAGGATGGTAGATAACTTGAATTTGGGAGTTCTGAGCTGCAGTAGAACCATAATGAATTGAGTGCCCAGATCTGGGAGAAGAAGGCCACCAGGTTGCCTAGGGATGTATGGGGAAATAAGCCGTTACGTGAACCAGCCCAAGTCAGAAAAATGGAGCTAGGTGAAAGCCTCTGTACCAATCAGTATAGGAATCTGGACTGCAATCATCACACTTCCAACCTAAAAGATATAGGGAGACCCATTCTCAAAAAAAAAAGGAATCAGATAAAATAATAAAAATTCTTATAGAGAATAAGGAAAACTACAGGGGCAGGGGGGAAGGCAGAAGGAGACCTTGCCGTGGTAGATTTCAGTTGACACTATACAATATTGATTATTAAAAATTGTCTTGTGTTGGATTTAAAAAAGAAAAATAGATCCCAAGAACCAAATGCATGCAGTAGAACAGTGCCTGATAAACCCATGATCACTAAACACCAGGGAAAAAAAGTTATTTTTTAAAAATAGTATAGCATAATCGGAATGAAAATTATTGGAACAGGTATCTGACCAAAAAATGGGAGTAGACCCACATCATATATCATAATCAGTTTCAAATGGGTTCATGATTGAAATATTGTTTTAAATCATCAAAAATAGAGGATAATGGAATGTTATATTTTCTACAACTGTGGATACAGTGGAAAATAGATTTTTAAAGACTTTTGCAAAATGAAAAAGAATGCATCTGTTAAAAAAGGAAAGACGTAGATGAGGAAAAAAATCTTTTTCAATAAATATTTCTGATAAAAATCTGACATTTAAAGTCTATAAGAATTTGACAAAAGTATATGATAAAAGGCCATTCTCCCACATGTAAAAGGAATACCTCCTTCCTACATGATTGAAGAACAATTCTATTTGTTTGATATTGTTTCAAAGCTAAGTGTATCTTGTTGTGGCCTAACATTTTAAAAATTGACAAACCACATATCTCTACTGTTGGGTTTAGTATCTATTTGACCAGCCAGTATACTCCATTTTCCAACCTAGCCAGATAATTGAAAGTAAGGGACATTCATCTTACACTGTACCATTACGGTAAGCTGCATGATATGACATAGAGAAAGAAGTAAGGGGGAGTAATTCTCCAAGAAGAAGAAAAGTGCCTGCAGATGACGGACTGAACAATGCTCCCAAGTATGGTAACCTCATTGCAAATTGGAAATGTGTCGGTCTGGCCACTATTCCTGTTCCTGTAACTTTTCCAATGATCAAACTTTCATTTGGGAAAATGAGAGCGTTTGAAAAAGCCAACCAAAGCTCAACAACTCAGAATTAATGGTAAGCAACTAATGTTTTACTTGGAAAGTAAATTGCTAAATTCAATTTCTTTGTGGCAGAATAGTTTTTTTCCCTCTTTTAGTATGCTGGCGGATATTTTTAGAATCTGCACATATGGCCTGAAATATCATGGCAACATACAGAATTTCAGCTGCGATTTAAATTTGTACATTTTCTTTTTCTCCACTCTTTTTTTTTTCCTTTTTGGTCTAGAATTGTGATTTCATTGATATAGGGAACTCCTAGTATGAAAAGTCTCTCCACATGCATAAGTAAGCAACTACTATATAATTTATAGCATCAGAAAAGTTGCCGAGTTATCTTAATGTTAAATGGTTTGTCCACCATTGAAAAAACAATATGTATCAGGGATAGAACTAAAACCTAGATCTTCCTGACTCCAAGGTTGGTCTTCCATCCATTGTTCCATGCTCTCTTTTATCTTCTTCATTACCACAATCCAAGAGAAATTCAAATCAATTTAAAATGCATTTATTAGCACCTAATGTGTGCAAGGTACCATGCCAGACATATAAAAACAAAACGAGATAGTCCCTGCCCTCAAGGATATTATATACTATTTATTGTGGTTGTTCAGTCATTTTTCAGCTGCATCTGACTCTTCAGTTGTGACCCCATTTGGGGTTTTCTTGGCAAAGATACTGGAGTGGTTTGCCATCTCCTTCTCTAACTCATTTTACAAATGAGGAAATTGAGACAAACAGGGTTAAGTGACTTGACCAGGGTCACACAGCTAGTAAATGTCTGAGGACAGATTTGAACTCAAGAAGATGAGTCTTCCTGACTCCAGGCCTGGAACTCTATCCACTGCACCACCTAGCTGCCCCTCCAGCCTATCACATGAAGGCACTTCAGTTATTTGATCATTCTAGAAAAGGAAAGCAAATGTCTTTGAGGTTAATTTCAACTTAAATTAATTATAGAAAGACTTAGGACTCTTACTCTATTTTCACTGTATATATTCAGTTACTTCATTTTCTCTGTTCTATGAATAATTTAGAAAATTTTCACTTAAGTATTAATTTAACATCTCCAGATTTGAGCAAGGTGGATAAATGGTTTTTAAGATCTAAATTATCTTATTTATTTTTAACTCCACCAAAACACTATATTACAATAATTTTATATGCTGAAGTAAAAATGTCATGAAATAGGGACAGTAGCAGACTTTGAGAAAATATATTCATGGGCTTTAATGTCTTATAATTAGGTCACTGACAGCCATCATCACGGTTTTCACCCCACTTTTGTTGCTAATGTTCTCAAAACTCAGTATCAGCATTAATCCTCAGCTGAGAAAGAAAACATATGTACCCTGGATACCCATCAATTCTCTCTCCACAGTGGTGATTGTAACAGAGTTCAAGGCTGAGGGTGAACTGTTCAAGAAAGATGAGTTTGCTGATGAGTTCTAAAGGAAGTCAAAAGAGTGAACCAGTGTTCCTAGGAGGCCACTGATGGAATAAACAACAGCTTCTTCCGTCTTGTTGTAAGGCTGTGAGTCGTGGACCACTCCTTTCTCAGAACTTAAATTGAGCATTGCCCAAAGGGCAATGGTAAGGTCCACAGTGAGCATGAGCAGACCAGAAATCCATAATGAATAAGGAACTACATAGGAGAAGGGGTGTAAAGACATCATCAGTGAAATGTTATGAGAAAAGAAAAATGGATTGGTTAGATAAGACCAAGCCATAACTGATAGACAACCTCTGTTCTCCATTGGTATCTTTGCCAAGTCAAGAGAGATCAAGGAAGGCTACCAAGATTTGGGGAGGATCCCCGTAAAAGAAATCATGGGAGGACATGGACAAGTGTTGCACAGAATGACCAGACACGGATAGAATCTGATCTATATTAATAGTGGGATGATAGCAACGATCCATCAGAATATTTGAATATCCTTCAGCTGGTATGGAAAAAACATTCTTCCACTGGTTTAATTCAGTCTAAATGGAAATAACTTGAGTATTAGAAAACAAGAAAGGCAAATGACTGTGACCAATAAGTTAACAGGTCAACTGACTGAGGGTTGGGGAGGACGGGGGAGAGGAAAGGGAAGTAAGGAGTGGGAACAGGGAAAGAGCAACTAAATTTATCCATCTTCTTCCCTTGACCAGCATAGCCAGTTGTCTGGGATAGAGATGGTAACTGGATCAGCTGTATACCTAGTGCCTTCACAAGACTCTAGACTGCTGACCAACAGGTAGCTGAAGATGGCGGAGCAGGGCAGGTATACTTGTAATGTTTCCTGGGTACACTTCCCAGTGGTGCCAGGGAGGCCATCCCAAGCCAGGGGCACTCAGGGTGTTCTGGGCCTGGGAAAGAGCAGCTCCTGGATCCACATGATTAGGGTCCGTCTACTAACTACTCCCCTTACAAAACATTCCGTCTCCCACAGTTGTCTCCCCACAAACTGTCCCTCGTATGTGAAACGTCCTCCCTCCTCATCTCTGAGAGAATGTCCAGCTTGCTTCAAAGCCTGCTTTCGGTCCTACCTCCTTGTGAGGCCTTTCCTGAAACCCTCCAGGTATTAGCGATCTCTTCCTCTTAGGTTTAACTTTGCATTTTGTATATAAATACAATAAAATATAAGGTCATACAAATTACCTTGTACTGACTTACTCATATTTCCCCAGCAGAACATAAGCTCCCTGAGAGCAGATGCTGTTTTGCTTTTTTGATCTTTACATCCCCACTACGAAGCTCCATACCTAGCACACACTAGCCACTTAATACATGTTTTCAGAATTGAATCAAATTGGTAAGAGATTCTTTATAAGACTCTGCTTGCTCTGACCCTCTGCCCGTGCTTCAATGTTATCCCTCAGATCAGATCCAGTTAGAGGACTTAAGCTTACTTGTTTTTATTTTTTGGCACAGGGAAGGAATATTAATTAGTAGCATCCTTGAAACATCTTTACACCAAAACACATTCCAGTGGAAAATGAGGAAACTGAAGCTGGCGTTTCCTTGTTTTTGAACTTAATTGGCAGCAGAAGGAAAGAAAAAGAGCCCCCTCCAAAGCTGTGGCCATATCCCAGCAGTCTTCTGCTTGCCCCTCAGGACAGGGTGTTTGGGACAATGATTCTGAACAGGCTTGCCTTGCCTTCCTTTCCTTCGAAGCTCTTCCCCCAGGAGCCAGGGCCCTGCCTGCTTGCTGCCACTGTCTTCTCCCTACAAACTCTCAGAGGCCAGTATGGTCCAGACGCTTTCCTAGCAGCACCAACCTCCTCCAAAGGAGCCCTAGGAGGCTTTAACCAACAAGTCCTGAAGTCAACACAACAGCTTGGCTCCATCCCAAATCAAAATGGAACCAACCAAGTGTTCCTGTTCCCAAACTAACACCCATCACGTTTCCTACAACTCTATTTTTGTCCTCATAGGATGAATTCAACAGAAGTTTATTAAGGTACCTATTCTGGGTCAGGTACCGCAAGAGGCATTGAGAGCACAAAGATGAAAAATAATACCATCTCTGAACTGAAGGAGTTTATAGTCTAAGAGGTACGAGGCTCAGGGGGCTGAGTGGACAGAGACATAAGATAGAAAAGTCCAATATGTTCAGTTGTGTCTGACTCTTCATGACCCCATTGGGGGTTTTCTTGGCAGAGATACTGGAGTGGTTTGTCATTTCTTTCTTCAGCTCATTTTACAGATGAGGAAACTGAGGCAAACAAGGTAAGGTGACTTGCCCAGGGTCACACAGATAGTAAATGTCTGAGGCTGGATTTGAACTTACGAAGTTAAATCTTCTTGATTCCCAGCCCAGTACTCTATCCACTGAACCACCTAGGTGCTCCTAAGCCTGATACAAAGGATGAGATGAGAGGCTAAAGGAAAGCTTGGAGCATTAGCAATGTATAGACCGCATCGCAGCCACTTATTATCAGCAAAAAAATACTATTCCACATACTATGGTCAATCTGGTGATGAGGTCTCTCCCAACTCAGCTAGATTGGTCCTTAGATGATGGACACAAGATCTATACTCAAAGTCTTTCCAGCTTGAGAAGCTGCACGTGTTGTGGGGTGGGGATGGAGGTTCAATTCTCCACCTCTGAAATTTACTAGCTATGTGACTCAGTTTCCCAATTTGTAAAATGGAAATAATAGCACCTGTTGCACTTCCCTTGCAGGGTTGTTGTGAGGCTCATGTGCATGCCCTAACACTTTGCCAACCTTTGTACATGTAAGTTCTTATTATTGTTAGGAATAGCTGGAGCATGTATGCCCCTGGCCCAGCCGGCTAGAAGTCAGGGTCTCCCTCCCCCAACCATGTCATGAAGAAGATTACACAAAACATCCAGGGAACGGCTATTGTACAAATAAAGAATGTGACTCGTGATAAATAGTCAACGTTTAAGACATTGCTATCAGACTGTTTCCATCTAGAACCCTGAAACTGGAGCTCCTGAGATGGAAAAAGAGACCTAGAAAATCTGATGAGGCCACCCTAGCCAGCAAGAAGTTAAGTGACTTGGCCAAGGTCACACAGGTGGCAAGCTTCAGAGGTCACATGTGAACTCCGGTCCTCTGACTTCAGAACTAGTGCTCTTTCTACTTCACCACACTCATATTCAGCACAAATTGAAACACCCAAGTGAATGTCTCTTGTTGGTTGTTCTGAAATCATCTATTTAGTTTTTGTTTTATTTTTGGTTAGAAAAACAAGCATTTATAGCAAAAAATAAGTTAAAGTGTCAAAATACGCGTGCTCTCATTGTTAAAAGAATTACACGTTTGCCTTTGAATAAAACATGGAGAATACATAAGGCTTGTTGATTTAGATAAATACAATAATTTTCACGTTTGCTGTGTGGGGTGGTGTTTGTCCTTCCAAAAGAGTGCAGCAAGTACAGCCCATCTCCGTTCACGATTAACTGGTAGAATTGGAGATGATTCATCTCCTGATGACTTTGCCAGCCTCAATTTACTGGGCTAGGTTTGAAAAAAAAAGTTATTCGGTTTTCTGGTATACTTGTAAAATTAAACTAAAAAAATCAAAATAATTTACTGCAGAAAAATGTACAGTCCGTACCTTCTAAATAGGAAAGCCATGTCGACCTCTGAGTTGTGAAAAACATGTATCACAGCCAATGTCAAGAAGAGTCCTCTGGGAGCCCATGTGGCCCACAGAATTTTTGACTAGAGATTCCAATCACGATATGGATTTAAACCCATTTAAAATTGATTTGCTGTAAATCAAATCTACTCTTCTAAAATTTCAAAGTCTTCTTCTTTGGGGTATTTGTAAATAAAGGGTCATAAGTTATTATCAAAAAAATGATTCAGGTACTCTCCATTGGCCTGTGACTCAAATATTAGAGAAATCATTGGTGTGTTTGCCCATTTCAGTAATCTATTAGGCGAAAATGTTACTTTCATTCTCCTCTCCCATAATTGATAAGAACACTCAGCCATACTCCCATTTTTTCCTCTGAAACAGATAATTTGGTTTAATTACTTAGGTGGCTTCATACTCTTGATTTGATTTAATCTGCCAACAGCAGAGTTGTAGCTGAAAAACATGACATCAAATCTCACAGTCTGCACCTAATCTTCAATTTCAGAGGGAAAAAAATTAAATTGCACTGTGTATTAATTTAGCTATTCACTTCATTAATCGACCTAGGAGAACTCTATTGGCAAAAGTAATACAATTAATTGGATAGTTTGCTTGGATACTTTTTGATAAGTTGGAATTTTAAACTTATCTATTGAGTTTAGACAATTAATAACTTCAGTAAACTTACAGGATGCAAAATAAATCTAAACAAATCATCAACATTTTTATATAATACCAATAAAACCCAGCAGAGAGAATTAGAAAGAAAAATTTCATTTAAATTTCTACAGATCCAAGGCAAAATATGGAGTTTCAATAAAATAGAGGACTTTCAAGCTTCCTCAGTGAAAAGACCAGAACTGAATAGAAAATTTGACTTTCAAACACAAGAATCAAGAGAAGCATGAAAAGGTAATCAAGAAACGGAAATTGCAAGGGACTTACTAAAGTTGAACTGTTTTGTTTACATTCCTACATGGAAAGATGATGAGTATGATTCATGAGACCTCAGTATTAGGGTAGTTGAAGGGAATATCCATATATATATATATGTATATATATGTTTATGTATATATATAAGTGAATGTGTATGTATGTATATATCTATGTGTATATGTATGTATGTGTATATATATGTGTGTTTATATATATATATATGTAAAAGAGAGAGAGCAGACACAGGGTGAGTTGAAGATGAAGGGAAGATATCTAAAAGAAATAAAATGAAATTAAGGGATGAGAGAGTAACATACTGAGAGAGGGAGATAGGGAGAGATAGAATGGGGTGGATTATCTCGCATAAAGGTGGCAAGAGGAAGCAGTTCTATGGGAGGAGGGGAGAGGGCAGGTGAGGGGGGAATGAGTGAACCTTGCTCTCATCAGATTTGGCCTGAGGGGGAATACCATACATACTCAGTTGGGTATCTTACCCCACAGGAAAGAAGAGGGAGGAAGATAAAAAAATAAAATAAAAGGCGGGGGGATGATGGAGGGGAGGGCAGATGGGGGTGGAGGTAATCAAAACAAACACTTTGGAAAGGGGACAGGGTCAAGGGAGAAAATTCAATAAAGCGGGAGGATGGGTTGGGAAGGAGCAAAATGTAGTTAGCCTTTCACAACATGAGTATTGTGGAAGGGTTATACATAATAATACATGTGTGGCCTAGGTTGAATTGCTCAACTTCTTAGGGAGGGTGGGTGGGAAGGGAAGAGGGAAGAGAATTTGGAACTCAAAGTTTTAAAATCAGATGTTCAAAAACAAAAAAAGTTTTTGTATGCAACTAAAAAATAAGATACACAGGCAATGGGGCATAGAAATTTATCTTGCCCTACAAGAAAGGAAGGGAAAAGGGGATCAGAGGGGAGGGGGGTGATAGAGGGGAGGGCTGACTGGGGAACAGGGCAACCAGAATATAAGCCATCTTGGAGTGGGGGGGAGGGTAGAAATGGGGAGAAAATTTGTAATTCAAAATGTTGTGAAAATCAATGCTGAAAACCAAATATGTTAAATAAATAAATTGCATTTAAAAAAAATTTCTACAGAAAATATAAAATATTTGAAAGTTTATCTACCAAGGTACATACAAGAAGTATAGAAATAGTCTTGCTGAATTTTTCTCTTCTTTTTTAAAAGAAAAAATCTTTATTCTAAAGGATAGCTCTCTGGGAGTGGGAATCAGGAAGGATATAAGGGGAAATTTAAGTAATATAAAAACAAAAGATAATCAATAAAAATTTATTTTAAAAAAAATCTATGGGCTCTCCCCAAAGTTAGACTTGGAAAAACATACAGTTCATCAAAGGTATGCTTAATATCTAATGTGACAAAAGTGTGGTTTCATGAGGAAGATGTAAACTATATTCAATATCTTGTTTACTCAATGCCAAATTTTATAAAATAATTGGCAACAAAGGGATGTATAACATATTAAAAAGTTTTTAAAGGTGTTTTTGAAAAAAGAATAGAAATATAACCACAGACTAATTCTTAAAGAAATAAAGCCAGGCCTAAATAATTGGGGGAGGGTGGTAATTGCTCATGGGTAGGACTTGTCAAAATAATTAATTTACATCAGTCAACTACCAAAGTATTACTTTATAGAACTAGAAAAAAATAATAAACTTTTATGGAGACAAAAAGAAAAGGGCAAGAATCTCCAGGGAAATAATGAAAAGAAGTTGAAATGAAGGGAACCTGGCAGTGCCAGATCTCAAACTATACTACAAAGCAGTAATTCTTAAAACAAATCTGGTACTGGTTTAAAAAAAATAGAGATTGATTAGTGGAACTGATTAAATGTAAGATATGGATTCACTATATGTACATATATTTATAATATATACATATATGTGTATGTCAGTATGTGTGTGATTATATATCTACGTATACCTGCATATACATATATAATACCCTAGTATCCAATAAACAACAATCCCAGCTACTGGGAGAAGGATTTATTCACTACTTGAAAAAAAAACTGCTCAGAAAATTAGATAGCAGTATGGAAGAAATTATATTTAGTTGAAAACTTTGTACCTTATGCCAAGATAAGTTCCAAATGGATCTGTGACCCTAGATATAAAAGGTCACATAAAAAACAAATTAGAGAAACATGGCAAGGGGAGTGGTAGATAAAGAAGAGGGGATTGCCTATCTGATGTATGGATTAAGAGAAAAGTTCATGACCAAAAAAGGTATAGAGAGGATCTATACAGACTCTATAGAGAATCACATAAGATAAAGTGGATAATTTTGATTACATAAAACTAAAAAGCATTTGTACAAACAAATCCAGAATGGCTAAGATTAAAAGAGAAACAATTAATTGGGGGGGGGGGGGCAGAGAATCTTGGCAACAAAGTTTCCCTGAAAAAGGTCTCATTCCCAAGATATATAAGGAACTGATTCAAATATGTAAGAAAAAGAACCATTTCCCAATCGATAAATGGTCTAAGTATATGAACAGGCAGTTCTTAAGGAAGAAAACCAGACTATTTATAGACATGCAGCCCTGCCCCCCCAAAAAAAGTTCCAAATCACTTCTAATTAGAGAAATGCAGAGTAGAGCAATGAGATTCCACCTTACATGCATCAGAGTAGCAAAGATGGCAAAAAAAAAAAGGAAAATGGTAAAAGATGGAAGGGCTGTAGGAAAGAAGTAAAATGATGGTGGACCTATAAATGGGTGCAACCATTATGGAAACAAATTTGGAATTATACAGAAAAAGTGACTAAACAATGCATGCCATTTAACCCAGCTCTAATTTGCTAGTTCTACACCCAAAGGATATTTTTAAAAAGGGAAAAGTCCTATATGTACAAAAATGTTTTTAGTAACTCTTTTGTGGTACCAAAAAAACTCCTGGAAACTAAAGGGATTCCTATCAAATGATAAATGGTTGAATATGTTATGGTATATGAATGTGATAGATTACTATTGTGCTATAAGAAATGGAGAGAAAGATTTCAAGAAGACATGGAAAGACTCATATGAGCCAGGGCAGGGTGAAACGAGCAGAACCAGGAGAACAATTTCTAACATCAGTATATTATAAAAAATGGATCATTTTGAGTGCTTTTATAAACTGATGAAGAATGAAATGAGCAGAATCAGGAGGACAATTTATATAATAACAAAAATGTTATAAAAACCACTTTGAAAGCTCTAAAAACTATGATCAATACAATGACATTTATGGTTTCAGAGAACAAGGACAAAACATACTATCCATGACAGAAAGGTGATGAATTTAGGCTGAGAAACATGTTTTTATATACAGCCAATGAGGGAATTTGTTTTTCTTGACCGTATATCTGTTACCAGAAATTTGTTTTCTTCTCTCTCTCTCTCTGTCTCTCTGTCTGTCTCTCTGTCTCTCTCTCTCTGTCTCTCTGTGTCTCTCTCCCCATGTCTCTCCCCCTCCCTCCCTCCCTCCATCTCCCTCTCCCTTTCCCTCTCCCTCTCCCTCTCCCTCTCTCCCTCCCTCTCCCTCCCTCTCTCTCTCTCTCTCTCTCTCTCTCTCTCTCTCTCTCTCTCTCTCTCTCTTTCTGGAGGGCAGGATAAGAGAGAAAGAAGATATATTTCTATTCATTAAAAGAGAGAGAGAAAGGTTAAGGGGGTGCTACAGATGTGGGATGTCGCGTGCACTTTCAGAAGAGGTAACTGTATTGTTAGTTATGTTCAATTGTTTTATCTTGTTATAAGAGACTTCTCAATGAGAAGTTTGTAAGTTTGTTAAGATTTTTAATGTAAAAACAAAACATGTTGATAAAACTTTTAAAAAGGGAACTTCGGAAGAGGTGATAAAATATATATTTATATAATATATTTAAATAATATTTATAATAAAATAATACATAATACTATTTATTTTATACTAATATGAGTTTATATTTTTAAGAGAGCATCATTGAATCATTAAAATGCATAGATGAGAGGTTCAGGAGGAAACACGGGCAAGCAAGAGAACTGTGAGATCAATCTACTGAATTTAAAAGAAAAATGGGTACAAATTGCCTATAATGGAGATTTGTCATTTCATGCACAAATATCTTTCTGCTCTTCTTTGTACATGGAAATGCTCCTGTTCACTGGTGCTTGCTAAGATTATAATTAGTTTTAAAGTTTAAAAAAAACCACAGAATGGAAAAGAGCAAGATTTGGGCTTGATGTCAAGAAAACCTTCCTAATAATCCGAGCTACGGAAGCCCTGGAATAGGCTGCTTCTAGAGGTGATGGGTTCTCTTTCACTGGAGGTCTTAAAGCAGAGACGATGACAATTTGTCAAATATGTTACTGGGGGATTGCTTGCCGTATGGGTCCCTCCCAACTCTCACATTCTGTGATCCTGTGAATCATGAGGGAGGGAACAGTCTCTTTTAAACGTCCCCTTGGTCTTCTGCTCTTCCTACACAATGGCCAATGAGGCAACCCTTTGCCCTCTCAAAGCACAAGCCCCTCAGTGCCTAGGGGCCCTAGGATGCATAGTGGATGGAGTGCTAGGCCTGGAAACAGAAAGATCCAAGTTCAAATCCATCCCCAGATACTTAGCAGCTGTGCGACCCTCTGTTTGCCTCTGTTTCCTCATCTGTAAAATGGGGATAATTAACACCTAATTCCCAGGGTTATCATGAGGTTGTAAAGTGCTTAGCTCGTAGTAGGTTCACTATTGTGATTATCATTATTATTAATTACACATGGGTAGAAGAGAGTGCCAGACATATGACAGAATGAGTTAAGACAAATTTGAACATAATCCTGGCGACACCTGAAAAATGGTGATATCTGATGATGTAATCGGTAAGGTTCTTTCCAGCGCTAGAATCCTGTGATTCAATCCATCAATCAGCAAGCTTTTATTAAAGGCCAACCACATACCACTGGGCATTGCACTAAGGGTTGGAGATGTAAACAGAAAAATGCCTACCCTCAGGGAGGTTACATTCTAATGAAGTAAACAACATGTCCACACACAAACATAGAAAGGATCTATAGCCGCTGGAATTTATGGAGCAGTGGGGCGGTGTGGTCAGACTTTCTGATTTAGGAAAAATCATTCAGGCAGATCGTGTGTAGATCATGGGTGTCAAATATGCCTCCCAGAAACAATTTAAAATGTAATTGGGAAATATTTGACAAAATCAGTAAACATACAGTGACAGCAATAATACTGCTCTCTAGAACGAAGTTAATATGTGGCCCACGGGCACGCCGATGTCTGTGTTGGTGGCCCCCACTTCTGTTGGAGTTGGATACCAGTGGTGGAAAGGGCAAGTCCAGATGCAGAGTCAAGGGGAGCAGAGGCTGGGAGCCTAGCAGGGCAGCGCGCCAGGCCGATCCTTGTAACCAGAGGAAGCAGCATGAGGACACCTGAGGACAGATATCAGGACTCTGCAGGGCCACAGGCATGAGTCAGCTTTCCCTGGTGCCTTCTCTAGGCCAGGGCCTCAATCAGTGTGCCCAATGTATGTGACCACGCTTCCTATTGACAATTGGCAATAGGCTGCCAGTGGGTCGGTGGGTCTGCCTGCCTCAAGTCTCTTTCCCCTCCAATCCGCTGTCAATTTTATCTTCCTAAAGCTCAAGTCTGACCATGCCACCCCTAACCTGCCCCTACTCAATTGACTTGGCTCCCTATCACCTCCAGGTCAAATGGAAAATACTCTATTCAGCATTCAAAGCCTTTCCTAATCTAGCCGCTTCCTACCTTGACACTCTTCTCACATCTTTCTTACTCTCCACCACGTCCTCTTACATCCAGAGACACTGGCCTCCTGGCTGTTCACAAATAAGACACTCCATTTCTTGGCCCCTGAGGAATTCTCTCTGGCTGTCCTCCAGGCTTGGAATGTTCTCCCTCCTCTTCTCTGCCTACTGATCTCCTCGAAGTCCCAACTAAAATCCCATTTTTTACAGGAAGTCTTTCCCAATCCTTCTGAGTTCTAGTGATTTCCCCTCTTTTAATTATTTCTTACTATATATTTTTATTTTATTATTAAATTTGTTTATTATTTATTTTATTATTTCCTCCTATATATTCTGTATATAACTTGTTTGTACATATTTGTTCCCTGGTTGTCTCCATTAAATTAAGAGCTCCTTGAGGGCAGGAAGTGTCTTTTGCCTCTTTTTGTATCCCCAGGGTTTAGCACAATGCCTGGGGCATAGTAGGCACTTTAATTAATGTTTATCGGTTGACAGACTGAGTGAGTGCCCTAGGCGTGGGGAGCGGAATTGGAAGAGGAAATGTCTTGTAACTCCTCTTTTTATATAGCCCCTTCAATCAATGCCTTAGCTTTGAGTTAATCCTATCCTGTCCTTTAGCTGACTGTCGAAATCATCACTGAGGGTTTCTGAGCTTGTTTTTTTTTAGGAGTGTGGACCCAGGAGGTACCTCGAACCAAGTAGCCATTACTTGTCCCCTGGGATGTCTAGCCTACAAATATTAATGGTGGGAACAGGTTAGCCCCAGATTCAAAGTGAATTCAAGGTAATTCTGTGGGGGGAGGTACTAGTAGCTCAAGGAGTCTGTCAGGAAGAAAAGCCCTGAAGGAAGGTAGGGATACTAAGTGATGGGGGGGGGGCGGGTAGGGAGGGAGTAAGAACGCCAGGAAGGGCATTCCTGGGCATTCTACTCCCAAAATAAAGTGGATAAAGCCAGTGGGCGCACAGGGTTTAAGGAGAGCAGGTGTCAGTGAGTTTGGAAAGGTAACCTGGAGCCAGATCAAACAATATGTGGGGGGAATTGAATGACATAAAGTTTAGACTTTATCCTAACTTTAACAGGCAGGGCTCAATGAACGTTTGGAACCCCTGAGTGACGTGACGAAAGGAATGCCAGATCAGCCAGAGCCCGAGTGGGCTTCCCCACTTTAGAATGTGAGTTCCTGGGGGCTTTTTGCACAATGTCCCTGTATCCCCAGAGCCGTGCATGTAGTAGGCACTTGATAAAAGCCGCTTGTTGCTGTTAAACAGGACCTCTGCCTCAGCTTCCAGACCTGGGGATCTAGGAAGCGATTGCAAACTTGCCAAAAGATAGAAAAAGTAAGTCTGCCCTCAACCATTAGTGGTTCCCAACCAAACCATAACATTCTGTCACTGGACAGAAGTTTAAAAATGGAAAGTAGGGAAAACCAGGCAGATTTTCTCTAGGTCTCACTTGTGCACAGATGAGGGAGGCTCCTTTATATTCACCTAGTGGTAGTCCGCCAGCCTAGCCCAGAGCTGGTTTCTCCATCCCCTTGCAGAGGAAATTCTGCATGTGGGCCCTCACATAACATCCTTCTCATGTTGCTGAGCCCAGCTGCTCAGGCAGAGTTCTCTGACCCCTGGTTTAGAAGTTAAGGATGTGGCCTGATATGGGAGTAGGGGGTCAGGGAGTTACAAGGCCGAGACAAGCGATGGCCAGAACATCAAAGTGTAGGAGGCTCTTTTTTCTCCACCTGGGTCCCCCCAACATCCCTTTGGTCGGCTTCCTGCTGTCCTCCCCCCACACCCCCAAGACCATTCCCTTCTCAGAACCTCCTATCCACCCCACAGGGTACTTATTCCTTTTGTTTCCCTCATTAGTTATTTGGGAAAGTCAACAATCTGCAAAACCTATTACAGAAGAAAAATTTTCAAGATCAAAGGAAGAGCTAAGAGTGGAAAGGCCACAGGACTTTAAGACTGTGGCCCTGGGGGAAATTCCAGCTCTGCTACTTGTGACCGCAGGCAAGTGTCTCAACGTCTCTGGGCCTCAGTTTCCTCAACTGTAAAATTAGGACTATGGAGCAGGTCCTTTCCAATTCTAAATCCTCAAAATATATTTTAGCTCTTACAGCTGATCTAAACAGAACCAGGGAAAAAATAAACACAGCGATTGCAAAAAAAAAAACAAAACAAACAAACCCCAAAACATGGAAAATGAAGTCCCAAGCTTTGGGCATGTATCTAGGTAGCACCGGACTTTGAAGTATCTAACTCAGTGACCTTGATCCCTCTCCACCTCAGCTCCTCGTCTGCAAAATGGGGATAATAAAAGCACCCACCTCCAGGGTTTTGATGAGGACCAAATGAAGTGATAGGCACAGATCTTCACAAACCTTAACAGACTTTATAAATGCTAGCTTTTTAATTGTAATTACCCATTTTGGCCTCAGAGAAGAGGCCAAAAGAGAACAAATGGACCCCCTTTCTTCTCTGGGAGAGGTGGTGGAGGCAGGAGAAGAATGTTGCCTTTGGTGGCTATCAGACCCAATCTCTCTGTTTGTTGGTTACAGTCAACTGCTTTTCTCTTTACAAAGGAAGGCTGGCTGATGGGCAGAAGGAGTTTGGATCCAGGAATGACAACAATATTTTAAAAATCAATAATTTTTAAAATAATATAAAATAAAAGCAAAATGAGGTATAGCCAATCTTTTTTTAAAAATGCTCATTTATTTTTAAACATTTGCTTCTTTTTCAATTTTGAGTTCCAAATTCTCTCGGTTATAGCCAATCTTAAAAATAGTATGGTCCAATAGGAAAGCCACTAACCTCAAAGTCAATGACATCCTGCTAGCTGGTTGTATGACCTCAAGGCCTTACTTTCCTCCTCTGTCCAATAACGGGATGGTCTAGACTTCTAAGGTCACTTCTAGCTCTTCCATTCTAAGGATCAGAGGACTTTTAGACTCTAAAATGATTTTCCTTTTCTCCCCTGGCATGGGGTTGCCATTTACCATCCCATATCCACTCTGGGCTAACCCTCTGAAAGCGAAGGGAGCCTCGTGCAACAACAAGATGTCCAGTACAAACTTGCCCATTTCTGGAAAGGTAGCAGTGTAATCTGGGAGGAAAAAGCTGGAAGTCAATGTTAGCACCACAGTAAACCAGGGCCATTTTCTATGCAAAAGGAAAAGTAATGGCATTGGCCCATTTAGTCCACTAGAAAGGAAAGCCAACCCTGGAGCAGGGTTGTGAGTTGCCATGCTTTCTCTTCCTGTCTCTAATGCACCGCCCACAGGTTGCCAAGCAACCCAGCAATAACTGACCTTGCATTCAGATTTTTTTAATGGAAAAAAGGACTAAAAAACACAGGCACGAGGAGTATCCGTTCTTTTCAATAGGTACCACATGTGGAAGATTCTGGCAGTTTTAACATCAATGGCAAACTTAACTGTAGGAAAAAAAATGTGGTGGTAGATTTTCCATTTGCAGAAACATTTTTCCAAAAAAAGAAATAATAATAATAAATAATCAGTGGACAGAAAAACTTAATTGAAAAAATACAGACTTGGGCTGAATATTGGTAAAATGACTGCTTGAAGTTGATGGAGCACAATGACTAAGGCAAAAATTAGGGGGGAAAACAAACCCAATTTTATGCTCATTTAATTAACACAGCCTTTATGAGACAAAGACTAGCACTGAAGTGATTTAGTGACTAAAAAAAATAAGGAAGGGCCCTTCTCAATCAATTTGGTTTTTTTTGTTTGTTTTTTTGGCAGGGCAATTGGGGCTAAGTGACTTGCCCAAGGTCACACAGGAAGTACGTGTCAAGTGTCTGAAGTCACATTTGAACTCAGGTCCGCCTGACTCCAGGGCCAGTGCTCTACTCACTGCACCACCTAGCTGCCCCTTTTTCATGTGTCTTGGAAACACACAGAGGGTGTTAAGAGAGGAAGACTGAATTCAAAGTTTCATGTAAACATTGAGTGACTGAGAGGGTTTGGTAGGGATTGGTTTTATTTCTTAATTTTTTAACCTATGGGACTGAACTGAGTATGATGGCTGGGCATTACTTACCCAAAGCCCTGATTTTCATTCAGCCATAACTTATTGAAAATTTCTCCTCTCCTGCCTGTTAAAAACATCCATGTTTGGCACTACATAAACAGTATTAATTTTTACCTATTTGAAAAAAGTGTTGTTTTTCCCCCAGCCATTTCTGGAGTTGATAAGGGAGTTTATTATATGACAAGAGAGGCAGCCTGGACTATTCCGAGTGCTGACCAAAGGGTCAAGAGGTCCAAGTTTTTAGCATTGCCTCTGAGGCTGGCTGGGTCACTTTGGGCAAGTCACTGAAGTTCTCTCAGTGCCCTTGGCGGCTCTCTAACACTATCAAAGTCAGAGCAGGGGCACTGATAGAGGGAGTTTCTTCTTTGGGAGTTCCTTAACTATACCGATAAAATCACAGGTCTAATCTTTTTAAAGGGGGACAAGTAAGATGTGCTGCCCCAAAATTTCACTTATCGGTTATCTCACTTCTAAAAAGTCTTGGATGTGATCTTAAAGGCCATCTAGTTCAACTTGTTACAGACCCCAGAGAGGTGTAATGCCTAACCAAGACAGCTTGTCACTGTTGAGTTCTTTCAGTCATGCCTGACTCTCTGTGACCCCATTTGGGGTTTTCTTGGCAAAGACACTGGAGTGGTTTGCCATTTCCTTCCCCAGCTCATTTTACAGGTGAGGAAACTGGGGCAAACAGGATTAAGGACTTGCCCAGAGTCACACAGCCTATAAGTGTGTGAGGCCAGATTTGAACTCTTCCTGACTCCAGGCCCATCACTCTATCCCTTGAGCCACCTAGCTACCCACCATGACAGCTAGATAAATATCAAAGTTAGGATTTGGACAGGTCCCTCTGACTGCAAATCTAGCTGCCGCTCCCCCCACCCCCCCACTGCACTCAATGCCAGAGACCAGCCCTGCGCTGGATTCCTTATTTAACCCCCGTACATTTCCTCCTCTAGCTTTTGGGTCTGCCTGCTTATGAAGGAAAGGCTGCTTGGCTGGAATAATTCTCATCACCAGGATGGCTTCTTCCAGTTCTGGGAACTGAGGTCTTCCTTTACCTCTTCTCAAAGAGAAGCTGCAGACCTCTCAGCCTTAATCTCGCTAATGTGAACCGAACATTACATAACTACAGTCGTAAGCACTTAACTGGCCATCTATTTGATTCGGGGTGCATAAGAAGCACACACCATGATCTTAACATTCCAATTTGCAGAGGAGATATAGGTAACATTTATGAAGGAAATGGATTCAAAACTCAGGGTTAAATTCTGTAACAACTGACTAGAAGCACAATCAAAATTCAGCAAAAGGAGAGTGGCTGGTGATGGGCTTATGGAGAAGGGGTGGGATTGAACTGGGCATAGGAAGATGAGGAAGAGATGAGAAGCAGAGGGAAGGAAGGGTGCTCCAGATTGGGGGGGGGGGGTGGGGAGGAATAGCATGGGCAGAAGCTACAGAGGTAGCCTTTCTACAGAGGCAAGAAAGAATATGGCCCGCACAGGGTGACAATGAGTAGAACATCCTAACTAAAGCAGAAGGAGCCTGTCCTGGGAGTAGAGGGAACTACAACTGGATACATATGGTGGAATCAGTTTATGGAAGACCTTGAAAGCCAAGCGGAGAACTATTCATGTTTGTTAACATTTTGGGGCTTCATATTTGAGAAAGAAAGAGAGGGAGGGAGGAAGGAAGAGAGGAAGGGAGGAAAGAAGGGAGAGAGGACGGAAGGGAGGGAAGGATGGAAGGAAGGAAGGAAAGAAGGAAGGAAGGAAGGAAGAAAAAATTCAAACAAAAAAAGACAAGAAGGGGACTTTAGGTTCAATAAATATACAATTAGGGGCCACAGCACAGAGGAGTAGTGCAATGAAAAGATTGTTCTAAAAATATTAATTCTGTATCAATTTAGAGCTGAATTGCTATCAATACTGAGCATATTGGATTCTTCCTGCCTACAGGATAAAGTCTAAACCTTGTCTGAAATTCAAGGTCTGCTACAGTTCAAGACCTGATTACAATTATCTAAGATATATATTTTTTTAATTGTACAGAAAGCTTCATAAAATGTAGATAATTGCATTGTAATAGTGCTAGGAAGCCGTGTAGAAGGAATTATCTCTTACATTTTGCATCTCCAGGACCCAGCCTATCATAAACTCAGATCCTCAAACCCTCAGACCCTCAGTAGGAGGGCACCTTTGAGTCTGGCCAATCCAGTACTGGCTGTAACCTACCTTAATTGTGCCATCTCCTGTGAATTCCTGACCATTTCCTTTCATGTCTATTGATCCTCAAATGCAATGCCTATTTAGCTTTCACTGACTCTGCTTACTCCATGTCTCATCAGAAATATCCTGCCTTTTCCTCTCTGCCTATCCAAATCATCCAGTGAAATCCCCCTCCAAAGATTTCCATCTCCTCCACTGAATGCTCCCTAAACACCGTCCAACTACAACGCTCCCTCCTGTGAACTCCTAGAGCCTTTAAACCACTCTGTCAGCATGCAATCTTATACAGCCTCATACTATTACTTAACTTTTAGGATGCATAGAATCAGGAAGAAGTGAGTCCTGCCTTTCACACAACTGGCTATGTGACCTTGGGTGAGTCACTTAGCCCTTTTTGCCCCAGCTGTAAAATGAGCTGGAGAAGGAAACTGCAAACTACTCCAGTATCTTTGCCAAGAAAACTCCAAATGGGGTCACGGAGTGGGGTCACGGAGAGTCAGACACGACCGAAATGACTGAACAACAACATCTATAAATATAGTGATCAGGTCTGACTGACACATTCCTTCTTGGGATTGAGAAGGCTGGGGAGTCAATGTTATTATATTCATTGTCAAACAAGGTCACTTTGCCCGTCAGGTTAGTTTCTCTATTTTCCATTTTTACAAGGGGAAGTTCAACATAGGGATATCCTGGTGGCAACTGTGGTGCAAAACACACACACACACACACACACACATACATATACCAGTAAAACTAATATGGCCCCAAGAAAACTCCCCCAGGGTCCAAATACTTGTTCAGCATCTTAGAATGGAAAAATCTGCAATCAGTACTTGATTGGTGCTCATTAGCATCTGAGGGCAGGCTGAGATCAAAAAATAAATAAATAAAAGAAGTGAAAATTAAATTGGACAGATTCTAGACTTCCTTTGGTGGATATTACAATAGTTCGTGTAATGGGAACTGTGGAGCTTATGTATGGATTTTTGTTTATCCACACTAGTTCTCTTCTCCGTTGACTTGAATCATGAAGGGCTGATTGTATTGTACTTTATAAAATATGAAAATATGTACTTTATAAAATTACTGGATTTAGGAAGAAAACCAGAGGAAAGAAGGGAGAGCGAGCAACAACTGAGATGTGGTCCTTAAGGCTGCCTAAAGCAGGACTCGAATATCAGCTGGATGAGTGGGTCTGATTAAATAGCAAGGTGGCCAGAATTTTTTCTAGCTTCCCTTTTGAGATGGTCCAAGCTTAGCATAGCAATACCAGACAGAATCATAAAGACAAGAATGTTCTGGGGTCAGGTGGCTGATGAGTATGCATCTGTAACTACATGTGACATGAGTGTAATATCACCCACCAATCAAGTGTTGTAGATTACTGAAAACTAGAAAGTTTATTAAATTAAATTAAAAAGCTTTCAGGATAATACAGATAGTTGTTTTTTCTCATTTGGCTCCAAATGCTTCCAGGCGTGGGGAACCTGAAGCCTGGAGGCCACATGTGGCAAGTTCCCCACTCCTGACTCCATGTTGTCCTGTGTAATTCAGAAGTCTGTAGAGGTGGCCAACCTCAACCTCACCTCCAAAACTGTGAGGACACCAGAGATTTAAGTACAGAGATCGTAGTTTTAGGGCAATATGGGACCTTGAAGTTCATCTTGTTGTTAAGTCATTTTTCAGTTCTGTCTGACTCTCTGTGACCCAACGTGGGGTTTTCTTGGCAAAGATACTAGAGCAGTTTGCCATTTCCTTCTCCAGCTCATTTTACAGATGAGGAAACAGAGGCAAACAGGGCTAAGTGACTTACCCAGGGTCACACAGCTAGTAAGTGCCTCGGGCTAGATTTGAACTCAGGTTCATCCCTCTATTCATTATGTAGATAGATAACCGGTAGCTTTGATATTGGAAGGGACCTCAGAGGTCATCTAATCCAATTACCTCATTTCACAGAGAAAGAAATTAAGGCCCAGGGACATTAAGGGATTCACCCAAAGCCATGGAGAATCCTTGATCTGCGGCAGGCTTCAGTTATTAATTGCTCTTCTCAAGTAATTTTCAGTTACTAGAGTCATTGTGTATGTAATCTGTTGGTTCAGCTTTGTTTGCTCTGTATTAATCCACTGATAGGAGAACTAACCGTGTGATACAGCAAATGCTGAGAGGCAGGGATGAGTATTGCTGTCGGTCAGTTTATTTACCATGCTAAGAGTTGGGCATTCAAAGAAAGGCAAACACAGTTCCCTGCCTTCAAGGATATTACGTTCTCAAATAAGTAGGCACAGATAAGATATGCAAAGAATACTGGAAGGGGAAAGGTGTAAAGAGCAGGGAGAGAGACTCAAAGGAAAAAGAAATGATGTCCATTGGAATGGTCAGGGTAAGCTTCACTGGATGAGATGGGATTTGAAGAATGACATAATCCAACATCATTTGTAAAGACAGATACTAGATGACAGCGAGCCAAATATACTGGGATATCTACTCCCACCTTACCCTCTGATTTAACAGATGGGGAAACTGAGACAAAGAGATTAAGTGACTTTTCCAAGGTCACAGAGGTAGTGAACAAGAGTCAGCCTTCCAGGTCCAAAACCACATGGCTTCACTCCTTGAAAGATGGGAGTAAAGACAGACCTTGGCCCGTGCTGTTTCTTCCAGTTGCTTCTTACTGCCTCTGGCAGAAGGGAGACTTCACTACACCTCCCCTCCCTCCCTTGGAGCTGTGGGCCCCTGAAGGCCCTGGACATGCTTTCTGGCAGGGCTGGGTCACAGAAACCTAGCACAATAACCCTGACAAACAAGGGCGTGTTCCCCTCTGTTGCTTTGAGCCTTCACCTCTCCAGGAGCAGGGTGCTTCCTGTACAGCCCAACCCTCAGCCAAATATCTGGTGACATGGGGGCCACCCAAGCCCAGCAGGAGCCAGAAGCCACTTAACCTCGTGTTTACCAGTAGATTTCTTTCTGCAGTTATCAGGGTATACAGATGGCTATCCAGGGGGCAAAAAGCTGATAGGACAAACCAGATAAGGGAGATTTCTTTTATGCCAAATTCCATATTTTATTATTTAATATTTTTTAGTTTTCAGCATTGATCTCCACAAGATTTTGAGTTACAGATTTTCTCCCCATTTCTACCCTCCCCTCACTCAAAAATGGCATATATTCTGATTGCCCCATTCCCCAGTCAGCCCACTCTGTCACCCCACTCCCCACCCCATCCCCTTTCCCCTTACTTTCTTGTAGGGCAAGATAGATTTCTATGCCCCATTGCCTCTATATCTCATTTGCCAGTTGCATGCAAAAACGGCTTTTTTTTTAGCATCTGCTTTTAAAACTTTGAGTTCCAAATTCTCTCCCCTCTTCCCTTCCCACCCACCCTCCTTAAGAAGTCAAGCAGTACAACATAGGCTACACTTGTATCATTATGCAAAACGCTTCCATCCTATCTGGTCCCCCTTTATTCAATTTTCTCTCTTGACTCTATCCCTTTTCAAAAGTATTTGCTTTTAATTACCTCCTCCCCCATATGCCCTCCTTTCTATCATCCCCCTTTTTTATCCCCTTCTCCATACTTTCCTGTGGGGTAAGATACCCAATTGAGTGTATATGTTATTCCCTCCTCAAGTCAAATCTGATGAGAGCAAGATTCACTCATTCCCTCTCACCTGCCCCCTCTTCCCTTCCAACGGAACTGCTTTTTCCTGCCACTTTTATGTGAGCTAATTTACTCCATTCTATCTCTCCCTTTCTCCCTCTCTTAATATATTTCTTTCCCAACCCTTAATTTTATTTTATTTATTTTTTAGATATCATCCCTTCATATTCAACTCACCCTGTGCCCTCTGTCTCTGTCTCTCTTTCTCTCTGTCTCTGTCTTTCTCTGTCTCTATCTCTGTCTCTCTCTCTGTCTCTCTCTTTCTATATATATATGTATGTGTGTGTGTGTGTATTCCCTTCAACTACCCTAATACTGAAAAAGGTCTCATGAATTACACACATCATCTTTCCATGTAGGAATGCAAACAAAACAGTTCAACTTTAGTAAGTCCCTTATGATTTCTCTTTCTTGTTTATCTTTTCATGCTTCTCAGATAAGGGAGATTCTGAACAGCCCCAGAACACTTGACTGACCTCAAAAGAACATCAAGTAGAATGACAGTCTTTAGCTTTTAAAGATGCTATTCAACCAATCAATGGACATTTACTAGACACCTACTATGTGCCAAGTACTGTGTTAAGTGCTGAGGATACAAAAAGAGGTAAAAGACAGTCCCTGCCCTCAAGAAGTTTACAATCTAATAGAGGAGACAACATGGAAACAAATACATACAGAACAAACTATATATAGGATGAATGGAAAACAATAATTAAGAGAGTTTGGGGAAGACTTCCTGTAGAAGGTGGGATGTTAGTTAGGACTTAAAGAAAGCCAGGGAGGTCAATAAGCGGAGGGGAGGAGGGAAACTGTCCTGGGCATTTTGCTTTTTTCTACTTCTTTTCCAATAGACTCCCCCATTCAAACAAAACGTGATCCCCCCGTGCTGATGCGATTTATAGAACAGGTCCTGTAACTCACATCTTTAAATCTTGATGGTGTTACTTTTTAAAAAAATCAGTCATTATGCAACTATTTTCTGTTTGGCTTTTTAAAAAAAATAATTGTAACATGTGTTCCCCCAGATGCCACCAGTGATATCACATTGGACCTGCCATTGCAGCTGAAAGCAAGGGGATGATTTTCTAAATTTCCCTCCCACTAAATATGGGTATGCCTTGTCCCTTGCCTACTTAAATTACTGGGCAAAGCAGATGTTGATTAGAGGTGTCAGAGCCAGAAGATCTAGTGAAGAGAGGAAGCAAAAAGAAAAACAAGTCCAAATTATTTTTTCTACATGAAGTTTTAATTTTATTGCCAACTTTTGATGACATTCATCATTCACTCAACAAATATTCCACACCTTCAATATACAAGGCACTAGGATAGCTAATATTGAGGATATAATGTCATTCAACAAATACTTATTAAGTACCAACTACGTAGCAGGCTACTGTAATAGCCTGTATGTACTGTAATGAGGCCTGAGCTTATAAAGATGGGAAAAAACCAACAAAGTCCCTGTCCTCAAGGAGCTTATACATCTACACAAAGCATAAATTATTGTGATAAAAGTACATTAGGGGCAGAGACAAGATGGTGGAGAAAAGGCAGCATCTTGTCTAGGCAAATCCTTCCAAACACCTTTAAATAATGCCTCAAAATAATTCCTGAAGTGGCAAAATGCACAAAAGGTTGGAGAGAAATAATTCTGCAGCCCAAGACAACTTAGAAGGTTGGCAGGAAAGGTCTGTCGCAGCTGGGTGGGAGTGGAGCACAGTCCAGCACAGGCCTGGCCAGCACAGACCAGGCCCAAGCAAACAAGGAGCAGGCCTTGGGAGCCACTGAATTAACAGCAGCTCTCGGCCCACAGACCGTTGAGGCTTGAACAACCAGTTAGAAGGAGATTACAGGGGTCTCTTTGCTGCCACCGAGGCAGGACTCTGTTGCTTTGGCCATACTTGGATCTGGGTCACAGTCCTGGGTGGCAGTCCCTGGGCGAGGAGGAGCACTGGCATAGCAGAGCTTGCAACAGCAGTGGAAGGGGGACCCTCCTCACAGTTCCAGGGCAGAAGAGAGTGCTTGTGATTGACCAAAGACCAGAGCACAGGCCAGCAGTGTAGTAAACACACCTCTCCCTAGATAATACCACCTTGGAAGGACTGAAAACTTTTGCAGGTCCCTAAAAGGATCTCTGAAAACAGCTGCACAAAACCCCTGAAACTTGGGACAGTGTACTCTCTATTCTAGAAGCAGAGCCTCACTTTAGCAAAGAGTTAAAAGTCAAGAAATATGTTAGAAAAAATAAGCAAACAACAGGAAAAAATTTTCTGATTCTAGAAAGTTACTATGGCAACAAGGAAGTTCAAAGCATAAACTCAGAAGAAGACAACAAAACCAAAACTCCTACATCCAAAGCCACAAAGAAAAATATGAATTGGTCTCAGGTCATGGAAGAGCTCAAAAAGGATTTTTAAAATGAAGTAAGCAAGGTAGAGGAAAAATTTGGAAGAGAAATGAGAGTGACACAAGAAAGGAGGCACAGGAGGCACAAAAAATACTGAAGAAAATAACACATTAAAAACAGAATAGGCCAAATGGTTAAAAGTTTTTTTAAAAGGCATAAAAATACACTGAAGAAAGTAGAACTGACCAAATGGAAAAGAAGATACAAAAACTCACTGAAGAAAATAATTCCTTAAAAGTTAGAATTGAGTGAGTGGAAGCTAATGACTTTATGAGACATCAAGAAACATTAAAACAAAACCAAAAGAAGGAAAAAATAGACGATGATACGAAAAATCTCATTGGAAAAATAACTGACCTGGAAAATACATTCAGGAGAGATAATTGAAAACTTTTTGGACTGCCTCAAAGCCATGATAAAAAAAAGAGCCTAGATATAATACTTCAAGAAAGTATTAAAGAAAACTGCCCTGATATTCTAGAACCAGATAGTAAAGCAAATTGAAAGAATCCACCAAGGATCACCTGAAACTGATCCCAAAATGAAAACTCCTAGGAATATTAATAGCCAAATTTCAGGGCTCCCAAGTCAAGGAGAAAATATTGCAAGCAGACAGAAAGAAACAATTCAAGTGTCATGGAGCCACAGTCAAGATAACACAAGATTTAGTGACTTCTACATTAAAGGACTAGAAGACTTTGAATATGATATTCCAGAGGGCAAAGGAGCTAGGATTACAACCAAGAATTACCTACCCAGCAAAACTAAGTATAATCCTCCAGGAGGGGAAATGGACACCCAGTGAAATAGATGATTTCCTGATAAAAAGACCAGAGTTAAATAGAAAATTTGACTTTCAAATACAACTCAAGAGAAGCATAAAAAGGTAAAAAGGAAAGGGAAATCATAAGGGACTTAATAAGGTTAAACTGTTTATCTTCCTATGGGGGAAGATACTTATAATGCATAAGAACTTTCTCATTGTTAGGGCAGTTAGAAGAAGTATATATAGACAGAGGACACAGGTATGAGTTGAATATGAGGGGATGATATCTAGAAAAGTAAAATTAAAGGTTAAGAGAGGAATATACTGGGAGAAAGGGAAAGGGAGAGGTAGAATGGGGTACATTATCTCACATAAAAGAGACAAGAAAGAGCTTTTACAGTGGAGGGGAAGATTGGGGAGGTGGTAGGGAACACCTGAACCTTACTCTCATTGGAATTGGCCCAAATAAGGAATAACATACACACTCAATTGGGTATAGAGATCTATCTTACTCTACAGGGAAGTAAGAGGAGAGGGAGAACAAGAACTGTGGGAGAGCTGATAAAAGGGAGGCCAGATTGGGCGAGGCGATGAGAAGGAAAACACTTTTTTTTTTAGATTTTTTATTTTTAGTTTACAACACTCAGTTGCACAGGTTTTTGAGTTCCAAATTTTCTTCCCTCCCCTGCTCACTCCACCCAAGATGGTATGGAATCTGATATATGTTCTACATATACCTTTGCATTAAACATATTTATACAATAGTCAAGTCGTAAAGAAGAACCACAATCAGTGGAATAAATCATGAGAAAGAAGTAACAAAACCAAAAAAAAAAAAAAAAGATACAGAAAAAAGAGAGAGAGCAGATAGTTTCCTTCCATCTGCATTCAGACTCCATAGTTCTTTATCTGGATATAGATACCTCTTTCTATCATGAGACCTTTGGGGCTGTCTTTGAACCTTGTATTGCTGAGAAGACCCAAGTCTATCAAAGTTAGTCATCACAGAATCCACGTATCTGTGGTTGTGTACAATGTTCTCCTGGTTCTGCTCCTCTCACTCAGTCTCATATCATGTAGGTCTTTCCAGGTTATTATAAAGTCCATATCTTCCCCATTTATTATAGCACAATAGTATTCCATTACATTCATATACCACAACTTGTTTAGCCATTCCCCAATTGATGGGCATCCCCTTGATTTCCAATTCTTTGCTACCACAAAAAGGGCTGCTATAAATATTTTTGTACATACACGGCCCTTTCCCACTTGTGTGATCTCTTTGGGATACAGCCCTAGAAGTGGTATTGCTGGGTCAAAGGGTATGCACATTTTTATAGCCCTTTGAGCATAGTTCCAAATTGCTCTCCAGAATGGCTGGATCAGTTCACAACTTCACCAACATCATAACAATGTTCCAATTTTCCCACATCCTCTCCAGCATTTATCATTTTCCTGTTTTGTCATGTTAGTCAATCTGACAGGAGAGATGTGGTACCTAAGAGTTGTTTTGATTTGCATTTCTCTGATCAATAGTGATTTAGAGCATTTTTTCATACATCTATAGATATCTTTAATTTCTTCCTCTGAAAACTGCCTGTTCATATCTTTTGAAAACTTCTCAACTGGGGAATGACTTGTATTCCGATAAATTTGGCCCAATTCCTTGTATATTTTAGATGTGAGGCCTTTATCAGAGACGCTAGTTATAAAGATTTTCTCCCAATTTTCTGCTTCCCTCCTCATCTTTGTTACATTGGCTTTGTTTATACAAAAACTTTTCGATTTACATAATCAAAATTATCCATTTTACATTTTGTAATTCTCTCTATCTCTTATTGGGTCATGAATTCTTCCCATTCCCATAAATCTGACAGGTAAACTATTCCTTGCTCTCCCAAACTGCTTATCAGCCTTTATTCTTAAATCATTAACCCATTTTGACTTTATTTTGGTATACAGTGTAAGATATTGGTCTGTGCCCAGTTTCTGCCCTACTATTTTCCAATTTTCCCAGCAGTTTTTGTGAAATAGTGAGTTCTTAGCCCAGAAGCTACATTCTTTGGGTTTATCAAACAATAGATTGCAATAGTAGCTGACTACTGCAACTTGTGTACCTAACCTATTCCACTGATCCACCACTCTGCTTCTTAGCCAGTACCAAATAGTTTTGATGACTGGATAGTACAGTTTAATATCTGGTATGGCTAGGCCACCTTCCTAGCATTTCTTTTCATTAATTCCCTAGATATTTTGGACCTCTTGTTCTTCCAGATGAATTTTGTTATTATTTTATCCAGTTCGGTAAAATAATTTTTTGGTAGTTCAATTGGTATGGCACTGAATAAGTAAATTAATTTAGGTAAAATTGTCATTTTTATTATATTAGCTCAGCCTAACCATGAGCAACTGATGTTTTTCCATTTGTTTAGATCTGACTTTACTTGTGTGAAAAGTGTTTCGTAATTGTGTTTATATAGGCCCTGGGTTTGTTTTGACAGATAGACTCCCAAATATTTTATAGTGTCTACAATAAATGGAATTTCTCTATTTCTTGCTGTTGGGCCTTGCTAGTAACATATAGGAATGCCGGGGATTTCTGTGGCTTTATTTTATATCCTGCAACTTTGCTAGTATTTTATTATTTCAAGTAGTTTTTTTACTTGATTCTCTAGGATTCTCTAAGTAAATCATCATACCATCTGCAAAGAGTGATAACTTAGTTTCTTCTTTGCCTATTCTAATTCCTTCAATTTCTTTTTCTTCTCTTATTGCTAGAGCTAACAGCTCTAGTACTAAATTGAATAATAGCAGTGATAATGGACATCCTTGTTTCACACTTGATCTTATTGGGAAGGGATCTAGCTTATCCCTATTACATGTAATGCTTACTGATGGTTTTAGGTAGATGCTGCTTATAATTTTAAGGAACACTCCATTTATTCCTATGTTTTCTAGTGTTTTTAATAGGAATGGATGTTGTATTTTGACAAAAGCTTTTTCTGCATCTATTGAGATAATCATATGGTTTCTGCTAGTTTTGTTGTTGATATGATTAATTATGCTTATCATTTTCCTAATATTGAACCAACCTTGCATTCCTAGAATAAATCCTACCTGGTCAGAGTGTATTATTCTTGTGATAAGTTGCTGCAATCTTTTTGCTAATATTTTATTTAAAATTTTTGCATCAATATTCATTAGGGAAATTGGTCTATAGTTTTCTTTCTCTGTTTTGACTCTTCCTGGTTTGGGTATTAGTACCATATTTGTGTCATAAAAAGAATTTGGTAGGACTCCTTCACCTATTTTCCCAAATGGTCTATAAAGTATGGGAATTAATTGTTCTTTAAATGTTTGATAGAATTCACATGTAAAACCATCTGGCCCTGGAGATTTTCTCCTAGGGAGTTCACTGATGGCTTGCTCAATTTCTTTTTCTGAGATGGGGTTAATTTAAATATTTTATTTTCTCTTCTGTTAACCTCGGCAATTTATACTTTTGTAAATATTCATCCATTTCCCTAAGGTTATCAAATTTATGGGCATACAATTGGGTAAAATAATTCCTATTATTGTTTTAATTTCTTCTTCATTGGAGGTGAATTCACCCTTTTCATTTTTGATACTGGTAATTTGGTTTTCTTCTTTTTTTTTTAATCAAATTGACCAAAGGATTATTAATTTTATTGTTTTTTTTTTCATAAAACCAGCTCTTAGTTTTATTTATTAGTTCAATAGTTTTCTTGATTTAAATTTTGTTAATCTCTCCTTTGGTTTTCAGTATTTCTAATTTGGTATTTAATTGGGGATTTTCAATTTGTTCTTTTTTTAGTTTTTCCAGTTGCATGCCCAATTCATTATCTCCTGTTTATCTATTTTATTCACGTAAGAACTTAGAGATATAAAACTTCACCTAAGGACAGCTTTTGCTGCACCCCATAAATTTTGGTGTGTTGTCTCATTATAGTCAGTCTCTTGAAGGAAGTTATTAATTGTTTCTATGATTTGTTCTTTGTCCCAGTCATTCTTTAGGATTAGATTATTTAGTTTCCAATTAATTTTTAGTTTATCTTCCCATGGTCCTTTATTACAAATAATTTTTATTGCATTATGATATGAAAAGGATGCATTGACTATTTCTGCCTTTCTGCACTGGATTGTGAGGTTTTTATACCCTAGTACATGGTCGATTTTTGAATATGTGCCATGTACCACTGCGAAAAAAGTATGTTCCTTTCTATCCTCAATTAATTTTCTCCAGAGGTCTATAATATCTGCCTTTTCTGAAATTCTGTTCACTTCCTTAACTTCTTTCTTGTTTATTTCAAGATTAGATTTATCAAGTTCAGAGAGGGGGAGGTTGAGGTCCCCCACTACTATTGTTTTGCTGTCTATTTCTTACTGTAGTTCCCTTAACTTCTCCTCTAAGACTTTGCATGCTATTCCACTTGGTGCATATATGTTAAGTAATGATATTGCTTCATGGTCTATGGTGCCTTTTAGCAGGATACAGTGTCCTTCCTTATCTCTTTTAATTAGATCTATCTTTGCTTTTGCTTTGTCTGAGATTAGGATTGCAACCCCCACTTTTTTTACTTTAGCTGAAGCACAATATATTCTACTCCAGCCTTTTACCTTTACCCTGTGTGTATCCCCCTGTTTCAAATGTATTTCTTGTAAACACCATATTGTAGGATTATGGTTTTTAATCCATTCAGTTATCTGCCTCCATTTTATGAGAGATTTCATCCCATTCACATTCACAGTTATGAATACTATCTGTGTCTTTTTCTCCATCTTATTTCCCCCCTTGTTTATGCTTTTATTTTTCCCTTCTCCCTTCCACTTCTCACAAGAGTTTTGCTTTTGACCTCGGCCTTCCTCAGTTTACCATCTCTATTCATTCCCCTCCCTTATCTTACCCTTTTTCCCTTGCCACTTCTTCCCTCCCTTCCAACCACCCAGCCCTTTCTTTCCCCTTTCCCCTCCTACCGCCTGTAGGACAAATTTGATTTCTATACTTCTCAGATCTCCCAGATCTATCCCTTTACATCTCTTAATTATGTTTTTATCATTATATCAGTTATTTTATATTGACATCCACAGTCTATGTATATCCCTGTCAATTGTCATAATAACTGTACTATTCTCAAGATTGACATATATATAACATATATAAAACACTATAATCCTATATACAGATATAAACAGTTTGCCCTTATTGATTAGCAAGGTTTGTCCCCCCTGTTTACATTTTTATGTCTCTCTTGAGTTTCGTATTTGAAGATCAAATTTTCCATTAAGCTCTAGCCTTTTTATCAGGAAGATCTGGAATTCTCTTATTTCATTGAACGTCCACCTCCTTGCCTGAAAAATTATGCTCAGTTTTGCTGGGCAGTTGATCCTTGGTTGTAGTCCAAGCTCCTTTGCCTTTTGGAATATCATATTCCAATTTCTCCTGTCATTTAATGTAGAAGCTGAAAGATCCTGCTTGATCCTGACTTTAGTTCTGCGTTGTTTGAATTGTTTCTTTCTGGCTGCCTGCAATATTTTCTCTTTGATCTGATAATTCTGGAATTTGGCTACAATATTCCTTGGAGTTTTCAATTTGGGATCTCTTTCAGGGGGTGATTAGTGGATTCTTTTGATGACTATCTTGCCCTCTGGCTCTAGGACCTCAGGGCAGTTATTTTTGACGATTTCTTGCAAGATATTGTCCAGGCTCTTTTTTTATCATGGTTTTCTGGTAGACCAATAATTCTTAGATTGTCTCTCCTGGATCTATTTTCAAAGTCAGTTGTTTTTCCAACTAGGTAGTTCAGATTTTCTTCTATTTTTTCATTCTTTAGATTTTGTTTGACTGACTCTTGATGCCTCATAGAGTCATTAGCTTCTACTTGCTCAATCCTAATTTTTAATTAATTGTTGTCTTCATTTTGCTTATGGGCCTCCTTTTCCTTTGATTTATTTTACTTTTCAGAGCATCATTTTCTCTAACTAGATTGTGAATCTCCTTAGCCATTTCACCAATTTTACTTTTTAAAGATTTGTTTTCATCAGTGAATTTTTTTTCCATTTTTTCTTTTACCTCTCTAACTTGGTTTTTAAAATCCTCCTTGCACTCTTCCAGGAATGCTTTTTGGGCTTGAGACCAGTTCACATTCCCTTTTGAGGTTTCAGATGTGGGTATAGTATTCATGCTATCCTCTTCCAAATTGGTATTTTGATCTTCCTTGTCTCCATAAAAAGAATCAATAGTCCTCTGTTTTCTACAATTCTTCTTCATGTTGACTAACTTTTTCCTGGCTTTAAAGTGAATTTCTGCTTCTGGGGTTCAGGAGGCTCTGTCCCAGGCTTCTTGTTCTGGGAATTGTGGGTGTAGTTATTGGCTTTGTGTGTTATAGCCTCTGGTTTTGTGAGGTGTGGGGGAGGGGTGGTCTGGCTTCTGGAAGTCTCCTCTTCCCTTAGTGCTGTAGTACAGTCTTTTTCTGCACTGATGTCTGATGTCTGCCACTTCCCCTGGCTGTGTGAAGGCATGTCTGGGGTCCTGGTGTTGACCATTGCTGGCTCTACCCTCCTGAGGCTCTGGGAACTCTCATTGTTCTGCTGAAGTGGGGCCTGCTGGGACATCTCTCTCCCTGCACTAGTCTCCTTCCACCACCACGATAAGGGCCCTCTCCCCAACTTCTCAAGCTAAAAGGCTACTGAAGGCCCACTTCTGGCTCTTCTATTTCAAAGTTTCTCCAGAAGAAGTATTATCTGGGTTAGGGAGGGAGGGATGAGAGCCGTTTTAGCTGGCCATTATGGCTCCCAGAAGTTCAAGAAGGCGAGTTTCAAACCTTTAGACTGCTGGTTGCAAGCCTCTGGAGTAGTTGTTCTCATGGCCCCAGGCGCTGTGCTGCTTCCTCCTGTAGCTCACACAGACTCGAGTCCTGGGCTGGGAGGCCTGGGGATCACCACCAGTTTTCCATGCTCAGCATTCTCCCAGCCTGGATTGCTGGCTGATTTCTGAAGTTGCTTCAGCTTGGGTGTGGTCTGGTGCAGCTCTGTGTGCTGCACTGAAGCAAAACACTTTTTAAGGAGGGACAGGGTAGAAGGAAAGAGAGAATAGAATAAGCAGGGGTAGAGGAAATAGGATGGAGGGAAATACAGCTAGCAATAGTAACTGTGAAAAAAAGTTTTGAAGCAAGTTTCTCTGATAAAGGCCTCATTTCTCAACTATAGAGAAAAAAAATTAGCTTTAGCAATAAGAAAAGAAAAAGAAAGTGAAGGAATTAGAATAGGCAATAAGGAAACAAAACTATCAAATATATAGATAACTGAGTCAAATTTATAAAAATAAGAGCCATTTCCCAATTGATAAGTGATCAAAAGATATGAAGTCAGTTTTAACATAAAGTAATCAAAGCTATCTATAGTCATGAAAAAAATGCTCTAAATCAATATTGATTGAGAAATGCAAATTAATTCTTAGGTACTACCTATTAAATTGACTAATAGGACAAAAAAGGAAAATGACAAATATTGGAGGAGATATGGGAAAATTGAGACAATAATGCACTGTTAGTGAAATTGTGAATTGATTCAACGATTATGTAGAGCAATCTGGAACTATGCCCAAAGGGCTATAAAACCATGCATACCATTTGATCCAGCAATACCACTACTAGGTCTTTATTCCATAAAAGACAAAAAACAAAAAGGAAAAGAACCTATATGTATAAAAATATCTGCAGCAGCTCTTCTCTGGTGGCAAAGAATTGGAAATTGAGGGGATGCTCATCAATTTAGAATGGCTGAACAAGTTGTGGTATATGATTATGATGGAATACTATTGTGCTATAAGAAACGATGAGCAGGATGCTCTTAGAAAAATCTAGAAAGACTTACATGAACTGATGCAAAGTGAAATGAGTAGAACCAGAAGAACACTGTGCACTGTAACAGCAATATTGTAAGATTGTGATTGACTTGGCTATTCTCAGCAATACAATGATTCAAGACAGCTCTGAAAGACTTATGATGTAAAATGCTATCTATCCCCAGAGAAAGAACTGATAGAGTCTGAATACAGATCAAAGCATGCTTTTTTACTTTCTTTATTTTTCTTGGGTTGTTTTTTTTTGGGGGGGTGGTCTATGGCTTCTTTTACAATATGACTAATATGGAAATATGTCTTGCATGACTACAACTATACACATGTATAACCTATATCAAATTGCTTGCCTTCCCGATGAGGGGGGAAGTGAGGGAGAGAGAGAGAATTTGTAACTCAAAATTTTAAAAATGAATGTTAAAAATTGTTTTTATATGTAATTGAGGGGAAAAATACTAAATAGATAATTTTTTAAGTGCATGGAAAAAAATTGAACAGACACACTTTCCTCTCTAGGGGAAGGTGCCAGGGAAAGATGGTGACAGAGGTGCCACCTGGCCTGGCACTTGAAAGGAGGTAAGTATTCCTGCTGTTGTTTGCCCTTCATTTTCTAAGAGGACCAATAACATCACAAGTGATGTCTTGACTTGCTCATGACTTGAATTTAAGTGAAGCAGAGCTGCACAAAGTTGTCAGCCTCACTTGCCCTTCCAGAGTCATCTGAGTCCAGTGGCAGGACAAAAGTCAAGAAAACTGGCAATGGTCCAGTATGCAGTGGATAATCTTGGTGTCTTCAATGGTGACCAAGCTCTAAGCACTCCACAGCACCTGTTCTATCTGCCCATTCCTGCAGGGAAAGTCTTTACATGCTTGGGATAGCCATCCCCCAACCCCCCACACCCCCCAACCCCACAGCAACTCACCAGTGGATTTGAGGCCCATCAATTACCCTCAACACGGTTAGCCTGTCTGCTGAGACGGCTTTACCAGGGTTTGGCCATTGTGCATACTGTAGCTTCTTGGAGCCACAGGTGGGATTTGAGTGACAGGTGGGGACACCAAAGGCAAATTAGAAGCCCAGAAAAGGGCTCACCAAGCCCTCATACTGGAGGTGCTAGTCCTTCTGAACATCCTGTACACCCTAAGGATTCCTAGAGTAGAACTGAAGGAGTCCATTCTAAAAATAACTAACCCACAGCCAAATGCCCTAAGCTCTGGGCAGGGCCTCCCAAAATCTTATCTCTTTGGCTCATTTTGCCCAAACATAGTTTTCTCCGAGAAATCTCAGAATAAAGTTGAAATATAGCTCATGTCTCTGTCTCCATGAAAGTGGGTAAAAGGGTTTCCCACTCATGTGCAAGTACTAAAATTAAACAGAACCTACAAAATAAAGGACAATCTTCCCTTCACCCTATAGAAAATGCAGAAAACATGTAAAGGACTTGCAAAACCTATTAGCAATTTCTACCATTTTCTCCCCTCTATGGTGAGTCTCACCTTCCACCCAGGACACTATGTAGTCCCACAGCTGCCTTGCAAAACTTCAAGGGTTTAATTTCCCCTCCTCAGGAAAATGAGCTGGAGAGTTACTAGAGGAGAAATTCTCATCCCACCAGAACTGCACTGATTATCCAGATAATTCATGGTAGTGTCTTATTGTTTGTCCTTCATTTTTGAAGAGGATCAATAGGTGATGTCCTGATTTGTGCATGAACTCGTAAATCCAGAGTGAGGCAGAGTTGCACAAAGTCATCAACTTCACTTTCTCTTCCAGAGTCATTGAAGTCCAGCGGCAAGACAAAAGTCATTATGACAATGATGGTCTAGGACGCAGTAGATGACTTTGGAGTCTTCAATATCTGACCAAGCTCTAAGCACTCCACAGCTGCCTTCATGGACATTAGAACAAATTGTTCTCATCCACCCATTTGTTTTAACAACCCAGCTAGCAGCTTCTGTGGGGGCGCAAGATCCCTCCCGGGCTGCCGGGACCCAGGGGGCTGCTGGGAAAGCACAGGTTCTTTTTATCTGCTTAAACAAGGAAAGCACGGTGAAGGGGTTGACCAGCTTACTTTAATCCAGCATTCAGTTAGCATACAGACAACATTCATTTAGTTCAGGGGAAAACGCCAGCATTCAGTTAGCATTCAGTTAGTCAGGGGAGCATACAGACAAGCATCAAGAGACAGACCAAATACAGATTCATTGACTTACTTCAGGGGAAAAAACCAGCACCCTGAGGTTCAAAACATTCATTTAGTTCGGGGGAAAAAACAAACCAGCACCCTGAACCTCAAAACCAAAATATAAACAAATTACAAATATCAACAGACAGACCCAACACAATTCATAGTTACCAACATCTGGGCTCGGCCCGAGAGCAAGGGCTGGCCCAGAGTCACACTTGCTTGCCGCTGCTTCCAACACCAACCGGAAGAGGAAAAAAAAAAGAGAGCTTCAAGCTGTCCTCTCCCCTCTTAGAGTTTTTGACATCATCAAGCACCGCCTGAATGACCAGGGCCGATTGGTTCTTGACTTGGCCCCTCCCCCTAGCGTAGACCAGGTTCTGGAGCTAACACCTCCCCTCAGCCAGCCCCATGACTCATCACACAGGAAGTTGTCTGCTTCCTGGAATGCTCTTTGGGCTTCCTGCCCCGGAAGAGCAAGCCACAGTGTCCAGAGGCTCAATGAGGTAAGCTGAGTCATTCAAAGAAAACAAAGGCCATTCTGGTTACACCATTCTGCCAAAGAATCTTCACATGCTTGGCGTAAACACCCCCTAGCTCACTGATGGGTTTGAGGACTGTTGGTTACCCTCAACCTGATTTAACCCATCTGCTGAGACAGTAGGGTCTTAGAGTGAAGTTCAGTTACTTTGTTCCTTCCTTACATAACTCAATCCCTTGCTGCTCCTACAGCTGTGGGGCCATGGATGCCATCTTGTATTAAAATGGTATGCCTCCACCTCTCCACAGATGGGTCCAGGAACTCAGGAGTACCAAGGAACAACACAAAATTCACCTGAATGACTCAACCATTTAAAAAGGACATTGGAAGATTAAGTTCTCAAAGATTCAACAAACAAACGCCTACTCTATTCTAGACATTGTTTTAGGTCCTAGGAATAGGAAATCTCATTCTCAAGGAGCTTACCTTTTATTGGGGGGGGAAGGAGAATTAAATACAAAATAAAAAGAAAGTTATTTCAGTGGAAAGACACTAGCTACTGGTGGAGGGATGTGGCAAAATCAAGTCATGCTTCCTGTAAGGGATACTTGAGCTAAACTTTTAAGGTAGCATGGGATCCTGAGAGGCAGAGATGAGAAAATAGAGAATTCCAGACATGGGAGACTGAGATGCTAGAAACAGAATTCTAGTCTTGGAAGAGTGAGCAAGTCAACATGGTTGGACATAAAGTGTATGAACATGAACAATGAGCAATAAGTCTGAAAAAGTATTCTGAAACCAAATTGTGAAGGGCCTTAAAAACCAAAAAGAGAAATTGGTATTTTATTCCAGAGGCAATAGGGACCCTTTGGAATTTCTTGAGCAGGAGAATCACAGGTTTAGATTTGTGCTTTAGGAACAGAAATTTGGCAGCTATGTGGAGACTGAAAATGTTGGATGTAAGGAGGCATATTCAGAGGTTATTGCGACGATCTAGGTATTAAGAGGTGATGAGGGCTTGAATTGGGTGTGTGAATGAAAAGATGACTTATTGAGAAATGTAGTAGTGTTGAGGTAGAAACAAGGTTGGACATCTGATTGGATATGTGGATTGAGTGAGAGTGAGGAATTGAGAATGGTCACTGAGATTGTAAACCTGAGTGATGCCCCCATAGAAATACAGAAATTAGGAAGAGGAGAGGCTTTGGAGGTAAAGATAATGAGTTTTGATTTGGACATGAGGAATTTGAGATGCCCACAGGACAAATAGTGAGAGTTGTCCACTTAGCAGGGGACAATGTGGGACAAGAGATTGGGAGAGACATTAGGGCTGGATATATGGTACTTCGAGTCATCTGCATAGAGGTGATAATGGAGCCCATGGAAGCTACAGTAGGAGCAGAATCCACCAGGGTTCCCTATCAAAAGGCCTTGATTGACAGGCATGGAGGGTGGGGTGGGGAAAGAGGGGAAGGCTTAAGCCTCAAGCTATGAATGTGACATCCTGGTCAACTAAGGTCACAAGAGAGACCAGTCCACAAGAAGTTGGTACCATTTGAGTCATCTAACCCTGCCTTGATGAGCAGATACTTTTCTGCAGGAAGATGAAGGGACTATATCTAACTGAGTCAATGCTGTATCCCTGCTGAAAATCTCTTCCAAGGCAGAGCTAAGTCCAACTTGTTTTGTTAACTGTGAAATGAACTGCGAATGTCTTATCTCATTCCACTCTTGATTCTAACCTTCCACACCAGCCTGGGTCAGTGCTAGCCTATATACAGGAGTTAGTGAGGTCCCCAAGAGAGTGTATATAATGGACCACATAAAATGTCACATTGGTTGAGATATTAGTTAGTTTTACTGACTTCTCCCGACTTCCCCCTTTTTTTTGTATTCTTGCTAGAAGAGATGGTTCTCTGATAGAGGGAGAGGGAGTAATATTTGAAGAAATGCAGGTAATAAAAATCCAAAATAGAGCAACAAAATTTTAAATTATAAAAGGAAATGAAGATCTTGGAAGATAGCTTGGAAGAGAGGACTGGGCTGAAGACACAAATCTGGGAGTTATTTTTGTAAAGGTGATTGTATAAGATGTGGGAATGGATTTGATAATCTTTGGAGAGAATGTCAGGACAACTACCAGTTAAGATGATAAATCAGATTCTTTCCCTGATTCAGATTCCTCAATTAAGAAATGGGGGTAACCCTAATATGCACCTAGGTGGCACAGTGGATAGAGTGCCAGGCCTGAAGTCAGACTCATCTTCCCAAGTTCAAATCCGGCCTCAGACACTTACAAGCTGTGTGACCCTGGGCAAGTCACTTAACCCTGTTTGTCTCAGTTTACTCATCTGTAAAATGAGCTGGAGAAGGAAATGGCAAACCACTCCAGCACCTTTGCCAAGAAAACCTCAAATGGGGTCACAGAGTCAGACATAATTAAAAACGACTGAACAACAACCCTAACACATATCAGAAAGGTAACGAAAATTAGGAGTTTATTTAGCATATGAAGCATCATGGTATGATAGAAAGAGCATTGGATTTGGAGACCAAAGACCTAGGTTAAAATCCTAGCCCTGACTCACACTAGCTATAGGCTAGGCCTGCGCCCAAGACATCTAACTTTCCTATATTCCAGTATCCACATACGTAAGGTGGAAAATAATGCTTGTGCTATCTGCCTCATAGGACTCCTGTGAGCAATGTGCTTTGTAGACCACAAAGCACTTAGGTAAATATAAGCTTTGGATAGGAAACATTAGGGGCTGTTTTATAGTCACTGATTCAGCATCTGCTATTCACAAGATACACACTAATTGATGATGGTAGGAATTATCAATAGAATACTACTATCTAAATGTTTTAACACTTCAAAAGAGCTAGGACCTCATTAATGTGGGTACTCCCTCCAGCAGAGCTCATCACCCATCTACATCTTACTATTGTAAGGACCTTTAGGCCTTGCCATACATTCTGCTACAATGCCCCTACACCTTCCCAGCCTTGCCATCTGCCCTGCAGCTAGACCGTGTCTTATATATTGTCTCTCTCAATTAGACTGTGAGTGCCTTAGCATTGGGCTTGGCACTAGTTAGCACTTAATGGTTTTACGTTCATTTATTCTTTCATTCATCTATGACTTTAGTAGACTGCCTTTATGAATATCTACGATTAAAGAAAAATTCATCACTTCAGGGCCAATCTTCTGGCCAAGAGCCAGACTTGTCTTTGGAAGACACACAAGCGGTTCATCACTGGGCTGTACCTATAGTCTTTCCATCTTGGCAGGGCCAGCTCCTGCTTCTTCTCAGTTGATGTGACCTTTAAGAATACAGCATTACTTACACACCCTGAACAGGTACCAAAAGAGAACTGTCTATTACGTAAGCCTCACAAACAGTTTCAAAAATATCGCTCCAAACAAAGTTTGGACCCACCCAGAAGTTTCCCATTGGCCCAGTCAAAGCTTACTTTGATTTAATCCATATTTATGAGGCACTTGCAATGGTGCTAGCCACTGTTCATACAATAAAAAGGGACAGAGTTTTTCCCATAAGGAACTTAAAATCTGCTCCTGACCCTCCCAACTCAAAATCATGTCTCTACACTGTCTCATCCTGGAACTTTCCTCAACACCAGAGGCCTCCTTGGCTTAGAACATCCTCTCACTCCCACTGTCTCCATACCATGAGATATGACTCTGCAAGGTCAGGCCTCCTCACCTCTAAGAGGTGAATCCTTCTTAGAGATGTCATTTTGTGAAGGACCCCAGCTTGGCCTGACTTCATGCCCTGGTTGACCCTATTCCTGACATTCTGGACTTCAATAGCAAGTCCTTGTTCCTGGTAACTTCCTCCCCTCTCCCCTTTTAGCAGCCTTTTGTGTATTGTCTTTCACCATTAGAGTGTAAGCCCCTTGAGGGCAGATACTGTTTTTGTTTTGCATATATTTGAATCTCCAGAAAGTTTATCACAATGCCTAGCCAACAATAAACAACAATAAAAATGCTTGTTTCCTTCCTTCCTTCCTTCCTTCCTTCCTTCCTTCCTTCCTTCCTTCCTTCCTAATGCTAAAGTGGAATTTAATGGTGTGAAATATAATAATACAAATAGTATTGCCTATTAATAAAAATAAATCTTACTTGGTCCCCAGCTTGGTTTTTTTTTTTAGGTCTAATTTCTCAAGTGCCAATCAGTACCCCAGTGTGACTGATGGAAGAAAACAATCTCTTACATACATGTGTGAAATCACACTGACTTGTAGAAGGCATTTCTCTCATTTCTATCTTGTAAAAGTATCCACCCCATTTGTGATTCAGGTACATGTTTCCATTGCCGATTCTTAAATGAAGGCAAAGGCAGAGAGCCTCTAACCATACTTGGAGAGTTCTGCTTTAACTTTCCCGTCTAAACACAGAAAGCAAATTTGATGGCCAGAGGCAATTGATTGGCCGAATCTACTCGTTCCAAAGACCTCCTTTGTGCCTGTAGGCACAACCCGAGTCAGGGTCTTCCATCTCAAGCAGCCAATGTCCTTAGTCACACTCAGAAGCCCGGGCCATACAGCTGGCAGTGGATATACCTCGCCAACTGCAAATCAGCATTCAACAGCTGGCCTTGACCAAACAGCAACTGGGTTTGAAACTAGTTCTGATCATCTGTCAGCTATTAATAGAAGCTGGGTGTCAAGTGAGGAGCCCTTAATACCAGCAAGGCTGGAAAGCCCTTTGAAAGCAAGATAACCAATTTAATGTATTGAGTGAGTTTCAGGGTAACTCAAGGGGAAAAAACGTGAAATCCAACTATAATGAATCGTTTCAACACTGAGAAGAGCCTGGCAAGTAGCTATGGGCGTTTTCCAGAAATAAATTAGGATAATACCAGCATAAATACAGAGAAATATTTAAACTGAGAGGAAGGATAACTTCATAAACAGGTAGCTGGCCTCGGAGTGAAGAAGACCTGGGCTCAGGTCCTGCCTCCGTCTCATTTTGACTTTATGACCATGGAGGGGCAAGTCCCTGAACCTCTCAGTGACCCAGGTAACTCCCTATCATGGATAATAACAATTGTTCAGTTGTTTCTGACTCTTCGTGACCCCATTTGAGGTGTTCTTGGCAAAGATACTGGAGTCGTTTGCCATTTCCTTCTCCAGCTCATTTTACAGATGAGGAAACTGAGGCAAATAGGGTTAAGCGACCTGCCCAGGGTCAGAAGTGTCTGAGGCCAGATTGGAACTTTAGAAGATGAATCTCCTTGACTCCAGGGCTGGTGCTCTATTTGTTATATCACCTAGCCGCCCACATGGCTGCTCAACACGGGGGAACCCATTCTAAATCCAGAATTAAATTAGCAATCTACCCCCAAATACCTCCAAAATGTAATACAAGTTCATGCTAGCATGTGTGAATACCTAACACAGTGCCTGGTATATAGTGAGTGCTTAATAAGTGCTGTTCAAATTAAACCCATCACATTTCATTAGAACTAGAGCTGCCAGAAGAAAGAGATGAGTTGTGTTGACTAATATACAGCCCATCTGTAACTCCAGACGAGTGAGTGGAAAGTCAATGGTGCTTCCACATAGTAGTGGAAGCTCCCCACCGCGCCCTCCCCGCCCCCCCCCCCCACCACCTGAACGATCTGGGAATCACTAGCTACAATCCTTCAGGTAAGATGGAGGACCACCAAGCCTTGCCATCTGTCCTACAGAGCTATCCTAAGGACTGCAGCTAAAAAACCTTTGGGACTTTCCAGTCTGCCTGCAGTAGACTATGATGCTTTGTTTATTGAAAACGCTCAATAAATGCTTTTTGAATCATTCACACATTCAAGAAGGAGAATATCTATAGATGTGGTGCTTTCATATAGTAGGTACTCAAGTACTTTTTGAAGTACTAAAAGACAAAGGGGGTGGGGAATCCCGAGAACAACATTTTCCAATCCAGTCTGTACCTTATATCTAGAAGCTCTGTGGTGGTGGTAGGGGGAGAGACTGCAAACCATCCATTCTTCAGGGGAATATAAACACATTTGGGCAAGAAAAAGAAGTAGGAACAAGTGTAGTAAGAAGAGACAAACCTCATCAAAAGATCCAGGGGAATGTAGGCAGTTAGGTGGTAAAATAAATAGAGCCAGGGAGACCTGAGTTCAAATCTTCCCTCAGATTTGATGGGGTTGGGTTCAATAGACTCTAAGGTCCCTTCAGCTCTAAACCTAAATCTATGGACCTGAGTGATGTGCTCAGAACCAGGATAATCTGAGTTTAAATTTTACCCCGATATTAACTGTGTGACACTAGGCAAGTAACCCAAGAATATCTTTTTCCTCGTCTGACCCTGGAGCGCTTATGTCAGAGGTTGCCATGAGCCTCCAGTAAGGTAATATATGGAAAGTGCTTTGAAAACTTTAAAATGCAACATAAATATGAATACTTAATAAAATGTCTCCTGTTGTCTTACATGTCTATTTTTAAAGGTTAAAAAATAGACCTGTCTGGGCAGCCAAATCTCCTTCCCCACATTCACCAACAGCTGAAGATCCATTTCACTACTGACAACTGGACATGGGGCCTTGTGGGAGTACACCCAGCAACTGTTGGCTTGGCAGCACTCCATGAGGCCATGCTTGGCCAGGCTGATTCTGTCCTCCCCAGAATCGCCTCTCCTGCAGCCTGCCAAGAGAAGGTGATAGATCTGGGGCCTAGAGAGCTCCTGCCCAATTAAAGACCTGTAGACATCCCAAGTAACATGAACAGGACGCGACTCACACGCCCAGGTGACGTGGGATATTCAGACACCAGGGCTAATGACGGAAGGTTCCCCGTAGCCAAGAAAATAATCAAGCAAAACTTGTGGCCTTCTTTGCTAACAGCATCCCTCATTCTCCGGTGGTGCTGGAGCCAAGGACCTGAGTGTGACTTTTACCATGTACTCCCTGTATTACCTTGGGCAGGCCACTCCTCTTCCCGGTCATCTCAATTTCTTTATCTATAAAATGGTGGGGGAGGGGATGAGGAGGTAGAATAGACTTTCAAAGCTCCTTCTAGCCCATCCCAATAGACATAGTACCCAACATCTCCTGGACAGTAGGGATTGTTTCATCCTCTGTCCATGTATGCCCAGTGCCCAGCACAGTGCCGGCTCATAACAGGTATTTAATAAAAGCTTGTTGCTTAATTGACCATATGCTCCACTGACTCTGAGTGTTTTTACTCCATGTCCCCCATGCCTACAATCCTCTCCCTGCTCATCTCTACCTCCTGGCTTCCTTCAAGGCTCAGCTAAACACCCCCTTTCCCAGTGTCCTTAAAACTAGCATCTTTCCTCAAAATATCTCCCATTTATCCTATATATATATATATATATACATATATATACATACATACACACACACATATGTATGTATATATATGTATGTATGTATATGTGTGCGTGTGTGTGTATATATATGTGTGTATATATATATATATACACATATCTTAAGGAGACTTGAGGAAGTTTCAAGGAAACTAAGATTGTGCATGGTTGTTTGCATGTTTTCTCCCCCATTAGACTTTGAGCTCCTTTGAGAGTGGGGTCTGGTTTTTGTCTTTTCCATCGTCAACACTTAGCACGGTGTCTGGCACGTAGTAAGAGCTTAATGAATGTTATGTGACCGACCAACTGATTAATAGTTCATTTTTCATCTCTTCTCCAATATCTAGATCAGTCGTTATAATAGCACAATTTGATTCAACAATTTAATTTTAATAATAGTCATTTTAATAATAACAGCTCGAATATTTACAGGGCTTGAAGGTTTGCGAAGTATTTTACAGACATTCTACGTGGAAAGTTCTCTTTTTCTTTCCTCCTAATCCCATACCTGCCTGCTAGTTCTAAAAAGAGCTCATTTGAACACTTTGTTCCTGGCCACAGGGAGCAGAGCAATCAGGGCCTGAGTTCAGTGATTGAGAATCGCCTGGTGCTTTGGTGTTTCCCGAGACAATGAGGGCATTCTTGAATGCCTGAGCCCAACAAGCGCCTGGCAAGACAATCAAGGAGCAGCGATAGAAACAAACTGCTACCACTTTGGGAGAATTCCTCAGCCTCTCCAGTTAGCCCTAACAGCCAGACACCACGTCGGAACATCCATCCTTTCTCTCCTACCTGGCTGTCATCCTTGAGTCAGTTCGGTTTCATTTTCTAGCACAGCGAAGTCCTATCCGTCACCTTCCAAATGGCAGCTACCTTGAGCACCTTTCTGACCAGTGCTGGAGATGGTTCTGTTTATCAGATCTAAAATGACATCGAAACAGTGGTAATAACATTGACTCCTGAATGCTTTTCCTCAAAGGCTTTGTAAGTGCCTGCCGAGGTCTTCACTTAACCCACTGTCTAACTCGGAGAAAATCCGATTTCCTCAAAACAAATTATAGGTTTGTTCTCTGTCTGCAGCCTTCCTGCCTACTCGTGGTTTTATAGACAGGAGGAACAGCTTCAGTTCAACATGCATTTAATGAAAGCGCCCGGCTCTATGCCAGGTGATGGCCATACAAAGACCAGAAGAGAAAAAAGAAGGCCTTGTCCTCAAGGAGCTTACGCTCTACTGGACTACACAACAATGTGCGTCATATACACAACGTACACTTTACTGGGCCATACAACAACGTACAAGCTAATGTGGTCAGGGGAAAGCCTCTTGCGGGAGGTAGTGCCTGAGCTAAGCTTGATGATCATTCATTTCAGGCACGTCTGACTCTCTGTGACCCCAATTGGGGTTTTTCTTTAGAAAGATACTGGAGTGGTTTTGCCATTTTCTTCTCCAGCTCATTTTACAGATAAAGAAACTGAGGCCAAGAGGGTGAAGTGACTTGCCCAGGGTCACACAGCCAGGACGTGTCTGAGGCCAGATTGAATTCATGAAGAGGAGTCTTCCTGACTCCAGGTCCAGCACTCTATCCACCGAGCCACTCAACTGCCCCTGTGATTAGAGAGAAGGCAAGGATTCCAAGAGGTAAAAGGAGTGCGTTCCAGGTACCGAGATAGTCAATAGAATTTAGGCAGCTGGGTGGCACAGTAGGTAAAGTGCTGGGCCTGGATTCAGGAAGACCTGAGTTTAAATGCGGCCTCCGACACTTACTAGCTGTATGTATGACCCTGGACAATCCCTTAACCCAGTTTGTCTCAGTTTCCTTGTCTGTAAAATGAGCAGGAGAAGCAAATGGCAAACTACTCCAGCATCTTTGCCAAGAAAACCCCAAACAGGGTCATGAAGAGCTGGAAGTGCCTGAACAACAACAAATATGAGAAGCAACAAGGAGGTCAGTTTAGCTGGAGCAGAGTATGTGAGGAAGAGTAATGTAAAATCATTTTTAAAAGAAAGGTTGGAGACAGGCTGTGAAAGGCACTGAATGCCAGACAGAAGAGTTTGTGTTTTATCCTAGAGACAAAAGGGAGCCAGAGAAGCTTCTTGAGCAGAGGAATGCCAACGAGCTTTAAGATGATCGATTCAGAAGCTGTGTGAACAACGGTTCAGAGAGGGGAGAAACCAGATGCAGAGAGATGAACCAGTGGCCCACTGCCAGAGGGGATGAGGACCTGAGCTAGGCTGGTTGTGGTGGGAGTGCAGAGAGAAGGATGGATGTGAGATACATGCGGCACGCATCTTGTAGATTAAGTACATATGCATATAATAAATCATCCCTTGACCTGTGAGCCACCTCCGGGAGGTATCCTGATACCAACGATCTGAAGTCTGAGGACTTGGGTCCTGGTCCCAGCCCTACTGCTTAGCACCTATGTGACCTATGACCCCACCAGGCCTGTTTCCTCATCTGTGAAATAAGAGGGGTGGACTAGTTGATCTTTAGAGGTCCTCACAGCTTTAGGTTCCATGCTCTTCCCCCCTTTGAGCCGATATAATGATGACATTTATACCACCCCTCCTTTTCCCCAAACCCAGAAATCTTCATGAAATGGTTCCCCACCAGGGGGCAACAAATTCTCTCCCTAATTCCCTGGCTACTGATGAAAATAAATGTAATTATTTGTGTCGCTGTACTGTTGCTATTTTTCAGATGTTATCATTACGTTGTATTCTGTATTACGTGCATAGAATTGGATCTGGATTGAGAGGGATTCCCAGTGGGCCTGATTTTTCTATTGCTAATAAGAGTGGAAAGGCAGTGGGGATAGAGTTGACCTTGGAATCGGGAAGATCTGGGTTCAAGTCCTGACTGTGACATCTAGTATCTGTGTGGCCCTGGGCAAATCACTTAAGCTCCCAATGCCTGAGAAATTTTGCTAAAACTATAAATAACAGAAAAGGTACATTAGTAGAGGTATTGTCCTCATCTGGAAGTTCTGTATATGGCTGAAATCACAAGTCCAGGTCTCTGTCCCTATCCTTGTGATGATTTCTATCCTCAGGACATTTAGAGTATCCTTACGAAGGTGGTTGTTGCTCAGTCGTGTTCAACTCTTCCTGACCCCATTTGGGGTTTTCTTGGCAAAGATACTGGAGTGGCTCACCATTTCCTTCTCCAGCTCATTTTACATATGAGGAAAATGAGGCAAGCAGGGTTAAGTGATTTGTCCAGGGTCACATAGCTAGTAAGTATCTCAGGCCAGATTTGAACTCGGGTATTTCTGACTCCCAGGGCAGCGCTCTATATACTGTGCCACCTAGTTGCTCTAAGAAGGTACAATGGCAAATCAAACTTCAGGTTTCCCCAGTCCCAAGTCTCATGCAGGTAAAAAGCAGGTCATGGGGTCGTATGGGTCGAACTGGAGGAGAACTTGGAAATTCTCTAAGATTATGTAAGGTCTAAAATCAAATGGGATAACACTTGTAAAATGTTTAGCACGGTGCCGGCACATAGTAGGCACTTAGTAAATGCTTGTTCCCTTCCCTTCTAGTCAAACTCACTCTTTTCTGTAAATGAGGAGACTGAGACCCAAGGGGGGAAGACTCTTGGGCACTGCGCAAGGGCACAGAAGCAATCAGTGGGAAGCAGCACAGTGCAGGAGAAAGCTCTGAATTTGGAGTCAGAGGACCTGGGTTTGAGGCCTGGTCCTGCTCCTACACTGGTTCCAGTCCAGCACATCCTTCATCGCTTTGGGCTTTGGAGTCCTTGGTTACAAATTAAGGGGGCTGCGCTAGATGACCCCCTCCAAGGTCACTCTGGGATCCTTCCCCTCCTCCTCCTTGGCAGCTGCCCCCTAGAATCTTATGTACATGAAGAAGGGAAGGGTGGGGACAAAAGCTGACAGGACAGAGCCATTCCTGAGGGCTCTACAGAGACTTCATGAGCTAAATGGTTGGGTTTATTTTCCTCTGAGCAAAGAAAACTCAAAAAGTTGTTTTTCCTGGGTCTGGTTCAAGGCTCCTTGAACAAGGGATCCCAGCAGGAAATCCAGCCTTCATGTTCACAAGGAAACAAGCCTCTGTTGTCTTAACCATCTTCTTTCCTCCCTTTTTCTTCAGGCCCCACAGACCAGTTTACAGTGGAGCCAGTAATTGAAAATGGAGTCGGATGGATAAAATGAACAGATAAAATGAACAAATAAAGCTAGGAGCAGTGGGGAAGGAGCTCAGCCAAAGTTCATCTATCCCAAACTTTCCAAACAGCTGCCAGACCCTTATCCCTGCTGAATGCAGATTGCACATTTTTTTCCCTCCAATTACTGGAAAAATCATCGGAGAACGTCCAACCAATTTTGCAAAACTTTGACAAGACCTTCTTCTTTCCATAGGGCAAAAAGCCCCCAAACTAGTGTCAAAAGACCTGGGTTCAAGTTCTGACTCTAATACTTAGTAGCCACGTGACTCTAGGCAAGTCACTTTATTTCTCTGAACCTCAGGTCTCTTATCTGTAAAATGCTGAAATAATTCTTGTACTCTGTTTCACGGGGTGCGAAGTAAAAATGTTACTTATTATGGGAACACACAGCATGGACATGTAAAACTGGGCTGTGATCTGCAGAGCCAAAGGGAAGACACTCTCTGGGTCTTATCTGGGTACCTTCCAGAGGGCAGGGAGGGTCTCTTTTTTTTCTTTAAATGCTGAACATCTAACACAGTGCCCAGCATATAATAAGCCTGCACTTAATATACATACATACAACATATAGCATAACATTATATATGTGTGTGTGCATATATAGATGTGTATATACATACATACACATACATACACATATATAAATATATATGTGTATGTATATATACCTATATATGGGGCAGCTGGGTGCCACAGTGGATAGAGTGCTAGGCCTGAGTCAAGAAGACTCCTCTTCATGAGTTCAACTCCATCCTCAGACACTAACTAGCTGCGTGATCCTGGGCAGGTCATTTAACCTTGTTTGCCTCAGTTTCCTCATCTGTCAAGTGAACTGGAGAAGGAAATGACAAACTAGTCTAGTATTTGCTAAGAAAACCCCAAATGGGGTTATGAAGAGTCAGACATGACTGAAAATAACTGAACGACAGATGACAAATATATGTATATATACATACATGCAGACACAAAGAACCATCTCTGTCCTCGAGGAAGGTAAATTCCTATTGAATGAATGTTGCATGATCAATTTGAAGCTTGAATATCATAATTTCACTGTGCTGGAACTGGGGGGAACGTAGTCTGGTGCTATATAAATATGAATTCTTAATATCAGGAAGGCCTTGATTAGAGGAAACACAGTAATAGCAGAAAGAGCACTGGACAGGGAGTCATCTCCCTCAGAGCTCCCAGTGCCCCAGAACAGTAATTAACTCCCTTTGAACTGTTGCCTTGGGGTTGAGCAGCCTCATCAAAGTGGCCAGAGCGGCCAGGGCTTCCCAGCCCTGCCCAGCCCAGTCCAGCTATCCCCTGGCTCCCAGGCAATCTTGCCATAGGCCTTGCAGCCCAGCAAGTTCCTCTCTTCTCCTTCCACCCCTTGCCCTGGATACAAGAAGGAAATCACCAGTATCATTATTTTGGAGAAGAGTGTTTCAATGGACTGCCCTGTGGATCAACCCAGTGTCCTCTATGAAACCCTAGACCAAAATTCCCTTCCGTGAACCACATTCCCCTATAGGTACTATCCTCTTGTGTCCCTATTTGTCCTATGTGACCCCTTTCGAATAAAAGCTCCTTGGGGCAAGCGCTGTCTCATTTTTTGAATTTGTATGCCCAGTACTCAGTGCCCAGTGCATAGTAGGCACTTAATAAATGCTTACTGACTCTAGTTTATTGACTGAAGTGTTTATTAAGTACCTACGTGCCTGGCACTTAGCTAAGCACTAGAGATAGAAGGTACAAAACAGTCCTCCCTCTCACAGTGTAATGGGGGAGACAACATGAAAATAACTACGTACAAACAAAAGTTGTTCTCGTTTGGTTATTCTCAGTCGTGTCTGACTCTTCGTGACCCCAGTTGGGGTTTTCTCAGCAAAGATACTGGAGTGGTTTGCCATTTCCCTCTCCAGCTCATTTTACAGATGAGCAAACGGAGGCAAACAGAAGTGACTTGCCCAGAGTCACACCGCTACTAAGTGTCTGAGGACAGATTTCTTCCTGACTCCAGGCCCACAGCGCTCTATCCACAGCACCAGCTAGCTGCCCACAAAGTAGTTATAGCTAAAATAAATTGGAAATGATTAACAGAAGACACACTACCATTAAAGAGGAATCAGGAAAGGCCTCTTGTAGAAGGTGAGGTTTTAGTTGGGGCTAGAAGGAAGCCAGGGAAAGCAGGAGATGGGAGCAGAGAGGGAAAGAATTCCAGGGATGGGAGCCAGGAGGAGAAAATGCCTCAGAGGCACATTCATTCATTACTTATTAGCTGTGTGATCCTGGATAAGCCCCTTAACCCTCGGAATCTCAGTCTATTCCCCTATAAAATAGGTACTTCCATCACCTACTTCACAGGATTTTATGAAGAATTTACCTTATAAAGTGTAAAGAACTACATAAACATCGGGTGTTCTAACAACACCCGCTGTCTCTCTGAAATCATAAATCGTTCCTTACTTCCTGAGATTCCAGGTCGCCTTTCATCCCCACAGGGGTGCTTTAAAGCCCAGATCACTATTTAAAGACGCAAATGTCTTCAAAATGAAATCTGCCCCCACTTCGTTCCACCTAAATCAATATCTTTTCCTGGTGTATTCAGACCTAACTGCAATTTCTATATGGTGTTGTCTCTGGGAAAGAGAGAGAGGCATGAAATTCGGAGCAATTCAATTTGGGCCCTTAGTTACTTGCCTTTGAAACCATCCAACCTGTACGAAACTGAGTAAGAGAAAGAAAAAGGCATCATGGAAACCACGATGGGAGAGGGGGACGGGACTGTGTTCATGGGGATGGTGTTTACCAGTTAAATTAGAAGAGTTTTCATGCATGTACAAGGGATAGAAGGAAATAAGGAAGAGAAAGCTCAGCCATCGGGGTCTTTACCATTGGCCTTTATCCCCCGCCCTCTAAATAGCTAGCAGATTTTTAGCCTGACCTAGATGACCTCTGAGGTTCCTTTAGACTCTCATCAATGATCCTATGACCCCAGGAGGAGTCCCCCCAAATCTCTTTCCTCTCTTCGGATTTAGAGTCGATGAATAGCCCCACTGTCGGAAACCTAGAAGAGTAATGAAACTGACCAGCATAGAATAATACGGAAAGAACGAGGAAATACAGCACCAACAGTATGAAAAGATCATCGTCTCTGACCAGGGTTCAAATCCTGTTTCTGAAGCTTACTTGTGTTGCCTTGTCACTTCATCTCCCTGGGTCTGTTTCCTCATCTGTAAAATGGGGGGGGGGGGGGGATGGCTAGATTGCCTCTGAGATCCCATTTCCAAAGCTCCAATGCTGGGATCTTAATCGAGCTACCCCAGTAATTCACCAAGTTGGAGCCCCGGGGAGGGCTGCGAACTTCCCTAGGAAGAATCCAGCCCAGTTACCAAGCTAGAAGGCATGGAGGCTTCAGGGCTGAAGAGTCTGAGGCTAATTAATGCTTTGAAGTGTTAGAGGACAGAAGAAAGTAGCAGACTCCCTGCCCCCACCTCCCTTAGCCCACACCCAAGACCCTTGCACTGGGTGAGGGGGGCATGGAATCAGGAACTCTATTTCTTTTGTGTATCATGGAACCCTTTGGCTGCCTGGTGAAGCCCAAGGCCCCCTTCTCAGGGTAATGTATTTAAAAGTATAAAATAAAAAACAGAGGATTACAGGGGAAACCAAACATAATGAAATACAGTTATCAACCCTTGGTGAAGGCATCTACAGAAGCATTTAGCAGGGACAAGTAATCTAGAATCTGGAAGACTTAACTGAGCTTCCCCAAAGACCAGAGATCAAAAGGAGCCAGAACAGATTCCTCTAGCGCCCCCCACCCCCCACCCACTCCTGCCCCTGCTGAATTACAAACTCTCCAGCAATTTCTTTCTCTTTCCAGGTCCTGGCTGCTTTTTGCCACTTCATTCAAGCAATCCTTTGTTAGATTCCCAAAGACACTGGCCTATGACCTGAAGAGATTCCTACACAAACAAGAGAAAGAATCAATAACAGATTCACTGGACTTCAGAGTTGGAAGGGGCCTCAAGGGCCATCTCATCAGACCTCTACCTGAACAATGATTTCCTTTACATCATATCTAGCAAAGGGTCATCGAGCATTTTCTTGAAGACCTCCAAGGGGAAAAAACCTGCTTCCTTCTGAGGTGCCCATTCCACTTTGGGATAGTTCTAGTTATTCCGTACAGGCAGCAAAGTGGCACCATGGTGCATAGAGCACAGGGCTTGGAATCAGGAAGATTCATCTACAAAAGTTCAAATCTGGCCTCAGACACTTACTAGCTGTGTGACCCTGGGCAAGTCACTTAACCTTGTATGCCTCAATTTCTCATCTGTAAAATAATACCACTCCAGTACCTGTGCCAAGAATATCCCAAATAAGGTCACAAGGAGTTGGACATGACTGAAAATTATTAGGTAGATATATAGATGGATGGACAGATGGACAGACATGCTTGGATGCATAGATAGATGGATATACTGATAGTGAGAGAGAGAGGGAGAGACAGATGCATAAAGCCTTTATTAAGCACTTACTATGTGCCAGGCACTATGCTAAGCACTGGGGATACAAATACAGGCAAAAGAGACAGTTTCTACCCTCTAGGTAAAGCAGACCTCAGAGAAGAAGGGTAAGATGGTTGATAAGGAAGAGGAGAGGGTTTGCCTTACATCTGCCTCTCTGTCACGCCCACTCTTTGCTCTCAGTTCTGCCTCCTGGGGCTAATCAAAACAGCCTAAAACTTCTTTCCTGTGCCAGGTCTTTAAAGACTAGAGGACAGTTATTTAGTTTCCCTTAAGTCTTCTCTTCTCCAGGCTACATGTTCCCACTTCCTTTGGCTGATTCTCATTGAGCAGAAACTCCTCAACCTTATCGTCTTTCTTTCCTTCCTTTGGCTTATCAGTGGATCAATGAACTTCCTAAAATGTGGTGCCCAGAAGTGAACACAATACTCTAGCTGCGGTCTGACCAAGAATTATGTAATCTAGATTTTTAAAAAGACCTAGTTAAGAGAGTGTAGGCAAATTTGTGCTCCACAGTCAAAGCTGTTTTTCCTCTTTCATAGATTGACATGTATGTTGGTGTCCATTTGGGGATTTCCCACTTAGGTTTGTGGGTTGTCTGTAGCCTTTGATCTCTGCGCTGAGCTTCAGACCCATATCTCTAACTGCCTGCTGGGCATCCCAACTTGAATGTCCTACGAGGACTGCCAATTTAACATGTCCAGAGCCAAATTCACTGGTTTGCCCCCTAAATTTCCTCTGATTCTCATTTCTGTTGATTGTAAGACACTGAGGTGTCGAATTAGATAGAGTGCCGTCAGGCCTGGAGTCAGGAAGACCTGAGATCAAATCTGGCCTCAGACACTTCCTAGTTATATGACCCTGGACAAGTCACTTAACCTGCTTGTCTCTATTTCTTCATTTCTAGAATGGGGATAATAATAGCACCTAGCTCCCACTATTGTTGTGGAGATCAAATGAGATACTTGTGGAGCGCTTAGTATGGTGCCTGGTATGTAACAGGTATGATATAAATGCTAGTTATGACTAACATTATTATCCTAACCATCCCTACAGTCACACAGGCTAGAAATCTAGATGTCATCACCCTTCATCTCCACCCAGGTGCCAAGTTTTGACAGCTCTGCCTCCTAGGATATGGCAGAGCCTTCTAATTATTCTCCCTGCTTTCACTCTTTCTCCCTAATCCATCATACAACTGTCAAAATAACCTTCCTAATGCACAGCTCTGACCATGTCACTCCCCTCCTCAAAAACCTTCAGTAGCTTCCTAGTGCCTCTAGGATAAAATCCAAACTCCACAGGCTGGTATTTAAGGGTCTCCCAATCTGAGTCAAATCTACCTTTCCTAGCTTGTTTCTCATTAATCCTCTCTATGTCTTCCATATTCTTAGCCAGAGCTATTCCCAGAAATCATTTCTTGCAATCTTTCCTCCATGCCTAGAAAGCATGCACTTTTCATCACTGCCTGTCTAAATCCTCCTCTCCTCTAAAGTATTTCTCAGAGGCCAACTCCTTCCTTATTTCTTCAGCTAAAAATGCCTTCCCTTTATGTGTTTGAAAAATTTATGGTGAAAAGTCAGTGGCTGAACAAACAAATGTCGAACTGAATGGGATCTCCAGTTAGCCACCTTTCTCTCAAGAAAAGACTGTTCACCATAGGAACAGCACCACATTTGGAGCTAAGGAAAGGTGATAAATCTTGACTCAGTAATTTATACCTGTGTGGCCTTGGCCAAGTCAATGCATGTTACCTTCCTGAGCTTCATTTTCCTCATCTGTAAAATGGGGGTGGTGGGGTTGGCAAGGCTAGATGACCTCTAAAGTCCCTCCCAGCTATAAAATGAATGTACCTCTAAATATCTCACAATTCACTTTGCCCAGTCATAGGATTTAGAACCAGAAGGGACCTTTGAGATGACTGTATGACAACTCTCTCATATGGTAGATGAGGAACCAGAGGAGTATCCCTGAAGAATGAAACAATTTGGCCAACACACACAAGGAAGAAATCTTCTGGTCAAATACAGTGCTGCTTGACTTGACCCCTGCCAGAAGCCTTTCTAGCTTGCCAAGTCCTGCTGGGGATTGTGTCCTGTTTGCAAAGACTTAGAGAATCCTGGGTTGCCTCCATAGCCATAGGAGTAAGATTTTAGTGGATTGTCAAGAAGAAGATTCCATTTACTAAGACATTCATCTTTGAGCAATGCTAAGACTTTGGGCCACCAGGGCTCTAAGTAACATGGTAAAGTTTGCTAGAGGGTCTCTTCTACACCCTACTGGGGACTGTCCAACTGAGGGTCCTACAAGGTCTTTATGCTCTAAAATCACATACATACACCCCCAAGTCCTATTAAAATTCCTCCTCTCCATGTATAAGAACTCACTATTTGACATAAACTGCTAGAAAAACTGGAAAATAGTATGGCAGAAACTAGACATAAACCAAATCTTACACCATATGCCAAAATAAAGTCAAAATGGGTACATGATTTAGATATAAAGGCTGATACTACAAGCAAACTGGGAGAGCAAAGAATAGTTTACCTGTCAGATTTATGGAGAACACAGGAATTTGTGACCAAACAAGAGATAGAGAACTTTATGAAATGCAAAATGGATAATTTTGATTACATTAAATTGAAAAGTTTTTGCACAAACAAAGCCAATGCAACCAAGATTAGGAGGGAAGCATAAAACTGGGAAAGAATTTTTACAACCAGTGTCTCAAAGGCCTTATTTCTAAAATATATAGAGAACTGAGTTAAATTTATAAGAATACAAGTCATTCCCCAAATGATAAATGGTCAAAGGATATGAACAGGCAGTTTTCAGATGAAGAAATTAGAGCTATCTATAGTCATATGAAAAAATGCTCTAAATCACTCCTAATTAGAGAAATGCAAATCAAAATGACTCTGAGGTGCCATATCACACCTGTCAGATTGGTTAACATGACAAAACAGGAAAATCATAAATGCTAGAGATGTGGAAAAATTGAAACACTAATGCATTGTTGGTGGAGTTGTGAACTGATCCAACCATTCTGGAGAACAATTTGGAACTATGCCCAAAGGGCTATAGAAATGTGCATACCCTTTGACCCAGCAATACCACTTCTAGGTCTGTATCCCAAAGAGATCATACGAATGGGAAAAGGACCCACATGTACAAAAATATTTATAGCAGCTCTTTTTGTGGTGGCAAAGAATTGAAAATTGATGGGATACCCATCAGTGGGGAATGGCTGAAAAAGTTGTGGTATATGAATGTAATGGAATACTATTGTGCTATAAGAAATGGAGAAGATATGGACTTCATAATAACCTGGAAAAACCTACATGATATAATGCTGAGTGAGCGTAGCAGAACTAGGAGAACAGTATACACAACCACAGATATATGGATTCTGTGATGACTAACTTTGATAGACTTGGCTCTTCTCAGCAATACAAGGGTCAAAGACAACTCCAAAGGACTCATGATGGAGAGAGCTATCTACATCCAGAAAAAGAACTATGAAGTCTGAATGCATATTGAGGCACACTGTTTGCTCTCCTTTTTTTTGCTCTTTTGCTTTTGTTTTTGGTTTTGTTTCTTCTTTCTCATGATTCATTCCATTGGTCATAATTCTTCTTTACAACTTGACTATTGTGTAAATAAGCTTAATGCGAAGTTATATGTAGAAGATATATTGGGAGGGGGGGGGAAGAGGAGGAAGAAAATCTGGAACTCAAAATCATGCAAAACTGAGTGCTGTAAACTAAAAAATAAAAAAATCTTAATTTTTAAAAAAAAGAAATGATGAGCAGGTGGACTTTGGAAAAACCTGGAAAGACTTATATGAATTGATGCTAGGTGAAGTGAGTAGAACCAGGAGAACATAGTACACAGGAACAGCCATATTGTACAATGATTAATTTCGACAGACTTATCTCTTCTTAGCAATGCAAGGATCTAAGACAATTCCAAAACACTCATAATGGAAAATGCTGTCCACATCCAGAAAAAGAACTGTGGAGTCTGAATGCAGAGTGAAGCATATCATTTGCTCTCTTTTTGTTTCTTCTTTCTTGTGGTTTCTCCCATTGGTTCTAATTCTTCTTTACAATATGACTAATGTGAAAATAGGTTTAATATGAATGTATATGTAGAGTCTATATCAAATTATACACCATCTAGGGTGGGGGAGGGCAGAGATGGGGAGAAAATCTGGAGCTCAAACTCTTATGGAAATGAATATTGAAAACTAAAAATAAACAAATAAATTTATTTTTTTTAAAATCCTCCTCTCAAATGGCTAATCCTGGCAAGATATCAAGGGAGCAACTGGTTCATCCAAATGGATCTCCAAATAGCAGATTGTCAGGGAGAAGTTTTTGAGCAAGGAATGGGAATTGGGAGGATCCATGTCCTTGGGCCTTACCTACTTTGGAGAGTAACAAACTTCTTTTTCTTCCTCTTCTCTCTCTCCTTCCCTTAGCTCAAAACAACAGAAAATTCAACAACCTGCCATTCCATTTCTGAAAGGTTCATAATCCCTGTACCAAGGTTTTTTTTAAAAAAGCATCTGTCCGTAGATTCTGAAGAATTTAAGTCCTTTGGGGCTGCTCATGCTGAAATGAAGTCTTTCCCCTCTCTTTCTGTCTCTCTCTCTCCCCCCTCCTCTTTCCTCTTCTCTTTTCCCTCTCTCCCCACCTCTCTCCCTTCTCTGTCTCTGTCTCTCTCTCTTCCTCCCTCCCTCTCCCTCTACCTTCTCTCTGTCTCTCTCTCTCTCTCTCTCTCTCTCTCTCTCTCTCTCTCTTTTTCTTCCTCTTCTTTTTCCCTTCTACCAGGCTGTTGATTTCTTGAAGGCATGGCCCTGTCTCACACAGCACCTAGCAGTACACTCTTCACACAGTAGAAGCATGGCATAGCAGAGTCAAGAAGACTTGGGTTCAAATCCTATCTCAGATACTAACTAGCCATGAAATATCGAGCAAGTCAACCCTCATCTGTGAAAACACTAACAGCACCCACCTTACAGGGCCAGTCAGGGTCAAATATGTGTAAGAATGCTCTGTAAAACTTAAAGTGGTGAATAAATGATAGCTATTATGACCGGCACTTAATAAGTGTTGTATTAGTTTATTATAAGATCAAGGAATCAATCAGCAAGCATTTATTAAGTGCCTACTGTGTGCCAGGTACACACAGAAGAGGCTACTATGGTATACTGGATCAGCCTCAGAGTTAGGGTCAAATCCTGCTTCCTGTCACACAATGATTGTGACTCTGACCAAGTCACTTACACCTCTCTGGGCCTCAGTTTCTTCATCTATAAAATGATAGAGTTGGATCAATGTCGTCTGGAGTCCCTTTGAACTGTGAATATACCTCCCAAAGGATTCTATTTCAGCCCCAAGTTCTTAGGGCACTTTCTCCCTGTGCCTCTGTGGGCCCTTCCATGTATCCCTTCTGTCATGCAGAACCATCCCTAGTCCCACAGCTTCTGCGTCTTTCCATTGCCAAGCCCTTCGTCCAACCTGTCCTGAATTACACCTAGCTCTAAATACAGGTGTAGATAGAAAGATATAATAATAGGCATGGAGACAGAAAAGTCACTAGAGATGTAGGCGTCATTTACATTTTAAAAGTTCACATTTAAAAGCATATGCTTATCAGCACATAATTGCCCATTTATAGATAGGTTTTTAAACAGGAACTTTGAAAATATGAACTATACATCTATTCAGAAATGTATATGTTACACAGCCCTGGCACATAGGACCAACTCATCAATATGACTGTGCTTGGGTTAGTGTGTGAACTTTTTGGAAGCCATGGAATAGAATTAGCATGAAAGGATAAGAGCATTAACTGGAGAGAAACAGAGAGACAAAGGCAGAGAAAGAGACAGAGACAGAGATAGAGAGAGGGGGGAGGGAGGGAAGAGAGAGAGAGAGAGAGAGAGGGAGAGACAGAGGGCGGGGGGAAGAGAGAGAGAGAGAGAGAGAGAGAGAGAGAGAGACAGAGGGTGGGGGGGAGAGAGAGAGAGAAAGAGAGACAGAGGAGAAGAGAAGAGAAGAGAAGAGAAGAGAAGAGAAGAGAAGAGAAGAGAAGAGAAGAGAAGAGAAGAGAAGAGAAGAGAAGAGAAGAGAACCGTGGCTGCCAGACAGGAAGCAACGGAAAAACAGAAAAGGGGTGAAAGGAGAATAAACAACACACAAAGAGAAGTCCCGGTTCTTTGCCTTCCCCTAAGGATGCTCTAGGGAAAAGATTTTCCTGCAAACCAAAGTATGAAAGTCATGTTTCCTGAATTCTAATCCTGGCTTGGCTACTACCTGTGTGACCTTACTCAATCACTTCTCTGGACCTCAGTTTCCCTGGGCATAAGATGAAAATATTGGCTGAGTTGATGTCCAAGGTCCCTCCCAGTTCTAAATCCTATGAAACACTCCAATCATGGTAAATACTGTTCAATGTTTAACTACCAGCTCCTCCTCCACACCCCTCCAAAAAGCATTCACACAACACACTTTTAAGTTTAATCTATACTATCAATATTTTCTCCATCACTTTCTTAAGTCTAGACAACTAAAATAATAAATCAAGCCCTGATTTGTGAAAATTTCCCAAGGTATACATGCTAACAGTGAAAATTTAATAATTGGCTCTCACTCTGACTCCAACATACCCCTGACTCCCATCAAAGGCTGTGAGTTCAAGTTGGAAACTGGATACCAGGACAGTAACTGCCCTAACTTAGATTTAGATTTAGAGCTAGAAGGACCTCAGAGGTCATCCAATCCAATCATTCCACTTTACAGATGAGGAAACTGAGCCCCAGAGAGATTGGGACTTTCCCAAGGTCACATAGGTAATATGTATCAGAGGCAAGATTTGAACTCAGATCCTCTAACTTCCCTTATCCCCATCTCCTGGCTTCCCCAGCCTCCTTCAAGACAACGCTCAAATCCTACTTTCTCCAAGATGCCTTTCTTGATCTTTCTACTGTTAATGCCTTCCTTCTGTGATTGTTACACTACATATATCTTGTATGTACAGTTATTTGCACTTTGTCCATCCTAACCACCCTCCTCCTCCATTATGACATAAGCTGCCATCTTTCCTTGTGACCCTGGTGCTTAGCACAGGGTGTGGTACATAACAACCACTTCATAAATGCTTGCTGACTGACAAATTATGAAAAGCTTGACAGATCTAAATGCCTTCCTTCTTATTTCACTTTAAACACTCTTTGGATGACCTGGCTTCTTTGGGTGTATCACCAGGCTTTCTGTGAACAGTACTGTTCTTCCACCAGTTCTCTCAGTGAGAAAAGTCAAGTCTCTGAAGTCAAGAAGAAGAAAATCATTAGAGAATGAGATAAGGTTGAAGAGAATTGTGTAGCAGCATCAGCTGTGTAGCAGACATGATATGTCGCAAACATATAATAGTTTAAATGCACTCATTTTCATAACTTTCTCCAATGACACTTAACAGTCTGGGTCACAGGGATGGGGAACCTGGTTCCCTTAAGGGGATTTGTTCTGCAAAGTTTGGATTCAGTCAAAGGGCTGCACTTGAGGACCTAGAGGGCCACAGGCTCCTCACTCCTGACACTAGAGAAACAATTAAATTGCAGGCTATGAGTCAAGGCTACCTTTGAATACAAGTGAAGCCTGGAAAATGGACTAGGAGAATAGGGTTGGACCATGCCCTCACAGCCGATCAATCAATAATCAATAAGGATGTCTTAAGTGCTTACCATGGGTCAGGCATTGTGCCCTTAGAGGCAATGACCTAGGCTCCAACTTGATTAAGAAGTTTGAGGACATGTGAGATCTGGTCCCTCCACCTCTCCTTAACACTCTTCAGCATCATCACCCACTCTCCCCTCCTTCCTTGTGATCATGGAATCCTTACTGAGACTAATGTCTTCCTCAGGCTTCTCCTCAACAAAGCTGAGCCTTCTGCCTGCACCCTTGGTCCCTTCCCTTCTGCCTTCTTTGGGATCTTGCTTTATGAGCCATCCCTACTGTAGTCAGACATCTTTGAATCCTCCCTTTCTACTGACTGCAAGCAGGCTCAGGTCTCTCCAATCCTAAAAACGTTTCTCCTTGACCTTTGTACTCTATCTGGTCAAAGGCTTTTTCCTTCTTTTTACTGCTAAATTTTTTTTAAAATTTGTCTATACTAGATACCTCTGCCTCTTCCCTACACACTTTCTATTCAACCCCTTGCATTCTGATTTTGGCCCCAACCATTTAAATGCTTTATTTTTAAAAACCCCACCATATATATGTATCCATATGCATACATACACATACACATATAATTCTATATAACTATATGACTCTAGAGTATATACTTGGTTAATATAAATTATATATGTGTGTATTTTGTTGAGTTGTTTCAGTCCTGTCTGATCTTACCATTTCCTTCTCTATCTCATTTTACAGATGAGGAAGCTGAGGCAAACAGGGTGAAGTGACTGGCCCAGGGTCACACAGCTAGGAAGGGTCTGAGGCTGGATTTGAACTCATCAATATAAGTCTTATTGATTCCAAGTCCAGTGCTGTATTCACTATGCTAACTAGCTGCCTCATATGTGTGTATGAATATACGTGTGATACATATACTATATACATACATATACACATATGTATACACACATATAAACTATACTGTGCTATGTATGTATTACATATGCATGTAGTTTATATGTGTGTATACATATATATTCTATTATGCAACATATATACATATGTCTATGTCTTGTGTGCATATGTATATGTATTTGTAAACATATATATAGAGATATACATACATGTCTATTGTATAATATAAACCTCTTTGGACTTGCGATAGGAAAGCCTACGTTCACATCCCAGCTCAGACATTCACGAGCTGTGTGACCTCAGCTCACGGGGCTGCTGGAAGGATCAGATGCGATAATCAACATCAAGCCCTTTGTAAACCCTGAAGCACTAAATAAACACCAGCTATTATTACAATGAGACGATGTGGTGGTGGATAAGGTGCTGCAAGATCTGGGTCCAAGCTCGCCTCAGATACTCCCGGGCTGTGCGATCCTGGGAGTCACTCCTCAGAGCTGGACCCAACTTGGGGAGCAGAGGCTGGCCCGTATTCGAATAAGTTTTCTCAACGAGAAGCTCCCTATGCCCATGAAATCCCAGGTCTGGTCTCTATTGCATTTTTTTCTGCAATGTGTCTTTCATGCTTCTGAGTGTTTGTTTAAATGAAGGAATGAGCATAGATCTGGGTCTGCTAATGGGTTTAAGAAAAAGCAAATAGAGAAAAAAAAAAGGATAAAGTCTGTACAATCTGAGACTGGAATTCAAAATATCCATTTGAATTTCACACATGGGCCCTAAGTCAATCGACAAGAACTATGCCACCCCATTAACCGCACATCCCACCCATGTCTGCTGCCCAGCTCAAAGAGGCCAGTCAGTCATCCAGAAGAAAAGGAGGGGACATCAGCAGCCCCTCACAGACAGGGCCTCATCCATGATCCTACCTCTCAGGTTCCTCAGTCCAGGTTGGCTTGTCCCAGCCTTCTTGGCTGTTCCAGGCAGACAGCCTCCTGGGGAGAAACCCCAAGGAGCTCTGGCTCCTATGGCAGGAAGGCCTGTGAGCAGCTGCAGACAGGGACCTCAGCTCAGCTTCTGCCTGAGCCCAAGGAGAGGGCTGCATGTCTGTGCAGAATCTGAAGGCAGAGCCAGTCCCTCCTGCAATCTCCAGGCACAGACCCAAGGTATGTAGAGTTGAGGTCGCCATCCGGCAGTGGCTGGCTCGATGCCATTTGTCTACACCATTCAAGAACGGGGCAAAAGGGCAAAGGCAGAGAACCTTAGGGAGAAATCAGGAGCTAATCTTCTCCTCCCTGATGACTTTTCCACCAGTCCTTGGCTCTGACAGCAGTCATCTCAACTTCATGCCTGTAAATGGGTTTCTTGGTTGTTGATCTTAAGTAGCTCATCAGACTTGCTATTTTACAGACGAGGAAACCGAGGCCCAGGGTCTGTGTACTCATTGGCTTCCAGAGCTGGAAGGGACCTGAGAGGTCCTCTTTCCCTCCCTCCTTTCCCTTCATCTCTTCTAACTTGGTGAACAACTGCATATAATGTGCTATTTCCCAATTATCTAAGAATGCCATAGCCATGGGCACATGGCATTGCTCAGAATGAAAATTTTAAACTTTGAAAAGCAAAGCACAAAGTGCACCCACGTCCACATTATAGAAAGGGAACATTTCTGACGATTCATCTGGAAGCTCTTGACAAGCCTGGCTGCTTGAACTCTGAGAAACTGTACCCTCTTCTCATCCCACAGTTTGGGTTTTAAAATGCAAATGAAAGAGGCATTATCTTTATTAAATGCCATTGAAGCAATTTATTGGTGCCCATCCATTTGTAAAAGGCAAGCTGATTACAAAGCAGCCTGCTGAAATTGGGCTGAAGAGACAGATATTTCAAACTAAATTTCTATCAGACTGCTGCAATTCTTTGATGTCTGGGTGGTTATGCATTTAGTCTGGCTTCTTTGTTGGGGGTGGAGGTTGCTTGTTAATGCCATGAACTCATGTAACACCATGGTAAAGTCTATATTCTGAACAAGTTCTGCCTGGAAAGAGGGGAGGCTGACACGTTAGTAGCCACAATCACCAAGTAGTCTGGCCACTAAGTCTTTAGTCACAGTGACCCATCCAAAAAGGAAAAACACGTAATGGCCTCTCTGCTTCTGTAATGATGGCTACAGAGCAGTGGGAAATGAGGCAGAGGAAGCCATGTCCAAGCATTCATTTAACGGCTGGAGCTCTAAATGTGAGAGATGTGCTCAAAGGAAAATGGGTCCAGTCAGGCAACAAGTATTTATGGAGTCCTTACTGCGGGCTAGCTACTGTGCATGGGAATCAGGCTGGTATTGGCATTCTCCCTATTTTCTTACTAATTAATTTTTATTTTTAGTTTATAACATTCAGTTCCTCAAGTTTTTGAGCTTCAAATTTTCTCCCCTTCCCTCTCCTCCCCCCTCCCCACCCAAGACAGCATGCAATTCGATATAGGATCTACATATACCTTCACACCAAACATATTTTCACAATAGTCAAGTTGTAAAGAACTATAACCAATGGAAGGAACCACGAGAAAGAAGAAACAAAACAGAAACAAAAACAAAAACAAACAAGAAAAAGAGAGAGCCAATAGTTTGCTTCAATCTGCATTCTTTCTCTGGATATGAATCACTTTTTCCATCATGAGTCTTTTGGAGCTGTCTTAGAACCTCACATTGCTGAGAAAAGCCAAGTCTATCAAAGTTAGTCAGCACAGATACTGTGTGTCTGTAATTATGTATAATGTTCTCCTGGTTCTGCTTCCTTCACTCAGCATCAGATCGTAGAAGTCTTTCAGGTTATTATGAAGTCTGTCTGCTCCTCATTTTGCATATCACAGTAGTATTCCATTATGTTGCATTCATATATCACAACTTGTTTAGCCATTCCCCAACCGATGGGCATTTCCTTGATTTCCAATTCTTTGCCACCACATAAACAGCCACTATAAATATTTTTGAACATACGGATACTTTTCTCACTTGTATGATTTCTTTGGGATACAGCCCTAGAAGTGGTATTGCTGGGTCAAAGGGTATGCACATTTTTATAGCCCTAAGTTATACCAAAGTTCCAAATTGCTCTCCAGAAAGTTGGATCGGTTCACAACTCTACTAACAATGCATTGGTGTTCCAATTTTTCTACATCCTCTCCAGCATTTATGATTTTCCTTTTTCGTCATGTTAGCCAATCTGACAGGAGAGATGTGGTACCTCAGAGTTGTTTTGATTTGTATTTGTCTAATCAATAGTGATTTAGAGTATTTTTGTATGACTATAGATATCTTTAATTTCTTCCTCTGAAAACTGCCTGTTCACATTCTTTGACCATTTATCAATTGGGGAGACATTCTTTCTATTAAGGAAACCAGAAGGCATATGCGAGTTTCAGCTGAATGAAAGGATGGCTCACAGATTTTCCTGAGAGAGGCAAGTCCAAGAGTGGTTTTTGTGCTAAGTACTGGGAAATAAATATGAGCCAAAAAAAAAAAAAACAGAAGAAGAAAGACAGTCCCTGCCTTCAGGGAGCTTAGATTAAATGGGGGAAGACAACACAATACAAAGAAGCCAGAAGAAGGTGGGCTTGGAGAAGATACTCAGGCCGTGAGGTGGTAGAGAAAGAAGTCAGCAGAATCAGGAGCAGAGCCCAGAGAGAAATGAAGGAATGAACATGGATGACCTAGGTGCTTCCTTGAAATGGAGCTTCCAGGAAAAACTGACAAATCAGACGAAACAGCCACAGAGATTTTCCAGAGTGAGCAACAGAATGGAGAGAGGAATGGAAGAGTGAACCAAGTAAAGGCCAGTCACAGAGCTGGTGGAGCTGGTCACCTCATATACTCCCAAGTGACACACAATATCATTTCATCGATTACTTTTTTATCTCACAGGATTTCAGAGTTGGTAAGGGTCTCAGTGGCCATCTAGTCCAACTCACACCTAAAAAAGAATCCTGGAGCCAACAGACTCAACAAATGGCCATCCATCATTTACTTAAAGAATTCTGTTGAGGGCAGACCCTACCTCTTCCAGAACCTGCCTTCTCCACTTTGGGATAACTCCAATTGCTTTTCTACACATCAGGCCTCTCCATTGCTCCACCCACTGAGGCAAAGCAGAAAAAGTTGAATCCCTCTTTCACATAAAAGACCTTTCAAACATTTAGATGTCAAACATGCCTCCCTCAAATCCTTTGGGACACTTGCTGGACATCCTTCCTAATCCTGATGAACATCTTATGAATTCACCTATTTGGCTTTTACAACTCCCCATGACTTGGCTCTAACTTACCTTTCCAACTTCATGATATGACTCTCCTTCCTGCACTCTGAGATCCAGCCAAACTGGACTTCTCTCTGTTATACTCCATCTCCCATCTCCATGCATTTGAATTGGCTAGCTCCAGTGCTCAGACTCTATCTACTGTACCACCTAGCTATTAAAATAGTCAATTTTGTTTTTATGGTGCTTGTGTTATTCAGCGCCTCCCAATTTTCTTCTCGAAGAAAGTATTCATATGTAGACATTAAAGCAAGACCTCTTCCATTTTTTTATCCTGAACTGTATTTTCCAACATGCTTTCACCATTCTCACCAGTGCCTGCCTTCACCTTAAAGCCATGACATATTAAAGTATTAAGTAAAGCACATCTTGACTTTGTCTGCATCTTGACAAGCTTGTCAGTAAAACAATAGTCACTCACAAATATTTATTAAGTACTTACTAACTGCTGGATAGACAAAGAAAGGTAAAAAACAGTCCCTCCCTCCAAAGAGCTTATATTCATCACAACAGACAGCGGTGAATATACTAAACTGCTTTCATGGTGCTCGCCTTCCCTATGGTCATCACGTGCATTTTTAAGATCAAGCATCTCAGGAACTGATGTTTCCAATTGTCCTTAGGTACAGGATAAGACTAATTCTGTCAACTCTTTTATTTGCCTTAAAGATAACCACCGGTCCATCTTTCCATTTAGCTACAATTAGTTTATGTCCAAGAATATGAATATTACCTCAACAAAAAAGAGGCCTGGAATTAGCAAGAGATAAACATAAATATAGAAAACCAAACCTCTGCCCGAATGTTAGGAATTTTCCTGCCTGGGGACTCAGAGCAATTGTGATAACAGTCCTAACTTTGTATTTAATTTAAAGTCCCTAAAGCAGCAGAGAAGAAAACCAGCAATTCCTGAGAGGTCATCATATTGCCCTCAGGTTTAAATGAGCTAATTATTATAACAGGGTTTTAATTATTTAGAGTGAAAATTCCAGTAAAGACCTGGTTCAGATCTTCGACCAGCACAAGGTCTCACAGAGTACCAACAGCTGAATGTTGATGTTCATGGATGGCCTAAAAACGGTGTGATTCTTCATATTCTCTGTTTTTTATACAACTTACATACATCCATGCATGTTGGATCCCCTAACAGAGTATAAGTTCCTTGAGAATCAGACCATTGTATTTCTTGTCTCTGTATTCCCAGCACCCAGCACTCTGCCTGGCATATAGTAGACACTTAATAGATGCTTTCTGATCAATTGATTAAGGTCACTGGGACCTTACTCAGAGTTTTTTCAGGTTGGTAGAAACTCTTAGAGTTTGTGGTCCACTCTGATAGTCTTGATAAACTCAGTCTTTCTTGCAGGTCATGGCGAGTCCTTGAAGCAAGACTTTGGTGGTAAATATAAATATAAAAGAAGCCTATATGCTAGCACATTTAGTAATTAGGTATGTTTACATTTTTGATACTTTATAAAAAAAGTACTTCCACTATAGTTCCCTAACCATCTGGAGCCTCAGAATGTTCACTATTGGGGGAGGGAAGAGAAAAAAAGCAAATCCTAGGAGGCCATTGTTGAAAGAGGATGCAGTCATTTTTTGTATCTCTTCACAGGAAATTTAATGGACCTTATTATATACATTCAAACCTAGGTATAAGGGAAGCTTAAATCCTTTTCCTTTGTGGCAGTTTGCAAAAGTCAATAATTAAGATAAGGAAAAACAGAAGTCTTTGTTCATTGTGAAATTTCTTGACAACTGAAAATTAGCCAGGGGTTATTCTTAGAGGAAATTATCTATTGTTACTTTAAACAATGAACAAAATTTGAGCACCCTTAGACGTCTGGAAAACAAATTGAGTTACGCTAAATTTCTGATTTCCCTTCTATACTCTCAGGAGAACCACAGCCAGTTAAAACTAGACCCTAATGCATTGTAGAGAAGAAAGATGCTAGGAGCCAGCGATCCCTACCAGATCTGACTGATAACCAGTCAATTAAACAGCAAGCATTTATTAAGCACCTACTATGTGTCAGGCACTGTTCTAGGCAATGAGGAAATAAGATATAAATGGAATTTTCTGGTTCTCAAGGAGCTTACATCCTAACAAGTATGTGGCTTTTGAGGGCATCAGCAGCTGGAGAGGCAATATTTCTCCCTTCCAAGATCACTCTCACACACCACCCCCCATCAACACCCCAGTAGGGAAAGTATATGTCTCCTGCCTCACCTGGACTAGATACATCTCTCCCACCCCAGGATCTCATCACTGTCAAGCCTTTGTCCTGGGGTCCCCTTTCCCAGTCGGTACAGCTGTACCAAACTCAAGTGGATCTGGGTCACATGGAACAACTAAGATTATTAACAGTAACTACACAAGCCAGTTTCAGGGATTCCTAGGGTCTCTCTTCCCCAATCCCACTAAATCTGCATTGGCCTCAGATGCTAAAATTCCCAGGGACACAAATATCTAGAGCTCTGATGTCTCTGTGTTTGGGGGCTACTGAGAAGTATCATGGCCCTTTAAGTGGAGATCATTTTTCCCCTATTTTAAATTGATTCCACAATAATTTAGAAATTAACCATGGAATTTGTGCCCAGTGACAGCATATAAGGGGAAAGGGTGACAAACAGTATGTCCTGAAGGTTCAGGACATTGTTTACATCATCCCCAGAGAAAGAACCTCAGATAAGCAAAGAATGAGGAAATGAAATTAATAACAATTTTCAAGGCATTCAAACCGGCAGAGTATATTCCCAGTCTGACCACGGCACCCCTGTTATCCTTTGCCACAGCCTATGGGGGACAGAATGAGTTCTTTGCATTATTGTCAAACCTGTAAACGTCCCATAAAGTCTAAGTCTGTCACACTAATTAATTAAAGAAAATAAACTTGTCTATACACCCCCTTGAAACCTTCTCTGTCATTTGGGTTTTCTTTAACTGTCAATAGTCAGCAGCCAGCAAAATGTGAACCGCACTCGGGAACTCAAGGTCAGGGGCATCGGTAACAGCTTAAAAGTGATGTTTGACTTCAGCCATCTTGACTGGGCCGTGACACTTTAAAGGCCTCTCCAGAAACGTATGTTGTAAGATGGACTTCTTTACAATTCACGCCCAACTCTTCTTGCTGATCCACAAGGACCGTTTGCAGTGTGTCTCCTGCTATTTTAAAAGGAGAATTCTCTCCTGTGAGGGACAGTCAGTGAAGATCAAGACAAACAAAACGAATTTCTCCCATTCAAAGTCTTCAAACCTAATCTCTTTCCCAAATGAGGGACAACTTCTCTTTCTCTTATAAGGGCCTGCCTTGAGAAAACAAGAACAACCACAAAGAAGAATGGAACACAGGGTACACATTGTTATTCTCTGCAGAATGTGCAGGAAGGAAGGGAAGAAGGGAGGAAGAGAAGAAGGGAGGGAGGGAGGAAAGAAGGGAAGGAGGGAGGAAGGGAGGGAGGAAGGAAGGAAGGAAGGAAGGAAGGAAGGAAGGAAGGAAGGAAGGAAGGAAGGAAAGAAGAGAGGAAGGGAGGAAGGAAGGAAGGGAAGGAGGAAGGAAGGGAGGGAGGAAGGGAGGAAGGAAGGGAGGGAGGGAAGAAACAAACACTAAGCACCTATTATGTTCGAGGCACTGTGCAAATATTTTACACATATATTTATTTTACAATATTAGCTCATTTGAACTTCACAACAACCCTAGGAGGTAGGTGCTAGTATAATCTCCATTTCACAGTTGGGGAAAAACTAAGGTATCCAGAGATTAAGTGACTTGCCCAGTCAAATGGCTACTAAGTGTCTGTGGTCAAATTTGAACTCAGATCCCAAGTTTCTGACTCCAGGCTCAACCATCTATCCACTTTGCCACCACACAACCAAATTGCACATAATTTGATAAAACAACATGTAAAATTTCCTAAATCTAATTCTCTCAAGGACTTCTGAATATCTGACTTAATAGGAGAACAAAACTTGAGAACACAGTAGTAGGGAAATCACTGGCTCCAGAAGCAAAAGAAAGAGTCAGGTTTGAATCCAAACTCTGCTACTTCCTCTTTATGTGACCTTGGACAAGTCACTTACCTACCCCAGGCCTCCATTTCCTCACCTGTAAAATGAAGGTACTGAGCTAAAAAAAAAAACCCCTAAGGACCCTTCTAGCCTAGTGCTTCTGGAGAGAAGGGGCTATTTTTCATCTTTCTTTGTATGCCTTAGTACTTAAGTCCAAGGCCTGGCACATAGTAAATGCTTGTTTATTGATTGACCTAGATCCTATAATACCATGATCTTGTGAAAGCGGTTGTGTCCAATGTATTTGGGGTAGCGAATTCTCTGTTTTTCCGGGTGCACTTCAATTATATCCAAACCCTGAAATGATTCTTTTTCTGATCTTTGTAAATGAGCTGGTGGCTAATAGAAAAGATCTTGAAATCTTTGTTAAGCTCTCAGAGTTACTGTTGCTACCCCTGGTAACATCAGAAGTACCACAGCTTTGAGCAGTTAAGGACATGCTAATCTAGTTAGATTAAGTGGCCTGCTAATCATGATAGGTATCTGATGTGCAATCTGTAGAACAGATTTATAGCACCTTAGGCCAAGATCACGCTAGGGACTAAGGAGGCTTGATTCCTCCAAACCATGAGATGAAAAGGTCCATTCACTGGAGGAAAAACAATCTTATAACTGTGTTTCCCAGAAGGCTTTGTGTGAGCCCACAATCTTGCAACATCCCCCAGTGTGCAGAGCTTAGAGGAGACTGAGAGACCCTTGTGAGCAGACAAGGAGGATGAGGAGGTATCCAGAGGCTAGGGGTGAAGGGTGGATGTTGGGGTGATCTGAGGAGAGGTACCAGAAGTGTTCAGCCATGGAGTGGCTGGAAAAATGCCACTACTCATTAGACTATGTATTCCAGAAGGCTCCATGGAGAAATGTCAGTGCCTACTAGACTATGAAGCCCAGATGGTTAGGAGCTTGATTATGTCCTGCTTTGGCTAGGCTGTGGGTACAGTAGGAATTCCTCAGGGAATGGACCAGCAGCATTCCCTAGAAACAACTGGAAAGGCAGCTTTTTGGGATGAGTGCCAGGACTTGCTATTGAATTCCATAGTCTTTACAAAGAAAGGAATCCTCATCACAGCTCACATTCACAAATTAGGTCCCCAGAGGCAACACCGACTTTAGCTCCTCACAAAGGGTCCTAGGGAGATCTCTGATAGAGGAGTGGGATTTTCTCTGATGCTTTCATCTTGAGCCCCCATTCCAGTGTGCTCCCAATATCAATTGCTAGTTATAGGTTTTGTTGCTGCTCAGTCATTTTCAGTTGTGTCTGACTCTTCATGACCCCATTTGGGGTTTTCTTGGCAGAGATACTTGGAGTGATTCACTATTTCCTTCTCCAGATCGTTTTATAAATGAGGAAACTGAGGCACACAGGGTGAAGTGACTCTCCCCGGGTCACACAGGTAGTGTCTGAGGCTGGATTTGAACTTAGGAAAATGAGTCTTCTTGACTCGAGGCCTGGCATTCTATGCCTATGGCGCCACCTAGCTGCCCCCAGTTATAGTTAGTATCTCCTTTTTATCATTGACACTTTCCAGTGATTAGCACTCCAAGTGCAATTAACATCAGTGAACCTTTACCACGGGATGTTTACTGAGAACAGAAGTACAAACCTATCCCTCCAAACTGAAGACCCACATTCCCCTCTACCACTTCCGTCCCAGGGAAGAAGGGACTTCCAAGTTCTTGCTACAGAACATTTGCCCCATGCCCCACTAAATGCATTCCAGAACAGCTGATGGCTGAAGTTTCTCCAGAAAAGCATCTCAGCTGCTGCATCTGATTCACTGCTGGGCTGGGTCTCACTCTTCAGGGGAGACCACAAACTCTGACATGGACTCCCATCATTGGACCTTTGTTCCTTCAGTCTTCCAAAGCACACAAGGTCATGGGTAAAGGGAAGGGAGTAAACATTTATGCAGCACCTACTATATAAAAGATAATTGTCTCATCTGACCCTCACAACTGAGGCAGAGGTCAACTGACTTCCCCCGGGTCACATATCTAGTATGTGTATCTATGTATACGTGCAAACACATATATGTATGTATATACATATATAAACACACTGTACATGTATAAGCTATCATAATCTTCACCTTACCATTTTTGTTATTGTTGTCTAGGCTTCTAATTCCACTGTCAAAGGAAACCTCCCAGTGTGGAAACTTCCATTCCACTACCCCTCTCTTTTCTCCCCTCACCCACAAACTATGCAGATGGGAAACCTGTCTGAAACTTTTAGTCTTCTAGTATAGAGGGAACACTGAGAGGTTAAATCACTTGCCTGTGTCCATACAGTTATATAGAGTCCCACCTACCCACCCAAGATCATGGGCCCATAGGACCAGATCTAATCCTAGGGACCTATTCCCCAAAGAGACTTCTCTCTCTGCCCATTATACCTCAACCTGGAGCTAACTCCAAGACATTTCCAACTGTATCTTAGCTACAGTTGTATCTAGGTTTCCATAGTTTGGGGGAAAGAGGGTCTCTAGTTCCCATACAAGCACTCAAGATAACAATAGGAGTAAAAGAGTATTAGTTATGAGACAGCCTTTATTCTACCCCACAGAAAATGTGGGAGATGCAAATGACCCATGGGAGACCTTAAACAGATGTAGAAAACACAAAAGGCCCTCAAAGTCTTCACAGGAGCTCACCGCTAGATTTAGAAAACACACGAAGCATTCAAACAGCTCATCAGCTCCCCCTGAAAGACAATAACATTTGGAGGCTGATGAACAAGCAATGCCCTTCCCACAGGACCTACATCATCTGAATCACCCCCTGTAATGGTGGGATGTAGCCATGTTCAGGTCCCTTGCTTCCCTAAGTCAGGGGTTTCCTTTCGTGCCCCTCTGATGCTCCTCTGGGTCATAAGACTCTTCTTTCTCCAAGAGGCAAAAATGCTCAGAAAATCCTCTTCCTTTTCCAGAAGTTCTGATCCCTAGACTCTTAAACCAGGGAATTTTTGAGGCCACTCATGAGCTGATGCTTCCCAGGAAATCTTCTGTTTTGGAAGATTAGGTTCAAGCTGGGACCATACTTCCCAAGAGATCAGAGTCAGAGATGCTGTCCACATACTGCCTTCTCAGGCCCAGTGAATACATATGTGTCTGCTCCTCCTTCTGAAGGAGATTCATCACTGCCTTAGATGCTAGACGCTGCCACCTGAGGGAAGGGGCAGCTTCACTGTTGTCTATCCACAGACCTGGAGCCCAGGTTAAAAACCCTTGTCTGGATGATATAGGACTGGGAGAGGAAGGTGGGACTCATTGGAATGTGTTAGCAACCCTAAATTAATTTTCTGCTAGAGTGGAATCTAGATATACATAGGAGGGCTGAAGTAGAGATATTAAATAATTTAAATTTAAATAATTAAATGATTTTATGGGAGAAAAAAATTACTGGTTTAAGCACTATATAGGAGTTCAGAGGTAGTCAGATATGATGGAAAGTGCCTAGAAGAGGCACTGGGGTCTAATACTGGGTCCTCTGCATTATTGCTGTGTGATCCTGGGCAAATCATGTCCCCTTTGAGGGCATTACTTTTATTATCTGTAAAATGAACACAACAGTACAGATGACCTCTGAGGTCCCTTCCAATGTTAAGATTCTACAGAAGTAAATGAATGAGTACTTCAGTAGTCAGAGAAAACTTCATGGAGGCATAGATAGTACTTGGGTAAGGCATCAAAGTATGTGAAGGACTCCCACTGGTAGAAGGGAGAGGAAAGAGGGCATTCAGGGAAAGGGAATAAAGTGAATGAAGGAATGAAGACTTAAAGGTGGAGGTAGAAATGAGCATAATGTGTTCATGAGACAATAGAGAAGGTGAGGGCTGGGAGCCATGGGAAATAAGGAAGCTCCTGGATTCCTTCCCCGTTCATCTCCATTTGTTGAAGCGGTTCCTTCCTTGGGCTTCCAGACTCAAACCGTTTCCTCTTCTGTAAAATATCCCCTTATCCCTTCATGTGAAACTGATCTCTCCCTCCTCACAATGCTCGGTCCCTTCTTCCTCTTTTCACTTATCTTACTCTCCCTCGATTCATAGGTGCACTTGCCTTCCACCAACCCTGACCCCTGATGAGATCTGAAATTTCTTAAGAACAAGGTCTCCAGATGAAGTTTATGGGAAACCCCACTGAAATTCGGTAGGATTACAGATCTGAAGCTCATTTAACCCCATCCCTTCATTTTAGACATAAGCTGTATCTGATAAGCCCAAACTGTGGTTTTGTGCAGACTGAATCCAACCTTGACAAGATCTTGCCAAAATCCTATCTCTTTGGCTCATTTTCCTCTACGCAGAAGAGTTTTATGAGAGTCGTGTCATGTCATAATCTGGGAGATATGCATTCTTCAACCATTTTGTATGTCCGTGTAGAAGACTAGGCTGAGCCCTTTTAAGAGACTGTGATCTCATTCAGGAGATTCCATAGTGTTTTGGCAGAACTTGATGCCTACCTTTTAAACAGTGATGTTCAACCAGTGATATAAGTCTGTGAATCATAGAATCCAAGAAAGATGGATCAGTGTTTGCCGCCTGGCTTTGTCACTTACTGCCAGAGAGTTTTATAAGAGTCTTTTGTTATTACTCTAAGGGCTTGGATGCCCTTGTATGGAAAATGACTTTGAAGTTGCTAAAGAGGCAAAAAAAAAACCCCTTATTCTAGTGAGTCTAATCTTCACCCCACATTCCTTACTGTCTTCTAGACTCATAGAGCACACTATGGTTTGGACTCTCCTAAAAGGTAAACAAACTTGGGGGTTAATAGAAAGGTAAGCCTCTTTCCAAATGGACCTGTACCATTAAAATGACTCATAATAGTAATAGAGGTCAAAATCAAAGTCTTTGCTCCTGTGCATCCAGGCTCAGTGTTTTAGATCCCTCATGCTCTGGCATCATGCACTGAAAACAGGAGCTCTTGACCCTTCTCCAGAAAGGTTGGGTTTAGGGACTCCCACCACTCATCTCCAATGAATCATGGCCCCAGGTGATGTCTTCCTGTCCTCTCAGTGAATGAATGAATGAAAAACTAATGATTAAATCCTACTGTGTACAAAGCACTGTGCTAAGTGCTGGGGTTATAAATAGAAAAAATCCAGACAGTCCCTGTCTTCAAGGAGCTTACAGTCTAATTGGGGGAGACCACTGTAAGAGAAGGGTCAGCTACAGGGCAATTGGAAAGTCAGGGCTGGACCTGAAGAGTCAGGAAGGGCTTGGGACTTTCCATTTGTCTTATATGTATGTATGTATGTGTGTGTGTGTGTGTGTATGAACACATACATACATACATATACATGTATTTATGCATTTGTATATATGTTTGTATAGCTCTCAATTTCTTTGCATTTAGTCAGGACTTGTCTGTTGAAATGACTTGAAACAGTACAGTGCTAATTTGTAGAGAATCTTGAATGTCAAGAAGAATCTGAATTTGATTTCAGAATTGAAAGTTTCTCAGCTAGAGTGACTTTTAAAAAGTAGAGTTTAAATATGACTACTCTGGCAGCCCAGCTCAGTGACAAGATGGTTGTAGGCAAGGAGATTCTGAATACATGGAGCCAATTTTGTTTCCAAGAGGCATCCCTGGCAGTCGTATTATGCTTTGGAGACCTCAAATCCTACCATTATTAAATCCCTTGAAGTGACAGATCTCTCCACTGTCCACACTATTTAAACAGCACTAGGTACTTCAGACACGTAAAGTCAGCGAAATAGAAAGCTGTTAGGCTCCCCTGGCTTCTTCTCTAGCACCTGAGCCCAAATGCAGGACAATGTTGACACTCCCCCATTCTTTCCTTGTTCCTTGGGCAACCATCGAGCCAGCCTCGATAAAGGCACCAGATGAGAGATAAGAGCCCGGGCTGGCAGACGATCCCCTCATCTCAACAAAGGAACTTGGCCTCAGTGCAGAAAGCCAAATCACTGCCCTAGTTCAGATGCTGAAAGAAAACATTTGAAACCCTGGTCCCAATTGGTTTCCAGGGACCTGTTCCAGGTGTATCACAAATAGAACAAGAACCTTCGGGGCACCCCACACCCCAGAAAAAACAGATTCCATAAACAGAGATAGTTCAAACCTCCAGGCTAAGGCGGCTTCGTGAAGGTGTTCATTTGCATCTATGAATATTCACAAGTCTGCCTCTGGCTGTTTCAGAACCATTGTCTATTTATTGCTGCTTTCCTCTCCCTTCTCTGTTTTAAGCCTCTGATCTCCCGAGTTTCAAGAAAGGTGGGCTTGGCTGCTCTGTGTAATCCCAGGCGTGGTTGGAAAGGTGATGATTATTTTTCCTATTTTGATGAGAGCCTTCTTAGCTGAAGCCAAAGCTTTTTTTTTTTTTCATCTGAAAGAGAAGCTTCCAAGAGGACTCCAATTTGGCCTATGATTTTCTTCCAAATACCAGGCTTTTTCATTCAGAGCTGAACCCTATAATGCTTATCCTATGGAACATCATCTAGAGACTCTTAAAATTGACTTCTTCCTCCTAATGGATTCAGGGTTCAGCTCACCTGTTAGGCTGAAGGGCCCGCCCAAGGTCCATGGGTTGAAGGACCAATTGGCTGGGTGTAAGAAATGGGAGGAGGAGTTTTGTTTCCACAGAACTAAAGGTGTGCTTCCCCGCCCTCCCCCACCCCAGCTTTAGCAGAGACCAGGCCTCAAGGTCAGTCAGGTGAGAGGTCAGAGGCTTTTAAACAGTGATGTTCAACCAGTGATATTATAAATCTGAGAATCATAGAATCCAAGAAAGATGGCTCTGGAGCCAAACGACCTGTGTTTGCTGCCTGGCTTTGTCACTTACTACCCCGTGACCTTGGAGAATTCACTTAACCTCTTTTGGCCTTGGTTCCCCTCTCTGTAAATGGAGGGGGTTGGGCTCTAAAAGACCCTTCCTGATCAAATTTATGATCCTATGAAAAATCACAACTGCGGGTGACACTAAGGGTAATGGAAATGTGTCTAGCCCATGGAAGTAGGCTGCAACTTGCTGTGGCTAGAAAGCTAGACATGAAACCAGAAAGACTTGGGTTCAAATCCTGCTTTGTTAGCTGTTTGACCCTGAGCAAATCACAACCTGTCTGAACTTCAGTTTTCTGCTCTGTAAAATGAGGGTGATAACAGCACCTACTTCACAGGGATGTTGGAGGGATCAGGTGAGATAATGCAGGTAAAATATTTTTAAAACTTTAAAGAGCCTTGTAAATGCTATCATCACCAGTGCCGACTTGCAGGGGTAAGACACTAAGATTAAGTACTGAGAAGCACATGGTAACATGGCCTGGAGACGATGGGTCGGTCGTACAACAGTACCAGATGGACAGGGTAGGTGCCGCCCCACTGGGAATACACTATCAGACCATAGTTAGCTTTCTCTTCTTCATAAGGATGAGAGGAGGATGAATGAAACAGTCACCTGTGTGAAAGGGGTTTGGTCCCTTTAAAGGGAAAGCAATAAATCCATCCAAGGCAGACCAGCTTATTGAAGCTTTCATAGCCAGGAGGCAATTTATTCTCTGGATTCAGGAGGGATCCTTCAAACCCTCAGACTTAGTGTTAGGAAAATAAATGTCGTAAACCAAAGAGAATCACCAGTCCACTGGTAGCTCAGGATGACAAATACTTGCATGTTCTGGGCTCAAAGTCTATTTTCCTCAAATCTCTTTCTTACCCTGAAAGCTGATAAATTGTTCAATAACAGGTTTAAGAGAAGGAAGGAAAAAAAAAGGCTGAGTTCTGATTTTCTAAGAAGCCTCCCTCTAGGCTTCCTCACCAACATTCATTCCATTGTGGTTGGTGCTCTGTCTAAATTGTTCAATTTATATGACAAAGCCTTGATTTTATCTGGGAGAGCTGTCAGAGAAACCAATACTCTGTCAGGCTCCAAGTTCAGTCACAGTCACACAAAAATACCTCCAGTGAAAAATGACAATGGTGGGATGGGGTGGCCCACCTGGTGCTTTCCTAATGATTTCTCCATCAAATGTGGGAGACAGAAAGTGGCTTTCCCCCCACCTTTCAGCATTGCAAATACACTATGGGACCCAGGAGAGGTGCAAAAAAATCAAGCTGTCCTCTTTCTAGCTTCCTCTGGAAAAGTCTTTAATCACAACCTAGAATCTTGGAGCTGGAGGGAAACAGAAACATCGCGGAGTCTAATCCCCTCATTTTACAGATGAGGAAACTGAGGGCCAGAAAATGACTTGCTCAGGCTCACACAATGGCAGAGTTGAGATTTGAACCCAAATCCTCTGACTCCATGTCCAGTAATCTCTCTGTTGCCTCTCTAGCTCAGGGATTCTTAACCTGGAGTCCATGAGTCCATGGATTGATTTTAAGGGGTCTATGAATTTGGATGGGAAAAAAATTGCACCTTTATTTTCATTAACTTGTGTTTTCCTTTGTGATCTCCTGAATTTTATGCATTTAAGCATATTATTCTAAGAAGGCATGCACAGATTTTAGCAGACTTCCAAAGGAATGGCACACAAAAGGTCGAGAGCCCCTAGTGTCTAGTTCATCTGATTTTACTGACGAAGAAACTGAGACCCAACAAGGTTAATTGATTTCCCTGAAGTCACACAATTAATAACAGTAAGGGGCGACACAGAATCCAGGTCTCCTAACTTCAAATCCAGTGCTCTTATGCCTCAGTTAGCAAGTCTATTTATTCCCCATTCACAAAGTAGCATGTGCCACAAGCTTGCTACAATATTTCACTGTGAAAGAAGTAACAAGAGGATGCTGTTCAGGTTCAATCACGTCTGACTCTTTGTGACTTCATTGGGGTTTTCTTGGCAAAGATACTGGAGTGCTTTGACATTTTCTTCTCCAACTCATTTTATAGACAAGGAACTGAGGCAAACAGAGTTAAGTGACTTGCCCAGGTTCACATAGCTACTAATTTTCTGAGGCCAAATCTGAACTCAAGTCTTCCTGACTCCAGTCCCAGAGCTCTATCCACTGCATCACCTAGCTGCCCCCACTGAGTGGATAGCAAGGGGCAAAATACTGAGGCTGCTACCACATTTAGGAAGGCTTAAACAACTAACTGAGCAGGAAGACAGCAGCCGCTGTCAATCATCCTGATCCTATGTGTGTGTGTGTGCCTGTCTGTCTGTCTCTTCTATCCACTCTATCTCCTCTCTCTTTTCCTTTTCCTCTTCCTACTCCCACCCATTCTAAAAACTGAGGTAGCCCAAGTTTCTGGCTTGGTGTTTTAGAAAAGTTGACCATGTTATCAGGAAGGAGATCAAGAATAACAGGTGAGGTCTCTTCATGCTTTGAGGACTCCACGAAGGTGATAGCAAACCCAATGACCTTTTCTGGGCCTCCATTTCATTAATTATAAAATGAAGACATTGAACCAGATAACCTTTGTGGCTGAGAACCTATGACTTCTCTGGGCCTTGGTTTCCTCATCTGAAAAACAGGGGTTTGAGGTAGATTATTTCAAAGACCCCTCCTGGCTCTAACATACTGTTATTCTTTTCCTCTGACAGGCTCTCCTTATCAGCTGTTTCTCTTTACAGTTGCCGAGGTGGTTCTCCTGTGTCCTGTCTGTCCCTGGAATGAAGCATGACTGCAAGCTGACAGAGATCTTTAACGCTCTTCACAAAGTTGCTCCCAACACACGGATTTTTAACCTTGTTGTAAGTTAATTATCCTCCTTCTTGAGCTCCACAATTTGAGCCAGACCAAACTTCTTGCTAATCATGGCAAACAACATTCTGTCTCCACTCTTTGTACTGGTTGTCTCTCACATCTGGAACGCACCTCCCTCCTTACCTCTGCCCCCTTAGAATCCTTTCTGTCCTTCGAAACTTAACTCCCACACCATCTTCTATGTGAAACCTTTCCTGAACTTCCTGGTTGCTAGTGCCCCACCTCCAATTACTTTGTATTGATTTCATTAATACTTTATATTGTAAAAGGTCACCTTCCTGCCTCCCCTTCAAAAATGTGAGCTCCTTGAGGGCAAGAACTACTTCACTTTTGTCACTGCATACCCAGCACCAAGTTCAGTATGTGGCACATGATAGATGCCAGCTTACTAAGTGCTTGCTGGCTGATTGATTCATCGAATGCCATACACCAAAGGATGGAGAAAGTAATGACTCAGGGCCACAGAATTAGTGATGGCTGCCCTGGACGGTTCCTTCAGGAGTGTTTATGTCTACGGCCAAGGGACCCCAACAGAAGCCAGCATTAAAGTATCACTTTTTTCATTCTCAATTTCCAATTAAGTGCATTTCTAATTTACTTTTAATTTTTATGAGCTCTAAAAATATTTTTAAACCTTTTTCAATTGGCCAGTGAATTGAGATAGAGCCTTGGAGAAAGGGAAAGAACAATGGCGTCCTCCTGTGAAAACAAGAAAGATCACATGGTGGGGGGAGGGAATGGAGCTTGTCTCATTTCTTTGCCTTCAGTATTTTTGGTAGAGCCTAGTGTTAACTTTGCAATCCTCCCTGATTCTATCTCCCACTCCAAAAATCACATAATCCTTCTCACCAAGAGATGGAAAAAGACAACAACAAGCAAAACACTAGCAATGGAAATACTGCCAAGACACACATGCACTTTAAATTCCAGGTGAAGGTCAACAGAGGTTGGTAGAACCGGGGATATGTGAAGAACACTGAGAAATTCTTTCAATAATGAAAACGAAATTTAACCAGTGGTTATAGAAAACAACTGATAAAGAGAAAGAGCCTGTTAAAGGAAAATAATCATAGCATGTTAGAGCCAAGGGGGATCTCTGAAATAATCTACCTCAAACCTTTGTTTTTCAGATGAGGAAACTGAGGCCCAGAGAGGTCATAGGTTCTTAGCCAGAACTAGAAGGGACCACAGAGGTTATCTGGTTCAACCCCTTCATTTTATTATTGATGAAACTGAGGCCCAGAAAAGGCCATTAGGTCTGCTACAGCCGTCATACTGTGGATAGTAAACAGACTTGCTGGGATTTTAACCCAGAACTTCTGACTCCCAAACCAGGGCTCTTTCCAGTGCAGAATGCTGCTCAGGGTCTCAGTGGCAGATGGTGGTAGAACCAGGAGGAAGAACCTAGTACTGAGGCCGGTGGCCTGGAAGCCACCATCTTCATCTGCCATGCCTGTGGCACCCCCACCTGGACTTGCTCCCTCCTCATCCTCACATCACCAGATTGGTCTTCCTTCAAGACTCAAATCAAGTACACCTTCCACATGCAGTCTTCCCTGACCACCATGCCTCTGCCCCACTCCCTAGTGTCCTCCCTCACCTTGTATTTATTTGTATGCATCCTTGTTTTATAACTCTTTTCTACATATACAGATATGTGTGGTTTTTTGTCTCTACCATTAGAATGTAGGCATATTGAAAGTCAGGATTGGTTCATTCTTTACTTTTACATTTCTGACACCTAGCAGAGCCTGGCAAACAGTAGGCACTTAATAAGTGCTTGTTGACTGATTACTTGTATGATTGTTGCAATGAATCAGATGGTTCTCGTTCTTTACTATGGCTGCCATTAGCAAAAAATTTCACATATTCAATTGGAGATCTGGTCTTAGGGCATTTAAATGGCTTATATGCAGGGGTATGCCTGAGCCAGTTCAAGCTGGCTGGAGAGAGCCCATTGTTAAATTTTCAGTGTTAGCATGTATGTCCAGGAAACTGGCAAACATCAAATCTGGGCTTGGTTTATTATTTTGTTGATTTGATTGTCTAGACTTAAGGAAGTGATAGAGAAGATGTTAATAATGCCGATTAAACTTAAAAGTATGTTGTTGGTACATTTTTCAGAGAGCCAGTTGTTAAATATTTATCAGCACAACCCTGCATACATAGGTCTTTTACAGGATTCTATGATAGTTTTGAACATTTATATTATCAATATCAAGTGAACCACCAAGTTCAATTTAATTCAGTACAATAAACACATATTAATCACCTCTTCCGTGTTAAGCACTGTACTAGATAATAAAAATACAAAGATGGATATGGCAGAGATGGTGCTCTCAGGAAATTTATAATCAATGTAATGAGAGAAGTCCAGGAATGAGTGTAAGAAAGGGCTGAGATAGGTGTCAAGGAGCCATCCACAGAAAGTGCCAGGAGAACCTTGCAGAAGAAGAGATCACCTTCAGCTGGGAGGCCTTCGTAGAGGATGTAGCTTCAGGGTGAAGCCTGGAAGGAGGACAGGAGCTTCACTAAATGGAGATGTATTCTAAATATGAGGTCCATGGGAGTAAAGGGAAGGAGGAAGGAGAGGGCAGGATGAGGATGGGGATCAGACACAGGCTCACTGAAGGAATCTGACGGTGCCGTGGGGGATATCCTGTTTAACTAAGCAATTAGGAAGCATTTAAATGCCCACTCTGTGCCAGTCACTGAGCAAGGTTCTAGCAATATAAGTACAAAAAATCAAACATTCCTTATTTTCAATGAGTCAACACTCTACTGGGTTCTGTGTCTGTCTGTCTGTCTTCTCTCTGTCTATCTCTCTCTCTCTCTATACCCCACTTCTCTTATCTAAGTAAATGTATTTGTAACTAAAAGGTGAAAACACTTCCATGGAGTGGGGGCCCTAAAGACTGGGACTTTCTTTTAGGTTCACCTATGTTTTTGTTTTTCTTTACGGTTCAATAAGGAACAAATTCCTACCAATTCTAAATTATAAAGTTGGAAGAATAGTTAATATTTATTGCCAACTAAATGTTCATGCTCATGACTGGTGGTTTTACAGCCTCTGGACACAAAGGAGATGGGGAGGGGTGAAAGAGAGGCCTGGTTTTGGTTAGCTTTCTGTTCCTAAGACTGATTATTTATTTAAGGTCTTCCACTTTGATTAGAACCCTCTGTAAATAAAAGAAAGGCATGGTTGGATTTTTCCATGGGTTTGAATGCTCCAATCCTTGAATTTCAAACAACTCTGGAACCAAGATCAGCAAATCGGCCTCTATGTGCTAACAGATCAAAGAAGGCTTTACTGAGAGCGCGGGCCTCGGGAACAGAGTCCTGGACAAAAAGACAATTCATAAATCAGAGAATTGTTCTTACCTCATTTTAGTTCTTCGGCTTGAGTACTAAAGTACATAAAGAAGGTTATATTCGGGAGCACCTTGTATGTGTCTTGCATAGGGTAAGTACTTAATAAGTGTGTCTAGAGGTGAATTACGGTCTATAAACCCTAACGCCATAAGCCCTCTGAGTCTCTGTCATTCTTGGCACGCCTCTTGGATCATGCTTTGCCCTGGCTGACTTTCCCACTGTTCTAGTTCATATTTATATTTATGAGTATTTAAGTTTCATAAGGACAGAGACCATGTCTCATTGTTCTTTCATTCACCCTCCCAATGCCTCCCCCTCCAGGGGCTAGCACAGTGTTTTACATGTATAAGGCACTCAATAAATACTCATTGAATGACTGAATCATATGATCATATGAGGGAATTATAAATGGTCTCTAGATCTACAATTAGAAACTCTAGAGTTACAAGAGCCCTCTGAGGTCACCTAGTCAAATCTCATTTTAAGGAAGAGGAAACTGAGGCCCAGGGAGGTTGCGACTCACCTAATGTCACATAAATAATAAAGCATTGAAGGCAGGATTTGATCTCAGGTCAGTAAGTCAATCAATCAACAAGCATTTATTAAATTCCTACTATGCTTCAGACACTGTCCTAAGATCTAGAAAGAAAGAAACAAAGAGAAAGAGAGAAAGGAGAGAGAGAAAGAGAGAGAAAAGGAAAGAAAGAAAACAAGAAAGAAAGAAAGGAAGGAAGGAAGAAAGAGAGAGAGAGAGAAAGGAAGGAAGGAAGGAAGGAAGGAAGGAAGGAAGGAAGGAAGGAAGGAAGGAAGGAAAGAAGGAAGGAAGGAAGGAAGGAAGGAAGGAAGGAAAGGAAAAAGAAGAGAAACAATTCTTGCTCTCAGAGAAGGAGTTTCCATTCTGTGAAGTCCTCAGACTCCAGAGCCAGTGTTGTGTTTTGTCTTGGTTTTCGTTTTTTCCCACTGCACCACTGTTTTTGAAGGGGTGGGGGATCTGTATGAGGTCCATTAATGTGCAGAACTCCCAGGGCACAAAGGCAGCTCAGCAACTGGGTCTTTGAGAGTTGTCAGGGGCATTGAGAAATTAAGCAGTAGGCCCAGTCAAAGAGCCAATATGTGCCACAGGCAAAACTTGAGACCTAGGTCTTCTTGAGCCGAAGGCTAGCCCTCTTCCTCCAGGTTGTTGTGTTTGTCCTTTGTTCTCAAAGAGAACCATGAACTCAGGAAAATGATGACATGACTTGCATTTGACTTTGATTTGAGTGAGCAAACGCTGTGCAAGGTCACCAGCCTCACTTTCTCCTCCAGAGCCATCTGGGTTCAGTAGCCTGATACTCACCAGGATGACTGGAGATGGCCCAGCATGCATGAGGAGGCCCTGGCTATTCCAGGCTAAGGTCTTCCTCTTCCTCCTGTGCCAGAGTCAATCTCAGGCTTTAGGCTAAATTCAGATGTCAGAAGATTATAAAATGTAGACTTTGAAGGGAGGGACCCAGAGTCTCTCCCGCTTGGTAGGACCAGATGGAATTTGATCTCTACTGGCATAGTTCTTCAAGAACTCAGTATCACCTGCACGCCACAACACAACCTTGGAGTTGACCATAGGTAGAAGGTTCATTTCTCAGTCTTCTACATCTTGCATCTAGTTAACAGGGATCTATGAACTTCAAAAAATATATATTTTGATAATTATTTCAACATAATTTGTTTCCTTTGAAATCCCATGTATTTTATTTGATGGATTTAAAAACATTATTCTGATAAGGGACCCATGAGCTTTACCAGACAGCCAAAGGGGTCCAGGACATTAAAAAAAAGGACTAGGAACTCCTGATCTAGCAAAAAAATAATATTATGGTATTTCTGTACTTCATTGAGAAAATATGATCCTGAATCCAGTGAATGAATATGTATGTGTATACTGAAAGAATACATATGAGAATAAAATGTATATATAGATACATATATATGTACGTGTGTACATACAGACATATATATACACAGACACTGAAAGAATAAAGGGGAAACATAATATAGGATATCTCAAAAGTCTTACTGGAAGAACATAAGCATTTATATAGCAGCCATTATGTGACAAGAATTGTGCTAAGCCTGTTATAAGTATTATCTTATTTGATCCTAACCATAAAACAACCCTGGAAGGTTGGTAGGTGGTGTTAACCCTGATTTGTAGCAGAGGAAACTGAAGCAAACAGAGATTAAGTGACTTACCTAGAATCACAACGACTAATAAGTGTCTGAAGCTGAATCTGAACTCAGGTCTTAGTGACTCCTGGCTTAGAGTTCTATCCACTGTACCATCTGGCTGCCCCTAAACTATCAGGGCTCAAAACTGCACTAAGACTTTTGGAAAATTTGAGAAATAAGTGAGTGGAGGGCTATAAGCTTCAGAGTATGATAATAGTAGGCAATGTTTATATGATACTTTACAAAAATCTTTAGCATATTACTCATTCGATCCTCCCATTTTAAAGATGAGGAAACAGGCATACGGTTAAGGGACTGGTCAAAGGTCTTGTAGAAAGTAAGAAAACAGAGCCCAGGATCCTAACCTAGACCCTCTAACTGCAAGGCCAGGTATTTTTACATTGTACTTCAGTGGCCTCTCAGGATAGAATCCAAAAGCTAGAGTCCAGGTCATGAAGGGTCATCCTCCATAACAAGTTTGGGAAGAATCCACACACATCATGGATGGGATCCATGGATGGGATCCGTGGGTGGGATCTGTGGGTGGGATCAAAGGTTCTAAAGGGAATTCCCATTCTACAGTGAAGATGAGAGGTGAGAATAAGCCAACTCTTTCTATCAAGTGAATAACGTATTTAGTAAACCTTCTAGCTCTATGCTACAGTGGGAGAGAAAGAGCTTTGAACTTGGCATCAGGCAGGTGCTGAGTTTGAATCTTGACTCTGAAAGTTATTGTGTGACCCAAGGGAACTCATCTGACCATTCTAGACTGCAATGTCCTCAAAATGCCTTACAGAATTGGGAACATCAAATGAAACGAAGTTCGTAAAGTGCGATATAAAGCTTAAGGAGCTATAAAAATGTAAGCTTTTAATTCATGCCAGCTCTTCTATATCTGTCTCAAGGGTCAGCAGCAGTATGTACAAGGATTAACGAAAATCCATTGGTGCCTTTGGGAAATTGTCACCTTTGTTGAAAGCAAGCTAAAATGGAGAAATGGGGCAGTATGTAAAAAGAAGAGGAGAGTTAAGGGTAGGGTAGCAAAAAAGAACAAGTAGGTGGAGGAGGAGGAGGAGAAGGAGGAAGAGGAGGAGGAAGAGGAGGAGAAGAAGAAAAGAAGAGGAAGAAGAAGAAGAAGAAGAAGAAGAAGAAGAAGAAGAAGAAGAAGAAGAAGAAGAAGAAGAAGAAGAAGAAGAAGAAGAAGAAGAAGAAGAAGAAGAAGAAAGTGACGTATATACAGGATGGGGGGAGGAGTGAGACCCGCCCTGACTAGAAAAGGTAGTGTCAGACAATAAGCTTTGGGCAATGCTTCTTTTCTACTGCCCCAGGGATAAAGATGCTATATCTGGTGGACATGTGAATTCCAGTCCTATTCTTAGAAAGCATACTCTATAATGAAGCAGAAATAAGTCATGAATTAATGAATGAAAAAATACTTTGTGAGGTGCTTATTATGTCCTGGGCACTGTGTTAAGTGATGAGCACTTAGGAAAACAAAGGCAGTCCCTGCCCTCAAAGAGCTTAGATTCTTTTAAAAAAATTTGTTTTATTGTAAACTTAATAAAAACCAAATGCTTACACATAGTAGAACAGAAAAGAGGATTGTGCATGAAATGGTGTATCTCTATTGTGTACAACTTACTTTTCTTTTAAAATATATAATCAATTCAACATATAACTTTCAAAGCTGTCCTATGTCTGTGATTCTTTCTAGCCTTCCCTCTGTTCTCTTCTGAGGATTTAAAAATGCTTCCATGACCCTTTTTCTTTTCACTTTCCTTCTTTTTTTGCTACCCTATCCCTAACTCCCCTCTCCTTTCATCCACCTCAAACTGAAAAAGGAAAGAAAGAAAGGAAGAAGGAAGGAAGGAAGGAAAAAAAAAAGAAGGAAAGAAAGGAAAAAAGAAGGAAGGAAAGCAGGAAGGAAGAGAGAAGGAAAGCAAAACAAAGCCTTTCTAGCAAATATGCAAAGTCAAGCAAAACAAATTCCCATATTGGCCATTTCTGAAAATATGTCTTATTCTATATCTTGAGTCCATCACCTGACTGTCAGGAGGTGAGTAACATGTTTCATCATCGATCCTCTGGAATCATGGGTGGCTACTGCATTGATCAGAGCTCTTAAATCTTTCAGAGAGTTTGTCTTCACAGTCTTGTTTCTGCTGTTATATAAATTATTCTCTCAATTCTTCTCACTTCACTCTGTATTATTTCATACAAGATTTCCCAAGATGCTCCAAAACCATCCCTCTCATCATTTCTTAGAGTACAAGGGTGCTCTATTACATTAATATACCATACTTTGTTAAGACATTCCCCACTTGATGGTCACCCTCTTAGTTTCCAGTTCTTGGCTGTAACAAAAAGAACTATTGTAAATATTTTTGCACATATGGGTCTTTTTCTCTTTTTTGAGGTTATAGGTTCTCTTTTGGGGTTATAGGTTAGCAGTATTATTGACAAAAGATATATATATATATATATATATATATATATATATATATATATATATATATATATATATATATATATATATATACAGTGGCTTTTGGGCATAGTTCCAAATTGCTTTCCAGAATGACTAGACTAATTTAGAGCTACACCAACATTGTACTGGTGCATCTATTTTCCTGTTGCCCTTTCAATAAAAGTCATTTTCCTGTTTTACATCATCAAAATTGTTTTAATTAGCATTTTCCTAATTATTAATAATTTGGAGCATTTTTTCATATAGTTGTTGATAGCTCAGATTTCTTCTGTTGAGCACAGCCTGTCCATATCCTTTATCATTTACCAAGTGGGGACTAGCACTTATTTTTATAAATTTAAATCAGTTCCTTATATATCTTTTCCTTATATATTTCTCTAGTTATTAGTCATTTGAAACATTTTTCATATGTTGATAATTTAGATTTCTTCCTTTTAAAACTACCTGTTCATATCCTTTGAACCATTATCTATTGGGGAGTAAAAGAGCTACATTCTAATAAGAGAAGACAACGAAGGGTATTTTGGTCTGGGAAGGCACAGAGATAGTGGGAGGAAGTTGACTGACACCATTTCAAGGCAGGATAGTGTTAACTTGCTTACTATTCCCAAAGGTCAAGGTGGAAAAGATATGGGGAGCAAGAGGAGGGAGTCCATGGTATGAAAGTGACCAGAGAGCCACAGTGTAGTTGCTGTTTGGGATAGTTATGGAGAACTTTCTCCGACTGGAGCATAGCATCCCAGGGTAAGAACTGAAGAGTCAGGTTGGAGGAAGGAAAATGGCAGCTGGACAGCATCAGCCTGGAAGGTCTGGTTTGGGCTAATTAGGGAAAACTCTCACCAATGGGAGAGTAAGTATCATCCATCTGCCTGGAATTTCCCTCAAGGTCATTTTATGCCCTATACTCTGATTCATAAGAGGACAGAATTTAGTTAGACTTAGAAGGAACTTTAGAGATGCCCTTTATGGGGAAATGGAGAAGCTAGGGCCCAGAGCCCATGATTAGTAAGCAATCATTTAGTTTCCAAGGTGCCTTCCTATCAGGAAGGGTCCCTAAAAAGATATACCCCCTATGGTAAATTTTTAAAAGTTATCTGACACAAATCCAGCTCATTTGTGTTTGGATTTTGTTAGCTAAATCTGCTAAGCTGATTTGTAAGCTGGCCTTGTACCTGTGATAATCTACCCAAGGAAAAGCACTGTATGAGACTCAGCCTGGAATATCAAGTACCCCCAACCCGTTATCCTCATGTATTTTAGAATGATGTTTAGAAAGTGGAATTGATAAAGTCCCAAAGAAGCAATTTTACTGGAAATAAAAGACAAGCAATCAAGCCCAGGTGAAAATATGAATTACAACAGAGGTATTTTGGGAAGTGATGGTCCTTGAGTCATCCAAAGTACAGAGTAATAAAGGCTGAATGAGGAATCACATGATTTCACGAAGCGTTGTCACTCTGATGTGAGATGTACAAGCTGTCGTTCTGTCTATATGGCTGGCTGTCTATCTGTCCTCTAGGATAGTCTCACACTGAGTAACATCTACACAAAAATCAATTTCCTTTTTAAAAAAATCAACCAAAACATTATGGATGCTGTGTGGATTTTGAGAGCAGCTGGAGTAAGCTGTGCTCTTTGAGTCTTTGAATTGGCTAAGAAGAAAAAACACCCAGAAGCATCTTCTAAAAATTACTTTTTTGTAACTCCTCTCCCTCCCCACCCCCCTCAAACACACAGACGCAGGGCATGGCAACTCCCTGCCATCTTGTGGGGACTGCTCTATTAATTTCCCAGCCTGTTTCTAGCTGCAGGTAATCTGACAATCCGCATGTCATCCATCCATCTGTTTTGCAAAAACCTCAGTGAAGCTTTTCTTCCTGAGTTGTTTATGCCTTGACTGTAACTTTGGGAAGTTTTCAATAAACTTTGGACAGAGACAGTGGCGGTGTGTGCTGACTATCAGGTTGTTGTTGGCATCAAAAGAGGTGACTGTGGGGTTGGTAAAAAAGTTCTGGAGTCTGGGAAGCTGCTTAAGTATTCCAACCAACTCATGAGCCCAACCCCAGCATCTTAGAATGATAAATGTTACACCAACAAGGCATATGGTTCTCAAATGAGTTGTCAAACAGCAGGAGCTTTCTCCCCTACTCTGACATTGTCTCTTTGTCTGATTCAGGCAGACTATCTAATCATTTCTTTTCCCTTTACTGGAATGCTTTTAATAGTGGTAGTATTTACCCAGGAGAGTCGACCTGGTGGAGCTCAGACAACTACTGAGGAACACCTACATTTTATCTTCAGATCTTCTGGAACCTAGGGTGTGGATGGAGGAAACAAAAGGGGGCTGAGTTTGGAGTTAGCAGACCCGGCTCCTGTGACTTACCATCTGTGTAACATTGGCTGAGTAGCTTTACCTCTCTGGACCTCAGTTTCTTCATCTATAAAATGAGGGAGTTGGACTCTAAGGACAGTCCTATACTCTCCTCTACTGACCAGAGCTACAATTAACTAATTGTTAGCTAACATTAGTGAAAATACCACTAGACCAGAGGTCAGGAGACCTGGCTTCCAGTCCCATCTCAGTCATATATATGACCCTGAGGAGGCCATTTAATCTTTCTCAGACTCAGGTTCCTCCATCTCTAAAATGAGAGAGTTGTAAAGTGAATTACAAAACTACTAAGATCCCCTCCAGCTAAAAATCCTATGACTTGATGTTTCAGCACTAGTGAGCTCGACCTTCCAAACTCCCAAACAAATCATTTGAGACTCTACTCCTCAAAGGAAGCACTAAATAAAGACTTGGGTGGAGCGATAAAGCTCTAGGATCACTTCCCCAGTCTCTAGGACAAGAGAAAGGAATCTGATCTCAAATACGCCAGATCAGCTACAATGCAAAGAGGAAAAACTCCTACAGTTGTGTACATGTTCTGAACTGCAATTTTGGGTAGAAGAATCCAGGTGTTAGTCATACTTGTGATTTGATGTCTGAAATAGAGATTTTTTGGGGTCCTGCTCCAGGTCAGTAAGCAAGTTGGCCACTGCTGAGAAGGACTAGTCAATTTCCATTTCAGGTTGAACTTTGGGTTTGGAAGAGGAGAAGGAGAAAAAGGAGCACGAGGAGGAAGAGGAAGAGAAGGAAGAAGATGGAGAAGAAGAGGAGGATGAGGAGGAAAAGGGAAAGGAGAAGGAAGAAGATGAGGAAGAGAGAAAGGAGGGAGGAGGAAAAGGAAGAAGATGAAGAAGAGTAGGAGGAGGAGGAAAAGGAAGAGGAGAAGGAAGAGAAAAAGAAGAGGAGACAGAAGAGAAGGAGGAAAAGGAAGAAGAGAAGGAAGAAGATGAAGAAGAGGAGGAGGAAAAGGACAGTGTTTTAATGGATGTCATACTTCTGAATACTCATAATCTCCAAACTACAGGGAATGAAAAGCTTTCAAAATATAGAGTCTTAGCTGAAGAAATTAAATCAATGTAGGCTGAAATACATGTCATCTCTGCTTCTGAAGCTGTCCCAAAGATTCTTTCAATGAATCTACAGATGATGAACTGACATCCCAATACTCTTCTTATTCAATTAAAAAAGTCGTTTTACCCACCTGAACATCAAATATATAAGAATCGATCAACAACTATATTTTAAGCACCTGCTATATTTCAGGCTAGGTCCTGGAGACACAAGTACGACAAATGAAATGATCCCTATTTACAAAGAGTTTACAATCTAACTGGGAAGATAACAAGTACATACAGAACAAAAATGAAGAAAATCAATACAAATGAATACAAAACAGTTAAAGAAAAGGTAATTTGGGAGGGAGATCACTAGCTCTTTGGGGAGATCAAGAAAGACTCCATGAGTCACTCATTACAAATGTGGAAGGATTTTCCAAACCAGGAATTCCCAACACTGATATAGTCACAAGTACAAACTCCCCCCAAAAGTGAAAGTTTAAGTGCACAGAAGGGCCTCAGTGAGCACTGTTTGCTATTGACTGGCCCATGGACACTAGGAGTATATATGGCAGAGGTGGTTATTGACTCCATGGTTGGCCCTCTATCTATTATAGAGTTTGCAAGCTCCCCTCCCCCCAATACCTACAATTTCAATGATAGTTTAGGGTTATGGTCAATAAACATTTATTAAGCACCAACTATGTGTGAGGTACTCAGGACTGGATTGCAATCATAGATTTCAAACTGTAAGGGTCATTGCCACAGTTTATAGATAAGGAAGGTGAAACCCGGAGAAGTTAAGGGATTTTTTTTGGGGGGGTGGCACTGCTAGGAAGTGTCTAACACAGGATTTGAACCCAAGTCCTATTATCTGTAATTCCAATGATCTATCTACTATATCATGCCACCTCTCCACGGGGCCTATAGCTCTAAGAGGAGGTGGGAAGGGCTGCTGGAGACCCTACAGTCAATGCTAAACTGGCCAATCTGCCAAAGATGGGTAAGAAAGAGGAGTCCTGTGGGCACCAAGCAGAGAGACGGGCCAGCTTACAGGCAAGGAATGGGGAAGACTCCACCAAACTTCTACTCTAGGACCGGATGCTCACAGACCCTGGCCAAAGCTTTCCTGTGTCCTGGACCCTTCTCGTCAAGCCCCGGGCAGCTAAGGTTGGAGCCGAGGCATGTGGTAAGCATGTGCTAGAAGACCTCATTTGTCAGAAGGTCTGTGGCTGCCAATAGCAGTGTCCACTAAGGTTTGTTAGGAGCTGGTTCCGTTTCTTTTATTTGTTTTCTTGTGGGAGGGATTAAGATGTAACCCATCCTTGCCCTCCTCATTGGGCATTAACCTTATGCTCAGCAGATGCTTTTGGGTCTCCTCTATCTCCCTCTTATCTCCTCTGGGATGAGATATTTTTATGTCAGGAAGGTTTAATCTGTCCTGAAAACATTCTTGGTTTGAAACAGAAGGCTTGTGCCCAGAACACTGGTCTGGAGCAAGATCCAAATTTCTCATGTTTAAGAGACAGGAGAAAGGGATGTGAACATGCACTTGCGTGCATGTGCATGTGCACGCACACACACACACACACACGCACACACACACACGCACACAGAGCCTCAATTATCATTTCACTAGGTGAGTTTTCCCCACCTCTTTTCACCCAACAGTGTAAGAGGGGATGTGATGGGCAATAATGTGGGTTCTAGTACCAGCCCCTCCACTCTCCAGGCCTCTGACTTCTTGAAGCCTCAGTCTCCTCCTTGGTAAAACAGAGATAATAACACCTGCTCTACCCACCGCTTTGAAAATTACCAGTGACCTTGTCATTCTACTGTTCGAAGACCCTATAGGCAACCCTATTGCCCATAAATAAGACATGAGGACAGCTAGGTGGTGCCATAGAGTGCAGGGCCTGGAGTCGGGTAAATCCATCCTCTTCTACTGAGTTCAAATCCTTCATTGCACTGGCAAACTAATTTTCCTTTATGTAGCATCTCTGCTCAAATATCTTCAGAGGCTCTTTATTACCTTAATAAAGTCCAAGCTTTGCCTGGCATCTGGAAACCCTCTGCTGTTTGGTAGAGCTTTTCCTTCTAGTTATTATAATAATAATTATCATTGTCATTATTAGTAATGTTATTATATTGCAAGAATTCTATTCTCTAAGCAAACTGTTCTGTTTGTTTTTTACCACCCCTACTTCCAAACACGCCTTTGCTCAAGCCATATCCTATGTATACATGTGTAATACATACATATACACACATATACACATGTATGCATGGATGTTTGTATGTTAATAATAACCTCCCTCTCCCTATTCACCTGCACATCAGTTTAAGCCCTATTCAAACAGCACGTCCTCCCTGAAGCCAGGGCCCCCCATACTCCACAACCCACACAGAGCAGAAAGAGGCTTGCTATCGGTATATCATGAGTATGAGAATTATTTGTGTATGTATTATGTCCTTTTATTAAACTATAAAGCTCCATGAGGGCAGGGATAATGTCTTAACTAACTTGGATCTCCTCCAGTGCTCTAAATACAGAAGATACATAATAAGTATATGTTGGATTGAATTAAATTAAATCACATCTGCCATTGCTTTCATTAGTTTTTGGTTTCTTCATTCTGCCTTTGGGATATTGCTCCTACCGAGGCCCTAACTTTCAGATTCACTTTGGATGTAGATTAATTTTGGACTAATTTTAGGACTTGTGGGAGTGTCCCTGAACATGCAAACACTAAATCAGTACTAGTTAGTGACAAATGTTTGTTCCAAGGCTTTCCCTTTTCCTGTTTTAGATTAAACGCAAGGTCATCACTGCCAGAGGACCTGAGATCCAATCTCAGCTTTGATACTTCCTACCTGGGTGAATTCCTTGACCTCTCTGGGTCTCAGTTTCCCTCTCTGTAAAACCTGAGAGGCGGACCAGACCTCTGAGGCCCCTTCTAGCTCTTACTCTGTGAGTCTGCATCCCCCCCCCCCCCACACAAAGTTTCATATAAATATTAATGATGATTACTTCTGTGCACATCCCTCCTGGTGGGAGGCTATAAAACTTTTTGCTACCACTCCCGATCCCACTCTCCTAGTATTTTCTCATGATTATTTGTCTTGTTATGCAGACCTGCCTTTCTAACAGCTTCCTCTCCCACCGGAAGAAAGCAAATGCATCATTTTAGACTCCTAAGTTGTCCCAGGTTCCAGCTCTTCCACTTACTGTCTAGGTAACCTTGAGCAAAGACATTCGTCCTCATTGGCAAGATGAGAGGGTGGGGCTAGGTGATTTCTAACAATCTTCTCCCTGCTTTAATATTCTGTGATTCCATGACGCATTCCAGGCTGTCTCCCTCTTGTCCTTCAGTGAACTCCTAAACACCCACCTGGGCAACCAAACATTCGCTGGTAAAAAAACTCCCAGCAGCCTTTGCTGCCTCCAGGATCTCAGGAGTGCATCCTTGGCTAGGTGAATGTATAGCACAATGATCAGTTCTGGTATAAGGAGGAAGACCTGTTTTGACGCATTTCTTTTTTATTTTAAATTTCTCAGACAAGCTGATGAAGGTCTCACCTCTGAATGCTGCTTCAAGCAAAGACAAAGGCAAAGGCTGGAACTAAAACTTTAAGAAGAAACTCAGGAGAATATTCATTTCCTTTATTTTGCACCTGGTCCCACAACTCAAGGCACCCCTATTGCCATCCATCCACACTAGAGTTAATTCTACTAATTATCAGTTCCATGCATGGCTCAGTTAAACCAAGTGGGGTGTGGGTCCTGGAAGGGACTTCAGTCAGAGGTAACTGAATCCAACCTCTATTTTACAGGTGAAGAAACTGATGCCCAGAGAGGGTGAGGGATTTGCCCAAGGTCAGTCAGGCGTAAGTGGCAAAGGTGGAATTTAAACTCAGGTCCTCTGTCCAAAATCAAAACTCTTTCTAATGTACCATTCTGCTTCTGGGCTTGGGGTCAGTGGAGACCTGAGTTTAAATCCAGCCTTCAACACATGTGACCACAGGAAACTTCCCTGAGCTTCAGTTTCTTCATCTGAAAATGGGGGTAACAGGACCTACCTTACAGGGAGGTTGTAAGGGTCAAATGAGGTAAGCAAAGCCCCAAAGGGTTATAGAAATGTCTGTTCTTATTAATTTTTAAAACCCTAAAGAAATTGTGATTATTTGGGCATATACAGTGCCCATCTGAAATTCCACTTTCTAAAAGATACTCTGAAGCAACCAAATTCAGACTTTCTCCTGGTTAGAGTTAAGTTAGGGATGACTAAATTGCTCTAAAAGACAATTTATTTTGGGAACAGTTTGTCCTGGCCCTGGTTCAAATAAAACTTTGTCATCTGCATACAGTTTGCCTTCATCACTTCCCTCAGCAGATGAGTGTTCATTACCAAGGCCCTGTAAAGGTTGGCAGTGGCCACACCACCAAAGGACGAGAGGGAAAAGGTGTGCCCCTCAGCTTGGCGGAGCCCACTTAAGACAAACACACTTTAGATTCTTGGAGGAGAAAGACTCATTTTTCCTCGCAGTTTGAAAGATCACGCATCCCAGATTCAAGGCGTGCCGTGTTATATTAAACTTGGGACCTATGCCAAGGCTGGTTTGCCAGTGGAGGATCCCTGTGACAAATGTAGAGACTCGGATTTCTCAGGCCATCAAAGCCACATGTCAGCACCAAGCTGGGACTCGCAGCTTTCAAAACACACAGTCTTCCTTTCTGCAGTGGAGATGCCACTGGGACTTGGCTGGCGGGAGCCAGGTTGCTCCGATGACCATCCTGCTTCTTCCTAACCTACTTTCCGTGTGAATTCCATGTTGATTTTAGCCACTGAGGTTAAAAGACCAGGACGGCTTGAAGTCCAGCTGGTGCAAATGTGCCCAGACTTGTAGAGGCAGAAATCAAAGGGCCAAGCACACAAGGCTGAGCAACCAGGCAAACACTGGTGTCTAGGGAGATGGGGACTATCTAGGTTAGAAATAGAGCTGTCACCATCATCATCGGCATATTTATATGCAGCGCTTGCTAGGCGGTGCCAGGCACTGTGTTGCTGCGCCTTACAAATATTATTTCATTTGATCCTTACAACAACCCCGGGAGGGACATGCGATTACCATCTCCATTTTACAGAGGAGGAAACTGAGGCAAACAGGGTGAAGCGACTTGCCCAGCATCACACAGCTAGTAAGTATCTGAGGCTGAATTTGAACTCAGCTCTTCATGACTCCAGGCCCAGTGCTCTGTGCACTACGGTGTCCCCTAGCTGTTCCAAAAAGCATTGCATCTACCACCACTGCATCTTTGTACAGGCTGTACTCCGTGATCAGGATGTCGTCCCTCTTCACCTCAGCCTCTTAGAATTCCTATAAATCAATCGGTAAGCATTTAGTAAGCCCCTACTTCGTGCCAGTCATTGTGCAAAATGTGGACGATACAAAGACAAAAGCAAAATCATCCCTGCCTGCAAGGAGCTTAGGCTCTAATGGGAGGGACAACATTCAAGGCTCAGCCCAGGCACACAACAGTTGCTTACTAAATGCTTGCTGATGGATAGGTGGTCTGAACTCTCAATATCAGTCACCAGCCCGAATGCTCGCGGTGGAGCACGAGGCTTCAGCTGAACCGGCAACTTCAGAGAAGAATCCCCTTCTTCTGCAATCAATATAAAAAGGCAGTGGTGACTCGGGCAGGTTTCTTAGGCTGAGACAAGGAGCCAAGCTCATTCTTTCCCTGTCAGCAAATTGCTAAAGCTATCCGGCCAGCGCTGAGAAAGGGACCGAACCCCAAGGAATGAATGAGCTTTTCTGTCCCTCATCACGGAGCCAGTTTAAAATCGTCACTGGGTGTCAGGGCTGAGCGCCCGCTTTAAGCATTACCTCTGCAGAACGAGGGCAGAAACCTGTGGCTATTTTCAGAAGGGTGACTGAAGAGCCCAGCGCTTCTAACGACTGACCTCCAAGGGCTATTTATAAGCCTGCCCCTTTGGAGCGGGGACAGCACCACGCTGAGAGGCTGGGGACCCTGGACCGGCGGCTGGAGGCGGCTCTGCTCCTAGTCTTACTGTTCCCAATTCCCTTGGACACGGGAACACGGATGTGGGGCTAGGAGGGGCTTTCTGGGTTCTCAGAAGGGGTGAAAGTCCTTCAGTAGGATAATGAAACCCTAGGGGCCCAACCGGTTCTTTTTACAGACAGGGAAACTGAGCTCCAGAAAAGGGAGATCAGTTGCCCATGGTGGTAAATGACAGAGCTGGCATTTGAACTCAAGACTCTCTGACTCCAAGTCTAATGCTTCTTCCATGGCTAAGGTCCCTTCCAGCCCCGAGGGTCTATATTTCTATGCCAAGCAGTCAGGCGTGTTTCAGGTTTTGCGTTCTTACAATGTCTTTCCTGACAAACTGGGCATTCTCTCTATAGAATCGGGGAGCTGCTCAAGAAAGAATCTGTACAGGGAAACGTATCTCTTTGGAGTTGTCCTAGGTTCTGCCGCTGGTGACCCATACAACGAAAGAGCCCCTTCACACAAAATGTGTTCCTCGAAGGCAAAAGTCGTATACATCCCCACAAACTGCTGGGGCTTTTCGGGTTTTAACTGTAGGGATCTCTGCGGCGCTAACTCGGAAACTTCTGAGAGAGGGTCATGCGCCCTTACGCAGAACTGAGAAGCCGGTGGGTGTCACCCGGCCGGCTCAGCTCCCCAGGTCCTCCATTAACTATGCCTCGCCACAGAACTCTGACTGCAGCTTCAGTCCTCCAACTGGCTGAGGACACTTTCCCCGTCCGCCCCCACGTAAGCAGAACACACAGCATAACAAGCTGTCAGAAAGGGAAAATAGGAAATTCACCAAATCACATATTCTCTCAGAATGTAAGTTCATAATGCAAATTTAATTCCGAATAGAACATAAGTCAAGGTGTTCTTGGTCTCCTTTTTTTCCCTCCCACTCAGCTGTGCAAGCGACATCTCCCTGTCATTCTCATATCAGAGGGCCTGGTAAATGGGCTACAGAAGGCAAGCTATAAGCTAACATTGATAGACGAATCAGCCCTAATTAAACAAGAATTCAATTAAGAGCTGCTTTGCACACTGTCTCCCTCATTTCCTAAGAACTGCATTTCGGGTGTGGACACATGCTGGGTTAAAAAGTGCCCACCCTTATATGAGACTTCATGCCGTCTTGGGGAGGGAGAGGGGAGGGAGGGGAGAAAAACTGGAACTCAAAACTATGTAGAACCGTGTGTGGTAAACTAAAAATAAATAAAGAAATTTATTAAAAAAAAAAGTGCCCACCCTTGCTCCCACAGTCAATAACATTTAATATTGCTTATTGACAGACTGACTTCTGCAGGAGACACAGAGGCCTGGTGCATAGGACAGGTGGACCAGAGCCAGTGAAGGGGACTGAGTCTAGACTCAGTTTCAGAAACCATTCACTGTTAAACCTGTTCCAGCAACTGTCCTCTGCTTTTCCCAAACCTGCTTCCATAAAAAGAGAGAGGCTTATTACCAAGAGGCGGCCATTTGGTGAGGAAGCGTTCAGGCATCTTAACTCAGTGATTTTCCCAAAGCAAGGTCTGCCTATGTCACCTCCTCTAGATATTCCAGTGGCTCACTGTTGTTTCTAGGATGGAATATAAAATTAACTATTCAGCTTTTAACATCCTTTACAGCATGTCTCCTTCCTACCTCTCCAGTCGTCTTATACTCTATGATCCAGCACCTCCTCAATATCCTTCACACACAAAATTCCACCTCCTGATTCTGGACCTTTCCCACTGGCTGTCCCCCAGGCTGAAGGTTTTCTCTCTTTGTCTCTGCCTCCCGGCTTCCTTCAAGACTCACCCCAGATCCCACCTTCTTCACAAAGCCTTTCCCAGTCCCCCACCATGCCAGTGCCTTCCCTCCAAGATTACCTCCAATTTACCCAGTAGATACCAGTAGACTCATATAATTGTTTGCATGTTGTTTTCCACATTAGACTGAGATTTCTCCAGGGCAGTATTTTTTGACTTGTTTTGCATCCCCAGTGCTTAACTCAGTTCCTGAAGTACAATAGGTGCTTAATAAATGCTTATTGACTTGACTTGGCCTTGGAAACAAGGAAAAATGCAAAGCAGATTTAAACGGAGGGGTGGGTGTCCTTTCTCGTTCAGTACTGATTCTGCAGCGGCTGGGGAATGGTGGAGGAGGAAGCAGTTGGCATCAGAGATCAGTCTTTAAACCATTGTACTCATTAGCTTAGCTGTTGGCATTCGAAACGTGGCATCTTTATCCAGTGACCACTGAGGAAACATACTATTGGAGGAACTCAATCCTATCAATCTTGACCCTCTCAATACGGAGGAAACTAGAAGACATAAGGAAATGGACAATTAACTAGATTTAGAAGAATGATTCTCAAGTTCTCCTTGAAGAGATGAATAAAAGAACTGTTGGAGTTGGTTGGCTTGTGGGTCCAAATGCAACAGGAATCATCTCTCCATGGAATATCTGGTTATCTCAGTTTGTAGGACTGGTGAGTATTTGCAAAAAAATCACCACAGAGATGCAACTTATGTGCCCTTAGCTATAGAATATTAAGGACTTGATAAAACTGTCCAAATGAAATCTACAAAAACTTTGGCACTCTGTGACTTCAACTCAAAGGTGAGAAGGAGGACCAAGCATCCCATAATATGGCTCCCATCTTTCCTTCCAGCCTAATGTCATACTACTCCCCTTCATATACTTCTTATGGCTGTCAAACAGCCTGATTTACAGTTTTCCTACTGCTTAGTGTTTTCTCCCTCTTGAAATTGTTCTGTACATTAGACTTTTCCAAATGGTAGAGATTAGTCCCTCTTGTTGGGGCACAAGACCCTCTTGGGGGGAGAGGGGAGAAGAAATGTATAAAATTATTGGATGTTTTCTAGTGCACTCACACAAATACACCCATGTTTGTGAATAAAAATAAAGTTCAAATCAAAGTCAATAAAAGACAAACTAGCACAATGAATCCGCTCCAAATGGTAGAGAACACAGCCTAGAGGAGGTCAAATTTAAGCCAATCTTTCAACAGCACCAGCAGTTGGCACAGGCTTGAGAGGAGTTTGCTTCATTAGAACGTAAAATGTGTAAACTCAAAGTTAAACTGTCTTTCTGTGAAAGCTAAGTGCAACATAATGTTGTTTTTCAACATCATTAATTTTGATAAGTAACACATAAAAGCTTGTTTCCAAAAAACCTGCAAATTTAAAAAATTAAATGAGCCTGATAGATTACTTTGAAACTTTCAACAATTAAATTGGAATTTAATTGTTTTAAATGTTTTGTTTATATTTTAAGTGAAATAATATACATCCCTTCATGACAGATAAATACACAGCTGATTTGAAGAGAAAATCCAATGAAGCTGCTGAAATGAGTATGAACAAAAAATAAGAGAAAAGTAACCAAAGCACAGAAACACCAAATAAAAAGCCCCATATCTAGAGAAAAAAGATCTACTATATTTATTATTAGAATTGCAAAGTACTTTTAATTGATAGAGAGCTTGACTGCTATTGAATTGACATCAAAAAGATTGCATCTCATAGAATTGTGGAATTGCTGAGATAAAGATCTTTGTTCTACAGGAGGAATGTAGGTATTGGTGGCAGCCATTGATACAGTAGAAACTATGCTCAACAAATCATATGCAAAGCAGTTTTGAGTGGTAACACTTCCAGATGACATGGTGGGAATTAGAATTACTCATGTGACTGACAACATTTGTGATCAATTAATTGAGAAACTAAAATCTTATTCTGAATTACAAACGCATGAAGCAACAGATGTCACTAAAGATGCTCATTTGACAACATATACGTGATGTGTTGTTGAAACTGATGTTAGAGAAGATTTGTCACTTTACAAACCTACTGATGGCAATGCTACATCAAGAGAAAATTTCAATGTGATTGATAGACTTTTTAAATTAAAATGATATAATGTGGGAGAATTACATTACACTCTTCGTTGACAGAGCTCAGCCAATGTGAGGATAAAACACAAGTCAAAGAAACACTAGTTAAAATGTGTGGATACATTTCACAGACAATCACTTGTACTGAGTAACAAGAATGAAGAGCTGCCTGTGGCTTTTTAAAGTTATTGCAAGAGAAATCAACTCTATTTTTTAATCCCATTAAAAGAAAGGCCTTTTGAAAAATCACGTGAAAATGGAGGCAAAGCATAGGGCACTTCTATATTTTTAAGAAGGACGCTTGAGCCAAAATACTTCAAAGGTTGTTAGAGTCAAAAGAAGAAATTAACATTTTTCTTAGTAATAATAATAAAGATGAAGCAAATGACTAAAACAATGTAAACAAAGGAGAAAAAATATTCAGTGGAACACTACATAATTATAATCACCAAGTTTGGAGCCAGACAAGAGTTGAGAAAATGCATTTCCCTCTTCTTTTTGCAAAGATGGGGGATTGGGTGTGGAATGCTTCATATACTGTCAGGGCTGATATGTTGGCTTGTTTTCCTTTTTTCCTTCTCTTTTCTCTTTCTTACAGGGATAACTCACTGGGGTGGGGAGGGAGAAGGATATATCCAGAAACAAAGGTTTGGTAAAATAAGATTTAAAAGAATAAAGATGAGACAGATTTATTTTATAACCAAAATTTCCTCCCAAAATTCATATTAGATGGATATTTTTTTAAATCCCCTTTTTAGCAAGGCATTCCAGTGGCCTCATAAACCATAGAGATGAAATTTGAGTGGCTTTCTCATTTCTCCATTTATCAAAACTCCGAAGCACAATCACCAATTCCAGGAGGAGGCTTCACCAAACAAGAAGTGACTTTTATTTTGATGGATGGGTTGACTCATGATCTTGCTTCAGTCCCCTGTCACTTTCTTCTTCCCCTTTAAGCATTTCCAATAGGGAACTATTAATCACATTTTCTCTTTGCTGAATTTTATTGTGCCTTTACAGGTAAGAAGGAACACTAAATTAATCGTGGGGGGAAATGGAGAGCACAAAAACTCCAGCCTATGGAGGGCAGGAGGGAGAAGGAAAGGAAAAAGTTTGGGACCCGGTGTTTCCTGCATGGGTTTAATCCATGCCATTCTCCATGTCATCCTGCCTTTTGGACACTGCCATAGTGAATGCTGCAATAACTCCACCTGGAGACAAGGAGTCACCTGGGTAAGCGACAGAAGGAATCCTTGGATCTTTCACCATACATATATAAGGACATCCCATGTCTCTTACCCACATCTGTTGACCTCCTCATATAATTCTTTCCCAAAAGAAAGTTGTTTACTCCTTTCTTTTTAAGTTCTCAAAGCCTTTGTAGTGTGGTGAAAAGAATATTGGTTGCAAAGGAGAGAAACTGTATGGTAAGTAATCTAGAGTAGAGAGAATGCTAGATTTGTAATTGGAGGACCTGAGTTCAAATGCTGTCTCTCCCCCTTACTACCCGTGTCATCTTGGGGAAGTCACTTAATTCCTCTGAGTCTAAAATGAGAGGGTTGGACTAGATGACATTCGAGGTACTTCCAACTCTTGATCTGTCACCCTGTGACTTAGTATTGTCAGACGGGCAAGGGATTGGGTAGTTCACTAAACTGCTTTTTATATCTCTTCCTTTTAAAGTCTTGGTTGTAAGACTCACTGGATAGGGATGGAGGAGAATATATTCTGAAAAAAAATTTGATTCAAAGACAAAAGATGTCAATAAAAATGTGACAAATTTTTAAAAGAAAAAAAACTCCTGGATTTAGAGACAGAGGACCTGAGGTCTAATCATACCTTTGTTTCTTCTGATGAGTCACTTAAGGTCTCTAAGGTTTCATTTTCTTCATCTATAAAAGGATGGAGAGTCAACTATGGAGTTGACACTAAGGACCTTTCTAGCTCTAAATCTATAATACTTTCTAATTTATATTTTAGGTCTTTTTGACCCCACAAGAGAAGTTTTTTTGAAGAAGGAGGAGGAAAAAAAGAAAGAAGAAGAAGAAGAGGAGGAGGAGGCGGCGGCGGAGGAGGCAGCCCATGGTAGAGGGAGTTTTTTCCCTAGAGTCCAAGGACCTGAGTTCAAGTCTTATCTTTGATGCTTACCACAGTCATTTAACCTCCTTCAGCCTCAGTTTCCCCACTTGTAAAGTGGGATCCAAATGGACGGGCTCTCCCATAACTTCCAGTTCTAAATCTATTATCTTAAATCCTAAATATATCTATTTGGTAATGTATCCTAGAATTCTGCTGAGGATTGAGATCAAGTCCCAATGGTTTCAACCTTCTTCCCTAACAGTTTGAAAATCAACACATTTGCCCATCTCCACTCTCCTGGCAGCCCTCCCGGCTCAAGGATTTCTCCAGGATTGCCCAGAGCTGTTTAGAGATCTGCTCTGTGACTCCTTTCAGAATCCTGGGCCAGAGACCTGAACTCCATCAGAACAAATCAGTGGGTACCCTCTCTCCTCAGCTAGCTTGGAATCCAGATCGCCCTTAACTCATGTTTGTTCTCATCTTTCAAGACCTGTTGGATAGAAAAAGGGTGACAGGAGCTGAGTTCCTTTTTTTTTTCACTGCATCAGCCATTAGCAGCAGGGCTTTGGCTGGTTTTTTCTCTGATCAGAACTTTTCAATCCTTTTTGTTGTTCTTGGCTTTGATGATGAGACTCCATTCATTATTCTGGGCTTCATCCTTCTCCCAAATCACACTGGAATCAGGCCTGAAGAGCCTCAGACACCACAGCCATCATGGGGCCCCTGAACCTCCTCAGCAGGGGATGACCTCATTGTCCTCAGGAACTGCCATCCTTTGATATTCCCCTAGCCAAATAAAGAAACCTTCTGTGCCCTGCTGTTTAATCAGGAATGCAGCATACAGTCTTTCCAGGACAGCTGATTCCTACCTCTAGATTAGATTATATTTTATGTCTTCAGCACAACTTCACATTTTAAATCTGTCATTTGTTGCAACTGGCCCTCATTGGTAATGGCGGCCGCCTAGCATCAGTGGCTCACACTTTGATGGATTGAGGCTTTTCATCCATGTGACATAAAAAGCACTTCCGAATAAATGAGAATTGATAGTGCTGTTATCAACTCCATTCAACAAGCATTTATTAATGAATGAATGAAAGAGCATTTATTAAGCACTTAGTATGTGCTGAGCACCAGAGATACAGATACAAAAATAAGATGATCCCTTCCTTCAAGAAGCTTACATTCTAATAGAGGAAGACCGTTCAGTTGCAAGTCAAAGGGAGAGGCCTCTGGTCCTCAGAGGTTAAGCACATTATAATGGATATTTTCCAGCATTGTTTCCACTTATAAAATCATACAGTCTTCATACAGAAGGTGGTACTTGAGAGAAATTTTGAAGGAATGCAGGGATTCTAAGAGGCAGAGGTGAGGAAAAAGTCACTTCGGGCATGGGGGACATCTGTGCAAAGACTTGGAGATGAACAATAGCATGTCGCATATGAGGAACAGAAAGAAGGCCAGTCTGGCTGGCCAGACGATTGTAGGAAGAGAAGTAACAAATAGTAAGGTTGGAAAATTAGGTAGAGTTTATATGAGATCCCAGAGGCAACAGGATCCTGGGTAATAGGAAGCCACTGTAGCTTGTTAAGTTGAGCAATGACAGGCAGCCTTGATGTCATCTTCTTTACCAGTAACCCCAGGCTGGAATTCCTAATAGCTTTGCACGGTAGAGGTCATTCTCATTGACAATTTGTAAAAATATAAGCTTCTTGAGGACAGGAATTGTTTTTGTTTGTTTGTTTGCTCTCATATCCCTAGGGTTTAACACAATGTTTAACACATAGTCAGTAATGTTTGTTGAATTTTTTAAATTCAATTTTAATTTTAGTTTTTGTTCTGAATTTTTTCTCTCCCCCCTCCAACTTCCCCACCCATTGAGAAGGTAAGAAAAACAATTCCATTACAAATATTATGATTCTATAAAATAAATTTCTCCATGAGTCCAGTGAAAAAAAAGAAGACAAAGAGAGAAAGAAAGAAGATGGAGGAAGGAAGGAAGTAAGGCAGGAGGGAAGGGAGGAGGGGGAAAGCAGGGAAGGGAGGAAGGAGGGAGGGAGGGAAGGAAGGAAGGAAGAAAAAAGAAAGGAAGGAAGGAAAGAGGGAAGGCAGGAGGGAGGTAGAAGGAAGGAAGGAGGGAGGGAGGTAGAAGGAAGGAAGGAAGGAAGGAAGGAAGGAAGGAAGGAAGGAAGGAAGGAAGGAGGGAGGGAGGGAAAATATGTTTGAATCTGTACCCTGAGTCTACCAGTTCTCTCTCTGGAGGTGAGTAACATGTTTCATCATGAGTTATTTACAACTGTGGTTGGTCATTGTGTTGATCAGTCTTTCAAAGTGAAGAAATTATTTCCACATTAGTCAAGTGGTGAAAGAAAAAACAGAACAAAAGGGCAAAGCCACAGAAAACAAAACAAGGTGAAAATAGTCTGCTTCCATCTGCATTCAGACTCTGTAGTTCTTTCTCTGGATGTGGACAGCATTTTCCATCGTGAGTCTTTTGGAGTTGTCTTAGATCATCATATTGCTAAGCAGAGCTAAGTCAATCATAGCTGACCATCACACAATGTGGCTGTTACTGTGTACAATGTTCTCCTGGTTTTGCTCACTTCACTCAGCATCAGTTCACATTAAGTCTTTCCAGATTTTTCTGAAATCCGCCTGCTCATCATTTCTTCTTTTTTTTTGGATCCAATATTTCTACCTTTATTGACAATATCACATAAATGGATTCTGGTTGAATCTACATGTTTCAATCAATCAGCTAAAAATGTATTACATACTGTAAACATGGCATATTAATACAGTATCTATTCTAAAATATTTTCATGTCATGATCACATTTTTAATACCTGAAACTGAATTTATACATGTAAGAGAATTACTAGCAAATGTTGCTTCACTTGACAATTGGGGATTGGGGAGAAAAAACTATACTTTGTTATTTCAGAAACATCTTCAAAGGAAAGTTAAAGCTTGTCATTGATTGGCTCAGAGTATCCTCTTTTGTATCCATATTGAAACGGAAGATTGACACAGAAAATAGATAGAGCCCCTTCTAATTTACAGGATTTTTCAAAAAATCAGTTTAAGAGTCTTAGGGAAAGTGTCTGATTTGAAGAATAAAAAAATAAACTGAATAAACAAAGGGTCTCCAGACGGTCCGTTCAGAGCTTGCCAGGCTGGATCAGTCCTGTTTCAGCCACAGCTGCTGTTTCCAGGCTTCATTCAAGTAAACGAGTCGTTTGTAGTTGATGATAAGGAGAAAGAAGTTCAGCATATATGTGAAAAAACAAAGAATGCGAAACTCCTTCAGCAGAAAGTACAGAATTATGCCAGGTACAGGGACCCTACCACAGACACTATCTAGGAGGTCATGAGGATTAAAGCTGCGACTGCACTAGCCGTCGTGCCTTTTCAGGCTTCTCTTGATTCTTCTGTTTGAAAGTCAAATTTTCTATTCACTCTGGTCTTTTCATTGAGAAAGCTTGAAAGTCCTCTATTTTATTGAAAATCCATATTTTGCCTTGGAGCATGATACTCAGTTTTGTTGGGTAGGTGATTCTTGGTTTTAATCCTAGCTCCACTGACCTCCAGAATATCATATTCCAAGCCCTTCGGTCCCTTAATGTAGAAGCTGCTAGATCTTGTGTTATTCTGATTGTGTTTCCACAATACTCAAATGGTTTCTTTCTGGCTGCTTGCAGTATTTTCTCCTTGATCTGGGAGCTCTGGAATTTGGTGACAATATTCCTAGGAGTTTTCTTTTTGGGATCTATTTGAGGAGGTGATCTGTAGATTCTTTCAATTTCTATTTTACCCTGTGGCTCTAGAATATCAGGGCAGTTCTCCTTGATAATTTCTTGAAAGATGATATCTAGGCTCTTTTTTTGATCATGTCTTTCAGGTAGTCCAATAATTTTTAAATTATCTCTCCTGGATCTATTTTCAAGGTCAGTGGTTTTCGCAATGAGATATTTCACATTGTCTTCCACTTTTTCATTCCTTTGGTTCTGCTTTATAATATCTTGATGTCTCATAAAGTCACTAGCTTCCACTTGCTCCAATCTAATTTTTAAGGTGGTATTTTCTTCAGTGGTCTTTTGGACCTCCTTTTCCATTTGGCTAATTCTGCCTTTCAAGGCATTCTTCTCCTCATTGGCTTTTTGGAGCTCTTTTGCCATTTGAGTTAGTCTATTTTTTAAGGTGTTGTTTTCTTCAGTATTTTTTTCTTTATTTTTTTGGGTCTCCTTTAGCAAGTCATCGACTTGTTTTTCATGGTTTTCTCGCATCGTTCTCATTTCTCTTCCCAATTTTTCCTTTACTTCTCTAACTTGCTTTTCCAAATCCTTTTTGAGCTCTTCCATGGCCTGAGACCAGTTCATGTTTTTCTTGGAGGCTTTTGATGTAGGCTCTTTGACTTTGTTGACTTCTTCTGGCTGTATGTTTTGGTCTTCTTTGTCACCAAAGAAAGATTCCAAAGTCTGAGACTGAATCTGAGTGCGTTTTTGCTGCCTGGCCATGTTCCCAGCCAACTTACTTGACCCTTGAGTTTTTCGTCAGGGTATGACTGCTTGTAGAGTAAAGAGTACTTTGTTCCAAGCTTGAGGGCATGCGCTGTTGTTTTCAGAGCTATTTCTATACAGCTAGCTCTGCCACACCGGCACTCCTCCTTCCCCAAGAACTGCCAACCTGGACTGGATTCATATTTTAAGCAGGTTCTGCATGCCTGCTCTGATCCGCCACTTAATTCCTCCCACCAGGTGGGCCTGGGGCCAGAACCAACTGCAGCTGTAGTTCTGTAGCTGCATCACCTCCGCTGCCCCTGGGGGTGGTGGCCGAACCGCGAACTCTTTTCACTCTGTCCCTGCAGCTTTTCCCACTGACTTTCTCTGTTGTCATTGGTGTTTGTGGGTTGAGAAGTCTGGTAACTGCCACAGCTCACTGATTCAGGGTGCTAGGGCCTGTTCTGCCTGGCTCCTGGTCTGGTTGGTCCTGCCGCCGCCCACGCTGTGCTCCGCTCCCCTTCTACTCCCAGCTCCATGCATGATAGACCTCACCCAGTGACCATCCAGGCTGTCCTGGGCTGGAGCCCTGCTTCCTTCTGCTATTTTGTGGGTTCTACAGCTCTAGAATTTGTTCAGAGCCATTTTTTATAGGCTTTTGGAGGGACTTGGTAGGGAGCTCAGGCAAGTCCCTGATTTTCAGCCGCCATCTTGGCTCCACCCCCTGCTCATCATTTCTTACAATAGTATTCCATCGCACTCACATACCACGACTTCTTCAGACGTTCCTCGATTGTTAAGCATCCCTTCAATTCCCAATTCTTTGCCACCACAAAAAGAGCTGCTACAAATATTTTTGTATGTGTGGGTCCTTTTCCCTTTTTTATGATCACTCTGGGATACGTTCCTAGTAGTGGTGTTGCTGGATCTAAGAGTATGCAGTTTGACTGCCCTCTGGGCATAGAGGAATGAATTTTTAATACCACATTTCTGGATCATCCAGTTCAACCCTTTTATTTTTCAAATGAGGAAACTGAGGTCCAGAGGGATGGAGTGATCTGTCCCCTTGTTATTGTTTTTGGGGGGAGAGGCACAATTATTACAATTCCCAATGACTTTTTTTTATTTTTAGTTTACCACACACGGTTCTACATAATTTTGAGTTCCAGATTTTCTCCCCTCCCTTCCCCCTCCCTCCCCAAGACGGCATGGAAACTCATATAACTACCATGTATAACTTCGCATTGAATTAATTTATACACTAGTCAAGTTGTGGAGAAGAATTATGACCAATGGAATGAATCATGAGAAAGAAGAGACAGAACCAAAAAAAAAACCCCAAAAACAAAAACAAAAGAGAAGCAAGAAAGGCGAGCATGTAGTGTACCTCAATCTGCATTCAAACTTCATAGTTCTTTTTCTGGATGTAGACAGCATTCTCCATCGTGAGTCCTTTGGAGTTGTGCCTGCACCTTGTGTTGCTGAGAAGAGTGAAGTCTGTCAGGGTTGGTCCTCACGGAATCCATATATCTGTGGTTGTGCACAACGTTCTCCTGGCTCTGCTCCGCTCACTCAGCATTATGTCATGTAGGTTTTTCCAGGTTGTTACGAAGTCTGTGTCATCCCCATTTCTTATGGCACAATAGTATTCCATTACCTTCATATACCACAGCTTGTTCAGCCATTCCCCAATTGATGGGCATCCCTTTGATTTCCAGTTCTTGGCTACCACAAAGAGAACCGCTATAAATATCTTTGTACATATGGGTCCTTTCCCTCTTGTGTGATTTCTTTGGGATACAACCCTAGAAGTGGTATTGCTGGGTCAAAGGGTATGAACATTCCTATGGCTCTTGGGGCGTAGTTCCAAATTACTCTCCAGAATGGCTGGATCATCTCACAACTCCACCAGCAATGTAACAATGTTCCAATTTTCCCACATCCTCTCCAGCATTTATCATCCTCCTGCTTTGCTATTTTAGCCAATCTTACAGGAGAGATGTGGTATCTAAGAGTTGTTTTGATTTGCATTTCTCTAATCAGTAGTGATCCAGAGCATTTTTTCATATGCCTATAGATAGCTTTAATTTCTTCCTCTGAAAACTGCCTGTTCATATCCTTTGACCATTTCTCAATTGGGGAATGGCTTGTATTCCTATATATTTGGCTCAGTTCCCTGTATGTTTTAGAAATGAGGCCTTTATCAGAGATACTAGTTGCAAAGATTTTCTCCCAATTTTCTGCTTCCCTCCTAATTTTTGTTGCATTGGCTTTTTTTGTACAAAAACATTTCAATTTAACATAATCAAAATTATCCATTTTGCATTTTGTAATGCTCTCTATCTCTTGTTGGGTCATGAATTCTTTTCTTTTCCATAAATCTGATAAGTAAACTATTCCTTGTTGTCCCAAATTACTTATAGTATCAGCTTTTACTCCTAGATCATGAACGCATTTTGACTTTATTCTGGTATATGGTGTAAGACATTGGTCTATGCCCAGTTTCTGCACTATCATTTTCCAATTTTCCCAGCAGTTTTTGTGAAATAGTGAATTCTTAGCCCAGAAGCTGGCCTCTTTGGGTTTATCAAAGAGTAGATTGCTATAGTTGTTGACTTCTCCATCTTGTGTACCTATCCTATTCCACTGATCCACACCCCTGTTTCTTAGCCAGTACCAGGTAGTTTTGATGACTGCTGCTCTGTAGTACAGTTTAATAACTGGTATGGCTAGGCCACCTTCTCTAGCATTTCCTTTCATTAATACCCTAGATATTCTAGACCTCTGGCTTTTCCAGATGAATTTTGTTATTATTTTGTCCAGCTCAGTAAAATAATTTGTTGGTAGTTCGATTGGTATGGCACTGAATAGATTAATTTAGGTAAAATTGTCATTTTTATTATATTAGCTCAGCCTAACCATGAGCAACTGATATTTTTCCATTTATTTAGATCTGCCTTTATTCGCGTGAAAAGTGTGTCATAGTTATGTTCATATAGGCCCTGGGTTTGTCTTGGCAAATAGACTCCCAAATATTTTATAGTGTCTACAGTAATTTTGAATGGAATTTCTCTTTCTATCTCTTGCTGTTGGGCTTTGTCAGTAATGTATAGGAATGCTGAGGATTTATGTGGGTTTATTTTATATCCTGTAACTTTGCTAAAGTTGTTTATTATTTCAAGTAGTTTTTTTACTTGATTCACTAGGATTCTCTAAATAAATCATCATATCATCTGCAAAAAGTTATAATTTAGTTTCTTCTTTTCCTATTCTAATTCCTTCAATTTCTTTCAAGAAGAGTTATTTTGACATAAGGCCGATTAGTCCAATGAATCCACACTTGAAGTTTTCTTTAACGATCCAGCCCTGCAGGACATTTCTTTCTTTCTTGTACGGGGGCTAGAGGTCAGGGAGACTTGGAAGGAAAAGTGATGAAAGATATAACAGAAATTAACACCCAGAAACACTAAAATTATAAATAAGTCAGCTAATGGAAAAAGAGGATTGTATTTACTGAAACATTATTTAACACAACTTTTTATTAATTCATCTTCCACTAAAGTGCAGCTCTAATGTTTCCCTGTGGGAGTGGAGGTGACCCTGGGTCCTTGGGTGGTCTGCCTGTTGAGTTTAAGTCGGAAAGACCACAGATCACAGCTTTAGATCCGACAGAAGCTTAGAGGTCCCATTCATTTCACGGGGGAGGCCCAGAGAGATGAGGCAGCCTGCCCAAGGCCACACACGGTAAGGAGAGAATAAAGACTCAGGCCCTCTGACTCCAACGTCAGCCTTTTTCTGCTGTTATGGACCTAGATTGAGTATGTGTCTGACCCCTGAGGACTAGACTAGCTAAGTCCCAGGAGGCTCATCACCAGGTTGGGCCTGCAGCCACAGCAATTTATGAAGATTCTCTACTAAGGCATTAGTGGTGAACATTTACACAGCGTTTTAAGGTTTGCAAAATTCTTTACAAATATTCTCCCAATTGATCCTTACAATAGCCCTGGGAGGTAGGTGCTATCTCCATTTTACAGGTAAGGAAACTAAGACAGAGGTTAAGGATTACATAGCTTGTAATTGTCTGAGGCAGGATTCCTCCCTCCAGTGGGAAGTGGGACCCAGCCTAACAAAATTTGGACTCCTTAAGATACTGACGTATCTCTTTCATCCAGTAGTGCGATTATTTAAGAAAAAGAAGAAAAGCCAGTTAGATATTTGAAAATACTGAATTTTTATGGCAATTTAATTCTATTTTCTGGATGGAAAAATTATTGGGAATTGATAATAGTGGAAAAATGGGAAGCATGTGTGGTGTGAAATATTCACAAAGGATTGCTACAATTTAGGAGACCTCTCTCTGCGGGTGAATCTTACTAATTTGCGTTTCAGAAATGTCTGAAGAATTTGCTTCACATTCTTACCAGCAAAGACCCTCTGGAAGATAAATCCATTATCTCCAAACCCACACATTCAATTTCCATCTAATTGCCCATCCCACCCACTAGATTACTGCTGATAAGGTTTCCTAAAGACTCCAATTTGATGGCCATCAAATCACTTTCTCTTCCCTCCCTTCCATTCAGCAAGTATCTCTGGCTAATCATCTTTCAGATAAAAAATGTTCAAATAGGAAGAGCTATCATGAAAAGCGGCACCTTTACTGCTTTTTGTGATAGGGGAATTAACTTTGGAATCAATATTTTTTTTAAAAAAAAGTTCTCATTTCCAGGTTGTGGGATCTTTTCAAGGGCTGATAACACCTTGGGTATAATCTTTTTTCATGGAGTGGGGAGGCCCTGTAATTTAAATGGGGGGGGGGTGAGTATAATTCTCTCCCATCTCCCACCTCCTCCTTTCATTCTCACTGCCACCACTCCAGTTCAAGCCTTTGCCCCTTCATGTCTGTACTATAATGATGGTGGTCATGGTAGTGGTGATGGTAGTGGTGGTGGTGGTGGTGATGGTGATGGTGGTGGTGGTAGTGATAATGAAAATAAAGATAATCAACAGTTGTATAATGTTTTAAGACTGAGCAACTAGGTGGATAGAGTACTGGGCCTACAGTTGGGAAGACCTGAGTTCAAGTGCAACCTCAGACGCTTACTAGCTTCATGACTCCTAGGCAAATTGCTTAACTTCTGTCTGCCTCAGTTTCCTCATCTGCAAAATGTAAGGATCAAAGGAAGCAATATTTGTAAAGTGCTTTGCAAATCTTAAAGCAGTATAAAAGGCTTATTATAATATTAAGATTTGCAAATATACATATGCATACACACATACTGTTTTTTGATCCTCACCATACCCTGTGAGAAAGTACTATTATTAACCCCATTTTACAAATGAGGAAACTGAGGCAGAGTTTAAGTAACTTACCCACGGTCACACAGCTAGTAAGTGTGTCCAATCTCACTTTATTCTTGATGCCACCCACTGGAAAAGTCTAAGTAGTCTTTACGTATCTACTTATTCCTCATTTCCAATCTATCCTGCAAACACTACAGCCAAGTTAATCTTCCTAAAATGTCGCTTAAAGCTTGATTCCCCTGGTGAAAATCTTCAATGGCTCCCAATTACCGATTAACTAAACTCGTTAGCCTGGCATTCAAGGCTCTTCACAATCTGGTCCTGAGCTACATTTCCAACCTCACCCATACCCAGTATGAACCTTCCACTCTAGTCAGTTCATTCAGTTTCTCTATCCCCAAACACACTTTGGACATTCCCACTCACACGACTTTAAACGATAAATTCAATATTTAAGATAAGGGGTTGTTAGGTCACTGCTCAACTTGTACGCCCTGAAATGACTTCTAAATCTCATATGTGGAAGACGAAGGAAGGAAGGTCAGGAGAGAGAGACCGGTTGGCTGCTCAGGCCAGGCCTTTCTAACTGGTACCATCCTGGAAAGGTCACCTCAAGTGAGCAGTGCTGACCCCCAGCTCTCAAGGCCCAGGAGCTAGGCTGTATCCTACCTACCAAGAGTTGATGTGGCTACTAAAGAAACCTAAGAGATGGACTTGTAAACCAGAAGGCTAGTTTATAATTTACAATTGAAGGAAGGAAAGATAGTGATTCTCTATCCCTTTGCCCGCAAAAGCTGTTCTGAACTTTTCCTTCCCCCCACCCCCAATTCACCCTCTCAGCTGAGGACTTTGCCTTTAATTTACTGAGAAAATGAGGCCATTCACTGTTAGATCGCTCTTCTCCCCTTCTCTCCAACTCCAAACTTCCAATTGGCACCTTCCCTTGTTTCCAGTCTAGTAATGCAGTGGTATTTTTCCTTGCCAAGAAAACTGCCTCTACCAGTGCCCTTGATCTCACCTCTTCCTGTCTTCTCCAGTAAAGTATCCCTTCAGCCATCCTCTCCCTCCCTCTCGCTCTCTCTCTTCCTCCCTGTCTTTCTCTCTCCCCCTCCTTTCCACTCCCCCTCTCTCTCTCCCTCTTCTCTTTTCCTCTCCCTCTCTCCCTCCTTGTCTCTCTTTCTTTGCGTGTCTCTGTCTCTCTGTCTCTATCTCTATCTCTGTCTCTCTCTCTTTGTGTGTCTCTCCATCTCTATCTCTGTCTCTCTCTCTCTTTTGCTCCTTTGTCTATTGCACAAGTCTCCAACATCCTTTTAAAAACCCTTCCCTAGGCTTTATCATTTCTTCAAGCTACTGTCCTGTATTTGTCCTCTATTTCTTAGACAAATGCCTAGAAAATTCAAGATGTTGCCCCAAACCTTTCCCTCTAACAAAATTTCCTATTTCTCTCAAAGACACTACCGTTCTTCCATGTCCCAGATTTGTACCCTTGATGTGCCTACCCTTGGACAACTCATTCTAAATCAGTGGCAAAATGTCAGTTTTTCTACCTCTTCAACCTCTCTGGTTGGCATAGAGGAAAAAACAAGTGACCCGGAGTCAGGAAACCCTAAATTCTCACTGGGCATCAATGCTAGCTGGGTGATTCTAGGAAAGTCATTTCACCTCTCGCAGCCGCAGTCCGAGGAGCAAATGAGACACCATATGTAAAATCTTCTGAAAATCTTCAAGCCCTCTATAAATGTTAGCTCTAGCTAGGTCATGATTAATGTGAGTTTGCATAATTCATAATCCAATTGAGTGCATATTATAAAATGATACCCGGTCGCATTTAATTCAAGACAAAAATTAGTTAATGCAATGTGTAGAGGGTTTAACACACTAATCTTCACATGGAGATGTGGTCCGATGTTTGGGACCGTATTACCAAAGAATCTTAAACAAAATGGGCAAAAGGAAGAATACTTCAAATGGAAACCCTGCCGGTACATAAAAGAAGAGGCTTGTTATCGCACTAGAACAAAAAGTTAATATAATCACTGGGAACATGGTCCCAGTAACTCTAAAATAGGACAAGACACTGGAATGCCTGACAGCACAGAATATCATAAAACATGCAGGCAAGATAAAATAAAAGGACAAAGTTGCATCAGCTTTTTGTGGTTTGTAAACCATTACAAGGAATAAATGTGTGTTTGAGTGATAGAAGGTGGATTGAAGATTTCAATCAAAAACGCATCTTCTTATCAGAGCATCCATTCAGACAAAAACATCAAGTTTATTTAAGGCAGTGAAAGAAAATGAAATAGACAAGGAACTTTTACTGCAAGCAATGGCTTGTTCCATCCCTTTAAAAATTGCGTTCAGTTGCAAAATGTTAAAAGTTACTGAAAAGGTTGCCAGTGCAGATGAGGAAACAGGAGGAAAACATCCTGATATTTCGTAAAAAAAAATTATCACAGATCATGGATATGCTGATTGAGAATCTCTTCCAGAACCTACATTTCTACTGGGAAAAAACTCACCTTGAATTCAAAGGATACCCTAATGCTTTTATTGAGAAGTAATACAGAGAATTTGAAATGAAAACCAATTGAATTTAAACGAAAATTTGGGAGTCAGGACTTTGAGGCCAATAAACAAGCATTGGTTTTCGTTTAAATTCCAGTTCTTGGCAGTCAAGTTAGAAAGCATAGGGGACTGAAATCATTCTTGAAGCCTGGTTGTCAAGTTATCTTAGCTAAATAGTTAAAAATTATATTTCAAGGACAAAAAATTCAAGTTGAAAGCTTTACTGATATTGGGTGATAGCCCAGGTCGTCCAACTACATTTGGTTCATCCTATGAGAACATGAGAATGCAAATTTTCTTCAATGTGAATAAAATTCTATTCACCTACTAGTGTATAAATGAAGATTTAAAGAGAGAAAAGTTTGGTCTACACTCCTAAAATTAGGCAACAATAATGACATGTTTTCGTTCTTCATATCTTTCTTATATTTAACAATTTTTAAAATTTCTGCTTTCTACAACTACTCTTATTTTGCAATAAACTTGAGGCAGAAATACAGTTTTCTTATCCTTTCCTGTTATATTATGGTAATGATGCAATAATCACAAGGGAAGAGTGGGAAGGAGAGGTGGAGACAGGAGTGGAAGGAAGAAGAGAGGAGGGCAGGGAAGGAGAAAGGATGGGACAGGATAATGTCCCAGGCTTGTACCCTTGTTGTACCCTTGACAACTCATTCTAACTCATATCACATGTCCAATCAGTGGATTTTTTCTTTTTCTTAAAATAGATAAGAAATTAAGTTATTTTTTGCTGGCTCTCCTTTTTCCAGACCACAAACAGATCACTCCCTTTCCATTAATGACATCCCAGCATTACTGAGCCACTCACAGCCTCCTTCCAGTCTCATTACAAATTCCGTCCGCTCTTGCACTCGTCAGCCAAACTGGCCTCTCTGTGCCTGCCCCCATGACACTCCTTCTCCCGATATGCCTTTACACAGGCCATCTCTCATGCCTGGCACCCACTCCTTCCTCACTTCTTCCTCACTGAATTCCTCGCTTCTTTCAAGAGTTGTCCCCTAGACTTGTGCAGGGCTGTTCTCACACTTGGTCATTTGGGGACACTGGCTCCATTTGGGGACATCTTCTACCCACCCCCACCACCCCCATACCCCTTGAACTTCCTCTCCCTACCCCTCTCCAATTATTTGTATTTAAATATGCCCCATAACTATGTATTTCCATTTCCCCCAAAACATTCCAATGTATTTTTTCCTCCCCAAATGGAAAACTTTCCTGGAAATTTTACATCTCTCTCTACCTACTTTGCCTGGCCTGGTCTCCCCCCGTGACCAAGAAATATGCATTCCCAAGAAGGCTGCCAGTGGAGCATGGCAAAGCTAATTGGCCTGTATGGAGATTTAAACGCACCACCTTGGCACTTGTCAGCTGAGCTAACTAGGCTTCTACAAGAAATGATGTGGCACTGGGAACATTTCTAATGCATTCTTCACCAGGAATGTAAAGCTGATGATGAGAGTCTATCTTATTTATAAGGGAAACATTGTACTTGCCTTTACACAGACCTCCTGGCTTTCCTGAACAACAGATAGCTGTCTGAATATTAGAAAACATTCCATGTATATTCTTGAGGAATAAATGGATTTTGTTATAATCATTTCATATAATCATTTCATAATATATTTCATTGGTATTAATTTTATTTTGAGGCAGATGGAGATGAGGAGAAAGCATTCCAGGCATGAGGTCAGCTTATGAGAAAACTTGCGGGGGGGAGGAGGAATATTCTGTATAGGGTTAAAGAAGTAATTTGTAAAATTCTGATGTGCAGAGAAACAGCCCCTTTATGATATATCAGGGAACAGATATTTTTTAGTTACTTCTGAGATGCTTCTGAAAATTGAAAATGCATAGAGAAGGCCATGGATCCATTTCTTCTCTTCTTTTGATTGACCTCCCTCAGGTCACCTGAGCTCTTGGGAACACAGAGCAGCCCAAGCTAATGAAAGCCTTCAGGCTTCATTCTATTTTTTTTTCACCTGTATTTTCTGTTAGATGAGGACAAGGGAGAGATCTCACTCTGACTTAGCATTAGAAATTCCTTGTGACTCCCTCCTTAACTTCTAGATACTAAGCCTTACCCGCTTGGCATCTGTTGAGGGGCTGCTCTTCTAATTAACTTTTGTTTTGAGGCCACAAGCCCAATACGGTGGAGCTAAGACAGGCCTCTTTTCCTTCCCCTCCTTCACCTACAAGTGTCTGGGCCCGGCAGGGACCAAAAGGAAACATGGTCAAGTGGACCCCACCCTGGACTTTGGAGTCAGGAAGGCCTAAATTCATATCCCATGCCAAATATTTCTAATTGTGTGCTTCTGGGCAAGTCACTAGGAAAATGGGGATAATGATAGCACCTCCCTCATGCATAGGCACAGTCAGTCCAAAGGCATTTATTAAGCACCTATTATAGTCTAGACACTGGGAATACAAAGAAAAAAAACTGCTCTAAACAATCCTTACTCCTACATAACTTTCATTCTAACAAGAGAGAGCGGGAGGACACAGATAATCAAATACAGACTAGAAATAAAGAAAACAATACAACTTCCTACCTCCCACTTTTTATGTTACCAGGTAACCAGTGGGGATCGATGCTCTGCCCTATTTCTGTCCTATTTCTGATTCGTGAGCCAACAAAAGCATTGTGAAGTGACTGGCCTTGCCCACAACACATCCCTACTAGACAGTTCTGTTGTGTCGATGAAACACAACTCAAGGGCCAACGGAATTTGTGTCCCTGAAAGACCCAGGCATTCGATAAACACCTCCAGCGCAAACATGTTTATTCTGGTGGGTGAAAGATGAAAGGACTAAGGAAACAAAAGATCTGGGCAAATCAATTTATTAAGCAATGCATGGCAATTGCCCAACAAACTCAGACCAGGTAGGGCTGGACCCCGATACAGGGGGAAACAGATTTTTATAAATTAAAAATAATTAATCGTATGTGGACAATTAATTAAAAGGAAACAATATAACATTAAGTAATCTGATTCCTAATTGGAGGAAAGACTAAGGACTTTCCAAGTTGGGAGGGGGAGAGTGAACAGTAACGATTCCCTGAAATCAGAACAGGAGGTGTCCCCCTTCCCCTAAGTGTCGGTAAAGAATAAAAGGAACAAGGGAACAGTAAGTGATCGATCAGTATGGGGCCAGTATAGGTTGCTTGAGATGTACAATTGTGAGAAACGTGCATTGATCTTAGGATCTGACTGGGTTTCTAGTCTGCGTGAGTCCTTGGTTAAGGGTCTCTAAGCAGCAGAGAGAAGCGTTCCAGCTCCCCAACCACACAGGGCTAGGTTCAAACCATGCAATAAGGTTTTCTCTCATTTCCAACAATTGAATGAAGTTTTCTTACAAGACAGAAATTGGACTAGATCCATAATTGAATCGAAAGGGAACTGAGTTAGATTCAGAATTGAGTCACAAGATGGAATCAGTGTGGTTCATTCAATTTCCACTATCACTCACTGTTCCAATGCCTTCCATTTCCTCATCATCGGTAAATCGATGTCCAACTCAGACCTCTCTGAAGTTTATAAAAAGCTTTTGGTTCCCCAATTCACCTTTTAAGCATCCTACCTTCCTTTTTGACATCATCTTCCTGAAACAGCAAGTATTCCTCGTCCTTTGGGGAGAAGAGTTTATCTCTGTAGCTGGACTGAAGTGCCTTTGATGGATGAAAAGTTTCATGATTTTCTCTAAATTGACATTTTTGTGATCCATCATAGTGATACCATTTTAGGTTGCACTGACACTTCACGTGTCTGAAAACAATCAGGTGTGATTCATTAGAGACACCATATAATTTCCAAAATGTTCCATAAATGAGGACTTCTGTTTGTTCTTTGAAGAAAATTATTCCTCAGTTTTTCACCTTTTAAATCTAGAAATTATACTAGGAGAATGGGATATTAACTTAAGAAAATTTAAGTATTTCCTTCAAGTTAGCAGCATATTTGAATTCTTGGTTTATCCTGGCTTGTAATTATTGTTACTTAGCATTGGTGAGGCACTTTATTTTGTAAAGTATATTGTGGTCATTTAGTATCATAGGATTTAGAAATGGAAGGGACCTTGGAATGAGTATGGTGGGGTCCCATGGGGGGTAGTGCTCAAAGATTTTTCCTAATAAAGGCTAGAATGGGACCAAACAAGGGAAAACAATGGCCTTGACCCACAAGCTTAGTTTTTATTCCTCTAACATCTTCCTTTTCCACTCATTTGCATGGATATAGACATATAGATATAGAAGAACTGATGATTACAGAACCTCCAAACCACAGGAGCCCTGGACAGTTTGCTAGAAGAGCAGCCCCTCAACAGATGCCAAGCAGGTAAAGCTTAGTATCTAGAAATTAAGGAGGGAGTCACAAGGAATTTCTAATGCTAAGTCAGAGTGAGATCTCTCCCTTGTCCTCATCTAACAGAAAATACAGGCGAAAAAAAAATAGAATGAAGCCTGAAGGCTTTCATTAGCTTGGGCTGCTCTGTGTTCCCAAGAGCTCGGTGCCTAGAGTGAGGACTTCATTAGGAGGGAAAATGTCCATTCCAGCCAAAGCTCAAAGAAATAGCCAGGCCCCTCCTTATGGATGTGCAAGTGTTCTGCCCTTCCACAAAGGGTTATAGTGAAAACGCTTCCAGGAGTCAGGCTAAAGATGCAATGGCTAAGACTGTTCTCCTTCTAGGATGAAAAGGTAGCACCCGACTCTCAATGAAGCCAGAAGTAGACAGGAGTTTTGCCACCTCACGACAATGGAGCTGTGCCCAATAGCAACCATTTCGAACCACAGAACCAAAGAAGGAACTGTGAGCAGCTTGGTAGATCCAAAGGGTGCCATGCAGTGGCATCCACAGTAGACAAAGCTTGTCCCACAAGAGCAAAGGTGTGTTTCCCCTTCACACACATGAATTTCCTACTTGTGTACTCCCCTACACATATTCCTTAGAGTGTCCACTCTTCCCACTTATGGTGTGCGTTTTTGTAAAATAGTATGCCCAGATTTATGGAGAAAATATGATTTTATTACCTTTCTTACGATAGTGTTTCATTAAATGCCTCTCCTCTGGATTGTGTTCTCAGACTGACTGGAAAAGGTGAGTCCACCAGTAGGGGCTCTTTTAACACTGGTTTTGAGCAGACACAGACCCACTAAGTACCTTGAGTTTGGGACAGCCTTTTCTGAAGGACCCCCTATGCAAATGGGGGGGTGCCCCCCAGGGCTACATGAGTCAGCCTCACCGCCTCATTTTATAGATGAGGAAACGGAGGCCAAGAGTTATGACTTGACCAAGGTAACACAGCAGGCTAATGGCAGAATTAAGAGCACAGCTCTTCTGGCTATTGGCCAGTGATCAGCCTGGTATTGATGGATCTACCTCTGGGATTCAATTTCACATTTCACAGCAGAAAGAGGATCACAGCACTTAGGGTCAAAAGGTAGTTGATAATCACCTGGTCCTCTCCTCATTTTACAGATGAAGAACCTGAGCCCAGAGAGCTAAAATGAATTGTTCAAGGTCACATAAGATGGGCAGGATTCAAACCCAAGTCTTTTGACTCCACAGTTTGTGTTCTTTCTACTACTCCTATTTCAGTAAAAGTAAAGTCCTCATGACACCTTTTCACTAAGCCACTGGGCTATTTTCCTATATAGGCTGACTATGGACAAATTGGGGGAAAGAGAACTACTGCAGCACTGGAGTCTCAGGCCTTATTAGTGAAGGTTATTCAGATCTCACGCCTTATTGATCTAAGCCATGGGCATCCTTCCTGCATCATTCACATATGGCTGACCGCTTCTTGGATTTTCATGGTTTGTCTGCTCCACAGCAAATATCCCAAGGAGGTCACTGACAAAAAAATCTCCATATATAGTAAAATGGACATAGTGGCACTCTTGTGCTAGCAAAGAATAAGAAACAAAGTAGATGCCCATTGACTGGCAAATGGATGAGCACATTGTGGCACATGAATGTAATGGAGTATAATAATATTGTAGTGAGTATATATATATATACACATATATGTATGTATGTATATTATATAATAGTGCAGCAAAAAATGATGTGCGTGATGAATACAGAGAAACATGGGAAGACTTACATGAACTGATGCAGAGTGAAATAAGGAGATCCAGGAAAACAATATATACAATGAGTATAGAGATTTAAATGAAAAGAACAACTAACACAAAACAGTCAAAATTGGATATTATTATTTATAAGGAACAAGCTTGGTTACAATGAAGAGATACGAGGAGACACCTCCCCCTGCTCTTTTGCAGAGGAGCAGGGGTCCAAAAGTATGGAAGATGGTATATAATCTCAAATGTGTTAATGTGCTGATTGGTTTTAATTATTTTTATCTTTAAAAAAATCTACCGCAGTTCATATCAGAGGCGCTGAAAACTGAAACTACAAAAACTGAAAAAACTCTCATTCACGTGCTCATTAAACATTTACTAAACACCTACTGTGTGCAGAGCATCATTTGGGGTGCTGTAGTTCAGATAATTCAAAATCCTTACCTTCCTGGTGCTTGCAATCTAATTTGACAAGGTATATATTATCAGAAGATATTTTACAGTGTTTGTAGTTAAAATGCCATCTTGAGACATAGCATTAAGGCAGAGATCCTAATGCTTTGCCCAAAAGAGCCTTATAATCTAACAATATAGACATTCTTTTCTTATTTCTTCTTTTCTTTTTTACAAAGCTTGGCCTTGGAGTCAGGAAGACCTCAGATTGAATCGTGCCTCAGATGTTTGCTAGCTATATGGCCCTGGACATGTCACTTTACCTTGGTTTACCTCAGTTTCCAAATCTGTAAAATGGAGATAGTAGTAGTACCTACCTCCCCAGGTCATCGTGAGGATCAAATGAGGCAATATACGTAAAGTGCTTTGCAAACCCTAAATCACTATATATGTGGTAGCTATTACCATTACTCATGTTGAGATCACAAATCCATTGATTTGAATATTTAAATAATTTAATAAATAAGTATGACAAATTATTTATAGAATAAACATAATAAATAATATATAAGATAATATGAAATATAATGAATAAATTTAAATAAAATGAATGATTCAAATATTTAAATAACTTCAAATGATCTATTTATTGAAAATGCATTATTAACGATAACTACTAACACTTACATAAATATCAGACGCATACTGGCTGCATAACCTTGGGCATGTCACTTGACTGCTGAGCACTGGAAGCGGCTCTGTAACACTACACTTTACAGAGAAGGTGTAGACCTACGTTTGCAGAAAGAGCTTCCAGATCCAGCAATCTCCTCTATCAATAAAATCACAAAGCCTATCACCGTTTAAAGAAGGATATAATTTAGAGCAAGACAATGAATGAAAACTACCTGATTACAATCTGGAACCTTTTTCACCAAACTTCAATGGTTATTTTAGCCTAATTATGGTTCTATCTCAGAAATGGGATAATCAATTCACAGTAAACTCTTCCTTCATGTCCTGAGTCAGCACGGTTACCTGAAAAGACCCCTGGCTCTAGAGAAGGATTTAAGTTCCAATCCCAGCTCCATCATTGGCTAAGCATGGGTTCAAGTCCGTTTCCTCTAAACTCTCTTCCAGCTCTGCTTACTTCTTTGATCTTATAAAATTCCTGTTTTCCAGGGCTTTGGGGACTTATAAAGTGGCACTGATAATTAACAAAAGAAAACAACAGCTTCCCTCCGGTCTTTGATTCCTCTCTAGCAGGTCACATCTTTCCATATCTGCTTAGAACTTAATGTGAAAAGTAACAGTAAGTTTTCACCTTAGCAATGTCTCATAACTCTCTGCAAGGAGAAAACTGACTTTCTGCTCCATATATTTGACTTAAACTAGGAGAAAACAGCTTTGACTAATGTTATATGGACCTATTCCAATGACCCCAATTAGAAGAGGGTTGCCATTTTTTAAAAAACATAAAGGGTTTCCCATCACTACTGCCCCCGGAAATAATCATTGCTTATTGGTTACTGATACCTACAAGCAATAGTTTACTTACTGAACTTTGCTGGGGGATATATATTTTATTCAGAACCTACATTTTAAAATACATTTAAACAAAACACAACTAATTTGAACAAACAACCACAACAGAGCCATATAGTGGTTTGTTCACCGTCCTCTGCAACATTCAAACGAAGATTGGAGAGTATCCTGGTAATTGGGTGGGGATAGGTGTGGGGTGTTGGAGAAGACAGAAATTGACTTGTACCTTAGTAATTCAATTGTGTATTCATCTACTCTACTATCGTCAAGGAAGAGAAAATGGTGGTCTGGAGAAGTGACTTCTTGAGGAATGAGGATGGTGACTTGGGTGGTGGATGAAAATAAGAGGATCATATATTTAGACCTGAAAGGGACCTTAGAAATCACCTGATCCAACATCCTAATTTATAAATGAGAAAACTAAAACCCAGAGAAATTGATTGACTTGCTCAAAGATATGTAAGGAGTAAGTGGAAGATCCAGAGTTTTAACCTAGGTCAAAACCAAGGGAGATGGTAACACCTGGGCCCACTTTGGGCTCTGGGCCTTTCCCAGGGGGAAGTGAACAAGATCCCAAAGACCAGCCCTGGGCCTTGATATGGACCTTGACCATGGCTTTGCCCCTAACGATTCTCACACCCTCCTCTCTCCCAGTTCTTGGTCCCTCTGGTCACCCTTTACCTTTTCCTCCTCTCTCTCTTTTCCCCCCTTTCTTCTGCCATTTCCCCCCTTCTACTCTCCTTCCTTCCTCTCTTATTCTTTAAAAATCAATGGGATATACTAAAGGGTTTCACTCCCAAACTATCCTTTTTTGGAAAACACACAATATGTAGTAATCATTGGTCAGTAAGCCAACGGGCAGATACCAGAGAGGCTAATCAGGAAAATTAATAGTCAGAGTGCTCTAAGGCCAGGGATAGGAACTCATTCCCAGGGAAGAGAGGATGTCAGTGATCTTTTTGAAGTATAGAAAGGAGTTCAAGTACTTGTCTTAAAGGTCCCTGTGATATGAGCAGATAACCATCCCTAGGAGTCAAGGAGCTCGGCCAAAACCTTTTTTGGAGGACAGGAAAGTTGTCAATAGACAGAAGCTGGAGGCAGAGGTGAAGAGACAGCATGTTTCTATTATAGGATAAAAGGCATGTTGAGGCCAAAAAGAGCTCAAGGTTGAAGACAGACACCTAGAGCCTTCCCAAACACACGGTATGAGGAGCCACGCCTCTGGATCTATTTTACTTTTTAAGTTTAAAAAAATCTTATGCCATAATGATTTTTATGTGCCCTTCCTGTTTTGTCACCCTACTTTGTAAGAAAAAACCCAAAATATGAACCAAAACCATCCTGAAAATGACCCTTTTTAACAGCATTTATGACATTCTGCTCCTTCTCCTATAATACTTCTCTACAAAATAGGGAAATGTATTTCATCAGCTCTTTTGGGGGATTAAAAATTGGTCATTGAAATTAATGTGAGTTTAGCTATTTTCATTTACATCTTTGACGTCTTTGCGTGTTTATCCCCCTTGTTACACTTAGTTGACTGTTCTCTTTCCATAGTTTTTCCCAAGTCTCTCTAAATTCCTCATATTCATTACTTCTTATGGCACAATATTCCATTACACTTAGAAAACACAATTTATTTAGCCATTCCCTTAATCAACAGGGAATTAGAAAAGTTTGTAGGGTTCTTTTTGTTATGAGTATTTTGATGTGTGTGGGGAGGGAGAGGGGACTTCTCTTTGTCTCTGACTTCCTTGGTGAAATATGTCCATAATGAGGTTGCTATTTCAAAGGGTATGAACAATTTTCTTGAATAATTCCAAAAACAGAACAATTAAAATCACCACAACAACGTATCATTTGCCTGTCTTACAGCAAGCCTTCAACATGATTCGCATCTTTTTTTATCTTTGCCAATCTGAAGAGTCTGACAGTGTTTTAATTTTCATTTCTCCTATTGTTTGTTGGAGCATTTTTCATATGGTTACTTCCAGTACAGACAGCTAGGTGGTACAGTGAATACAGTGCGGGGCCTGGGATCAGGAAGACCCCGAGTTCAAACCTGGCTTCATCTACTAGCTTATGTAACCTTGGGCAAGTCACTTAACTCCGTTTGCCTCAATTTCCTCATCTGTAAAATGAGCTGGAGAAGGAAATGACAAAGCCACTCCAGTATCTTTACCAAGAAAACTCCAAATGGGGTCACAGAGTCAGACACGGCTATCTTTTCAATGAGGGAAAAGAAGGAAGAGATAAAGGGAGGGAGAAATTTGGAACTAAAAATTTTTTTTAAAAAATGTTAAAAATTGTTTTTATGTGTAATTGGGGAAGAAATAAAATAGTAAATAAGTGAAAGACGTTTGTTCGTATCTTTTAACCACTAAAGAGAATGGCTTTTGGTCATATATCTGCATGAATCCCTATGTATTTTACATATCAGATTTTTATCAGACATTTCATGCAAAAAATGTTTTTTCACTCAAGTTTCTCTTTTCTTGTTTAAGGGGAAAAAAGTGGTAAAATTTCATGTGTAGTATAACATTCAATATTTTCAGGTATATGTAATTAATACCATAGTTGAGTGTTCCATGCATCTAGGAAACTGTGAGGTTTTATGACCCCCAGTGTTCCCTGACACAAAATCCTGCCTTTTCCTCACTGATATTCACTCACTGATGCCATATTTCTCAACACAATCTCCAAAAATAAAAATCAGGAATGACAAAAAAGAAGAGAAAATGTGGTGAGCATGGTATTAGGGGATTACCTTAGTGTGAGCGCAAGGAGGGTGAGGCCGTGAATGAGAGAATCTGGCAGGCAAAGGAGGCCACTCGAGACCCAGCTGTGCATTCCAGACTGTGGCTTCGAGACCACTGCCTATGGTGTACAGTGGAAACCTGGTCTGGAGAGCGCTCATCTGTGCAATGACATCCTGGCACAGAGACCAGGGAGGAGCAGCTGCAAGCCCAGATTCTGTATCAAGCAGCATACTGTGCAGCTTCAGAACTTCTCCTCTGAGCCAGAAAGAGACCAAAGACTGAAGAGAGGGGCAGGAAGGGACCTGAAGCATGGGGTGTGTGTAACAGTGCAGTGAGACCTTGAGAGAGGTTCCTGGAGGGGGTGGAAGCCTGTGTATCCATCCATAGATGGCATCAGCCAGAGCAATAGGGGAGCTTTAGGCAAAAAAGTTCCACTTTATCTCAACTATGCTTTCCACAGACTTCCCCTTTCTTGGCTCCTAGCCAACACTAGCACAACTTGCATTTTCTCTCTTTTAAAGACTAAAACCCCTCCATATATTTAACGTCTACATCTTCATCTCTGAGATTCTTCATTCACTCCCATCAGCACGTTGTAGGCATGTTAACTTTATTCAAGGACATCTCAGTAATACAACACAATATTTCGAGCAACAATTTGTCCTCATCTAAGAAAAGTAACAATGCGTCAGGATACTGTGCTTTAAAGAAAAGGTCTCGAATGAGTGTAATCAGTTTTTTTTATGTCTTTCAGATGTCTTTCACAGACCAGCAGGAGCTTCAGACTCCATCCAGTGGGGCTCAAGGCCATTCTCCTGCTTCGCAAACCTGAGCCAGAGTCTGGGTGTCAGAGCACATACAGGAGCTGCAGGATACCCAGCCCAAGTCCTTCCTGGGCACTCAAGAAATGGAGCATGCTGTTTCCTGAGCCTAGCCTGAGATGAGCTCCTCTGACAGGAGATGCATTCAGCTGAATAATTTATAGACATAATTGCCGACTTTAATCTGGAGGCGAATTGATGAGCAGGAGGTCACAGCGGACCTGTTAGGCCTAAGCACTGTTGCCTTCCACTAAAATGGGTGTTGAAATGCCCTCTCTGAAATTAACAGGCAGCATTGTAGAGAGGTCAGGGGAACCTTATACCTTTTCTGGAGGAATTCCTATTTTACAACTGGGAAAAATGCTAAAAGAATATAGGTCTGGATATATTTTATACAAGTATAAATATATATATGAATATATATGCATTAATATACATACATATGTGTGTGTGTGTATCACTTCCTGTGCCAAGAAATCCCCAAATGGAGTCACAGAGAGGCAGACACGACTGAAATGAATGAACGACAAAAATCGCTTTCTGTATGAGAAAAGCTGATTGTTTTCAAAAGTATGATACAAAACTACGAGCTATAACGAGGCCCCAATGTTGGTGAGGTGCATCTTGCTTTAAGCAAACGTGATATATGAAAGTCCAGATTCTCATCAAATATATTGATTAAGTCTTGAATTTGTTGTTCAGCCTCTTAGGGTATGTGTGTGTGTGTTGTTGCCCGATTAGAGTGTCAACCATCTGACGCCAGGGACTGAAGTCTCATATTTTCGTTTTTAGGCAGATAGGTGGTACAGGGGATGAACAGCATTAGACTTGGAGCGGACAAGACCTGAGTGCCAATCCTGCCTCAGACACTTACCAGCTGTGTGACCCTGGGCAAATCACTTAACTGATGCCTGCCTCAGTTTCCATCTGTAAAATGGGGATATTAAACAGTACCTACCATACCAGGGTTATTGTGAGGGTAAAATGAAAGAGTATTTGCAAAGTGCTTTGCAAACCTTAAAGTGTTAGCTATTATCATTTATAATTCCCAAGGACCTAGCAAAAAGCTACGCTCATAGGAAGTGAATTGTAAGTCTTTATTCAATGAATGAATGAGTATGAATCATAAGGGGATTATTTACTTGGGAAATCCAGAGAGACAGAAAAACATTTCATGTGTTCCAGGCACTGTGCTAAGTGCCAGAGACACAAGCAAACAAGACAGCCGCTGCCTTTAGGGCGCTTACATTCTAAGGACTAGACAACACACAGAGGGGAGCTGGAAAGCAAGGGGTGGGCTTTCGCGGAACTGGGAGGGTACCTGAGCCTGGATGGGAGATGGACAATTTTTTCAACGGACTTCACCTTGACCATGGGACCATCAGTCCAAGATGAGAGCAGAAGTAACCTCTGTGCAGACAGAACGAACCTGCCAGGGCTGACTTTGTTATCTCGCCTCAACCTAACTTTTCTCACGTGTGTGAAGTGATCTTGGCTTCCTTGTAGCCATCAAAGGGCATCTGTGAACCCAGCCAAGGACACAATGCTTACTCATCTTGGAACGCTTCGTCCCCCAGGGATCCCAAGGAATGGGCTATGTCAGAAAAACTGCTAACACGAATTATTTACACTAAAAAACCTTATTGGGTTTATTCAGATCAATTAACAAAAATACACACAGCAAAAGTTTCTAACCCCGTTCCCTACCAATCAGCTGGAGTTTTAGATCCCCAATAAAGCGACAAAATCGATATGGAGTCCTGAACAGAGCATTTAGTACACAGTCAGTATTTAGTCAATGTGTTTTCATTCATTTGTTCATTCATTCATATGTACACACTGAGTCTGTTCACAACCAGCAACTCCAGCAGCTACTCCAAGAGCCAAGCAACCAGAAGGTCAAACATCCTTACCCTTCCAGGTACAAGGTCATCTCAAGACAACCCCGAACTCAGTCCACTTGTCATTGAGGAGGATACACGGACATACACTGGGGACAACAAACCTAAAGGCCATTTGGTGGAGGAAGAAGAAAGGAGGTATAAGGGGTAAGCACGACATTGTGCAGAGTGCTGGGTTCAAATCCTGGCTCTGACATTTACCAATTTGGGGACTTTTATACAAGTCATTAACTTTCATATCTGCTTCCTATGCCCAAGCTTCAATGTCTTTATCCGTAAAATGGGGTAATAATACTTGTACTCCTGCCCACAGAGTTGTTCTAAGGACAGTACTTTGTGATCTGTTTTAAAGTATTTTCTTCTAGCATGAAATGCAAGCTCTTTCTGCCATCTGACACCAGCCGGTCTTTCCAGCATGATTCCCTATGACTGTCTCATACTTCACACTGGCTGGCGGGCTTGCTGCTGGCAGCATCTGACAGTCTATCTCCCAACTCTGAGACTTTGCATAGGTTACCTCTCATGCTGGGGATGCTATCTGTACTCACTGCTGCCTCCTGGATTCCCTTTAAGCACCACCTCCTTCCAGAAGTCATCCCTGATTCCCCTCCATCACTATATATGTGCATCAGTATATACACTTACACTTCTATATGTATACATACATACTTACATATTCATGTAAATGCAGCTTCTCTCCGTATATATAGTTATCTCTTCCTTATCGAGGGACTTTCCCCATCATGTGTTCACAGGTCAGCATCACAAATTAAATGGGAATTTGGGGGGAGTTCTGCAGAAGCTGCAGACAACAAAAAGGCCAGCAGACACAGAAAAAGTTTAGAAACTCAGAAATGCATAAAATATACATGAAGCATTGTGTAATATCAACAAATTTTATCTCTTAATACTGTAACTGAGACTTCTCTAGTACAAAGACAGGGCCAAAAAATCTTACGTGGATTTTCCACATGCTGGGGGGTGCAGTGCCCCTAACCCCCATGATGTGGAAGGGATAACTGTAATAGAGGCAATATTTACTTCTCTGTGAATATGTTATATTCGCTTAGTAGTACGTAAAATCCTGGAACAAGAATGCTTTCTTTTTTCTCTCTGAATCTCCATCTCCCGTCACATGCCTTGCATATACAAGGCCCTTAAAAATGGTTGATAGGCATTTTTTTAAATTGAGATTTTTTATTTTTAGTTTACAACACTTAGTTTCGCATGATTTTGAGTTCCAGATTTTCTTTCCCCCCTCTCCCCCCTCCCTCCCCAAGACAGCATGGAATCCGATATATCTTCTACATATAACTTTGCATTAAACTTATTTACACAATAGTCAAGTTGTAAAGAATTATGACCAATGGAATGAATCATGAGAAGAAGAAAAACAACCAAAAAACCAAAAACTATTAATAACAAAAGAGGAGAAAAAAACAAAAGAAGAAAAACAAAGGAGAGTATAAAGTGTGCCTCAATCTGTACTCAGACTCCATAGTTCTTTCTCCGGATGTAGATAGCTCTCTCCATCATGAGTCCTTTGAAGTTGTCTTTAAACTTTGCATTGCTAAGAAGAGCCAAGTCTATCAAGGTTAGTCATCACAGAACCAACATATATGCGGTTGTGTATAATGTTCTCCTGGTTCTGCTCTGCTCACTCAGCATTATATTGTATAGGTTTTTCCAGGTTATTATGAAGTCCCTATCTTCCCCATTTCTTATAGCACAATAGTATTCCATTACCTTTATATACCACAACTTGTTCAGCCATTGCCCAATTGATGGGCATCCCTTTGATTTCCAATTCTTTGCTACTACAAAAAGAGCCGCTACAAATATTTTTGTACATATGGGTCCTTTTCCCACTTGTGTCACCTCTTTGGGATACAGCCCTAGAAGTGGTATTGCTGGGTCAAAGGGTATGCACATTTTTATAGCCCTTTGGGCACAGTTCCAAATTGCTCTCCAGAATGGCTGGATCAGTTTACAACTCCACCAACAATGTAACAATGTTCCAATTTTCCCACATCCTCTCCAGCATTTATCATTTTCCTGTTTTGTCATGTTAGCCAATCTGACAGGAGAGATGTGGTACCTAAGAGTTGTTTTGATTTGCATTTCTCTAGTCAGTAGTGATTTCGAGCATTTTTTCATATGCCTATAGATATCTTTAATTTCTTCCTCTGAAAACTGCCTGTTCATATCCTTTGACCATTTCTCAATTGGAGAATGACTTGTATTCCTGTAAATTTGGCTCAGTTCCTTGTATATTTTAGAGATGAGGCCTTTATCAGAGATACTAGTTGTAAAGATTTTCTCCCAATTTTCTGCTTCCCTCCTAATCTTTGTTACATTGGCTTTGTTTATACAAAAACTTTTCAATTTAACATAACCAAAATTATCCATTTTGCATTTTGTAATGTTCTCTATCTCTTGTTGTGTCATGAATTCTTCTCTTTCCCATAAATCTGACAGGTAAATTAGTCCTTGCTCTCCCAAACTGCTTATAGTATCATCCTTTATTCCTAAATCACGAATCAATTTTGACTTTATTTTGGTGTAAGATATTGGTCTATGCCCAGTTTCTGCTCTACCATTTCCCAATTTTCCCAGCAGTTTTTGTGAAATAGTGAATTCTTAGCCCTGAAGCTAGATTCTTTGGGTTTATCAAAGAGCAGATTGGTATAGTCGTTGACTACTGCGTCTTGTATACCTAACCTATTCCACTGATCTGTTTCTTAGCCAGTACCAATAGTTTTGATGGCTGCTGCTTTATATATAGTACAGTTTAATATCTGGTATGGCTAGGCCACCTTCCCTTGCATTTCTTTTAATTAATTCCCTAGATATTCTGGACCTTTTGTTCTTCCAGATGAATTTTGTTATTATTTTATCAAGCTCTGTAAAATAATTTTTTGGTAGTTCGATTGGAATGGCGCTGAATAAGTAAATTAATTTAGGTAAAATTGTTGTTTTTATTATTTTAGCTCAGCCTAACTATGAGCAACTGATGTTTTTCCACTTATTTAGATCTGACTTTATTTGTGTGAAAAGTGTTTCGTAATTATGTTCATACAGGCCCTGGGTTTGTCTTGGCAGATAGACTCCCAAGTATTTTATAGTGTCTACAGTAACTTTAAATGGAATTTCTCTTTCTACCTCTTGCTGTTGGGCTTTGTTAGTAATATATCGGAATGCCAAGGATTTATATGGGTTTATTTTAGATCCTGCAACTTTGCTAAATGGTGATTGGCTTTTTTGCTTGCTGTACAAACGTGAGCTGTTAGCAGGCCAGTCAAGTCCAGATTCTTCCTGTAACCATCCCTGATAAGAAAATAACCTAGACCGCTGGATTGCATGCCAATGATTAACTTGTAAAGCAAATTAGCTTTTCCGTACACAAGCTCTTATTTCTTTCAGTAAACATCCAGCCTAGCAGATCTCTCCTGGCATCCTCTCACAATCAATGGGTTGCTTTGTCCCTGAGGGTGCCTGGGTGAGTCCTCTGAACCTAAGTGAAGTGAGAGGTAGACTGGGGTTGAGGTGGAGTCCTGAGGTTACTCAGTACCTGGGCAGGGGAGCAAGGAGCCCTGGGAGTGATTTTTAGGGCAATATTGTGTTAATGTGGTTAAATGACTATCTCTCAGATCCTAGACTGACTGGGGGAGTGCTTCTTTTCATGACACTAGGAGCAGAATTACAGATTTTTAGCTAGAAGTGACTTTAGGTGTCAGGTTACTCAACCCCCCATTTTTAGAAATGAGAAAGCCAGGGCCCAAAGACATTATGACTCACCCAAGGTCACAAGTGGCAGGGTCAGGACTTGAACTCCAGGTCTCTGACTCAGAACACAAGTGGGGTTGTGAATAGAGTCAGGAAGCCCTGAGTTAGCAGCCTGACTCAGACTCTAGCCAGCTCTGGGACCCTAGATGAGATATTTAATCTCTCTCCATTACGTCCCAATATGGCAGCTGGACTCAATGACCTCTAAGGTCCCCCCCCATCTCTAGATCTAGAACTTTATGGTCCAAATCTTGGGCAATTTCCACTGTAGCAGGCATCGATAATTGAGCACTTGAGGATAGTGATTAATCAGTTAATTTGGATTTTGAAAAGTCAGAGAGAGAGAGAGAGAGCTGCCATTAGCTGAGAGAGGGAATCCAGCACTTGCCATAGGTAACCTGGAGTGTGACCAAAAAGAGTGGCTATCAAATTCAATTAATGTCTTTAGTGAACTGCATTCTTCACTTTCTCTGTGGGATGGCTAATTATCCCATAGATGTAGCAGTCCCATCCCCAAATGTTTCAATTTTTCTATCTATTCTACCCCCCAGCATGGGAAAATTGGCATCTAACTGGGCATGAAAACATTCTTCCTTGAAAGATTGGCCATACCTGACTCAGCCTCATTCACAGATAAAAATCACAGGCCCTTCGCATTTTATTGGTGACAGCCCAGCCTCAGTCCCAGAAAAGGGCTCAAAGTCCATTCTGAGTTTATGGGTGTATATAAAAGGAAAACTGAAACCCACAGATCTTTCACTCATGATCCAATAAAAGAATTGTCACAAAACTTGGGTACAATCATAGACCAAGAGCTAGAAGCAACCTCAGAAGTCACCCTGTTGCAGATGAGGAAACCAGGCCTGCAACTTGGCCAAAGTCACGCAGGGAATAAGTAGCAGTTCCAAGACTCCAAACCTAGTACTCTTCCTACAGTGTGTGCCCTCCCACTGATCTGACGTCTTGAGGACATTCTCAGCCTGGGTGACCTGCAAGCCCAGGGAGGATCTCATCCACCAGCAGGTCTGTGTGACTGCAGGTGAAATAAAGGGTCCAGATTGGGGTCTAATAGGGCTTTAGGCTCTCAGAGCTTACAGCTTATCACTGACATGTAGAATCAGAGGGAAATCACTGCGATGCTGAAGGTCTGGTTTGTTGCTGTATGAAAAGGCTTGTCTCTGAGACTGGCCTTATCAGATTCCCAATGTTGACAGCAAATCTATACCATGGTGGAGGCCTCCCTGAAGACAGAGTCAATCTTGCTCATCCAGCTGCTGCTAGTCAAGACGGGAAGAAAATAACAGCCTTTGGGTCTCTATTTACACAACCCCACAGCTGTTTCTTTGGCCCTGTGTTATGTTTGGATAGAGGAAAGGAGCGGGAGGGACGAAGCCCTCAGTTAGCAGCCTGACTCAGACTCTAGCCAGCTCTGGGACCCTAAATGAGATATTTAGGTGAGATGGTTCCCCCAAATCATAGCACTCACGTTCATTCTCCTCTTCTACAATACGAATCAATCAAAAAAGCATTGATTAATGTTCAAGGCCTTGTCTTCAGCACTGGGGTGCAAACACTGAGCCCCTGCCCTCAAAAAGCTGCCTATTATTCCTTTGGTATAGGGGATATGTAGGGTAGTGTGGAAGCATATGCTAGGAAGGAAAAATGAGCATTTATTAAGCATCTCCTATGGACCAGGAACTAAGCTAAATTCTTGATAAAGTTTTCTCACTTAAGCCTCACAACAATCCTGGCAGGCAGATACCATTATTTTCCCCGCTTTACAGAAGAGGACACTGAAGCAGACAGGGGTTACTCGACTTGGCCAGAACCCCATATTCAGTGAGTGACTGAGCCCAGATTTGAACCCAAGCATTCCTAACTCCAGGACCAGCCAATATCCATTGCATCACTAGCTGCATCTGGTGAGCAGGATTTGGGGTTATGGTCAGCATCAGAAAATGGGAGCAGAGCTGAAGCAGGAAGGAAACCAGTGACTCTCAAAAGGCAGAAGGGAGAAGGGAGTGCATTCTGGGCATACTCTGCAGCCAGAGCTAAGACGTGGAGATAGTGGGGGGAGCATCATGTGAGTGCAATACCAAGTAGGCCAATGTGGCCAAAACGCAGAATGCAGAGAAGGGTGTAAAGTGTAAGAAGACAGAAAAGAGTGGGGGGTGGCAGGTTGGAAAAGGCTTTAAATGCCAGCAGAGGAATTTCTATTTGATCCCAGAAACAGTGAGGAACCACTGAAGTTTGCTAAGCAGGGGAGTAGGACAAGATCCAACCTCCATTTAGGAAAATCATTTTGGCCATGGCATGGAGTATAGATTAAAGCAAGGCAGAGAGACCAAAAAGGGAGCTGCCGCAGCATCCCAAGAAATGATAAGGGAGTGGAGTGGAATGGAGGCTGTGTGAGCCTCAGGGATGGTGTATAGATGAAGGATGTTGTGGAGGGAGAAATAAGATTTGGCCACTAAGCAGACATGAGGGGTGAGTGAGAGCCAGGAGCTGAAGACAACACCAAGGTTGGGGTGACTAGTAGGACAAAGAGACTGGAAGAAGGAAGGGTTGAGGGAGGAAGAAGACAATGAGATCGTTTTGGGACGGTTATGTTTGAGACGCCTCTGGGACTTCCAGGGGACAGGGAGATACACGATACGTTGTTAGTGAGAAAGGATGAGGGATCAGGAGAAAGACCAGGGCTGGATATACAGAGGCACAAGCCATTTGCCTTCCATGGCCATTGAAACAAGGCGAGCTGATGACATGTGAGAGAGACAAGAGAAAGAGAGGAGGCAAAGGTCTGAGGCAGACTCCCACTTAGTGGTTATGACCCAAGTCATGAATCAACAAAGGAGCCTGAGAAGGAACCATCAGGAAAAAACCAGGAGAGAAGAGTCAAGAGGAGGGGGTGGTCAGCAGGGTCAAACATCAGAGGGGTCAAGGAGGCTCAAGAGAGAGAAGGGACAGTTTCAGCTGTGTAATTCAGATGTGACTGAACTATGAGGTCAGAAGCCAGATGGCAGAGGGCTAAGAAGAAAGTGAAAGGAGTAGAGGCCAATGCACGGACTGCAGACAGCTCTGTCAAGGAGTGTGGGAGTGGAAATGGGATCAATGGTGCATGGAGGGATTGAGGCTGGCAAGGATAAGGGCCATCTCTTCATTGGAGACTGAAGTAAAAAAAGAAAATGAGAGGTAAAATGTGGAGATATTCTGAGCAGAGTGGTAGAGAAGAAATGGGCTCTGGATAGCCCTGATGGAGGAGGGGGAGGTAGGGATGAGTAAATCTGTACACAGCGGCCTCCATAGAGAAGATGGGAAGAAAAGTTGGAGGCTTAAGGAAAGGTGAAAAGGGTTTGGAACAGGCACTGTAGAGAGTGGAAGAGAAGATCAATTAGGGGGAAGCAAAAAGATCACCTTGCTACAATGACGGCCCAGTTGAGATAATATGAATTTGCAGCAGACCCAGCCAGCCCAATTCTGAGTTTTCCTCCAGCTCCAACAGCAGCATGTGAGAGGCAGAGGCAGAAGGGGAGATCAATAATGGGAGGAATCCAGAACTGCAGCCTGGCAAGGCCTGAGTGTCAAAAGGACAAGAGAGTGAGGGATCTGAGAGGAAGCGTGACAGTGAGCTGGTTCACTAAGCGGGTGAGATGAGGGAGGAAGGAAAGAACGAATGAAGGAAAGAAGGGAAGAAGGAAAGAAAGGAGAGAGGGAGGAAGGAGCATGTTGCCGGATTAGGGATGGTGCCCTGACCAAACACTAAGGAGAGACTGCAGGTGACCTTAAAGATGAAGAAGAGGTTGGAGGGCGATAAGGCCTAGGCAGAGATGAAAAGACAAGAAGATTGTGAACACATTAAGGAATTCCAGAGTTCTCGGTTGTGGGTGATGACAATAACAAGGGTGAGACCATCCTTGTGAGTAGGGAAGGTGGGTGGAGAGAGGAGTGGGTCATGGGAGCTGAGCAGATGAGAACATGGGAGGTCACAGTTTCTGAGGTAACAGCCAAAGGCCCCCGTCACAAAGCCTGAACTTTGGGTGAAGAGGTATTCTGCAAGCCAAGCACTGAACTCACTGTGGAAAGGCAGGAGAGGGTCCTGGCGGTAGCAGGTAACAGTCTCTGGGATCTGGATCAGGTGACACGTTTGGATAGAGTGAATCTTAAGCAAGGAGATGGTTCTGAGTGGTGGCAGTTAGACAGAAAGCCTAGAAGTGGGAATGCGAAGCAAGGCTCATTCCAGCTTCCGTGCTGAGACCAGCAAGAAGGTGTAACCAATACTGCAAAGGAAGGCCTGGGAGGCCCAGGAGATGGAAGGAGGATGAGAGGGTTAGTTCCAGAGCAAGGGGTAGTTTCTTAATGATAGAGCAGGAGACCAGAGTGGAGGGGTGGGAGAATCTGGAGTAGGATCTTGGGAACAATGGCACAGTTGAAGGCTCTGCTGATGAGAGAGGAGGGAGGGGTTCTCTTCTGTTTGCCACCCTAAGGCTAGGCAGTGTGAAGGGCAGTTAGAAGTTGCTAACCACTGGGGACTGGGTCCAAGTAGAGTAAGAGTGGCTGGCACTCTCAAACAATGGCAAAATGTACTTGGAAGTGGGGCTACAGGACTTGTTTCCTAAACTACAAATCCTTGCCCTGTGGAACTGTCTTTTACCCCATTTGGTCCAATATAAATGCAATAGAGTTCAAACTGTGACTTCACTATATTACGAATGCTTTAAAAAAAAACCTCCCCTGAACAGAGATGGTGCAACATTCGGAATCCTGCAGAAGGGGAAATCCCAGGAGGGGTCAATACAGAGGGCCTGGAGGGTCAGTGCTTTGGAGGGCACAGCCCCACGGGGGAGAAAGCTTCAAGAAGTTGTTTCAAAGAATGATTTTTTGGTTGTTATTGAGCAAGAAAAATTCAGAACTCCAAACGAACAAAATTGAACTTTGGAATGGAGAAAAACAATCTCAATTTTCTCTTCTTTCCCTTACATAATGCCAGATCTTTCTAATTTTCCTCATGGACTTGTCCCCAAAATTCCCTCAGACCTGTCCTTCCTTTCTTATCCTTTAGTTATTTCTCTTGCTCATCCTCTCAACTGTGACTTCCCCTTAAAGGACACCCCCCCAACACAGTCATCCTGATCCATGCCAAAATCTAGACTAATCAAACTTTCATAAATACACACCAATATTTCCCCTTCCTGTCTACCAACTTTCTCCTTCCCATACCAGCTGGAACTGCTCTTGCAACTCTGAAAGAATTCAAATCACTTTTCCTGGATCAATGAAATCCTAGGACATTGAAATAATTTGCTGATGAGTTCAATGAACAGCTGTCAGCTACCTCAAGGAATCATGAAGACATATAGGGAAGGTCCCAAAGAAGTAGAGATGAGCAAATGTTTCTTCGTCATATCTTCCATACCTTCAAGGGAAGAAAACAGATTCCTCAAATGACAGATCAGTGATTTTTCACTTCCATGCCTATCAAAAGCCTAAAATGGATTATTAAAGAGATGGTGTATGCTAGACTACTTTTCCACTTTGTCTCCTGCCGGAGGCCTTTCCTGACCACCCAGTCACAATTTATTCATTTGGTATATATCCTATACATACACTCCCCCTCCTTTTCAACAACTATCTTTGCCCCATTAGAATGTAAGCTCCTTGAGGGCAAAGACCTTCCTTCTTTTTGCTTGTATTTGTATTCTCAGTGCTTACAACAGTACCAAACACATAGTATGGGCTTAATAAATGCTTTATCTATCAATTAATCTTATCTAATCTGATCTGTGAATAGGCTTAGAAAGGGAAGTGGTGATCACCAGGAGATAGTATGGGTTCACTAAGAATAAATCAAGCAAGACCAACCTGTTTCTGTCTTTGAAAATTATAGTAACTTTCTGGCAGATTGGGGAAGTACTATAGAGAGAGTATATTTGGATTTCAACAAAGTATTTGACACAGTCTCTCATGATATCTTTTGTAGGTAAAATGGAGAACTGTGGGCTAGAATTGTGTAGCAGTTAGATACATTCATAACTATATCCAAACAGTTTTGATGAATGGATAAACATCAACCTGGAAAAAAGTCTCTAATGTGTTGTAGGCCCTTAGTCTTGTTCTGCTCAACATTTTTATCAGTGAGCTGGACAAATGCATAAATGTCATGCTTATCAAATTTGGAGGTGACATAAAGCTGGCATGGGGTGAAGGGAGAAAGGAGCTGAAGGGAAGACAGGAAATACGTTTGTTGGCAGAATCAAGATTAAAAAAAAAGATCTTAACAGACTGGAAGAGTGAGCCAAATCCAACAAAAAGCAATCTGAACTGGATAAATGTCAAGTCTTACACTTAGGTTGGAGAAAAAAAATCAATTGTAGAAGTACATGATAGGGGATAGGTAAGCTGATGCTAGTTAATGTGAAAAAGACAAGGGTTTGGCTTGATTGAAAATTCAATGAGTCAAGAGTATGACATGGTGCCAAAAAAAGGAAGTTAATAAATCATGGGGCTGCATTCATAAAAATATAATCTCCAAATTGAAGGAGAAGAAATATAGCTTCCTCTACCCTGCCCTGGTCAGTTCCCAGATGGAGTGTCACATTCAGCTATGAAAGGGACGTTGATGAAGAGGAGCATGTCCAAAGGAGCATGAGTAGGATGGTAAGGTAATTTGAAATTCTTTTAAAGGAGGAATTTTAAATGTTGGGACCTAAGAAGACTTTGGGAGGGACAAGAAAGCAATTAAAAGGCTGGTACGTGGATGAAGAATTAGACTTATTCTCATAGTTGAGAAGTGAGTAGAGTTTACCCAGGTGGGTTTTGCCTCTGACATATACTGGCTGTTACTGTGCTTAAGTCACTGGCCCTGGACAACCCTGTAAAACTGAGTCGAAGAGCAAATGTTGATCTATACGGGTAGAGGCAATGCTCCTCGTTGGGCATTCCATATACCAATGAAATCACAGGCGTGCCCATGCCCCCACCCCCCTCCCCCCTCAATGAAACAAAAGCAAAACCAGAGATACCCTGGGGCAGCTTGTAGAGCCAGGGGGACCTGGGTCCAAGCCCTATCTATGTCACTTGCTGTGTGACCCTGAACAAGTCACAACCTCTTTAGGCCTCACCTTCATTTTTAAAATGAGAGAGTTAAACGCCATGACCTCCAAGGGTCCTTCCAAATTTATAAAATACATCAATCTCTGAAAGCAGCAAGGCTGCATGAAATAAAATATCTGTTGTTTCATAGCAAAGGTTGAAAGACAGCCAGCATTTCCCTGAGTTTCCTATTGTTTAGAATTCAAAGTTTCTCCTTCAGAAGGCCAGGCGCATTGTTTTCTGTCAGGCAGCCAACTAAACTGGAAGAAACTGAAGGTGACACCTTTTGATTGATGGACCTCTGGATACCTGAACTAATTCATTTTATTATGTAAGAGGGTTTGCACAGTTACTGCTCAATTATATACAGTCATAGGAAACAGGCACAGCAGGAGCAACTGAGTCACTGTTAGAACTTGTTTTCCAAAAAATGTTTTCCCAAGATAGTTAGTATGTAGTGGGAGACATTGATGTGGTCTACAGCCCCTCTCTCTTCCCTGACTCACCTCTGATGAGTTTGCCAATGGTTACAGACAAGGGGAAGATACCAGGAAGAAGGAATCAACCCTTAATGAGGGATTCACTACAAGAGCTTAACAAAGGGCCAAATCCTCCCAGGATCTAGGATCCCTGGCAGCTACAGGAAGGAAGGAAGGAAGGAAGGAAGGAGGGAAGGAAGGAAAGAAGGATGGAAGGAAACAAACATTTATGAAGTGCCTACTATGTGCTAAGAGAGAAGGAGGAAAAGGAGGAAGAGGTAGAGCAGGACGAGAAACAACTCTACTGTGTAGAGCCATTCGGTACACAGAACTGATCAGAGAAAATCCAAGTGCTAACCCAATCCCCAGGTGTACCTGTGGCCGAGGCACAGCAGGCATTAGGGGCACCTGGGCTGACGAGGCCATTCATACAAAAAGCTCCTATCACTCTGCAAAGACTGTTTAATTCATACTCAGTGCCCCATGAGGTTATTGTCAGGTCAGCTGATCCTCCCCAGGGTTTCAGGTGAGAAAAGTAAATCCAAAGGAAAAGATTGATTTGCTCCAGTTAGGATCATGCAGTTACTGACCAACCATCACCATTCACCGAGGTCAGCCTTCATGTTTTTATCCTGGGTCATGCGGAGGCACCTGCAGATAATTACAGTTTTCATGGTAAAAGCACTGGAGGAAGTTGACCATAGCAGGGAGCTAAATTGCCATCAATAAACAGTCATATTTTATCATACTCAATTATTACAATCGTCAGTAAATAGCCCACATTCCTTCTCTCCGTACACATGCTAAGCAAACATCTTAAACCTTCAGCAACATTTTTACAATCAGCCAGTCCATTTTTTGGTCTTCATTCTCCTTCTCAAAGCATCAGGTGATTTTCAACAATATTTTACAAAGGTAAAAATGAGATGAGTAAATGGGTAGTGGGAGACTGTCCCACTGCTTCCACACCCAAACCTCCTGTTTCCAAAGTAAACCTTTCATAGTATTGAGAAAACACAGCTATTTCTCAGGACAGGTGTAGGAATTGTAAGATTCCTATACATGCCATTCCATTTTCCAAAGGGGTCATGCCTTCCTAATATAAATACAGTCATGGGCTATGCCAGAAACAATAACCTTTGGTGGAAATGAAGGCAATTGATGATTTAAGGGAAGAAGCCACTGCTAATTAAATAAAAAAGATACAGGAAAAGAAGGCTATGATGGGGCCTAAAGAAATTTGGTCATCTACACCTTAGAATTCTGCTATCCTGAAGCCTCCATAAACAGCAAAATGGCTGGCTCTTCCTGCCTGGACTCAATTACTGTCAATGACCTAGTTAGAGGCTGACCAATGTCTCAAGGGGGAGGAGAGTTCGAGCCAGGAATAAGGAATATGGAAAATCTGGAAGTGGGCCCTGTAGCTGGCACATGGCTATACATGCACATACTTGATTCTGCCCAATTTGCAAGTATTTATCGAGCATTTACTATGTGCCAGGAGATACTTAGGATACAACCTAAAAATGAAATTGCCCTTCCCTTCAAAGACCTTCCATTCTGTAGAGCGGGAGCTCCTAATATCTTTATTCTGTCACAGACCTCATTAGCGGTCTGGTGAAGTCTATGGACCCCTTTTAAAAATGTGTTTAAATGAACAAAATAAAAGTTCACAGGATTACAAAGAAAACCAATTATGTTGAAATATGATTATCAAAATGTTTTTTAAAAAGTTCATGGACTCCCTGCAAACAGGGGGTCACACAATGTGTAATCATCAAACATTTAAGCACCTACTATGTGCCAGGCTCTGTTTGGCACTAGAGATAAAAAACCAAGAGTGGAATAGTTCCTGCCCTTAAGAAACCTACATTCCACAGGGAAAGACACATGTAAGTACAGACAAGCTTTACACAAAATCCATAGTAGGTGATTTATTTTCCTTGGCAGGGGGTGGGGTGGGGGCGGAAGAAGGCACTGCCAGTAAGCTGGACCAGAATAGGCATAATGTGGAAGGCACCCGAGCTGAATCTTGAAGGGAACCAGGGCTCACACTAGGCAAAGGGGAAGAGGTAAATCCGTTTGTATCCAGGTAGTGTTACATACCAGGAGCAGTAAGAAACCCAGCTTAATTGGACCACAGTAGGCTCCTGGTTTGTGCCCAATGCCCCTGCCCTGCCTCCTCACTGCGCTTCTAATCCAATTTAAACCTTTTGATCATAAATGTCTCTATTTAAAGTCTTATCACATCTCCTCCCTCTTGCCTATAGTGCTTCGGCCGGGAGCGAGACAACATGATGGAGCTGCCCCAGATGGTGGAGGTCATCCTGTCCAGGGCCCCGCCTTGCCCTGCAGCAGCCACGGGAAGAACTCTCACAGCCATGCACCCACACCCCTAGCCGCCCATTCACAGGCCAGTGCCCAGCCCCAGGCAGCTCCCCATTTTCCATAACCCAGGGGAGAAGTGGCACACACAAACTTCTAGACAGAAGTAATTTTTTTAAAAATGATTTTTATTTTGCTTTGATATAAATTATATGGTTCATCTATTCTCCACCTCCACCACCACCCCCCAATCACATTTACTTACCTGTTTAGCGCGCACATGGTTGTTTCAGTCGTGTCCGACTCTTCGTGACCCCATTTGAGGTTTTCTTAGCAAAGGCGCTGCAGTAGTTTACTATTTCCTTCTCCAGCTCATTTTACAGATGAAGAAACTGAGGCAAACAGGGTGAACCGACTCACCCAGGGTCACAAAGCTAGTAAGTATCTGAGGCTAGATTTGGGCTCAGGTCCTCCTGACTCCAGGGCCAGGCCTCTCTGTCCACCGCACCTCCTAGCTGACCTTATCAGTGCCCAAATAATTGTGACCAATTAGATCATAAGATCACAGATGTGGAGCTAGGAGGGGCCCCCAAGGCCGTCTGGTCCAGCCTCTTCGTTCTATGGATAAGGACACTCCCAAAGCGGCACTGCAGCACAGGTGTATACAGGTGAGTGGACTTGTGAGAAGGGAAGGCAGCAAGCACTTACACAGCACCTACTATGTGCCAAGCGCTGCGCTCACTGCTGTTTTACAAATATCAGCTCATCCGATCCTTACGACAGCCCTGAAGTAAGTGCTACTCTGGTCCCCATTTTACACATGAGGAAACTGAGGCAGACAGCAGTAAGTGACTTGTTCAGGGTCCCACAGCTAGTAAATGTGAGGCCAGATGGGAACTCAGGTCTTGCTGACTCCAGGCAAGCTGCTTGAGAAAGAGCCAAGTTGTAGGAGCCCAGGACGTATGTATCCTAATTGTACATCACGGTTTGACCTCCTGAAGCGCAGGGGCCCTTTCTTGGTATCCTCAGCATTTAGCACAGGGCACACAGTAAGCGCTTAATAAATGCTTAGTGACTGAGGGACCCCATCATGGCTATGACGATATGGTTTATGTGTACACCTGAATCCAATTTTTCCCTTTGTGTTGGGACACCACACACACACGCGCGCGCGCGCGCGCGCGTCAGGCCTGGAGTCAGGAAGACTGAGTTCAAATCTGGCCTCAGACACCTACTTCCTAGCTATGTGACCATGGACAAGTCACTTAATCTGGTTGCCTCAGTTTCCTCATCTGTAAAATGAGCTGGAGAAGGAAATGGCAAACCACTCCAGTATCTTTGACAAGAAAATCCCAAATGGGGTCATGAAGAATCAGGCATATCCGAAACAACAATAACAAAAACGTGTGTGTGTGTGCGCGCGCGCACATGTATGCCCTAGACAGAGAAGCAAAAGGTGCCCCAGCTCACCCCCACCCCAACACAAGCATGCACACCTTCTCCCCTTCACCCAGGAGAAAACATGCTCGCTCCCCTTCAAAGTGGTCGAGGTTCCCCTTGCCCATTCATCTGGGGGCCTGGGTGTAAGGAGAGGGCTTCTCTTGGAAATAGGCGTCAATAATTCCGGGCTCTTTTCATCAGAGGTGTCCCCTGGCCTTTTCAGCACCCAAGGTCCCCCAGTGAACGCTGGTGTGGGGATCAGCATGTGCCGCTGGACCAATGCCGCTGCTGAAGATGAATATCCGATGGGGGCCAAGCAGCATTTATTAGGCCTGCGTAATCATGGACAAACACCCCAGGACAGCCGAGCAAACACAGAGGCCCTGTCAGAGATACGCAAAGCCACCACTTCACCTGTCTCTTCACCCCCACCCACCAGAAGTGGATCAAGTACAGAAGAATTCAATTTCCTAGGAAGCCTCGAGTGCTGCCAGGGGAGCCTGGCTCTACACTGGGTCTGCATCGCTGCAGTGAGTGGAAACTCCACTCAGACATGAAATAGAGGCCAGAGCGGGAAGTCAAGGGGAGAGGGCTCCAGAGTGAGTCAGGACAGAAACCCTCGGCAAAACAGACTTTTCAAAGAGTGCTGGCTGGAGCAGTCGGTGCCCACCAGCAGGATGAGTGGAGCATCTTTTCTGAGCTGGGGGTGGGGGGCTGGGAAGGGGCTCCACCAGCCTGGAGGGGTAAAGAGCCTTAACTATTTTTAAATGGAGCAGCAAGCCCTCCCTCCCTCCAGGAAATTATACAAAATAAAAAACAGCCACAAGCTTTGCAAACTGTATTAAACAGTGAGCAAATTCTACAGGGCAATGGGAAGGGCACAGGACCCCAGAAGCCCCCGGTTCTATCTCAGGTGCCTTCACCGCAGCCTAGGAAGGAAGGAAATGAGCATTTATTTAGTGCCCATTATCCCAAAGGACCTTCACAACGCCCCGGGGGGCAGGTGCTTTATTACCTCCACTTTACAGATGAAGAAACTGGGTTAAACAGAGGTGAAGTGAAGTGGCCAGGGCCACCCAGCTGGTGTGAGTCTGAGGCTGGGGCTGATTTCAGATCTGACTGCAGGCCCAGCGCTCTGCCCACCGAGCCACCGAGGTGCCTTTGGCTATATTACACCAGATGATTTGGCTATATTAAACCAGTTTCCCCATCTGTAAAACAGGAATAGTAACAGCACCTCCCTCCCAGGGCTGCCGTAAGATGAAATGAGATAAATATCTGTAAAGCACCTAGCACCATGCTTGGCACACAGTAGGTGCTTCCTTCATTTCTACATCTAAGACCCACCCCGGGCAGGCTCTCATTACCCTGGCCAGTGTTCCCCCCTCTCCATGGATCCTATATGCTGAGGCCGGCTTTATCCTCCTAAAGCACTGCTCTGATCCTGCCGTTCCTATGCTCAAAAATCCTCAGCCCACACACTTCTAGCATCACTGCTGCACGGTGAACAGAGCACTGGATGCGGAGCCAGGAAACACGGGTTCAGTCCCACCTAAGATGCTCACTAGCTATGGCCTTGAGCAGGTCACAGCCTGTCAGAGCTTTAGCTTCCTCGTCTGTAAAATGGGCACCATAATACTTATCCCACATACATCTCAGGGATACTGTGAGGAAGGCGCTAGACTATCCTGATAGGAGAGGCAGCAGGATGCCCCCCTTGGAGTCGGGAAGACCTGGGTTCAACTCCCCGCTTTGATATTTTGTGACTCTGGACTCCTAAGCTCTATCTACCTAAACTCTACATCATGGATGGCTTGTGAGCTGTCCTGGCGTGGGGAGTTCCCACGCCAACACACTTGGAGAATCGTCCATGTTTTGTACTCCATGTTGTTGTCACCAATCAGTATATGAAAGCCTGTTCATTTATATTTCTGGATTGCCCAAAACAGGTTTGATAAGAAGTGGCTGACTTTGAGAAACCTTAGCTCTAACTCAGACTGACCTGTACCAAGCCTGGGAGAACGTGGTATTTTTTTTTTTTAGGATGAAACATGAAGAATGCCAGGCTGGCATTTGCATTGCCGTCTAAGGGAGGCATCTCTAGCGCTGGGAGCAGGAGGTCTTGGCCAGCTTGCTAAAAATGACTAACTTTTCATCTAGCTTCCTGTGTTTGAGCTCTGACGCGATGGCCTAGTACAGGGCATCAGCATTTATGGATTTGGTGGATCTGATAAACCCCCGTGACAATCCCTATGAATCCAATCTTTGCTGTGAACTGCAATTTAAGAGAAATCACACGTTTCAAGTGCAATGTCCCTAAAAACATTTTGCTTTCAAAGACCAAAAGGCTGTGCCCCACAGTGCCCAACATGATAAAAAGCTGTGGAATTTACCTCTTGGTCGCCTCTAGAGTTTCACTCACAAATGACAAACACACCACAAAACTGCTTTTAGGTCTCAGCTATAAGATCACAATCAGTCCCTCCTCCATGTGAACCTGTGTCATCATTTCCCTGACACGTCACGGTCCTCTTCGAAAACCAAGGACAAACACACACAACAGAAAGTAATTCCATCTGGAATCAAAATCAAGAGTAGGTCTCCTTTTTTATTAGTTCAAATTCCTCGGTGGCCTGGTTGTGACATCCGGAGTCTGTCGCATCCAGTTTGGGTGAAGGTGGGACACTCACAATGAGATTTCAAGTCTTGACACTAATTTTAAAAAAACACAGTCATGCCTCAAACTTGTGGCTCACAACAAAGCTCCCCTGATTTTGAACCTGGGGGGCTGTAGCGCTCCTTTCCAGCAATGAGCTGTGTGGCTAAAGAGAGGCCCCCAAAACCCCAAAAACCAGAGCAAAGCCAAACAGCACTGGGGTTGTTTGTTTGTTTTCAATATTATTTTTACCCAAGTAGGAACTTTAAATGAAATTCTCCATGAGAAATGCTAAGTTGTAATTTGGAAGTTTGTGGCCTCAAAATCCCATTGAGGTCTAGCAAAAGCAAATTGGATGGAGAAAGCAAGAGCTCTAAGTTCTGGCCCCAGCTCCTGGTCATAAGCCAATGACCTTCAGGGTTTCACAAGCATTTTGTTAAATGACTCCTGGGTTCGGGCAGGGTGCTGGGGATACTCAGAGATCTCAAATGACTAACAGACCCTCTGTGGGAGGCAGATGATTACAGCCTATAAAGAAATAAGTAAACATATCTCCCCACTCTGACCCATAATGGCTGTGTGACCCTGTCCAGTTGGTCACTGGGCCTCAGGGCTGGAGCCAATGCTCTCAAACTCTAACTTTCAATCCGTGGTGGGATTTCCTTCCCTCCATCCATGAGATCAGAGTCCAGCCCCTTACGCAGTGAGGTGGTGCCCATCCAAGCTCACAGGGCCCCCTGACATCCACCCCAGGACCCCTGAAGCAGCATGACTCCACTACTGGCAGCTGTTGCTTTGGTCCTTTCAATACTGCCAAGTGGTTCTCAAACATTCTCCAGTCTGAGCCCCACCACAAAGATAAGGAAGTGGCCATTTCATGGAGGGGGAGACCGAGGACCTGAGAGGTTTGAGTGGCAGCTAGTCCATGGACAGTATGGTCCACAGGGTCATGAAGAGTCCAGTGGGCAGCTGCAGCCATGGAACTGGAGGTAGGGAGACAGATTAGGGCTGGGCACCAAATTTGAGAATCATCCGCTCAAAGATCGTTAAATCTGAGGAGCTGATGAGATCACAAAGCAAGACAGCCAAGAGAAAGAAGAGGGCCCAGGACAGAGCCTGGGGAGAAAGAACCGTCCTTCTCAGCCTGAGGGGAGGAGAGGCTGACCCCACTGTGGCCCCAATTTAGCTGGGGGAGTCTTGACCTGGGATCCTCTTGGACCACTGTGGGAGGAGTTGATTTCCCAACCCAGAAAAGGGTTTCCTCAGACTCTAGGCAAACGCAGCCTTCCCTTGAGGAGCACAGAATATAAAATAATTAAGGTCCAACAGAGGTTTCTAACCTTTACTGGGCCACTGATCCCTCCCTCCACAGTCTGGTGAAACCCACAGATGCCTTTCTCAGAATCATACTTTGTAAATAATTGAAGGAAACGCTTAATTTCAGGTAGAGGTTTGTGAAAATGAAAATGTCATTTTTTTCCCCTATCAGAGTTCACAGACTCCCCCCAGCCCCCACAATGGTCCCAGAGGATTCCAGGTTAAGACGTTCCCCACCCCACCCCCAGCTAAATCGGGGCCACAATGAGTGTATATGAAACATCAAATATGAAATGGCTAAACATCTCTTATGCTGGTCATCAATTCTCAGAAAACTAAAGAGGGTGGGATTTTAGGCAGTGAGTGACTTTGAGAATCCTAAAGTTTATGAAGCGAGAGGCTTCGTTAGCACATCACAATTAGACAGACTTAGAATTAGCCTTCGAACCAAAGAGGGAACCCAAGCACATTACTAATGTTTCAAGACTCCGTAAAATTTTGAACATGCTAATAATATCTCTTACTTAAATCAATTTACACCATAAGTGGAAAACCCAAACCTGGGCACACTCCTATTCTAATCATTGAGGACTTAATGCCCAGACAGGTGCAGTGAGGAAACTGGATTTATCCCTGCTGGAGTGACATATAATTCCAAATATTAATTTCAAACATTGCTTGCAAATAAAAATATCATTACTTGAGATTTCCCCTAAGGGTGTTATTTTAAAAATTTTCTCTGGAGGCACAGAAACAACTTAAATATCGACGTCAGGTTGACAAAGCCTTCCCCCAACGACCCTCGGCAAGGAGGTGGTACAAGTGTTGTTATTATAGGTGGGGAAACTGTCACCAGGGGACGTGGTCAGGCGGTAAATGAGGAAGGTGTCTCCTGACTCCTCATCCCTCTTCCCACCACACTACGTTCTCTCTCCCCATCTTTGACACCAGAGTCAGGATTTCCCTCCCTTAAAGCACCGCCAAGCTCTGAAATTACCCCGCCTCTCATTTCAAATCCCCCGTAAAATCTTCCAGTTTCTTAATCAGCTCCAATCGACCTCAGCGATCTTCAATTAACACAGCCCCTAAGGAGGTGTGAATGACTAACGGGAAGCTCCCCGAGGGAAGGAAATAGTCTTCCAGCTGGGCTTTTGTTCTCTCTTTGTTATGCAAAGAGGACGGGGCTGAATTGAAAAGGGCTTCGCATTTTAAAGGGGGACCTAGGGAAGTCTAAACCTTCCCCCCTCGCGGTCATCCCAGCAGCCATTCACGATATAAGCCTGCAGCAATTTTTGTGTCTCCGGTGTCCTTACTTAAAAAAAAAAAATCTAAAGTATTAAGAAGCCACGTATCTTCAAAAGTGTCTAAAGGGTTAGGACTCGCGAAGGTAGCGGCACAAAAGGAGTATATTTCTAATTCTTTTCAATTACTTTTTCCCTTTTCAGCCACCGTATTGTTGGGTGTTTACACCTTTTTTTTAAATTAATTTTAGTTTTCAACATTCACTTCCGTTAAGATATCGAGTTCTAAATTTTCTCCCCCTCCCCAACACGGGGGCATGCAATCTGATATAGGCTCCATACACGAATTCGTATTAAACATATTGTCATGTTGTATAGGATTAGAGCCAATGGGAGAAACCAAGAAAAAAGAAGAAACCCCAAAAAAGAGCAAACAGTCCGCTTGGCTCTGCATTCGGACCCCATAGTCCTTTTTCTGGCCGTGGATGGCACTGCCCACCACCGGTCTTTTGCAGCTTTGGCATGCTTTGGGAGGTGGCACTCCCACCTCTGTTAAAGCTTCCTCCATCACCGCCAATCCCCACCCCCACCCCATATCTGTCTGCCTGGGGGTTCAGCGGCTTTCAGGACTTTCAGGGTATGGGAGGGGTCCATCAGTGAAATCCCATTCCTCTGCAAAGAACTAAAGTCTGGGTTCGGAATTGGCTGAACGAGGACCTCTCTTTTTGGACCCATCTCATTTTCAATTCTGCACGCGTTATTCATGAAGTGCACCTACTATGTGCACTCAGTATCCACTTTACACCGGAATCCCCATCTTGGTCCATTCTCTAGAATGAGTAATGTCAAAGCAGACACCAATCGGCCCACACCCCAAAGAAAAGGCCTCCATAACCTACCTGAGCAGCTGCCTCGGGAGGTTGGTGTTGACGCCTGCGCTTCAATGGCCCCTCGGCCCCCTCCTTGCTCCGGTCCTGCCCACTCTTCTCCCCCTCCCCCACCTGCTCTGCCCTCCTCACATGGCGCCCCAGCAGCCCCCACCAACTTCCATTCTCATTCCGAAAAGCTCATTCTTTTTGGACCAAATGTCCAAAGGAGTGACCAGCACCACGAGGCTTCTGCCGGAAGCCAGGCAGGCGCTAAGAGGAGGAGAGGGACAAATACTCGGGGGAAAGCCCCTGCCCTGGAGGAGCTTACATTCTAATGGCTCCAGGGGTCTTGGGAGAGTCTTGGGTTAAGGACTCCTCTGTCCTACCACTGAAAGAGCGTTTGTTGAGGGCCTACTATGTGCCAGGAGCCCGGACAGAATGGAAACCCGCCGCCCTCGAGAAGCTTCCGCTCTAACGCTGAGGGCTGCTCAGGGCCCCCTCCCTCCTGGCTTCCGCCCGGTGTCCACCCCTCACGTTCCCTGCAGGCCGCTCGGCGTCGGCACAGATCCAGCCGGGCCCGGCGGGCGGGGGAACCTTTGTTCGGCGGCGCCCCGCGCTCGCGCCCCCCGGGCCGGAAAGGCGGTGGGACGCGAGCGCTCCCTAAAGCCCGCGGCGGCGGTAGTGCCCTGTGCAGTGTGCGGGGGCGGCCTGTGCTGGCGGAGCCGCGGCGACCAAGGGGCGCGGAGGGCGGGAGGTAGCGGCGCAGGCCGGGCTGGGTCGCGGTGCAACGCGGGGCGGCGCAGCTAGGGGGCAGCGCGGGGCAGAGCAGACAGGAGGACCCAGGGCCAGCCCGAGCCAGGGACGGGGACGCGCCGCTCAAGGGGTCGTCGTCGGGTTCTTCGAGGGCAGGCGAGGCAGGGAGCGCGAGCTAGGGGCGCTGCGGGCCGGGCCGGACCGAACCGGGCTTTAATCTCCCCCGCACTCAGCCGACACCGACCCCGCGGTCGGGGGCTTTAATCGTCGCGGGAGGAGCCGCCGCTGCCGTCGCCGCCCGAGATCATGGTGAGTGAGACAGAGCCCGGAGCCTTCGACGGCTCGGGCCGCTGAGGGAGGAGGGCGCGGGGCGCCTCGCCCAGACGAGGCCGGGGCCTGTGGCCTGGGCCGACGCCTTAAGCTTGGGCCCGAAGCGCTGCGCCCGCGGCCAGCCGCTCGGCGGCCATGTGGGGCACCCTTCCCGGGGACCACCCCCCCCAACCTGGGATGACCTCGCCTCCCCTCCCCCACCGCCCCAAAGTCCTGAAGAGAAGAAAAAGGCCGCGGGGGGAGGGGCCGCGAGGCCCGGGAAGTACTTGAACCAGGCTTTCGGGGCGCCCCGACCGCGAAGGGGGAGCTCCTCCGTTTCGGGGTGCCCCTTAGACTAGAGGGGGACTTTATTGTGCCGAAGAGCCAGGGAGTTCAACGCTGAAATATCGGGGGGGGGGATCCCCGTTTCCAAAGCAAATCGACCCCGCTCTTAACTCGGTGATTTTTATGACCTAATAATTGCGGGGCGGGGGTCCTGCGCCCCCCATCAGTAAGGGCAGAGCCCCTATGGCCCCCTTCCTTCCCCCCCTTGTGCCTCCTGCGCTTCCGGGAGCCTGAAGGGCCCCCCACTCCTAAGGCGGGGGGGGGGGGCCCAGAGGCGGTTTTCCCTAAAGTCCTCGGCCCCGCCCTCTCCGCGGCTCGTCCTCGTGGCCGCCGCGCCCGCTCCCGCCTTTAACCGAGCCCCGCCCCAGCACATGGCCTCGCCTGGAGAGGAGGGGCGCCGCCGCGGGGGGCTGGGGCACGGGCCCTCGGGAGTGGGGCGGAGGGGACCGGGGGAGGGCACGGAGGGACCCGCGGCCCAAAGGCTGGGTTGGGGTGACGCCTGAACCCGCGTGTGTGCGCGCGCGTGTGCCCGGTGCGCGCGCCCGACGCCTCCATTCCGCCTGGCTCCCGGCGCTTTGTTAGCCTGGGGCGCCACCTGCCGGCTACGGAGGAGCCGCGCTCTTGCAGAACCGCCGCGGGGGCGGGGGGGGGGGGATTTATGGAGCGCGGACTGTATGTCAGGCGTTCTTTGGCCCAGAAAGCCCCCTGCGGGGTCGCGAAGAGTCGGACACGACTGAACAACCACCAGTGTGCCCGGCCCCGAGCAGAAGGCTAGGGAAAGACCAGAGGCCGGGCAGCCCCGACGCTGTGGTTGGAAGAGATGGGCGGAGGGGGCAGAAACACGGCGGGGGCGGGGGGAGGGGTGCGGGAAGGAATGTCAGAGCTGGGGGAAAAAAGTCTTGAAAACCAAGAGCAAAGCTCTCATTTTACGCGTTAGGAGATTTAGTCCAGGGAAGAGAGTATTTGCTAGGTTTAGAGTTTCCCCACCCCCCCCTCTCTGATTGACCACCTGAAGAATCGTTTTCTTACTAGAGCCTAACTAATCCCTTTTCCTAATAGCTGAGACAGTCCATACGTATGCTACCATTTCAAAAATAAAATGACCCCTGTCCTGGAGGGCAGAATATGATTTACTTTATTCCCATTAGCAATAGTTGAAGTCCCACACCAAAAGTTTACCTGCAGATGACTTCCAGATCTTCCTGGGTCTTCGAAAAGTCTGTCACCTATGAAGTATGTTTCCAGTTAAGAAAATTGACGTAAAAGTTAATCTGTAGCAAACAAAAGAAAAATGGAGGCCTAATTATCAAAGTGCTTTGTGTTCAATTTCCCTTCTATCTCTTCCCCACGTTTCCCATCTAAGTTCCTATCCTCGAATAATCCTCCAGAATAATACGTCTTTCCATGTATTCAAATGAAGACAGTCCAATCAAGTACTACAGCTTTGGTGTCTCAGCTTCATTAGGTTTAATAAAAATAAGTCTTTCTTCTTGTTATCTTGAAAATTCAAGTACTGGAATGTTTTACTTAATGTTTTGTCATAATACATACCATTAAAAATTTCTGTCCTCACTTGTTCTTTAATAGCCAGGGGCATGAGCCTCATCTCTGTCATTTAAAGTGACATACATACAGGCACTTGGAATTCAGGCTCAATAGAAATTTGTCCTCCAGAAAGAAAAATTAAGAAGTTAGTGCTGTGTTCTTTGAATTACTGACCTTGAAATTACTTTGTAATACTTTTTACAAACAAGTTTTTACTATATAAAGAGAATTATTAAGAAAGTAATTGATTAAAAAAATTAAATTCCATGCCTGAACAATTTTTATTATACTTGTGGTGTAGTATGGGAAGAAAACTTTGTGTATATGTGTCTTAGCTCTGCCACTGGCTTGATTTCTTCTCATCATCTCCTTGTCCTTTCCTTTTTTGGGGAAGTAGAAATAGCATTTCTTCTGCCAATCAACCTCATTAAAGATTGTAAGAATGAGTAAATTGAGGATTATCGGTAGAACTGATTTGAACCTTTTTTAGAAAGAAGAAAGTGCTCTTCAGAGACAGTTGACAAATCACAATAGGGAAGAGGGTCATAAGCCCCCACTACATAGCACAAGCTGGGGCCTATATGAGGTAATAATGATTCTGCCATCCAGTACCAAAACATAGCTAGCACACAAAGGGAAGAGTTATATTTTCAAGTACCATGGTAATTTTGGTAAATAGGAAGGAGAGGCTTTTATGCCCTGATGCCTGGTTTTCTTTAGCCACAGCTTGATTTCTTTTAGGACTTGGCATATCTGTTTTATGACCTAATTGAAGCAAAAATCTTGTTAACTGAAATATAACAGAAAGTCTTTTTAAATAATAACCTTATTTTGCATTACACATAATTTTTTAAAATTAGTCTTTCTGATTTTCTTTTTACCAGTTCTCTTAAAAGTTTTCGTATTTTAAAAAAACTCATTTACATATATGGAATGGCAGTGAGCAACAGCCTGAGAAAAATATCAGTCCCGCTGTGGAGAATTTTTACAATGATTCCTTTTAGGACCTGACTTTAAAACTAATTTGTTTAGCCAAGATAGTCTTGTTATTGGCTCACTTGGAAATGGAAGCTATTTACATGAAAGCATTTGGTTTTTTGAATGTAAGTTAGAATTTTATTTTATTTCGAATAATTTTTTTCTTTTGTGGTTGGTTATTATGTGTCTTTTTTTTTCTTTTTTTCAAATTACAGTCTGCTGCAAATCCTGAGACTCCAAACTCAACCATTTCAAGAGAAGCCAGTACCCAATCATCAGCAGCCACAGCCGGCCAGGGATATGTTTTACCAGAAGGCAAAATCATGCCAAATACAGTGTTTGTTGGTGGAATTGATGTTAGGGTATGGTATTCAAGATTCTTAGTAGTTAATCGGGTTTGAGCCTTGTGGGTTTATTCCTTGTATAAACTTAATATAAATCCTGTATTTGGTTCTCTGTTTGACTAACTGGATCAGAAAACCATTGAGACAAAGCTTTGTGCAGTTTTGAGTTAATGAGGGAAGGACTTGTTTTTTATATTTGAGTTGGGAATTTGGGATGCAGAATTTTTATTTTTGAAGCTAAATTCTTTTTCATAGATGGATGAAACAGAAATTAGAAGCTTCTTTGCTAGATATGGTTCAGTGAAAGAAGTGAAGATAATCACTGATCGAACTGGTGTGTCCAAAGGGTAAGTAAGATTGTGTTTCAATTGATTCACTGAAAGTATATGGATGTTACTGAAATTACTAGAGAAGCAAATCTTTAAAATTGGTATGTTTATAGCTGTGTCGGTGGGTAAGTAAGACATGCTTAATATTTGTTGGTGAAAGTAATCTGGATGTTTAGTGAAATCATTAGAGAAACAAATCTTAAAATTGGTACCTTAATAGCTTCATCAATAAAACTGGACTACTACATGATTCATTGCATTACTTTTTAAAGAACGTGTTTAGATGCAAAGGCCTGGCCCTTACCAATGTTGTAGCTGAAGTAGCTTAGTTTCTTGATATCTAGCCACAAATGCCTGCTACTCCAAGCTTAAAGATTATATTTTTCCTCCTTTAATAATTCGTTATGTTTTCTTCCAATGTGCCACAGTGCATTAAATTTTCCCATAAACTTTTACATGATTTTAGGACAAAAACAGTTGACATTTGAGGAAAACAAACTAAAATACCTTGAAACACTTCGTGACTTGATACCAGTATGTTGTGAGGGCCTTTTCCTACCCTGTTTTCAGAGGTTTTCTACTAGCCTGTGTTTTGTTGGGAAAGTACAATTGAACAGATTAATAACTATTTCCCTTTCCAAACTCTTAAGTAAACTAGGCAGTTTTCTACCTGGTAAGTTGACAGAACAATTTGAATTTCCACTCCTCCATCCCTTTGTCACACGTCTCTTTCACTTAAAAAGCACTTTATGGTTCCATTTGAAAGTGTCTACCTCATAAGGAAGTTGCTATGAAAAGTGCTCCATTTGAAAGTATAAAATTCTTTACAGTTTTTCAGAATTGAATTTCTCAATTCGGTGTTTGTGACTAAAAATTATGAGAGGTCATTTGAACAAAGATTTATTAATATCACAAGTTATTTCAAATAGTAATGCAGATTTTTGGGGAGAAATACATAATTGGCACTTCCATTAGAAAACTATTTTGTTTGATTAGATTTCTTCTTTATTAAGTTGGTTTGTATAAAATCTTAATAATGTGCCCATGGGACAGATCTTTGCCCATCCCTTTTCCAAGTTGACATCAATGCATTAACCATCATACTTGGGGGACTGATCGTTTCAAACAATTTGAAATCTACCTAATTGTGCTGTTGGTTGAACATATTTATTTATCTTATATATAAAGATTATCACAAAACTTTTTTTCCTATATGACAAACACTTAAAATTTTCATTGTTTACATTTTAGATATATTTTTATAGGCAAGCTGCGCAGATTTGCAGACTATCAAACCAAAATAGTTTATATGTTTTAAATCAGCCCTTTTTTACCTGTTCTTAACATTAATTCAAAATATTTGCCATTTGAGGGGAATTTTTCAAACAGATAGTACTTGAATTTCTTTCAAAAAGTTACATGATTAGTTGGGTTCTTAGGTGTGTCACCTTGATAGATTTAAGGAATCTGCTTCTCTTCTTGTCTTGTCTTAACATATTCTTTAGCCTCGTACAGATCAAGTGGCAGAAACTTCTTTTGACTCAGACCTCGGTCTCAAGTAGACGAAGCTTCCAACAGCATCTCTTGCCTCTCCTGTTTCATCCCTTTACTATAAAAAGTACCTTTACGTAGAAGGTTTTTGGGGAGAAGTCATTATAACCAGAGTAGTTTTGAGTGTTAACTGAGATTGAGTGGGTAAGGAACAGAGTTTGGTGTGCATACACATAGGCCAATAACCCTTTTCTCCCAGCTGAGATTTATGTGCGTGAAAATCCCAGCTCTGTTCTGCTTGCTTGTACTATGTGCATGACAATGGCCTGGTTACTTAACTGCTCTGGGCCTTGGTTTCCTCATTTATATAATGAGGGAAATCTCATTAGATTTAAGACTGATCCATCATTCAACCAGCTTCCAATTCACATAACTATTGTCAGTCAAACCTATATTTCTTCATCTTATCAATAAAGATGATCATGAAAGACTTTTGCAAATGCCTTGCCAAAGTCCAGGTATAGTACTTTGTATCCTTCCAGCAAGATCAGGTAGCTCTTGATTGTTTGAACTTGGGGGAAAATTTTTTGTTTACTGTTTTGTGGTATAATCTGTTTCCTTTGTAATCCTGTGTATTTTATTTTTACACATTTCAAAACATTCCAAGAACCTTAGATTACACCAGACTACGTGGGGGAAGCAGGGGAGGCTCCATGATACAAAAAAGATTTAACAACTCCTGGACATGAAATCTTAAGATCTCATCCACTGAATATGGGCTTTCTAAATAAATGGCTTCTCAGAAATATTACCAGCACTCTCCTAACTAGAAAAATCAGTTCACTAATTAAAAAGGGATTGTATAGTTTTATCTGTAGTGGGTTTTTTAAGTTGTATTTTAGCAGTTAATTTTCATTAATAGTTACTGAAATTAACATTTTATAAAGTACCCCTAATGTTCTATATATTTATACATTCCTGGTTTTAAGCTAATAGTGAGAGAATGTGGGGTGGGAGTAGGGGTGTGTGAAGAATAGTATCATAAGGTGGATGGTTAGAAGTTGGGGTTTAAATAGAGCAAAACATTAAATAGACATTTCATTTAACTTTTTTAATAGCCTACTTTTAAAAAAGAAAAAATTAAAATAGCCTACTTAATATGCTGGGCACTGGTAGTTAATCCAAGGAGCTTCTATTCTACTGGGGGGATAGACATACAACATACTCAGATAAGTAAATAAATATAAGAGATATACAAAGTTATGATGGGGTATGAACCTGGGGGAATTAAGAAAGGTCTCTTTTAGGGAATAACCCTTGAACCTTAGACTGAAAGGGAGCTATTAGTCTAAACTAAGGTTATAGTCAATCCACAGATATTTCCTGGGCACCTAAATTGTATTAATTATGGACTGTGGAGACTAGAGAAGTTTAATAGGAAGACCGTCCAAGGTAGGCTCCTCCTGCATAAAATAGGGATGATATCTCAAGAATTAAGAATTCTTCCCAAAAGTTACATCCTCATTTCTATCTGACATGATTTCATAAAATCTGAGAGGGAGAAAGTTCCTGAAATTATAATTGCTTGATGGTGATAACATATCCTATTAATCATCTTTAATCTGCCTTTCTAGCTATGGATTTGTTTCGTTTTATAATGATGTGGATGTGCAGAAAATAGTAGAAGTAAGTAATCTTTTTAAAAAAATTTTATTTTGGCTTTTGGTGGTAATGGTATTTTGATTTCTTTGGAGTACTTACATATGTTTGTAAACACAGAGACAGTTTCTTCTCATCCTATAGTTTTGAAACTTAAACCATGTACTAACTTGCCAGAATTCCTGAACATTTCCCTGTAGTTGGTTCCCCAGTTTTAGAGAAGGGATGGATCCAGGGTAGAAAGAATTGTTATGTGCACATATATTCTCTTTGGGAAAGGAAAAAAGACTAAATGAAATAAGAGCCACTGCCAATAATGGTAGAGCTTAATTTAGCTGACCCTCCCGCACTTGTCTATTCAGGAAGCATTGGTTACTATTGAGGCAGAGTAGTTTATGCACATCTTCCACAGCTCCCTACAGTAAACTCTGATGGTCATCTTTAGGAAAGACACTGAGAAAACTACTACTTTTTTCCCCCCAGTCACAGATAAATTTCCATGGTAAAAAGTTGAAACTGGGACCGGCAATCAGGAAACAAAATTTATGTGAGTGCATATATAAAAGTGTTTGGGAAGAGTTTTTTGGTTGTTATTACAATAGTTTTTTCAAATGTTGAAATTATTATTATTTTGCCTTTTTTTTTCTTTTAAAGGTGCCTATCATGTGCAGCCACGTCCTTTGGTTTTTAACCCTCCACCAGCACCGCAGTTTCATAGTGTCTGGAGCAATCCAAACACAGAGACATATATGCAGCCTCCAGCTATGATGAACCCCATCACTCAGTATGTCCAGGTAAGTTATCTGAGCTCTTAATTTTTCAGTTTCTACATGTATTACTGTGGTCCAAAATCATGGAATCAATCTGGGAACCCTAGGGAACATTGAGTCTAACTTGGTACCTGCTTCAGGAATATCCTCTGTAATATCCCTGATAAAAGTTTATATAGCTTCTGCTTAAGCACTTTCAGTGATGAGGAACTCCCTGCCCCACAAGGGATCCTAGTCGACTTTTGGAGACCTCTAATTGTTACAGCGTTCTTCCCTATCCTGAGCTAAAATCTGCTCTCCTGTGGTAAGTACCCATTGGATTTCTGGGGTCCCATAATTCCTTTTACTATTTCCGTTTAACAGCGCATTAAATGATTTAGAACAACAGTTGTGTCTCCATGTGGTCGTGTCTCCAAGTGAAATATTTCGAGGTGCTTTGTTAATTGCTTTCCTTTGGCCATGTCCTTGTTTGTCAATGTCACCATTAAACCCGTAGTTCCCAGAATAAATTCAGCTCTGCTTCGTATAGGGTCTGACGATTCAGGTCGCAGGGATGTCATTGTTCCCCATTATCAGAAATGGGTCCTTGTGTTAATAGAACCTAAGGCTTCGTTAGTTTTGTTTTTAGTGATCACATGTCACCTCTGAGTTTTACAGGTAGTGAAATGATTCAAATCCTTTTCAGTTTTAATTGCTGCCAAGCCAGGAATCTCCACTATTCCATGCTCGTATAGCTGAAATTTAATAGAATTAAGTGCAAAGTCCTACATTTAATATTTTAAATCATCTTTGTTTTTACCCTACTTTCTAGTAACTTGTTCAAGTCTTGGTGAATTTTTATGTCTTTCATCCACTATGTCAGCAGTTCTTCCTCCAAGCTTGTAACATTTACAAACTCGATATGTCTTTTATATCTTCAATCAAGTCGTTGATTAAAAATGTTAAAAGGCAGAAGACTCTGAGAACAGTGTTTCCTTCAATGGTGAATCTACTTGCTGTGGTCTCATCTAATTCACATTTCACTATCTTAGGAAATTACGGAGAGGCTTGTCAAAAGTTTTACTGAAGTTAAGAGTATAGATTGTTTCAGGTGGTATCTCTCTGATCTGTTCTCCTAATGAATCCTATTAAAGAAATGAGGTTAGTTTGATCTGATTGGTTTTGAGTAGATCTGTATTCCGTTCTAAATGTTTACAGGCGTTAATTTAATAATTCATTCTAGAATTTAATTGGGAACTAAATTTAGGCATCAGGGTTTTTTGTATTTTTAAAATTGGAATAAAGTTTTTGTTGTTTTCTGGGGCTTTTACTTTTTTGGTGTTTTTTCAAAGAATACTTCTAGTGATCACTTCTATGAGTTCTTTCTGTACTTTGGATTATTATTTCTTCTGGCTCCAAAACTTGAAGACTTTTTTTTTTTTTTTTTTTTTGCTTTTTGGCAGGGCAATTGGGGTTAAGTGACTTGCCCAAGGTCATGCAGCTAGTACAAGTGTCAGGTGTCTGAGGCCGGATTTGAACTCAGGTCCTCCTGACTCCAGGGCCGGTGCTTTACTCACTGCACCACCTAGCTACCCCTGAAGACATTTAAAAACTAGCTAGAGCACTGCCCATGTCTTGACCTTCTGTTGCTCTCTCTCCAACGTGTGCCCAAAGTTTGTCAGCATAAAGACCATTCTCCTTGCTGAAGATGATGGAAGCAAAACTGGAATTGAGCAGCTCTTCTGTTTTCTGTCAACATTACACCATCTTATTCAAGCAGGCCTATTCTGTTCTTGTTGCTTTCCTTACTTTGACTTTAGCTTAAAAGTCCTTTCTGTTGTCTTTGGCATTTTGGGGAAGGGGTGCATCCCTGTTCTGGACTGATTTGTGCATGCCACTTGTCATAATCAAGAAACACTCATTAAGACCCTATTGCATAGAAGAATCTCCACAAAGTACAATTCTGATGCCTCATTGGGATTCTGGGTTCTTGAAGGCAATGTCAATGGAAAATGAGCTCTCTGGCAAGTTCTGTTGTGCTACAATAGGTTTGATTCATACTCTTGGCAACAGACTTTTCCAGGGACTAGCCTAGCAAAGTACAGAGAGGATCCTCTTGTTGAGTAGTTGCCCACTGATGACAAAGCCATGACCCCTTTGGCCAATGATGACAGTGGTAGTAATGGGGTCTAGTGGATGCTAAGAACCATATAGCTTTGAGGTTGTCTACACACATTCTTAGCTGATTATCTTTAAATGGATGAAGCTTGTTCAGTGGCAGAGTGGGTGCTTAGTAGAAGAATTATAATCAAATGTAACATTCTCCATATTAATGAAACCATAAGACAAAATGAAGTTGGCCCTAAGGGCAGGAACTCTAGGGTTCTCCTTGAAAAGACAAATAAAGGAGTTGGCAGAGTTGGCTTTATCGTGTGTCCAAAGAGTAAGAAGAAAAGAACATCATTCCGCGAGCTGTTTGATCTTGCATTGCAGTGCTCGAGATAAGCATTGCAAAAAGATCATGCAAATAATTATAGATTATATGCCAACTGTTGCAGAGATCGAAGAGGTACAGATTATACAGTCACTTTGATAAAACCCTTCCAATGAAATCAACACACTAAAAGCTCAAAGATGGCCCAGAAAACGTTGGAAAACATCATTCAGGAATAAGACACGAGAGAGGAAGAGGAAAGAGTTTTAGGTCGTTGCTACAATCGATCATGAGTACTATGAGAATAAAGATGAGACATTGGACAGGTAGGAGATGACTAGTTAGCAATGTGGCAGGCATTTCCTAATCTATAGATCTGTTTTTAGACCACATCAACATCTATGTCAAAGGAAGAATGAAAACGAGGAGATAAGTTTTGCATCCAAATGACAGTTTGGTCCTGTTCTGTTGAAAGAAGTTACCTGTGCTAGAAAATGGGAAACAGATGAAAAGACAGGCACTGACAGACTGTTAACATATCCTAAGGATGCTTAATCGCAGCAGAACAGTGTCTTCCAGCAGCAAACACTTGCTCCTCTGCTGTACCGAGCAGAGAAGATGAAAGTAAAAAGGAGCAGACTTTCAGAGGAAAAACTCGTTTGTTAGATTTTACATGGGAGAGGCTGGTGGAAAATTATATGTGATACTGACTCAAAACACAAGTGGCAGTGGAGGCAAAAACAAGTTTGTGGGAATCTTGTCGAGAAACAAAAGCAAAGTCATCTCAAGGGCAGATAAAGGTGGAATAGGGAAAACAAGAAACATAAAATGGCAAAGAAATTTATTTCTGTAACAAACACTTCTGTCAATTCGTTGTAACCACCGCATTTAGATTTCAACCCTAGGTCTGGTTATGTGTCACATTAAGAAATAGAAATAGCATGAAAAAAAAACAGATTGGGAGGAGAGAGAGAGAACAGACAGTGCACAAAAGACGCCACAATTTTGAGTTCATTGGAGCATCTTAAAAAGGAAAATTGACAAAGGCTTGGGGGGAACCTCAGACCTGATTGCTTTTTTTTTTAAGTGAAGAGAATAGCAACTTCCAACCTAAATGCATACTCCATCTCTCTACACAGTTTTTATGAGAAAAATCTATGCACTTTGAGAGCATCCTTGATGAAGGTTTGAGAAAGGAACAAGCAGCTTTCCATAAATTATACTACACAGCAAACTTCAATTTTTAAAGTCAGACTTGAGTAAAAGGTGTAGAGAATAGATGATCTCACCATGTATGTTTATTGATTAGGGAAACATTTGATTTGGGACAGTGGAACATTATGCTTTTCTCCAAAAGGGCATCTTCAATACATATATAAAAAATAATACGAAATCGCTCAAAGCCTATGGCAAGAGTGATGACTTTGTTTAACCTGCTTTATTAACATCATGAAGTATAAAGCAGGGAGACATACCTGCCTATAGTACTTAAGTCAGTAGGAGAATATTCTGTGTAGAATCCAAATAGAAGAGGGATTCCCTAGAAGTGGTGCTGTGGATGTTCCTTCTTGTGTTTTGTGTTGTCCATTTCAAGCTCTGATGAGATCTGTAGCTATTCAAGTTTGGTCTAACTAGTCACACAGAAATAAGTAGATGAAAAATTCCTATTTCCTGTACTATGAGATGGGTTTGGTTGGACAACCAGTAAAGTTGGTCCATTAGTACCTATATCATGATTAGTGGAAAAAACCCAGAATTCAGCAGGAGTAAACTAGATTGTCCTTGGAAAATTGTACTGTATAGTGCTGCTCATGACACCTTTCCCTGAAAGAAAGGCTCGTCTTTTTTAAAAGTGTGATTCTTAATGGCTCATCAGGCAGCAATTCAAGTAGTCTTCAAAGAATTAAAGTTCTGGTCTTCCAGGGACAATGAAGATATTTGACATGGGGTTGAAAAAGTTACGAGAATTGGGTGAGAAAAGTGCAGTGTAAAAGGGAGATCAGAGAGATGTAGGATGGGCATGATAGTTAATTGAAGACTATCCTAGTTTTGCTTCCCACTACTTAAAAAAGGACTTAAGGATGTCATTACATATCTGAAATTCTGCCTTTGCTATGAAAGTCAGCCACTTGACTCACAAGGTTATTTCCTTTTTTTCCCTGGAATTTGGCTAACATTTGATAATGAAAACATGCATCAAAAAATATTCTTCCTCTGTTTTGTATCAGGTTTACTGAGTTGTGATTGCTGTATATATTAAACTCATTTGAGCATGCCTAGATTTCTTAAATTTGTAAGTTTCTTTACTTTAGAAATGTCCCTCTTATAAAACAACTTTTTTAAATGGTGCCTTGTCATAGAAAAACACTAATTACATTTCATTTTTAGGCATATCCTCCTTACCCCAACTCACCAGTCCAACTCATCACTGGATATCAGCTGCCTATATATAACTATCAGGTAACTTTAAAAAAAAAGGACAAAGACATTCTTTGGATGTTGGGATGTTTCACTTGATGCTAATTTTTTCCCCAGATAGTTTGCTCTTTTAATGAGGGAAGTGTGCCAGAGACAGGAATGAAAAATGGTGCTCTAGTAGTTGAAATTTGAAGAATGTTCTTTTTTATTTTCTGAAGTTTGGCTCCCTTCACCAAATTTCTCTATACATTAGAAAATATGTTGAGTTCTCTGTTGTGTAAGAAGAGTTCTCTGCTTTCACAAAAACTTCCCACCTATACTGTAATCTAGCATAGCGTACTTGTATGTGTTGTTTTGTTTTGTGAGGAGGGGTCAAAATAAAATTTATTACCTAATTCTTAATGTAGCATTGAAGTTCAGGTAGGTCAGCTATCCCTGATTTTAGATTAATTTCTTCAAATATTTATCAGATATTGACTTACTCTACGGGGAGAAATTCAGAAAACTATGCCATGCCCATGTCTGCTTGAAACCTGACTCCAAAAAAGTAGAGAAAAGTTAGGGTGAATTTAACAGAAACAGAATTGTACGAACTTTCTTTTATTCTGCTTTAACATGAATAAACACAATAAATAACCATATTTAAGTTATTAGATACTTTAAGAAAAAATTGCAAAATCAGTGTTTCTTTTGTTTTAAGGTACCTCCACAGTGGCCTGCTGGGGAACAAAGGAGTTATGTTATACCTCCGGTAAGGGGAATCAAAAAATACAAACTTCTAATCTTCCTTAGTGTTTTATAGAACATTATTTAGTTATCTGTTGACTGGCTGTTCTGTTGTCGGGTATAACATGTTTCATTAATTCCGTGGTAGCTAGATTTGTAAGCCCCTCCGTGGTAGGAGTTAGTCACCATTTTCTTTTGTATTCCTAAATAGCGTCAAGTATCTTGCACACCGTCGGTGTTTAGAATTACTTGATGAGTTTACAGTCTAAACAGAGGGTTCAAAATTAAGAGCTCATTTGTTTTTGCCGCAAGAAAAAGAAAAATAATTGGAAAATTTCAATAAAATTTGAATTTAAAGGTACAAGGAAAGTATGTAACATTGTGGTAAATTTTGCATTTAGAAGAATTCTGATTTAGAAGGGCCAGATACGTCTGCTATGTGTATTTACATGTCATTATCTCTGGAGTACAGATACAACATGGAGTAGCAGATGGAGAATTGGCTTTGGAGTTAGAAGGACCTGCATTCAAGTATTGCCTCCGACCTGTGTTGGCTGCATTGACCATGAGCCAAATCATTGACCCCTCAGTGCCCCAGACAGCTCTAAGAATGTAAATTATAGGAAAGGTGCTTGTGTACATTGTATCCAGTACTATCAGTGAAATCACAAGACTGGTCCACATGCACACGTGTGTATGAACATATGTATTATTTAGATTATGTTTATAATAAATGGGCACATTGGCTTCAGGTCCTAGTTACTTAGTTGATTAGATAGAAATTTAGATAGATTTTTCAAATATTGTGTTCTTTAGGCTGGCTTTTTTTAGCTAGAAGATTCTTTTTTCTCCTATAAGATGATTTTACTTAAAACAAATTTTATGAAGCAGAATAAGATGGATTGGGATTCAGTCAGATTATGAAGTCTGCCTTCTAAATTATAACATCAGCACATACTTTGGAAGAGAAGATAATAGAAATCTCTTTTAGCGCCTATGACTCTATTTTTATGTTTTAAATGTAGGCTTATACAGCTATGAATTATCACTGCAGTGAAGTGGACCCAGGAGCTGAAGTCCTGCAGACGGAGTGCTCCGTCCATGAGGTCACACAGTCCTCTGGGAATGGCCAACAAAAGGCAAGGGGGTGATTTCAGCCTGGAATAATAGTCATCTCTGTTTACATTCTGATAGTCGCCAAAACCCAATGATAATCCTTGGGAAATTGGTAACTTTACCCAAATTTCTGGCCGTAGAGATGAACTCTAATCACATAAGTTAGCATACGAGAATTTGGAAGCCCCAAGTTTTCTATATGAACGTGTGAGCCACTGTTTCTTAAATCCTTTTTATCCTTAAATTGTCATCCTTTTATCTGTAGCGATCATGGTAGTGTTGAGAGGCAGTGCTCGTTAATTGGTAGACAGCTGACCTTGGAATCAGGAAGACCTGAATTCAGGTTCTGCCTTTGACACTGAACTAGATTTATAACCACAGGCAAATCACTTAACCTCTCTGGTCCCCCAGGTAGCTGTCTTAGTATGATAAATTACACACAATTGCCTCCAGACTAGGGAATTCTTAACCAATTAAGTTACTGGTCTAGAGCACCACCTCTCTTTTTCTTCCTCCCCCCTCTCCCACAGTCAGTCTTAACTAACAAACATTGATTAAGCACATTTGTCAGAAGAAAAAATACGTTGGTAGCTTCAAAAATTTTGCTTCAGGGTAATGATTAATTTATGTTTTTTTCTGGCCAATATTTAGTATTTATCCAGCCAGATGATAACTTGCCATTTTACAGTATGCACTTTGTGTGATTCTGTAAAGTATATAAAACTGATCCTATTTCATGATTATACAGTGGTTATGGAATTTTATTTTCTTACGTTTTTAATGTTTTTGGAACTCTTGAGACTAAAAGTATTGAGCTGTATATTATTTTTCTAGAAAAATCAGGGTTGGTTTTTATTGCTATTATTAAGAAAATTTAAGAAAGAGTCATGAACAAAAGCTTTAAACAGTAGAACTTAGTGACATTTGTTAGTACTCGTGACTGTCAGAAGTCTTAGCATGGAAGGGAACAGTGCTTTCAATTAAACTTTTAGAAGACGATCTTTTTACTATTGAATAAAAGAGAGGTTTATGGAGCCTTTAGGCATATACTGCTAACAAGCTCTGTGTTTCAGAAATCTGTGGACCGAAGCATACAGACAGTGGTATCCTGTTTGTTCAATCCAGAGACAAGACTGAGAAATGCTCTTGTCACACAAGATGACTACTTCAAGGTATAGAGTGAAAAGTTTGAAAAAATGATAATTTAGTTTAAAGTTTTAAAATATTCCTTTTATATTATTCATATTCTGACTACTGGGGCCACTTGATCAAATAAATCACAGTGAGAGTTCGGCCCAGCAGCACACGATTTAAAACTTTATTATCTAGTTTGTCCTTAGGGAAGAAGCCTGTAGTGATAGATTATATTCCAAAGCCTTCCTGGAAGAAGTGAGTCAAAAGAGATTGTTAGGTCTAGATAAGGAAGACGGTATAGAATATGGTGGCTATGAATGGATTAGTCAAGGGAAAACAGTAGTTCTTTTGGAATAAGGTGAAGTGAGTTGATTAGAGAAAAAATAGAAGCCAATTTGGAGTCATCAAAGCATGAAAGTTTGAATTTGAAGTCCAGGCCTGACTTGCAGTCATGGGTCTTCTCCTAACTCACTCTGTGAGACTGGACAAATCACTTAGCCCTCCTGTTGAACTTCCCAGATCTCTTCTTCTCAGGGAATTTATGAATGTGACAGCTGTTGAGGAAACTCACTTATGGAACTCATGGTGCAAATATTGTAAGAGGAACCTGCTTTGGGCCAATTTATTTTTGGTGCCATAACCCAGTGGAAGGAGAATGTCTTTCTTCCACTACGTGCATGGACAAGGGACTCTGCGTGATGGATGGCTTCTACCTAACATGCCCACAGAGCCTAAATCCCTCTTTACTTCTCTGTGTCTTGAGAGACATTCACATTACAATGATGGGCTCCCTCAATCCCCAAAAGGTTCTGCAACCCTAAAGAGGCCATGACTCATGAGAGCAGCCATGAGAGCAGGACTAAACTTGGGTAATCTTCCTTGGGAGTAAGAATAGTATTTAATAAAAGCTAGGGATTGACATGGTGTAGAGGCCCTGCCATGTACCAGCTCTGGCAGATTTTGGCAGGTGATATCACCTCGGCTTCAGTTTTCTCATGTGTGAAAATGGCATGGTGTCACAAGGCTGGGAAGGAAATACCATGGAATTGTGGGCTATTTACTTTTATTATTTTCCAGCAACAGCTAATGTAAGTTTTCTGGCTGCTCCTGTCAGACAATGGCCCTATCTGAAGGTGTACAAGATGATTCACTTCCTTGTATACTGGCGGGAGGTGGGGTGGCGGGGGAGGGGGGAGATGAATAAGTAGTTCTTCTATATATCTTTAAAGATCAAAAAGGAGGGAAAAGCTTTTCAAGTAAAGTTTTCCTTTAGGGTTCATGAATATCTACAGTATGCCTTTTTGATGCTAAGGCTTTTGCTTCAGTGCAATAGAAGTTCATCCTGAGGAAACAAATTTCTAGGAGAGAACCTTACTGTCATAACATAACCTGGGTTGGTGGTTTGTTTTTTGCTGGCTTCATGTATGAGTATCACTCACATTTATCTATAGAGCATTTTAAGGTTTGCAAAGTTGGCACAGTCCTTGAAGAAAAAGAGACATAGTTGAGTCAGCTTTGTTAAATGGCAAAAATACTGTATTTACTAGTGGTCTCTGCCTCTCCCCTTCCTTAGGACCCTGTATCCTGTCATCAGTAGAAATTAGGGCAAATGTAAGGAGTCTCGAGGTAGGATACATGTGTAGTGTACTACCTTCTTTCTACCTATAGAAGGAAGACATTTTTAAAATTATTTCCATATATTGTGATTTTCCCCTTCACTCCTATAAAAGTTTTCTGGATCTGCATCCTAGGGAAGGAAAAAAAATCAAGGTTTTTAGACTTTTATCTATTTAACATAATGGGATTTTAAGAAGGAACGTGAAGGAAGATTTCTGCCGGGTGTTCTTTAGTTAATTTTTTTTAACTATTTAAAAATAATTGGAAATTTTGACCAGCAGAAATTGGTAATTGTATTAATATCAGTAACAATTTTGATTGTACATCAATTGATTGTCTAAAATGATATTTATGAATTTCAGTGTCCTCTATATGTTTTGATGTGTAATTTTTTGCTTTTAACTGAACAAATAAATCAGATTGGCCAGATTCTTAGAAAGGTGTTCAGGACTTGTATTTCACAATATTCTTTTTTTTTCATAATATTCTTAATTCTTCTAAGAGGTTCTGTTTTTGAAAGAAAACTGAACATTTATATAGACTCTCATGACCTAAATTATTTGTTAAAATATTATGTTTTATAAATAATATGTTAAAATTACTCAAAAAAAGAAAAAAAAGTTACTCAAATGTAGTACTTTATAATCTTGTTCTTTTTTTTTAGGTTATATCAATAATAGGAATTTTTCACTGAAGTAAATGGAATATGTATATTTCTTCCAGGACAAAAGAGTACATCACTTTAGAAGAAGTAGGGCTGTGCTTAAATCCGTTTGAATCCTCTCTGCTGAAGCTTCCAGTGTTGTGGACAATAGTTACTGTTTTTGAGTATTACGAAGATACAGAGAGTTCCTGTTTTCCACTATTATGGAAAGTTAATTCTGAATTTTTTGACAACTTATTGCAAGATTTTCTGTGCAAGTTGTGTTAATTTTCTTAGTATGTTGTGTTTATTTTGCATTGAAACTATTCTACTTTGGATGTTCACTTAGTAATTGGTTCTATGTTGAGTTCGCAGTTGAAGTGGACAGGGGTGTAACTTAAGGGTTTACATGTTAGTGCTTCAACTGGTACTGAAATGTTTTTGAGACGTTAAAGGCAAATGTTGGTTTTCAAAATTTTGCTTTATACAAACTTAGTGTTTTGAAAGGTCAGAATTTTGACAGTTTGACTGTTCTTAGCATTTAATCTCCAAGATATACCTCTTCAGCAGTACTATATTTACAATACAATGCTTTGTGTTTGTAATTTAATTCTAGATATTTGCCACAGAAGCAGACTTTTTAAAACTGCATTTTTAATCAGTGGAACCAAATATATAAAGTTGTAGCTTAATTGAAGACCTCCAATTCTAAACCCAGTATTATATAGCAGATTCTCTACAGACAATCCAATCATTGGGTGTTAGGTATATTAGTTCAATTTTGCTTACAAAGTACCCAGAGTCCAACAATAGATAATTGATTGGGATTGCAATTAGGGTAATTCAAATTCTGGATGTAATTTTAAAAACTAATGCTAACCAAACCTTACTAGATACATAAGCTTCTCGGTGGGTTACTTTTCTTTTTCTTCCTTTTTTTCCTTTCCTTTTTTTGTGTTTTTTACTGCTAAGACTTACTTCAATAGCTATATCTAAATTGTGCAAAATATTGGCATTAAAAAGGATGCTGAAGCTTTTTTTTATGTCACTTAAAGGTTAATCAGAGTATCTGAAAGGAATTGCTTTTATAAAAAAAACAAATTTTAGTTATTTGTCATGTAACAAATAAATTTTATTTTTGTTTGTTAACCTATTGCATTTTCTTCTTTTTTTTTTAAAGTAAAATAGGCCCAAGAGGCTCAAAATAGAAAGCATTAGCACTGATAAACATCACGTCATACATAGTTGAAAGCGTATACCTGGGAGTACTGCACTCAAGAGTTACAAATCCATATCCAACATTTGGGTTAATCAGATGCTCCTCTGCCTGCCCTAAGTGGACTCTATACATTGTAATAGGTGAGAAGAGGACAAGTCTGTCTCAGTAGAGAGAGTCTTTTTTTCTTCTCTAAGTGTAGTAATTAGTTACCTGGCTACATTTCATCCTGGAACCAGTGATTTGAAATCCAAGAGTCAGCAGTCTGAGCAGTCAGTGTGTCAATAAACCTTGTAAAGGTAGTAGTGGGCTCACAGGCCAACACAGTTGGAAGTTTGTGTCTCTATAGTCTGGCCTCCCATAGCCATTAGTTTGGAACAAGAGCCTTGAAGAAGAGGGACTTCCTGGCAGTTTTCATCTTGTCCAAACACAGCTGCCATTGGCTTTGACTCCAGTCTTCCTACAAGCCTGAGTTTTGATACTTCACATCCTAAGTTAGGAAGGATGGGAGTAACCCGTCATCTAAAAAACCCAGGTGCCTACTTCTCCCCAGGATCTGAAATTGTCTTTTACATTCAGATAGATATAAGCTTTGCCATTCCTTTGCTGTTGCATGTATCTTTCTAGGAAAAAGACTCCCACTCATTTCCAAGTTGTGCTTGAGTTCTGCAGAGCTATTGCCCCACTATACCTCAAGGACAAACGAGTGTGAAGGGGAGGGAGGGAGGCTATGACTTTTTTTTTGGCCTTATTTTCTGAAGAATTAATGTATAGAAAAGATTGACACAGGAATGTAAAAGGTTCAAAACTCCTACAAGCAGGGATAATGGTTTTAAACAGAAACATGCTCTCAAAGCATGGTACTGGCATTTAATTTACATTAAAATACCCAATAGAAATTGAGAAACCCAGTTTCAGAAGTGCTGATAACTACTATAGGCATTTTATTATGTATGGTTAATGACCATGTATACATAGCTAGAGGGCCATATTTCTTTGATGTCGTTAGCCATATAGGTATTCAGCTTAGTGTTCCTGCAAAGTTGGCTGTAAAGGGCAGTTTAAGTGAAATAGATCTTTTTCAGTTGCTTTTCATTAAAAAAATTAAAAATGCCTTTTCTTGGAAGAAATCTTAACTGGGCCAAAAATTTGTACCAAGGGAGGGTTTAATATAGTAGCTTGGGGCAGCTAGGTGGTGCAGTGAGTAGAGCACCAGCCCTGGAGTCAGGAGAACCTGAGTTCAAATCCGGCCTCAGACACTTGACACACTTAACTAGCTGTGTGATCTTGGGCAAGTCACTTAACCCCAATTGCCCTGCCTTCCCCCCTCCAAAAAAACAACACAAAACCAAAATAATATAGTGGCTTGTGCTATGGTGAGCTTTATGGCATATCAGTAGCACTGTTAAAGGAGGTGAGAGTGTGGGAAGGGAGTAGATGTAGAAGGGAGCTTCTGGTGGGGATAGTAGGAGTTGTGTGCTTCACAGCACTTCTGATTCTGGGATGCCTTCAGACCATTGGGTAAAGTTGTTTGCTGGCCGTCTCCTGGTCCTGCCACACTGTCTTGCTATTTCAGATGTGTGTGGTTTTGGTTTTTTAGAATAAATCCTGGATTCTTCCTATGAAACCTCACTTACCTGTAATCCACCTTGTGTAAAAAAGTTGCAAATACTGGCTTAAATTAACAAATGAGAACTGCTAGCAGGTAATAAAATTGCTTCCATGGTTGGTTTCTGTTTCACTTCCCTCTAATGTCCCTCTTCATTTTGCAACATCTGTGACAGTGAAGGCTGTTTTGCATGTAGTTTGAAGTCTAACAGGAACTGAGTTGTCAAGATAGCTGAGGCTCTTCTCCACAAGGCGTGACCTGCTGCTAACTGATCCAGGATAAGCATGTGAGCTTCAGTGGCAGTCTTTTCCTGGGCCACAGAATTGCACATGGTAAAACCTATAATAGCAAGTTTAAAAATCATCACAAAAGGAAGCAGAATGACACACGTGACATTCGCTTCTCCTCCTGAAGTGGGTTAGGGAGACTAGGTTTCATTTCTGTGTGCTCCCTCCCTTCTGTGCTTTACCTGCCCAAGGATAACGGAGGGGAGGCATTGAGAAATCCTGGAAAACACTTTCTGAGCCATTGAAACATGACCTCGTGTCCAGGGTAGTTTGAGTTTTTGGTATTTTAAGGCTTTTCTAACACTCAAACTGGTAACATGGATGATGTGTTATTCCAAAAGAGAACTAGACTCAACCATAACCTTACTAAGTCAAGAATTTGACATTTACAATCTATCCCAGTCTGGCTCCTGTTTCTCTTGCCAAGTTCTGTGCATCTTGCTCTCCACTGAACTCCAAGAAAACTGACCTCAATGAAACCTGTGCAACATTCCTAGAGTGGCCTGGCTCCTCATGTCCTCAGCTTCCTTGCAGGCCCAGCTCACGCTGTCCTTATGAGAAGCTCAATAGTGCTCTCTCTCCCCAGATTGTCAGCTACGTATTTTTGCAATCATTCGTTTGGAGCTGAAGGGGACTCAGAGGCAATCTAAAAGGAAATGTTAGGGAGGATTTGAACCCAGGTCCTCTGAATCCAGCCGCACTTTCTACTGTACCATTTTGTGATCTCGTTATGTATTGTATAGCCACCAATAAGTTGTATACTTCATGAAGGCAGTTCTCTCATTTTGTCTTTATATCCCCAATGCCCAGCAGAGTCTTGGATGTAGTAGGCACTTTATGAATAACTTGCTGGAATGGTTTGAAAATACCAGATCAACCAGAACACTCAGTCCCCTCGCTGCGAAATAGCAGAGCTGAAGTACAAATCACTTTAGAACTGATCCTGGTCTGAGTCTGTGTTACCTTAGATTATTTTCAGTTACTTCCAAAAGAGCCAGTACAGAATTGGAGTTGTTGGAATTTTTAAAATAAATATATGCAATACCTTGAGGAAGGGAAAGTGGTGAAATTGAAAAGCTCCATAAAGTCTACATCATTATACACACAACCATACTTTAGAAACAGAACCAAAAAAAAACCCATTCTTCCATTGTGGTTTATTTTTAACTATTCAATTTTAATTCATACCTCTGCCTCCTAGGAGCATATGCATTCAGAAGTTACTGTTTTTCTGAAATGTGAGCATTCCACAGCACTTTCCTGTTAGGTTTTAGTATTCCTCTACCTCTTCTGAAAATCCGTTTAGCTTTCCTTAAAGGTAACTGTTGTCTTCATAACAGGCTTAATAGCTTTGGCTGCCCTCAGCTGCCATAGGATGTGTGTACAATTTGGAGTCGTTGAAATCAGGCGGGGTTGTATCTCCCTTTCACAAAAATGGCAAATAGTGGAGAGGGTGGGACTATAAAGGAGAAACGCTGCAGTGTTTTTCATTGAGCAGGTCTTACAAATAGGTCCAGCTGTGGAATACGAGCATTTGGAATTCCTGAGACTCTCCTTCAGGATGAGGATAGCTCCTCTACATGGTTTGGAAACTACTCGAGCCCTTACTGATGTTCTGCGTAATGTCTTTCTTTGTAACTGATTCTTTGTGCTATTCCTCACCACCCATCGAAGATTTTGAGTTTTCCATCTGTAGGTTATGGAGTTGGTTGTAGAAGACAATAAACGTAAGAAGTTAAAACAATAAACCTGCATTTGGAATGCTCATGCAAAATACCCAATCTGCATAGCAAACAAATGATAGGAAATTCTACATTGCATTCAGATTTAACATCTGTCTATTATGACTATAGCTGTGGGCCAATCCCAGGAAAATCAAAAAAAAGTCCCCTGGTGTTCAAACTTGGAGCTCTACCAGTATGTGATTAAGTTCTATGGGAACTATATTTTACATTTTTCACTGGTATGGAATGGAAAGTTTTCTAGTTCGATGTGCAGATCATTTTCCCAAGACATCTTGATATTCCACATGTAGGATGTACTTCCATTAAAAGCGTCATGAGAAGAATGTGGCCATTTTGCCTTGTTTAATATAAAAGTCCCAGGTAACCGGTTCTCTGGGTTCTTAGGAACAGAACAAATGCCCCCCTGACTGGGATGCTTTAGGTTATGAATGCTATATAAAGCGTATGAAAACTATATAAATCCCTGGGAGAAGCAGTGGCAACATTTTCAGTAAGTTGGAGTTTCTGTAATTTTTGATGTATTTTTAATAGCCCAATTGATAACAGGGCTTTTAAGTTTTACAAATCCCATTTGCGTACATTGTCAGATGGGTCGACACAACAGCTGTGAGGTGGGTGCTATTGCCCCCACTTTATAGAAGAGAAGACTGAGATCCAGGTTAAATCAGCCGCCTAGGATCGTACATCTGGGAAGTGTTTCAGGCCGGCTTTGAACTTTTGGTCTTCTTGACACCAAGCCCAGTTGCTCTGTGACAAGGTTGTGTAAATACATTATGGCTACAATTCTGTAAGAACAGAATTCGTAGAGGCCACACATCTTTCTGCCTCAGAAGAAATTGTTCAATTGTGGAATGAAGAAGTCAAAGCTCAGAGTTCTGTCACTGTTGTGGAACCAAACCACATACTGAAGTTTTATGTTGGGAGTGGATCAAAAGTTCTTTTTATGGATTTCCCTTTCCTATTTGAATCTGGTGCTCGGAGATCTCTAGGATTTGAACTGCTACATGTTACTGAGTAAAATCTGAATTCTAATTACAGTATATGTAAACTGCTTTGTAAGAACTCATTTAGAACATGTTTGTAAAATAAAGCATTGGTATTTTTGGTATATTAGACAACATACATTAGACTTACTATATTGCACTAAATCCTTGGGCTATGAAGACCATATTCTTCTCTTGCCAGTCTTACTAAGATATGTTAAGGGAAGGTATAGTTAGCATCTTCCACAATATTAACCTCGCAGGTTAACAGAACACACCTATCAAGTAGGATGTCATGTGTAGTGCCTCTGGGGCTGCCCTCCCAACTTGCACATTGGATTCTCTCCCCAGAGATGATTACCTCATTTTCAAGGTATTCTTTGGATCCACATTCTTAAAAGTTATAGCTTAGGAGCTCCCTCTTATTTCCCTTTAGATAGGCAGGGGCCATGGTTAGCTCAAAGACAAGAGAATGGGGAAATGGTAGTGGCAAAGCTCTCCCATTGCCCTGGGGCATGCGTACTGCCACCTACAGTGTCCGCAAGGAGAGAGGGACTACCTCTACCTGCTCCTTGTGAGGGGAGGGGTCCTGGCCCTGATGCTTGACTGTGGCCTCACTCCAGCTTCAGGTTCAGCAGAAATTCTAGAACTATGATGTACTGGGTTAGTGGAGGCAAGAGCAAGAGTGATTTACAACCAAGAGGAGTCTCAAATACGAGGCCTGCCGCCACGAGTGGGATCCCAGCTCCATGTGCCAGTCTCCCCAACTTGAATGACTACAGCTCTTCCCTTGGATGCTGCCACATGCCTCTGCTGTGGGAGCCATTGTGGATGGGTGTGGAGGGGACATAAATGGTCTCCATCCCCCTGCCACAACTCCCAAGAGGCACAAAGGAAAGAGTGTCCTCTTTCCCCAGCACTGATGCTTGCTTTTGCATGGCCACCATGGGCATGGCTGATGCACTTTCTAGTTCTCCAGAGATGTCCCATCAGTTCCCTGATTCATCCAGTCACAGGTACCCTGTAATTCTGTCAGGTTGGTTGAGGAATTGTCAGATCATCACTTAACTACCCTTCGCCATCAATTATTTAGGAAATTACTTCACACTTTTGTGTTTATCTAAACTAAACATCTTGGCATGTGAATTAAAACATGAAGTTCTTCAGCTCACACTTTCACATTTCAGAAGTTTTCTGTCTGTTATACAGAAGTGGACTTTTAGGCTAAATTTGTCCTTTGAACAAGCTGGTGTTCATTCTCTAAATCTTAACATCCATCCCATCTTTGCCTTCCTTTTTAGTTTCTGTCTCCTTTTGATTGTCTAGTTGCTCTTTCCTGTATCCTTCTAGCTCTATCAGGTCTCAAAAACATAGGAATCAGAGGAGCTTTGAAGTGTTGAGGAGGTGGGCACTGGTGTTATACAAATTTAGAATTCTGCTTTTGTTACTTTCTCATACCTTTACTACCAATCAAGTATTCTGCTTCTCTTTTGAACTGTGTTGGGACTTTTTCTTCAAGGAGAGATGTTCGCAACAGTCTATGTTGGTTTCCTGTTAGCTTTCATAGGTTCTCTGCATGTATTATAGGTGTTTGAATGAATAAGCAATACCTAATAGTTCAGAGCCTGCCATTCTGTAAGTGAAATCTGGTTCATTTCTTTCCTAAATGTATTCACTATATCATACATTTACCTGGATTAAAATTTACCACTTTTCTAGATTAGAAGGTATAAGCAAACGGTTTTCAAAAGAATTGCAAAGTATTAAACACAAGAAAGAATGCTTCAGATCACTAGCAGTAAGAGATACGAGTCAAAACAACCCTGTGGTTTCACCTTACACATTGCAAATTGGCAAAGATAACAAAAAATTTTGTGAACACAGACTACCTGGCCCTCACTGCCTAGAAAGCCAGGCAGGTGAGATGCCTGTCCTGCCCCAGTGTTCTCCAGTACCCTTACAGAGAATGGGTGTTACTAAGCTTTGCAAATGGCTCCAGCTCCAACCAATGGCATTTCCTCAATTATGGAGGATCGTCCCCCTTCACTCCATTGGTATTAACCATGAACAGATTAGTTTTAGCACAGAAATGTTTACTTCAAAAGGCACAATCACAAATATAGAAACAGTCCCCTAACACATGGCACATAGACCCTAACAGATGGCACATAGACCACTTAGACCTCAGTCCCTGGGGAGGAGAAGAGGATTCAACTCATAGGGTAGGGTCCCACAGAGTAGTAAGAAGAGGGCCAAAATCTGTATATATAGAGGGCATAGATATTTTTTAAACTGGGTTCCTTCCCTCCGGTCTAAGACGTCTTTACTCATTCCTGCACACTGCTGCCAGGTTAATCTTCCTAAAACAGTACTAGTCACGCTCCCAGTGGGCTCCCTTTTGTCCGTTGAACGAAGGCCAGACTCCTTACTCTAATTCTCAAGCTTTCCAGAATCTGCCTCAAATCTACTATTTCTAGTTTTATCCTCAGCCCTCCTAAACATAATCCATGTAGTATTCTGGACTACTCACCATCTTTTAAACGCTGCCCATACTTACTTACATGCCTTTGCCCTTTTATTTTCCCATGCCAGGAGTCCTCGGCCCTCTCTGTCCCACCTCCATTTTCCACCTATGGAAACCTACTAATTTTTTAATTCTTCTTATCTCACCTTCTCCATACAGCCTTTTCTGTTTATTTTCCTAAGCTAGAAGTGACCACTCCCTGCTCTGAAGCCACATCATTGTCTCTATGATGCTGATGCACAGATCATAGTCTAATGTCCACTGTCATGTGTATACGTGTACGTGTCTAATGTAGCCATGATAAATTCTGATTGGTCCTTATCCTAACTTAAATTTGCGTTGACAAGCCAAGTCCCCCAGAAGGCTGGCTAGCCATATCTCCCCATCAGGGTTCTAGGGATAACCCAAAGGGGAAATGGGATTCTCTAATGCTATTGGCTCAAAGTGTCATTCTGTGTTCTCTGACACCAGTTGCCAGTGATAAGCACCCCAATTTCATTTAACCAGTTAACATCAATTAGTTTTTACAAAGAAATATTGACTGAGAAGATGTAAGAGGACCAGAAGGTCAAACATTTCCACCCAGCAAGGGCACACTGTTCTAGATTGGGCTGAAACATAAAGCAGTCATTACAAAGCATTTACTCCATCAAGTGCCCCATAGTCAGTGGACAGGGCATCTATGAGGACGATCCCTTGCTGACTGGGTGCTGGAGACTCCGGGCCTGTGCTGATGGACCAGATGCATCAGTCCCCACGCAGGCATGGCTCCAGCTCCCAGGTCTCCAGTGGCTCCTTCAGCCCTCCAAAATTCACATAATTGCCGTCTAGCCCATTCTGTGCTCCTTTGAGGCAGGAAAAAATAGACCAGAGACAGAAATCAATAGCAAGGCCTTGTGTTGCATCTTCATATTGATCCAGGTGAGGAGTCTCTGGTGCTAGCTCCCTGCCCCCCAGCCTTGGGATTCTACCTGTCCTTGTCTCCTCATAGGAGCACAATTGAACTGGAAGGAAAGAGAAGTCCCTTCCCTTGGTTGCTTCGGGCTTTTCAAACACACGCTCAATTAGCTCAATCATGCTTAGGAGATTAGAAACAGTCTTAGAGTAAACTGCATATGCCTTGAAGTAAAGAACTGGGTCCTTCTGATATGTGTGCCCAAAAGCACGCTTAACCCGCCCCCATACAGGTATGCAGCTGGCTCAAAGGATAGAATTCCCATTGGACAGTCCCTCGGTTACACTTAAGGATTCAGCTAGTTCCTGGAAAACAGTGACCACGTCTCATTTCTTTTAGCAGTTCTAATAATACTATGCACTGTAATACTGGACACAAGAAATTTTTTTTGAATGGAATAATGAAAATGTGATACCTTTCAGGTAAATGGGCACATAAGGTACATCTCATCTATCCTTCATTTTTCATTATGTCTTTGAAACTAGACAGATGAACTATGTAACTTTTTAATTGGGATTATGTCCACCCACCAGTTGGGCACTGAGTCAGTCAAGCCAGGTGCCCTATTTTTAAAGGCTTAGAACCACTGCTGCACCATGTCTGAGGAGGAAAGGAAGAAGTATGAGGTGCAGTGAAAAGAGTTGTGTTGAGAATTGGAAGACCTGGGTGAGAATCCTGTGGTTGCCATTTGTTGTCTTCAGGGTTCACTCAATGTCTCTGGATGGGCCCTAAAGCCTCTTCTATCTCTAAATCTGTGGTTCTATTCATTCATTCTTTTCCTTTTCTCTTGCTGTTTGCTTTCTTCCACCACCACCACCACCACCACCACCACCTCCCCGCCTCCTGAATTTTCTCATACACATAATTTAACTTTGGGAACAATGCTTTTTTAATGAGGCCACTGGGAGTTGTAACAGTGAAAACATAATGAACATACTTTATATGTCATGTGCGCACTCTTAAGTATCTGCACACCATGGAGTCCAAGTCTGATTTCTGATCTATGTATTTTATCTCCTTCCTATGTATGTTTTTTTAATAGGGAAAATCTTCAATAAACATTATTCTAATAAAAATAAGACAAAACTCCATAACATTGTAAAGTCTCATGAGAGTCAAGAAATACAGCAGAAGGCTAAAAAATAACATTAGACAATAAACCAAACAAAACCACAATCTTTTGGCATTAAATTATAAAATATTTTCAGATTAGCTGATGAGTGTCGCATAAAAAATTTAAAATAATAAAATAATACTAACACAATACCATTTGAAGTTAGGGGATAAGTTACGGTAGCTTCTATATGGAAACAGAGTGGAACAGATTTCTGAGATAACCTGTTGAATAAGCCTGGGGAGTGACTGGAAGCCAAGAGGCTCAGTTCTTGCCCTGACCCTGCCTGTGTGAATGTGACACTGAGCAGGTCATTTAAGTCCATCAGCCTCAAGCTCCTTAATCTTAAAATGAAGGGCCTAGATACAGCCACTACAATGGTGTCCTCTGGCTCCATGATCTGCATTGGGAAAGAGATTTTGTCAGATTTTGGAGTTAATGGAAAATAGATTCCATGGATATCTGACAGGAAGTATAAATACCATTTTTCTTCCAAATGGTCACTTGATTTTCAGTAAACCCTGAGCACTTTCTTTAAACATGATGGATGACCAAAAGATGGCCTCTTGGAGAGCTGGGCAATCAGTTAATCACCAAGCATTTATTAAGTACCTACTGTGTACCAAGCACGGTGCTCACACTGAGAATTCAAAGACAAAAGGAAACAGGACCTGCCTTTAAGCTTTAATAGCCATGAACTGCACAAAAGCCTTTTGGAACACCGTGTATACTTTGCTTTTACCTAGTCATTTAAATGTCTCCTTGAGAGCAGGGATTGGTTTTTGTCTTTCTTTGTATCTCCAGCATTTAGAACAATGCCTGGCACATAGTAGGTTCTTAAAATGCTTGTTGACTACTGGATAAGGTGATTGTTTTGGTGGGGGGCAGGAGGCAGTAGTCACTGGGGGCAATAGAAAAGGCCTCATCCTAATCGACTTTGGAAGGTGGAATGAGGCATAAATGTCAAATCCTTTTCTACAAGACCCAAGATGATCTGTTTCCATCTGGATTTCGTGCATTGCATCAAGGCCAGTTAGATGTGGGAAGCAGCTTGGTACAGTGAAAAGTTTGGAGTTACAAGAAAAAAGACTAAAAACAAATTCTGGCCATGGCATTTCACAATGTGTGTGACCTTGAGCCAAGGTCATCACCTCTTTGGACCTGGTTTCAAGGTCAGATTTGAGATTCTTAAGCTTCCATGATTCCTTGTGATGCTAGGTCAAACCAGGAGTTTGAAGGCATCTTTGGTCCAATTTCTCAAGACTGACTTATGTGTTTTAATCCTCACCAGAATGCCTGCTACATAATAGTCCAGTGTCGCAGCCCCAGATATACAAAGAGCTAAATCAGAGGGGAAAATGGTAGCAGAAACTGGGACAGTAGCTTATCACCTCAAGCTTGATATTTTGGGGGCCATCTCTTAAGGTCTGTGTGTGTATTTCTGTCTCTCTCTCTGGAGCAGTGTCTGTATGAATGAAATTATAGACCTTTTGAAGTTCTGAATTTTTCTATTTGCAATGCACGCACACCCTACCAACAGTCCATTTAGTTGGGCTGAGAGTTCTTGTGTCCTCTTTTGTCTGGCCTCTTGTTCCTCTCCAGAATGTGTTTTTCACAAGAAAACTATGCCGAGGGTTCAAATACTTTTAGTGATGGAATTTTGTGTTGATAAGGCTATGGCCATTTGAGTGCTGATTTGGTCATTTTAAAACGTATTGATTTTAGATCAGAATTGTATTGCTTTTGGACCAAAGATCTTGCAGGACTGACTTAAAATTGTTTATTTAACACCTATTTCACTTGGCTCTCCCTTAGAGACTATAGATAATGTTACTATATCTTTAAGAGCCAAATAGAATGTTAAGAAAAGCAGTTAGAGCTGCCAGTTGGAAGTCAGTTGAAGAATGTCTTACTATGAAGTGCTCCTTCCCATGGAATCAAGGAGAGGGTGTGTGTGTGTGTGTGAGTGTGAGTGTGTGTGTGTGTGTTTTCTGTGATCTGTGAGGATTGGTGAAGAAGATCAAAGGAGACAGAGGGAAGGTGAGGTGAAACTTCTTCCTCATCAGAACTATCATAAGTGTTATGTTACAAGGAAATGTTGAATTATGTGACATATGAAGAACTAGCAAATATGGTGGAATACATTTTGGAAAGGCTTTTTGTTGCTTATTGAAGAAAAGACAAAAGAAAATGACTAGCCAAGCTCATTTCCTGAGACACTGAATTTGATTATTATCTCGAGGAGAAATATGAAAATTCCAAGACATTAATCAATGTATGGAGTGAATAGCTTGGTGAAATTGTGTTTTTTTTTTCTAAGCAATGAGGAATCATCTACTGTTAGAGAATTCGAAGGGACCCTGGCTATCATTTTTTGCATAGCTGAAATATTGTAAATAGCTGTCTACGTCCTTGTTTTATTTTTTATTTTATTAGTTAATATGTAAGAGTAATTACTTTTAGGAAAGGAGGTTTCATCAGGCAATGAGATAATATTTAATGAGCTGGGGTGAGGGCTCAAACTAATTAACTAAAGAGAGAGCGTAAATTTATTAATGAGAAATAAATTATCCAAGTGTACCCCCTGGATTGTTTTGAATCTTGGGAGGAAAAAGTACAGAAGAAAATGAGTCACTTGACAGGATGAGGGGTCACAGTCAAATGAGGTGAGCCAATACTGCCATTTAACCATGATAACCTAAGGGTGTGTCCACGTAGGCTGTGGGCACATCCAGGATTTTTAAATATTTTGTCTTACCTATATTTACCCATAGAGTCTATACATGCCAAGTAACCGACAGTGCTGGCAATTAATGACAGTAACTTGTATATTGATTAGCTTAGTCTTACTGGTTTGCTGAGTAAGATTATCTAAGATCTCTTCTGAAAAGTTGAAACTGATGTTTTTGGACAGAAATTCTCAGGGATCCTTCAAAAACAGCTGCATTTAAAATTGATGATAAAGGTAAAGTAAGTTGATGAATATAAAGAGAATGTTGATAAGAGCTGGATAAGCCCCAGAGACAATCTAGTCTGTTTTAGGGGTCCCCTTGTTTTACAGTGGGCCAGCGGGTTTCATGACACCTTGCTAAAGTAAGTGGCAAAGCCAGGAGGGCACCCCAGAGTCTTTGACTCCTACATCCAGTGCTCTTGCCAGCATGCCAGTATTTGAGGGTTGATTTCATGAGATGGATCATCAGAGAAATCAACATCCTATTGTTTTTTTACTGTTGTGTCTAAAGGAACTTCAGCTTCATTTTTTGAAGCAGTTACAAGAGAGAAAATCTAGTCATCTGTGACAGACAGTAAGTAACTTCCCTTCTCTGGTATAATTTTGGAGCAGGCCCAAGAAACTTGTGGCCTTCTATCAGTCAAAGAGGGCTGCACTTGAGGACCTAGAGGGCCACTTGTGGCCTCGAGGCAGCAGGTTCCCCACCCCTGTAAAGGATAAGACAGATGAAATGATGAAGAATAATTCCAGGGCTCCATAGGTACAGGTTCACTGGCCTAGGAGAAGCCAGTGGCATCCTTCTCCTGTCATGGACAATTGGGAAATGGACAAGGTGCAAAAGCTCATGCCATCTTATGATATCCAAGCCTAGGAGCCACACTGTTCTCTCCCCTGATTACAACAACCAGAATGGTGAAGGGGTTTGAGACTGGGCCATATGAGCATTGGTTGGAAATGGGGATGTTTAGCGTGGAGAAAAGATGATTTGGGAGTAAATGGGTAGATATGAGAACTGACTTCAAGTATTTGAAGATCTATCATGAAGAAGAGAGGTCATGTGTTCTACCTGACTCTCCTTCAGCAACCTCTTTCTCTTGCCTCTGGCCAACCCAGTTCTTTGGGCTCCTCATGCTCACCCTCCTCTGACGGTCAGTCTACTGGACAGGGATAGCTGTCAGACTTAGACCAGGTCAACAAGCATTGTATTAAGGGCTTACTCTGTGTCAGTCACTGTGCTAAATGCTGGGGACACAAAGAGGCCAAAACATGATCCCTGCCTTCAAGGAGCTCCCAGTCTAATGGAGGAGACAACACTATGTCACACAAGATAGAGTCAGGGCGAGTGAAAGCTCATCTCTGCTGGAAAGCTCTGAAGTGGGGGGGAGGGGAGAGACATTGGGGAACTCTTCCTATAAATGGCAGGATTTGAAGGAAGTCTTAAAGGAAGCCAGGAAAGCTAGAGAAAGAAATGAAGAAGGAGAGCGTTCCGGGTTGTCAGGGTCAGGGTGCCAAGCCATATCTGTCCCTATCTCTATCGAGACCACCACCTCTAAGCCCCAAATGGCCCCCATATGCCTGATGCTCAGCCCGATTCCAGCACCACCCGTGCCCTCTGAGGCCGCCCACTCACCTGACATTCCTCTTTCCCTAGCGAACTCTCATTGGGAATCAGCGGTTGACCCCCAGCGGCAGTTTATCATCTGTCATAGTTCTGCCCAAGCCGAGGTGGACCCAACCCTGTCCTCCAGACTATATAGGAATGCTCAATAGCAAACAAATGAAACTGCTCGGTGGCAGTCCCCCCAAATGCCGGCATCGCCTCCTGCAGTGGTGAAGTGTTCGCCGGCTCTTTGAGATGACTGGAAGTCATTGCCTGGACCCTGTGACTTTCACTGGGTAATCATATCGCTCCAAGAGTTTTAGCACCCAAAGCCCAGCACCAATCTTGTCATTCCATCCAAGCCGAGGGAGGCAGGGGGATTGCCGTCCTGGTAATGGGTTGTTATAAAAATGTTGCCCATAGTCATGCAAAGTGACTGAATCCAAACTTCACTGAACTAATCCCCTTAAATAAAAGGATTTGTTGTGTAAAACCTGGACTTAGTCAAAAGGCTGCACTGGAGCTCTGAAAGGCCGCATGTGACCTTGAGGTCACAAGTTCCCTACCCCTGCTCTAGGTCATCCCATACCCTGACCTTCCAACGAACTCTTCCCAAAAGATAGTAGAAGTAACTTAGAAAATATCTGATTTGGATAAGAGGGATGGGACCAACTATGGTTGGCAGCTGGTATGTCCACCAAGAGTTCCCTTGCATCAGTTCTGACCTTGGCCTCTGTCTTTAGCTTCTGAGGGTTTGTGAAGGGGCACCAGCACTCGATGGACGTGAGAACAAGGTCTTTGGGTGTTGTTTGTACTAGGTTCCCTAAGAGCTAACCAGGAGGACTGAGCATGTGTTGGCAGGGGAGCTTGCCCTCAGCTGTGCAAGAGAGCTCAGCACCTGGTATTCCTGTGGGTGCTTGGGAGGATATTTAGAGAAAACCTGCCCATGAGAAAGCGATTTTCTTCTGTGCCCTGGTTGCCCTAGCCTGGAATTAGCTACAGTGGGAAAACAAAACTGAGCTGAGCTGTCCGTCAATGTCAGACCAACCAGGAACGGTTTTACTTGGTCATTGCAGTTACCAGTTACCACCATGCTTCTTCCCTTTCAGCTAGTGATCTGGAACAAATACAGGGTTCCAGGCAATAGTTTGGAGATGTAGACACAGCCAAAGCACAAAATTCCTCATTGCCCCACAGACTTGGGGCGGGGAGGGGAGAGAGACCTCTCTGGGGCAGGACATCCCTAGAAGGCAAAGCCCCTCAAAAGTCCCAGTGGTCCAGAGTTTGAATCCAATCTCTGTCCAGCTTGGAGGAGCCAAGGTTCAAGGGGGCAAATGTTCTGTTTTCTTTTGTCTAGGAAACTTCCTAGAAAGTTTCCAGATGGGGAACTTGTGAATCTTCCCAGCCCGAGCCTCTGCTCTTTGAAGATTTCAGGCGAGTGTTTTCTTAGTCCTGAGTACTTGGAGTATGAGGATAGCTCTATACTCCTATATGGTGTATGAGCGCTTTGTTAGACATCAAGGACTGTCTCCTTTTGGTATCCCCAGTGCCTGGTGCAAAGTAGGTTCTTACTAAAGGCTTGCTGGAGGAATGTTGTGGGATGCATGAATCCACTGATATAGACGTACCTGGATATTTAACCCCCCTGCCCTCATCACCTGGCCTGACCATCACCTTTACACCCTGGTGGAACCAAGGCAGTGCAGTGTGATGGCAGCCAGATTCAAATCTTGCTCTGCTCTTTGCTGTCTGGCCTTCAACAAGCACATTGAACCTCACAACACTTAGGCTCCCTCATCTTTAAAGGAAAGCTCAGACCAGGACAGTGAGAGTCCTAGAGACCATGTGTGAAAGGATCACTGTCTACTGCTGGGTCTCCTCCACCCCACCCCTTAGGGTAGGTTAGCTCTTTCTCTAAAAGGCAGGAGTGTTGTCCGCAAATCTAGATGGGCCCACAGGGTGAAGGCTCAAACTTTTGATGCAGCTTCCTGGTGACCTCTGGCTTCTGGTCAGCAAAGGGCATTAAAAAGCCCACCCTTCAGACTTGGCAGGAGAGGTCTAAAGGTTCAGACAGTCATCACACCTTGACTCAATGACCAAATTCACTTCCATTTGTAGGTGAGCTCTCCTAACCCCCATTTACCCAGGCTAAGAGCTGGAGTATCTTTGTTGGATGTCTTGTCTACGTTATGACAAAGTAAACCTTTTCTTAACTGTGGAATTACCTACAAAAATCTCATTTTATTCCAATTCCAGACCTAAGCTAATGGGACCACCTCAGATGTGGATACAAAAAGAGGCAAAAGACAGTCTCTCCCCTCAAGTAGCTTGGAATCCAATGGAATCCAGCACACACACACACATACACACACACACACACATATATTATGTGTGTGTGTATGTGTGTATACATATATACACAAAGCAAGCTATACACAGGGTAAATATAAGGTCATTAACAGAGGGAAGGCGCTGATATTGAGGAGTTGGGAAAGGCTTCCTGTGGAAGGTGGGATTTTATCTGGGACTTTGAGGAAGCCAGGGAGGTCAGTAGTTGGGACAAAGTAAGGAGACCATCCCAGGCATGGGGGATACCCAGAGAAAATGCCAGGAATGTCTAGGTTCATAGTTGTATTACAGGTGGTCGGAGCTGCTAACACTTCTCCAAACGAATGAAAAATTGGCATCTTGATGGTATTTTTAAAAGTACATCTTGCTACCTGTGTGACCTTGGACCAGTCACTTCCTCTCCATAGACCTTCGAATATAAAAGAGCCCTGAATTTGCAATCATGAGACCTGAGTTCCAATCCTGACTGTGTCACCCACTACCTTTATGACCTTGGGCACATTACACGGCTTCAGCTTCCTCCTCTGTAAAATGCTGGGAGATTGGAATAGATGACCCCTCGGGTGTGAGTCGATTCTAGCTCGGTGATACTGCCAAGGAGAGTCAACTTCTGGTTATTGACAGTGCTGAATTATAATGACTCACCACCCAACTCCTGACTTCCTTCAGGACTCAGCTCCAATCCCATCTTCTACAGGTCCCCCCAACAGCTAGTGGGTCACCCCTCCAGGAAATTAGCTTCCATTTGCACTGGATATATCTTATCTCTAGTTCTCTAGATAGTTACGTAGACCCATATGTCTATACAATGCATACCATGAGCCAGGCACTGTGCTAAGCCCTGGAGACAGAAAGAAAGGCAGACAACACAGTCAAGTTCTAATGGGGGAGACAACATGCAAATAACTGGGTACATACAAGATACATACAGGACAGATTGGAGGTGATCCCTGAGGGAAGGTCCTAGCGTTGGAGAGGACCAGGAGAGGCTTCTCACAGAAGGTGAGATTTGAGCTGAAGCTTGAGGGAAGCCAGGAGGGGAGAGGGAGAGAAGTCCAGGCATCGAGGGACAGCCAGGACAAATGCTCAGGCTCAGGAGATGGATCATCATATGCACAGAACAGCAAGGACCCCCACACCCCCCCCCCCCGGGGAGAGGTCCATTTCTTCCGTTCTTCATCATAGAGCAGCCCTACATAGCCTATAGAAGAACCAACATGCTAAAAAACAAAACAAAACAAAACTCTATAAATGCGATCAGAGCGACAAAGGATTTCTTCAGAAAGTTCACCTCATTAGCCATCAAAGGGTTCACTGGTGAGAAACCCAGCCAAGGCGATCAACATGTAACAGAATTAAATTGTAAAGTTTTTTTCTGTGCATCGGGAGATCCACAAGGGAGAAGTCCCATACATGTAATTAGCATAGCAAAGACATAGCCCTGAAAATTCCTAAGACATTCCATTCACAGGAAAAACCCCACAGACATATTGAGTGTGGGAGAGGCTTCGGCCAGCACTCAAGTTTTTATACATGTTAGAAAATAAATTTATATATGATTTTATTGTAAATAAAAGATAAATAAAAGGCTTTTTGATTGGCAGTGTAGCAAAGTGGATACAGTTGGCCTTAGTGCTAGGAAGACCCAGGTTCAAAATTCTGCCTGCCCAAGGCCCTTCACCATAGCCCTTCCCTCCACTGCAGCACCACCTAGCTGCACCGCCCCCCCCAAAGGCTTCCCATAGCTCCATAGCTGATTGTGGCCAGCTGAGGTCCTGTGTCACAGAACCATGGCCTGGAAGGGACCTCATGAAGTTACCTAGCCCTTTCCCTTCCCTTTCCAAATGTTCTTAACCTGGGGTCTGATCTCAAGAGGTCTCTCAACTTGTTTGTTTTTTTTGTCATGAAGCTGCATTTCAATATGCCTGGCTTCCTTTGTAAGCCTACATATTATTCTATTTTATGTGTGACACCCTCTGGCAGGGGTTTTCTGGCCACAAAGGTTACATATGCATTTAAAACCAGGCTTGTAAGAAGGGGTCCATAGGGAGGTTTCCCCAGATAGCCAGAGGATCTGTGACACAAAGAAAGGCTAAGACCCTCTGCCTTTAAGCCCTCCCTGCAGACCCAGAGCCTGGGCTGCGCCAGAGGCTGAGCGCCAAACCCATCAGAAATTCTACATTCTATTGAATCTAAACCCTCTTGTTTGAAGCCCTCGATTCACACCCTTCAAACACAGCTTCACTCTTTCTCCTCTTCACACACCTCAGGGAAAGCTCCACGGCAGGAGTTCTTAACGTTCTTTTGTGGGCAGTCTGAGGAGACCTACGGAGCCCTTCTCAGAATCATATTTTAAATTTTTAAATAAAATAAAATCTATAGGATTACAAAGGAAACCAATTTTACTGAAACACAATTATCCATAAAACATGATTTTAAAAGGAGTTTGTGGACCCCGGGTTCACCCTACCCAGCACCCTCTTTATCATTCTTGCTTCAGTATTCTGTACATAGGTGTACAGTTACATGTATGTGGGTATACATACGTATGTGTGCATCCATGTATGTAAGTGGGCATGTGTGTAGGAAGGTGTACAAAATACGTATGTGTGTTCTCTCCCCTATTGTAGAACATGGGCTTCTCGGGAACCAGAGTAATTTCTTTTTGTGTCTTTGGCTTCCCAGAGCCTAGCACAGCGCCTGGTTAATATTGATAATGATAATTAATAACAATAATAGTGGTGGTAATCATTAACATTTAGACAGGGTGTCCCTCAAGTCTGGACACACAGGCAAAATGCATATTTTGAAATATTTGGAATATTGACAGACCTTAGCCCCCTTGACTTCTTTTTCCGGGGTGTGCTGGACGAAAATCACAGATGCAACACGCTTGACCGAACGCACAAAGAGCGAATATGCTCAAATTGCCGGCACTGTGGAGTCACTGCATCGAGTTCCCGTGAACCTTGCAAAGCGCATCCACCTTTGCATCACAAATGATGGAAATCGTATTGAAGATGTTATTTGTAAATATTCCAATTAAATACAATGTTGCTGAAAATTTCATCCGTTGTTGCCTGTGTGTCCGGACTTTAGGAGCGCCCTGTACAACGCTTTGTGTGTGCGCTCTAGGGGGATGCTTAGCGAATGTTTGTTGAGTGATCGATGGATTGAATCCGCTTCCTCCTTTCCCACCCCTTAAGGCGGATGGCAGCTGGCGGCTGGAATGAGAGCCGGGGGGGTGACTCCCAAGGCCAAGGTTATATATAAGGGCGGCCAAGCCTGCAGCCTGAGGACCGGCCGTAAGGTGGTGGTATGCGCTAACAAAGCTTCACCGTACGAAGCCCACCGCGGCTTCTCTCCCGTTATTATAGGCCTTTCTGCCGAGGGGAGGAGGGGGGTTGTTAACGGTCTTTCAGCGCACAATCCAGCATGTGGCTTTTGTGCTAGCACAAAAATGAGATTCGTCTTAATCCAATGCCCAGCGAGAAAGTGCTTACTTATCACAAATGACATCTGTTATTTTAAATGAAATAAACAAGCCGTCAGAAGGCCCGAAATAGAGTCTTTGTTCGAAAAGCTCCCGGCGCAGCCCCCGATCAGCTGCTCTGGACAATTAGTCCTGGAAGCAGCACCTTGGCCCAGCAAGCTTTGCTGAAAGCCCCAGCGGGCCCCGAGAAAGGCCATTGACCGGTCCTCGCAGGGAGGGGGGCCACCCTTCTGTGCAAGGTTGAAGAAAATTGGCAGGTGCAGCCTGGGAGGGGCTGTGCGAGCTTCTCGTCGAGCTGCTTTGAGGAGAGAGGGAGAGATAGGCCAGGTTTTCAGAACAGAGACCCCCCTCATTTACCCTATGCTTTTTTAAAAGGGGGTGCGGAGTCTTCTCTGGGCATGCGCAAATGGGATCTTGAGGTTTTTATGAACAGTTACCCCACGCTTTTTTAAAGGGGGGAGGTGCGGAGCCCTCTCTGGGCATGCTCCAAACGGGATCTTGTGGTTTTATGAAGTTATTCCATGCTTTTTTAAGGGGGGTGCAGGGTCCTCTCTGGGAACACACTAGTGGTATCATGCAGGTTTATTACTAAAGATCCCTCCATTATCCCGTGCTTTTTTGTTAATGGGGTACAGGGTCCTCCCTGGGAATACCCCAGATGGGGTCTTGGGCTGCACTGAGAGGCAGCGTCCAGAACCAGGAGACGCCAATCCTCTGCCTTGGTCAGATGACAGCTGGGGTACCTTGTTCAGTTCTAGACACCAACCTTTTAGGAAAGGCACTGACATGCTGCAAAAGGTCTGGATGGAGGCAACCAGGATGGTGACCACCACACCACATAAGGATCTGGGGATCCTGGAAGGAACTGGGATTGCTCAGGCTGGGAGAAGAAAAGGCGGTGGGGCCTAACCCACCCTCTTCAAGTAGATTTGTTTTGCTTGGTCCCAGGGAGCAGAAGGAGTAGGAGCAAAGAGACCAATGTAGGTGCCACCCAAGGAAGTGAGAGTGAAGAGGGCTGCCGCAGGCAGTAGTGGTTTTCTGCTCACCAGAAGGCATCTGAAGGCACGAGCTGGTACTCCATAGAGGATATTTTTGTCAAAACGCAAACAAGCTAGTTGGCTCTCCGGGTCGCCTCCACTTCTGAATTTCTATGAAATGTGGGACCTAGGATTTTAGATCCTGTATTTCCCATATATTAAAGTCACAAGGAATTGTCGAGGTCATCGAATTCAATCCATTTTACAGATGAGTACGCTGAGGCACAGTGGGACTTTAGAAGCCTCTAACTTGCATGCTAATAGGACATTGTATAGATTGAGAGCTGGAAGGGGTTAGTGGTTGAACCTAACCCCCTTATATTAGAGGCTGAGTGAGTTGCCTCTGCCTCGGGTCAGAATAAGTGAACTCAGACTCCAGGGTCACCATTTTCCTTCCATCTCCCACCCATCCTGGGTCTTCCTTTAGCTCTCCCATTCGCCCCACCCCAACCCCAAGCACCTCACTTGTCTCATTCCCCAGCTAAGAGATTTTACTGTTTATTTTACTTTATATGTGTCTCTGAATTCTTCACATTCAGCATCCCTTACTGCCAATATTTCATTATCTCACAGTTTTTCAGGGGGTCCCCCATTTATCGGCACCTATTTTGTTTCCTCCTTTTTGTTACTTCACCCCCACCCCCCACTTTTGGTTCCTCTGTGTAGCTTGTCTCCCTCCATTAGAAGGTAAGCTCCTCGAGGGCAGGAAGCTTAGCACAGTGCTTGGCACATAGTAAGAACTTAGTAAATGCTCTCCAGATCTTTGCTTTCATGAGTGATGCTATGACTATGATGAATTCTGGTTTTTGTTCTTGATTTTCTTAGGGGCAGATACCCAATGGGCCAAAGTGTGAAGAGAGCTGAGTGATTTTTCTTGCATGATTCCATCTTCACATCCACAACTGTTGGACCAGTTCACAGCCCCGCTTGTCTTCAGACAGCCCCTCCAACATGGACTATTACTGTCTTTGGCCATGTACAGTGTATAGGGTAAAATCTCAGTTTTTAAAATTTGCATTTCAATTACTATTAGTGTTTTGAAGCATGTTTTCAAACGTTCATTATAGTTTGCAATCCTTTTGAAAATTGTTAATATCCCTTAACCATTTATTAATTAGGGAAATGACTCTTGGTTTTACATATTTGTGTATCAATTCCTTGTGTATTTTGGATATCAGACTTTTAACACTGACATTTGAGGCAAAGGTTTTTTTTTCCCATTCTGTTTCTTTTCTCATTCTAACTTCATTGATTTTTTTTTTTGTTCCTGTAAGATCTTTTTAATTCTAAGCAATCAATATTATTTACTTTGTTTTTATAACCTCCTCTGTTGTTCATTTGGTTAAGAATTCTTCCAGGTTCAGAAAAATCTGAGAAGATCTATATGAACTGATGAAAGTGAAGTGAGCAGAACCAGGAGAGCATTGTATACCACAACCCTGATCGTATAAAGAAAATCAACTATGAAAGACTTAGCTACTCTAACCAATAAAATGATCCACAACAATTCCAAAGGACTCATGATGAAAATACTATCCACCTCCAAAGAGAAAATTAATAAACTCTGAGTGCAGATTGAAGCATATTTTTCCACTTTATTTTTCTTGCTTTTCTTTTTACAACATGGCTAATATGGAAAAATATTTTGCATGACTTCACACGGATAATGGGTATCAGATTGCTTGCCTTCTCAATGGATGGGGGAGGGCCTGGAGGTAGGGAGAAAATTTGGAACTCAAAATTTAAAAAAAAGAACGTTAAAAATAAATAATTTTTTTAAAAATAATTTTCCCAGCCATAGAAAGTTTCCTCCTTCCATTCTCACTTTTTTTTATATGATGTGACCTCTTAGTCTGTTGACATGTATATTTTGAGCACATAGTATATGGTGCAAGATGTTTTTTCTAAACCTAATTTCTGCCAAACTGCTTTCCAGTTTTTCTTGTAATTCTTGTTTAAAAAAAAAAAGAGTTCTTCCCCAAGTAATTTATATTTTGGGATTTATAAAACTATCAAAAACTCAGTTACTTTGTTAGATTGCTTCTATTTCTTGTTCATGCTGTTTCAGTGACCTACTTTTCTGTTTTTTTTTTCCAGTGTTTTTGGTTTTGGGGTTTTCTTTGGTTTTGGGTTTTTTTTTTTAGCTTTAGTGACAATTGCTTTATAATATAATTTGAGGTGTGGTGATGTTATATCTTCTTCATTGATAATTTTCTCATTTTCCTTAAGGGTCTAGATCTTTAATTCAGGCAAATTATTTTTTTATTGTTTTATCTAATTCTACAAAATATCTACTTGGTAATTTGGCAAAACACAAAATCAATAAATTAACTTAGGTTGCACAATGATTTTTGTTATATTGGCATGACCCAGTATCCTATTTGAATCTTTATTTTTGTAAAGGTAGTCTGCAATTGTATTTATATAAATCTTGTGTATGCCTTGGAGGTTTACTGTATTTTTTGCATTTTGTAATTACCTTGGATGGAATTTCTCTTATGATCATTTCTTCCTGACTTTTTTTTAGCATTTTAGATAAATACTAATGAATTTTGTGGATTTATTTTGCTTTTAGCTATTTTGCTGAAGTTATTAATTTTCTTAATTTGCTTCTTTGCTGATTCCCTGGGGTTTTCTAACTATTCCTTCTCACCACCTTCAAAATAATTTAATTGTGTTTCTTCTTTAATGGTGGCTATGCCTTTAATTTTGTTCTCTCATCATCACTATGGACAAGTTGAGTTTGAGATGTCTCTAAGATATCTAGTTTAAAACATCCAATCAGCAATTGGTGATATATGACTGCAGTTCAGGAGAGAAACTTGGGTTGGATATAAAGAAATGGAAGTCATCTGCAGAGAGATGGGAGTTAAATGCAGGGTAGCTGAAGAGATTACCAAGTAAGACAGTCTGAAGAACAAAGAGAGAATATGGGTGAAGATCCAGCAAAGGACTAGTCAGCCGAGTAGGTGAGTCAAGAGTCAAAAAGATGACTAGTAAAGGATGACTAGAATTCAGCAGATAGGCCAAGAAGAATGAGAACTGAGGGAAAAGATCATCAGATTTGTCAAATAAGAGACCACTGGTATCTTTGCAGAGGGAAGTTTCAGCTGAGCGATGAAGTTGGAAAACATTTAGAAAAGGATCGGAGAGTGAGAGGAGAGGAAGTGTAGTATCAAGTGTAGGCAATTTTTCCTAGGAATTTGCCTGAGAAAAGGAGAAGATCTAATAACTTAAGGGGATAGTAACAATAGTTGGCATTTATATAGTTGCTTTAAGGTTTGCAAAGTGCTTTACCTATGTTAACTTGTTTGATCCTAACAACAACCCCGTGAGGAAGGTGCTATTTTACAATTCCCATTTTACAGATGGGGAAACTGAGGCACAGAGATATTAAATGCCTTGCCCAGGGTTATACAACTTCTAAGTATCTGAGGCAGAATTAGAATTCAAACAGCAAACTAAAGTAGTTAGAGGTTAAGCAGCTTGCCTGAGGTTGCCCAGCTTGTAAGTGCCTAAGGTTGGATTTGAACAGATCTTCTGAACCACAGGTGAAATAGAGAGCAGAATCACACACACATAGATATGAATATATACATATTTTATACATGTTCTTTTGGACATGGCTAATTAAGAAATTTGTTTTGCTTGACTACCCATGTTTGTAAAAAGGGTTTTGTTTTTATTTCATTCTCAATTAGGGATAAGGGGAAGGTAGATTTTTTTTCCGATGAAAAAAAATTAATTAAAAAAAGAACCACTTCCATAACAAACTGGACAAGAAGTTATCAAGTCTTTCTTGAATATTTTTAGTGAGAGGAAAATACTGGCTCCAGAAGCGGCTCTAAATGTTAGGAAGTTTATCCTTAAACTGAATCCTGATCCGCCTGCCTCTAATTTCCATCCTTTGCATCCAAGTACAGCCTTCTGGGGCTAAGGAGAATCTATCCATTTCCTCTTCCCCATGGAGGACAGCTTCCAAATATCTGAAGACCTCAATCATCTCTTTTCCAAACACCCCCAGTTCCTGTTTGGTTTCATATGATGCGGTTGCCAGTCTCCTCCTCAGTCTGGTCACTCTTGTAGACCTAAGAGAAAGGAACAGAAAGACTGTAATGGGAGTTAAAAAAGAAATGGAAGAGGAAATTGTGGAATCACAACCCTGGGGGTCATCTTGTCCAGTCCCCTCATTTTACAGCTGAGGAAAGGAAGCCCAGGGAGTTTAAATGAGTGCCAGAGAGTGAAAGAAAGCAGGAAGAAGGAAATTCTAGAAGACCGCCACCTGGAAATGGTTTGTCCCTCCCCTGAGTTCCTTGGCCCCTTTTCGGTAGATCCCAGTACATTTGTAGTTATTTGTATATGTCTTTCCTAAATGGGACTGCAACGTGAATAAGAGTGAAGTCTATGTGTCTTCCATATACAGTGACCTGCACGTAGTAGGTGCTCAGAAAATTACTGTTGAATTAATTCATTTATTTATTCACTCAACAGTTTTCCAAGCATTTTGTTATGTAAGGCCAGTGTCTTGGGGAAAAAAACAAAGATAAATAAGATGTGGTCCTGAATGAATGAATAGATGAGTGAATGGATGGATGGGTGGATGGATGGATGGATGGATGAATGAATGATGGGAAAAGGGGAGAAGGAAAGAGAATAGGGTTGGAGAACCACTGACTCAGGAGAAAATAGTCTTGGGCTAGCTACATACAAATAAATACCAACTTACAACTGACTTTAGAGTTGTTGGAGGGAGGCATTTCAAGAGAGAGAAAAATGTAAAATGTTCAATAAGTCTGTGATTTAAATTAAGAATTTAAGATAGTCTTAATAATTTAAGAAATTAAAGATTTATTCAACAATTCCAGCAAATAAGGAGAAAAAAATTTCATTTCCAGACTACGGCCAATGTTAATGGAACAACAGGGAGTGTAGGGGAGAGAGAAAGAAGAGGCTGAGGGAGAGGGTGGGGAAAAGGGAGAAAGAAAAACAAGGAAATGGAACAAGAAAGGAGACAGTGAAAGAGAGGAGAGGTAACAGTTTTGTCTGGCCAGTCCCTGCCCTCCGCCTCAACCTGTCCCTTGTCTACTACCCCCACGGTCAGTGTTCCCCCACCCAAAATGATCTTGGTGCTATGTCATGAAGGAACATCTCAATTCTCCAACTCCTACTGGGCCACCTTCCCCAACCTTAGGGCACCAAGAGAAGCTTCAGGATCTGGGCAGGGAGGAGCACTGAAAACCTCAATCTAGTCTCAGGTCGTCCAAGTATCAGAGCCAGGATGGAAGCTGGGCCGGGTTGATTCCAAATCCTATCTTCTTGCCTCTGTGTCCTGCTGTCTCTTCCATGATCCACAGTTAAGTTTGTTAGCCTTGGGCCACTTTTATTTCTTGATCTCGAACTATATTTTCCCATATAGTTTTCACTGTCCAAAGAAGGAATCAGTTTTATTTATTGATGTTTATACGTGTTTTAAGAAATAATGGTCTTTGGCGGTAGACGTTTGGCACATGAGTTAAAAAACTGCCATTTGGGAAAAACTGGTTGGACATCCAAGTTATTATAATCTGCCTCCCACAGACTATAGAGTCCAAGTGAGGCCAGGCCTGTTTGTAATTCCACCCATCTCCCAACTAGTACCCTTGGCCTAGCCATGCCTACTGCCTGGAATACTCTCTCTCCTCATCTCCATTTGTGGGGGGAAGGAGAGGAATATCTGGTTGCCTTCAAGACACCTCTCAAGGCTCACTTCCTCCATGAAGCCTCTCCAGAGCCTTCCAATAGGCAGGGCAGTTCCCTCTCAAATGACCGTATATCCATTTTGTATACACTCTGTATACACCGAATGCACATATACTTGTATATATTCTGCATATACGTAATGCACATATACTTGCATATATTCAGCATTTACTTAATGCACATATATTTACATATATTCTCCATATACATCCACCTCACAAGGTCCCTCTCTTCCTTTAAGACACAGCTGAAGCGCCATTGAACGAAGCTTTTTCAATTCCCCCCAATTGCTAGTGCCCTCCTTCCCAAACTACCTTATATTTAACTACTTTGTATATATTTGTATTTATTCACTTTTGGTCTGTAAGATGTGTGTGTGTGTGTATATGTGTGTGTGTGTGTGTGTGTGTGTGTGTGTGTGTGTGTGTGTAATATGTACATGTTGTCTCCACTATTAGAATAAAAGCTCTGTGCGTGTGGGATTGTTTCATTCTCTGTAATTGCATCCCCAATGCCTATCACAGTGCCTGGCACGTAGTAGGTGCTGACGTAAGCAGTGACCAATCTTGACTCCAGAGGACGGATAGTCAAATATGACTTCCACCTTTTGACAGAAAGGTGGTAGGCTACAGATGAGAAATGAGGCATTTGTTATCAGATATGACCTTCGGGTTGATTTTTTTTCTTTTGTTCAACTGAACTTATTTGTTACAAAAAAGAGTTTTATTGGTTGAGGGTAATAGAAAATCATTGAGAAGTAACAACAATTTTTTTTAAAAGAGCAACCATGAAAAATTTTTTAAAAGACACCTGTGTTCAGAAAACAATCATGACAGAGAACCCAGATCTGACCATCTCCAATGACCCGTTTAGATGAAAGGTAAAAGTAAAGATTTAAAATAGTTTATGGACCTAAAAAGCAGAGAAGATAGAGCTAGAGTCCTCAGGCGTAGCGGAAAGAACTCTGGGCTTGATGTCCCTGGTCCTGATTGTGAATCCTAGCCCTGCTTATAGCATCTTTGGGTAGGCCCCTTCTGAATGAAGTGGGACTGGGTGATCACATAGGCTCCTTCCAGCTGTAAATTCTATGATATTTGGGTCCTATGGAAACAGCCTCAGATAGTGAGAGCCCATATACCTGACCTGGGGCCCCAGAACCTCCCGCGATCTCACCTGCAATAATACCATTTTCCCCAGGAAAATGGATACAAGCTTTGTGCACGGTCATTGGGAATGGTCAGATCCGACCATTTGGAATCAAGATTGGTCACAGCATAGATCAGATTTCTAAAGTCTTTTAATGTAATTTCCCTTTATGTTATTATTATGATTGGGTCAATTGTTTTCTTCTTTCTGCTTATTTCATTCTGCATCCATCCATTCATGAATATCCTCCTAAATTTCTCTGAGTTCTTCATATTTGCCATCATGTACACCAGGCATACGTGAATATTGGGTTGACAAGGTACTGTGGGAAGAGTTATAGCTCAGAAGATGGAGGACCTGTATTCAAATCTCACCTAGGTGACTTTGGGCATAGTCTCTTAATCACCCTGGGCTTCAATTCTTTCATCTGTAAAATAAGAGGATTGGACTAGGTGGACTCTGGGGCAGAGCTGTGCTGGCCAAAACTGAACAATTGATGTTATCCGAGGACGCCCTTTAAGTTGAATCTGCATTTACTAATCTTTTCTCCATCACTTTCTCAAGTCTAGCAACCAACAAAACTATACATCAATTGGGTAATACAGCTCCTTCCTTCCTTCCTTCCCTCATTTTCTCCTTCCCTCCTTCTCTCCCTCCCTCCTCTCCCTCCATTCACACATGGAATGATACTCTTACTTGCAGGTGCTCTGCCCAAAGGAATATAAATTTTGATTGCTGAACCCTCACAAGATATCTTGGGGTTTATGGGCTAGATTTCTTTTTTAAAGACCACACTTTAAACCCAAAGCACTCTGTCTCTCATTGATTAGTCAAGAATAGGCCCCAGCCCAAGGCCTCATTTGGTCATTGTTTGGACTCTGAAGGTTCAGAGTGAGTGGAAATAGCAATGGGTTCTGTTTTGGTCAGAAACCTGGAGGGTCTTCCCCTCCCAGATTAATTTTTTTTAACTAGGTTAAAGAGGCCATTCTTTGCCTCATTTCTTACCTAGCCTTAATCACTGTATGGATATTGATGAGAAATCTCCCCAGCCTGCAAAACAGTTTTGTTCTCTTAACATACCCCTGAAATTGGAATAATAGAAACAGTTGTAGGTAGAAAATAAATAATACTTACATTTGCATGATATTTTAAAGATTACAGCCCATACTTACTAGCTGTGTGACCCTGAGCAAATTCTAGAACCTCCCAGTGTGTCCAGGGGATTATAATTGTGCAGGTGCTAATCTACATGAAGGGTGTGTGTGTGTGTGTGTGTGTGTGTGTGTATGTGTGTGTGTGTGTGTGTAAGTTTTACTGGGAGCTCCCAGTCCCAGTGAAATCATCAGTCTAGCCAAAAACAAATAAACATGTTTACAAAGTACTTGATGCATTTTATATGGGCCCCATAAAGTAAGGCATCATCTCCATTTTACCGATGAAGAAACTGAAGCTCAGGGACATTAACTGACTGATCCAGGATCAGACAGCTAGTAAAGAGTATTTGAACTCAGCCAAGAAAACTCCGGAAACAACTGAAAAGTGACTGAACAACAAATTCTCCCAAGTGCCAACTAAAGGAACGGTGATTAGGAGTCAAAACTGAGTTAGAGCAATTCAAAGGCCTCTGACAGCCTGAGGTCTGTATGGGGGTTTCTTTGAGGCCTCTGGCCCAGCAGATATATGAGAATTTGGACCCCTGAACCTAGAGCTCTGTGCAAAATCCAGTTTGCTCTCTGTCCCTGCCCTTTGGATATCGCAGATGTCTGAGGCTGCGCTCACTGACCTTTGCATATTTCATGCTGATTTCAGATCTCAGCTCTAATCTTTAACATTAATATTCTTAGTATAAATCCTCCCCAAAAGTCCTACTTAACTCCAAATGGATACGAAACCTTAATCTAATGCTAATGGTAAACTTGTATTCCTGGAGAACCTAAAGCTAAGCAAAGTTCTCGGCCTTCGGGGAAACTAATGGCCTTCAAGAGTATCACCTGCCAGGGACTGAATTTAGTATTCACATGATCAAAGGACTGAGACCTGAAAGGGACCTCTGTGACTGTCAGGATCCGACTTCACACCCCATTTTATTGATGGGAAAACTGAGGACCAGGGGAGCTAAATGATTTGTCTGTGCTCAAAACACCATAAAAATGGAGGAACTAGGATTTAAATCAAAACCTTCTTAGAACTAATCTGAATGAGTCAAATTAGATGGATAAAGTATATATTTTCATGAAGTACTGATTTCCATCATTTTTACATGTCATAAGAATGAAATGTGGCACACTATTAAGGATTGGATGAGTCAGTCAATCAGGAAGCATTTATTATGTACTTGCTACAGGCCAGGTACCAGAGATACGAAGGCAGAATACAAATTTTACAAATAATGACAGCTAACATTTATATAGTGCTTACTATTACCAGGCATCGTGTTAAGTGCTTTATATGATTATCGTCTCCTTTGAGATTCACAACAACCCAGCAGAGTACACAGTATATATTCTGTCTGGGAGACAACATGTACATATACGTGTGTATAAATATAGAGACAGATATAGACATATCTGTCTCTGTATCTATACCTGTACACACACACACACACACATATACATATAGTACTCCCAATGGGCTCACTCTTGCACCAACGAGGTGGGTCCTCAGAGGAGTGACTGATATCTTGGGTTCTAAGGGTAACCAGTAGATGACTACTCCTAACATTATAACTCATAAGCCCCAACCAGTGTGATTCCCATTAATAATCAGCCATTATATACAACTGGCTCTTCGAAAAGACATTGATTCAAAAGGCATAGCAAGAATAAGCATTCCCTTAAAAAACCTGGGGGTTACTCATAGGAATGCATAAATTCTTATATATTCCTGGTATAAGAATATCAAAGTAGTCATGAGTAGGCCAGATGCCTCCGAGGCAAATAGCCATACCTCACTTGCAAGGAAACTCCAGGTTAGATAAATAAATCATAAAACTGGGGCCCCCATGATTGTCAGCATTTGAGCCCAGGACCCCATGACTTATGACTCCCCAACGTGTATGTATTGCTAATAAACATTGAACAGGGTGTCCCTAAAGTCTGGACACATAGGCAAAAAATGCATATTTTGAAATATTTGGAATATTAACAGACCTTAGCCCCCTTGACTTCTTTTTCTGGGGTATGCTAAAGGAGGAGGTGTACTCAATGAAAATCACAGATGCAACACACTTGATGGAATGTATAAAGAGTGAATGTGCTAAAATTGATGGCAATGTGGAGTTATTGTATCGAGTTCACCTGAATCTTGCATTGCAAAGCCCATCAACCTTTGCAATGAAGATGTTATTTGTTAATATTCCAATTAAATAAAATGTTGAAAATTTCATTCATTTCATTTCTTGAAGATATGCATTTTTGCCTATATGTCCAGACTTTAGGAACACCCTGTAGGTCGCTTGCAATCTGCTCGTCTCTCTGAATATGCTTTTTTTCCTCTCCTGTTCCCATAAGCATCCAAACCTAAAACTATTGAAATTAAATGTCTTGCCTAAGGCCATCAGCCGTTGACCCTTCTCAGTAGCCCAAGATTTGTAGAGGAGGAATGTGTTTGGCCTGAGACAGCAGATCAATGAGTACAAGTTGCAAAAAGACCAGTTTCTGCTTGATGTGAGGAAAAATTGCCTAGAGCTGTCCAAAAGCCAAATGCCCAAAGGCCTCCAGAAGTGGTGGGGTCCCCTCCTTGGACGTCTTCAGGAAGAGGCAGATGGATACTAGTTTAATATATTACAGCGGGGGACTCCTTTTGTGTACAGTTTGCACTAGCTGCCCAATGAGATCCTTTCCAATGTTCAAATTCCATGATACTGTGGTCAGAATTATCTATCATCGGCAAATCAAAGCCCCAGCCTGAAGGACAACGGTAGAATGGAAGCCGGAATTCTGGGTATCAATATTACCCTTAAGTAGCTACAGAACTTTGAGAAAGTTACATAATTATTATTAATAATAATAATGATAAAAACATAAGATCTATAATTGTAGAGTGCTCTTTGTGGGTTATAAACAAATGATCTGAAAAAACAGATTGTCTCCGTAAGGAACTAAATATCCTCCTTCCTGTTTATACTTTTCATTTACGCAGCAAACCCCTTCTTTTGTAGGAAGAACTGGGACCAGACTTCAACCCAACCTCTTTCTGAATAATCAAAAACATCAAATTAGTAAAATCTGAATGGCTGTAATGGAGTGGGGTTAGTGAAGCATACATTAATGAAGTTTGGCTATTTACCTGCGGGGTGGGGGAGAGGAGGGTTTTCTAACATGGCAGTTCAGGAAAGGGAACTCCCAAAGCATCTGCAGGCATGAAGAATGATCTATTTTGTGGCGAATTCTTCCTCCCCCGACCCCCAATATCTTTGTGCGGGTTTTAGTTTGCCTTCGTGCAAATTGTTTAAAGTTAAAGAAAGCAAACAATATTAGTGGAGAAAGTACCTGAGGGACCCTCTATCCCAACCCCCTCCTTTTACAGATGAGACCACTGAGGCTCAGGCACTGTGTGAAGCCACACACAGCAGAGGTGGCTGCTGCACCAAATCCTGACTCCCGTGCTCTTTTTACTACAACATGGCGTGAGTGATTTGGGGGTTGAGGGGGAGCCGTCCCCTCATAGTTCGGTGCATCTTCCTCCCTTTTCTTAAGTCCCCTTCTGTAGATACGATGTCTGCCTCTTTTCCGGCTGACCTTTGCATAACTCATGGTAATTTCAGATTTTAACTATAATCTCTGCCCTTTATAGAATGGACCAAAAAGATTCAGGTGCTTTGAGAATCCCATTTGGGAAGAGTGTTGTACAGATCATAGAAAATGTCTATTTCTTTGCTTAAAAGGGATAGCCGTGTCATTTATTATTAATAAAGGACAGTGGGGGGGTTTCTCTGGTTCCCCAGCTGTGCGGTGGCCACCAAAGGGACAAAGAGAAGCTTCTGGCCCCAGGAGGAAGCCACTGGGGAGGATGGATTTCTTTCTCTCCTTTTGAAGCCACAATCTTGCTTCAAGAGAGCGGTTTTCTCACCTCACAATCCAAACCGATGGGCATTCTTTATCCTGACACCTGTGTCTACAAAGGAGGGGAGTCATCAGTTTGCAGAGGAAAGAAGAGAAAGAGAAAAACGTGCCTTTCATAAGTATGCCGACTGTGTAAGCTGAAGGGGAAAATCCATTTCCCTCCAAAGGAAACCACTGAAAGGATTTTTTTTTTTCCTTCATTATTCCCCACGACTGTTCCAAGCAAACGTGACTTGAAGTAATGGACACATTCATGATTTAGTTCTTCATATACTGATGCTGGTGTCTTTATGTGTACAAGTGAAAGTGTACGTGAGTGTGTCTGTATATGTGTAAATCCAAGAAGCTCGTGTTTCCACAAGCAGAAGAAAATAAGAGTTTATAAAGCACCTACTATGTGCCAGGGGCAATGCAAAGCATTTTATAAATGTCTCATTTGATCCTCACAACAATCCTATGAGGTAGGGGCTATCATGATCCCTGTTTTACAGGTAAGGAAACTGAGGCAGGCCAAAGTTAAGTGAGTTATCCAGGGTCACACAGCCAGTGTCTGAAGCTGAATTTGAACTCAGGCCTTCCTGACTCCAATGTTCTATCCACTGCCCCACTTAACTGCCTTAGGTAAGGGCCAAACCACAGCTAAGCAAGTGAGGTGGTAGATATATAATGAATTTAGCTAAGAGTATCCAATCTGATTCAGTGAGCATTTATTTGGCACCTACTATGTGCCAGCCTATGCAGTAAGTCTATGTATAAAGCAAAAAGCACTCTCTACCCTCAAGAGGCTTATATTCTGCTTGGATACACTATTCAATCTAGCAATTACAGGAAAGATTTCGTACAGGACAGGGTTCATAAGCCGAGCCTGGAAAAAGCTAAGGGCACATTTCAGTGACAATCTTGGATGTAATTCTTGCAAACAAGGAGGTTTTGTTGGAATTTTAGGTGAATGATTGTTTTAATTCTCAACAAATCTTGGCTATGTAGAGACCTAGAAAAAAATGAGGAAACCTATGCTAAGGGTAATAAAAGTAGCTGACGGTATACAGAGCTTGTACATTTGTAGCTTACCAAGAAGCCTGTGAGATGGATACTACAGGCGGCAGTTAGGCGATATAATAGCCAGAAGGCTGGATTTCGAATCAGAAAGATCCGAGTTTGAATCCTGCCTCAGACTCTGAGGTCAGGGGACCCTGAGCAAATCACTTAACTTATTTCAGCCTCAGTTTCCTCATCTGGAAATTGGGGATAATAATAACTTCTCAAGGTTGTTGTGAGGATCAGATGGGATAATTTATGTGTAAAGTGCTTTATTATCTCCATTGTCTAGAAGAGGAAACTGAGGCAGAAGCATGTTGGCAAGGCTACAAGAAATGTCAGAATGGCCTGGTTCTCTGCTAGATGAAGGAAAGAGGCGTGTCTATCAGACCTGGGGAGGGGAGAAGCTGGGAGTGGAGTCCTGGTTTCCAGTGAGGTGGGAGGGTGGGCACACACAGCAGTGATGCATATGGTATCTTTGGGGGCATCTCTTCTCAAACTGTCTGTGGAAAAGGGGGATCCTGTGAAGCAGTCCAGAGGTTCCACTAAGAAAGAAATTATGTGGATGGATAAACACAAAAAACAAACCAGTCAACTTTTCTGCTTTATATTCACACAAAGTGTGCATTTAGCTAATGCAGAGAATTTGCAGAGATTACCTGATACCCATCAACTGACTCCAAAGCTGCCTTCTTAATTGCCTAGAATGAATCTCTGAAAACACCAAATACCCTACACTCAATTGACTGTCTTGGCAGAACAAATGTAAAATAATTAGTGTTAAGTCAAAGAAAGTCAATAACCCATTAAACTGTAAGCTTCTTGAGGGCAGGGACTGTCTTGCCTCTTTTTTTTTTTTTTGGTATTCCCAGAGCTTGGCACAGAGTAGGTGCTTAATGTTTACCGATTGATCAAATAAACATTTATTAAGTGCTCACTATGTACCAGGCACTGTGCTAAGTGTCATATGCCCCATCATGGATAATTGAATAAAATTCAGAAGTTTATAGAGACAAGGAAGCATAAAAGTTAATAACCAAGACTGCCGATGGAAATAAACACCCATGAATCTGGTTCAAAGAGCCAATTGAAAATCTGCAAATGTCTCGTCCAGAGGAAACCAACATCGGATACCTCTTTCCAAAAATTGGCTTACTCCTAGTGCTTCTGATTCATGATGTGAATTATGTTACCAAATTATAAAAGATAGCCACATCGTTCTGGAAAAAATTAGAAAGGCATTTACCATCAAAACACAATTTCCTTTTTTTTAAAAAAAAAAAAAAGCAAAAATTTATCCCACACAACTTCAGCTAGTATTAGCATAGGAAGAAATTTTTAAATTTTGTGATGCATCTTATAAGGTGAGCCATCAAAACCAATGATTAGAGCCTGGAGCTGTTGGTAAAGGGGGCTTAGCTCTGCCCTGAGGCTGCAAGGCCTTCCAGCTGCCCACGGCTGCCAATTATCCCCTAGCTTGGAAAATCCTTGGGACTTTCTCTTATTGCTTTGCTTGTAAGAGGTGTGTGGCAGAGGGATCATAGAATCATAGATTTGGAGAGAGATCTCAGAGGCCCTCTGAGAACAACCTATTCATTTTACAGATGAAGAAATGGCGGTCTAGACTGGTTAAATGATTTGCCTAAGGTCACCGGTAGTAAGTAGCAGAGTCAGGATTCAAACTCAAGCTTTTTACTCCAAATACAGAACTCAAAAGGGAGAGGCAGGCAAAAGGTCTGAGCTTGTGTATGAAAGAATCGGAGATCCTAGAGCCTTGGAGTTCATATGAGAGACTGGGGTGGAAGAAGGGAGTATGAGGCGGATGGGACAGATGGTGTTGGTAGACTGTGTTCTGGCTCCTAGAACCCTCACCCCTTTCCAGAATCCTATAAACAGTGGGAAGCCCAGGCAAATTCTGGATTTGTATTGTATGTTTCTGAGTTCCTTGTATTCTCTGCAAGGGCAAATGGGTATGTCTAGGTCGTAGGATGGGACCTAGTATTTGGGTCCTGAGTGACAGCTTTGTGAAGACATTCACAATGAGAGGCCCCTGCCACCAAGGATAAAACACTCATTGATGCCGATCACTAGGTAATTACTAGGTAAGTTGTTGGTGACATTGTTAGATTGGGGTAAAAGCCATCTGAAAATGCAGACTTATAGAATCACAGAACTTGTTTATCCTTCATTCTTGAAGAGGACCAGTGACATCACCAGGGTGATGTCTTGACTTACTTGAATTTGGAGCTGGCAGGTACCTCATTTATTGTATAGATGAGGATGCCATCCAAGGGAACAGCATTCACCTGCGTCCACGTTGGGTACCTCTTTCCTTCTCCACGGGTCCTCAGAGATCCCAGGTGTGCTTCACAACCTCATCCACTTGTGCTTGTAAGGCGTGGAGGTGTGATTGACCCAGGTGATGTCCATTTTGGGCAGCCCAGTGCTCTCTCCTGGGCTCCATGTGTTTGTTGGAAACTCACTTTTCTAAGCCACAATGACAGGTTAAAAATTATTTTTTAAAATGAGTTTAAGTAGTGAATAGATACCATACAACAGAAATGGAATTCTCCTGGAAGGAGGGGGAAGGAGGTGTTAGAAAACCAGACAATAAGAGATTATACATTCAAAACATTGAGAATCACCAGCAGGAGCCAATTCCCTCTTGGGGAAGAGTGGGCAAGCTGGGAGAAGCCCATTTGCATTTAGGAATGGCAGCAAAGTCACCCAGGACAGCCCATTAGCAAATTGTTTATTTTGAGGGAGAAAAGGTTTCACAAAGAGCTTTAACTCATCTTTATTTTTTAATTACGACATGTACACAGGTGATTCAAACCAATGCAAAAAAAAATCCTCTAGATATATAGCACATGTTAAAATATAACTACCTCTCCCACTCTAGAAAATTAAACTATCATAATTATTTTAGCACATTAAGAACAGTAAAATTTTATAGTAACCTGGGTTTTTTTTTAAAGGATAGAGTGGAAAAAGCACTCCCAGAAGACCTATGTTTAAAGGCTCCCTCTGTGTGACTTTGGACAAATCACTTGACCACCATAGGCCTCAGTTTCTTAATCTGCAAAAGAGAAAGTCAGCCTAGATAATCTCTACGGTCCCCTCCAGCTTTGGAGCAATGATCCTATCAGTTTGCATTTGTCACTCATACCTAATAACTGACTCACCACGACCCTTTGAGGAATCGCTAAAGGTATTATTCAAGGCAGCTGGGTGGCTCAGCGGATCGAGTACTGGACCTAGAGTGAGAAAGACTTGAGCTCAAATCCAGCCTCAGACGCCTGCATGAGTCACTATGTCCCCATCTGCCTCTGTTTCCTTATCTGTAAAATGGGGATAGTAATGTTGCCCGCCCCCCAGGGTTATTGTGGGGATCAAAGCAGATCTGTAAAATGGGGATAGTAATGTTGCCCGCCCCCCAGGGTTATTGTGGGGATCAAAGCAGATCGTATTTGTAAACGTGTTTTATAAACCTTAAGGCGCTATGTAAATGCTAGCCATTATTAACCCCGTTCTACAGATTAAGAAACTGAGACCCAAAAGCACAAAGTGACTAGCTCACACGGCAAGAGTCCCAGGCAGAATTTGAATCCAAATCTTGACCGCTATACACTACGCAATGCTTACTTTCTCACATGTTAGGTAGATGATGTAAATCTACTTTACCACGATGAGAAAAAATATATAAAGAAAACATTCTATTGATAAAAAAATCATACTTTGAAATTATTTCCTGAAATTAAAAACGTGTAATGTATAATTTTACTTTTTTTTCAGGTTCATTTCTGCTAGGGCTCTAAAAGCTAAGTAGGGAAGCCCTTGTTTATTTCTATGGAGGGCACCACCATCTTTCCAGTCTCCCAGGTTCATAACTCCAGAGTTGTCTTGGACTCTTCCTTCTTTCTCACCCCTTATATCCAGCGTCTTACAAATCTTGTGGACTCTGCCTACAGGACATCTCTGTGTGGTCCCTCTCTGCCTTAGGTCTATGGTCCAGTGGCCTCACCAAACTTCTACCTGGTTATCTCCTCCAGACTGGTCATGATGCTTCTGGTTCCTTCCCTCTCCAATCCAATCCATCCTTCACATCACTATCATAAGAACCTTCTCAGGGCGCAGTTCTGACCAAGAGACTCCCTGCTCAAAAACCTTCCATTGAACCTTAAAAACTGGCCATAACGTAAAATGCAAACTCATTGGCTGAGGACTGATGGCCTTCAGCAAAATGGCAAAATGGTGCCCAGGTCCCTTTGTAGATTCCCCACTGCCCGCTCCCATTATATTCTTCTTCATAAACTTTACCTTCCAGTCAGACTGACTACAAGCCACTCCTTAAACTTGATACTTCATTTCCTGCCTCTGGGTATTCCCAGAAGACATTCTTCATGCCTGGCATTCCCTCCCTCCTCATCTTTGCCCCTCCAAATCCTCGTCCTCCTTCGAGGTCCACCTCCAATGCTGTGAGCTTCTTGAGGCCTTTCTTCTTCCCTCCAGTGGTTACCACTTTCTCTGTCTCCATCTGTCCTTGCACTATACCTATTTGGCTGCAGGTTGCATTCTTCTAGTAGAACATAAGCTTCCTGTGGGCAGGCATTAGCTTGTTTTAGTCTTTGTATCCCCAGCACCCGGCACAGTGTCTGGTATACAGTGGGCACTGAACAAATTGTTTGAATTGAATCAAAGTGAAAGGTCATGAAATCTGACCAAAACAAATACTTTGATTCTAAAGGTTTTTTTTTTAAATGCAATTTATTTATTTAACATAGTTGGTTTTCAGCATTGATTTTCACAAGAGTTTGAATTACAAATTTTCTCCCCATTTCTACCCTCCCCCCCACTCCAAGATGGCTTATATTCTGGTTGCCCTGTTCCCCAGTCAGCCCTCCCCTCTATCACCCCCCTCCCCTCTGATCCCCTTTTCCCTTCCTTTCTTGTAGGGCAAGATAAATTTCTACGCCCCATTGCCTGTGTATCTTATTTTTTAGTTGCATACAAAAACTTTTTTTGTTTTTGAACATCTGATTTTAAAACTTGAGTTCCAAATTCTCTTCCCTCTTCCCTTCCCACCCACCCTCCCTAAGAAGTTGAGCAATTCAACCTAGGCCACACATGTATTATTGTGTATAACCCTTCCACAATACTCATATTGTGAAAGGCTAACTACATTTTGCTCCTTCCCAACCCATCCTCCCGCTTTATTGAATTTTCTCCCTTGACCCTGTCCCCTTTCCAAAGTGTTTGTTTTGATTACCTCCACCCCCATCTGCCCTCCACTCCATCATCCCCCTGCCTTTTATTTTTTTTTTTATCTTCCTCCCTCTTCTTCCTGTGGGGTAAGATACCCAACTGAGTATGTATGGTATTCCCCCTCAGGCCAAATCTGATGAGAGCAAGGTTCACTCATTCCCCCCTCACCTGCCCATCTCCCCTCCTCTCCATAGAACTGCTTCCTCTTGCCACCTTTATGCGAGATAATCCACCCCATTCTATCTCTCCCTATCTCCCTCTTTCAGTATGTTACTCTCTCATCCCTTAATTTCATTTTATTTCTTTTAGATATCTTCCCTTCATCTTGAACTCACCCTGTGTCTGCTCTCTCTCTTTTACATATATATATATATATATATACACATACACACACAAACACATATATATATACACATACATACACATACATACATATACACATAGATATATACATACATACACATTCACTTATATATATACATAAACATACATATATATATACACATACACATATACATATATATATACATATATATACATATATGCATATTCCCTTCAACTACCCTAATACTGAGGTCTCATGAATCATACACATCATCTTTCCATGTAGGAATGTAAACAAAACAGTTCAACTTTAGTAAGTCCCTTGCAATTTCCGTTTCTTGATTACCTTTTCATGCTTCTCTTGATTCTTGTGTTTGAAAGTCAAATTTTCTATTCAGTTCTGGCCTTTTCACTGAGAAAGCTTGAAAGTCCTCTATTTTATTGAAAATCCATATTTTGCCTTGGAACATGATACTCAGTTTTGCTGGGTAGGTGATTCTAGGTTTTAATCCTAGCTCCATTGACCTCCGGAATATCGCATTCCAAGCCCTTCGATCTCTTAACGTAGAAGCTGCCAGATCTTGGGTTATTCTGATTGGGTTTCCACAATACTCAAATTGTTTCTTTCTGGCTGCTTACAGTATTTTCTCCTTGATCTGGGAGCTCTGGAATTTGGCAACAATATTCCTAGGAGATTTCTTTTTGGGATCTATTTGAGGAGGCGATCGATGGATTCTTTCAATTTCTATTTTGCCCTGTGGCTCTAGAATATCAGGGCAGTTCTCCTTGATAATTTCCTGAAAGATGGTATCTAGGCTCTTTTTTTGATCATGGCTTTCAGGTAGTCCAATAATTTTTAAATTATCTCTCCTGGATCTATTTTCCAGGTCAGTGGTTTTTCCAAGGAGATATTTCACATTGTCTTCCATTTTTTCATTCCTCTGGTTCTGTTTTATAATATTCTGATTTCTCATAAAGTCACTAGCTTCCACTTGCTCCAATCTAATTTTTAAAGTAGTATTTTCTTCAGTGGTCTTTTGGACCTCCTTTTCCATTTGGCTAATTCTGCCTTTCAAGGCATTCTTCTCATTGGCTTTTTGGAGCTCTTTTGCCATTTGAGTTAGTCTGTTTTTTAAGGTGTTGTTTTCTTCAGTGTATTTTTCAGTATTTTTTTGGGTCTCCTTTAGCAAGTCATTGACTTGTTTTTCATGGTTTTCTCGCATCCTTCTCATTTCTCTTCCCAATTTTTCCTCTACTTCTCTAACTTGCTTTTCCAAAACCTTTTTGAGTTCTTCTATGGCCTGGGGCCAGTTCATGTTTTTCTTGGAGGCTTTGGTTGTAGGCTCTATGACTTTGTTGTCTTCTTTAGGCTGTATGTTTTGGTCTTCTTTGTCACCAAAGAAAGAATCCAAAGTCTGAGACTGAATCTGGGTGCGTTTTCGCTGCCTGGCCATATTCCCAACCAACTAACTTGACCCTTGAGTTTTTCAGTGGGGTATGACTGCTTGTAGACTAACGAGTTCTATGTTCTACGTTTGGGGGGGAGGTGCCAGCTCTGTCAGAGCCTCACTCCTCCTTCCCCAAGGACCCCCAGTCCAGACTGGGCTTAGATCTTCGGCAGGCTGTGCACTCCTGCTCTGATCCGCCACTTAATTCTTCCCACCAGGTGGGCCTGGAGCCGGAAGTAACAACAGCTGTAGCTGCCCCACCTCCGCTTCCCCTGGGGCTGGAAGCCGAACCGCGAACTCCTTCCACTTCTGCAGCTTTTCCCACTAACCTTCCCCGCAGTCTTTGGTGTTTGTGGGTCGAGGGGTCTGGTATCTGCCGCAGCTCACATATTCAGGGCGCTAGGGCCCCCTCCGCCCGGCTTCTGGTCTGGATCGTCCACGCCACTCAGGCTGGGCTCTGCTCCACTCCGCTCCCAGCTCCCAGCTCCGTGTGGAATAGACCTCACCCAGAGACCATCCAGGCTGTCCTGGGCTGGAGCCCTGCTTCCCTCTGCTGTTCTGTGGGTTCTGCTGTTCTAGAATTGGTTCAGAGCCATTTTTATAGGTTTTTGGAGGGACTCAGGTACGGAGCTCACTCTAGTCCGTGCTTACCAGCTGCCATCTTGGCTCCGCCCCCCTGATTCTAAAGGTTAAGTGATAAACACCTGTCATTCTTCTTTTTCTTTTCAATCAGATTCATGCTTTTTTGGCTTCCTGGGATATAATGATGATGGTGATGATGATGATGGTGGTGATGGTGGTGATGATGATATAACCCTTTAAGGTTTGCCAGTACTTTATGAATTAATCCTTACAACAATACTGAGAGGGGCTACTGCTATTACTTGTCAGATAAAGAATCTGAGGCTTTTGCATCAGCCTGGCCCCTTTCCCCCCTACCGAAGGCTACCTCCAAGAACCCTCGACTTTCATCAAAGTTTGAGCCAAGTGCCACCTCCTACCTGAGGCCCTCTTCCATCCCTCCAACCAGCTCGAAGTACCTCTCCCCTCCCCACCAAAGTTGTCCCGCATTCTTTTGAAAACCTTTTCTTTCCTTCTGTAGTGATGTGTTGTGACCTCACTCTCACAGAGTGAGTCTGACTCCATCTCCACGTCAGGGTTCCAGGGGTATTCCTGAGGAGATGAAGGTGTCTTTCTCCAGCTATCCCCTTGAACAGACATCTGGTATGATCCCCACCAGTGACTGGCACCCACAGTTCCATTTAACCAATTGATATCAATGTGGTCTTACAAAGGGATATTTGTTTCCCCCACCAAGTTCATGTCCTAATTTAGCATCCCTGCCGGATAAGTCCCTGTCTTGGATACTAATAAGCTGGGTTTCTGCTAGACTGCTAGACTGACTGACTACTGCACAAGCCAGTGTGGACGCCAATGCTGGATCTCCTGATATCTCAACAGTCACCAGGTCATAACCATCTCCAATCTCATGAGTGAAGGAATGCATTCATGGACCTGGGATGGGGGAGGGTCTCTCCTCTTCTATCACTGCCTCCCTTCTCTCACTGAAACACAGGAAGGAAGGAATCAGAAGGACAGGTCTGGCTCTAGTTAATTTGTTTTGTTTTTCAGTCCTGTCTGACTCTCCATGACCCCATTTGGGGCTTTCTCGGCAAAGATACTGGAACGGTTTGCCATTTCCTTCTCCAGGTCATTTCAGAGATGAGGACACTGGGGCCAACAAGGTTAAGTGACTTGCCCAAGGTCACACAGCTAAAAAGGATCTGAAGCTGGATTTGAACTCAGGAAGATGAATCTCCCTGACTCCAAGCCTGGCGCTCTCTGCACTATGGTGCCACCTAGCTGCCCCAATATACAGAATGTCTGTACAAGCTCCACGATCCACCCAGGTTGTAAAAGCTGAGCATTCTGTCTGTGCATGCTCCTAAGGACTGGGCTCGATGGTCAGGCCCCCCATAACACTGATAGGAGTAGAAGTAGTTTTCCCTCACAGAACGGAAGCTTCCTGAAGGCAGGGACTGTTTCATTTTTGTCAGCACCTTTCACAATGCTTGGCACAAAACAGGCACTTAATAAATTCTTGTTGATTAATTCAATGAGAACTGGTGTATCCCAGAATCCCAGAATTTCAGGAACATAAAGGTCGTGAAGGTCCATCTTCTGGGGGGTGGGCAACACCTTCTACAACATGCCCGACACATGGTCCTCAAGCCTTAAAGACCTTAGGGGAGGAAGGAACCCCTCTCCCTAGAGGCAGGGCCTTCCACTCAGTGATAGATTTCATCGTTAGTAAGGTTTCCCTATATTTGCCTCTCTGTCACTTCTCTTGAAGGCCCCTAGGAGGCGCAATGGGTACAGTGCTGGACTGGAGTCTGGAAGATCTGAGTTCAAATGTGACCTCAGACACTCATAACCTGTGTGACCCTGAGCAAGTCACTTAACTCTGTTTGCCTCAGTTTCCTCATCTGTAAAATGAGCTGGAGAAGGAAATGGCAAAACCAGTCCAGCATCTCTGCCAAGAAAACCCCAGGTCACAAAGAGTCGGACACAACTAAACAACAAAAACAATAAAACCTCAGTTTTCTCATCTGTGAAATGGATTTGATAATGATAAGGAGTACTTCATAGGCTTGCTGGGAGGATCAGAGGAGATAGCATGTGGAAAGCACTTTGCTCTATAAACGTTAGCTGTGATAGTGATGATGATGACGATGATGTGGTCTGACCCTGGCAGAATAGAGAAGAACCATTACCTCTTTATTCCTGGCAGTTATGTTTCTCTTACTGCAACCCGAGGACATTAATTTTCTTGTTCCCCATACCACAGTAGGGGTGACTCATGTTGAGCTGCAAAAAAACTCCAATGCCCTCAAACCTCTAGAACAAAAATTCTTAGCTTGGCTTCCACAAACTTTTTTTTAAAAATGTTTTTATAGCTGTATTTCCATGTAATTGGTTTCCTTTGTAATTCTATACATTTTATTTATGCATTTAAAAATCTTGTTCCAAGGAGGGGTCCCCAAGGTTTCCTCAGACAGCCAAAATGGCCCATGACACAAAATGTTAACCCCCTATCTAGATCCTTTTTAGACAAAATGACTTTTTTTAGACAAAAAACTACTTTTGACAAAATAACCAAGCTTTCCTCATCTTGTACTTTTGAAGGTGACTTTTTTTTATACAAATAAAGACTTTATTGTGAACTCTGAAAAATCACCAAATTAGATGGGACTGAAAAACCCTTTCAGATTCCTACTTTGTCGACCAGCATGTTAGCTATCTTTCCCAGCTCCGAACCATCTTCAAGCTTTATAAGTTCACCTTTTTTTTTTTTGAGTCACTGATGATAAAAATGTTACGAGCATAGAGTCAAACATAGATTCCTGGGCCCTCCACTGAAGACGCCTATCACATTGAAAATGAATCCTGAATGACTTCATTTCAGGGCCAGCAACTTAAAGTGTGGGAGATTTTATCAAATGCTTTGCCTCAAACTGGGTAATCTCTTTCTGCATCTTTCCTTGTAGTAAAGCCTTACCACTTTAATAACCCTATCAAAAAAAAAAAGGAAATATGATTTATTGGGCATTATCAGATTTTGGTGAAGCCCACCATACCTGGGCTGCTGACTTGAACTCATCAAAGACAGCTAAGTACTCTCATTATCTCAGGCTTTTGAGAAGGTACCCTCATGAGGGCACAGGGGCCAACTACAGAGAGCCAAAAGCAGAGTGAAATGAAGAATGGTTGGCCCCATCCTTTCCTCAAGGGTCCTGGAGGAACTCGCCATTGGGTCACGGGGACGTACTACCAGGAAGATCATCCTGATTTGGGAGAAAAGTCTTAGTTACAAAACACAGTTGTGATCTAGGACTTGGTGTCAAAGACACTGGACTCAGATGACTCTGGAGGAGAGAGTGAGGATGACCACTTGCATCTCTGACTCACTCAAATCCAATTCATGTCCAAGTCAAAACTCCATCCTCACGATTCTTCAAGAATGAAGGGTGAACAACGACCTGGATTATAAATCCATTCATAGGATCATAGTTTTAAAGCCAGAAGGAATTTTAAAGGACACCAAGTCCAACCCTTTCGATTAATAGATGAAGAAACTGTGACAGGAAGAGGTTAGATTACATGCAAGATCACACAGATCGTAAATGACTGAGGCAAAATTTGAACTCAGGTCTTCCTCACTCCAACGGCCCCACTCCATCCACTGGGCCATCTAGATACCTCTAACCTGCTATCCAATGTTGGGCCTCGATTTCCTCACCCGCAGAATGAAGGTGTTAAGACTCCCCCCAGTTCTGGGATTCCATGTTAATAATACTTTCAAATATGTGGAGTAACTCTGCTGCCCAGAAAAGGGAAAGAGAAAGCTGGACGATTTGTCTGAGAGATTCTTAGATAAGAGTAATTGACCATTAACATATCCATTATTAACAAAGGCATTTATTTGCATGCAAAGCAGTTTAAAAACAGTTTATTGGCAAGTATGTGTAGGCTCCACATTTCTCTTGTTTATATCCTTCCTTTGCCAGGCAAACTTTGACTCCCCTTCTATATCTAGTGATTAGAATGCACTAATCATGGCGTGGTCTTATTGATGATTCTAAATTAAAGGAGCTTAAAATTAATGAGTTCTCAGGGCACAGAAGCAAAAGAGTAACTCAAAATTATAGATGTTTTCTCTGGCTCTAACCCATTTATCTAACTTATGCTTCTCAGATCTCAACTGCTTTTGACTAATTCCCAACAATGTGGAACACCACTCTTACAAAGTTCTTTACTTCGCACATGCTCATACAAATCCCTCCTGCTACAAGTAAGTGGGTTTGGATTTTATTTTTATCCTCAGTAGTGCTGAAGAACAGGGGGTTACTATCCTCTTTCATGTGGAAGATGACTTAATTAAGACACCTCTCAATCTTTTTGTTGGTTTTCTTCTGGTTAGTGAAGCCCATTTTCCCCCCCTCCTAGGTCCTAGTTTCTAACCCTTTAATATTCCAAAGATATCATTCAAAACAGGGAAAGTTAACAACAAAGGTTGTGAAATGAGAAAGTACAGGATCTATCTGGAGACCAAAGGGTCATTTTGGTTGCTTTTCCTGCTTTGACATTGGTAACTGAATGCCTGCCTTGACCCTGGGTTTCCCTAGTGTCTGGTTTCATGTTTGAGCTTCAGGCCTTCAGATTCCTAATTACTCTTGCCTTCAAGACCTTACCAGCCATGACTGTCTTCCTCTCTTGACTCCTATCAGTCACTTGCCCTGCTCCCACTTGGAAACAAAACAAAACTCTCTAATAATTAGAGCTACTGCAAAATGGAAGGGCCATTTCTGGAGGTGGTGAGTTTCCCTTCAAGCAGTGATTGCGTAGTCACATGTCGGAGATGCTGGACACAAGATGGTTGTCCTGGTACATTTGGACTCTGAGGTCCCTTCCAACTCTGACAATTCATAACTGGGGATTTCTGACTTGGATTCATCCGTCAGTGTTAACGGCATTTGCTTCTTCCCTATCCTTTGCATGCACAGACTGACCTTATGGTTTCAGATCTATTTTCAGACTCCTGCTTTGCATACATGCCTATACTTCTTGGTTCCGTGTTCTGATTCCTGGCCTTCAGTGGACCCTACAAGACTCCTGGTCCTAGACTGTGGGGCTCCAAAAGGTCTTGCTACCACTAGAATTCCCGCGCTTACTGACAGCAATATCTTTCTGATATCTTGTCAGCAAGCAGCCTGGGGAAAACCGCTGCCCTTTCCTTCTGTGAATCGTTCAGGGCTACTTAACCAGCTCCCAATGGGGAAATAAACCAAAATGTTTAAGCAGCCACTATGTGCCAGGCGCTGTGCTAAGCACTCTGTAGACATTATCTCACTTGATCCTCACAACAACTCTGAGAAGTAGGTGCTATTATCAGCCCCCCTTTTACAATCCAGGAAACTTGAGTCAGAATGAGGTCATATGCCTAGGAAGTATTTGAGGCTAGATTTGAACTCAAGTCCTGAATCCAGGACCAGCGCTCTCTCACTGAGTCACCTAGCTGTCTCTAGGGTTATAGAAACATTGATTTAGAATTGGAAAGAATCATGGAGAGAAAAGAAAGAAAGAAAGAAAGACAGAATCATGAGATCATAGACAAAGTTGGAAGGGAACTGAGCTGGAAGGCCACTGAGTCCAAGCCCATCCCCCATTTTACAGACGAGGAAACAGAGACACAAGAGGTTAGATGACTTGCCCCAGTTTGCTCATCACTGCTGGTGTCTTGTAGGCCATCCATTCCAACCCCATCATTTTACAGGAAACATGCCAGCCAGTTGTTAAATTTTCAGTGTGAATATTTATACTTTGGGAATCAGTAGAGATACAAATCAGGGCTTGATTTACTGTTGTGTTGATTGTCTGGATTTAAGAAAGAAAACGTTAATAATGCAGATAAAACTTAAAAGCATGTGCACATACTTATTTTTCTTTAGAGAGCTTGCTGTTAAACATTCATTAGCACACTCCTGGACACCCCGTGGGCAGCTAGGGGGCGCCATAATGCACAGAGTGCTGGGCTTAGAGTCTGGAAGGCTCATCTTCTGAGTTCAAATGTGACCGCAGACACTTACTAGTTGTGTGACCCTGGGCAAGTCACTTAACCCTGTCTGCAACAACCACAACAGGAAAGAAAGAAAATTGAAGCGGGAGAAAATGCTAAAGATTGGGGATTTTAGGGAAGGAGGCTGATGGTTGTGCTTCTCAGAATGACTTCTGCATGGCCCTCTGTTTCTTCACAAACATGCAGGAACCATTTATCAGGACTAGGTGGCATCGGGCCTATTTCGTGATCAGCCAGATGAACCAGAAACTGTTTTCTTTCCCCATTGACACATTCTCCTAGTAATGCCAATAACGCTTTCCTGGAAATTGGAAGATGGGAGAGTCTTCAAAGTCTTAAAGCACCTGTTAGTTTTGTTTTGGTTTTACCAAGTGAAAATGCTAACCCCAAGTCTCTGTGGCATCATATTGAGAACCAGAAATAGGAAGATAGGGTTGACAAAGGTGAAAGGTGCTCGGAGGAGAGGGGTGTTCACCAAAGCAGTCCGCTGTGGAGCCACACAGTTCTCCAAACGACCCATGGACTAGTCCAAAAATCAAATTCTATAAAAATGTGTGGGTTTTAATGGTATTTCTTTGCTAGAGATTCTAATCATTGTTTTAAAGGCCCACAGACTTTTAAAGAAACAACTAAATAATAATTTACTGAAGCAAAGGCTTATAATTTGGGGGGGGGCAGGGATCATGGCAAACAAGAGTGGTCCAAACAGGCAGGCACTTGGTCTACATTGATCCATTCATTCAACAAACATTTGTAGCCAGGGCCCCCTTTGCCTCTAGAACAATTTGCTCTTTTCCCAGGTTTGGGAAACCATTTTGGATAATCAACTATTCAATTCAGGAATTAGCTCATGAGCCCCCACCCGTTGCTCACTCTATTGCTACAGATACACTAGAGGCATATATATCTACTACAATTTTTCATCAAAATATGAAGTAAGCCAAATAAAAGGAAGTAAAACAGAGAGCTAGTGCGCCTGGCGCCCATGACCAGAGGGCTGCTGCTTCCCTACAACCTGCCCAGAGGCTGTGGTGAGTCACCATTCCGTGAAAATCCCAGCCATCTATTTGTACAAAAATATTTATAGCTGCCCTTTTTGTGATGGCTAAGAATTGGAAATTGAGGCGATGCCCATCAATTGGGGAATGGCTGAACCAGTTGTGGTATATGCATGTAATGGAATATTATTGTGCTATAAGAAATGATGAGGAGGAAGATTTCAGAAAAGCCTGGAAAGACCTACATGAACTGATGCTGAGTGAAGTAAGCAGAACCAGGAGTAACAGCAATATTGTGCAATGAAGAACTGTGAATGACTTAGCTGTTCTCAGCAATACAGTGATCTAAGACAATCCCAAAGGACTCATGATGAAAAATGCTATCTGCCTCCAGAGAAAGCACTGATGGCATCTGAATATAGATCTAAGCATACTCCTCTTCCCTCCCTTCCTTCCTCCCTCCCCTTCCTTCCTTCCTTCCTTCCCTTCCTTCCTTCCATCCTTCCTTCCTTCCTCCCTCCCTTCTTTCTTTTCTTTCATTTTGTTTGCATTTTCTTAAACAAAATGACTAATATGAAACTGTCTTACATGATTACACACATACAATCTCTATCAGATTGTCTCAGAGAGGAGATAAGGGAGGGAGGGAGGGATAGAATTTGGAACTCAAAACTTAAAAAAAAAATGATTGTTAAGAAAAAAAATATTTCCAGGTGTCACAACTGATCAGTAGAAGGTCACAGCTTGGCTAGAGAATAGCGCCCACAAATAGACTCTACCAAAACAATGCCCCCCTCTGGCTCAGCACAGTGCTTGGCACTAATTGGATACTTAATATATACTTTTCAGTTAATACACATTTATTAATCTGGCCTCAGACACCTTACTAGCTGTGTGATCCTAGGTAAGTCACTTAGCTCCTCTTTGCCTCAGCTTCCTCATTTGCCAAATGAAAATCATAACAACACCTCCCTCCCAGGGTGGTTGTGAAAATCCAATGGGATAATAATCATAAAATGCTTAGCACAGCGCTGGCACATAATAAGCACTACATAAATATTAGCTATTACTACTGCTGCTGCTACTGCTGCTACCACTACTGCTACTATGATGTGTCAGGCACTGCGCTAAGCATGGGGGATACAAAAAGAGGCAAAAGGCAGTCCCTGTCTTGAGGAGCCTCTGATGGCTCACTGATTGACTGACAGATGGGCACCAGGGCTCCCGATCCCAGTCAGGTCAGTTCTGCCTTCCCCATCTCTCTTCTGGTCTCCAGACAACACCTCCGCCTCTTGCTCTGCTGAAATGGTCCCTGAACTGAAACATTTGAGCACCAGTGATAACATGAGAATCGCCTCTGGGATGGATTACTGACCACTCTGATCCTCTAAGAAGCGTCTACTGCAACACCAGAAACGCGGCATCTCAAAATTTATTTATTTTTGCACTGATAAAGTCGCTGAAATTGGCCTCTAATTAATCCAATTAAAATACTCATTTACCTCAAATGAACCAAGTATTATTTATGGGACCCTGACATTCATGACTAGACTTGAGAGGGAACCAGGGATGAGGAAAAGCCAGGGAGGGCATGTTGGAGACTGAACTCAGCTCCTTCAGATTAATTAGTATAATTAACATGAGCCTAAACATGAGGAGGAATCAGTATATGGATCCTCTCTGTTACATGTTTACCTCTCAGGTCCTGTCCCAAATGGCTTTACAAGCCATCTTTTCAGAAAGCGGTTACACTCGTAAAATATTGATAGTTTCTTAATAACTGCTTTATTCCAACAGCCTTATCCAAACTCCCCAAGAAAGAGGCAGATGTTCTACCCTGGCCTATTGCCATCCAGCTGTTTTTTTTTCAGGGAAGAATGGTGCCAAGATTAAGTATTTGGGTCTTTTAAAAACACTCGGCTGGTTCCTTGTCTGCCTCTCCAGCTCTTTGGAACTGGGACCTTCAGGGATGAGAGGCTTGGCCTCAGTTATGACTGACAGCAGTATTCTCTTCCAAAGCCCCCCATTCTAGCAGAGAAGATAGACTGTTGACAGCAGAGATGGAGAAGATGGCCCTGTGGTGACTGACATTTAAAAACCTCTAAATGCATTTCAAAAAAGGAAAGACCCTGGGTGAGCTGTACAGAATAAAGAAGCGGGAAGAAAGAGGCAGGAAGAAGGAATGACTCAGAGGAAACAGGGGACTGAGACAAGAGACTATATGCATAAGGGTCCTTGGAAGTAAATGATCCTATCTTGGGATATTTCCATTTATTCATGTATTCATTCAACAAACGTTTGTAGCCAGGGTCCCCATGGCCCTGAAAACATTTGCTGCTTTCTAGGCTTGGAGCTATTTTGAATAATCAGCTATGCAAAACTACAGGGAATTCAGTCATTTAAAAAAAATATACACATAAAACCAATAAAATATTTAATGGAAACATGAAGCAAGGTAAATAACCAAGAAAACAAATTGGATAGCTAGTCTGTATGGCGTCCCTGCTGAGATGGTTGCTGCTTCTCCTCTGGTGGGAGAAGTGTCTCCGGACACCCCTACCCTTCAGGAGAACGTCACCGTTTGACTAGACGATAGGGTCCACAGTCTCTGTTCAATCATGGCCCAAGGACTCCAAATGTCTGGTCCAGGTCAGTTCCCTTACTCCGACCTTTCTCCCACTTTCTCGTGGCCCTTCTGGGACAACCAACTTCCCTTCTCAAATTCCCTGCTTTCTCTTGCCTCTCTAGTTTCTCAAATGGTCATTTTCCCCAGTGCCCCCTTTCCCTTCTCCCTCACCTTAAGATTTGCATTAGCCTTTTAAACTGGGCATGATGAGGATGGGCACACTAATGTATTGTTGTCGGAGCTGTGAATTAGAGTCACCATTTTGGAAAGCAATTAAAGTGACCAAAATGTCCATACTCTCTGACCCAGAGATTCCACTGCTCGACATATACCTCAAGATGTTCAGAAAAAGATGAGAGACAGAGACCTAAAGAGGTCAAATAAATTTTCCAAGATCACACAGGTGTTAAATGGTGAAGCCAGAGCTGGAATCCCTGATCTACTATGAGCCAATCTCCTTTCTTCTATGTCGTGATTCCTTTCTGCACTGATGATAGTCATAGGGTATCTACTCGGGCATTCTACATAGCCCAAGGGGAAAAACCTAGGGGAATGGGGGGGGGGAGGCTTTACTCTGAGGCACCATCATTCACATTTGCACACTCTACCCCCACCCTAAATATATTCCAGACGAGCAAATGGAGTTTAGCACATAATGTGGCTATGAATTACCTTTTCCCCCAAACCCTCTTCTTCTTAGCTTCCCTACTTCTATTTGGGGCACCGTCCCTCAGACACCCAGGCTGGAATCCCTGGAGGGACCTATCCCCCCATTCTTCACTTTCCCTTGTGCCGCCATGTCCGATCAGTTGCCAAGTCTTGTCAATCTCTTGGATTTGTCTTCTCCTCTCCCATCAAGAGGCTACTAACCTAGGTCAGGCTCTGCAGCTCTTTCTCCTGGACGATTTACAACAAAATCCTAATCGGTTCCTCTGCCTCCAGTCTCTCTCTCCTCCAATCTAATCTCCACAGGAAGCCAAATTGCTATTCTCAACATACATTCCTGACCATAGCATTCCCATGCTTAAAGGCCTCCAGGATAAATTCAATCTCCCCTGGCATTTAAAACTCTTCCCAGCATGCTCCAAACTATCTTTCCAGAATGACTTCGCATTACTCCCCCTCATGCATTCTACATCCTGGGCAATCGAGTCTATTCAATTTTCCCCCTAAAGGACATTCCATCATCTCCTGACTTTGGATGTACTCTTATCACCCATGCCTGGCACGTTGGCTTGCCCCACCTCCGTCTCACCTCCATTAAGGTCCCAGATCAGAGGCTGCCTACTAGTACAGGAGGTCTTTCTTGATCCCCTGTCGTGACCCTCCACCCCCAATTACTCTGTATGTCATTTTTATTTTTATTTGAGAGTCAGCATGGCAGATAGAGAGCTGACCTCCGAGTCAAGAAGAAGTAGGTTCAAGTTCTGTCTCAGACACATACTAGCTGCGTGTGAAAATTAACTAACCTCTCAATGCCCCCAAGCAGTTTCTAAAACTAAGTTACGGAAAGTTTGCTGGACTGTTTTCAGAGCTAGGTTATTTCTTAGGGGTGTGCTTATAAATGTTTAACAACCAGCACTCTGAAAAAAAAAATATACATGGACTCCCTTTTCAATTTAATCTTTATTATTAATATTTTCTCCATCACTTTCTTAAATCTAATGACACAAGATGGAGTCAAATGACTTTTTTTAAAAAATAAGATCCAAATTTCACAGAAACTACTACTGTCCCTATATATTGCAACAACAGCCTCTTACATCCCAAAGCTTCGCCAATCCAGCTTCTGCCTTGAGTTTCTAGCTATCAGTCAGCCAGTCAACACGCATTTATGAAGCATCTATTAGACGCCAGGAATTGTGCTAAGCCCTGGGGATACAAAGACCCCCATCCCCCCAAAATGGCCCTGTATTCAAGGAGCTCATGCTCTAATGGCATAGAAAATATTAGAGCTAGCACTGAGAGAAAGCACTGCACAGGTCTATCTCATTTTATCCTCAATGACAACCCTCCTGGGGCTGTTACCGTTGGTACGTCCATTTTACGGACGAGGAAACGAAGTCAGTAAGTGTCTGAGAGGCAGGATTTGAACTCTGGTCTTCCCGACACCAAGCCCAACACCATGCACAGTACCAACTATCTAGCCAGCTTAGTACATGTGTATGTATGTGTATATATACATATATGTCTGTGTGTATATGTACGTATAAGAATATGTGTGTATATACACACACATACACACATTTGTTGGTTGTTGTGTTTGTCCTTCGTTCTCAAAGAAGACCATGACATCAGGGGAATGATGACATGACTTGCAGTTGACTTTGATTTGAGTGAGGGAGGGCTGTGCAAGGTCACCAGCTTCACTTTCTCCTCCAGAGCCATCTGGGTCCAGTGGCCTGATATTCACTAGGACAATTAGAGGTGGCCCAGGATGCATTGGGAGACCTTGGCCCTTTCAGGCTAAGGTCTTTTCAGGTTCTCACTTTGAGTGAGGTAAGGCCCATTCAGTGAATTGGCCTCTTTAAGAAGTTAATCAAGGGATGGCCCCTTTAATCAAAATTCAAAAAAAATCAAACTGGGAGGGGAAGACCCTCGGGGTTCCTAGTCAAAAGAGAATATATATAAATATATATACACACATACAGAGAGAGAGAGAGAGAAAGGAGATGGAAAGTGGTCTCAGAGGAGAAGGCACTAGAAGTGGAGGAGGAGATGGGAAAAGTCTCCTGTAGAAGGTGAGATTTGAATCTTGAAAGATTAGATTTGAGAAAGTGATGGAGAAAATAGGGGTGCATTTTTAAAAGCTGGATCATTGATTCCATCAGAGTCTAAACTGGTATAAGCAATGCACTTCCCTGGGGGACAGCTGGAAGGGGACATATGTGGCCCATTGTAGCCAGGCTGCTGTGGCCTGCTTCCACCAGAGCATCCAGCTGTGGAGCCCTTGAGACAGAAAACCCAGCTGTGGAAATGGGAAAAGTGGCTGAGGTTTTGGCTGCATAGGGGTAGTGGGGATCTTTTAATTTGTTGGTGGGCAAGCAGGCTAACTGTATGGAGTCGGGAGAAGATGGCAGCCAAGAAGGGAGCAGATCGGGGGAGAGGGAATCAGTCGTCATCCTTAACTTGGGGATTGCTTTGTAAACTATGGCTGATACCGTGAGGCACCAGCTCTGCAGCCATCTGTGACCCACCAGGCTCTAACAGCCTGGTTTCCCTCGTGCTCAGCTCCCCTCCCTATAAACTTAGTGTTAAATCATAGAGGGGAGGAAGTGGGACCATAGGAACACAGTACTATTACATGACCCCTGATGGGACTGCTGTGATAGAATTAAAAGCTGCCGCCCTAGGACATTCTAACAGATGACATTGTGAGGTTGCCAAGGTAACCCACCAGGATGCAGTTTGAGCATCTTTGGGGTTTAAGCTGGCAAGGCAAGGTCAGTTAGAGGTGAGGGCCAGCTAGCCCAGGGTCACAACTGTGTGGGCCAAGTGATGAAAGGGAACAATTACCCCAGTCACTCAAGCAAAAACAAACTCCCTAAATTTGCTTCTTATCTGGATATTTAAGTGAAATGAGTACATTTTTTTCTGGGAGAGTTTTTAATAATCTGGGTAATTGCCACAGTTGACCAAAATAGCATAGATTGCAGCATGATAGATATAGGTTTTGCACAGTTATATCAGTCACTGAATACTTGGGGGAGTGGTAGAGAATTTTAGAAAACCTTCAAAATTCTTGATACGTGGAAAAATGACATTTACCCAAAGATAAGTTCCAAAGAGGTCTGCGAGGAAGAATACTGAAAACATCAGCCAATCTGATTTACACATGGAACTTAGTCCCAGGGTAAGTACAGTTAGAATTAAAAAAAAAAATAGTACGCCTGATTTAAAGATCCCACTTCGGTTTCTATTTTCTCTTATTCTCACTGCTCCCATTTTTAATGTAAGGGGGTATGTCTGGGACCTAGACCCCACGTTCTTCATATTCCATCTTTACCATATTTCATATTGAAATTATATCCCCCAAAAAGCTGTATGTGAGGATGCTCTAAGAAGTTTTGAAAAGGCTGAGAGCTGTCTGAAATTCTCTGAAGATGATGAGGATGGCAGTAATATATAGTACAAGGGCATTAGCAACTAAAGAAGACACACACACACACACACACACACACACACACACACACACACACACGGAAGAAGAAAGGTAGCCAAGAGACAGCATCCTGCAGAGCCAGCCCCAGGGAGCAGCTGTTACAGAGTGAGGTGCTTGGTCCAAAGCAGCCCAGTTCTGCCTTGGTCTGAAGTGCAGGCTGAATGAGGAGCCCAGGGCGCCCAAGTGAGTTTCCTTAGCAACTTTCCAGCATCGGCTGATCTATCACCCTCCTGCTGTGTTGGGAAGACAGTGATTAGTTGGGAGTTGAGGCTAGAGCTCCCTGGAGACATACAAGGGGTGGTAGCTGTGTGGGGACCAGTGTCAGGATTCTTAATATCTGGTCTAGTTCCTTGATATTTACCCTGCTTCCTATTTTACCAAATGCTTCTGTCTTGAACTTGAGTGTCTGGTGCACTTGTCTGGAGAAGATGATGAGTTTTAACAGGACCCACATACCCTAAAAGGGCAGTGAACTTGGGCGTGGTCAAAAATGCGGCATTTTAAACATTATTTTGGTGGAATTTCTTAAGGAAAAATTGTTTTTCAAAAATGGGCCATTTTATGTATATATTATGTTGGTGGCATTAAGGAAAAATTGTTTTCCAAAAACAGGGCATTTTATGGATAATATTGGAGGCATTTTTATACTATGTTGGTGTCATTTTCTTAAGGAAAAATTGTTTTTCAAAAATAGGACATTTTATGGATAATATTGGAGGCTTATATATATATATATACATACATACATATATGCATGTATGCTGGTGGCACTTTCTTAAAGAAAAACTATTTTCCATAAAGGGGAAATTTTATGTATTATATTGGAGGTATTTATATATTATATGCATATTTTCTTAAGGATAAATTGCTTTCCAAAAATGGGGCATTTATATATTATATTGGTGGCATTTTCCTAAAGAAAAATTGTCTTCCAAAAATGGGGCATTTTATGTATTTATTAGAGGCATTTATATATTATATTGGTATTTTCTTAAGGAAAAATTGTCTTCCAAAAATGGGGCATTTTATGTATTTATTAGAGGCATTTATATATTACATTGGTATTTTCTTAAGGAAAAATTGTCTTCCAAAAATGGGGCATTTTATGTATTTATTAGAGGCATTTATATATTATATTGGTATTTTCTTAAGGAAAAAATTGTTTTCCAAAAATGGGGCATTTATACATTATATTGGAGGCATTTATAGATTATATTAGTGGCATTTTCATCAGGAAAAATAGTATTTTTTAAATGGGGCATTTTATAAATTATATTGAAGGCATTTATATATTGTACTGGTGTCATTTTCTTCAGGAAAATAATTTTTTAAAAAAATGGGCACATACATTATATTAGAGGCATTTATATATTTGTACATGATTTTGGTGGCATTTTCTTAAGGAAAAATTTTTTTTTTAAATAGGCACTTATCCATTATAGTAGAGACATTTATACATTGGTACATTATATTTCTTAAGGAAAAATTGTTTCTGCCCACATGAAAAGTTTCATTTTCTCCTTCAGGAGTAACAGCCAATGAAGCTCAGATGGCTTGGTGTTCCAGTAACTCAAGGTGTTAAGAAAAACAGAGAGCCAGCCACTTGGTCTGTGCCAACAATTCCCTGAAAATATCTGGGGGAAAAGTGGGTGCTCTGTAAACTTTTACCGAGACACCTAAAGACTTTCTGGTTGATACTGTAGGCCTGACATCATAGGCAAGCCAGACTATAGGAAAACAGATTGAGGCAGAAAAATGGTCAATTAAAACAAAAGATGGAGAAAGGTATCTAGGAAGTGCTTTCTCATTGCATCCTGGGCCAACTCCAGTCATCCTGATGAATATCTGGTCACTGGACCCAGATGGCTCTGGAGAAGAAAGTGAGGCTGGTGACCTTTCACAGCCCTCCGTCGCTCAAATCAAAGTCAATTGCAAGTCATTTCATCATTTTCCTGATGCCATGGCCCTCTTCGGAAACGAAGGACAAACACAACAATCTGTTTGCAGAGCACTGAGGAAAATACAAAAATCAAGGTCCCCACCTGGTAATGCGGTGGGGTATGAGCTATGCACATAACAATACATTACAACTGGAAGCTGCAGGGAGCAGTTGAGTGAGGGCCGGCTGGCCTGGGAGTCAGGAAGACTCAAGTGGGAGTCTTTCCACTGACCCAGATCAATTGCATGACCCTGAGCTGGTCACTTAACCTGCAATTTCCTCCCACCTCAGAGTTTCCAGTACAGGAGTTTCCTCACCATCAATCAAATCGCCAATGAAATTGACTGAAGCCCAAAAGATCAACCAAAAAGTGCATTATTAATTGCTGACATAATAATTGCCTTAAGGTTTGGTTGGGGAAGGTTTCTTATGGAAAGGGGCTTCATCTTGCCAGAAAAAAAATAGCCGAGGAAAAGTCGATTTGAGCCCAATGAGACTGGGTTGGGGGAGATGGTGAGAAGAAATGGTGGGAATTATGACCCTCCCCAAGTCGCTAAATCATCCGTAGCCTTTGGCTCCGCCATACCACCATTAGAGCCTGTATTCCAACGCTCCTTCCATACCGCACTGTTCTTTTTGGGGGGCATGGGGAGAGAGTGACCTGTGATTTCATCGGAATAGGGAGATGAGAACACAGAGGAGTGATAGAGGCAGATTCGTCAGCTAGTTATATTGTTACTCTGACAGCAGAGTGGAGAAGGGAAGACCTACTAGGAGGCCATTACAACCGAATTAAATACATATTTATTTAATGCCCGTTATATTCAAAGGCAATGTTCTGGATGATAGAGATAAAAAAAAAAGACAAACATAAAGTGGTCCCTCTCTTCCAGCATAGGGCATAGGGTGGGGGATAGGGAGAATGTGACTGTTATGTAAGTAAAGACTAAGTAATTTCAAATGAGGCCAATTTCAAATGAACAAGTCAGGTGGGGATAAGGAAAGGCTTCCTGTAGATGATACCCTGAGCTGTGCTTTAAAGGAAGTGAGGGGACTCTAGGATGGGAAAATGAGGAGAAAGGACATTTCAGATGTGGGACTCCACCTATGCATGGACAAGGAGACAGGAGATGGTTTGTTGTATATGGAGAACTGCCAGCAGGCTTCACTTAATAGGAGCGGAGACTGGTTATAGTATTGCACACATAGACAAGAAAGGAGGATGAGAGTTGCCCTGTGGTAACATCTTCCCTCTGAGATCACCTCCCATACCATATACGGACATAGTTATTTGCATAACGTCTCCTCCATCAGACTGGGGGCTTCTGGAGGATCTTTTTTAAATTTTCTGTTAGAAAAGAAATAAACAACCCCAGAGCATAGAATAGTGCCTGGCATGTGGTAATAGCTTAATAACTGCTTGCTGACTGAGTGTCTGAGTGGCTTTAAATACTCTGAGGATTTGGGGTTTTTATCTTACAGGCAACAGAGAGCCTAAAGATAGACACCTTAGCAGGGCAGTGACATGGTTATATCTCTTTGGTCGCTGTATGTCTATGGAGAGAATGGAAGGAGTGAAACCATGTAATTGTTCCAGTGAGAGGTAAAGAAAGCTGGAACCAAGATGGTGGCCCCACGAATGTAGAGAATGGAATACATGCAGATGTTGTGAGGGTATCATCGACTGAACATTGGCAAGTATCGATGAAGGGGGAGGCGAGGGATGAGGGAAGAGTCAAGGGTAATTCCAAAGTTGTTCTGGAAAGATGGTGTTGGCTTTGGTAGAAGACAAAGCAGAGGAAAGATGCATTTAGGGGAAACTATAATGAGTTCCATTCTGGACATTCTGACAGTTACAACAGTCTATATGGGTGGTAAGGAGGGAGATGAGGGAATGGAAAAGGGAGGCAGCTTGGTGCCTCAGGAAGAGCCCTGGTTCTGTAATCAGGAGCCCTGCCTCAGATCCTTCCTATCTGTGTGACCTTGGCGAGTCACCTGCAAAAAGAGGGAGTTGGTGTGGGTCCTTTCCAGACTTAGAGCTCTGTCCTCATGGATGATCTTGGACAGATCACAGCACCTCTCTGGGCCTCAGGTTCCTCAACTGAAAATGAGAGTGTTGGGATGGGTCACCTCTAAGGCCTCTTCCATCTGTCAATCTATGATCTAGTCACCGGGGGATGTTTGTCACCAAAGTCATGAATCAAAACTGATGGGAGGAATGGAACAATTCTTTTCATTTTAAGAAAAAGGAACAGCAGCACTTCCAGTTGGAGCCAGGAGTGGGGCTAAGTCACCTTGGAAGATCCATCTTTGGACGGGACAGGAGTCAGGCTCACCGAGAACCACTCCAGCGTCTTTGCCAAGAAAACCACAAATGGGGCCACGAAGAGTCAGATACGACTGAAAAAAACAAACAGAAACCCCAAATGACTGAGTACCGTTGGAAGGCGGATTTCAGGAGCTGTTCAAGGGTTGGGAAGGAGCCAGGTTGGTGAATATATCTCCGGGGAAGGACTGAAGGTAGGAACCACAGAGGAGGAAAGATGGGGTGGTAACTGACGGGACATGGGAAGACAACACGGTGTGAAAGCGGAAAGTATCAGAAGTTACGGCAAGGTCTGAAACATGCAAGGTGGGGTGAGAGGTGGTGCTACCATCGGACTGTGACGTCAGAGAGAATCCGAGTGGAGAGAAAAAAAGAATGATAGTGAAAATCAACCCAAGAAGGTATAGAGGGCAACTGACTCCCCCGAATGAGAAGTCAGAAAATTATTACGTGTTCTCACTCTGGAAGGCTGGCACAAGGTATCAGCCGACCTTTCCCTTAGTCTGTATGTATCTTGCATACTGTTGTCGAGTTGTTTCAAGCATGTCTGACTCATCCTGCCCCCATTTGGAGTTACTGGAATGGTTTGCCATTTTCTTCTCCAGCTCATTTTACAGATGAGGAAACTGAGGCAAATAGGGTTGAGTGACTTGCCCAGGGTCACGCCCAGTGTCTGAGGTGGGGTTTGAACTCAGAGAGATGAGTCTTCTGGACTCCAGGCCTGGTGCTCTGGGCACTATGGCACCACCTAGTGGTCCTGTCTTGCATACACTGGACCTAATTATTTATATGGAGTCTTCCACTTTAGAAATGTATCCTCCCTGAGGGCCAGGACTGTCTTCCTTTGTATCCCCAGCACTTAGCACAGTGCCTGGCACATAGTAGGCACTTATTGGCTGACTTCCAGATTAATTTCTGAAAGGATCAGAGGGACGTGTGTCAGCATTAACAAGGTCCTTTAGAGGGCCTGAACCAGGAGAACACTTTATGGGGGAATGACCTGTGTAAATGTCCTCTTTGGGTATGTCCAAAAGGTGGGTCAACCTTTATTAACCGCTGGCCATCTCTTCTCTCCTACTTTCTGGCCACAGGGAGGGAAAGCAACTGACACTGTTACTAACCAGACTACTGAAACACCCGCCTCCCCTCCCTTCCTCCTCCCAGGGCCTTCCCTATACACTTGTGATTTTCTGAATATTTTAAGAAAGGTTTATTTCAGGTTGTTCTGGCTCCAATTCCTGGAGAACTGCCACACATCTCCATTCTGTTAATGCAAATCTAGGCTCTTCATCTCCTTGGGCCTGGTTTTCCCCTGCCTTCCTTGGCCAGACTGCTGGCTAAAAGATCAAAATTATATTGCAGGAGTGACATGTTTCCATACACTTTCCTGTCCTTTGGAATACTTGTGGTGGGGGAGGGGCCAACCTAGCTTGGTGCCACCCCACCTCCAAGGAGAGCAGTTGGAAAACACCTGTGGATTCAGGGGATCGGATCCCAGACCTGAGATCCTCACCAGCCTCAGCTGCTGCCCTTCCAGGATCTGAGATTCCTTGGTCTTTCAGAAGGGGGTCCGCTCCCACTGCTCCACATCTGTCACCCAGCAGCCCCCGTTCTTCTATCACCAAAGTTTTCGGAGAAAGGACCATGGATTCTGACTCATAAGATTTCTAACTGGAAGGAACCCCGGAAACTGTATTATTCAGTCCCCTCTTGAAATCAACAAAACAACAGTAATGTGCCAGGTGCCGTGCCGGGCATTCAGGGCTGAGATAAGTGCAACACGTGAAATGTCTGTGAAATGAAAGTCAGATGAGGAGCAGGAGGAGCAGCAGCAGCAAACTCTGGCTCGTCAGTAGCAGCAGCAGCAGCAGCAGGCAGAGTAGTAGTTAGCAGCAGGAGGAGCAGTAGCAGCAGCAGGAGGAGGAGCCGCAGCAGCAGAGGCGGCGGCAGCAGAAGGCAGAGTAGTAGTAGTAGCAGCAGCAGGAGGAGGAGCCTCAGCAGCAGCAGCAGGCAGAGGAGTAGCGGCTTCAGCTGCAGCAGCCTCAGCCCCGGCGGCTGCAGGCAGGGGGTCAGCCGGCTCCGGGGGCGGCCGGGCAGTGCCAGACGGGAGTGGTCGCGCCGGTGGCCCGGAGGCATCGCGCGGAGCTGGGGCTGGGCTCCGGCCGCGGTCCCCCACGAGCGCGCAGACCCGCATATTTTGCACATGAGTTCAGAGGAAAAGGAAGTGTAAGCGGCGGCGGCGGAGCGGGGTGCCCGGCGCCCGGGGCGCACGGAGGAGCGCGCGGCCGGCGCATCACCCCGAGGACAGTCCGGCTGTGCCCAGCCCAGCTCGGCGGGGGAACCCCGCGCGCCGCCCTCCCCCCCTCCCACCGCGCACTTTGCGCGCCCCTTCTCTCCACCCCCGGCCGCGGATACGCAAATTCCCTCCCACGCAACCCCTCCTCTTCATGGCACAAACTTTCCTCCCGGGACAGATCGGGGCAGCGACCGGAGCCGACTCCTGCACCTCTTCTGCCGGCCGGCTCTAAGAGGTAGGGGGGACCCCGGGGGAGCGGGAGGGCAGGGCGGGGCGCTTGGACTGGACCCTCTCCCTATTGCCCGCCCCCGCGCCGACCTTGCCGGTGTCCGCCCCACGCGGGACCCTGGGAGCGGAGCGCGCGGCAGGGGGCAGGGGACGTAGACCCCCTGCCCAGCCCCGCCCGTGCCCGGGCCAACTTTTGCCCCCGTGTCTCCGGGTCCCGCGCTCACCTGAGCTGCCCGGGCTGGGGCAGCGGGACCCCGGGCACAGCCCTATTGCGCGTCCGAGCCCTGGGGCAGCGGCCGGGAGCCGGGCGGTGGGAGGCGAGGAAGTCGCGAGAGATGCCGCCTCTAAATGCGCGTTTCAGCTCTCTAGAACCTCACCTCTGCCCCCTTGGGGAGGAGGAGGAGGGTTTGGGGGGCGGCGTATGGGGGAAGGGGCGCCCAGGTCCCTCCGTTTGTACGGGGAGGAGAACCAGCCACTGCCTTGGGCTCGGAGAGCGACCTCTGCGCCCCACCGGCTGGGCCGGGGTGGAGTCCGTAGCATTGTTAAAAAGAAAAACCCAAAATACAAACCCTGCAAGCCTTCCTTTCCTTTAAAAAGAAAGCCTCCACCGACCCGCGCCCAGCCTGTTGCAGCCTCTGCCCAAGGATCCCTTGCGGGTCCATCCCACGCCCACCTTTCCCGAGCACCCTCCTCTCCTCCCCGCCTGCCCTTCGCGTGGGTCACTCAGGGGGTCTTGTAGGGCGGGAGAAGAACCTGACCCAGGCTAAGGAGCGGTTGTATTTCCCGCCCCCCCCCCAAAAAAAAACTACCCAATCAAACCAAAACCTGCTTTACTGCGGCCCAGGGGGACCACGGGCCAGCGGGGTCATTTCTTTGAGTGCTGGCCCGAGGGGCTGTAGGCGGGCGGGGTCGAGGGGGCCGGGGTGATGTCAGACTGTTTGGGTTGTTTTTTTTTTTTTTTAACTTTTAAAACATAAAGATCTTCCAGGAATGGCTCAAAGCCCCATATTTGTGGGATGAGTCTGGCGAGCAGAAGCACGAGTACTGCAAAGGTTACAGCTGTGTTAGGCTTCTGGGCGCAGAGCAGCCCGGCCGGGTCACCCCTGGATAACTTGGAGCCCGGCAGGAAGGAAGCCAGAGGGTAACACGAGCAGCCCCCAGCTGGTGCCCAGAGCCGGGCCAGCCAGCCCCAGGATGCTCCTGCCTAGCTAGGTGACATTGACTTATGGCCCAAGGCCATCCCAGGGACTGGGGAACTTGGAAAAAGTTGAAGGGGTTTCCCCCAAGTTCCACTGAAGGGTTAAGGGAAGCAGCCTTGCAAGGCACTGATTTAACCTTAGGGAAATTACTTTAATATTTGGAATATGACCTTTGCAGCCCCTCCTTGACTAATTCTGAGCCGTGGAACTACAGAGGCATTGAAGGCTTAAAGAACTCACATTTAGGCAGGGCTTTAAGGGTTAAAAAATAACTTTGCTCACAGCAACACTGTGAGATAGGTATGATTTTTATTAGTAGTACTAAATATAACTCGCATTTATATAGTCCTTTAAGGATTAAAAAGTTTGCCTCACCATACTGAGGCAAGTATTAATGATTGTGATAATATTAGTTTATATAACACTTTTAAAGTTTGCAAAGCACCATGGGCAGCTACATGGTGCGGTGGATAGAACACCAGGCCTGGAGTCAGGGAGTCTTACCTTCCTGATCTCAAATCTGGCCTCAGACACTTACTAGCTGAGTGACCCTGGGCAAGTCACTTAACCCTGTTTGCCTCAGTGTCCTTATTTGTAAAATGAGCTGGAGAAGGAGATAGCAGACCATTCCAGAAAACCCAAAACGGGGTCAGGAAGAGTCAGACGGGACTGAACAAAAACACCTTACTGACCTTATCTCATTTGAACCTCTGGACACTCCTGTGAGGCAGGTGCTTATTATCATGTCCATTTTGCTGATAGGGAAAGGAAGACTCGGGTTTGGTGTTTTGCCCAGAGCCATACATTTAGTAATGGAGAGCCACAAACAATCAGAGACAGGTTCTGAAATCACGGTTTTCTGGTTCCAAGTTCATTCCTCTGTTCTATTTTATTTCTTTATCCAGTGCTGCTGCCTCCCAAGTTTAAGTATTTTACAGATGAAGAGTCCTTAGGATCATTCAGAGAAGCTAGTCTGGACTCACACAGCTGGACTCATACTGCATTCTTTTTTTCTACTCTCTCTTTTTTTCAAGTGAGAGCCTATATTGACGTTGCAAGCGCTGATAAATAACATCATTAGGACAAACTCAGACTTTACTTAGTGAATTCAGGCCAGATTGCCAAATTACCTTTGCCTCATTCATCCTTTTTGATTAATAAGATGGGGTTAGTTAAATGGGGCTCATTGCCGTAGGGGTGTAGAAAGCTTTGTAGAGGAACGAGTAGGGGAAGTCTGTGCATTTCCAGTTTCCTTCCAAACTTCAGTTTGTGATAGCAGTGAACCTGGGCTCGGGCTCCAAACTAGCTCTCTCCTTGGTAGGCCTGAGGAGAATCATGAAAGAGCCCAAGTGAAACTTGGGAAATTGATTTCCCTGCCTTCCTTCGCTGCTTATTAGCTGCTGACTGTGTCCCATGCACCGTGGGAGTCACTGGAGGGAGGGACAGAGCTAAGTAAGGCATGATCTTTGCTCTGGGCCAGCTTACAGATTTGGGACAGGCACCCCTTTAAGCTCTTTTAAACTGGTGAAAATGAACCTATTCTATTTTAAAGGGCCTCCACAGAGGGGATTCTGCAAGGGAAAGTACCCTAGACTTGAAATAGATTAATCTTATGTTTTGGGGGAACTCCACCCCCAGGCACATTTCTGCTTGGAAACATCTGTGTACTTTTCCACCTTAGTTTGGTTAGTGGAGGCCTCATCTGGGATTCCCTTTGGACACCACTAGCCAGGGCAGTTTGGCAAAAGGGTATTTCATGTTTCAGGGGTGACTAACCTTTGCTGGCCTGTTCTCTGGGGTCCTTATTTAATTGATCGGTGAACCTTAAAACTTCCATATAAGGAACCAGGGTTCTTAGTGCTGCCACCGTACCAGGTTCCCCAACCAGGTTATTTTAAACTCATGGGGCCAGGGCTGACAGTTTGGAAACTCCCCATTTGTCCTTAGCCCCACTTAACAGTGGAGTGTGCAAGCCTGGCCTGGACCAAAATCAAGATGACTGTAGAGACTCTGTGCATGGCATATAGTAGGTGCTTAATAAATGTTTATTGACTTGACTGATTGATGGGTGACAGTCTCCATGGACCTCAGATGGCTTCTTAGGTTCTACAATCGTGTAATCTGTAGACTTCTCCTGGGGTAGATTTTCATTCGTGGAGGCTCTGGATCTGGAGATCTCAGGGGTGGGGAGAGGGAAGAGATAATTCAGCTTAGGAAGGAAGTGATCCATGATCTGGTGATCTTGGTAACCCCCCTACCCGTTTGTTTTTTTTAACTGGCAACAAATGATAATAAACCTCACATTTTACAAGATCCTTTAAGGTTTGTAGAGCACAGCGGCTCAATTAGATACTATTTATCTTCGTTTTTATAGATGGAGCAATCAAGGCTAGCACGTAGCTAGCAAGCGTCTGAGGCAGGATTTGAACTCAGGTCTTCCTGACTCCAGGCCTGTGTGTTCTATCCGCTAGCAGCATGCGCATTCTAGAAAAGCATAATAGAAAATTCCATCTCTTCACCCAAAGTAAACAGCAAGAAGGACTTTTTTTGTTACGTATTCGTGGAGGGGGGTCTAGACCTGTGGGGAACACCCTCCGCCATATTATCTTGGAAAGTAACCTGGGGGTGAAGGTGAACAGCAACAGTCAGTATGTGTCAGAGTAAGGATTTGAACCCAGGCCTTCCGGACTCCCAAAGCTGCTAATCCGTTCTCTGTGTTTCCTTCTGGAGCCGCTGCCAGGTTTTTCTAAACGCTCCCTGTTGGAGATCTGTTAAGGGCCGGCTGGGCATTTGTGGAAATGCTAATCTCCAGGACTTTTTAAAAAGTATTATTGATTAGGAAGTCTTGTCTCTTCAAAAGAAAAGCATCGCCAGCTGTCCAGTCTCAGTTCTTAGAGTGTTCGGTAGTCATGTTTTCTTTCTTCGGCTTAAAAGAAAAAAGGAAACTTGGCTCCAATTTGCATGTACAAGGGGAAGATGTAGCCAAACATTCCTTTTGATATTTATCGTTTCTTCGTTTTCTCTGTGTGATATTTTCTCCAGTCTCTCAGATCCCGGATGGGTTTTTTTTTGACATAAAATGATTTTTATTCTGAGGTTCATGATTTCATTCCTCTCCTCGGTCCCCTTAAATATACACACTTTGTAGAATTATAAAGCTTGAGGGGAACCCCCAGGTCATCCAGTCCAGCCTCCCACCCCATTTATGGCTGAGGAAACTGAGGTCCATAGAAGCCAAAGGATTTGCCTAAGGTCACACAGGTGATAAGTACTAAAGTTGAGATTCAAGCCCATATTCTCTAACTCCCATATCCAACACATTTCTTTTTTTTCTTCCTTTACATTTTGATTTTTAAAATTCTAAATCTGAGCGATTCCAACAAGCATGAACATTTCCATATGCAAAGAAAAGGAGGAAAAAAAATCCTGATTGTATGTGAAATGGTGAATCTCTATTACGGTCATTTTGCATTTTAAAAAGTATGTAGTAAATTCATCCTGTCAGTTTCAAAGCTGTCCTGTTGGTCTGTATCTCCCTCTGAATTTCCTTCTGTTCTTTTCTGTGTGTTTTTAGAGGCTTCAAAGATACTCCCCCCGCCTTTAGATGATTGCAATTATTAGTCCCTCCCCCCAGTTTCCTAACTAAGATTAAAAAAACCAAATCCTCCCTTGTAACAAGTAAACATAGTCAAATAAAAATCTACCCATTGGTCATGATCAAATGTACATCTCGTTATTTGTCTAGAGTCCGTTACTCTCTGTCAGGACCTGCCTCGTCATTGGTCCTTGGGATTCTTTTAGTCAATGCATTGATCACAATTGTGATTTTGGAAATTTTTTTCCTGTGGTTCTTGATAACTTGGATTTCTTCCCTTGGGAATTGTTTGTGTATGCCCCTTTGACCATCTATCTATTGTGGCTTGTCTTTTGTTCTTAAACATTTGTATCAGCTCCCTGCATAGCTTGGCTAATAGACCTTTATTGGAGAAACTTAATGCAAGGATTCCTGTGCCTGTGCCCCCAGTTAACACCTCCCTTCTAATTTTAACTGAATTGATTTTGTGTGTGCAAAAAAAAGCTTTTCACTTTTATGGACTGTAATCAGAATTGTCCATTTTTATGTCCTGTGATCATATCTGCCCCTTCTTTGGTCAAGGACCCTTCCCTTCCAGGACCCTTCCCCCTCTCCATAATTGTGAAAGGCGTCTCCTTCCCTTCCCCCTCTAGTTTGTTTATGATTCAGACTTTGATAACTGTGTCTTAGATCCATTTAAATTTATTAGCGAGATAGATGTTGGGTCTGCGCCTAATTTCTGCCAGACTGCTTTCCAATTTTCCCAGCCATTTTTGTTTCAGTAGTGAGTTTTTACCAAATTGATTGGGAGTCTTGGTACATCGAAACGCCGCCTTCCACATTCATTAATTTCTGCACCTTTTGTACCTAAGTTGCTAGGCCAGTCAGCTTTTTTTTTTTTGATCGTTAACATCGTTTTTATGATAGTACCATTGGAGATCTCCCTCTGCTCGGTCCCCGTCCTTCTCACTCTTTTTCATTATTTTCCTTGAGGTTCTTGACCTTTTGTTCCTCCAGAGAATTTTACTGTTTTTCTTTATGGGTATAAAGTGGTCCTTGGTAGTTTGGTATGGGCCTAAGTAAATTAATTTAGATAGTATTATAATTTTTTATTATGTTGGCACAGCCTGACTATAAGCAATTAATCTCTCTCCAATTATTTAAAGTCTTGCTTTAGTTCTTTAAAGTGTGAGTTCAGTCTAGTAGTTTTTCAGTTGTACCAGGTTCCCCTCCTACAGCCCAATGGCTCTGAAGTTTCCAGAGGACATATTAGCTGTATTAGTGTCCTTAGTACTGTGGGAAAGGGATTTCTGACATTACGACCTTGAGAACTCCTTCATCATCTCAAAGTAAGGACTCTATTCAGCCCTTGAAGCTGTTTTCACACGCCTCAACAACCACTGTTGGGGTTAAGAAAGAAAACCCATCTCGGCCGCCATAGAGAAGGGCCTAGAATATGGGGTCAGATCTCATGTGTGATGGTCCTTTGCTAGAACTCTGGGGGCTTCTTTTCTACAGTGTGTCTCCCCTGGCCCGGTAAGGGACAGTCTAGTCTTCACCTCCTTCAGCCCAGGCTGGTGTGCTTCAAGGCCATCGTAGGACTCCCAACCATTATCTATGGCGGGCCCGTCTGCCCAGCATACCCCTCGGGGTCCTCGGTGTTTCCTCCTCATTTCCAGGAGAGTTGAAGCCGGCATATTTGGGTGACGGCTACACTTGATTAGACAGAGACAGTAGCTTTGAGTCACTTTGGTCAGGAAGAGGTAGGAAAATCTAATCACGAGTTAGACTGTGAGGCCTTTATTTAACTCATTAACATTCATGCATGAGAGGAGAGATTGAAAGGCGGTTAGTTACCTTACTGATGCATCCTCAACCCACTCTCTCTTCAGCAGCTTCTAAACTTCCCCTCCCCCCCCCCCACCACCCAGCGAAGGATTCTTTTTGGATCTTGCGAAACTAAACCGACAGTTAACTGACAGTCAATAAGCATTTACTTATTAAGCACCTACTATGTGCTCAGTATTGAGACTGGCCTCCCCTATTAGAATATAAGCTCCTTACTCCAGAGATTGTTACATTTTTCATAGTTTTATTCTTAGTGCCAAGCACATAGTAGGCCCTTTATAATCACTCAGCAAGTATTTGTTAAGCACCTACTGTGTGTTTAGTATTGACACTTGTCTTGCCATTAGAATATAAGCTCCTCATGTAGGGATAGTTACACTTATATTTTTGTTCCCAGTGCCTAGCACATAGTAGGCCTTTAATAATGAATTGGTCAGCAAATATTTCTTAAGCATCTACTATGTAGATTAGGCATTGACACTTGTTTCCCTCATTAGAATATAAGCCCCTCACTGTAGGGGGTTGTTATATTCTTTGTATTTTTATTCCCAGTGTCCTGCATCATGCCTGGTACATGGTAGGCCTGTAATAATAAATTGGTCAGCAAGCATATATTAAACACCTGCTGTGTTCTAAGCATTGACACTTGTTTCCCTATTAGAATATAAGCTCCTCACTGTAGAGATTGTTACATTCCCTTCCAGTGCCTAGCACAATGCCTGGCCCTTAATAGTAAATTGGTAAAAGCCCCTATTATGTGCCAAACACTGTGTTGGGCCTCAGAATAAAAATGCCCTAATTAGCTTAATAAATCTGTATTAATTGATTATGTAACGTGCTTGTCATAAAAAGATTAGATCAAACAGTCTCCGCCCTCAAACAGATGACTTTCTATTTAGTGCAAAGTGATTCATCATATATAAAGAAATATATGTGTGTGTGTGTATGTATATACATATATAATATAGATGTAAATGAACACAAGGCAGTTGGGCGGAGCTCAGGGAGGATGTCCCACCTGAGCTGAGGTTGAAAGGAGGCCACGATCCCCAGAGGCTGAGGTGGGGGTGGGGGTGCACCTCAGGAATGGGGGTGGCAGGAAGAGCCCCATAGTAAAAGCTCTTGGTGGTCAGAATCAGTCCCTTTATTCTTTCCCTGTACAATGCCAGTTTCTGTTCCTTTGGTTTCAAATATTAAAGTTCCATGGAATCTCTGCTGTAGTAAATTCCTGCCTCTTGTCCTGAGGAGCTCACTCAAGCACCATGGACAACCTCCCAGGTCCCCTGGACCTTAGCTGAAGGGAGGCTTTCCTCTGAGGATGGCTGCCCTCGGACAAGTCGGGGGTCTGATGGGATCCTCTCCAGGGTCCCTTCCAGCTAGGACATCCTAGAACTGGGGAGCGTGGCAGCGGGTCCCTTTCATCAAACATTTTGGTTAATGGAACGTTACCATAGAAACCCTACAACACAGCCCCAGTTGGAAAAGAATGTGAAACAAGTCCCCAAACCGTACTGAATGTAATTTAATTTTTCTTTGATTCAGAGAGCCCTTTGGGATCTTGCAGTATAGAAGAAGGCCAGGTAGATTGGGGCCATGTTGTCCCCTTGGCACAGAAGGCACCGTACCTCTGGCCCGTGCAAAGGTGGGGAGCCTCCAGTACATGAAAAGGGAAATTTGGATGCTTAAAAACACCAGCTGTGCCGATGATCTTTCTTTGTGTGTGTATTGGAGCCTGTGTAGCTAGCTATGAGAGCGGTACAGGGATACTAATACCTGGCATTTATACAGGGCATCCCAAAGTCTTAATGTATTTTTAAGCTTTCCTGGCTTGAGGCAGCGCTAAGACTTTTGGGACGCTATATCATGCTTTACGTGTGTTGCCCTGCTTGGTCCATACCGCAGCCCTGGGAAGTGGGTGTTCTTTTTATCCCCATTTTATAGTTGAGAAAACTGAGGCTGAGAATGGTTAAGTAGCTTAGTTCAACAGCTAAGTTTGGAGAGAAGCAGGACTCAAACCCAGGTCCTCCTGACTCCAGGTTCACTGCACCACCTAGCTGTCTCTGAAGGTAGTTGAAGGGGCCGGGGCGTAGACCCATGCTCACACATATGCCTTGAAAAGTGCTTTCTTTCCACCCCACCCCCCAATTCCATGAGTGCCCCAGGTAGAGACAAATACATGTATCGAAAATAATTTTGATCACCCATCCACTCAAAGAAATCAGTATCGATCAGTCGGTAAGCATTTATTAAGTGCCTCCTGTGCTCCAGGCACAGCAACATGAGGTATCAGAAACAAACATGCCTGGCGCGTAGTAGGTGGTTACTAAATGTTTACTGAATTGAAGAAAAGTGCTTGGGACCTAGGAGAATTTAAAACTGGGTCCTGGTGTCCCCATGGTGAAAGGCATGAGTATTAAGAGCTTCTGGTGGGTGGATGAATGTGGTGGTCACTGTGTGAGGCGATTACTCAGGAGCCATAGGCTTTAGTGGGCCCTCTGGTAGTGAGGACGCCCCTTCCTACTTCATGCCCAGCAGCCAGGGGCTTGCCTCTCCCTCCCCACAAATTCTGGGGACCTCCTAGCTTGACCTTGGGCAGAACCCACCTGCCTGATGCTTCGGAGGAATGATGACATCATGGCGTTTCATGTTTATTTTTATCTCTCCCGAGAGATACCAGTGCGTGTTCAAGGTCTGTCTTCTCATTTTCACGGTGACTTTGGAATGTAGCCTCAAAAATACCCCAAATCCAGTTCTTTGAAAACGTCCACATGCTTGATGGGATTTTTCACATTTGCATCCAAATTTTAATGTGATACAAATCTTTCCTCAATCAGTTAATTAACAAGCATTGATTAAGCACCTACTATGTGCTAGGCACTGTACTAGGCACTAGGGATATAGGTATAGAGAACTGACTCCTGATCTCACAGAGTTTGCTCACGTTAGCTAGCTGGAGCTTGCCATGGCTTATTTTTCCTGGATGACTGAGTGATATAATAAGGCAGGTTATGGTTTTTATATGGAATTAAATATGGAAATTAAAAGTCAGGTTTGCCAAAGGATTCAGGGTAATCACACCTAATTGCTTAGTGCAGTAAATCGAGGGTGAGTTGTCTCTGTTAGGTGGTTTTGTGGTCTTTCCTAGCTATTGGCACTTGTTAAAATTAATTTTTATAATTTGCTATAAATTATAAAACAAATTAGTTCCAAACACAAATAGGTTTTGTGCTTGAAAACTTAGAGCTAATATAAAGTATTTACCACCTGCATTTTATTAGGCTTACTCAGGAAAAAATACAAGTTGTCACTATAATGAATCAAGGAACTAACGTTGTTTTGCAAAAAATGTTTTTGACATTTAGGTTAAACAAAAATATCCTTTTAATGAGAATATCCTTTTAAATGTATTTCTCCATGTTTAGAGTCATCTTAGAAAATAAATCATAGAAATGGATGTTAGAGGCCTCCTCCAGCCTTTCACTTTGCACATAATTTGGGTTTATTGTGCATGTTGTTTCCACCCAATAGAATGGAATCTCCTTAAGGGCTGGGACGGTTTTCATTTTTGCCTTTATATCTCTAGTGTATAGGATAGTCCCTGGCTTAGAGTGAGTTGAATTGAAATCAAGTACTGTTGTTGTGTAGTAATTTTCAGTTGTTTCTGACTCTTTCTGACCCTATTTGGGGCTTTTTTTGGCAGAGATATTGGAGTGGTTTACCATTTCCTTCTTCAGCTCACTTTACAGTTGAGGAAACTGAGGCAAACAGAGTTAAATGACTTGCCCAGAGTCACACAGCTATTAAGTGTCCGAGGCCAGATTTGAACTCTGGAAGTTTTCCTGACTCCAGGACCAACACTCTGCCTCTTAATGCACATTATACTTAAATAATTCAGTGTATCCACTGTCTCATGAAGATTGTACCTGTTATTCTCTTGTGAATCTTCCCATAGATATTCTGGAGGGATTGTCTTTTCACTGGTTCAGGGACTTTCTTCCAAGTCTTTAATATCATGGGGTGCAGGTGTGTGCCCAGGCCAGTCCATGGGTTACACCTCATCCTTGATGCATAACTGGCCCACTCTCATTTCTGGTCCCATGTATCCCTTAGATGACATTTTTTATGTCTCTTCTTATACATCTATCCTTGCTGATATTTTACACCAGCCTAATGCTGCAGTGCCCTCTGGGTGATCTATACTTTAAATTCTTTGCCGAGTGTGGCATTCTGTGTTTTTCAGACCTGTTGCCTCTCCAGAAGAAGAGCATAGTGGTGAGAGAGGGCAAGCTCCTTCAGGGCAGGGCGATTACATTTGTCCCTGTTTCCTGAGCACATAGTAGGTGCTTAGTAGATGCTTGTTGATTTCTTGGTGTTAAAAAGATGAGTTTTTATTTCGGGCTGACGCTAGAGGTTACTTAACGTAATGCACGTTTCCCCCCCCACGTGACCCAGCCTGCTTTCTTTCTGACGTTCGGTGCTGCCCTGAGGCCATTGTCCATTTGTAGTGTTGACCCATGTACAGATGGAGTCTTCGTTCGTAGACTTTCCCTCCCTGCCATTGGGGCGTGACCCTGGTCTTCTCTGTGTGTCTTTGTTCCCTAGACTTCTTCGAGAGCATAGCTTCCCTTCTTATCGTAGCCACATTAATTTTGTTCGTATAAAAACACAAGAACATATTTTGTTATTAATGCACTGACATCTTTTTCACTCTTTCCTCCTCCCGACTTCATCTTTAAATGCTCTGAGATTTTCTGTTTTAGCTGGATCTAATGCCAAGCTCTCCAGTTTTCCTTTGCTTCTTGCTCTGTATGTGATGATGCCGCTCATAATCTTGGACCATCCTCCTCCTAGGCATTTTGCAAATAGGCCTGTATTTTAAGCCAGTGTCCCCTTTAGCCAATATGTCTTTTCACTAGACTAGGAGATCAAACGTCTGCCGATTGCCCTTCTCTCTGCTTATATTTGTATTCCTAGGGTTCAGCACTGGAGTGAGGCCTCTGTGTAATCCATGAACTTTTGACCTGTTTGGTTTCTTAAAGTTCAGCCCTATCTTTCAACATTTTGTTGCCCTCTCCGTGATGACCTTTTTGCATCAAAATATTAAAGAGTGTGGAACAGCTAGGTGGTGCCATGGTACCCATAGCTCCAGGCCTGAACTCCTCTTTGTGAGTTCAAATCTGGGCTCAGAGACTTACTAGCTGTGCAACCCTGGGCAAGTCACTTAATCCTGTTTGCCTCCGTTTTCCCATCTGTGAAATGAGCTGGAGAAGGAAATAACAAAACGACTCCGGAGTCTCTGCCAAGAAAACCCCAAATGGGGTCACAAAGACTCGGACATGACAGAAAAATGACTTGACAACAAAAGAGTAAAGAGTCTGTTGGTTCGATGTGCAGGTGTTAAATTATCTCTTTGTGAGATTTCTTTGGCACCTCATCCTTCGTGCATCAGCTGCAGCATGGTAGAAAAACTGTCCTTGTAATCCTGAACTTGGGGTCATGGAGACCTGAGTTCAAATTCTGAGTCTTCCACTGAACTTCCTGTGTGACCTTGTATAAATCTGTTAATTTCTCTGGACCTCAGTTTCATCCTTTTTTAAAAAAAAAAAAATGAGTAGTATCATCATCATCACCTGGCACATAGGCACTCTATAAAAGGTAGCTATTATTAGTATCGTCATCATCATCCCCATCACCTGGCACAGAGTAGGCACTCTGTAAATGTTAGCTATTAGTACCATCATCATCACCTGGCACACAGTAGGCACTCTATAAAAGGTAGTTATTATTAGTATCGTCATCATCATCCCCATCATCCCCATCACCTGGCACGTAGTAGGCACTATAAATGTTAGCTGTTTTTAGTGTTGTCATCATCACCTGGCACAGAGTAGGCACTCTGTAAATATTAGCTATTAGTATCATTATCATCACCTGGTACATAGGCACTCTATAAAAGGTAGTTATTATTAGTATCATCCCCATCATCCCCGTCTATCAGTCATCCCCGTCTATCAGTCATCCCCGTCTATCAGTCATCCCCGTCTATCAGTCATCCCCGTCTATCAGTCATCCCCGTCTATCAGTCATCCCCGTCTATCAGTCATCCCCGTCTATCAGTCATCCCCATCACCTGGCACAGAGTAGGCACTCTGTAAATATTAGCTATTAGTATCATTATCATCACCTGGTACATAGGCACTCTATAAAAGGTAGTTATTATTAGTATCATCCCCGTCTGTCTATCATCCCCGTCTGTCTATCATCCCCGTCTGTCTATCATCCCCGTCTGTCTATCATCCCCGTCTGTCTATCATCCCCGTCTGTCTATCATCCCCGTCTGTCTATCATCCCCGTCTGTCTATCATCCCCGTCTGTCTATCATCCCCGTCTGTCTATCATCCCCGTCTGTCTATCATCCCCGTCTGTCTATCATCCCCGTCTGTCTATCATCCCCGTCTGTCTATCAATCATCCCCATCACCTGGCACAGAGTAGGCACTCTGTAAATATTAGCTGTTAGTATCATCATCATCACCTGGTACATAGTAGGCACTCTATAAAAGGTAGCTATTATTAGTATCATCATCCCCATCACCTGGCACAGAGTAGGCACTCTATAAATGTAAGCTGTTATTAGTATCACCATCATCACCACCACCATCACCATCATCATTACTATTATTTCATTTCCAGCCCTAGCTCTGTGACGTGGGACCTTCATTTGTGGCCTTTCCCCTTATGATTTAATGACTGTAGCACAGAGACGTGACCAAGTGTAGTGGTCCATGAAATGATGCTTCTTGCTGCCTCTTGGTACACAGTGAAACTACCTCCAGTAATCTCTTTGTTTGCCTTTTCGAGTGAGAGAGTCTGTGATCCTCCCACTTGGCCTCCGTTTGCTTACTTCTTCTGGTTTCACTTACCACAAGAATGTCAACGTTGATATTGGGGTCATAGAATCATAGATGGAGAGTTCGGACAGTTCTTAGCATCAAGTTCAACCCTCTCCTTTTACAGGTGAGGAACCTGAGAATGAGGACAGTTAAGTGACTTGATCAGGGTCGTTCATGCAGCTTGTAAGTGTCTGAGCTGGGATTCGATCCCAGATTTTTCCTGACTCTATCAATTCGTTTCCTCTAGTAGTGGGTTGACTTGTTGGTCCTTGGACAGAGAGCTTACATTTACTGTAACAGTTAAATTAATATCTATACATGGCCTGAAAATTGTGTGATTTTCAAAAGCGGAAGGGGCTGGATAAGTGTCTGGGGCCATTTTGTTTGTGTCTTTGTTCTATGAGTTGCTGTGGCCAAAGAATCCCTCCTCAGGGGGCTGTCCTACTGGGGAGGAGCCTCTCTGTGCTCAGTGGAGCCGGTCTTTGAGCAGCAGACACCTTGTCCCTGAGACTGTGCCCTAAGCCTTTGAGGTTAGGTAAGCCCTAATAGAACTTGTACTCCACCCGCCTAGCCCCTGAGAACACGGGCTCACTCCCTGGCCACAGGAAGCCATTGTGGAGGACATTTATGGAGGTGTTATGCCCTGCCATCAGCAATTACCAAACACCCATGAGTCGAAGCATGTGGCTAAAGGACGAGCTTTGAGATCCCTGCTGCCTTGGAATCCCATGGCCCCCGCCTTCCCATCTCCATCGGAAAGTGCTTCCTCCCTCCTCTGATTTTCTAGAGGATTTTCTCCTTTCCTCTTTGCAGTGTAACTTGACGATATTTAACATTGTTCATGTCATACTGTCATCTCCTTGACTTTATGGGGCCATGAAGTGTTTCTTCTGGTAGCGTCACTGTCTGCTTCAAGAATTCTTAACCTGGGATCTGTGAATGTGTTTTTAAAAACATTTCGATAACTGTATTTCAATATAATTGACTTGCCTTGTGATCCTGTGTGCTCTATTTTATGCATAACATTTTTCTGAGGGGACCATAGACTTCGCTGCATCGGCAAAGGGGTCCATGTCAGTCATTCAGGCAGTGAGCATTTATTAAGCGCTTACTGTGTGCCAGGCACTGTCCTGAGGGCTGGAGTTAAAGGCAGAAGACAGTCCCTTCTCAAGGAGCTCACCTTCTGATAGGCAAGAAAACACGGATATTTAATAAGGATAAGTTGGAGATGATCTCAGAGAGAAGGCTCTAGAATTAAGAGGGGGTAGGAGAGGCCCATATGGGACACCATTTTGAGGGCAGGGGTGGAGAGACCCAACATCTGGCCAGTGACTGGGTGTAGTGTCCACGTGGGGATGGGCTGTGCAATGCGGGGAAATCTTGTTGGGGTGGGGCCAGCGTCTAGCATTAAGCTAGCTAGGCATCTCACTGCCCCTTCTGACTGTTTCCATAAGCATCCTCAATGGATAGAATCCAAATGTGAGGGTTAACCCTAGTCACAGTTGGATTTCAGAGGCAAAAAAACACGCTTCTACTGTTTCTCCCTGAGAGATCACTCCCCTTTCCCCTAATTTTCTGAAATTATTTGGTTAGGGGTTAAAGCACTTTGTTCCATTATTACAGCTGAAAATGCAGATCTCTAATATGTAGCAGTGAAAGCAGTGAGCTGGGCTCCCCTTCTCCTGAGGGCAAGGTGGCATCACTCTCTTTCCTCAGAGCCGAGGTTCTTGGTGCCCTGCTCATGCCCATGCCCGCCATCTCGCCGTTCCTCTCCCGTCCCTATCTCTTCCACCTTTGTATGTCTCTTATGGCACATATTTTCTTATATCAAAATGATTTGTGTTTATAGCTTCTCTTCCCTATTTTATTTTAAGTGGAACCTTGGAGAGGAGGCTTTTTTATCCATTTTCCCCCCAGAGGTTTGCACTGCCTTCCTGAAGTAGGTGATCAGCTTTGGAATTGAAGAACTGATGGAAAGATTGCCCTAGCCAATGCCTGTGAAGCCACCAGCTCTCAGAAGGCACTGGGACCTGATTGCTTAGGATGGGAAGATGAGATAAGACGACCTCTCCCTCCCCTCTGGGAGCTTCCGATCCAGGGTCTGGTCATCTCAGAGGAGGAGGGAAGGGAGGCTTCACAAGGGGTTTGTCTGGCTTTATACCCATGAGTAGGAGATCAGATGGAGCCGGTCATGTTCTTGTGTGGCCACAGGTGCTCAGCCTCGGTTTGGGGGTAATGGTTTGAATGATTCATTAAAACCAGACATTGGCAACCAGAGCGTGTCCTAGACAAGACTGCAAAGGGAGCAAAGCTTTTTTTTTTTAAATTTCTTCCGTAGCCTCTCACCTCTCTTTTCTGTACCTTTTCCCTAAATGCCCAGTGCCCCCAGATACCCAGGAGTCATAGCCGCTTGATGCTTGCTAGTACGGTAGTAAGAGTGCTTCGTTTGCTGCCAGAGGACCTGGATTCAAATCTTGACTCTGCCCCTTACCAGTGTCATGACTTTAGGCAAGACACTTTACCTCTAGGTCTCTTTGCTCATCTGTAAGATGGGTTAGATGACCTTCAAATTTTCCCTTCCGACTCTGTAACTCATTGACTTCTAAGTCTGAAATCATGACCAACGATCAACTAATTCATGCTAAAGGGTTAGTAGCAGACAACAAACCCATTTGTGTTTTAAAAGGTCAGTGCTTAAGGAATGGCTCACTAATGGTGGGATTTCAGACCCATTTGTTCTTGGGTTGGGATAGATTAGGAACCCGGAAACCCCTTCCCAGTCCCTCTCAGGTCATGACTCCTGCCCTGGCGATGGCACTGTAACTCTAGAGGGGTCCGTGGAGGGCATCCAGGCCCGGCCCCTCTGGTTTACAGATGAGAAAATCGGATAAATTTCAGAAATGACTCACCCCCGGTCACCCCAAGGTAGACGGCTGAGTTGGGATTTGAACCGCCTCCAAATCCAGGGCTCTCTGCCCCGGACTGTGAAATCACACACACCCAAGGTCCTCACTGACAGTAACCATTTCTCCTGCTTCTGTCTGTACGCCGGCAGCGCCCCAAGTTTGTCAGTCACCACCCTTCTGGAAAGCTTCCTGCCCCCGAGGTCTTTCTTTAGTCCTAGCTGGGTGCTGGTGTAGTTATGTTATGGTCATGGAGGCAGACATCGCCTGAGGCTAAGCCCCATTCGATCCCATGAACAAATGAGATAATATTTGTAAATCACCCAGCGCAGTGTCTTGCACATAGTAGGTGCTGTATGGAAAATACTCATTTCCATCCTCTTATGTGTATGATAATAAGTCAGCGAACATTCACAAAATGCCTACTATGCGCCAGGCTCTGGAGATACAGAACTCTTAAGAAACTCACAATTATTACAGTAAAGGTATTAGAGTTACTTAGGGATACACATTCTTCCCACTCTCTGGCCGCAGAGGACCGACTACTACTTTCTCTTCCCAAGCCTTGTGGTCAGCCCTGGACCATTTGAGTCCAGCGCTAGTCACCACCAAAGGATGCTTCCCTCTGAGCCCCCGGGGATGGAGGTGACTGGGAGGTGGTGCGCGAGACAGCTCTGTTTCTCATGACTACTAAAGTTAACTGTTACGCCATAGTACAGAGGTTTCTCCTTCCAGCGGCTCGTTTGGGACTCCGCGGGAGCAGATAGCCTCACAAACAGACGTGTGGAAGTTACATACGTAGTTACGTATGCACACTAGGCTTTTCAGTCTGTGCACTGGGCAGAGTATTTTCTATAATCAATTCTTGCGATAAATCACTCCCCCCCCCCCCCACCCCGACGCACACAGTCAGGTTACTAAGGGGTATTCAGGCTGTCTCCTGAGCCGGTTTACTCTCTTAACTTTTTATTAGTGAAAAGCACAGGCCTGTTGTCCTCCCCACCTTCTCCCCCTGGCCCTCCACCCCCATCCCCACCCCCACTTTTGTTTTCCCTGTGTTTGCCAAATTGCCTTAGGAAGCTTGTTGCCCCGAGAATGGATTTAGCCAAGGGAAACCGTTATCTCTGAAAGGAAGCAGTCTGTGTGTTTCTGTTGGAGATATTCTTGGTTACTTAATATTTTTGTGAATTATTATCTTTGATAGCAGGGCCTGTTCTCCAGAGAGTTGGAGGATATTGGGCATTCTTAGACTTTCATGCACAAAAGGAAAATATCTCACTCTGAAGTCTAGAGGAGGGATGAAAAGTCATTCGGCTTCTGTATTAGTGTGCCTAAATAAACAGAGAGACCTCATTGTTTTTAAACCCCTAAAGACTCGGTGCCCAGCACGCCATGAGATGCACGTTATTTTAACATTTTCCTGGGTTTTTTTTCCCCCTTTCCATTCTGTGGCTACAAATCTCTTTTCAAGCACATGTTGATTTTCTGCTTTTCAATTTCTGGTGCCGTGCTATTACCGTTCAGCCCGCCTTCATTTCGGTCTAAAATGACTACCTAAGAGCTCTGGAAACGTACTATTAGTTCTCATGGTTCAATCTAGGGAAGGAAAAGGGGGGAGGGGGAGGGGACTTTTAGCTCAAGGGCCATAAAAGTGCTACTGTCTCATTTTAAAAATGTTTTCTGAATGTAAATACTGGTCTGATAATTGCTGTTGAAGGCAGAAGGAACTTTGGGGTCTGAAGATTGTAACAGCGACGTATTATTCTGGGCCTGTGACGGATCTATTAGGTTTTTTTCCCTTTTCCCCCGATATGTTGACAACATAATGTAGTCAATTTCATCTTGAATCACATTTGTGTCGGGCACACAGATGACTGTGAAACGTGTCCCCTCCAACGCACGGGACTCTCCCCAACCTAGACGCAGGTAGGATAGAGGCGGGCTTTGTGCGGCCGTGGAAAGGCCTCCGACAGCTGGTAATTGTCTCTTAACAGAAAGTCAAATTCTCGTGATGAATATGGCCCATTTGGTCCCTGAGTCATTTATTCAATTATGCCCTGCGTTTCATAAATGCCAGAGGGCAGTTTATATTTTCTTCACGGAAATCACATAGACTTCTATATCTTTTAAAAACAAAGTCTCGGAAAAAAAGGCATTCATGGCTATTTTTCTCTCTTCCTCCCTCCCCCCCCTCCTGTGTTTCCTTTCCCTCTCTTTTAGGCAGCTGTTGAAATGGGTTGTGGATTAAATAAGCTAGAGAAGCGTGATGAAAAGCGGCCTGGTAATATTTATTCAACTCTGAAGAGGCCTCAGGTAGAAACCAAGATCGATGTGGCCTACGAATACCGCTTCCTGGAGTTTACCACGCTGAGTGACGGTAAGTGTTTCCATACGTCTTCCCTGGCCGTGGATGTGAACTGGGAACCGGGCACGCCATGGTAACCTGTCAGTGGATGGGAGCCCTTCGTGGCAGATATTCTCATGCATTAATAAATGAGAGGGGGTCCTCTCCCCAGAAATTCGGCTTCTGTTTCCCCTCCCATGGCATGTGTACAGAGAAGCGACCTGGTTTTGTCTTTCCTGCAATAGGGTCTTTCCAGAGTGACCACCACTGTGGGCAAAGGGCTCAAGAGTGCGTTAGAGGCTTTCAAGGGAGATTTCTGGAAGAATCAGGGGTTTTTCCGTCACCTTTCAGTGTTGACAACTCCGTCATCAAAGCACATTGGAGCTTCTCTGTTCCTGTGTGAGGGCTCCATCACCAATGCAGATCGCAGCCCATCTAAGTCCAAGGGTGTTGCTTGTGGTAACAGAGATAAGTGTCACAGGCTGACTTTGAACTTTCAGCTTGGGGCCTCGAAGCCAAGAACCCTGACTGATGCTGCTTGGGGGTGATTTCCCTGTCAGTATTATCAGCAACAAGGATTTAAGTGTGTGCCTGCATTGTAGTAGGCAGATAGATAATAAAGATTCCTGCTCTCTAGGAGTTTATAATTTAGGAGTGTGTGTGTGCATGTGCGTGCATGTGTGCGCAGACGCATGCAGGAGTATAAGATTATAGATTGAAATCTGAGAGGTACAATGCCTTCATGTTTCACATGTGGAAGCTGAGGCCAAGGGGGTTAAAAGACTTGACCAAAGTCACATAGAGGGACTCGAGTCCAGATCATCTCGCTCTGGAGTGGATTCCTTTTCCAGTGAAGGCAGTTCCTGGTGATTGGCGCTTCCTCTGGAATTTTTAGTTAGAGAGTGTTGTTCAGTTGTTTCAGTCATGTCCAATTCTCCACGACCCCTGTTTGGGGTTTTCTTGGCAGAGACACTGGAGCGGCTGGCCATTTCCTTCTCCAGCTCATTTTACAGAGGAGGAAACTGAGACAAATAGGGTTAAATGACTTGCCCAAGGTCACACAGCGAGGAAGGGTCTGAGACTGGATTTGAACTCTTGAAGAAGAATCTTCCTGACTCCAGACCTGGTGCTGTGGCGCCACCCAGTAGTCAGAGAGTTTTGGGACGTCAAAGGGTTGAATGGTTAGTTCCAGGTCTCACAGCCAAGGTATGTCTAGGCAGTATTAGAGCCCACGTCTTCGTGATTCCGATTGGGCCCTCTATCCAGCCAGCCACGTTCTCTCTCCCATACAGATAAGAGTGTAACATTTCTAAGGTCTCAGGTGACTTAAGGACCTTTGCTCCTGTAGTCAGGTAACTAACCTTTCTTAAGCTCCAGCGTGAGCCAGGTGCGGTGCCCAGGGCTCCAGATTTTGTTCTATACAAATATCTCCAAACAAGTGATGAGTGTCAGGCCAGAGGCAGTAGAGCAAAGAATTCAAAGGAGTCAAACAGGACTTTTGAATGCATTGATCAGAGGAGACTTCCTGGAGGAGGTGGGCTTTGAGCAGGGGCCTTGACGGGCTGGCAGTGTGAATCTTGACCCCTGCTTCCAAGATACAGGACTCTCCAGCTTATTGCAAAGCTCTGTTGATAAATGAGATGATTTAAGTGGGGACTGTTCCATTAGTGAACGTTGTCACCTGTGGAGACCACAGTGCACGGCCGTTTTTTGTGTGAGGCTCAGACCCCTTTGATGGTCTTGGGAAGCCCGTGACCTCTTCTCAGAATCATGTGTAAATGCACATAGGGTAACAAAAGAAACCAGTGAGATGGACAGGTAGCAAAATATTCAAAAGAAACAGGCCCATGGGACCTAAGGACCTAGGTTAAGAGCCCCTGTTTTAGATCATTGGGATTCGGCTCTGGCCCTGCTTCCCTGTCGATGTCTTTGGAGAGTGGCCTTCGTTTCTGTGGTTGCCAGGGTAGAAAGTGGTGGGCGTCTCGTGTGTGAAGAGAGCAGCCTGCCAAAAAACATAACTCCGTGGGATTGGACTGTGTCTTAAATTTTCAATTAACTTTGGCCGCTGAGGGATGAACCTTGCCCTCTGATGAGTTTCCCCACAGCCGAATGCACCCAAGGCATGTTAATTTCTGTAAAGCCGTGGCTCGTTCCGGTTTTTCCATACCGAGTCGCTCCAGAGCCTCCCGAAAGCCACCTGAGCTTCCCCAGAGCCGATTTGCGTTCCCCATCCTGTGTGGCTGCCAGTTGGCGCACTTACAAGATGGTGCTGATGAGGCCAACGTGGAGGGTTTGATCCCTGCATGGTGTGGCTCGCTTTGTGTGTGTGGGAAAACAATTATGCTGACAATATCCATTGTATCCTTAAATTCTCCTAGATGCCTGACAGATGTGCCCCCTACTTCCCTTGGGGGGCTGGATGAAACATGGATGCTAACTCACTGTCAGCCTGACACCCCCAGTAGATGGCGGGCCAGGGGAGTTATTTTTGTAGGTCGATTGCATGCTTGTTTTCTTGGATCGGTCTAGTCTTTGACGCCATGTATGTGGGTTTGTGATGTCTGAACTAAATCGAAATATTTCAGTTGACAAGCAGAACATTCGTAACTTGTGCTCCATTAAAATAATCATAAGAAAGAAGGAACCCTGCCTTTCTTCTCCCATCATGCACTGTAACAAATGTATGACAGGCTTCCTCATGTACTTTATTAAGATTCTAAGGTAGGGGCCATTTACCTGATCTTTTTTTTGTTTTTTAATGTGACTCTTCAGGATGATAGTGAAACATCTCTCTGCTCATTTCAAATTCCTTATTATAATAGGATCTGGTGGTTGGAGGGACCTCAGAGGCCATGTAGTGAAACCCTCCCCCATTTTAGAGACTAGTTAACTGAGGCCCAGGGAACTTAAGATCCTTATTCAGGGTGCCCCAGGTAAGCTTAAGTGACTTGTCCAAAGTAGCATAGGTAATATACATCAGAGTTGGGCATCTCAGGCTACTGAGCTGGTATTATTTCCATTGGATCACACTGCCTCCTCCTCTTAGAATTTTCCTGGTTAAGAAGTTTTTAAAGCTGGCCCTCAGAATCAATCTTCCTTCTTCCTTCCTTCCTCTTTCTTCTTTCCTTCCTCTTTCTTCTTTCCTTCCTCTTTCTTCTTTCCTTCCTCTTTCTTCTTTCCTTCCTCTTTCTTCTTTCCTTCCTCTTTCTTCTTTCCTTCCTCTTTCTTCTTTCCTTCCTCTTTCTTCTTTCCTTTCTTTCTCTTTCTTTTTTCCTTTCTTTCTCTTTCTTTCTTCCTTCTCTCTCTCCCTCCCTCCTTCCTTCTTAAACAGCAAAATGTAGAGTGCTTGGGGCCCCCCCTTTTAAAGCCTGCCCTTATGCTGTGCTTGTGAATTTTTGGGGGGGAGGAGAGGTCATTCTAATAACCAGAGTAACCCTCCTTTATCGAAACTTTGCACATAGCATGACGGATCATTAAAAAGGTGATTCTGCTTTTTACTTCGTGCACAGGAGACATCAGGCTGAGACCCTTTAGTGTAGTTTTTCAGAAGCAAAAGAAAAGCCCCATGCCCTCCTCTCCCCAGAGACCTCATCCTTGCCAGGAGAGAAAAAAGATGAGATTGAGAAGGTCGATTGTCTTTTACCTTGTGACCTCAAGGCCGGGGAGCTAAAGCTTGGCTTGGCCAGGGTGGGGAGGGGGTCCTGAGTCTGGGGACCTCTGTGAAGCGGGCTCGGTGCCTCGTTGCTGGAGAACTGCTCATCTTGGCCCTGCGGTTTCCACGGTAACCACAGAGGTACCCATAACCTGTGGGGGGAAGGGCCCTGAGTCTGCAGAGATGGTCGTTAGCTTTTACGAAAAGGTTCCTGCAGTCTCTTTTGCCCCACCAAGAACAACTTCTGTTGGGTTCTGTACCAGCTCCCTCTGAGGTGTCATCAGTAATAGGTGTGTGCAGTGTCTGCTGTTTGCAGGCGGAGTATAAGACGGAACCTGCCCTCAGGAGGCTTACTGTCTCTGAGGAGGGCCATCAGGGTGGGGTGCTAGGCTTAGAGTCTGAAGAGATTCCTTCACATCCTGTCTTAGATCATCATCTGGGTGTGGCTGTGTAAGTCACTTAGGCTAAGGCCCTTCCAGCCTTAGTTTCCTCGTCTGTGAAATGGGTACGTGGTAATAATACCCACAGGGCTTGCCCAGTATGGTTGTGGTGAGGCCAAAAGGAGACCGTGAATGGAAGGCATTTTCCAAAGCTTAATTTGATGTACCCTATCTGGTTGGGACAACGGGTCCGAGGCATAAAACAAGTAACAGTGTGTGGCATTACCTGGGATGACTGGTAGGAGCAGGAAATGATAGGGTATTTCAGAAGGGCTACGGAAGGCCAGCCTGGACTCAGGACGGGGCTCAGACAGTCAGGAGGAGCCTAGGGGAGGCCATGTGAGCCAAGGGAAAGGTAGGGCTGAGGAAGGAGTTTGCACTTTGTGCCATGTGGGAAGGAAGGAGCCAGGGAAGGATTTTTAGCATGGGGAAGGAGGTGCCCAATGTGGCATTTTAGGAATAATTGCTGAGATTTATATAGCCCTTTGAGGTTTGCAAAAATGCTTTAGATGGGTTATCTCCTCTGATTCGCACACAAGGCCCGTGAGAGAAGTATCATTACCACCACCCCCATATTACACATGAGAAAAACTGAGGATCCAAGAGGTTTAAGTGACCCATCCAGGGTCATACAGCGTCTGAGCGTCTACGGCAGGATTTGAACGCAAGTCTCCTTGACTACAGCCCTAATGCTTTCTTCACTCCACTGCCGCTGACAACTGTGGCATTGGTGCCTAGGATGGATTGGGTGGAGAAGGAGGCTGAATGCAGGGAACCCAGATAGGAGATTCCTGTGGTCGTGCAGGGGAAAGGTGGTGAAGGCTTGGACCCTGGGGGAATGGCCATGAGACGGAGGGGAAATACGGAGGGGGGAGGTGATCTGAAGGAAGAAGCATGAGGATTGCCCAGAAATGAGAGAAGAGCTTGGCATCTTGGGTAGAGTCTGTGGGTTAGGAACTGAACTTGGGATCAGGAAGACTTTGGCTTAGATCCTGCCTGGGACATACCTCTTTTGTGCCACCACATCTTAGGAGGGGGATGAAGCTTTTTAACCTGGCCTCCATACACTGATTTTTAAAATATTTTGGTAACTGTATTTATTTAGAAGGCAATCGAAGTTAAGTGACTTGCCCAGGGTCATACAGATGATGTGTCTGAGGCCAGATTCGAACTTGGGTCCTCCTGACTCCAGGCCTGGCATTCTTTCCACCGTGCCACTGAGCTGCCCCATTTTTTGTTTTTAATTTATTTAGGGAACTGTATTTCAGTATAACTGGTTTCCTTTGAATTTTGTCATGCATTTTGAACATCCTTCTGAGAAGGGGTCTGTAGCTTCATCAGTCTGTCAGAGAGGCCCATGACCCCCAGAAGGTCCAGAACCCACTCTTTCAAATGTGGCATTGTGTGTAGACAGCTGGCTTCATGGTCAGGGAGACCCAGGATCAAATCCTGCCTCTGACACAAGCTGGTTCTGTGACCATTGGCGAGTATGTTCGCCTCTGACTTGTCTTTTCACCTGTGAAGCAAGCTTAGGCCTCAGTTTCCTTTTCGGTAAAAATGACTTGATGGCCTCTCAGATCCCTTATAGCTCTAGATCTAAGATCCCATGATCCTCTGGGACTCTGTTCCTTCAATTATCCCTACCCTTTCTTGCATCTTTCTTCTAACTGACTCTTCAAATTTAAAAGGAAAAAAAAGCAACTTTCTGGGACTCATAAGTCTAATAGCAGATACTGATCTGCATTGGTCTAGGGAATTTCCTCCCTGGGAGTTCTTTGTACCCACGAAATCACAATTCTGGTCCAAAAAAAAAAAACTCGTGACAGAATGGCGCCATGCATCAGTGTCAAGATGACTCCAAGGTTTCAACTCTGGGAAGACGATGGCACCATTCACTGAAATGGGGAAGTAAACAACGGCTCCGGCTTTGATGCCTCTCGTTTGCGGTGTTGGCGGGTGCTGGGTGGAGGTGCTCAGCGTTGGAGATGGGACAGCGACGCTCAGGAGAGGGGTTGGGTTGGAGATTTTGGCAGTCATCGGTGGAGAGGGGATGAGCAAAGCTGCGTGATGGATGAGATCTTTGAGAGAGAATGCTGAGAGACAAGTGGAGGGCCAAGACCTGAGCCTTGAGGTGCTTCGCCAACGTGGGGGAGGGAGCAGATGGCACCCGAGAAACAGACAGAAGGTGCAGCCAGAGGGGGAGTGTTAGATGTGGGGTGGAAAGATACCTGGCTTTGGAGCCAGAGGCCTCAAGCCTGCCTCTTCTCCTTACTACACTTGTGACCTTGGGTCAGACACAGTGGCTTTGGGCCTCAGTCTCCACGTTTGTACAATGAGGGGTCTGGGATGGATGATCTCTAAGGCCCTTTTCATGTGAGCCTATGATGGTAGCTCAAGGGAAGAGGGTGCAGAATCGGGCCTTTTTTCCTTTAAAATTTGGAGATGCTTGAGAGAGAGCCAGTTGGGAGAGGGGAAGAGGCCCAGAGGATCATGGGATCTTACATCTAGAGTGGGAAGGCCCCTCAGAAGCCTTCTAGTCTGAACCTCTGTTTTACAAATGGGGAAACTGAGTCTTGACTTGCCCAAGCTCACACAGGCTAAAAGCATGGAAGGAGGGTGGAATCAACAGTATAGACAGAGGGCTTAGCTCTGAAAAGGAGGAGGACGCCTTCTATCCTTTTTGGCAAGGGGCAGAATAATAAATAATAATAAAAGAATAAGAGGTTGGAATCCCAGCTCTGGTAGCTGACTATCTGTTTGACCCTGGGTAGATGGCTTCCCTCTCTTCTGACCTCATCCAGAAAGATCCTGAACCTGCGATCCTAACGTCCTGTGAATAACGGCAGTTGTAGTCGTCAGAGCTAATCAATGACGTATTGCTTTAAGGTTTGCAAAGCGCTTCTCGTCTGATCCTTAACAGCGCGTCCTGTGGCTTAGGTGCTGAGGTTGTACAGATGAGGAAACCCGGGCTCTGGCAGCAGACTTAGCCTTTCAAGGTTTCTTCGCTAGCAGTCCTGGGGATCTGGGTCTCTGGAATCCCGTGATTTGGAATCCATCGTTCTTTGCCCTACACACACCGCATCTCTTTAGGGACGTAGGATTCAGTGACCACCATGATCCAGCTGGAGCATTGTCCCTGTGTTGGGGCCACTGTAGGCCGAGCGTTCTAGGGTCTTGTTGTTAAATGTCACCTTCTGCCCTGGCTGTGCTTGGGGGAGGGGTTCCTGAGGACTCTGCAGTGGGGAGCCCGGAAGGCTTCCGTTTTTTTTTTTAAAATTCTGAACTTAACGCCCAATAAGATGTACATTTACACATTTCAGTTGCTTTTCGGTTGTGTCTAACTCTTCATGACCCTATTTGGGATTTTTTGGTGCAGAGATACCGGAACGGTTTGCCTTTTCCTTTTCCAGCTCCTTTTACAGATGAGGAAACTGAGGCAAACAGGGTGAAGTGACTTGCCCAGGGTCACACAGGTAGTAAATGTCTGAGGCTGGATTTGAACTCAGGAAGAGGAGTCTTCCCGACTCCAGGCCCTGCACTCCATCCACTGCACCACCTAGCTGCGGTTTACGTACAGAAAGATTAATAGAGACTGTTGACCACAAAGTTACAAATGAGTATCACGAGCATCTTGTTTTCCTTTCAAAGTATATAGTAGATTGTGGTTGGGCCTTCAGCATCATCCGCCCGTCCTGCTTGCCACTTGGTCCATCTGGCTTGCTCACACCCGCGTCCGGTTCTTTCCACCCTGCTCTTTTGGCCTTTCTCTTGAGAGGTCTGACCCAGGCTCTCCGGGAGGGACTTAGCACTGGTCACTGGGGAAGATGAGTCAACAGACCCCAGCCATTACTCCCCCAGGCCCCAGCTCGAGTTGATGTCCCCCAAAGAATGCCATCCGGTGGAATACCTGAATTTCCTAAACAGGACAGATTTGGGTGGGGGGAGGGAGGGAGGGAGAATAATCCAAATTACAAACCGATCCCGCCTTTATCCAGAAATTTAGCCTGAGTTCCTAGGAATCCAGAGCCCCATTATTACTGTACTTAAGCATTGGTTTGGAACACTCTCACTCCTGAACCGAGCAGGCATTTAGGCCTAATGAGGCATTTCTAAATTGAATACTTAGAAAGTGCCCATTAGGCCATGATGGTTCTTTGGCCCAGCCTGGGGGGCCAGCTCTTTAAGGATTTCCTTAGAGAAATCTGGAGAGTCATGCTGTCCGAGGCAGGCCATCAGAAAGGATGAGTCAGCACCTGGGAGACGCCTCTGCCACCCAGGGCAGTGGGTCGTGTGGGGGGTAGTGAGGCTGCCTTTGGTTTTTTTGAGCCGCTGGCCAGTTTAGAGGCATGGGACCTCGGTTCGAATCCTGCCCCTCTCCCCCCCCCATTTCATAGATGAGATTGCTTCATACACCAGCAAAATTACAGGTCCGGGCAAGAAAAGAACGACAGCCAAACGAAACCAAACCCCTCTAATTTCTGGCCTGGGTCTGACCAAGCAGGGAGCTTATCCCATGCCTAGAATATCATAGGATTTAGGTCTGGAAGGGTCTCTAGATCTCATCCTACACCTTCATTTTACTACTGATGAAAATGAGTCCTAGAGCAAAGATGGCCTTGTTATAATGAAGACAGTATCGGACTTCGGTCAGAGGGTGGGCCTCTGTTACTTACTACTCAGTGGCCAGCCTCAGCTTCTCCATCTCTAAAATAGGTGGTCTCTAAGGTCTCCCTCCAGATTTATAGATCCTCAGGCAGATAAGAGTCGGGAAGGTCTGAGCACGTCCTGTGGCTTATTCCCACAGACGCTCCCTCGCTGGGTGACCCTGGCCAAGTCACTTCACCTCTGTCTGCCTTGGTTTCCTCACCTGTGAAATGGGAATGATATAATGCATGGACCTCACAGGGTGGTTGTAAAGATTAAATGAGTTAACATATCTAAAACGCCTTGTAAAACTTAAAGTGATGCATAAATGCTAGCTGTTGTTGTTAATAATCATAACAATAATTGCCACCCTTGATCCTAAGAAAATTAACATGGTTAATATAGGATTATTTATATAACTGAATAGTATTAATTATATAAAATATAATTTGTTACATTGTGTGAATTACTATCCTTGATCCTGAGATAATGTCTTTAATATATGATTATTTATATAACTGAATAGTATTAATTATATAAAATATAATTTGTTATATTGTATGAATTACTTCCTTGATCCTAAGATAATTAATATCGTTAGTATGTAACAGAATTGTATTATATAACTGTGTCATATGAATTATTCCGACTGTCCTGGATCCTAAGATAATTAAGATATGATTGTTATAGTATGATCAATGACTACTTAGGTAATAGAATTATATTAATTTGTAATATAATTATATCGTAGGAGTTACTCTGACCATCCTTGATTTGAAGACAATATGAATTAATATAACCAATGATATTATTATAACAGAGAAATAATTATGACACATAATTATATACTATATGACACATAATGAATATATCATGTAACTGGTATATTAGTTATATAACAGAATCGAATTGATTCTGTGACATAATTAATCATTACTGTCATACTTTCCCATAAGATAATGACTATATACTAGAATTAATTCTATGACTTAAATCAATTACATAATGGATTGTAGCATATTAATTATTCTTAGCCTTGATTCTAAGGGGTCATAGAACTTGTCCAGGGTCATGCAGGTTCCAGACCTGAGCTATGTCCCTAGTTTCTTACCCCAGGTCCCAGTCTGGTAAGTGTTCTTTGCGGCCTATTATTTTGTCCAGACCTGTGATTTTGCTGCTGCTGATGATGGTAAAGATAAAACAAGTATTTCTTGAGCGTTTTAAGTTTATAAACCCTTTGACATGCACAGCCTGATTTGGTCTTCCTAACAACCCTTGGAGGTGGGCGAGGGGGGCTCGGGCTCAGCCGATTTGTCAGTTGTTGTATAGCTCAGAGACTTGGGGAGTTGCCTGGGGACAGAGGGGAGTGATGTGAGTTGCCCAGGGTCCCTGGACCAGTCGGAGTACTTGGCCTTGCAGGCCTCTGGACTGGCCTTTGCTCTCCTCCGCCTCACTCCACTCAGGGATGCATGACCCTGAGCTAAGAGCCTTGGGGACTTAGTGCGTGTTTCCCTTAGACAGTCTCCTTGCTGCTCAAGGTTCCATTTCATATTGACTTCACAGACCCCGTGTGATTTCGATAGCGTTAGGTTAAACTGTGGCTCCTGGTTTCCCTAACCACTCATTAAAAAGTCGCGGCCTCTCTCGGGGAGTGGCGTTACATGCGTGCTATGATTTGATCCTGCTTTGGGTAAAAGCAATTGTTTTCCATGATGAAGTTATTTAATTTCCGGCCTGTGTTTCACAAGCTTGGGGGAGGTGAGCAGGGGGCGAGGCAGGAGGGAGGGAACTTTCTGGAATTTGGCTTTTTCACTCATTATTCTGTTACCACAAAGTTGGACATCCTTTTGATTTTTATTTTTTTAAACAAGATTGACTAGAGGAAGTGGGGGGGGGGTGAGGGGGAGATATGAGTTATGAGCCCAGAAGTTCACTGGTGGGTGGTGAGCTAAAAACAGACTCTGCTGTCCTGGAGGAGATACAGGAGAGGAAGGGAAGCGGTCCTCATCAACTGTGGCTTCTGCCTGTGGACTTGATGGGGACTCTTTGAAGACAAATGAGGATCAGTGCTGGGCTGTCCTGGGCAGAGACCAGAAATGCTGCGGGGGAAATCTGGTCTGTGACACGTGTTGTCAGTGTCCCAACCACGCTCTCTTCTTAGGGCTTCCTTCCACGGAGGGGATGGGAGAGCAGGAGGGGGAGGGGCTGGACAGACCTCTTGGGCTTGGCTTTCGGATGTGAGGGGGACATAAATCTGGCACTTCGTTTTTCTTGTGGCCACAGACCCCAGTCAATGGGCCAGGAAACACATGGTTTGGCCCATCTGTGCAGACTCATTGGTCTGGTTTCTTGTGGCCCAGGCGGTAAATTTTAGCCACTTAAATACAGCCTGCAGGACCATGAAATCCATCAGTGAAGTCTTACCTGTCAAAATAATAATAACTGGCTTTTATGTTGCGCTTTAAGGTTTGCAAAATGACGTTTGAGCCTCACAACAACTCTGTGAAATAGGCGGTAACATGCCCCTTTTTAGATGAGGAAAATGAAGTCAAGAGAGTTTAGGGAAGGGAATAAGCATTTATATAGCACCTACTGTGTACCAGGCACTATGCTGAGTAAGTGCTTTACAAACATTATCTCATTTGATCCTTACAACAACCCTGGGAGGTCGTTGCTGTTATACTCCCCATTTTGAAGTTGAGAAAACTGAGACAGACAGCAGTTAAATGACTTTCATTAAGTAAACATTTATTAGGCGCCTCCTAGATGCAGATATCCCATTCAATCCTCACAACCATTCTCGGAGGCTGGTGCTACGATTAACTGCATTTTACACATGAAGAAACTGAAGATGGAGTTTAAGTGACTTGCCCAGGGTCACACAGCTAGTAAATGTCTGAGGCAGGATTTGAACTCAGGTCTTCCTGACTCCAAACCCGGTGCTCTCTACACTTTGCCACCAAGCTGCCCCATAACCAGTATGATATTCCTTCGTATCAGATGAGTTTGATAATCATATTAGATTATAAAGAAGGGAGACTAATTTCAGAAATGTTTCCTTCCTGTAAATTATTTGAATTAGCTTGCAGAGACTATATTTACAAATGATAGACCAAAATAACACAGGGAACAGGATGGTTAGAAGTCCATCTGTGTGGTGCCCTAAGGCCATTACTTAAGGAGGATTAAGACAGTGTTTGTGGCTGTAGGTAGAGTTTCTTAATGGATTTGGCAAAGCACAGTGAGGCACCAACCCCATGTCTGTCCCCGAAAGCCAGGTCACTTCTGTGCCTCTGAGAGTTTAGGCTTGGGAGCTGGGCAGCCCTTGTCCTGCTGGCCGGAGACTCTGGGCTGGCCAGCCTGCCATCATTTCCCTTCTGATCTGGCCCAACCCCCAGATGCTAGTGGTTTGGGTCTGCCCCAGGCCCCTGACCAAACCATGTCCCTAGGTCTGACCTCTTCTAGACACAGACCCCCGAGTCTGCTGTAGAACTGCTCAAACTGGACGCTCTGCAGGCGTCTCAAACCCAATCTGTCCCAAACCGACCTCATCACCTTTCTCCTCCATCCCTCCCCTCTTCTAGACTTCTTGCTTTCTATTAAGAAATGGCCCCACCATTCTTACTGCTACCCAGGTTTGAAACACCAGCATTGCCCTCTCTTTCCTCCTCCCACGCGGCCATTTGGTTCCCAAATCTGTTTGTACAACGTCTCTTGAATCTCCCCTCTTCTTCTCTCTACTCACACATCCACCACCTTAGCTAGAGGGGCCTAGATTGTTGTGGGGGCCTCGGTCTCCCGCACTCTCCTCCATCCAGAATTTCCGAAGTGATTTTTCTTAAGCAGAGATCTGACGGGGTTACCTCTCTACTCACTAAACCCCGGTGGCTGCTCCGTATTTGCCTCTGGGCTCAAATATAAATTCCTGTGTTTGGTTTTTAAAGCCCTTACCCTAACTTTCCAAACTCATTATACGGGACTCACCTTCTGTATTCTGTAAGCCAGCCAAACCTGTCTGTTCTCATACAAGACACTCCATCTCTGTGTTTTTTACTTCCCATTTCCCATTTGTGGAATGCCCTCTCTGTTCATCTCTGTGTTACACGGTCCCCCTGGGGTAACTGACTTTGGTGGGCAGCTCGTCGAGATCCCTGAGTCACAGAGATGGTGCTGACTTCCATCGATAAATCTTCACCCGGAAGATGCCCACCTAAACCAGTGAAAACAGATCCGGCCCCTGTACCTCTCACGGACTTAAAAATCATCAACCAGTAATAACAAATACTATAATAATAGTGCTCATTTCTTCAACGCTTTACACTTTGCAAAGTGTTCTACGTAGGAATTTGATCCTGAACCTTTCAGAATACAAAGAGAACAAGAAAGCCCACACTCCTGCTTTCTGCACTGTTTTTGAAAGTGTATGTTCACTTTCACAGGGTAGAAAGGCCCCATTCTTCCTTCTTCACTCCGTACCACTTCCTCTAAGGCTTCCCATGTTTTCTGGTGGTCTTCGTGTGTCCTTCCACGTGCACCAACAACATTCCACGGTTCTTCAACTCTTCCTCAGTCATTCACTAACTGTAGACGTAGGAGTCGTTTCTGGTTTTTTGACATCACAAATCCTGCTTATAAAAATAATATTGTTCAGTCGATAAAGCAGCTGATATTTACACCTAGAAGTTAATATATTCAAGGTGAGGAGAAGATGGAGTGGGGAAGGAGGAGATGGGGGTCCACTATGAAGACGGAACATACTGGTTCAGATCCCAGTGTGGCCACCGGATCACCTGGGTGACGTTAGACAAATTACTTTTCTGAACATCATTTTCTTTATCTGTGAAATGAAGGGTTGCACTACTTTTTTTAAGGCCCCAAATCCTCTGATATTACGATAACTTGTCTTATAAGAGCTAGAGGAGAGACAGAAGACTTAGTTAAAAATCACCAGAAATACAAGGTCAGTTACAGTAAAATATGAGCCTCTCGAAGGCAGGGATTTTTGAATTTTGTGGCCGGCACAAAGTAAGTGCTTAATAAATGCTTATCGAGTTGAATTGGTAATAATAACGATGATTATAATAGCCAGCATTTATATGGGGTTTCCCATGTGCCAGGTGCTGGGATCAGGACGTTACAATTCTTAGCTTGTTTGGTCCTCAGAACAATCCTGGGAGCCAGGTGCTACCATTCCCATTTCACAAATGAAGAAACTGAGGGAAATAGATGTTAGGTGACTTGTTCAGGGTCACACAGCTAGTCAATCAGGTCTTCCTGATTTCAGACTCAGGCTCTCTACCCGGTATCACCTAGCTGTCCATGCAAACTGAGCTTTATGCGAGTGTGGAGAAGGAAGAGAGCATCTCAGATTGGGGTGTTTGGGGGGTCATGGAGGTGGTAGGCTTGGAGCTTGACCTTGAAGGTGAGATTGAGATAATCCAGTAGTAGAGAGGACATTGCAAATATCTTTATTCAAGATTCAATCTGAACTATGCTTGTGTTTACATTGCTTTTCTCAAGGCTTATGAACTTCAGTAAGGCCTGGCTTCTAACATGCTTTATGGGAGTGTGGAGAAGGAAGAGAGCATCTCAGATCGAGGTGTTTGGGGGTGTCATGGAGGGTGGTAGGCTTGGAGCTTGACCTTGAAGGTGAGATGGAGATAGTCCAGTAGTAGAGAGAGGACATTGCAAATATCTTGGCTGTAAATCACTTTTATTCATGAATCAGTCTGAACCATGCTTGTGTTTACACTGCTGTTCTCAAGGCTTATGGACTTAAGTAAGGCCTGGCTTCCAACAGATGTGAAAACCCTGTGACAGCAGCGCTTGTGAATTTCAGAGGTACTAGTGGAATATGAACGGGTCTTCCTTTGCTAGGCACAAATAAAGCAGAAGTTTTTAAGTCAGCTAACAATAAATTCAGATTACGCAGAGGGAAGGAGGGAATAAGCATTTATTAAGTGCCTACTGTGTGCTGGTCACTGTTAAGTGCTTTACAAATACTATCTCACTCGATCTTCTGGACATTCCTGGGAAGGAGGTGCTAGTCTCTCCTTTTTACAGTAGAACAAACAGGCAGACAAGGTACAGTGACTTGCCCAGGGTTACCCAGCTAGGAAGTATCTGAGGTTGGATTTGAACCACCCCGCTGCCTCCAGAGAGACTGTAAACAGAATTATTCCTCCATTTATCAAACATTTAAATGCTTACTACGGGAGTCAAAGATGAAAAAAAATCGGGCTCTCTTTGCCCTCGGGGGGCTTACGTTGGGTTGGACTTTGTTTCTCGGCTTTGCTTATTGCTTCTCCCTGGCCCCCTCAATCCACAGGTAACCTGTTTCTAGCTTCCTCTTCTCTCTATGTTGCTGCTGGAATTCATTTTTTCCCTTTACGCTAAGCTGTTGAATTTCACACCTTCCCTGGAACACTCAGCTGCCTAGGTGAGTCTGGGGGGTGGGTGGATGGGGGCATAGGAGAAGCCCGAGGTCCTCTCCATCCTCTGGTTCCCGGTCTGCCGTGTGCCCTGGCCTGCAGCTGACACATTTTCCCACTATTTATTTGGCTGGCATCCTCTTCTCAGAGAGGAGCCAAAACCTGCCTCATGCTTCTTGTGTGTTTTTGTTTGTGAAGGAATGATGGTGAACTCTCTCCCAGCTCGTGGAGGAGAATCCAGCCACTTACACGTCCTCCCTCTCTCAGACACCAGCCTCCTTTGCCCCTAGAGTGGAGGTTGACTGGCAGGTTGCTCGCGCCGCATGGGATATGAAGGTGGCTTAATGGAGAAGCCATTAATAATTGAATAGTGTAGTAGTTGCCGCTTTTGTGCCCCAAAATTTGTACAGCTGGAGACTGTGGATGAAAAGTGAGATCGGTTCTGTCGAGTGATGACAAACTCCCCATAGAGAGGAAAGGGGAAGTGGTGTCGTCACCTGCCTTGTGACCAAGAAATTGCTTTTCTTAATCGTACAGAACGGAGAAACTCCCGGGGAGGTAATTCATTTTTCTTAAGCTTGTGGGGGGGAAATCGAAAGTAAAGATAAAACCAAGGAAGGAAGGCCACAGACCCAAAGAGTAGCCGTCGAACTGGCCATGCTCACCTGGAACAAACAGGTGGGGTAAGATGGCGATTTAGAATAGAGCCTGCCTGTACGCTGGGGTCGGAGGTTAGCTGATCGCCCAGCCCAGGAACCTGCAGGGGCTCCTCTCATCCAGAGTCTCCACTGATGTGGGCCAGCGGTCTAGGCTGGGATGGATGCGGCTCAGGGCCGTTATCCTCGGCCATCAGACCTTGGCCCCAGAGCTGGAGTACGGTAATCCTGTTCAGACCTTTCCCGTGCAATTAGCTGAGGCAGTAGAAGGATTTAAAAGGAGGGAATGAATCTCTTGGTGGTCTGGAATGCCATGTTTGGTAATCAGAAATTTGTAAGTATGGGTCTGTAGAGTACCGTGTCCTTTATCTCATATTTTTAACGCAGACGTGTGTGTGTGCGTGCAAATACATGCAGATATGCATATAGGCTCCCTTGATAGAATGTAAGCCCCTAGAGAAGAGAACCTTAAATTTCTGTTTGTGTGCAGCGTTTTCCTTAGAGGTGGAGTCCAACCCTGTAATTTAGCCACTCCTGTTACCTCATTTTTAAATACAATTATGTTTATTTGTGTATGCATATGTGCATACACACACATACATGTTGGCTCCCCTGATAGAATGGAAAGGCCTAGAGGACAGTAATTTAAATTTTTGCTTTTGTACAGTACGTTAGAGGCTGAGTCCAACCGTGTCATTTTACACATGAGGAAACTGAGTCACAGAGTAATTAAATGGCTTGTATGGCATCATACAGCTACTGAGTAACTGAGATGGGATTTGAACTCAGGTCTTCTAGTGTTAGAAGGCATTTATCAAGACAGGAAAAGATGGCAGTTTAGGGTTTTTTGGGACTGCTGTATGCACACACACAGAGACACATATTTATTTATTTGGTTAAATATTTCCCAGTCACATGTAAAAAAATATTTTAACATTCATTTTTAAAAATCTGAGTTCTAAATTCTCTCCCTCCCTCCTTCCCCTCCCCCATCTCTTGAGAGGGCAAGTAATATGATACCGATTAAACATGTGAAGTCATGCAAAACATCTTTCCATGTTAACCGTGTTGCAAAAGAAAACATAAAAAACCCAAGAAAAATAAAAATTTTTTTAAAGCTTCAATCTACATTTTTAAAGAGGCATTTTGTTGTTGTTTAATAATTTTTCAGTTGTCTGACTTCTTTGTAACCACATTTTGAGATTTTTTTTTTTTTTTTTGGTTCTTGGGTTCATTTTACAGATGAGGAAACAGAGGCAAATAGGACTAATTGACTTGCCCAGGGTCACATAGCTATCTGAGACTGGATTTGAACTCAGGTCTTCCTAACTCCAGGCCCAGCCCCCTAGCCACTGAGCCACCTTGCGTATAAGGAATATAAATTAATCCCTCTGAATTCTAAGGCTCAGGGTTTTGTTTTTTTTTTAATATATAAGAAGCATGAGGCACTTGGTTATTAGAGATCGGAGTGAGTTAACCAAGAAAGTTAGGAGGGGTGCTGCACTTGACCTTGAAGGATGGGCTGTGGAGGTATTGCAGTCCAGGGAATTGGGAGTAAGCCTGGTCTATGTCTGGAACTATCTTAATACTTTATGTTTTTATAATGCCTCATAGAGTTTTTTTCACCTCCCAAATTATCTCATTGATCATAAGATAAGGAAACTTGGCCTGAGTAGGACTGGGCCTCTATTGGGGAATAAGGTTGAATAGGGAGGGTGGGGTCAGATTATGGCCAAGAGCCATCTATTGAAATCCCTGCCCTTCGAGCCCCACCTAATAATGGTCATGATGGGAATTGGTCCAGCCTTTGGGGCAGGGCCAGGTCAGGCTTGGCCCACTGGGACCCACAAGGTGTGGGGAGGAAGAAACAGTCTGAAGCTTGTAGTTTTAAATAATGCTGTAATTTGGGGTTGGACTTCCTTCTCTAGAAAATACGGAAGGGGTTGGGGTGGGGGGGAGAGAAGAGTGAATGGACAACATTTTCACACGGACACGGGCTGTTAAAAGTGGAAGGAACTTTGACCACGTGGGCTCCCACAAATGAGGAAATTGAGGCCCCCAGAGATCAGTTGACTTCCCCAGGGATCACACAGTCCTCGGCAGAAGCAGGACTAGAATCGAGGTCCTGGACTCTTTCTTAGGAGGTCTTAACCTTTTGTTTTTGTTTGTTTGTATCACGGAGCCCTTTGTGAGTCTGGTGGAACCTAGGGACCCATTCTCGGGATAATGTTTTCAAATGTGTAAAATGAAACACACAGGCTTAGGTTATAAAGGAAATCCCTTATATTGGTCACTTGCTACAGAATGTTGAGGAAAACCCTCAGATTTACAGATCCAAGGTGAAGATTCCCTGCCCCGTCACTTCCCTCTTCTCACAGCACTACCTAGGGAGGGCCACGTAGGCCACTGCCCCCGTAATTGCAAGAACAGACTTCGCTCTGGCCTGCAGAGATCATCTCCCGAGGCCAGTACGGGCTGTACTGCCCTCACAAATAGGAAATAACATGAAAATAATAGGTTGACACTCGATGGAGAATTTTCTCCTGCTCCTGCCATTTTGATCAGTGCCATCATACCTGGTGTTTTCCAGAGGCCGGAGTCTAAGGTAACTTGTTACCATTTCAGAATCCCCCTTCCCCTCTTTCCATACATACTTGTCTTTTTTTTTTTTTTCATTTTCTTAAGGTCCAGGAGCCCCCTCTGCCATCACATTGTGATTCCTTTGTTTTTTTTAATCAATCCCTCTCCTCTTAGAACTCTAGATTCAACCTCTCCCAGAAGGATTGAAGACAGCCTGTGCCCCCCACCCCTGCCCCGCCCCTTTGCTCTTCGGGGTCCAAGCCCATTCCACACTCTCTAATTAACACTTCTCAAGGCCGATGCTCACGCCTTCCAGGGTCTCTGGAGCAGGGCCCCACGTGAGCAGTGACAGCAGGAAAGCCAAGTCAGGGGCAGAAGGAAGAGGAGGGGGTGTTACAAAAAGATTCCTGAGGCTGATTTCCCATCAGCCTGTGAGAACCCCTTCTCTTCACCCAAGGGAAAGAGCGTGGCCACCCTTTCCTCGCCCCCTTCCACACCTGTCTCTTCCATTTCTTCCCTTGCCCTCCCTTCCCTTTTGTGGTCTTCTCTCCATGGCCATCAGCCCCCTCCCCCATCTCACACCCTGCCCCCCCAATTGTAAGCTTTCTTGTTGGCTACTGTGGAGGAGAACGAGCCACAGGGAGGTTTCCTAGGATGGCAGATTTGGGGCTGGAAAGCATCTTGGAGGCCAGCGGGTCAACCGCTGTCTTTTTTACAGATGAGGGAACTAAGACTCAGGAGGGAGTCAGTGATTAGCCTAGGGTCACACAAGTAAGTATCCAAAGTGGAATTTGAACTCAGGGCTTTTATGGCTAAAGGGGATTTTAAATTTCTTTGGCCAGCTTTAGGGATCCAAAGCCTTTTTGGATTCAAAGATTCAACTCTTGGATACACGGATAGATCTATGGTCTTCTTCGTGTCTTCTCATCCTCTGCTACTCATGCCCTTCTATAAGATCACCTCAGAGAAGGGAATAAGCATTTATGTAGCCCCTACTACATGCAGGCACTATGATAAACACTTTACAAATATTACCTTATTTGATCCTCACAACAATCCTGGGAGGTAGGGGCTATTACGGCCCCTATTTTAAAGTTGAAGAAACTGAGGCAAATGGGTTAAATGACTTTCCCAGGGTCACACAGCTAGTGTCTCTTGATGGATTTGAACTCTGGTCTTCCTGATTCCAGGCCCAGAGATATAGCCATTGTGCTGTGTCTTGGAGGGGGGCGGGGGGGGGGGGCTTTCTCTGTTTCTCCTGCCATCGCACAGATCTTTGGGAATATGAATTGCTTTATTTGTGGTGTTTGTATCTCCAGTGCCTAGCACATAGTAGGGGTTAATAAATTGTTGATTGATTGAAGGATGCCCTTTCCATCATTATTTGTTCTCTCTCTGACTCTCTCTGCAGCTTCTCTTAAGTTTTTAGCTGGAGTGTCTTGAGACATAACTATTCAATAACATTAGAATATTGTTAATACCAATATTGTTAGAATATGGTAGAGGTTGAAAAATATTGTTAATACCGAAGATGAGCCTAAAAGATGAGTTAATACCAAAGAGGATCAAATGAGATGGTATTTGTAAAGCACTTAGCATGGTGCCCGCACATAGTAGATGCATAATAAATACTTAACTCTCTTCCTTTCCCCTTTCTGGGAGAAGTTTGGAGGTTACCAAAGGAGCTTTCCAGGTTCCCAAAGGTCAATTCATTGTCCCTTTTTCGTGTCTGCTAAAGGTATAAATGCTGGTGCCCAGTTCTGCTGGCCGTCCATTTCATTCATTGCCTTGCAGAGTCTGGATAGTAGATAGACATTCTTCATCCACTTTGTTTTTCCCATGCCTATCGTTAGGCTGAGCTTTCTTGAAGGGTTTTGGCTCCTCTTCAGGAGCTGTTCCTTGTACTGAGCTTACTGGAACCAGTACAGTGTCATCTGCCAACAGGAGTACCTGGAGCATCTCGCCATCTCCATAGAGACATCCATTACAACTTAGGCTCTATGAGCTTCTGCAGTGACAATCCAAACACTTTTTCAAAGATACGTCTTGGTTTGTGCCTCACCTGCTTTTAGTGGCCTGGCAGTTGAGAGAAATCTTGCCTAATTCTGATAGGCCACCTTATTGGAAGAGAACCTTTAGGGCTCATTGTTTCGTTTGTTTTTAAGTTAAATTTTATTGGCATCTTTTGTTTTTATATTACTTATGTTTGCTGATGTATCATTCATCTCCTTCCCAGAGAGGAACAAAGAATAAAAAAGAAATGAAGAAGAAAAAAAGAAATAAAAGGAAAAAAAACAGTTCAGCCAAAGAAGCAGTGTGGGAATAGTGGATGGGACATTGGACTTGGAGTCAGGAAGACCTGAATTCAAATCTTAGGTCAGCCGCTTACTAGCTGTGTGACACTGAGCAAGTCATTTCACTTGTACTGTTGATAGAAAGCCATGCTGTCAAGTGAATCCACATGAGTCATTCAGGAATCATAGTCTTTAATCGTGGGAGTCCTGCCCTGTTCACAATAGTCAACTGTGCCATCCAGTGTAACCCATTGGGAGCCTTAGCTTCCTGACATAATTGTCTTGGCTTGAATAGTGGGGAGGCAGGGTGTTCTGTTCTGATATCCTCAATTCTAAACAGCTAGAGGGTAACCCGGTGTCACTTGTTAACTCGAGTCTGGCCAAGAATGGTTCTGTTGGCCCCCTCCGTTGATGGGTTGGTGATACCCATCATCATGTCTGCTGTATCCTGACTAAGCAGACGAGCTTTTAACTGCCAGATAGGCCAGTAACAATAAGCTTCCTGAAGACAGAAACTTTGTCATCGTCCTAGTAGGCTGAGAGCCTGCCACATAGCAGGTTTTTAATAAGCGTTTCTTGGATTGGACTAACCTGCAGATATAGATGGTTTGGGAAGTTGCCTGAATTTATTCTGACTCCCAGACATATCCTGGACCTTGTTTTCTAGACTCTTCATGATATTCTCTTGCCTTTTTTGTTTGGTAGGGGGGACTTTTTCCTCTGTCTTTTAAAAGTTAAATATAGAATTTGCAGCTTCATGACCGCCTGGACAAGTGTTAACATGGCTGCCTTCCTGCAAGATTAATTATTGAAGAACAGATTTCTCCTGAGTTGTTTTCTTGCCCTCAATAAAATCATCTCCGCTGTCTGCCTTCATTGATAGCTTTTGACTTTTGGAGCAACATTCAAAATGGGCTCTCGTTTCAGGATTCATGGTAATTTCACAATTACAGGTGTTATCTGGATGCCTTGTGGTTTGGATACTTGAGGGTCTCTGGCATCTGAGTGCAGGAAAATGAATATTTTTACTCTTCAAATATCATTACCAAATAGTTTGTTCAGTGAATAAATTTTATAGAACTGTTATCTGCACATTTTGCCAAGAAAGTCTTTAAATGGCGCTGTAGATACTGGAGATATTTGAGAAGCAACATGGCACATTGGAGAGGGCTAACCTGGCTTCAGATCCTGACTTTGTCTGGTTTGGGGCAAATCTCTTAATCTCTCTGGTCTCTCATTTGTAAATCAAGGGGATTAGGCTAGATTACCTCTACCATCCCTTCCCAGTGGACCTCCGTGATCCTTTAATTCACTTTATTCAACAAATATTTATTGAATGTTTCTGTAGGAATGATGAATGAGCCACTGTCCTCGGCTTCCAGGAATTTATCCTTGAGTAGAAGAGATGAGACAAATACACAAATAAGGGGAATGAAAGTGTACAAGGTGAAAGGGCTACCATGCTTATTTAATCTGGGAGCAGGGGAAGTATTTCTGACCATCCTGACAAGAGCTAACATTTATGTAGCACCTACTGTGTGCCGGATACTGTGCTAAGCACTTTACATTGATCCTGACAACAATCCTGAGGGGCAGATGCTATTCCCGTTTAACAGGTGAAGAAAATAGAGCAAACAGCTGTTAGGGGTCTTACCCAGGGTCACACCGTTAATAAGTGTCTGAGTCAGGATTTGAACTCATGTCTTCCTAACTCTAGAGCTCTGTCAACACCTAGATGCTAAAAATAAAGGAAGAGAGATAAGAGAAGGTTTTGTATGGGGGAGGAGAAGTGCATTTGAACTGAGTTGGTTAAGAAAGACTGGGATCATCCTGCCTTTCACTTTGAATGTCCTTCTATAGGCTAGTCAACTGTACTTTTAAAATTAATTAATTATTCTCGTTTCCCACCTAAATTGTCAATAGAATACTTTGGGCTCCAGCGCAGTGTTCCCACCAGTTCCTTAGCAGAGACCTTTCCTAACCTCCCTCCCCCATTAGTACCTCCATCCATTTGTTTTTACTTAACTGTGTATGTAATGTTCTCTCTCACTGCCCTTCTCCCCAACAGAATGTAAGCCTATTAAGAGAGGGATGTGATGTGTGTATGGTTCCATCCCCAGTGGCCTGTGCCTGTTGGTTAGTTGGTTGGTTGTTGTCCTTTGTTCTTGAAGAGGACCAAAATGACGTCACCGTGTTGCGGTCAAGGCACCGTGGCTGATCAGGCCAACACGATCTCGGAAGGCTGTACCCCAGGTTGGGCACAGTAGCTGACTCCTAATAGGTGGCGAAGGAAAGAGGGACAAGGGAACAAACATTTATGTAACACCTGCTGTGTGCTGGGCACTTTGCTAAATGCCTTCTGGTTGTTGTCTCATCCGATGCTTAGTAAAGGCTTGTTGGATGGAATTGAGTCGAATGGAGCTGATGTTGTTGACTTTGCCACCACTGAGTTAGGGGGGCTGATTGATTTCCTTGAGCTCTAGGTTGTTTGACACCAGTGCCCAAAGCAGAGGATGGAGTATGACCCATTCTAATGTGATGAAATGAGTGGTAGCACATTAAAAATGTGCCATGGAGGTCTGGCATTGGGTTTTTGAAGATGACAATCTGGCATGTTCCTATGAGTTTGTAAGGTAACCCAGTCCTTGGGTGGTAGAGAAGAAAAAAAAGGCAGTATTTGTGGTCGACTGTCCTAGGAAACACTGTTTTGGTGGTCTGGCTTGTGGGAATTGGAGTGTGGCTGATGATAGGATTGATCTTTGCAGCCTGGTTAGGAGACATGCCTTAGAGCATCACCTTAGGTCTTGTCATGGTCTTTTTCCTGGCTTCCTTGATGTATGCTTCTGGTTGGCTCAGGTGGAAACCAGAGTTGCTGCAGCCATTCTGAATCCCCCACCCTTACATTTCTGAGTTTATATTTAAGCCCTCTCATCTTCAGCACTGATAAAGGCAGTGGAAGGTGATGTTACTGAGGGCAGAAAAACAACTTTGAAGGAGTCTGCTTAAGTGTGTGGTTCCATGATGAATTTGGTTGTTTGTTCAACTTCTGACTCCGGTTTTGAGGCCCTAGTGTTTCTCCCTTATGTTTTTTCCCAAATGCAAGATCGTGTGGGAAAAAAGTAACATATTCCTCATCTACCACCTTTCTTTCATTCAGTGAAGGTATGAAGCACCTTTGCCTAGTGTTCAGTGTTAGGTCCTGGAGAAGATCGAATGTAGAAATGAGATATGGTCCTTGCCTTCATGGAGCTTACACTCCAACTGGGGTTTAAGATGCAAATGAGGATGACTATAATTTGCAGCTTTCCATGATAAGTGTACTAGAGAGGTATAAAACCAAGGGATCCACGAGGTCCAAGGATGAAGGCGTTATTTGGGGATGGGGAGAGGACTTGATGGACCAGCTAAGAGTTCCAGTTTCCAGAGTAAGTATTTCAAGCTATCTCAGAGAGAGAGAGAGAGAGGGAGAGAGAGACACACACACGGGGGCTTGCTCTTCATGCTGGTCCAGCTCTGACTGACGTCCAGGTACATATGCTTCCCTTGAATGGATAACATGCAAAGTATTATTCTGTAGCAGTGAGAAACTTCAAGCCTTCCAACAGAGCTTAGACATCAAAAATTAATGACATCAAGGATCTGGAAAATCCTGAAGATACATTTCCGAATGAAAAGATAAAAGCCCATCGTCTGAAAGGGAATGAGGTATGAGGCATAGAAATTAAGTGGACAGAATTTTAAGAAAGGGAAAAGTGAGCTGAGGCATCACCAGGCTGCACGGTAGGAATATATTTCAGTCTCTTCTCTCTCCATCCTCGGGATGCAGACTGCTTATCGATGTTTTTTTATGTTTTGAGCAGTCAACTTCCTGAATTTTGTAGGCTTGGAGACTGAGAGAATTGATTTAAGAGAAGAGATTAAGATAATTAATGGGAAGAATTTGGCTGAGGCAGACATTAGGGAGAAGCAGCCAGAGACTCTTGAGTTTTCAAATTCCTTTATTGGAGGTTCCAGCATCCCTGACAGATGTGGTCAGGCAGCTTTGCTGAAAGGTCTGCAGTGAAGGGAAACCTGCTGCCACTTCAGGTGACTCACTGCACTTTTTAAGAAATTAAGTTTTTTTTCAACGGGCAAAAGTCTGGTTTCTTTCCTTTCTACCTGCCCCACACCCATGAGGGGAGAGGGGGAGAGAAACAAAACCCCTTTAACAGACATGCATAGTCAAGCGGAACAAGTTCCTACATTAGCCATGTCCAGAAAAAGGTCTTATTCCGCATTCTGAGGCCGTCCTTTCTGGGTCAGGAGGTGAGTAGGATGCGTCATCGTTGGTACCCTGAAATTGTGGCTGGCTGTTGTGCTGATCAGAGTTTTTCAAAGCTCTACAGCGTTGCTGTTGTATAAATCATTCTCCTGGCTTTTCTTACTTAAGAGGCAGCTACATGGCCCAGCGGATAGAATGCTGGGCCTGTAGTCAGGAAGACCTGAGTTCACATTTGGCCTCAGACAATAATTAAAATAACTAAAGTTTATTTGGTGCTTACTGCGTGCCAGATAGTGTGCTAACTACTTTACGATTATCATCTCATTTGGTCTTCACAACCACCCTGGGATGTAGATGCTGTAATGATCCCCTTTTTACAGATAAGCAAACTGAGGCAGACAGGAATGCTGTGACTTGCCTAGGGTCACACAGCTAGTAAGTATCTGAAATAGAATTTGAACTCAAGTCAAGCTGCTACTTCCTAGCTTTGTCACCGTGGGCAAATCACTTGACCTCAGTTTGCCTCAGTTTTCTCATCCGTGGCGATCACATGAGATAATATTTGTAAAAAGTATTGAGCATGGCGCTTGGCGCGCAGTAGGTGCTATGTCAGTGCTCGTTCTCTTCCTTCCTTCACTCTGCATCAGTTCATACAAGTCTTCCCAGGTTGCTCTAGAATCTTCCCTTTCATCATTTCTCATGGCATGATTATATTCCATTACATCCATCCCACTATAGGATTGCTTTGATCATGGGGAAATTTCGACACGTAGCCTCATTTTGACTCATTGCAGCTTAGCATATGCCTGGCACATGGTAAATGCTTAATAAATGCTTGGTGGCTGACTGACTTCCTCCTATTTAATTCAGTTCCATTCAGCCAGCATTTATTAAGTGCCTACTAAATGTCATGCTGGGTACATAGAAGAAAAAACAATCCCTGTCCTCAAGGAATTTTGACTCTACTGGGAGGAAACAACATGTAGATAGATAAGTAAATACAGAATATATATATTATATATATATAATATACATATAACATATGCAAATATATATAATATATACATATATATGTGTGTATGTGTGTATACATATAAATTCATTTCAGAGACAGATGCAGAAATTACCGTCATGTGAACAGTCCTCGAAAGGGTAAAAGCATTAACCTACTTTAGTCCTGGGTGTCCGCCGTTATTTAAGGCTCTCTCCTTCCGCTATCAGTCTTGACAGAAGCCAACAGCGGCAGTGGGTTTGCCAGCGTTGATTCGGGCAGTTTAAGAAGTGTTGAGGGGTATATGATGTCCTTGGTGGGGGTGCTCCATCCACCGATTAAGGTTACAGCCTGTCCGCGTCTGCCCCTGTACATAAACATAATGGCATCATAGACTTAAAGCCTCAAGGGATTTAAGAGGTCACCTTGTCCAACATCTTCCCCTTACAGATGCAGACCTCCGAGGCCCAGGGAAGCAGAGGTAGAATTGAATTCAGATTCTCTGACTCCAGAGCTAGTGCTCATTCCACTCCACCAGACCGTGCTAGGGCAGGGGTTCTTAACCCAGAGTCCATGAACTTGCTTTAAAATTTTTTTTCATAACTGATTTTCAATATGCTTATTTTCCTTTGTAATCCCATGTAGTTTATGTGTATAAAAGCATTATTTTAAGAAGGGAACTTTAGGTTTCAACAGAATATCAAAGAGGTCCATGACAAGATTAACCCCTGGTTTAGGGTGTGAAGACTCAGCTGGGCAGAATGGGTAGAGAGCCAGTCCCAGGGGCAGAAAGGCCTGGGTTCAAGTCCTGCCTCCAGCACATTGACCGTGTGACGTTGGGCAGCGTCTCAATGGCCCAGAGAACTCTTTAATGCTGTAAGTTACAGAGAATCTCCATTGACAGGATTTCCTCAGTGGGCGCTCCCTACTCGCCTTGGCGATGAAATCACAGGTCCGGCTCAGATGAGCGAAGGAAGGCTCTTAGAGCGGGCTTTGTTAGGAGGACAGAACATGGGGCACTTCTAGCCGGGGCTGGTCAAGGTGATTCTGGGGGGCTCCTCAGGTCATCTTAGTTAGTAGTGTTGTTTATCCAGGCCCGGCTGCTGTGGGGGGAGGCTAGGGGCAGCCATGCAATTTCTTAAAGCTCGGGGAAGGAGGTTATTATGTCCCTTCTCTTTTAGGAGGCTCTTCTGCTGGATATGATGGGAAGAACGGCCGACGATCCCATAAATCTCAGGGGTAGCTGGCGGCCAGCTGCCGGAAGTATCTCCTAGGGGTGCTGTGACTGATTATGAGGCATACTCAAGGTCACAGGGGAGAGCCCTTTTGGGGCTGGTACATTATTTCAGAAATCTGGATTATCCATTAATTAATTCTTTCAAGCAGAATCCTTCCCCTTAATAGATACCTTTAAAGCAGATGTTGGGTGGAAACATGCATATAAAACTAGTCTTTTCCTTTCTGGAAATTGTTAATTTTTTTGTCCTCATCGGTGCGGGGCAGGTTCCCCGGGAGATGCAAAACCGGTGGGGCTGGTCCAGTGTAAATCTGTCTGTCCTGTTCAGATCAGGATGCCCTGATTTCCTTGTAATTTTGGTGATTTGACAATGCTGTGATGGTAACGACCGTAACTGACACGCGGCGCCAAATCCTGTGTGTTAAATTACCTCCCAAAGATTGTACAATTTTATTAAAAAGCAGCCAATTAGCATGCCCTTGTATTGGGGGGACGGGGGAGGAAAAGAAGACAGAAAGCGTAAATGGCCTTTCTGTTAAGTCATTGTTGTGGGAAGGTTGGATCGCTGTCAAGATTTTTTTGTGGGGGGGTGTTTGTTTACTCGGAGAGCGCTCCCTTCGGATGCAGCATCTGTTTTTCTCTCCAAGTCCTCCTCTTGTCGACTTTCTTGCCCAGCTGGGTTGACTGTCTTGATGAAGCCTTTCAGTAATCAAATAGATTCCAAATTGAACCCATTCTTCTGGGTTGTTCTCATTGTTTCTCACACGCTGGCTGAATAAAAAAAAAAAACAACTCTGTGAAATATTAAGATTTTTTTTTAATCTCCTACTCCTACAATCTAGCAGAATCCTTCACTCTAGTATCTAGCAAATCTCAGGTACTGAAGTGACTGCCGGACACCCTTCCTCTCCCCCGAGTATTCCCAAGATAGAAACCCATCGTTGCTTCAGCTGAAGAGCGCCCCATTCAGTGGCGAGACTGACTGGTCCATCCAGATCTAGGCCTCTCTCCCCGTGTTCTGCTGTTGAATAGCTCTTTGTTTCATGAGGGCAGAATGATTCAGTGGAGAAGATCCTGATGGTGAGAGTAAATGCCCTGGGAGTTATTCGTCGCCCTGCCCCAAGTATAGCCTGGGCTAAGTCACCAGGGCTCAGTCCAAGCTCTTCTTTCCTGACAGTGGCCTTTCCAGGTGTCCCCAGCTAAAGTTACCTTCCATCCACTCTATGCAATATCTTGCATGTCCTGATCTATGGACATATGATCTCCCTCGTTAGAATGTAAGCCCCTTGAGGGCAGGGACTGGTTTTTTGCCTTTTTGTTGTATCCCAGGTACAGTATACCTGGGCACATAGAAAGTAAGTGCTCAGTAGGTGCCGGTTGGTTGATTGATTTCACCACTGTCTAGCCATCTCTAAAACGGGAGTCACAAGGACCGAATGGAATGATGGATTTGAAAAGGCTGGGAAAGGCCCAAAGGTTTCTGCAAAAGGAAGTTACTATTTTAAAGCAACTAGAAGAAGCCAATGTTGTCTGTCTCTGAAGCCCAGCCTCCTTCCACAAGCTGACCCCAACCTCCTTTCCGGTTGGATTTCCAACTTCCTGAGTCCTCTGCTCTCACAGACTGGCGTACTTGCCATCTCCAGACAGACGTTTGTTCAGAATTGCTAATAAGAAGGAGATCTTAGAGCTAGAAGGCCATCTGTTTCAACCCACTCATTTTACAAATAAGGAAACTGAGACCCAGTGAGGCCAGATGACTAGCCCACTGTCACAGAAGTGTTTTTGTAGCAGAGACTGACTTGAACCCAACTCCTTTAACTCCACATTTGTAACTGTTGATGCTACGCTTTTGAGATCTCTTGTCTAAGTGCATGTTGTTTCCATGTATTCTGGCACATAGTAGGCATTTAATAAGTATTTTTAAATTGAATCAAAATGACTTGCCCAGGAATTAGACTAAGAAAGTGATGAAAATGGCCGTACTCTTTGACCCATAGATCTTTGACAGCAAGTATATTAACCAAGGAGGTCAGCGATAGGAAGAATGGTCCTATATACATCACAGTATTGATGGAAGCCCTTTTCATAGTGGCCAAAGAATTAGCTGCCTATCAGTTGGGGACTGGCTAAACAATTTGTTATATGTGAATAAAATGGAATATTGCTGTACAGTAAGGAATAATGACTGTAGGGAAGCATTAGAAGACTTCCTGTGAACTGATGCAAAGTGAAACAAGAAGAACCAGGAGAACAATACATGCAGTGACAGCAACAGCGGAAACGAGGGACAAAACAACAAAATGAAACTGAATACCAAGTGATTATTGTGATCAAGCTTGACCCCAAAGAAGAGATGAAAAAATACATGGCTCCCTCTTCTCTGGAGTGGATGTGGGTCATGGCATGAGCTGTGAAGCTACATTGCTGAGTTAGCTGGTATTGCTGAATGGCTTTTTTCTCCCATCTTTTTAAATTCTTTGTGATGACATTCTGGGTAGCAAAAAGGAGGATATACATACAGACCTACATACGCACATAGTTAAAATTGCACTAAGGATTTTGGGACACCTTGTATAAAGATACACACAAAGTACATCAATAAAAATAACTCATCAAATATACGTTTATTGGTTAATTTATATATGTAACATTTAAATATGTAACATTATTTAAAATATATTTATCAGATGTCAGGGTCAGGTTGTATATGCGTGTGTATTCATGTAGATATACATAGACACAGATGTGTATACGATACATATATACACTATACATATTTACATACATAATGCACACACATGACCCGCCTGCCTCCGTGGTTTCTGTGCTGCCTGTCATACATGTGTGTACATAAATATGTTTGTTATTTATATATAGTTCTGCCTGGAAATAAATGATGAATTTCTACCTTGAAAGACAGAGGAGGAATTTGGGTGATTAATATAAGCATTTGCTATATTTGTCATATATAAAGATAGGAAGTGTCGTACGGTGTTGTGTTCTTGCCTATTTGTTGGTGGCCAAAGGACTTCTGGAAGGAAAATGTAACTTTTTAGATTGATAGGCCCAGGAGAAAAGAAATTCTCAGTGGAGAACTCAGGCAATTAACCAGATTAGGAAGACAGCAGATAATTGAGTGTGGTTATTTCATCCACAGCATCCCAATAATAGTCTATTTTCCTTTGCTCATGTAAAAAAGATACATGTGGTCACACATGTACTATACTGTGTTGTTTAATCTTTTTAATCATGTTTGACTCTTCATGACTCCACTTGGGGTTTTCTTGGCAAAGACACTAGAGCCGTTTGCCATTTCCTTGTCCAGCTCATTTTACAGGTGAGGAAACTGAGGCAAACAGGGCTAAGTGACTTGCCCAGGGTCACACAGCTAGTAAGTGTCCGAGGCCAGATTTGAACTCATGTTTTCCTGACTCCAGGTCCTGCGCTGTCTCTGCTTTGCCACCTAGCTGCCCTGTAATACGCCATAGTATTTATAAATAATTAAGTGACTTCCTGGAATTTGACTCTCCTCCTGGATTTCTCCCTGGAGAGGAGATATGCCTAATATAGAAGTATGCTATCTCGTGTACTTGAGATTTCTCAGGCAAGTTGAAAATCAGACATAAAAAAAAGCAATTTTGGGGGGCAGCTAGGTGGCGCAGGGAGTAGAGCACCGGCCTTGGAGTCAGGAGGACCTGAGTTCAAATAGGGCCTCAAATACTTGACACACTTACTAGCTGTGTGACCTTGGACAAGTCACTTAACCCCAATTGCCCTGCCTTCCCCCTCCCTCTCAAAAAAAATAAAAATGCCATTTTTGAACTTGAAATTTAGCGATGAGTGAGTTAGTGATACAGTGACATTTTAAGTTTGCTGATTTCCTTCTAGACATTGAAGAACAGTTTAGTAATTTTAAAGGAGCATTTGTTTCAGAGCTCAGGATGCTAAAAAGCTGATTTCCAGAGATTCTTTCCTTTTTTTCAATGGTCCTAAGAAAAAATAAACAGTATTCTTCGTGGGGTTTTTTTTCTTTTAATGTCACAGAAAATTTACTCAGACAGTCTTTGGGGTCTTTAAGTGCTCTGCTTGGTTAGAGCTGAAATGATATTACTGTGGAATGTGCCAATTTGCCTCTCTCCAGCCTGGCTTTTCAAAGGGGGTGTCCAAAGACTGTGTGTTCCTGAGGGCCATGGGCCTCTTCCATTGTCCTTAGGGAAAGGGCCAGATGGGTACTAGATTGGCTTTGATCCTGATTTTGCCCAGTTCTTCAGCGGGCTATTGCTTGAAGGGCGAGAACGTGGCAGCAGTGGTGGCGGGTTTATGTTCTAACCAATCGACAAGCACTAATTAAGCACCAGGTGTGCCAGGTACTGTCCCAGGTGCTGGGGATAGAAATGCAAAGATTAAATGTAGTCTCTTCCCCTGAGGAGTTTATCTGGAGGTGGGTGAGGAGTGAACACAGAAGCACCATATACTTGTGCAGACATTTACAGAATAAACAGAAGTGGTTTTGGAAGGAGGATGTCGGGAGCTGGGGGAATCAGGATGGGTTTCATGGAGATGGTGGTCTTTGAGTCTTGAAGGGAGGGAGGGGTTCTAGAGCGTATTCAAGGATCCAGCGACTGCAGAGGGTGCCCTTTGTGGGAGGAACAGCAAAGAAGGCCGGTCTGGCCGCATTATAGAGTGTTGGAAGGGGAGTGATGTGGTCAGTCATTCAATATTGATGAAGCCCTTACTGTGTGCCGGGCATTTTGCTGGATAATGTATAAGGACGCTGGAAAAGTAGGTAGGGCATAGTGGGGATTTCTGCCTGGTGGAGGGGTGGGGGCTCCATTATCATCAGCCAGTCACCCCACCTGCCAGCCACCTTTGTCCGGGGAGAATGCCTCCATTGAGTCGGTCAGCAGAGATGAACTAGGCAGAGGCATCTTTATTGAACACTCATGGGCATTAGACTAGGTTCAAGCCCACCTTGAAGGCCATTGGATGACGTGGATTGATGCTCTACAAGAGGTGAATTTGGATTGGCTGGGTTTTGGATAAACCAGCAGAGTATTTCAGAGCCTAGGAGATTCCCTTGGTGAGCCAGGGAGAGGATAGTCATCCGAGCTCTTGAGAGGGAATTAGGCAGAGGGGTAACCGTTAATCCCAGGGGCTTACGTGCCTGTCAGTGGCAGCTGGTCAGCAGTTGGTCTTGTTGGTGGCAGGCTCGCTGAGCCCCTTCTCCGTACGGGCTTCTGCCTCCGATGATGATGACTTTGGGGTCTGGGCTGGAGCCAGGGCTGGCGGTCTGGGGGAAGTGCTCCTGCCACAGCTCTTGGGTTCAGGGTTCTTATCTATCTCACCAGGGTCTACCGAGGGAAGGTGGCAGTTAAAGTGGTTTGACCCACCTGGCCTCCCGTCCTTCTGTTATGGCACCTGGGTGCTATGGTAGTTCTTTATACATATATTATCTCATTTCAGCCTTACAAAAGCCGGGGTGAAAAATATGAAAGGCATTCTCACCCCTATTTCACAGATGGAAAAACAGACTTAGAGAGTCACCTGCCTCTGGTCACACAGCGACGATTTAGAGGTTGGATTTGAACCCAGTTCTTTCTGAGCCCAGCACTCTTGCTGTTACATCACAGGGCCTCTGGTGTGACCAGGACACAAAGCATGTAAGGCCCTTTGTAAACCTTGAAGCGCTACGTAAATGCTGTTGTCAGGGTCATTATCACCGTTATTATTAGAGTAAGTAAGTAGTCCCTCCCTTTGGGGGCTGTTGTTACTACTATTAATAGAACTACAATAAGTGAACACTTCATCCCTTTGAGGATTATTATTATTATTATTATGATAAGTAAACAGTTCTTCCCCTTGAGGGTTGTTATTATTACAAAAATAAGTAAATAGTTCATCCCTTTGGGGTCACTGGGGCAGCTAGGTGGGACGATGGATAGAGCGCTGGGCTTGGAATCACGAAGACTCCTCTTCCTGGGTTCAAATCTGGCCTCAGACACTTAATTAGCTGTGTGAGCCCGGGCAAGTCACTTAACCCTGTCTGCCTCAGTTTCCTCATCTGTAAAATGAGCCAGAGAAGGAAATGGCAAACTGCTTCAGTATCTTGGCCGAGAAAACCCCCAAATGGGGTCGTGGAGAGTTGGGCACAACTGAACAACGGCGACAAATTGGGGGTATTATTATGACATTAAGTAAACAGCTAAGTCACATCCAGGGAGCTGAAGAATTGGAGAGTTCCTCCCCAAAGAAGCATATTCTGTTCACCTTAAGCTGCCACGTGTGATTGGGCCCTTGTTCCAACCTCAGGATTGGATTGTATTTTGAAAAGACAGCCCTACTTAATATAATTGCTAATAAAGGAGTCTGCCAAGTATCAGAATCTATTATTTTCTGGGAGATCCAAACTAAGCCACATTCTTCTCCCCACTGACATGTCCTCCGTTCAGTCTCCAGCTTTTTTTTTTTAATTAGCTCTTTATAGATTAAGTGCTCTTAATCAGTCCATTTCACATTACAATGTAAAGTTTCACTTATATTCCCGGGAGACCCAACTTGGGTTCTCATTTGCTATCTCTGATCATGGAGCGGTAAGTGTAGGGAAGAGGGATGACGGCCCGGGAAGGGGCTTGGGGGTGGGGCTGGGAGGCTTTCCACTAAATGATGAGTTCAGAAGGGTCTCATTTCCATGAGGGATGGCAGAGCCAGACCCGGGCTGCCTCTTGGCATGACATTCACCCAGACTGTATAATGTTTCATTATCATCCTCGCGGTACGGCAGATTTAGAATTCTGTTGAATAGGCTATCCGTTATGTTTCTGCAATGTGCATTTATTATAGGCTGATTAGATTATTTCAACTCGTATTAGTTGATTATATGAGGACTTGGAGGAAGAGCGCATCGTGGTTCTCGCCTCCTCGTTGGCTACTCCTCCCCCATCCCCGGAGGACCAGCCTCTCTGCATTAATAACAATAACTGACACGGAGGAAGCGCATTTGCTTGACGTGTGTTAATTATCTTATTTGATCCTTCCCTGCAGTCCTCGGAGGCAATGCTGGTACGGTGGGAAAGCCGATGGATGGTGGAGACGAGGGATCTGGCTTCAAATCCTGCTCCTGTCTCTGATAACCCCTCTGAGTCTCAGTTTCTCCAGCTGTAAAAATGGGGTGATGGGTGTAGTCCCATGTGGAGTAGAAAAAGCTCTGGATTTGGACTGAGGACCTGAGTTAATTGCCTATATGACCTGTATAACCTGTCTGGGTCTCAGTTTCTTACCTGTAAGACAAGGTGGTTTGACCTGATGTCCCTTTTGGCTTTTAATCTATGATATCGTAATCCTGCCAGTTTGTTGTCCTATGACCAATAAAATGAGGGGGCCTCGAAGTCCCTTCTAGCTCTAAGTGCCCCCCCAGGCCCTTCCATCTCTACATGGATGATCCCCTTACCATGAGCCTAACTAACATCCTGGGATTTATAAGATGAGGGGGTTCACTAGATGGCCTTTCTCATCTCTTCTGGCTCTAAAGTAGGGGCTCTTATCCTGGGCTTAGGAGTTCAGGGAGTTAGTGAATTAGAATTTAAAAAAACCCGACATCTTTATTTTACTAACCTCTAAGGGAAATTTAGCATTTCCTTAGCTTATTTAAAAATATTCTGGAAGGGGTCCATCAGCTTCCCAGAAAGTCAGAGGGGCCTGTGACGTGAAAATGTTAAAAGACCCTTGGTCTGGAGGAAGTGTCAAAGGTGAGATTTTAACCCAGGACTTCCTGTGTCCCATGTCCAGTGTTGTGCCCACCCACTCTGCTGCCCTGTTGTCCTTTGGGGGTTATAGAAGACGGGATTTCCTCTTCTGGTAGAATGTTTGAGGAGAAGGCTTGACTATTAATGTTGGCCGGCCTCTGGTCTCTGAACTGTTAACACCGGGACCCTTCCTTTCTGGGAGTAATTTACATTCCCTTTGGGTGTGTTTGGGGGGGGGTGTTTCATTAACCTGTCCTGGTGACCCGGATTTAGGGAGTCCTCAGCCAGGAGGTTTGCTCAAAGGCCTGTCCAGAGAGGGTGAGGATTTTCTCCCTCCTTCCTGGCCCAGATTATGGGGCTGTGCTGAGCCAGCAAGGAACTTGGCTTTTGGAGCTCATGTCATTCATTCTCTCTTTCTCCTCTCTCTTCTCTCTCTCCCCCCCCCCTCTCTCTTCTCCTCCTTCTCCTACCTTTGGGGCCTCTCTTTCCATAGGCTTAAAAAAACACTGGGCCAACTAACTGCCAGTTTGAACAAACAAACAAAAGGCCCCCAAACCTGTAGCCAGCTCATTGTTTAGACCCCCCCCCCACACTGGACCCATGGTCTGTGGCTCTTTCTGCCTGTTGCTACTTCAGCATCACCTGAGGTAGGGCTCACTCACTCCCACTTTCTCACCTTAACCCAGAAGTCCTGCGTGCCCTCGGCCCTTAGCATCCGACCCAGCTGCCTTAGTTTATCATCTGTGGTTAAAACTCCAGCTCTGCCTCTCCCAATAGTGTGACTTTGGGCAGATCTCTTCCTCTCTGGGCCTGAGGTTTCCTCAGTCATACGGTGAGGTAGAAGGGGTCTTAGCGGTCCTCGAGTCCACGTGCCTCATCTTGTAGATGGCTCAGTGTTTTTGCTTCTCCTTCTAGTCCAAAATCCTTAGTCTCTGTGGATATCTTTTGATTTTTTAATCTTTGAAGGGCAGAAGGTCTTCCTGTCAGCCACTTTTGTGGTTTTAATGATGCTGTGAGTTTGAAGGGGACAAGTGGACGAGAATGATAGAGAAGGTGCTGTCACACCAGAGAGTTTGGAGTTGGGGGGACGGGGGTGCTTAGCTCATTCCCCCGTGGAGTCAGGGAGAGCTGCCCAGAGTAGCCCTGGGCCAGCCGAGGCTGCCCGCTGGCTCCCTCTGGACCTCTCAGAGGCGCTTCCTGGCCCTTGCTCAGTCCCAGTGTCTTGGACTACAAAACAAAGGCGCTTACCATGAACAACAATAATAATAATAAAAATAATATAATCTTCAGGCACTCACCATAAACTTCATCCTCTCTGCCTAAAAACACATGTAAGGCTCTGCCGCAGTGGGTCTTCAGAGAGGTACCTTCCACCTGCACATCCCATGGAAAGAGAAAAGACCCCAAGTGAGGTGCGGGCTCTAATTAAGCTCCTCGAAGGAAGAACTATTTCATTGAGGGTCTTTGTTTCTCAGCCCCTTAGCACAACCTGTACATGTTAGGTGCTAAATAAATGCCCAGTGACCGATGATAGCTGTTCAGTTAAAGAAAACATTCTTCTGATGGCAACACTTTGTTTGATGGGTTTGATGTAGCAGGTGTCATTGGAGGATCAGGTGTTTGACATAGGTGATTTTTATGGTCAGCTGAATGCTAGATGTGGAATCAGGAAGACCCGAATTCAGATCCTACCTCAGTTACTTACTGGATGCATGTTTCAACAATCTGGCTAGCAGCTGCTGTGGGGATGTAAAACCAACAACAAACAACCAGCACACAGAATGCTGCTTTACTAAGGAAAGCAACGTTAAGGGGTTAACAATCTTACTTTAATCCAGCATACAAACGTCATTCACCTAGTTCAGGGGGAAAAGCCAGCACCCTGAGCTTCAGAGCAGATACAAACAAATTACAAACATCAACAGACAGACCTTGTCTGATTCAAATCTCAATGCATAGTTACCAGAGTTTAACAAAGTCCGGTCATCCGGGTTTACAAGCTGGAGGGCTCTTAACTACAGCTGCCCGGAGTCTCCACATCAGCGCACTGCCAAGAGTGAGAGCCCTAAGCAAAGAGCTCTGCCCTCTCTTTTTATGCACTCTTTAGCCGTTATCAAGCATCATCTGAGCGACCAGAACTTAAGCTCTTAGCAACTCCCCTTAGGACCCTGGGCACTTCACGCCCACATAGACTTAGCACCTAGTAGCTAGGGGTTTGGGGCCTCCTTGGGAGCCAAGATATAAATCAGAAGACCTCCCTTCATGGAGCCCCACCTTAGTTACCCATGTACTGTGTGACCCTGGGGTAAGTCATTTAACCTTTCTCACCTTCCGTTCCCCCGCCTGTAAAATGTCAGTGATAATGGGACCTATCTCACGGGGTGGTTATAATGATCAGATCAAATATAAATATCTATTTATAAATTCATATATCTGTATACTATAGCAATAGGTCTGGCTAGTACAGGCATGGCTGTAGGTACAAATATAACTTATAGATTATATGTATTGGTATAGCTATAGATACAAGTATAGATGTAGCTATCATAACTATAGCGTAGGTATTGATAAAGTCATAGGTGTAAGGTGTAGACATTTTATAGATACAGCTATAAAATCATTTGGAATTAAAGATTATGCTGTGTTTATATAGAGAGAATATAGAATATATACATATGTAATCTCCCATAGGTGCGAAGGCTTGCTACATGCACATATCCATTTATGTAAAATGCACATAAACTGCTTTGCAACTCTTAACACCTACGTACATGTTAACTGTTGTTATCCCCAGAGCTAGGCTTTAATATTCCGGCCGTTTCCAATTGTCTGTCCTCCCGTCATCCTCCCCGTCGGCTTCCCACCAGTTTTTGGACTCTGCCTCCCAAACTCTGGGCTCTCCTAGGTGAGCTTTTGCCTTCTGTTGCTGAGAGTGTCATTTCCTGGTTATTTCCAAATCGTGCAGTCCTTTACCGGTTACCTCCTCCTCCCCTCGCACTCCCCCCAATTAGAATGTAAGCTCCTTGAGGGCAGGGGCTATCTTGCTTACTTGCATTTGTATCTTCAGCCCAGTGCCTGGCATACAGTAAGCACTTAATAAATGCTTTTCCATTCATTTATCCCTTCACCCCTTTAAATATCTAACATTTTTTCTTTCCATTTTTAATAGAGCTGTTTCCTTAATGAATTCATGCTTAGATCCCTAGAATGTAGATCTGGAGGGGATCAGCTTAGAGATCATCTGGTCTCACCCTTCTCATTTTACAATGACTTGCCCAAGGTCTATAGAGCAAGCTTGAGACCCCAGGGTCCCTGGCTTCCAGTTAGGTCTCCTTTCTTCTGTACTGTTTTTCTTAAACCAAATGTAGTAAACATAAGCAATCTTCCTCTTAAGCAGGCAGGATCATAATTATGACTGACAGTTACTCTGTTTGGTGATAAATTCAGTGGTTTTTTCTGTTTCCTGCCTTGTAGACAGAGTGTTAACTATCTCCAGCCAATGAATGTCTTTTTCTTGTGTAGGCCTTTTGCCATCTAATCTTCTGCTTCCAATCTCTTCTAGTCTTGAGAAATCAGCCAAGTAAGGTGTTTGGATTTGTGCAGAAATTAAGGGCCGGGACACTTCTGAATAAAAGCTGATATGCTTGGCAGGAGCTACACACATATGGGGCCTAGATAAGGCACGCTCCCTCCCCTCATAAAGCTTATGTTTAGATTGTCACATATTGGAGTGAATTTTGGGGAAGGTCTGGGATCTTCAAGAAGAGGTTAAAGTATAGTCCGGTGTGGAAGATGACTCCTTGGGACATCTAGCATCAGTTAATCTTGAGTGAATAAATTCAATGGGGCATTTTTTTAAAGAATCACCATCGTACTATTAATAATGGTCATGTATGTGAAAGTTGACTTGGATCATTGTATTTTATCCTTGCATCGCCGTAAAGGGAATCCTCCATGTATTATTTTCCCCATTTCACAGAGGATGAAACCGAGGCCACAAGTAACTTGAAATATCAGAGAAGCACCCCCCTCCCCCAGCCCCCCAAAACCCCTCCCAGGGAGAGCTTCGGTTTCTTTTACCCTTTATCTGAGATCTCTTCTCCGGAAAGCCTGGTTACCCTCCAACTTTACATTTCTACCCACGGCCTCCCACTTCTGCTTTGGGCAGGAAGTCTGAAAGGCAGTAGAGGGCAAAGTGTTAGATTTGTATGTGTGTGCCTGAAAATAGCGTCATCCGCTGAAAGCGTGTTTAGAACAATACTCACCTTTTAAAACGTGATGGGCCTTTAAAAAAACATTTATCGGGTTGAATTTCTTAGTGTTCTCCCCAGAAATTAAGCTTTGCCGGTTTATTACAGAAATTTATTGTCAGTTTGCCGCGATTTTCCCCCGGTGGGCCGGCCGTAAGATGACGGTCGTGGCGTACACGTTAAGGTTTTGTTTTTCCCTCTTGTGACTGTGTCACCAGGAGCAGTCACGAAGCCGGCCTGCTGGCATTTCCTCTCCCCTTCCCATCACCGTCTCACGCTTGTGTGGTTGACTGAAGCCTGTCCTCAACAGAAGCATAGCTGACCTTTGAACAGCGTGTACTGGTCTGCAAAGCAGTTCATGTGCACGAACTCATTGGGGCCTCAGAACGACTCTATGGGGGGGTGCTATCATTCCCATTTTACGGACTGAGGCTGAGAGAGGCCCTGACTTGGTCAGCTTTACCCAGCCTTTGAATGTCAGAGACAGAATTCAGATGGAGGTTTTCCTGACCTGCGGTTCATCGCTGTATCTACCACCTTTCAGAATGTAAAGGAAAGCACCTTCCATGCCTCTAGAGATTAAATATAGGTGCATAACTTTTTTGTTTTGGTTTTGGCCCTATGATTGGTATTGGGAATTCCTGATAAGGAAATGGTCAGTCAGTAAATGTGCATTTATTAAATACCTACTATGTACATGCTAAGCACTGGGGTTACAAAGAATCTCACATTTGAATAAAGGAGACAGCACACAGGTACCTTATGTATCTTCAAGGTATATACAGTGTAAATAGATGGTGATCTCTTGGGGGATGGCTAGAGTGAGGGAAGGGGAATGGGAAAAGACCTCTTGCGTAAGGTGGCATTTGAGCGGAGGTTTGAGGGAAGCCAAAGAAAGGAAGAAGCATTTATAGAGTGCCTACTGTGTGCCACGTGTTTTACAAATATCTCATTCGATTCTTACAACAACCCTTCGAGGTAGGTGTTGTTACTTACCATCTCCACTTTACAGATGAGGAAACTGAGACAGGCAGAAGTTAGATGATTTGCTCAAGGTCACCCAGCTAGGAAGCGTCTGAGGTTGGATTTGAACTCAGGTCTTCCTGCCTACAGACTCAGCACTGTGTCCACAGTACCACCTAGTGGGGAAGCTGGGCAATGGAGTGTCCACAGATCTAGAAGTATCCTAGAGGCTGTAGATGGGAGTAGCATTTAAGAAGACTTCAGAGAGGGGAGAGAGGTCCCTTTTAGCTCCAAATCTGGTTTTTTGACTCTGGGTCAGGATTTCCAATATACCCCACTGCCTCGGGTTCCAAGTGCCCGGGCGATGGATTCACACAAAAAATGCTGATTGCAGTAGTCTAGCAAGAGACGACGGGTAAACGATTGAGTTTTTGGCAAGGATGAGGGATACTTGACTCTTAGCTCTGCAGGGAGTATGGATTCACCATGGGTCGGCAGATTGGAGAGAAAACAAAAGCCATTATCTGTGCCCCTCCCAGCAACCCTTAAAAGAAAATGGGTCAAATACTACGGAAAAAATGTTTAAGTCTGGAAGCCAAGGGGTGAAGGCTGTTTAAACTAAAATGAACTCAGCCCATCCCAGATGAACAAATGGAAGGGCATACCTGGCTTTATTCAATTGAATTAACTGATTAAAGGCTCGGCCAGTAATATCACTTGTGCGTAAGCAGAGAACAGATGAAAAATGTTATCGGCTCATGCAATCAAGAAATGAGAACATCTCAAAGAGGATTATGCCTGAATAGTGGTTCAGTTTGAAAGAGAAAGAATAGCCTTTTAAAAAAAAATTTAAAGCAACTTATTGTGAATACCTTTAAAAAAATGCTAGAAGATGGAGTTAGGTAATACAAAGGAGAAAATATGCACGAAATAGTGGTTAATTTATCTAAAGGCTGTTTGTTCATCAGTCTCTTTGACTGGCTATTTTTCTCTGGCAAATACTCAGTGCAGAGCTCTGGGACGTCCCTAGCATACCAAACACACTGGTTTATTTAGAAACCAGGTCAGAAATGATAAGTTAAAAACTTAGTAGGCAGTGTGGTCCTATGAACATGGGAAAGCAGTGTCTCCGACGGATGTCAGCAGCTCCGTGGTTCCAAAGGCTGCTTTCCCTGCTGATGCCACAATTATCCCCCCTCCATGCTGTCTCATCCTCTGGGATTCTTCTACTTGGGGATTTTTTGGTTCTTTATTCTTGTATCACTTGTAGCCCCGTGCCTGGCGCACAGTAGGCGCTTTATAAATGTTAGCTCTTATTAGCTATTATACTGAGATTGTGGTATTCTGTGATTTGAGTGAGTAGGAGAATATAAGCGTCAGTGAAATGGGCTTCTGCCCGCTTGCCGGGGGCTTTCTGTGATTTTGGTTTCCCAAATGCAAGCCGACTCAATCTCCGTCTCCTCCCATCTGGAAATGAGGAACAGTGGAATTGTGGTTGAGGATGCAGACATAGCCCAGACTCAGCACGGGGCCAGTCCAACTTTGTTTTGTATGCTTTCTTTCACGAATATTTCCCTTATACCATTTAAAAAATATATAACGTAGAAGACAAAATGCAAAATATCTCTGTGCAAGGCCGAGGGCTAACCCAGGAAGCAGCCTCAGTGTGCTGGAAAGAACATTGTCATGAACATAGTAGGCGCTTAATAAATATCGGATTGGAGTCAGCGGACCCAGATTTAAAGTTGGTATATTTGGGATTAAATCCTGGCTGTACCACTTACTCCCTGTGTGACCTTCGGACTCAGTTTCCTCATCTGTAAAATGATTTCCTTGCCATGATCTAATTCTCAGTTAGTGACTTAATTACCACGAGCCACTTCTCTACTCCAGCAACACACAGAAAAGAAATGGCCACACCCTTGACCTTATCATTGCTCACAGGCATCCACTTCTGTGTTCACAAATTCCAGAATTCCTTTATCTAGTCGTAATCTTTTATCATTCGGTCTTTCCCTTGTTCTTAACACCCCTAACCCTGTTCTTTGTCACTCCTCTAATGCCTCTTCCCTATACTTTCTCCCCAGGCCATCACTGCTTTACTCACTGGCCTCTCCTCTCTTCTTGATTTCTACTTTTTGCTGAACCAGTCTAACAGTATAATACACTGTCCCTATGCTGTACTATGCACCATGCTATACTCTGGCATCTGTTGGGAAAGTAGGCTTTGGAACGGTGGAGCCACCAATATCATTTTGAGACACTCAAATCCCTTGTCCTGTTGCTAAAATCCTAACCTTGGATTGCTCTCACTGTCTTCCATGTTTGCTCATTCAGATGCTCGGATATGGAGCTTGACAGGATGATGAAAATGTGTGGACCGGTCCCATACATGACGTGATCTCCGTCGGGCTCTCACCGCAGCCAGGCAATCCTTTTATACCCCCTGCTTACCACAGTGACTCTTCTCAGCTCTACCATGATACTACCAAGGATATTGCTTTATACCCCTTGGTTGTCTTCCCCGCTCTTCTCCTTCGTCTCTGCTGCTTGTGAAGACGCCATCTTTCTCCTTGCAGAGGGAAACCCCTCTGTGTGCACCCATGATCCCATTCTATCCTGTTTTTCCCAGTAGATTGCCTTTTCTGTGATCCCCACACTCTAATCTTTAATGGCTCCCTACCACCTGCTTCCCTGTTGCCTACAAACATGTGCATAACTCCCCTTATCCTTCAGAAAAACCAGACAAACATAGATATCTCTCAACATAATCCATAGTATTTATTGTAAAGGCTTTCTTGAAATGGAAATTTATTGCTGTCTATTTTGAATCCTCTCTCACATTTTACTGTGCACATGGCAATGCTTTTTTTTTCTTTTCTTATTTTGTATTTAAGTTTAAAATAAAAAAATTACAAAAAAAACCTTAATAACTTAAAAAACCTTATAACTTATACTTAAAAAAATCCCACTTCATCAAACCAACCCTGCTGACTCTCATCCTGTATCTCTTCTCCACCTGGTGGCCCAGTTCCTTGAGGAAGACGTCTACAGTCGATGCCTCCACATGCTCTCCTGTCCTCTTATAGATTGTTTGTGGTCTGGCTTTGACCTCATCATTTAGCTGCCTTTGCTTTCCCCAAAGTTATCATTAATCTTTTGATTGTGGAATCGAAAGGCCTTTATAAAGTCCTCTTCCTTCCTGACCTTTCTGCTGCCTGGGATACCGTCGATTCCTTCTTCCCATGGAAATCCTCTCCTCTCTGCATTTTCATGACTGCTTTCTACTGGGTTCTCTCCTGCCTGTCTGACCACCACTCTGTCTCCTTTGCTGGGTCTTCATCTGGTTCACACTCACTCACCTTGGATGTCCCCCAAGGCTCTCCCCTACCCTCCTTTCCCTCTATATTACCTGGCTTGGTGAGATCCACGTTCCCTCTCTTACCCTACACATACAGCCCATTGCCCAGGCTTCTCTTTTCTACCTTCGTAGCATCTTTCCCACACAGTCATCATCTTTCACCGGGATGATAGCTGGCTTGTGCACACATATACATGCATACATGCATACATTGTATATTTCAAGCATTTCAAGTCATATTTTCTGCCATAACTGATTTTTTTTTGAGGCAGTCAGGGTTAAGCAACTTGCCCAGGGTCACATAGCTAGTAAGTATTTGAGGCCAGATTTGAACTTAGGTCCTCCTGACTCCAGGGCCTAGCTGCCCCTCTGCCATAACTATTTAGCAACTAGGGTTTTTTTTAATGTTGCCAAGGGATGGCAATGGGTAGGGAGGGAGCTCTGGGATTGTCATTTGAAGAATTTGATCTCAGTGAGTGAAACCATTGGAAAACTTCCCCTTTCCATTTAAAGGTTACATTTTTGCTATCATCTTGGATTTTGTAACTTGCTTATAAGAGTTAGATCAAACCGTGTTTGATTAAATGTTTAGGATTAGTAGAAAAGTATCAAATTGTACATAGGATCGATTTCTTTTAATAACTACTGATACATTTTCCTTTAATGTTATTTAGAGTTAACCTGTTTTAATACCCAATTTGTTGGTTTTTTTTTTAATGGAGAACACATAAAATTTCTTAATTAAATTAGGCTGGAGTGAAACTCCAAGAGAATGGAACTCTAAGCAAAAAATATGCTTCTTAATGTTTCAGCCATTCCTTGGTAGATCCTGGGATCCCAGACCTGGAGTTAGGAGCATTAAAAGTGCTGAGTCTAACCTCCACACCCCCCCCCCCCACCTCCTTCTTTAAGTGAGAAAACTGAGGTTCAGAATGGCAAATCAACCTAAACAAATTATTGGGTTTTTTTTTGAGAAACTCCATTTATGCCATAAAAGCAGAAACCACAGAGTCAAAATGTCACACAACTCCAGGATCTCCAGAACTTTGATCTTTGAAAACAATGTGTGGCAAATTCTAGCCAGGCTTTTGAAGCCCAGGGTTATTTCAGTATGATTCAACAGTGTAACTTGCCAGACAAAAAGTTAAAGCCCTCTTAGACTAAATTACTATAAGAATGGAGAGGAGAGTCCCTTGATACGATGTTTGATACATTTATTTGCCCATCAGGTTTGGTTCCAGGCACCACCCTTTAGAAAAGGGCGTTATATCCAGAGAAGGGCGATCAGGACGGTAAAAGTATTCAAATCCATATCTTAGATATTGGTTTGTAGAAGAGGAAACTTGCATGGGGTTTATTTAGAAAGGCTTGTGGTAGCTGTCTTCAAATTGTTTGAGAGGTTGTCATGAGGGATTAGCAAAGGATTTCACTTTCTTGCTCCCAGAGAGCAGAAATAGAACTGGGAGGTAGTAGTAACAGAGGGGAAAGTTTCAGCTCCATCTAAGAAAATGCTTCCTAAGAATTAAAGCTTTCTTGTTGTTGTTGTCCATCCTTCATTCTCCAAGAGGGTCAATGACCTCAGTAGAGTGATGTCTTGTCTTGTGGATGAATTGGGTTTAAGTAAGGCAGACCTTTGAGAGGTAGTGAGATTCCCATCACCAGAGATTTAAACTGTCTTAAAGAGAGAGAGGGATTGCTTTGGGTGGTAGTGAGATCCCCATCACCAGAGGTCTTCAAGTGGAGGCTGGTTGACCATGTGGCACATAGAGGAGATTTTTGTTCAGGCGTGACTTGGACTGTATATGGTGGCTGAGGTCCCTTCCAGCTATGACACTTATAATGTTTTCAAGTCTGAAAAGTAGTCTTTTTAGAGGGAGGGATTTTCTCAGAATCGTATTTAACGCAGAGCCTTTAAGGAGACATGAAAAAAATCAATTGCTGGAAGAATGGGGCACAAGAGGGATGAGATTATCAAGATAAAGTCAGGTAAAGTTGACAGCTCCAGGGATGGGTTTGCAAACATTGGGGCCATTTGGAACTGCGTTCCGCCATCAATAATAGTGTTATATGGTGACAGGAGCCCTAGAATTAGCGGACCTGGGTTCTAGTATCAGCTCTTGTATGGGTCACAGGCAAGTCATGTATGCTCTCTGAGGGTCATTTTCCACATTAGCGGAATGGGAGTAATGATATTTGTACTTTCTGCATTTTTGGGAGAAAAATTGCTTTTGTAGTAAGCAATATAAATGTGTGCTTTCTTCACTGGAAATAGAATGTCCAGGAAGAGTAATGACTTTATGCTTGCCCATAAAATCTCCTTTCTGGACAAAATGGCGGCTATGTACACTCCATCCTCCTTCCTCCATGCTTGGAAGGCATTCCCTCCACTTGGAATCCCTAGCTCCCTCCAAGGCCCAACTCAAAGGCCGCTTTCTTCATTGTTAGGGTCCCAGCCTGATCGCCTTGCCCTCTCTTAAAAGTATTTGTGTTTATCTTGTATATATCTCGTATTTATTACTCTTTACGTCCTGTACCTTTCTGGAGGAATATAAGCTTCTTGGGGGCAGGAATTGTGCCATTTTTGACTTTCTGCTTACTAAGTGATCCTTGATCTGTGTGACTTAATACAAGATTCAGCTCATTTATAAATGGTAGTAATAATAAACGGGAGAGCCAAGGACCCGGGCATTGGAAAGTAGGAAGGGAAAAAAGTCAATCCACATTAAATCCAAACCTGCAAATGCTGCTAATGTATTAGTAAGTGTGTGAGGCAGAAATTGCATCTCTGGAATGTAATATAAATCACCCGGATAATCGAGCCCAAGTGGCGCCGGGGGAATGGGGGAAACGAGCCGGGAGGAGCCAATGGCTGTCAATTTAATAAGTAATGATAATTTTTTTTAATCCAGCTCATCGCAGCTGTGATGGATAGGCTCTACGTGGCCGTTTTGGGGGGTTTCTCTAGGGGCCCCACGAGTCCGCCGTGTAATCTCACTAGGGAGAGATTCATGGAAAACAACTTTGTGGGGTCACTGGGGCTAAGAAACATTTAATGTGAATGTTGGGAAGCTCTTTGTTTTTGCTCCACTTTGGAGCAGCCAGTTTTAACAAGAGTAAAGATTTAATATCCATCAAGCAAGGTTGCAATTCTTATCGGAATGTACACTGTAAATACTGGCAAGGCTCCTGTGCTCCACTCTGAGAGGGCGGTTTGTTGGCAGATAACCACATGTATATGCAGGGGGAAAGGAGCCAGCTGACTGAGATCATCCTGAAGAAAACTTAGTAGGAAGGGGTTGACACAGCACATTTAATACAAGATATTTAAAAAGGCTCTGCCCAGAGGGAATCACGCTTTGGGTTGCCTCATTTTCCCCATCTGTCAAATGGGGTTGATAATAGCATCTACATCCCTAGGGTTGATGTGGAGGTAAAATGAGATAATATTTGTATGAATGCAAGTGATGATGTTGGTGATAATAGTAAAACCTCATAGAGGTAAAACCCCAGGGCAAAGTGGTCATTAAATTGGCCAGATTCAAGTTTTTATTTTTATTTAAGGGCATTCACTTGGGTGGGTAATAGCAGATGCTTTGAAGTGCCTGGCATCTTAGGTAAATGACCATTGAGTTGATTAGATTTTACTTCTTATAATTACAGTGGTCAGATTCCTCATCATGGTAGAGGTTCTGGTCCAATTCTGCAGGCACCCGAATGTCTCCCAACTAGGAATAAGTGGCTGTTTATTCTCTCAAAGGAATCCCCAAGAACATTTTCCTGGGGAGTCCATTTCAGTGGTCTGTCACCCCCAATTTAAGGAATACTTTATGGGTCCAGCCAAAGTGTCTGCACAGTGCTGTAACTAGGGCGGAGCCTCTGGGGCTTTATCCAAAGATGGATAATTTAAAGGGCACTGTTTCCTTACCTACCTGCTCCACTTTGGGGGCAGCAGTGGCAAAGTCCTCTCCTGGGCATGTGTCCTATGCCTTCGGTGGCCAGGAAAGACTGTGGTATCCCAAGATTCACTTTATTCCCCTCCAAGAGCCACATTCCAGTGGACTTCTTCCACCCACTTGACCTGGTTACCAGAATTTCTACTCCCCGCTTTTTGTGCTTGCACACAATACCTTGAAGAGTCATAAAACCTCAGAATTAGAAGGGGCCTCTGGAGTCACGTGATCGAACTTGTATTTCACCAGGAATCCCCTCAATAATAACCCTGTCTTTGTTCGAAGACCCCCGGTGGGTGAGGGAGGATCCGGTACTGCCCCAGGCAGGCTAGTGGGCTTTTGGGCAACTCTAGTTGTTAAAAAGTTTTTCTTGACATCAATTAAAAAAAATCCTCTGTTCGATTTTCACCTCTTGCTTTTGGTTCCATCCTCTGAGGCCAAGTGTTCTTCTACACGACAGACCTTCAAGTCCTTGGAAACCCACTGTCATTTATTGGCACCATTATAAAGAGAGCATGTTAGGAAGGAAAGTTTCTTACCCTTGCTTCCCTCCTGCTGGACCATCCTTCCCTGACCCTGTGGGCTGGGAGATGATTTTCATTGTGCTTTATTGACATGTACAAAGGAACCTTCCTTGGGTCACTTACTCTTTCTTGAACTCATTGTCCAAGTCTTTTCTCCCACTGGAATAAAATGGTCAGGCCTATTTGCGAAGCCCACATATACACAGAAGGCCAAAACAGCCCCAGGGGCCACATTTCCATAAGGTCTCAGGAAGTCTTAGGAACCAAACTGGCTTTAGACTCTGCCCCTCGGGGCTCCATATGTCTTATTTCTTGCATGTGGAGAAAATAAATCTGATACTGCTGATGACAATTTTACATGCAAATTGGTGAGCGAAACATGAAGCTCTTCTATTTGTATGCACAATATTCTATTTTCATGCACCAATTTGGGAGTGTGTGCATGGGCATGGGTAATTGTTCATGCAAAGCTGAGAATGCAGGTGTGGAAGCCATTTTTAGAGCATAAAGAAGGAAGAAAAAGAGAAAAGAAACCACGACTACGTGGTCCTGTTGTTCTTGGGCATGTTGTTTTGTCGAGTCTTTTGTTATGTCCCGTATAAAGGAATAATGTTCATGGCATTAAAATACACTTAAGAGCTGGGAAGCTTTTTTGTTAAGTCTCATGAATAGTTCATGTGATAATGGTACTTAGCATAGTGTATATCTCTAGGATGGCAAGTTACAGAGGCATCACTCAGTTGAATTTATCTGTGTAGCCGAGGCAAGAGAGAGTCTTTGAACAAATGAGTATGCTTTCCCTGTGGGTAAGGGTTAAATGATGTCTCTCAGAATGGCTCCCATTGGTGGATGACGTTGTGCTGGTTGTACCAAGCTCCGGAATCTTATAGAACCTCTAGAATTAGTCCCAGAACCATGCAGAAGAGTTTGGTTTAACTATCCATGCAGGAAAAACCAAGTGGATGAAGAAGGCAGTACATTACAATGGAGAGAGCAATGAATGTGGAGTGAGAGGACTCAGTTCAAATCCCAGCTGGATGAGGCAGTTAACTTCCATGGCTGCCCTTAGTTTCCTTATATGTAAATTGAAGAATTTGGACTGGATGGTGTCTGAATTTATTTCCAGAACCTATGATCCTTTGTCTACTGTAAAGATCATTATGTGCATTTAGATGGACGACCTGTAATCACGGCTGCCATTAAGTAAAAATCTTGTAAAGACACTGAAGATGGACAGTGAGTAGGACCTAGATTTGAATAGGACAAGGACCGATTTGGGAAATTTGCAAAGTCCTCTTAATAATCTCAGATCTCTCCCAAAAACAAAGACCGTATTTTTAATACCAGTGATATGCTGGTCTTGGGACCATAGTGTGTTAGATTTAAATAGCTGGAAGAGACCATAGGTATCCATAATTTCAGTGCTTGCGGTTTTACAGATTAGGAGCTGAGGTCAAGAGAGGTTAAGTGAGTTCGCTTAGGGGCATACAGTGCTGATAAGTGTCCAAGGCAGAGTTTCAACCTGTATTTTCCTGACTTCAAGTTGGCTCTCTATACATCCACTCCGCCATGTTGGTTTATGGCCATGAGATATCTGTAGCACATGTGTTTCAACAATCTGGCTAGCAGCTGTTGTGGGGGTGAAAGACCAACACAAGCCCAACAAGAAGAATGCTGCCAAAGCCCAGGTTCTTTTGATCTGCTTTACTAAGGAAAGCAACGTTAAGGGGTTAACAGTCTTATTTCAATCCAACATATAGACATCAGTCACTTAGTTCAGGGGAAAAAGCCAGCACCCTGAACTTCAGAGCAAGTACAAACAAATTACAAACGTTGACAGACAGACCAAATATAATTCATAGTTACCAAGAAAACCAAGTACGGACATCGGGGCAAGCTGGAGGGCTCTTAACTACAGCTGCCGAAAGTCTCGAGCCACCAAGAGCAAGAGCCCTGAGCAAATAGCTCTGTCTTCTCTTCTTCAGACATCATCAAACTTCATCTGAATGACCAGAACTTAGGCTGCTATGATAAGCTCCCCTTAGTACCCTGGGAGCTTCACACCCACATAGGCTTAGCACCTAATAGGGGTTTGGGCCTGGGGCTTAGCACCTAGTAAGACTCAATGAAATACACTGAATTAATCAAAGGAAACAAAAGCCAAACTCTTCAAGGGCACTTGGTTGAACTGAGTGCTAAGAGCCCATTTTGCTTACCAACACAAATGCCAGTTGTTGAATAATTGAGAATTAATTTCACCCACAGGGTGATGATGGAAAGGCACATGAGTATGAGCAGTTCTAAAACCTATTACAAAAATAGGAATATCACATGAACCAGTAAGAATATGAAACTTGTCATAAGCCCACACCCTAAACTCAGTTGGTGTTTCATCTTGGATACGAGAAGGAAAGATGATGAAGCAACACTTAGAGGGATATTCCTCGATGCCTTTAAGTGACCTGAAGAAACCATCTCTGCCGATGCCTGTAGCTGTCTTTCTGAGGAGAACCTGTGAGCGGTAACTTCTCCAGTCTTCTTGTTTCTTTTATACTGAGAACATCAACTTTGGTGTGGTTCACTTCTTCCAGCAATGGGTACGCTTTTCATGAGGTTCTTAGGATCATAGTTTTACATCTGGAAGGGGGCATCTAGTCTAACTCCTTTATTTGACATGCAAGGAGACTGAGAACCTGCCCAGCATTCTTTATGTCAAAAGTGACAGAGACTGGATTTGAACTCAGACCCTCTGCTACACATCCAGCATGCTTTCTACTCTACAACACTGCCTTTTCTTACATTTAGAATGCTCCTATTTCAGTTCATGTTTGTAGACAGTCGGAAAATTGTGTGATTCTTAACATCATCTCCCCCTCTTTTTCTGCCATTTTACTGCCCTCACTGAATAAGCGGAAAGGGGTCACACTTTGTATCATTTGTTTCTTGGGTCGCCATGGCCATAGAACTCATCATCCACTAATGGAAGGGGGCCACATTTTGTATTATTTGTTTCTTGGATCACCATGACTGTAGAACTCATCATCCCCTAATGGAAAGGAGTCACATTTTGTATTATTTCTTTCATGTGTCACCATGGCCACAGAACTTCATCCCCTGATGGTAACTTGCTGCTGCTGAGTCTTTCTCTGCTTGGCTTGGTTGGTCTTCAGACTGATTCAGTCTCTTGCTGAGAATCCTACTCAAAGCCTCTCCAGATTAGTAGAATTGTCCATAACTTACTCCACTAGTGAGCCTTCGAGAACCCAGACTTGCCTATGAAGCATTAGGGTAGAATTTTGGAGGTTATAGAGAACAGAAAATAAGCTTCATGTACTACTTGGTGTTACCTTGTCAGTTTTCTCTTTTGGGTGAAAGAACACTCTTATATTCTTTTGGAATTTTTCTGTCTTTGAGATAGCTTAAAAAATCAGTTGGTTAGATCCAACTACTCTAGCCAGTTTTGTTTTCTTAGGCACACTTACAGCTTCTGAAATACTGAGGTGCTGGGGTCGAGACATGGTAATTTACTGTAAAAATGCTGGCAGATCTGTTCTATTTCACATGCATTTGTTGTTCTCCTAGGAGTTCCACCTTCAGAAGCACCTAGGGTGATGTGGGTTAGCTTTGAAAATCACTCTTTCTTAGAAAAGCTCAACTGATATAAGAAACCGCCATAATGAGGAGGCCAAAAGAGACCAGAAACTCTTTTAGCCAACAAACACAGGCTCTGCTTGCCTACCAGAAAGGTCAATCAGTAGGCATTAATCAGGTGACTACTGTGTGCCAGGAACTGTGTTAGAGTTGGGGAGGCAAATACAAAGAAAAAAAATGATCCCTACTCTTCCAGATCTTACCCTCGCTGGCCATGTCCCTTTTAGAATGTGACTCCAGTTTTAAAAACAGGCCCATTTGCAACAAAATCTAGAGAAGGTTGGCAAACTTATGCTTAAACAATAGTATTGCTTCCAGAACACCCAAAAAACAATTAGAGGTACATGACGTTGGATGTTGAGACCCGCTAAGCCAGCTGAGTTACCAAAATCGTTCTACGTGACAACCCTTTGCCTACTTAGAACAGTTGTATTGCCTTCCCAGTTCCTGTTTTCTCTTTTCCAGGAGAAGTTCTCAGTTTTTCTATCTGAGCCTCTTGCCGTATATTTTCTGAGGCCTATGCCACTTTGGTTGTACCCCTCTAGCTGCCCCATTTTAAACACGATGCCCAGATTGGGGCACAATTTAATTGAATGATTAAAATGTATGCTGGAAGAAGGTTTGAAGGATGCTTTTAGTAGGATTTTGTATCCACCAAACATACACACACACTCTCTCTCTCTCTCTCTTTCTCACACACACACACACACACACACACACACACACACACTCTCTCTCTCTCTCTCTCTCTCTCTCTCTCTCTCTCTCTCTTTCACACACACACACTCACACATGATCCTTCTCTCCCTCTGGAAAGATAACAGAGAGAAATTATACACTTAGGTGAGATAGAAATGTTCAACAAAGGTACCTATTATGAAAGCAGACTTTCTTCTCATCTACTGCTTCAATGCCTCCCCTAATTACCCTGTTCGGTGCTCTATTTTCAATTTTGAGTACTTTTATTAAAGCTTATTAGAACTTGTCATAAAAATACATATGGGGGTCTTGCCAAACCGTCTAAATGGCTTAATTTCCATATTATTCTTACATATTCATCAGTGACTACTCTTTGATGGAAACAGTTTATTATGCTCTCTTTCAAAGTCAAAAGAAAACTATTGAGAGTGTCAGTTACCATAATCAATTAAGGAAAAAATGACATAAAATATTAATAACTAGCCTTTCGTCTGACTCATTCCAAGTTGTTCCTTGGTTTTCTTTTGAGCCAGTTTGGCCAGGAGTTCTAAAGAATTGGGGTTCTCAGAATATCTTCCCCGCCTCATTCCCCCATCAAGTCTTTTAAGTTAATGAAGGATTCTGTCAAGATCCTGGGCTCAGTTCCTAGCGAGTTGTTGTTTTTTTTTTAATATTCATGTATTATCAGGTTGCTTTTTCTAGACAGCGTGGTCTTTAATATATCATTAAAAAGTATTATTTTATGAATCCTGGTTATGTTTTCTCAGTGGAAGTTGACTGCAGAACTGGGACATGATTATAGCTTTGATCAGTGTTCACAGCTGAGGGGAGCACTCAGCACCCACCCAAACTAACCTTCTTTTTCTCTACCGTGGTTGAGCATACTTTGCTAAATAATCCCCTAGGATTCTTTGGATTAATCAGACTCAGACGAATTGATTTGGAAAGCGGAGGAATCCAGTGGTTCTGGAGTCAGAGCGCAGAGTTTACAGCTTAGCTTGGATTTTTTTTTTATAACCTGGGTGATATTGGGCAAATCCCTTCACTCCCTGGTTCTTGATCTCCTTACCTGTAAAATGAGGGGCTTTGGCTAGAAGACACCTAACTTCCCTTTCCTACTCTATGTTTACAATTTTATGATTCATTTATATGTGTACATACATATGTATATATACATAAATACCTATAAACACTATATATAAGGATATAAACTTTATTTTATGCTGTACGTATTCTTACATGTACTCACTGTTTTCCTCAATAGAATGCAATCTTATTGTTTCAATTCTTTGTGCTTGGTTTCTCCAGTACCTAGGACAGTGCCTGGCTTCTATGAGGGCAGCTACGTGATGCTGCTGTGGATAGTGCTGGACCTGGAGTCAGGAAGACCCGAGTTCAAATCCAGCCTTATGTACTTACTAGCTGTGTGACTCTGGGCAAGTCATTTCACCCTGTTTGCCTCAGTTTACCCCTCTGTCAAATGAGCTGGAGAAGTAAATGGCAAACCACTCTACTATCTCTGCCAAGAAAATCCCAGATGGGGTCATGAAAAGTCAGACAAGACTGAACAACAAAAAAGTTCTTGTTGATTGATTAATTGGTTTCCACCAACAACCACCATGACGCTCAGAGAATCCTGAGTAATTTAGCAAGTTACATATATGTGTGTGTGTGTGTTTATGTATATATACGTATGTATGTATATATATGTGTATATATAAGATATGTATAGTTGGTGGAATATAGTTGGTGCTTAATAAATGCTTGTTCCCTTCTTCCTTCATTCATTTCAAATCCAGTCTCAGACATTCACCAGCTATGCGACTTTGGACAAGTTGCTTTGTCTACCTCAGTTTCCACAGTAGTAAAGGGAGGATGATGACGGTGCCTGCCTTCTAGGGTTGTTGTGAGGATCAGATGAGATACTATTTGCAGAATGCTTAGCACAATGCCTGGCACACAGTAGGTACTATATAAATGCTAGCTATTATGATTATAATTGTTATTATTGGTAATCCTTTTTTTAAAGGTGTTAACTGCTGTGTCTGATTAGCTGTATCACGATCTCTATCCATGAGTCTCAGGTTAATCTGCAGAGCATTTGATTTTCTAAAGCACAACAGAAATGGTTGTAGCATTTTTCCTTTCTTCTTTCAGTAAATAATGATTGGGAGGAAGGACGGTGTAGGCTTGGGGTCAGTTGTTTCTGTCTTTGTCTTTAACTGTCTTATGACTGTGGGCCATGGTCTTCCCATCCGTGAAATGGAGGTAACAGCACCTACGCCCCCGTGCTGTTGTGAGGATCAGGTGAGATAATCAAGCTTTGCTAACCTCAGGGGGCTACTGTAGATTAGCTATTATTATTAAGCATTTATTAAGTACCTGCTCTGTGCCGGATGTGCTAGCACATGGGGTGCAAGCACAGAAATACGATTAGTCTGTGCTCGAGGAGTTTCCATTCTATGTGGGGCGGTGCTGTGTGTTTAAATAAATGTATGGGGTGTCCCAAAAGTCTTAGTGCAGTTTTTGTGCTCTTGAGGTGCCATTTTCAGGGAGAGGCCGTGTTGCTGCGGGACTTAGGAAGGGCCTCCTGCAGAGGGTGGTGCTAAATCTGAGTTTTGAAGGAAACCAGGGGCTTTAAGAGGCCAAGATGAGGAGGGGGAGGTACATTCCAGGCATCACATACTGGGCAGAGTGGTGAAGGTGAAAAACAGGATTGTCAGGTGTGAGGAACTTACATTGAGATGAGCATTTATTAAGTGCCTGCTGTGTGCCAGGCTCTGTGCTGGGATTAAAGGTACAGATGCAAACAAAAGTCACAGTCTCTGTTCCCAAGCTTATCTTCTGTATGTCTTCTGCTTGTGTGGGCTGTCTTCTCAGACAGAATGTAAACTCCTTGAGGGCAGGCAGGCACTGTAGCCTTTGGCCTTTTTATTCTCCAGACCAGCACAGTGCCTGGCACCTCATAGCGGCTTAATAAATGAGGTTGGTCAGCGGTTTTGAATGCTGCAGAAACGTTAGGGGACGGAGACCCAAAGAAGACCGCTTTTGTCGTTCGGTCATATCCGTCGTGTCCGGCTGTTCGTGACCCCGTTTGGGGTTTTCTTGGCAAAGAGACTGAAGTGGTTCTGCCGTTTCCTTCTCCGGCTCATTTTATAGATGATGAAACTGAGGCAAACAGGGTGAAGTGACTCACCCAGGGTCACGCAGATAGCGCGCGTCCGAGGCTAGATTTGAACTCAAGGAGATGAGTCGTCCTGACTCCAGGCCTGACACTCTATCCACTGTGCTAGCTAGCTGCTCCAAAGGAGACCGTTAGATTTGTTGATTAGGAAGTCACTGATGACCACTCGGGTCAGTAGAGCGTGGGGATGGGGGATGGGACGGAAGATATAGGAAGCGGTTGAGGAGTGAGTGTGAGCGAGGGTCTGTGGGATACGCTTTCAGTAAATCGTGGACCAGTTGATGGAACAAGGACCTGGAAAAGATGGAGGGGGTTGGGGATCCAAGGGTCCAGGGGGCAGGATCAGCCACGAAATGGAGAAGGAGCAAGTCTTCCTTGGCGATACGAGAGAAAGGCAGAATCGTGAAGATCTAGGGATTTTGGAGGTAGAAAGGAGGGGAGTGGAGAACGTTTACTTTCAATGGGCTGGAGAAGAAAACATGCGTAGCAGTCCTGTGTTTATGTTCTTAAGAATAACTTTCAACAGTGTGGTCAGAGCTGGACATTGCTCAGTGATGAAAAACAAAACACTGAAAACCAGTTGATTTGAATGTTTTTGCCAACCCTGTAAGACAAACTCTTGATTCTCCTGCTCCCTGAGACTTCACCTAGTGCTTTCTTTGGTATTCTGTATTTTGGTATGTTACCCGCATGTACGTTAACCTTTTACTAGATTGAAAGTTCCACGAGGGCAGGACTGGTGCTTTACCTAAACCTCGTACCCCTCTCTGTGCCTAGCACAGAGCTGTGCACACTCTAGGTACCTGGTAAAAGTTGGATCGATTTTATGAAAATAGGACCATTTTGACGGGAGCTCAAGAACGTTCTTTTGAACAATGGCCTTGGATACTTCAAAGAACTCTAGCCTACCGGTTGAGTTGCTTCCCAGGTGTGTCTGACTCTTCTTGAGCCCATGTGGGGTTTTGTTGGCAGAGATAATGGAGTGGTTCATGATTTCCTTCTCGGGCTCACTGCATTGTTAATCCTGAGGCACACATGGGAGGGGAATTACATGGATAGAATAGGGGATCTCTCTTGTGCTGCCACGTTTGGCGTAGACGACAAACATAATTAGGCCAATCAAGGAACGCTTTTGAGGGATTAGATTGCAGTTGTAGACGGTTGCTTGGCAGGATGCTACAAGGAGCTGCAGGACCAGCAGGACCGTTTTGGGGCCTTTGTAATGTTGGCTGAAAATAGGCAATTACAGCTGACCCTGGTGGCTTTCTTGTGTCCAGAGTCAGAACTCTCGGAATCCTGACGTTCTGGGGCCCAGCAAGACAGAGTGGGCTGTCCGGCGGACTTGAGAAAGGCTTAATTGAGACAATGAACAGTACTGGAGTCTGTTTTTGAGAAGCAAAATATAATCGTAGGAAAGGTGAGGGAAAAGAGAAAAGCCAACTTTTCCCTAGCAGTGTTTAGAAATTTGGGAGCCTGCGGAATTCTGGTCTTCACCCTCTCCGGCCTTCTGCCATGGCTCCAGTTCTTGGGCACAGTGATTTGTTTTTTTTTTTTTTTATTTTTTTGAGGGGGGGAAGGCAGGGCAGTTGGGGTTAAGTGACTTGCCCAAGGTCACACAGCTAGTAAGTGTGTCAGGTGTCTGGGACCGGATGAACTCAGGTCATCCTGACTCCAGGGCCGGTGCGCTACTCACTGCGCCACCTAGATGCCCCATAGTGCTTTGTTTCTTTACTTGTGTGATATGATTTTAAAAATCATGCATTTCCAGAGACCTTTTAGGATTGTGTCCCCCCCAAAAATGTCTTTCAGCAGTCACTTCTCAGAAATAGAATGCAAAGAGGAAATTGCTGGTGGTTGAGCCACAGAGATAGAATAATATTTTTAAGCAACTCAGAATATAACCATGTCCACATAACTCGGAACTATTTATTTTATGTCTGTTGACTTTTATACAAGCGTGGAAGTGGCACAAACCGGGTTTCTGGGCCTTGTTTCAAATACATGCGAATGTTGCCTTGGACTTTACTGGGCATGGGGCTTTAAGCAGGAAGGCATTCTTTCTTAAAGGTCATTTAGTTTTTCACCAAAGCTCATTGGGCTTTTCATTGAACATGTTTTACCCAACACTGGGTAAGGCACTAGGGCTATAAAAGAAGCAGAAAACCCAGGAAGGAAGTGGCCATCTGGTTGGGCAGGTGAGAAAATTCGCCTGTGGAACAGGTAGTTATTAAGACAGTGTATCATGGAGCACCCTGTTGTGTGGGGTGGATGAGGATTGTAAAGGGAGGCAGGGAGGAGAGAGATGAGGGTGTGTGCTGATGACTTGCAGTCAGATTTTCTGACTTTATGAGCATCCCATGTCACGAATGGGCCTGATCTATCTCTGTCTAGCCTTAATGTATGCATATAACTCATCTGACCAAGATACTCTTGGGTAGCATATATTTATTTAAAAACATTTTTTAAGTACAAATATCCATAGTGGCCTGCAGCCCCTCCCATACTCTGCAATCCAGCCAGACAAGCCGCCTCTCTGGACATCCAATTTCCCGTCCTTGTGCTTTTGTCGGAGGCTGTCTTCCATGCTTGGAAGTCATTCCCTCCCTCCCCTCCCCAGAATTCCCCTCTTCCTTGAAGACTTAGGTGCTGTGTAATGATGCCCTCAACAACTAGTATCTTCCCTCTTGAACAATATGTATTGAACTACGTTGGAATCAGTTGTTATCATTTGGCCTGGTTCAGCAGGGCCAATGACAGTTATTCACACAGCCTGTGCTTTCCCTCAACAGTCTGTGTTCCACAGTGTTTGTCCTGTGTTGGTAGAAAACCCTGTGTAAGAAGCTAGTATCTGGGTATGGACTTGCAGGGCAGTGAGGGGGTGGGGGTGGAGGAGAAGGTCAGAAGGTTAAAATTGATGGGCCCACCAGAAAACAGCAGATTCATTCTGTGCTTGATTTTTTTTATTAGCAATAACAGTGAAACCAGGGAATTTGTCCATTTGCAGCCACTTAGGTTATTTAAGGCCATGGTCTCAGTAGCTGAACCCAAGAAGCCTTGGCAGTCAGAGGCCTTATATCATATGTGCTACCAAGGGGTTTCTCTTTGTGGGAGGGAGATAGAGGGTCAGGATTTCATTTAAGGATTTATTTGTCATTGTATCTTAATCACCACATTGGGCTGGCGCCAAAGGCGTATGTGTACCAATCTGGAGCCATAAAGTTACAACAGCCCTGACCAAGGCGCAAGCTTTGGGATTGCAAAATGTTTTCTGACAGTCCTGTTTTATTGTTGCCAACTTGTTTTGATTCTAACTTCCCCGTATTACTCATAAAATTTTTCCCTTCCCTCCTCCATTCTCATGACATCCCCCTTCCCTCCTCCATTCTCATGACGTCCCCCTTCCCTCTGTCCTTGTGACATCCCCCTTCCCTCCGTCCTCATGACCACCGCCCTTTGTTTTATTATCAGGATGACAGGACGCTTCCTATCTTTCCCCTCCCCATTCCATCCTCTGCACAATTGCTGAAATATTTTCCCATGGCCACAAGGCTGACCAGGTCAGAAAATGTTTAAACATCTCTAGGATAAATCAGAAAATACAGACTCCCCATCCGGCGTCTCAGGCTGTCTGTAACCTGGCTCTCGCTGACCTTTCCAGGCTTACCTCTCATCCCCCCTGCCCGGAGCGGGCACACACACACACACACAGTCTATACCAGCTCTCCACCTCAGCCTCTTAGCAGTCCCTCCGTCCTCCAGGGCTGACCACAGGCGACATTCCCCTGACACTTGCCCTCGGCGCCCGCTTTCCTCCTCACACTTATCGACTTGGTGGCAGTGACCCCAGCTGGAGCGCAGACCCTGTGGGGGAGGGGGCGTTGGCTCTCCAGAGCCTTGGCCCGCAGCCGGCCCTTTGCCATTGGAGATTGAAGAGGCCTCCAACAGCAGAGCAGTGAACTGGTTGATTTTCTCCTTTGTATCGTGATTCCTGACCGGCCTCATAGGGGCCCTGATTGAGGAGAGGGCTGTAGAAGCAGGGCCCCCTCGGCGCTTGCTCTGTGCCAGGGCCTGGGCCAAGCACAGGGGTACGAGAGTAAAGAATAAAACAAGCCCTCCTTGCAATGAGCTTCCCTTCTGTTTGAAGGCATGATGACGAGGACTCTGGGGTGGTGGCTCTAGCGCTGGGAAGGACCTTGGAAGCCAGCTAGCCCAGCTTCGTCTTTACGGAGGAGGAAGCTGAAACCCAGGGAAGGAAGGGAGGAGAATAAGCATTTATACAGTGCCTACTGTATGCCCGGGCACATGGTAATCCTCACGGCAGTCCTGTAAAGCAGGTGCTGTTATTACACACAAGTGTAATTTTACAAGTGAGGAAACTGAGTCACATCAGTAGCCAAAGCAGAGGCAAGATTTGAACCCACAGGGCTGCGTAGAAAAGTGAAAAATCTTTGGGAGGTGGTTGGGGGAGGGGAAGAGGTGAAGGGGGAATGGAAAGTGGAGGAAAAATGGTTGCAAAACATCCAAAGTTTAAGAAAAGATTAAGCTGTGGAAACTGGTTGACACGACCTTCTAATTGGGAGCGAGCTGGAGGCCCGATGCTTAATGTCTCACAGATGCTCTTTACACAGCCGTATTTCTTATCAAGAACATGGAACGTACAGCTCCATGGACAGACGGGGGACCCCTCTGCATCCGTTCCCAAGATTCCCATAAACGAGCCCGTGTCCGTGCCCCACTTGAGCAGCCTGCGGTAGCCTGGTCATCTCCTGACCGCGGCAGGAACGCAGGCCTGCTCTCCCCCACACAGCCTCCATACCGTAATTGGAAGAGGATCCGCTCTTGACGCATTGCCAGGGACGTGGGATTCTGAGGGATCCGCATTCCTGCCTTGTCTCGGCCAGGGAATTTTCATCCAGAAGCGCATCATTAAAGCTCCCAGGGTTTTTCTTGCACGTTAAAAGATCACTCCTCTGGCTTTATTTGCAGCTATTGTTCATCGAGGTCAGGTCCAGGATGTCCAGCTCTTCCTTGGAGTGAATCATGACCCTAGATTCTTTCCATAAAGCCCTTCTGTTGTTTGTGGATATGGAGTGGGGGTGGTGGGGATGGGGGACTGATAGGAGATATGATCCTTCAAGAATGCAGCTGGGTTTGAGTCATTTTGTTTTAAAGTTGGACCCCCTCCCCTCAAATGGAAGAGGGATATTTAAAAGTTAGAGGAATTTCTTACCTTCCTGTGAGATGGAAAGTGGAAGAATTGGACAGTCCATTTATAAACCACTTTTTGAAGATAATTTGTTAAAATAGCCTCAGATTCCTTGGTTATCAGGAAAGAAAACTAGTTAATGCTGAAGAAGCCAGGAGGCTACGACTTTGATGGGAGGAAGCCCCCTAGATGGTAGCTGGGATTTTGATCAATATCTCTTCTGTTCTGTTCTCTAGTGGAACTCCCACGGTCCTCTGCGGTCAGGCTCTCCTCCTTGCGGGATCTCCCCACTCAGCTTCAGGAGCTGTACCAGCAGGGCTTCACCCTGGTCGCCCTCCACCCCTTCGTACAGCCCACCGACGAGCGAGAGAAAACTCCCCAGGAGCAAATATTCCGGGCCGTGCTGATCAAGAAAACCGAGAGGTGGGTCTGTGGTAACCGGGGGTAGGGAGCTCACCCCGAGGAGTTGGGTTTCCTGGGACCTTGGGAAGGATAGCTTTGCCTTGTGGTTGTTGCTGGTGTTGGCTGGGCCAGGTGTGGGAGCCTGGAGACCTTATTCTGTGTGCCTCTATCTCTTGGCTTGCAGCCCATTTTTGAATGTTCTGTAATGAAAACCAAATTCCCCGCCTGACAGTTCGAGTAGAGGTCCCTTCGGTGTCCCTTTCCTTTTGTAATTTATTGGATTAAGCTCAGCTAGAAAAATGTTTACTTTGAAGAGACATCCTCCCAGAAGGATGGAGCTGGGGGAGAAGGCTATTAATCTGAAAAGGGAAAACAAAAAAATGTATTCCCTAGCATTCCCATAAACCTAACAGTCTTCCCACATTATATCAGGATGTTTAAATTTCCAGAGGTTCTACAAAACAATCGAGAAGGGATTTATTCCTTTTGATTAAAATTCATTAAGCACCTACTATGTGTCAGGCACTGGGGATAAAAAGATTTTTTAATCCCATAATCAGAGGGTCACAGATTTTGAGCTGAAAGGATCATAGATTTAGAGGGAGAAAGTATCAGACCTTTGAGGTCATCTTGTCTAACCCATGAGGGTCCAGGGAGTTTAAAGTAATTTGACCAGGGTGATGCAGCCAGGATCTGAGTAAATTCAGTTCTCTTTCCACAACATGACACTGTGAAACTGAAGGCTTGACAAGCTTAAGTGGTTTGTCTGAGCATCCACAAGCCAGGATCTCTGACCACAAGGAGCTTATTCCTAAGGTGGGGGAAGACAGAGGAGAGAAGGGGAATACACAGGTAACAGGAATTCAGATGAGGATCTGATACCTTATAGCATGTAATGGGAGCAGAGGAGAAATCCAGGTACATGCTCTTAGGGAGAAGGAAAACAGAGACAAAGAGAAGGAGGGATTGGGGGGGAGGAGAGAGAGAGAGAAAGAGAGAGAGAAAGAAAAGGGAGGGAAAGAGAAGGGGAGAGAGAAAAAGGGAGGGAGAAAGGGATGGGGAAGGAGAGAGAAGAGAAATAAAGTTAGAAATTGGAGGAAAAGAGGGGAGAGGAGAGGGGGAAGATGGAGAAAGACAAGAGGGAAGGTAAGAAGAAGAGGAGGAGGGAGGAAGAAGAGAGATATTATTGACTCCTTGGGTGGTTGCAGAGCTGCATGAGGGTGGGCTAGATAACAAAGATTTGGCTGTTTTGTTATCCCATGAGCACCCATTAGGTAAACCTGACAGGAACACAAAGAGCATTCTAGATTCTTACTACTCAGACTCCTCAGGCACTGCTCCTTTGGGTACTGCCAGCTTGAGCTAGAAATTGAAGTGAAATGTACTCTCTAATAACTGATGAGCTCTCACTACAGATTGATGCAGATGTATTTTTAAAACTTTCTTTGTTTTTCTTTTTGGGGTATCATGTTGCTTGCCTTCTCAGTGGTTGGATGAAGGGCTGGAGGGAGGGAGAGAATTGGGAACTCAAAAAGATTTTTAAATAGATGCTTGAAAAAAAATAGAAATTCTTTACCAACACTAAAGCCTCTATTATTGTGTTCTGATTTAGACCTGGAAGGGACCTTGAGGCCTTGTTTTCTAGCCTTTTCATTTTATGGATGAGAAAACTGAGGTCCAAGTAGGTTGTAACTTGTCATATAACCATAGACCTAGAAAAGTGACGTCAAATCCAAATAGAAATGGATCCCTGCAGGCCGCATAGTGACTTAGAAAACCACAAATTAGTATTGCTATGTTGTATTTTTATCCATTCTGCTAAACATTTTCCAATTATATTTTAATCTGGTTGGGCCAGTTTTGCCTTCAGGTGCCCTGTGGCCCCCAATTTGATATCTCTGACCTAGAACTCTTTCAGAGTCTATGTAGTCCAATTCTTCCATTTTACAGATTAGGAAACTGAGGCCCATGGAGATTGACTTGCCATAAAATTTTGGGTTCTTCGATATAGAGCTGGGAGAGATCACAGAGGCTCTCTAATCTACCCTCTTCATTCCCTCATTGTACAGAGGGGGGAACTGAGACCCAGAGAACTCAAGAGACTTATCCAGTCACACTGGTAGAGTAGCAGTGCTATGGTTTAAACCCAGATCCTCTGACTTCACATCTAGCCCTCTTTCTTCCACCCCTTGCTGCCTCCAACAAGACCCTTCATGATCTGGTTCCAGCCCACCTTTCTAGCCTCATTTCACATGCCTTACCTTCATGCACTGCCTGTTCCACAGTAGACCTAATCTTCCCTAATCTTGGATCGATATCTCCCACCTCCATGCTTTTTCTCAGGCCTGAGTTGTACCACCTCCTAGTATCTGCCTTGCAGAGTCTCCTTCCCAGTGCTTGATGACGAATTACCCAGTTTTCTGAAGATCTCTTCTGTTGCCTCAGCTAAATACGTTTTCTCCCTCAAATTTTCCTTAAGATGCCTGTCTCTCAGGTCCTTTCATGGGTTCTAGGGGTGGGTGAACAGCTGTTTCTCCTTCCCATTGAGGATAACATGAGAGGGAAGTGATGATGACCAGAAGAAGCAATCTTAGTTTAGACACGATCAAGACTTTTGGCACTGGACGTTCCAGTTGGGATGCTCTGAAATTTGGAACTGGTACTGTCATATTTCTTCTTGGGAAGGTTTTAAGGAAAGGGGCTGGTGACTTCTACCTGTATTTGGATGCCCTTCCGCCTAAGAAGAAGGGATTCTTAACTTGAATCCATGGATGAGCAGTCCGTGGATAGATTTCAGGGAGTTCATGAACTTGGACGGGAAAAACATGACATCTTTATTGTCACTAACTTCTGATTAATTGAAACTTAGCATTTCCTTCACTTACAAGCATAGGTCACCAACGTTCAGGGAAGGCATCCGTAGCATTCACTGGTCTGCCCAAGGGGACCATAGCACAAAAAAATGAAAAATCCTTGACCTAGAGTTGACCAAATGACTTCTTGAGGCTACTTCCTATAACTCTGTAATTGCTTGAGACACAGACTCAGAGCAAAAAAAAAAAAGATCCCGTGGCCTTCTGCAAGCTGATTGTTTGAGGACTTCCCTCCTAAAGTGGGAAGGAATCAAAATGTGTATAGGTCACCCCACGCATGATGAGAAATGACTAGGGGAGTTTTCTTTGCTGGTTACTATGGACGTCATAGTAGAGAGGTATTTGTATGGTAACAAAAAGTACAAATACATTCTTTCCTTGTAAATGTGAAAGCCATATGTTTTATATCATGAAAAGATAAAATACATTTAAACAAAAAACCACCACCAAAAAAGTTAACAAATTCCCAAAGGGCATGCTTGGATTTTTTCTTTATCAGTTGGGAGTATATAACCCTCCCACCCCAATTCAAAAACAAGAGAAGTGTTCTTATGCAATAAATCCTTAGTAGACGCATTCAAAATCATATTTTTTGGTGAAATCTGCCAAAAGTCTGATGGCTACAGATTCTCACCATATACGGACTTTCTTTTGAGAGGTAAATAATTTCAGTTAGGTCTCAAGAGGGAATGGGCGGCTGGTCGTAGCATTTGCTGCGTAGACTACAGCTGATGAGAAGTTATGTTTTGTGAAAGATAAATCCTGATTTGTGACCGGTCCGGCTGCTGCTGGGTCATTTGCAAACTCCCCCAGCACAGTAATAAGCAGCTTACTATAACTTAGGGTATCGAATCCAGTATGGTTGGTAGAAATATACAGGTCTGACCCCCTTATCTTACATTTTAAGAAACTGAGGACCTGAAGGTTGTCTTGATAGTAATCATCAGAGACTGGATTTGAACCCAGAACCAGTGCCTTGCTGCTTCTTTAGGGAGTAGGAGGACCAAGCAGCCTCATCTCGTGTACGGATTAGCTCCTTAAGTGCTCCTCTGGCCAGAGTTCCTCCTGGGGCTGGATAAGCCTTCCTAGAAATAGCTTCCTTCCCTTACTACTTTCAAAAATAACTCACACGCTTCTTCTAGTAGTAAAAAGCTATAAACAAAGTATGCACCCATCGATTGGAGAACGGCTGACCGACTTACGGTAAATGGATGTAATGGAACGTTCAGAGGCCGGCATGGCGTTGTAGAAACAGGACTGATTTTGTAGTCAAAAGACCCAGATTCAAATCCTGACTCTGCCACTTACACATGTGATTTTGGGCACATCACTTCCCTCTCTGGGCCTCAGTTTCCTCATCTGTAAAACGAAGGAATAGACGGCTTCGGGGAGATCTTCCAGCCCCAGTCTGTGATCTTGGGGCAGCAGAACTCAGCTCCGATCCAGTGGCCATCCAGGTGGCTTCTCTCTTCTCTGCTAAGAAATAGTCCCCTATGAGGGAGATTATTCCGTTCTCGGCTGATAGATCTAATGGATTTGTTTCACTTTCTTTTTTGGATCCTTTGCTGTAATATAAAGAAAAGTACTATTGGCTGCTGAGGGAGGGCCTTGTTGGGGACTGACTGTGCAAAAACCCCCCAAAAACAAAACCCCCCCAAACCCAGATGTGTCACCAACCAATTTTCCAAAAATTAACTTTTAAAAAGGCCTTGATGATGCCAGCATCTTTTTTTTTTCTCTCTCCAGGAATCAGCTCTTGGGGAGTTTGTGGATTTGATCAAAGCCCAGACTTTGAAGAGAGCAATGGGTCTGCCCTGAATTGTGGTCAAGTTTGATAGAAAGGTGCTAATTTTCAGCAGTTAGACGAGTAGCAACCGAGACCACGTCTAGTTGTTTGCATAATTAGTTGTGGCTTCCGCCCTGTTCCAGGGTGTTAGGCTGTCTGAAGACTTAGAATCGTGGAAGGGCTGGGACTTTTCATCTCCTCAGCCCACAGTTTTGGGGAACAGTGCCATCAGCATTTAGAAGAGGCCCCACACTTGGGGGGGGAGCTGTGAGGTTCCCTAATGGCATCAGTGTTGTGGTGGGAGTATATGGGGAGTACAAAGCAAGGCCTAGCAGGACCATGGAGAAAACCAGAGGGAAAGGACCCTAGGTTCCTATCTCTAGGACCTCAGAAGCCCTCTTGTTTTGCCAGCAAGGAAACTGAGTTTCAGTGAGGTTAACTCATCTGACCAAGATACTCTTGGGTAGCATATATTTATTTAAAAACATTTTTTAAGTACAAATATCCATAGTGGCCTGCAGCCAGTTGGACCCGGTCAGTTGTTCCATTAGAGATTGACCGTCTGCTTGAAACCTGAGCCTCCTGCAACAACCTTGGGTCAGCAAGCACTCCTCCAAAGATCTCATGGGCCCCACGCTGTTGCTGATGGCCTCTCCCTTGGTGGCACTTCATGTCAGATAATGTGGTGATCGTCATGGAATTAAAAGCAGTGTTGTTTTCTGGATTACAGATGGGTCTGGCAGTGGGCAGACCCCAGGGAGCCCTCTTCCACTAGATTGTTGTGTGCTTTGGCTAGGCAGTCAGATTTTGTGCCATTCTCCCTTATTTCAAACCTAAATCCAATCTAAGGAGAAAATAGGCTGCAACCTCATTTAAAAAAAATTTGTTGAGAAACACCCATTTGCAGAGGTGGAGGGTCCATGGGAGGAGTTCGTGGCACATATTTTTAGACTTTTTTATGTATTGATCAATTTTGCTGATTTTTTTTCTTTTCTTTAAAATATTATTTGTTATATGGGATGGCTTGCTGAGAGGAGACAGATGCTAGGGAAAATTTTGTGATGCAAAAAAACCCAAGATATTAATTAAAAATATTTTCAAAATTTTTTGTTGCGGTAGAACAGAATTCATTAGAAGCCCAACTTCCAAAGAGACCATTTAGTTACCTTACTGTGGTACCAGGAAAACCTCACATAGATATACCATACCTCCGTAGTGTGCTTATTACTGCCACAATGTCAGTTACAGTTATCCCTTCAACACCGAAGGGGTTCGGGGCACAGTGCCCCTGCAATGTGGAAAATCTGTGTAAAATTTTTCAGCTTTACCTTCATGCCAGAGAGGAAGTCTGAATTATAAGGGTATTAAAAGATAAAATATGTTGATATTATGTAATACTAATACATGTATTTTGCAGATTTCTGAGTTTCTAAACTTTTTATGTCATGTGCTGGCCTTCATGTGTTCTTTGCGGCTTCTACAAAACTCACCCCAAATTCCCATTTAATTCTTACGTTGATACATGATATAGCAAATCTGTGATGGGGAAAGTCATGATGTGGAAGGGATAACTGTAAACTCTGGTTAAGGTCCTCATCCCCTCCAATTTAGACCATTGGATAGACTCCTACCAGGTCTCCCGGGCTCAGGTTTCTCCCTTCTAGTCATCCTTCATACAGCTGCCCAGTTGATTTTCCTAAAACTCAAATCTCATCATGTCCCTTCCCTACTCAACAAACTTCATTGTCTTCCTCATTGGATCTCTATTGCTTCTGGGATCCAATATTAACTCCTTTTGTTTGTTATTTAAAGCCCTTCATGACCTTTCCCCAATCTCTTTTTCCAGGTTTATTATACCTTATGTTATCATTAAAGAGCCACTGCTGAGCCCCCAAGACTACAGTGATGCTCCCTGTTCTGACCTGGTTTGGTTTGGGGGCAGCCTGGCCTCTAATCAGAGGGGTTAGGGTCCCTTTTTCCCACTCTTTAACTTGTTAAACCCTCTCACTAGAGTGCTCCAGAGTAAAAGTTTAAATTACAGCTCACATCTAGGGTTTCTCCAAAAAGGAGGAGGTTAAAAGATAGTCCTTGTACAGTACAAATCAGTTATGGGAAGGGTAATTTATTCCAACACACAAAAGAAACACTCTACACAGCGAGCATTAACAGAATAACTTAAAACAAGATTCAGTAACTTGGCCTTGTAACTATGATTACAATTTGTTTGGAGGCTGATACTCAGACTTCATTGGAACATAAAGCAGTTTTCAGGCTTGCTCATTAGGCAGCCTGCATTTCACCTGGGCTCTGCACTGTCCAAACACTTCCAGGCACATGTTGCCTCATAAAATGGCCAGTCTTGGGCTGATTTTCTTGTTGGTGGCCATTCTCTCTCGGGGCTCCTCCTCGGCCACCATTCAGCTTGACCCAGGATCTCTGGAACTCTTGAACTCACCTCCAAGCCTGAATGTGTCCATCTTGGGATAGGCATTTACTCACTTAAGATCAGGAAGGAACAGACACAAAAGAGGAAGAGTCATCAGGGGTCCAGACTCTGATTCATCGAGGTGGGAGCCCCTGTACTAGCTGCCCTGTGGAAATGGTTGCCATGTTGTTGATGTGGAGAAAGGCCAGTGCTTCTCCGCCCTTCACTTATTGCGAGGCCACCTGAAGAGTCTCAGTAAGAGAAGCAGAGACAGAAGCGTCTCTGCTTAGACCACGCCTTGCCCTTTGCCATTGTCAGATAGTGGGGAAAGGCATTCGGGATGTACTACGTCATACTTCAATGCCAAATCCTTTCAGCACGTGGCTGGGAGCAGGTCCTAAACTCCCACAGGGATAACTGGAACCTGGAAAAGCCACTGAGTTGGTCCTTGCTTCATATCTACATTTTCTCTCCCTTCTTGAGAACAGACCCTTGTTTTGATTTTGTATTTGTATTCCCGGTACCTAGCACAGGGCCTTGCAGAATAGGTACTTAGTAAGTACTCATTGAATGATTACTATGTAATATGTGCGTACCGGGACAGGTATATTATGGTTATGTGCGTCGGTCCCTTATCTGTGCTTGTGACTTAACAGATTAATCCCAGAGATGATTTTTCAGATGAAAAGAAATTATTAGGGACTTGAATTTGGGCAAAAAATTCGTCTTTAGCAGCACATAGGGCAGGGGCAGATATTTTATTTGGCATTTGAGAAGGGCAGAATTGACAAAGTAAGAAATTGAATCCTAAGTTCTGAACTAGGGAGAAAAGAAGGGATGCTTTGAAAACTGTAGTTGAGAGTGTCCTCTTTAAGCTGTTCTCTGTCTTTTCAAGTCTAATTTTAACAATTACTTGGCCTCTTCTGAGAATTATAGGCCTTCCAAGAAGAGGTTTCATAATTAAACAAAATACACAGGGGCTGACAGGCCCTATCAGGCTATGGCCTAGAATTGCTCCTGCGGGGAGGCTGCGGCTCAGCCTGGGAGTGTGCTGATTAGGTGGATCACACTCGGGGGAGAAAATAGCGCTGGGTTTTACAGTGATTGGCATGTGTTAGTGTACTGGGGAGATTAACAACAGCTTCTCCTAACAGCCTGAAAGTGGGGTATTGGTCCATTCCCAGAGAGCAGAAAAAGAAGACTGGAGTGGTTGGTAGTAGTAGTAGTACAGAGAGGAATTTTTGCTCCTTCTGGTCCTCTCCCCCATTTCTTCATGTCAGCTGCCTCCTTCTGGTATTTGACCATTCTATTTTTAAAAAAATTTTTGTTTTATCCAGCTTCTTTGGGTGTTGGGCATATATCAATACTAACCCCACCCCCCAAGCCTTTCCACATTCTCAGCCACGGAGCTGTCCAGCATCACACATCATTGGCTCCTCTGTGCCAATTCCATGGCACTCGGTTCTCTTAATTTATTCCTTCTATTTTTCCTGTTTCCCTCTAGTGTGACACCCTTTTCTAGTGTGTTGAAATTTCAGAATTCACTGTTAATTACTGTGTTTGCACTTCTTGGTCTAATGTGCCAGAGCGAAGCCATATTCTCTCAGGTTAAGTGAGTTTTTCCAACCCGTGCCCCCCCCACCCCCAAGTGATGTGCCGAGGTAGTGGTGTCCTGTGCGAAGCTTCATTCTTTACCTTAATGGACAGAACCAGATAGACACAGATTATACACCTCAGCGCTAAGTCTCTTCGGGTCTTTATAGTTGTCTGTGATTTCCTATCTACTTCCTGGAGTGTCTCTCTATTTTCAAGAAAAGAATTGGCACAGAGAGTCGGGGATGCACATTTGGTGGTAACTTCTCAGAACAGAGTATTCTTGGTCAATGGTTCTTCTCAAGCAGCTTTACTAATATGCTATTTTCTTTTTCTCTGTGGTCCTGTAATTCAGGAGCTAAGGTTGTTTTATTCCAAGTCTCGCAGTTTTCTCTTCCCCCTCCTCCACTGCCAAGCAGCTATAATTCCAGCTGGAGGAAATAGTTTTCCGACAGAAGGATCTATAATAACTAAAGCTTGTTGTGGCTCATTGGACTGGTTTACCCTTAAATGCATTTTTTATATTTGCCTCCAAGTGTAAATTCAATTCAGCAAATATTTATTGAGTGTTTTCTATGTGTTAGGTCCTGTGAAGGATATGGAGAAGATTTAGACACCTTCCCTGATCTCATTAAATTTAGGATTGCATATTTAGAACTAGAAGACCCAGAGGTCATCTAGTGCATTCCCCCTCCCCTCGTTTTTCACATGAGAGACATTGAAGCCACAGCAAGTTCTGCGACTTACCGAAAGTCACACATTTAGTAAGTGGCAGACAAGAGGGTAGTGCTGCTGCAGGACAGGTGGAAAGATCCTAGGTCTTTAGGGCAAACTAGCTGGTCAGATAACAGTTTCTGAGAGAGGGAGAGCAAGGGGGAGAGATGGCATCTGAGTTAGACTTTACAGAGTGGGGAGCAGTGGGACAGGCAGAGCAGAATTAGGTGTAGAAATGGTATAAAAATAAGAGCCATTCCCCAACTGATAAATAATCAAAAGATGTATTCAGTTTTTTGATAAAATAATTAACACTATCTATAGCCATATGAAAAAATATTCTAACTCACTGTTGATTGGAGGAATGCAAGTAAAAGCAATTCTGAAGTACAACCTCGTACCTATTAGATTAGATAATAGGATAGAAAAGAGAAATGACAAATTTGGAATGTTGGAAGGGTTGTGAGAAAGATGAGACATTAATGTACTGTTGTCAGAGTTGTGAATTGATTAAACAGTCTGTAGAGCAGTTTGGAACTATGTGCAAAGGCCTATAAAACCAGGTATACCCTTTGGCCAAGCAATGCCACTACTAGGTCTGTAGCCCAAAAGATATAAAAAACAAAAAGGAAAAGGACTTATATGTACAAAAATATTTATTGCAGATCTTTTATGGAGGTAAAGAATTAGAAATTGAGGGGATGCCCATCAAGTTGAGAAAGCCTGGCTGAAGAAGTTGTGGTATGTAATTCTGATGGAATACTAAAGTACTATAAGAAATGATGAGTAGGATGCTACCAGAAAAACCTAGAAAGATTTGTATGGGCTGATTCAGAGTGAAATGTAATGGGTACAAAGTGAATAGAAATATTGTAAGATGATCAGCTATGAATGATTTAGCTGTTCTCAGCAGTACAACAGTCCATGACAACTCTGAAAGACTTGGGATGAAAAGTGCTATCCATCCCCAGAGAACGAACTGATGGTGTCTGAATACAGATTGAAGCACATTTTTTTCACTATCTATTTTTCTTGAGGTTTTTTTTTTGCTATGTTTTCTTTCGCAACATGACTATTATGGGGGAAGAAAAACCCGTCATTGTTATGCTATCCATCCCCAGGGAAAGAACTGGGGATGTCTGAATACAGATTGAAGCATACTTTTCTTTACTTAAAAAAAAAGTACAGAAATGGGAGATGTTGAGGCATAATTTGGGAAAAATGAGAGTAAAGGATTTGGCTGGGTGTAGAGGACTCCAGTGGGGAATAGAGAGAGATGAGGTTGGAAAGGTAGGTTGGGGCCAAATCATCAGGGTCTGTTTTATATCTCAGGCAAAGAACTCTCTAAGGGACTGCTTGCTTGCTTTTGATAGAATGACCACCTCCATAATTTGTCTGGGTTATCTTCTGGCTGAATGATCTCTTAACAAAATGCTGAAAGTTGGATACATTTTACAAGGAATGACTAAGTCCTGCAAGTGTGATTTAGTTTTGTGAATAATCTCATGAGCTCATTCATGAGTCACAGCATCGAGTCTAAAGTGACTTCAAAGATAAGAAAAAATTAATTACTTGTATTTTATAATTTTATAATATAATTTTATGATTTTTATAATGCCAGCTTCCAAGGGTCTGAAAACACCATAGTTTATAGCTTTACACCCATATAGTGATATAAACAGTCTTTGTGATGTCTCTGTAATATTTTTTGCTTAATACTTATGGAACATATTTTTTAACATAGAATAGAGGAAACTTTTTTTATCCACACCCCCCCTCAGTTGCTGGTGCCCTCTCTCCCTAACTACTGTGTGTTTACTTGCTTCTTAGAATGTTAGCTCCCTGAGAGCTAACATTCTTTATATTTTGTTGTCCAGTCATTTTCAGTTGTGTCTGACTCTTTGTGACTCCATTTGGGGTTTTCTTGGCAAAGACACTGACGTTGTTTGCTGTTTCCTTCTCCAGCTTAATTTATAGATGAGGAAGCTGAGGCAGACAGGGTTAAGTGACTTACTCAGGGTCACACAGCTAGTGTCTGAGGTCAGATTTGAACTCAGGTCCTCCTGACTTCAGGCTCTGTGCTCTAACCACTGTGCCTCCTAGCTGCCCCCAGCACATAGGAGAAAATTAATAAATACTTGTTAGTTTGATAGTGATCTTAGAGAATTTTAGAGTCAGAAGGGATCTTGGAGCCATCTAATCTAGGTCTCCCCCCCTTTTTTTGCACTGGGTGGGCTTACTTCATCCCTATAGGCTGGTAGTGTCAAACTTAGAATAGAAATGGATCACTTCTGCCACATAGTGATTAAGAATACCACAAATGAACATTATCTATATTGTATTATATTTTGTTTATTTTATTAAATATTTCCCCGTTACATTTTAATCTGGTTCAGGCCCCACTGGGGATTTTTGCTGGCAGCTTAACCCTCCGACTATGTGTTTTGACATCCCTGGTGTTGAGAAGGGTACTTGTAGGGTGGAAATTCCTTCCATTGATAACTCATCTGTCACTGAGAGTCTTTGAGAGTTTCCCAGTGACTTGCCCAGGGTCACCCAGCCAGCATGGATCAGAGACAAGACTTTAACATAGATTTCCTTGACTCCAAGAACAGTTGATCTGCTATGTCAGGTGGCCTCAATGGATGGAATATTCAAAGAAAATAGACGTGAAACAAGGAAAAATATGATAAAGACAAATGAGTCTCTGAGTTTGATTTTTTAAAAATTGGAGAGACCATTCATTTTACAGAGGAGACAATTGAGCACCATCTGCCAAGCTGGTGAGAGAGGCCGAATGGACATGGGTCCTCTTACTCAGGGTACACAGTGTTTTCCATTTTCTCCAACTGCTCCTGTTATTGCTACTTGTTAGCAAACCAGAAAGCAGAGGCCCATAAACTGTAGAATCATGAGGCTCCATACATAGCAGGCACATACTTGAATTGAAGCACACGGTGGGAATAGAATGATATCCCTCAGCTCACCAGGCAGCACCTTAGTTCATTCAGATGTTTGGCCAAAATTTCCAGTCCTCTCTCAAAGGCAGGCAGCACCTTGGGCTTGGCCAAGGCCCCAACTCATTGACTTCTCTTGCTGGAGTCTCTGATTGGGGTCAGATTAAGAGACATAGTTGTGCCCACAAGATGGATCCAAGAACATAGGCTTTTAGAGTTGGAAGGAAAATTAGTGATGACCTTATACACAGCCCTCTCATTTTACTCATCAGGAATGCAAATTTCAAAGAGCTAAGGTGATTTTTCCAAGTCCATACTGGGGGCAAATGGCAGAGTTGGGAATTTGAACACGAGTACTCTGGCTCCAAATCTAGTGTTTCTTTTTTTCGCTATGGCTTTCCAGATGCCGTTACTGCAGCCCATGTGCCGAATTCATCATTTAGCCATTTTGTCATTTCTAAAGGGGTTGGATTCAGCCTGTAGAACATAGGGTACCAATCTTGGGGTAGTTCCTCCAATTGTGGCCCTGGGACTTTTTAGCAACTCAGAATATCTAAATCAAAAAAACATTAAGTAAGTAATTTTGTGTAAAGAGAGTAATGAATTCTGTTTGCAACTGACAAAGAAACCTTAGAAATTCAAAAGTTCAAAATAAACCCAAGAAGTAGAAATTCTGAAAATCAAAGGAAATAAAATTAAACCCAAAAAGTGCATCGAGTTGATAAAACTAAGAACTGTTTTTGAAAAGATTAATAAAATAGAAAAATAATTAGCTAGCTTGATTTAAAAAAAAAAAAGGAAAGAGAAAAGCCAAATTATCAAAATACAAAAATGAAAAAGGATGGTATTCCATTAGAGTTTGTTGGAAAGTAACAGTGCAGCATTCATTTTCAGAGTTTTTTTTTAAACGTCCTTCATGTGCTTTGTGCTACTTAGAATGACTTAACCAACAGTTCTTAACCTGGAATCCATGAATTTTTTTTTATATTTTGATAACTGTACTTTAGCGTAATTGGTTCTTTTTATAATCCTATGTATTTTATTTTATTCATTTAAAACCATTATTCTGAAAAAAAGGATATATAGGCTTTAAAAGACTGCCCAAGGGGTTGGGGTCCCTGATCCTCCCAAATTTCAGAATTGCTGATTTAGATGGAGTTGTGTTGCATTGGAAAGAACACTGAATTTATAGTCAGAGGGTCTGAATTTGAACCCCACCTTTGCAATTTACTGCCTATGGACAAATAGGCCTCAGTTTCTTTATCTGTAAAATGAAAAGAGTTGAATTTGATTTAAGGTCCCTTTCAGCTCTAAATCTATTACCTTAAGATACTTTTTCTTGCCTTAAAGGAATTTTTTTTAAGTTGATGCACTCCATGTATGGACAATGCTTTTATTTTTTAAAATAAATTTTATTTTTTCACCAGTTACATGTTAACACAATTTTAAACATTTTTTTTAAAGTTTTGGTTGATTTTAAAGTTTTGATCCAAATTCTGTCTCTCCCTCCCTCCCCTCCCCCATCCCCCCTCTTCCCCCATCCCTGAGATGGTAAACAATCAGATATAGGTTATATGCATGCAATCATGCAAAACATTTCCATATTAGTCATTTTGTATAAGAACACTCAGATAAAAGAAAAAGAATGAAAGAAAGTGAGAAATAGCATGCTTCAGTCTATTCAATCAATATCAGTTCTTTCTCCGAAGGCAGGTAGTATGTTTCGTCATTAGTCTTTTGGGATTGTCTTGGATCATTGTATTGCTAAAAATAGCTAAGTCATTCACAGTCGTTCATTGAGCAATATTGCTATTCCTGTGTACAGTGTTTTCCTGGTTCTGCTCACTTCGCTCTGCATCAGTTCATGTAAGTCTGTGCAGGTTTTTCTGAAATCATCCTGCTTGTAATTTCTTATAGCACAATAATATTCCATTATATTCATATACCACAACTTGTTCAACCATTTTTCAATTGATGGGCATCCCTTTGATTTCTAATTCTTAGCCACCACAGAAAGAGCTGCTCTAGATATTTTTGTATCAATGGGTCCTTTTCCTTCTTAAAGGAATTTATAATAGATTCATGTCTGATGGAAATTTATGTAGGGGATCTGGGGTAGAGCAACTGTGTGAGAATTAGAGAAGGAAAAAATAACTTGAAGAAAATGAACCTTAGAGATGATTAGAAAAGTTGGCTCTTATAAGTTTTATTTACGGGTAGACAGGTGGCTTCCTCCCAGGTGCCTGTGGATTTCACATACCTGGACTTGGTCCACTGGGACACCTGAGGCGAGACCATTCTGCCTCTTTAGATTGTTCTAAAAATGACTAGTCTGTGTGATGATTGAAGATGGAGCCTCCCTCACTGTTGTGAGCCAGGAATATCTAAAGATAGAGCCCCCTCTCACTGTTAGGAGGTAGGAATACACAAAGTCGTGCCCCCTTTCCTAGTTTTGATCCAGGGATGCCCAAAGGTGGCACCCCCCACCACTGTTGTAAGTCAGGAGTGCCTGAAGATGGTATCTCCTCTCACTGTTGTGAGCCAGGAATACCCTATTATTCAAGAGAAAATTTTAAGGTAAATGGAACTGTATGAGGAATCCCATCAGCAGACATGCTTTACTTCTCAACAATACATTTCAAAGGGACTGAATGTGGATAGCCTTATGCAGGGTTCCAAGGAAATAGAACTTTGCCAGAAACCTGTTCTTGGTCACTAGATTTCCACCTCCCCTTTTCTGCCCCCTCCCCTTTCCTTCCATTTCACAATTCTGTGGGAATGGAAAACCCTTAGTGGCTACAGCATGTAGGAGACATTAAAGATGATGATTTTTTCCTTTTTTTTGGCTTCTTAATATATAAATCCTCAGACTACACAGCTGCTAATGGTTTATCTACCATGAAAGAAGGCCTAACTGCAAACATCTGGACAGGAAATGACAAATGGCCCAAATAGCTTCGGTTAGAATATGGCTTTGGCCACTGGTTTATCTAGAATCAGTGCCAGAGTTCGAGAGACGGTTGGATACCCACGGTGGTATCACCCACAACCCACATTATACTGTTTGTGAGCCCCCTTGGTGGTGACATCATCCAAGTCATCCTTTATTTATGGAGTGTTGTGGATATTCCAAAATGTTGTCACTGTGTGCTGATAGAAGAGGAAGGAGTTGGGGGTGTTGGGGACAGGGTGGGGAATAAAGGGTAGTGAAACTTTGTATGGACTTTTTCTGATTTCCACCTCATACTATTTAAGTCTTATGACATCCTTTATGCAGTTAGTCACTTTGGGGGGGTTTTCTGCTGCCTCCTATAAGTGGATCTTGGGTTGAAACACCCTAAACCCACTGAGTACAGTTATTTGGCATGAGGTAGGGTAGCTGCCTCTACAATTGTTGTAATAATCTCGCCTTTTCATCCTGGGTGACCCTTGTCTATCAGTTATTCCTGGGGGCACACTGAATGTGCTGGGTGTCTTCCTCTAAATCTCCTGATGTTGCATGGGTACCATTGTAACAGATGGGATGGTCCATCCCCTATCCCTTGTCCTCTACCTTTTAGACCTACTTCGTGGTGGGTCTAAAGATTGTGCCATGACCTGTTTACACCCACTGTACATAATTGTCTCTTCTCCGTTGTCTGGCTGTTGACCCATCATTTTGATTCTCTTGAGGTTGTGGCACTCCATGACCCATAGCCATGTAATTTCTATGATGGCATCCTTATGAGTTAGTGCTGAATGACCACCCAGTCCTTTAGAATCTGTGCCCTGTCTCCTTTTCCTTGTTTTCTAGGCCAGGGTGTGTTTCTGTGTCAGGGACCTCTTTGGAAGTCTGATCAAGCCTATGGTCTCCTTCTCAGGGTAATGTTTATAAATGTATACAATAAAACACATCGGATTACAAAAAAAATCAATCATTGGATTACTGCTATCAGAATACTAAAAACAAAAACAAGTTTATGGACTCTATAAGAGCACCTTCTGTGGTCGATTGTGAAATTCCTTTGAAGAGCTAATTAGTTTTCCTCTTTGCTTCCAAGAGATTGAGAACTTGACCCATCATCTGCATCCTGCCATTTTTTTTCCTACTTAGAAAATTGCTGGGCAATTTAGACTTTTGTTTGCCTCCATCAATTTCTAATTATTCACAAATGAGGCCAAAAATAAAACCCCAAACAAGTCTATTGATCCACCCACACATTCTTGCCTCGTCTTTCCCACATACACACATTCTGACTTGTAGTTGAAGGCATGGGAAAACGAGGACAGTTGTTTAAACTGGGTGCTTTGACTGGTGTCTGAGGGATTTATGGGCTTGCATGAGATCTGTTACATGTTTATTATTTAAAAATAGACCCTTTAATGTCTTTTGTAAGAATAATTGCTGTTCAGAAGCCTTGCTGTGGGTCCATTCGGCTCTTCCCAGATCTGCTCAAGGCATCCAGAGCAAGCCCCCAACGTCTCGCCGTCTCTAAGGTTAGTTTTATCAGGACCCTATTTGGGAATAAAGAATGCCACTCTCGAGATTCTTGAAAACCGTCGAGCCAACTGATAATTTGAAAAATTTCAAGTGCGAGGGAGAAGAGCTTACTCTTTCCTTGTGGCTTCTTGGAAAATAGCCATGGTCAAATAGCATAACAAAGATTATGTCCCCAGCAACAACACAAACACATAGACTGTGTCAACACTGGGTAGTCCTCATAACAGCCAAGTAAGCTTTTTTTGGACCACCCTAATAGCCAAGTGCTGAGAGGTAGGTGGGATCATATAATGGCAGAAAAAATCCTCGGCAGACCTCCATTTCCCATCTGCAAAGCGAGGGGATTAGAGCAGATGGATGATCTCCCAGATACCTTCTGGCGTTCAGATTCTGTGAGTATGATCTTAACAAACAGTTTTGTCGTGTGGTGGATTTTCTTTTTCTCGTTTTAAGGACCACCTTCCCTTTCATTTAATACAAAAAGCAGTGGTAGGTGCTGACTACGTGGTAGCCACTTTGTTTGGGCATAACTCTGGGTCAGAGGAAGAAGTAAGGAGACAGATGTAGAGACTTCAGTATCTTTGGGGTCTTCCAAATTCTGATGCCATTCAAGAATGGGAGTCTAAGACAAAACCCAGGATAGTTCTTGTCCTCGAGTAGCTTACATTCTAGTAGGAGAAAACATTTGTGTAGATAAGTAAATACAAATCATAGCCAGGGTAATTTGGGGAGTGGGAAGGGCAGAGTACCAACAAGTGGGGAGAGGTGTCCTGTAAGAGATCCCATGAGCTTTATAGGAAGGGAGTCTATAAGGTGGGAGGACATGAAGGACTGTCACATCCGTTGCTCAGGACCCAACTGGCCAGTTGGGTCAGTATTGGGTTTTGTGTGTGTGTGTCTAACATCTGCCCTCTCCTGTTAATTTGGGGATGATAAGAGCACTTTGGTGACATCGTTGTGCAAGTCTTGCATTGAGAGGTCTTGTATTTCACTTTTTAGTAACTTTGGTTTCTACAGCCTCTTCCATACATTGTGTGTTTGTCCTTCATTCTCGAAGAGGCCCATGACATCCAGGAAATGACTTGCAGTTGACTTTGATTTGAGTGAGGGAGGACTGTGCAAGGTCACCAGCCTCACTGTCTCCTCCAGAGCCATCTGCGTCCAGTGGCCTGATACTCATCAGGACGACTGGAGATGACCCCTCTTCCATACATAGGTACTTTGACAACTGTGGTATTTTCACATTGACAGAATCATAGGTTTAGATGAAGAAGTACCCTAGAAGTCCTCGTGTCTGACTCCCTCATTTTATAGGGAAGGAAACAGAAGCCTTTAGAGGTTAAGTGTCTCGCTTAGGGCCACACAGGTCTGAGTGGCCCTAACCAATATACTAGATGACCTCCAGCGTTGTGGCTTCCCTTCTCTGTCACATACTTCGATTAGGAGAGGTCTTTTCAAGCTTCTTGAGTCCCAATTTATTTTAAAAATTATTTATATATACATATACGCACATACATATGTATAATTTCTCTGTGTGTGTGTATATATATATGTATGCGTACACACACACACAGAGTATAGAGCTAAACTCTCACTCATCTGGCTAAACATAAGTTATGTACACATACATACACGTTGTATATACATTACATAAATGTATATGAGCATAGGTTATCTCTAACTCATCTGCTTTTACATAAGTTACAAGATATAAAAGGAATAGGGAAAAAAGGAGGGGAGCACCCTTTGTGTTTTATAGAAACATCCTCATTGCCTATTACTCCCCTTTCCACACTCTATTAGATTGGAAGCTCTTTGAGGGCAGGGACTGCCTTTGACCTCCTTTTGTATCCTCAGCACTTGGCACAGTGTCTGACACATAGTAGGTTGTTAATAAATGCTTCTTGATTGATTGATCTATGGTTCAGCCAAAGTGGCTTTCTCTCTCTTCTTCAGATATGGCGCGCTGTCTCCTGTCTCCATACTTTTTTTCATGGGGCTTCCCTCCTGCCTGGAATTCCCTCTCTCCTCATCTCTTCCTTGTAGAATCCCTTACTTTCTTCAAAAGTCAATTGAAACACTACCTTCTGTATGAAGCCCATCTTGATCCCCTCGACTGTTACCGCACATCTCCCTAACTACCTTGTACTAATTTTGTGTTTGTTCCCTACATATTTCTACACGTATTCCAGTGGATGGAATGTAAACTTCATGAATTCTGGTATTGGTTCATTTTTGAATTGTGTTCTTAGCATTCAGGATAGTGGCTGGCATATAGTAGGTGCCTAATAAATCCTTGTTAATAGTGATTTGTAGATAAATGCCCCCCATTTAAATGTACTTTTTAAATAGAAAGTTCCAGCTTATGTTTCCCTTCTTCAGTAGATATCACAAGCCTTTGGAGGACCTCCTCCCCTTAAAAAACACCTTAACTTCTGACCAGCACTTAGTAGGTGCTTCATAAATGCTAACTTGTCCAGTTTAGCTGAAGTAATTTTGCTAGACAGTGCTGAGAAAAGGCCAGGGCCAATAGTCTCATGCTGGGGAGGCTTTGAGTCACTTATAAAATCTTAGGGGATACTATTTAAGAAGTTATGACATCCCTGTTATTGGTCAAAGTTTAGGTGCATGTTATTTTAGGAGATGCCCCTGCCATCAGTTAGTGAGTGATTGGTGCCTCTTTCTCAGGGGTCATGACAGCCTTAGACACAGAACACTTGTCAATCAGTGTGCCCTACTCAAGATAAAAACAATAGAATCCAAGTTGGGAAAGGCCTTGCCAATGCTTAGGTAAAAAGAAATCTATAATAATTAATTCATTTATCAGACAAAAATAAAATTTAAGAATAGTGCCAGAGAATTTGGATTCTTGAGGAGGTAACTCTGAGACTCTGTAGGAGCCTCTCCGCCCCCAATGGGAAGAAGCCTACATCCCCCTGAGTCACCCTATCAGATTAAGGCCAGCAGTAACAGCTGAAATCCATTTTCCCCAGGAATCTTCCCTCCCGCAGCTAGCAAGAGTTAGCACCAGGGTCCGAGCTCCCTGTCTCCAATGCCTGGTCCTGTTTCCAAATGAAAGGCCCTCCCCGCAACACCCACCAGACTTTGGTGATTTGGGGTGCCCAATCCCACCCAGTGGACCCAACCTCTTTTATATTTTCCCTGCCTTCCCTTCTTTATTTTAAGTCCAATCTCTCCATAAGGCTGGCTAGCTTTGCTTTCTGATTGTGTATTCTGGGTTTCCTTGTGTTCTGAACCTTGAATTCCCAGAGCTTAGCACAGTGCCTGGAACATAGCACTTAATAAATGCTTGTTGATTGACGGAATGACCAATGTTAACGGTTGTTTTGTGTGCCTCAGCTATTTCTCAATCCCCACCCCAAGTCGATGACTCATCATGACTCAAAAACTTGGCTTTTTAAAGGGACCCTAATGATTTCCAAATACAACAGGGCATGGATTAATTAATTAAAGTTAAACCATTTAACACAACAGGTATTCATTAAACAGGAACAGGTTTCTTCGCACCTGCTTCCCCAGATAGGGTGGTTGAAATTAAATTAAGTTGAGTCTCTGTTCAGAGACTTCAGAAAGCTAGTGAGACGAAAGAGAGGACTATGGATTTTTAGGAATCCCTTTTTTGAGGGGCTGGGGAGGGAAACATTGCCATCTGCCTTCAGAGGGAATATTTTCCGTCAGGAACAGTATCATAAGCATCTGTTGAGATGCCATCTTTATTGTATTAAAGGCCATCTCTGCAGTCTTCAACTATCAATGAAGTGAGAAGATAGTTTGGCTTCTGATGAATCTCCCCTGTCTCTAGAAATTACATTTTGTGCATGGAAATCCTATTCTTTATTGCCTTAATGGAATTTTTGTTGTCCTTACTTTGAGTAGAAATTATCTCAGCCTCATTCCATTGGTAGGTCAGTAGCTTCTGTGAACTGGAGTTTTTTCAAGAAACCCAGCCTCTTCCCCATCACTGTGCACTTATTTCATATATGTATTTTGTGTTTACATATGTCTATATGTTGGCTCCTCCATAGAATGTGAGTTCCTTGAAGGTAAGGATCGTTTTGCTTCTGTCTCCCCAGTATCCAGCTCCATGCCTGGCTTACAGCATAAGGATGGGGCTGGGTCTGTGACTTCACTGTGTTTCTCCCGAAGCAAATGCTGTCTAGAGTTGAAAGTCTTAGGGGGTTTGCTGGAGTCCTGGGAGGTTTAAGCCTTTTGCCCAGGTCCCCCAGCCGAGATGTATCAGAGGCAGGACATAACCAGGCTGACCTAGCTTTCAGGCCACTTTTCTTTGTTCACTGTGCCAGAGGTTCTCAAACGTTTGGTCTCTTAAAAATAATTGAGGACCCCTCCCTCCCGAAAGAACTTTGTTTATGTGAGTTGGTGCTAGCATTATTTACCATATTAAAAATTAAAATGTCTTGTGATTATTAGGAAAATGGTTTTGACTTCCAAGACCCCCTGAAAGGGTCTCCAGCCCACATTTTGAGAAACTCTGCAACCGATGTTTCCCATAGTAGGAATTCATATGAATGTTTATCGATTAATGGAAACCATTTTCCTGGAAACTCTCTTGGATTGACCTCCTCCCCTGCAGGAGTCACAGCAGATGTCTCTTAGGAAGAGGTCATGTGCTGACATGGTAGTAATGCATTGATTTATGAAGAGGATGTGTCCTAATGTCACCCTCGTTGTCAGATACTTCCTAAGCAAAGATGGAAATGACCTAGGAGGGCCTGGAGCATGGATTTCTCACCCTGTGTGGGCAGTCCTGTCCCTTGTGGCCTCCACCCAAGGCTCATTGGCTCTCTCATCCGCTACTGGTGGCCCTCCTGCCTCCCTCAGGCGGTCAGCTACCATGTATGAAGCACCGACTATATGTCAGGCACTGTGCTAAGCACTGAAGATACAAAGAAAGGGGGAAGGAAAGGAATGAGCATTTATTAATCACCTACTATGTGCCAGGTACTGTGCTACCACATTACAAATATTATGTCATTTGAGTCAGCTACCACATATTAAGCACCTGCTGTATGTCAGGCACTGTGCAAAGCACTGAAGATACAAAGAAAGGGGAGGGAAAGGAATGAACATTTATAAAGCACCTACTATGTGCCAGGTACTGTGCTAGCACATTACAAATATGTCATTTGAGTCAGCTACCACATATTAAGCACCACTATTTGTCAGACACTGTGCTAAGCACTGAGGATGCAAAGAAAGGGGGAGGGAAAGGAATGAACATTTATAAAGCACCTACTATGTGCCAGGTACCGCTAGCACATTACAAATATTATGTCATTTGAGTCAGCTACCACATATTAAGCACCACTGTTTGTCAGGCACTGTGCTAAGCACTGAGGATGCAAAGAAAGGGGGAGGAAAAGGAATGAGCATTTATAAAGCACCTACTTCTACATGCCAAGTGCCGTGCTAAGCACTTCACAAACATTATGTCATTTGATCCTCACAATAATCCTGTGAGATAAGTGCTATTATCATTCTCATTTTATAGGTGAGGAAACTGAGGCAGGCAGGTTAAGTGCCTTGCCCAGGGTCACGCAGCAGAGAGACTAAGGCACCTCCAGATAAGGTCAGTGAGAGGCACAGGGCCTTGTTCCCCTAAGTTTTGTCTCTTCCAGGAAAGGTGTGAGTCCCTTCCCAAGGTCCCCCAAAGCTTCTTTGCCAACTAGGAGCTCCAGGGACAAAAGACTGCAGCCCTCAAGAGCTCCCTGCTGGTTTGGGGGCTGGCACATCCAGCCTCATGTAGGAGAGCCCAGAGGTGGTCGGGAGGCCTAGATAGCAGCCCTGATTCTGTCACTATAATGGAGAGGCAAGCAGCATTCCTGTGAGTGCAATAACAAATGGCCTATTGGCAGGGTACATCTGCTGCCCCTTGAGATCCTCAGGCATTGAGGGGAGGGTGGGTTGGGAGGAAATCCTCACTTCATTGTGCGCATCTCCAAGCCCCCCAGATTTCTTAACCTGTTAGCTACCTCTCACCCGTAAATGCGATAGCTGTTCCACGTCTGCCTCTGGTCAAGCCGCTGGTTAACATTTTTAATAGAAAGCCGTGAAGGACAAAGCCCTGGAGCCCTGGAAACCTCTCTCCCTGTGGACATTGATCTATTGGTCAGTTACCCTCTCTTCCTTAGCATTTTAAAAAGAAACCAAGTAGAGAGGCAGTGCTAGGGAGGGAATAGAAAGCTGGCCTGAGAGTCTGGAAAACCTCCATTCAAATCCTGCCCCAGATACGTATGACCCTGGGCTTCACTTCATCTCTCAGTACTCCATGCAGCTTTCTCAAGACTTTAAGTTGCAAAGAAGATTTCTGTCTGCATTGGTGGAGGGAGTTTTCTCATCTGGGAGTTCCCAACATCAGTGTAATCGCAGATCTGGGCCAAAAGAAACCTAATAAATAAAGGACACAGAAAATTATATCTCTCTTTCTCCTTCTGCTGTTTTTTAAAAGCTATCTTTTTGCAAATAGGTTTTTTGTTTCTAGGATTTTTCTTTTCCATACAGATGTCTGTGCTCTTTCCCTACTTTTCCTTTAGCTTACCTCTTCTTCTAGACCTTTCCCATTCAGATTGTAGATTTAAACCATGAAAATCAGGAGAGGGTTGAAATGAGTGTCCCAAGGCTCTGGATTTTGTCACCAGAAAACAGAGAAATCCCAATCGTACTCCTGTGAGGTTACAATTTGACTTGGAAAGACTTTTATCTTTTAGGTCAAATGTGATTTTAAATAAGTTCCCTGGTCATTTTAAAAGTGACATACTCCTTGGGAATGTATCCCAAATGTACCTAACTCAGTGTGGTGGACCTGATAGTGAGTTATTCTCAGAGTCAAGACCACCTGGGTTCAAGATCTGCCTTTGACACATACTGGCCGGGTGACCCCAGGTGAATGACGTCCCTTCTCACTGCCCATTCCCACCATCTCATCTCTTGTGTTTCTTGCTCCTGGTTTTCCATGCATTCTCCATTGAGAGGCCTCCCAACCCCTTCTGAGTTTTCTGTCCCCTTCTTGCTCATTCATTCTCTCTCTCCACCCTCTTAATTTTCATTTCAGATCTCATGTAAATCACAAGCTCCCTGCCAACGAGCTGAGGTTCACATGATGCATCAGTTGCTCTTAATCATTGAAGATCCTTAGAAATAGAGTTTTCACGTGCTGAATTAGGCACTTATTCATGTAGCCTGCCTTTATTCTATAGGGGCTTCCAGAGTTGATATTTGAAAAATATGTATGGGAGTATGGATTTATAAAATATTCATCAATCAGACTGAAAGTCTAGGAAAAGAGGCTAGCAGCCCAACTTCCTTGGTTATAGAATTAGTCAGTCAATGAGCATTTATTATAAGCACCTATCATGTGCCACATGCCGCACTAAATGATGAGGCTACCGAGACAAATAGGGAATTGTCCCCACCTTGAAAAAGCTTCCGTTCTGTTCGGGGAGATTACGTGCGTACATGTATAGGTAAAGGTGGGGTGGGGATGGGGGTGGGAAGCACCAGTGACCAGTTTCCTCTTTCTTATTCTTCTCCCCTTCTTTGGGCTTCTGTCGAGCTAGAGCTGAGAAACTCCAAATAGCTAGCAGTTGGTGCTCTGTGATTTATCAAACGAGGTGATATTTGTGCCTGGCACATAGTGGGTGCTTTCTTATTGCCTTCCCTCTGTCCCTCTTTCTAGACAGCTTCCCATATCCATGTATCTCCATGTGGAATGTAGGGAATTGCCAACAAATCAATCCAATAAATATTTTTTAAAATTTATTTTAAATTAATGGAACTAAACAAGCATTTCAGTGACATAGTATAATAAAAAAAAGATGATTGTACATGAAACTGTAAATCTATTATGTACAACTTGCTATTCCTTTTAAGTAATAGTGTAACAGTGAACAATTTATTAAGTGCCTACTATGTGCCCGCCACTGTCCTAAGCACTGGGGATAAAAAAAAAAAAGAAGCAAAAGAAAGTCTATGCCCTCATGGAACTTACAGTCCAAAAGGGGGCTACAACATGAAAATGTATTCAAAGTAAGCTGTATACAGGATAAATAGGAAATAATTAACAGAAGGAAGCACTGGAATTAAGAGAGATTGGGGAAGGCTTCCTGTAGAAGGCGGGGATTTAGTTGGGAAGCCAGAGATGTCGAGGTGTGGATAGCAGCATGTCCCTTCTGGCCCTGGGCACTGGTTCTTACCCAGCTTTTCAGGCCACTCTAGGGCCACCTTTGATGGTAGGCCACTTAGAGCATGTGGATAGCACTGCTATGCAGGGAGTGTAGGGGCCAGTTCTCCCCCAGGGTGGAGGCATTTATTACATTCCAGGGAGAACCTTACACTGATTTACACACACACACTCTCTCTTTCTCTCTCTCTCTCTCTCTCTCAAAAATTGGCCTTGAAGGCTTGAACGGTATTCTCCCACTTGTTTTTCCTCACTCTCAATTTCATTTATCCAAGACTGTGTACATAGAGATATTTATTCACGGCAGACAGTGTGGTATGATAGATAGGGTGCTAGGCTTGGAGCCAGGAAGATCCAGGTTCAAATCCTGCCTTGGATATTTACTGGCTGGATGACAGCAGGTAAGTCCCTTCACCTCTGAGACTTGGTTTCTTCACCTATAGACAGGGGATAACACCTATCATGCATGCTTCGTAGGGTTGCTAGGAGATTCAAACCAGATGATGGATATAAAGAGATACGGGGTATCCCCAAAGTCTTAGTACCAGTTTAAGTTTTAATAGCTTGACACACTTAGCTTTTAATCTCTTAAAACTTAAAGTTTTAATTGTTTTAACATCTGCACTAAGACTTTGGGGACACCTGGTATAAATATCACTTATCAATGGGTTTCACGTTTCTGCCCGTCAGTCGTTGTTTTCTTGAACGGGGCATTTGTGGACAATGACTTTTAAGAAGGTAATAGCTTCAGTGACCCTACGATTCAGATTATCCTTCTCTCTCCCTCTCCCCCTCCCCCTTTTCCTCTCCTTCTCCTCTCCCCCTCTTTCCCTCTCTCTCCTTTTCCCTCTCCTGCTCCCTCTCTCTCTCCCCCTTCCTCCCCCCTTCGCATATGATCTCAATTTTTGTCTGTTTTCCTTCTCTCATCAGATCCCAGAAAAATGATTTTCATAATGAAGGTTACATCTTGGAATTAGATTGCTGTTCCTCCTTGGACCACCTGACAGACCAAAAAATCATCCCAAATTTCATTAAGAAAGTAAGTACCGCGACCAGTGAACAATTGTTACCTGTGACTGAGTAAATTGGGATTGACCTAATGCCGGATGGCCTTAGGAGAAGGTCCTGGAATTTTCCCCCTCTCCTCTCTAGAGGCCACATCTGCCCTAGATAAATCTGAGGATGTTGGGTTCAAGATAGATCCGTGGAAACAGCTCTATTTGTAGAATGACAGCTGATCCTGCCCCCTCCTTGGAGGCCAAGGCTGTCAGTGTCTCAAGATTAGTGGAATGTGAAGTCTCTGAGGTCAGGGATTATTTAGTTTATGTCTTATATACCCAGTACTTAGCTCGGTACCTGACATGCAGTAGGCACTTAATAAACGTTGAATCAAGCAGTCCAGCAGATTGCTGGGGCCATCTAGGCAGTGCAGTACACTGAATACTGGACCTGAAGTTAGGAACACCTGAGTTCAATTTGAATTTGCACCAAATATTTCCATTGGGCTGGAACAGATAACTATATTTCACTTAATTATAACGTCAAATAGTGCAAATTCGTTTGCTTCATGGGATTCATTTTTCACATTAGTCAGGACCTCGCTATATCAATAAGCATTTATTAAGCACCTATGTTTCAGGCACCATGCTTGATCCTGAGGAATACAGATATACAAGTCAGAAGGTCTTTGCCCTCAAAAGGCTTAAATTCTCCTAAACGTAGACTTTCCTAAGGCCATAAAGGCTCCGTGGTATAATTTAGATGGGGCTATGAGTGCTAAGATGTTGGTGGCCATTTCTTTTGTTTTCGGTAGATTCTCATAGTGTTTTCTTAGCTCCCTCTTTATGAACTTTCCCTCCCATAAGGGCTCCACTCCCTCTGGAGGATGCTGACGCTGGATTTTACCCTCTGCACTATCTAATTTCACACTTCAGCAGTGTGCTATAGGAGTTGGTAATCACTCACATAGGAGTCGTTGGCAGGTACACCAGGAGAGCCGAGGACCAAGACTATTATTTGTAAAAGGGAAGATTATGATCCTGCTTTCATATATAGATGCCACCAGCCAGAAAGCTGAGCGCTCATCTACTGTTTCTACAAATCATTTTTCTGTTTGTCGAGCACGCTGCTCTCTGGAATTTTTGGAAATCAGGTACTTTAATTTTCCAGTGTTTACTCATCCTGAGAATGGAGTTTGGTCTATGACCTGAGTAATAGGGGAATATTCTAGAAAATGATCATCTGAAAAGGTCATAGGCCTCCTGTGTTTTTGTGGAGAAGCAGTGGATAGAATCGAGCGATTAAGGCTATGCCTAAATTAGTAAATACGCTACTTGAAAAATGTTTTGGGTTTTGTTGTTGTTAATTTTTGTCTTAGCCAGATTGGAACATTGCCTGGCTGGCCCCCTATCTAATAGGATGGATGTTAATTGATAAGATAGACAAAAGCAGTTCACTCCATGGGAAAGTTTTATATTTTTGCAGGGTCTGAGTCCAGTATGTTAAACTCAGTTTCCTGCCTCATCCTCCTTGATTCACTGGAGTCAAAGCTAGGGTTGGGGTAGGAGAGGGGCTGGCAAACACACAAGAGGACAGAATGAAGATCCAAAAGGATCTTGGCAGGCTGGAGCATTAAGCCGAGTCTGACAAGAAATTCAGTGGGATTAAATGTAAAGTCTTCTACTTGGGTTCAAACAGTCCATTTCAGAAGTGCTGACTGGGGAAGTCATGGTTCCACGGTGGTTTGTTGAAAAAGATGGTGAGGTCTTTTTCAATGAGATGCTCAAGGCATTCGACAGTATGAGTCCCCGAGCCCATACAAATGTCGATCAGCCATTTACTCTGACTTAAATGTCAGATCTAAGTCTTCTCTTAAATCTACACAGAAAAATGCTTAGTGACCTTCCAGTCCTATCCAACAAGCATTTATAAGTGTCAGCTGTGTGCTAGGCACTGTGCTAAGTGCTGGGGATACAAAAAGAGGAAAAAGACAGTTTGTACCCTCAAGGAGGTTACACTCCAGTGGGGTGATCTTTATGCCTGCAGCTGGTTTTTTTTCCCCATTTGTGGTTAGCCTAGCATGACACCTTATGCCTGTTAGGCCCTTAATAAATGCTTGTTAGATAGGATTGGAGGGGCACTAACCATTCCACTGTGTGGACTTAAAGGAAGACAAACCCTGCCTGCTCCACACTTAGGCCTTTGCTTCAGCCCGCCTGTCCCATTTCATAATTTGAACAGTGGATAAGCTTGGGTTTGATGTAAGGAAAAACTCTCTAATAATTAGAAAAATTAACAAGTGGCACAGGCTTCCTGAGGAGGTAGCAGGGTTCTTTTTACTGGACATCTTTGGGCAAAGGCTGGATGGCCACTCAATGGACGTGTCGGAGAAAGAATTCCAAGTCAAGTGTGGGTCAGTCTAAGAAGCCTCTAAGGGCAGCTAGCCAGGCGGCACAGAGGAGAGAGCACTTAGCTTAGAATCAGAAAGACTCATCTTCCTGAGTTCAAATCTAGCCTGAGACACTAGCTGCGTGACCCTGGGCAAGTCACTTTACCCTGTTTGCCTCAGTTTCCTCATTTGTAAAACAAACTGGAGAAGGAAATGGCAAACCCCTCCGGTATTTTAGCCAAGAAAGTCCCAAAGAGTTGGACACGACTGGACAAAAACGGTAGCCTCTGAGCACCCCTCAATTCTGGGAATCTCTGCCACCTGCCTTATTTGTTGCTGCGTTACATTGGATTAGTAATCAGGGCAGAGGAAATTGTAGTCCCTTTGGATTTATTGGAACTCTCCCCTTAAAGAGGATTTACCTGCTATGTAGGAGGTGGACAGGCAAGTTGGGGCAAGGTGTACCATGGTCGACTTCTTTCTGCCTGCAGCTGTGACCTTTTTCCATGGCATGTGGTCCAGATTTCAATCTGTCTGGGCTTCGGTACACATCCCACGTGGACAAGCCTCCCTTCCCAGCCAAAGCCACCTTCCACCTGTCATCAGAAAATTTCAGGATGTTTTTATGATGGCTCACCCTTCTGCATCTGGGTTTAGCCAGGAGTCTTTTGAGTAAGAGATTGCTTTTTAGAACTTTATTAAACAGCATCATGCAGATGTGAGGAAACCCCCTGTGCTGTGGGTATATCATGTTATAGAATGGGAGATGGCCCATGCTTCACTGAGAATCTGGGGGGCATTATTTGAACACAATGCAGATGGACCTGTGAACAAATCATTATAAAACAACTCCTAAGTTGTTTTCATAAGGAGCTCATATTACATTTATTTACAAAATGTTTTGACTTAATACTGCCTTTGTCATCACCTTGGTTTTCTCCTTCATGAATTTGATTTAACTAATTGGCTCATTAAAGCCCTTCCACACTCTTGGGAGATAGGTGATAGGAAGATAGGTGTTAGGTAGATAGTTTCCACTAGAAAATATGGCCGATACTAAGGTGCAGACCTGCTAATCAATTTGCCCTAGACGTTGAGAGGGAAGTTGGCTGGGACCCTCGAATTTGAGATTCTCTGCTGTTTTCAGTAGGAGTTAAGTAGAGATGGTGGCCGGTGCCTGTAAAGAGTTCATTTCATGGTGGATGGTCAAAAGTAGAGAGAATGTGCTGCCTCTATCCCCTGGGCTATGGTAGAGTTCCTTCCCTCCCTTTCTCTGCTTGATGGACATGGGGTTGAGGTTAATGGACCGAGATCTTCCAGCTTGTGCATTTGTCCATTTCAGGACATTTGGACGCCCATTTCAGGGCTCAAAGGGGAAAAGGGGGTTCTAATTGGACCCTCATCTCCTTTCTCCTTTTCTCTGTTGTCCGAAGGGACTTAAAGAGGGTGCAGCAACTGGGAGGAGAGGGGAGCCCACCGCGCTCTCTCCCTCTCCAAAGTCAGCAACTCTCCTCCATTGTAGAGAATTCTGTGCACTTGTGAATAGACCTAGGCAGACATCTGAGCTTGTAGCCCCCAGTGATGGGCACATTTACAGAAATTAAATGTACCCAAAAGGATTCATATTTTCATTTTAATTGCTTAATGAATAGCTCGGTCCCTATTTCTATATAGCGGTGACACTGGTTAATTGCCATTCCGTTATGAGAAAATGATCCCAAGTTAGCGGCTGCTGTAGCTGGAAGTCATTACTCTTTATCTGGGTCATTATTTTGTGTGAAATTATGACTTGTAGCTCTGACAAAGAGGCCTCTCTGGATGAGATGGTAATTAACTCATTTTGTCACTGTACGGTTCGTCTATGCATCTCCTGTTCTCTGCACATCAGATAGAAGCTAGAAACCATTGGGCTTTATTTTTTTCTTCCTTGAGAGAACAATGCCATAGTATTATTTTTCTAAGCAAATGGTTTAAATTAGCTGAGCACTTGGATAGCAGAGGGAGGGAGAGGAAGAAAGGGGGTGGTGGTGGTGGTAGTGGAGGGTGGGGGTGGGGTCAGTGTTTCCCACAATGAGAAAAACTAATTTCTGTGTCATATAAAATTAGCACAATGCTTGATAATTTCCTAGCCCCTCCTTACCCTTATTCTAATACCACCCCCCTGCCCCCTAGAATGGGTTTTCACAGATTGATGAAGGGGATTATGGAAAGATGATGGTATTCCTTTAAATGTGGTCCAGCCATTGTGTTTAGCTGTTAGGGACAACACAATATTTCACTCCAGAGGAAGCGGGTCAAATTAAATCTGGGTAGCTGCCTCAGGGTTTTTATCTTTCCCACCCCGTTGTGTTCCATTCTAATGGCTCTTTATGCCCATGTCTTCAGGGGGCCACCAAATGTTTCAGTCCCAGGGCTGGGCACAGATGTGTAGGGATCCTTCCAAGTCCTGGAGAAGAATCCTCCTGGGATGAAGCTGGGAAGGTTTTGGAGGCAGAAACTGCAGAATGAATTCCTGCTTAATGAAGGCTTGGGAACAGAATTTAATCTGGATTTCATTCAGTTCAATTTAGCTATGTAAGTAGCATGTACTTGCCACTTGTAATTGTACCAGGCCCTGCTCTAGCTACTGAGGGCTACAAAGAAACAAATGAACCAGTCCCTGCCCTCAAGAAGCTTCCATGCTGCCAGGAAGAAGCAGTTATGTCCACAGACAACTAAATGCAAAAGACACACCCAAAAAGACACAGTAAATTTGAGTGAGGGTAGTGGAGGTGTTGGGGAGCATGGGAATCAGAAAGGATCTCCTTGTAGGAGGTGGCTTTGGAGCTGAGCCTTGAAGGAAGGGAGCTGGGGATTTCCAGAAGTGGAGGTGAGGAGGGAGGCCGTCAAGGGGGTAGGGATGGGGAGGTGGAGGTGGAGGGGGGAAAATGGCAAATAATGAAAACAGACAGTAGGCCAGTTAGGCTGGAGTATGAGTACTTCAGGGGGGAACAATGTGAAATCATCCAGGAAAGGCTGATTGGACCACATCATAGAGGGGCTTTAAAGGCCAAAGAGATTTTGCATTTTATTCTGGTACCAACAGGGAACTACTGCAGCTTCTTCTTTAATTTTTAAAATAGATTTTATTGATATATTTTGTTGCTTATTTCACCCACGTTTTGCCCTCTATCTCCTCCCTTATTCCCTCTGAGCGAGCAATCTTGTGAAACAGATTTTTGTAAAGAAAAAAGTCAACAAAATCAATCAAATCAAAATACCTAAAATTATAAGCCATGTTCCCTCACCATGGAGCAGACCCCCTCCCCCGACACCATCTCTGCAGAGGAGTGTGTCGTGTGTGTGTGTGTGTGTGTGTGTGTGTGTGTGTGTGTGTGTGTGGTGGGGGGTGGGGGGTAGAGGTATCTTCCAGCATCTGCTCTTTCGGGGGCATACTTATTCATTGTAATTTTGCAGCACCCACCTGTGGTAGGTTTGTTGTGGTTGTTTCCAGTTACCTTGTTTTGTGCTCATTTGTATATTGTTTTTTGGAAATGCTTAACCCAGTATGCCCTAATTCAAGTCCTTTCATGCTTCTGTGCATTCATCATATTTGTCATTTCCTTTTTTGCTGTTCTAAAACATTTTATTTTCCAATTGCCTGTAAAAAACCGAATTTTTAATATTTGTTTTTTGGAATTTTGAGTTCCAAATTCTCTCCCTCCCTTCCTTCCCCCCTCCTCGAGAAGGCAGGCAATTTGATATATGTTATACATGTGCAGTCATACAAAACATTTCCATATTAGCCACGTTGTGAAAGAAAAAACAGATCAAAAAACCCCCCAAGAAAAATGAAGAAAGTAAAAATAAGTATGCTTTGATCTGCATGGACTCCATCAGTTCTCTCTCTGGAGGTGGATTACGTGTTTCATCATGAGTCCTTTGGAGTTGTCTTGGATCTCTGTATTGCTGAGAAGAGCTAAGTCATTCACGGTTGATCACCATGCAATAATGTAGTTACTGGGTACAGTGTTCTCCTGGTTCTGCTTATTTCACTTTGCATCAGTTCATGTGAGTCTTTCCAGGTTTTTCTGAAGTCATCCTTTTTTCATTTCTTATAGCACAATAGTATTCCATTACAATCATGTACCACAACTTGTTCAACCATTCCCACATTCATGGGCTTTCTCTCAATTTCCAATTCTTTGACACCACAAAAAGAGCTGCCATAAATATTTTTGTATATAAAGGTTCTTTTCCTTTTTAAAAAGATCTCTTTGGGATTCAGACCTAGCAGTGGTATTGCTGGGTCAAAGAGTATGCACAATTTTCTAGCCCTTTGGTCATAGTTCCAAATTGCTCTCCAACATGGTTGGATCAGTTCACAACTCCACCAACAATGCATTAGTGTTCCAGTTTTCCCACATCTCCAACATTTCATCATTTTCCTGTTTTGTCATGTTAGCCAATCGGATAGGTGTGATGTGGTAACCTAAGAGTTGTTTTAATTTGTATTTCTTTATAGATAGCTTTAATTTCTTCATCTGAAAACTGCCTGTTCATATCCTTTAACCACTTCTCAATTGGGGAATGACTTCTATTCTTATACATTTGACTCAGTTCTCTATATACTTTAGCCCTTTACTAGAGACACTGGCTGTAAAAATTGCTTTCTAGCTTTCTGCTTCCCTCCTAATTTTGGTTGCATTGGTTTTGTTTGTGCAAAACCTTTTTAGTTTAATGTAATCAAAATTATCTATTTTACATATAGTGATGTTCTCTACCCCTTTTTGGTCCTGAATTATTTCCTTATTCTTCCTCCCTCCCTTTCTTCTCCCTCCATTCCTTCCTTCCCACCCCACCCACCCCCATATCCAATCACCTGTCAAGTTCTCTAGTTTCTACCTTTGTGGCATCTCTCACGTATACCCCCTTCTCTCCTCTGACGTTGCTCCCACCTTGTTGCAGGCCCTCATTACCTCCCACCTGGACTAGTGCAACAACAGGTGGATCTGCCTGCCTTCAAATCTCTACCCCTTCCAGTCTATCCTCCACTCATCTGTCAAATTGATCTTCCTAAAGTACAAGTCTGACCACATTACCCACCCTCACCCCCCAGTTCAGCTGATGTTACTAGCTTTCTGTTCCCCCCAGGATCAAGTATAAAGCCCTCTTTTTGGCTGACCCCTCCCTACCTTGCCAGTCTTCTAACACCTTATTCTTCCCCTCTGCTGATACCCTCCCCCCATACTCTGTGATCCAGTGACACTGACCTCCCTGTGATTCCTCACATTCGACTCTCTGTCTCTTGACTTTCTGCATTTTTACTGGCTGACCCCCATGCCCTCTCTCTCTTCTCCTCTCTGCTCCTGGCTTCTGTGGCTTCCTTCAAGTCTCAACAGAAATCCCAGCCTCCTACAAGAAACCTTCTCCAGCTCTCCTTAACCTTCACCCTTTCCCTCTGTGATTATCTCCAATTTCCCCCATACGTATCTTGTTTGTACGTAGTTAGATTTACTTTGTTTCCACCATTAAATGGTGGGCTCCTTTGGAGCAGGGGGTAGAGGGTCTTTCTTTGTATCCCCTGCACTTAAGAAAGTGCCAGGCACATAGTAGGGACTCAGTTGATGCTTATTGACCGACCATAAATCACACAGCTTGTCAGAAATAATGAGTGCAACTCAGGGCTTCTAATTTCTAATTAACCGCTTTGTTTCCTAAAACCAGTCCTTGGTGTCTTGATTGGACTCTGAATGCAGACGCGAGAAGATTAGACTACATAATTCCCAAGATTTCTTCTGGTTTTCCTGGGGGCAATGCTCTTATTACCCGAGCTGGAGTGGGCACTAGCATATGCTTTACTGAAGACTTGGAGGGGGAAGCTAAAGTTCACAGTTGTTGTCAGAGTGGAGACTTTGGGTCAGGACCTCATCAGTCTCATGGCTGGTCTCTGTTAGATATAATCCCCCACCTCATTTTTTTGGGAGGGAGTTTGCCCTTAGTTGGCCTGGGAGGGGGGATAGTCCCTACACTGTCTAAGAACATAAAAAATTCAACCCTTTAAAATGAAAGTATTCCCTGGGAAGCAGTGGGAAGAATCAGGTAATGTCTTGTGGGAGAGAATTAGTTATCCCATTAACCGAGTTACCCAGATAACAAAGGAAGCCATTTGTCTCACGGTTGAGGAAGCATGACCCTCAGAAAGCCCAATGATGATGCTGAGGGAGGTCTTCACCCAAGAGAGGAAGCCCAGAGGATTTATCCTCTAAACACCTACTGGCATTGAGAAGCAACACTTGAAATTCCCAGGATTGTCACACTTTGCACATTGTACTTGAATCATTAGCTTTCTGCCCGATAGTTGGTGATTTGGAACCTAATTTCTACAGATTCACCACAGATGCCTAATTTTAATTAAGGCAAGGCGTTAATTCAGGATCAAAGAAAGATGACTTGTAACCCTCCCTTCTCCTCCTCCTCATTTTCCTCCTTCCCTTTCTCCCACCCCTTCTATAAACTGCTCAGTGATAAACAGTATTTAGAAAAGGAGAATCTTGGGGGGAAAGAGCAAGTTTGGTCTTGTTCTGACGGTAAGCTGGGCGACCTTGGCCAGATCACTCTATCTCTCCAGGATTCAGAGTTCTCATCTGCACAATGAGAACCCAGAGGCCTCTCTAGCCTAACCTGGGTCATTAGAGTAGGGAGGAACCGCAGGAGACATTGAGGAATAGAATCCTCAAGCTGAAAAGGGAGTTCATTGAGTTACGTTCTCTCCTTTCGCCGGGAGGTTTCCTTGTTATGTCTTTGACGCTTGAAGTTTCTTGAAGTGTGGGCCCTGTAGGTTTGGGGCTGGCATCGGGACAGCAGCTTTTTTTCCCCTAAATCAGAGGTTCATGAACAAGTAGATAGCACAGAGTGGTGGGCCTGGAATGAGGAAGACCTGAGTTCAGATCCTGCCTCAGACACTTACTGGCTGTGTGACCCTGGCTAAGTCATTTAACCTCTGTCTGCCTCAGTTTCCCTATCTGTAAAATGAGGGTAACAAAAGCACCTGCCTTCCAGGGTTATTGTGAGGACCAAATGAGATGACATTCATATAGTGTTTGGCAAACCTTGTGTGGTGCAGTAGTGAGAAGAAGACGTAACAGGAGATAGGTAAGGGAGAGGAGGGAATACAGAGTACATGGGGCTCTCTGGTGATAAAAATCCTCAACAATCAGCCCTTGGCTCTTGCAGGGGGAGGGAGAGGGAAGAGACCAACATGGCTTTTAAATCTCCATTCCAGGAGAATGATGGCACCATGAACAGAATGAGAGAAGTTAGGAATCATTACGAGCAGCACTTTTTGGTAAAGGCAAGGATAAGCTTTTGGACATTCAAGGCAGAGCCATGGAGAAGTAAACAGCCGGTCACATGGGTCTGGACACCCTGAGAGAAGTCAAGATTGAACACGTAGAAGTGGGAGTCATTGAAATAGTACCAGGTGGTAGAGAGAAGGGGCAGGGGCTGGGGAGGGGGAAGGGGATTATGGACTACATCTCTAGAGGTTATGGGGGGCAGTGTAGAGAAAGGGAAGAAGAAGAGACCATTCAGAGCCAGAGGAGAAGTAATCAGGGGAGAGAGGAGAACCCAGGAGGGGAGCAGCATGTGTTTTGCGTATGCCTGCCCATGTACGTGTCGTTTGCCCCTCTAGAATGGGAGCTCCTGGAGGACAGGGACTGATTTCACTTTCCGTTGCATTCTCACCAACAAGTGCAGCGCCTGGCACATACTAGGAGCTTAGTAAATTCTTGATGGATGGGTGAATTGAAACTAGGAGAAGAGAGAGATGGTCACTAATTTTCCTTGCTTTGGGAGGAGGGCATAGAGAATGAGGATGGAGGAAAAGGTCATTGGATTATTATAATAGATGAATTCAACCATACTCTATTTCTTTTTCTTTCCCTTCCTCCCTCTCCCTCCCTCCCTCTCTCTCTCTCCCCCTCTCTCCCTTCCCTCCCTCCCTCCTTCTCTCTCTCCCTGTCTCTTTCTCTGTGTATCTCTCTCTGTCTGTCTCTCCCCATCCCTCCATCCCCCCTTCCTTTCTCATCTGGTTTTAAGCTTTAACAGCTGACTTCTGTACAGTCTCTTCGGATCACCTCTGGTGTCTGCAGTGGCTGCTGATAGAGTCCAAAATCAAATCAGCAGCTTTTCTGTTGGGTGGTTTTCCTAGTACGTCTGATTCTCCCTCTAAACCTCTCAAATCTATGTTAAAATGCATCTTGTGTTTCTTTTGTAGTTGTAGCCTCTGGATCTTGGATTTAGAATTGTTAGGGGACTCAGAGGTCATGTCATCCAAATCCTTCATTTACAGATGAAAAAACAGAGGCTTAAAAAAGTTAAATGACTTGTACAAGGTCACAAGGGGATGAGCTGACATTGAACTGAGGTCCTTTGATTCCAGAGTGAGAATGTTTTAACCCATTACGTCTCCAGTGCTCAGCACAAGGCTTGGCACGCTGCAAGGTCTAAATAAAAGCTTTTTTAGTCCCCCCTCTGTTAGCTTCATTGGCATACATTTCTCTCCACCTTTCCAACTTGGATCCAGACCCTAAGATTGGTCATGGAGGAACAGAACAACATAGGCTGGCTTTCACTTAAAAATCATGCCCCGATCTTGTAGACCCTCTGTGCTTCCCCACTAGATCACTGAGACCCCTCTGGACATTTTCGTTTTTGAGACAGAGACCTTTCTGTAGATCAGCTCAGCTTGTCTCACCACCTTCCTTGGCCTTCCTTGATGTACTTGTTAATGATGTGACTGCATTTTAATTCCCTTCCAGGGAAATGGAACTTGACCATGTAAAGTATTAGGATTTTATGGCTTCATAAGATTCTGGGTGGGTTTTTATTTTCTTTTGGGTGCCTGGCCTGCAGTGCACATATCCCACGAAATAATAATAAAAATAGTTTAGGGGCGCAATAGGAAAAAACCCACCCACTAACAACACACAAACTCTTGAGGCCCTTAAAATGCCATGTAGATGCCTGCAGAACAACAGAAGAGCCCCCATTATTTGGGTCCTTGGGAAGTCTTTGGGTTATCATGGGTGGTTTCCAATGGGGCCTTCATTGAACAGTTTCACTCTGGCGCTCATTGATTGGCCAACAACAGGTCCCAGCCTAAGCCTCACTGGGTCATTGTTCATGGCTTGATGGCTCAGAGGGAGTGTAAACAGCAGTTGTTTCTGTTTTGGCCAGAAAACCTGAGGGTTTTTCCCTCCCACTTTTTTTTTTGACTAAGTAAAGAGGCCATTTTTCACCTCATTTCTTACCTAGCCTTAAATAGTGAAAGGGTGTTGCCACAGACAAACTGAGACCCGTTAAAGATCTTAGCTTAAAAAGGCCAGGGTCCCTACTGTATCCAGGGCCATCTCCAGTTATCCTAATCTGTATCAGGCCACTGGGCCCAGATGGCTCAGGAGGAGAAAGTGAGGCTGGTGACTTTGCACAGCCCTTCCTCACTTAAATCCAGTCCACTTGCAAGTGATGGCATCACCTCCCTGATGTCATGGTCCTCTCTGAGAACAACTCAGCCCTGAAGCCAGGAAAATTGAAGTGGTGACAGAACCTGACATAGCCCAATGGGACACGACAGAGGGGGCTGAAGGCACACAGCCTCTGAGGGAGTGTTCTCTTTAGAGAATGCTGTCTCAGCATATTTTATTATTATTCCCTGACGTTTCATTCTGAGTCACCAAGCATGCATAAAGGCCTACTATGCTCTAGACTCTGTGCTAGGTTTGGGGAACACAAAGACATAGCCCTGGCCTTGTGGAACTTACATTCTCCTAATAGCAGCGTGCTTCAAAGGCAGTTCTGTCTAACCAGCCCCATGGGATGAGCTGGAGAAACTGAAGAACAGTTTTATGCGACTTTTCTCTTTAAAATGCCTGGCACATAGTAGGTGCTGTATAATGCCCATTCCCTCCTAAGACCTCCAGATCTTTTTCAGAGCAGCTATTGGCTACCCCTACCCTGCCTCCCCATCTTATGCTTTTGAAGTTCAGCCAGTTGATGGACAGCCCCTTAGTTTCCAGTTTTTTTCAGCCCCAAAAAGAGCTGCTCTGAATAGAGCTCCTCCCCTCCCCTCCCCTCCCCATTAGGAAGAACACACTTTGTGGACCTTGAAGGCACACTACAACTGTGATCTGTGGTCATCATCATTGGGATTTCTGCATGCCGCTCTTTGAGCACTCTATCAATAGGGCCATGATGGTCTCAGCTGTCAGTACCTCACTCATCCCTGAACTGATGGGACCTGATGGAGGTGGGGCAGTCATCCAAATCCTAAGACTTAGGGTAGAAATAGAAACACTATCTGTGTGACCCTGGGCAAGTCACTTAACCCTGTTTGCCTTAGTTTCTTCATCTGCAAGAGGAGCTGGAGAAGGAAATGGCAAACCACTCCTGAATCTTTGCCAAGAAAACCCCAAATAGGGTCATGGAGAGTCAGACATGACTGAAACGACTCAACAACAAAAAACAGAGTGTATTCCCTTCACGTTGGGTAGCGATGTGACTCCATGTAAGAGAGATGGATTTGGAAGCTCCGACCCTTATTACGTGTGACCTTGGGCAAGTCTCTTAGCCTTCTGTAGGGTCTCAATTTTGTCTCCAAGGGCCCTTCTAGACTCTGAGCCTGTGATGCTATGAACCTTCATCCATAGTAGCTTTGTCCTATGAAGGATACTCTTGGTTATATCTCACTTTCATGTACTTTCTTTTTTCTGATACTGGTAAAAAAAGGCCCTTCCGCATTTGAGCTTGTTGAAACATGTCCAATGACAGACACCATGTAAACCCATCCTGTAAATGGCTCGTGGGGGTCAGATGTCCCTCATTCCTCCTTAATACTTCCCAGGAGACATTTTTACAAATATGGAATTAACTTATCACCAGAAAAGTTTCCCAAGTGCCATATTGATTTCGAAGTTTTTGCATGAGATGGAACATGTCTTGGAGTGTTAATTATGCATTGCAAATTAATACATGTTGGCACTGATGACTTTACAACACAGGTTGAACTGTCCCATCTGTGTCTTTGAAAGGTGCGGATATTCACCTCTCAGCAATGATCACTCTGCTTGATTTGTCCTCGATCCAGCAGAGATAATGAATGTATGAACTTGGGCTCCCCTAGTAGTGTAAGGGGTGTGTGTGTGTTTGTGTGTGTGAAGGGGCTGAGGGAGGCAGAGAGATGGGGAAAGACAGAGATAGAGTCTAATCTTGTTAGTACATCAACAATCTCTACATTTTCTTCCTTAAATATTGAAAGATTACTCTTTTATTGGCTGAGGTGAGACAGGATGTGCTATGATTCATTGGCCAGTTAAGCAACAAGCATTTATTAAGCACCTACTATGTGCCAGGCACTGTACTGGGCTCTGGGGATACAGAGACGAAGGTGAGAGTCCTTGCCTTCAGGAAACTTACACCGTCATTGGGATGTACATATTTGTAGATAAATAAATGTAGGATATCTACAAAATAATTGTGGTCTTTTTTTTTTTTTTTAGCTGGGGAGGAGGGACACTATCAATGCTTAGTCATTAAATTTCTGTGTGACGTAACACTGCCTTACTTAAATCCAATTCACATACAAGTCAAGCTATCACCTGTGATGTCATTGGTCCACTTCAAAAATGAAGGCTGAACAACAATTCTGTGAAGGTAGACCCTCTTTCAACTCTCCACTCCCTCTTATCCCCCATATTCCTCCATCTGCTGTCATTTGTCAGATCTTCTCCACCTTATTTGCATGATTTCTCTTGCCTCAGTCCTGTCTTGATACTTGTATGCTAACCCTCTCCAGTTCAGGCCCTCTTCACCTATCAACTGGAATTGTTCAGAAGCTTCCTGATTGGTCCCTCTGCTTCCAGACACTCTCTTCTCTACTGCGCCCTCTACACAATGGGCAAGACTTTCTTCCTAAAGCACACATGGCCGTGCTCTTGCTCAAGACTCTTCATTGGCTCCTCATTACCATGAGGATGCAGTAGAAACACCTCATCCTTTCTGAATACCCTAATGAGCTGGGTTCTGTCCCACTTAGCCACCTTTATTTCATGCCACTGCCAATTGCGAGCGCCCCATTGCTGCCAGATGGGCTGTGCAGCTGTGGGTTGCTGTTACCCATACTCAGGATCCCATCTCTGGCCTGTGTGCCTTGGACCAGGCTTTCTTCCTGTGCCAGATTGCATCCACTCTTGGAATGCTTAGTTTCCTTTAAGGCTCAGCTCTGGTTGTCCCTTCTTTGGGAAATCTTATCAAATAAGATAGTCTATATAAACTGCTTCACATGCGTAAATGTTAGTTGTTATTTCCTTACTCTCCTGTCTCAAATTATCTCATAATTACTTTTCTATTTACATATTATATCCCATTTAGTAACAATAAAAGCTTATAGAGGAATTTTTTTTCCCTTTTTTCCCTCCTAGCACGATACCTTCCCCATATTAGGCCCTTAATTATGCCTATTGGACTATGTGTCCTGTGTGGGATTTCCCCCCGCCATTTTTGTTTTAGAAGATTTTTCCATTAAAAAACCAGAGCCCCCTCAGGACTGAACCTCCTTTACTAATAATGCCTCAGAGAGAAGACTGCTGTGTAGAGCTTTCAGATTGCTGACTTTGCTTGGTCTCCTAGAGTAGGAATTTGCTAGTCAGTGTTGCACAGTAGTTAGCTGGTCTGGGAATCAGAAGGACTTGGGTTCAAATTCTACCTTGGATGCATGCTGGCTGTGTGAACCTGGGTGAGTAACTTGATCGCTCAGTGTCCCAGACAACTCTTTTATGTACAGAAGTTACAGAGGAGTTGCTAATTGTATTGGGAAAGGGAGTTTCCCATGTTGAGATTTCCCTAGAACCCTGAAATCACAGGCCTGATCTTCTCCCACTCTGCAAAAGGTGTGGATTTAATTAGGTCTTTTGAAAGCCTAAACCATGACTTCTCACAGAGTCAGAGGCAAGTTTAATTGAGTTTCAAAATGGCAGAACCTAGGGGCTAATGTCTTCCATCTTATGTCTCATGGGAATTAACTGCATTGTAAGGACTTTGGAGGCTTTCCCAGGGGTGCCTTATCGCCAGGTACTCCATGAGGGCAGCTGTGGAGCACTTTGATTAATTTGTGTGAGTTGTGGCAAAGACACAGCTTGGCTTTGTGGGTGGAGATCTGGCTTCAGGCCTTGCCTCTGGTGATACTGGCTGGCTGGCACCTTCTCACCAGCGCCTCCGAGCCTGTACCAGCCTACAGCAGGAGCCCACCTAGAGGATATCACAGGTCCATTCTAAAATGCAAGCACCGCCCCCTCCCTCTGTGTGTGTGTGTGTGTGTACACACACACACACACACGCCTGGCACATAGTAGGGGCTTTATGCATACTTCTTGACTGGGCTTGCATGAATCGGTGTAGACCGAAGAAAGCAGAATCTCCAGAGTAATTCACAGACACAGTGATGACAGTAACACAAGTAGAAATAATCCTAGAAGACATCAGAAATGAGATTAAATATGATGATGCCCCTTGGGTCCAGAGGCAGCATGGAACCATAGGAAGAAGTCTAGCTCGAGAGTCACAGGGCCCGGGTTCCAATTCTGCATTTGATGCTTACAGCTTTGGGGTGCCATAGTACACAGAGTGCTGGGCCTGGAGTAAGGAAGGCCTGAATTCACATCCAGCCTCAGATACTTGTTAGCTGGGTCACCCTGGGCAGCCCGTTAACCTCTGTTCGCCTAGTAGGTGATGCACTGGACAGAGCGCTGGGCCTGGAGTCAGGAAGACTCATCTTTGTGAGTTCAAATCCAGCCTCAGACACTTACTCGTTGTATGACCCTGGACAAGTCACTTCCCTCTCTGGGCCTGTCTTTGCTCAGCTGTACAGTGATGGGACAAGGATCCTGAAATGGCATCTGAGCTCCCTTTCAGCTCTCGGTCTACCTTTCAGCTCTCGGTCTACGATCTACAGTCAAGACACACTCTTCCTCGCTGTTGGTAGTTAGGTGGTGCACTACAGATCAGAATGTCGCATACCCATCCCCATAGGACGGTCACTGGGGTTTGAACTCCGTGTGAGTTAGACTTGTCCCCATCCCACTTAGTGCATAGTAGGTGCATGATAAATGCTTGTGGCTTGATCTTGATGGATTGATTTTCCTTGTTCCAAGGAAGCGTTGAAGAGCTGGGAGGGCGAGGGAGGGGGGCGGCGGTGCATTCAGAAGGCATTACTTTTAAAAAGAGAGAGATAATGCCCGCGTTGACGGGATCGCGAATCCATCAAAGGCTGAAGGAATAAGGCCTTGCTCAGGAGGAGGATTCGTGTTTTTACAGAAAGTTTTTCAAAAGATCAAAAGTATTTAGTGACACAACATGAAAGAAATTCATTATGAGGCGTGGCTGTGCTTGAAAACCTTCCTGGGCTGGGCCCTTCCTCACGTGCTGAGTCTTTAGAGAGGAGGGGAGATAGCTGAGTCCTGTGGGATGCCGTAAAAGTAAGTGTGTGCGTGTATAAATACATATTATATTTTTATATATACGTACTATATATAAACATATGTACATATAGAGTGCATTCATATATGTGTGTGTATTATCCATGCACCCACGTTAACTTATATTAATGTATTACATACGTATGTGTTATCTGTGCAGACACGTGTAAACATGTAAACAACCATTGTTTATTGTGTATTATGACTCTATACACATCCATGTTGGATTATGCATGTAATACATGTAAATACACATAATATATGTCTACATATGTACATATGCAACAATGTGTAGTCTTAGCTGCCTGAGGCACTGAGCAATTAAGTGACTCGTGCAAGTATATTTGAGAGGCAAGACTTGAACCCAGGACTTTCTGACCTTGATACCAACTCTATCCGTTACAACACAGATCATTCTAAAGCAGACATGATCCCCTCCAGCTCTCAAATGATTAGGTAACAAAAGAATATGGGTGCAGAGGATGGTGGGGGGGAGAGGAAAGAGAGATAGAGGAGAGAGGGGGAGAGGAGAAAGAATAGAGGGGGGAGAGAGAGAAAGGGAAGGGTGGACAGAGAGAAACTGAGGAAACTATATGGACATTTGGAGGCAACAGAGAGAATGAAAAACAAGGAGACTGTAAATAAATAACCCCAAGGAAATAAAGGTGCTTCCAGGCAGTTTAATCTTCCAGCCAGCATAGACAGTTTTGAAATGATGATTGGCAGGAGCAGTCTGCAAGCATTTATTAGGCACCCGCTGTGTGCTAGGCACTTGGGAAAGAGTGTGGCATGCTTCTCAAGCTGTATCGTGGGGACAGGTGCCCTGAGAACAATGCCGACGGTTTTCCTTCTGTTTTAGAGCTTGCCGTTCTGTGACCTATCCTGCCAATCTCCCTGCAGCCTGGGAATGTGACGTTTGTACAGTTAGGTCTCATTCACTCACACTCGCCATTTGGAATGTGGACAGGGGCTGAGCTAAAGTCTATACCTTTGGGTTTGTGAGGGAGATTAATACTGCAGAGACCGTATTAGAAGGAGAATAGTTATCTTTCTTGGGAGAAGAGACCATTTCTTAGCACATCCTGAGCCTTGTTGCTATGCTAATTATAAATCACTCCTATCTCTTTATTAAAAGAGGACCTTAAAGAGCTCTGCTTTTTGTTACCCTAGTGTTAGTCTCTTTATAATAATCACCATCATTATTTATATCATCTATATATGTAGCATTTATATAGTCCTTTAAGATTTGCAAAGAGCACATTTTACATAGATTATCTAATTTACAAAGTACTTTACATAGATTATCTCATTTAATCTAAATTTATCATGATTTATATACTTGAAAGTAATCAAAACTACATCTTTTTTAAAATGCCTAATCTAGATTTCTTAATATCACAACCCAGTCTTCCCCCTGTTAGTGTGAATTAGTGAAATCTTCACAGGAGAACAGCAACCGGGCTATACCAATTGGAATGTTCCCATCTTGGTTCAGAATCTCAGAAGCTGACTCTAAGGCAAAGATAAAAAACAAAGACAAAAGAAATTGAGACTTTAGGCATTGGCTACAGAGGAATTTTTTTTTCCAGGTGAATAGCTCAGAATTTGGTAGAAATTTGAATAATCCGCTCCCTGCTTCTGCATACCTACGGGAGGAGATGTGCAACTTTTTCTAATTATTTCCATCTTTCAGAAACACTCCCCTGAATTCTCTCCAGGGTCCTTAGAAAAAAGAACAATACAACATTTATTTCTTTCACACGTTGTAATGAAAACCATCTCCAGGCATTCTGTTGGGCTGATTTGTTTCTATTGTGATTTACAATCTTGGCTGTTACAGTGTGGTTGCTTTAGTGGGTAGCGGTAGCCTAGATAATTTGGGAATGGAGGACTGGAAGGGAGAGTAATGTCCCAGTCTCCTGGTTGAGTGCTATTTTGTTCCGATGTATTTTATTAATGTTTTAGAAGCATATGTTAATTGAGGAATGCGGAGAAAATCATAGTCTGTACGTTTAGTAGCCATGGGTGTGAATAAAAACATCTCTTCCTAGTTAAAGTTCATTCAATCTGCCTCCTTGACTCAGCTGTTACTCGCTAAGGTGTGTAGGTCTAAGTCCCATGAATATGGCAAAGCTATTTTTTGTAACACCCCTAGGGACCTTGGGTGAGTTGTGTGCTTCAGGCTCAGGGCCAGTATCTAAGAACTATATGGAGAGGATTCAAACCCGTTGTCAGAGGAGAGAAAGAAGTCTGGTGAGATGACATCTGCCTGACATCTGGAATGTCTTGGAGTAGAAGGTTCAACCCTGATGATGCTGTCACTACTGGGTGTTTCTGAGATTGGTACCAGTCGAGTTTTGTTCATTGTTCTTTGATCTCTTTCCTTCTTGTTGAGAAGCAGGAGATTAAGACCCCACCTAGAAACTCAAGGGGTCCAAGTTTTAACCTTTGGCCTTTTCTGGGTTTTTTTTTTGGCCTCCCACATGATATTCCATCTCTGGCCTCCATGCTTTTGAACTAGCCATTCCATGTGCTGCCAGTGATGCACTCTTTCCTTATCTCTGCTTCATAGACCTCCCCCCCCCCCCGCTTTTCCTTTAAGACACAGATGAATCTCATGGCCCACTTTCTGTATGAACCCTTACCTGATCTCCCCAAATGCTAGTGCCCTCCCTCCAAAGCTGTTTCGTATGTGTTTGTCATTAAGTTAACAAACATTTATTAAGCTTCAGCTGTATGTGCCAGGCACCTCGCTGAGCGCTGGGGATACAAAGTGAGGCATAAGACAGTGCCTGGCCTCAGGGAGCTCACAGTCTAATGGGAGAAGGGATGAGGGAGCAGGGGAAAGATTACCCTTTGGGGGGGGGCATGATGAATCATGCAGCCAGGCTGGGAAATGGGCTGAAGAGGTTCGTGTTGCCAAGCTGATTTTATCCTGCAGGATGATGGGTTTCTGAAGAGGATGAAGTCCAAGAACATGGCCTGGGTGGGAGGTGACGAGTTAAATCTCTGGCGCCATCCTTAAATGGTGGTGGTGGTGGGGGTGGTGGGAAGGAACTGGGGAGAAGCTCTTGACATGTCCCACCTTCTGCAACCAGAGTTAGTGGGGCTCCAGAGGAGGCATGGGAGAGGGGGATGGTTTTGTTTTCGATATTTGCATTTATTTGCCTTATATTTCAGCTGTATATACAGGGTGTCCTAAAAGGGATTTAAGCTTTAATAGGTGTGTGTGTGTCTGTCAACCTTGCTCTACACACACACACACACACACACACACACACACACACACTCCGGGCCTGGAATCAAGAAAACCTGAATTCAAATATGAACTCAGACACTTATTAGTTTTGTGACCCTGGGCAAATCACTTACCCTCTGTTTGCCTTCATCTACTGGACGAAGAAATGGCGATCCACTTCAGTATCTTTTCCAGGAAAACCCCATGGACAGTGTGGTCCAGGGAGTCACAAAGAGTTAGACATGACTGAATGACTGAACAATAACAACTATATATAGATATGTATATGTGTGTATGTGTATATATATATATGTAATATATATATAAATAATATATAATTGTATAGCCATTGTATATTACATAGATATTATGTATAAATAATACATAATTATATAGCTATTTGTATAAATAATCTATTTGTGGAGAAATATATGTGTGTGTGTATATAAATATAAATAAATATATAGGCACACACATATACATGTATATTGTATATTTATTTATGTGTGTACACATACAAAGACACAGTGCACATTTGTGCACATACATACATGCACACACATACATGTACATACATGTTTTCTCCCCCATTGGAGCGAATGCTCTTTGCAAGTTGGGATCGTTTCATTCTTTGTCCTTGTGTTCCCAGCATCTAGCCCAGTGCCTGGCACACATTAGGCGCTTTATAAATACTTCTAAAAATAGAACGATCGATTGAGTCTGACAGTGTTTCTGCTATGTCGGTTGCACAACGCAGGGCCAATTGCCTCACCCCTCCTGGCCTGAGCAAAGTCACTCAGGGGTTCTCGAGCTAGCTGAAATTAGATGTAAGACCGCGGACAGATTCCTCTTGAAATTAGACAATTTTGAGTTGGAAGGGACTTTGGAAGTCTGACCTCCCACCCAAAGCAGGGATCTTCTCTGGACATCGTTATAGTGCTGAAGGAGCAGTGGCCTGAGGTGCATTACCTTCAATACTGCCATGTAGTGGGAGACCACCCTCAACAGCTGGTCTTACAGCCTCTGCTTAAATATCCCAGAATTACAGTCGGAAAGGACCATCCTGAGCGGCCACAGGGTCCTACCCGTGAATGAAAGGACTTCGTGTTACACACCCACCAGAGGCTCCTCTAGCCTGAAGACCTCCAAGGAGGGGAAATCTTTCCCCTCTGGAGGCAGCTCCTTCAGCTTTTGGACTGCCATGTTAGGAAGTTTCCCCAGAGTTTGCACCTCTTTATAGCCAGTCCTAGGGACTCACTGCTTTGTGAAGTAGCCCCTTCTATTGATGGAGAACAGTAGTTGTTGGAAAGCTTCACTTTCTATGTCTTGAAATTGCTCTGTGTAATCTGCGTGCATGATATTTATCCCAGTAAAATATAAGCTCCTTGAGGGCAGGAACTATTTCCTGCATTTGTCTTTGTAATCCCCACTGTTTAGCACACTTTACCTAGTCCCTATAGAGGCATTTAATAAAGATTTTATTGAATTGAATTGGGTTTAGCCAGTTAATAGGACACAGTGGTTCCAGTGTCAGTATATTGTGAGTTATTATAGTCTATCTCCGTGAGGAAAGTCAAGAAACAAAAACAATTTGCTGAAATAATTCAGAAGAATTAACTTACTGGAGGTGATGAATTCATTCGTTCTCTCTCTCCCTCTCTTTCTCCCTTCCCATATATTCTCAATTTTCTGTCTATATTGACCTGATCTACCAATTGTTTGTGGAGTTCTTCATCCCCATCAGAAATCTCCTGTTCAGTTGCAAAAGGGAAGGAGAGAGAAGGAAAGTGAGAGAGAGAAACAAAGAAGAAGAAAAGAGAAAGAAGGAAAGGAAGGAGAGAGAGGAAAGGAGAAGGGAAGGGAAAAAGAAAGAAGGAAAGAAAGAATGGAGGAGGAAGAAAGGAAGACAGAAAAGGATGGAAAGAGAAATAAAGAAGGAAAGAAAGAAGGGGAAAAAGGAGAGGGAAGGGGGGAGGGAGAGAGAGAGAACCATAAAACATGGGCTTTCGAGATTCATGGAAGCATGAAGTCAGCTCCTTCCTTGAGGCCCCTCCAAAGAGCTGTTGTCAAACGTCTGGCAAATGTTTGATTTCCTGAAGTGGAGGGTTCGGGTGCCGGGAGTTGGAGGCGACTTCAAACATGAACTCAAGGCTCCAGTGCTTTCTGAACCTCCCTTTTCTGGAAGGAGGAGCCCGAGAGCTTAGGTGACAACAAGATGGCGGCAGGGTGATGTATCTGATAAAATATTCACAGCTAAAGACTCCTGTGTTGGGGTGCGACCCAGGGCAGCGTTTTTTGCAGCAGTTTCCCACGTACAAGTACACACTTCTGTCTTCATCCTCATGCCAGCCCTCAGACCTTTAAAAGCACGTTTGGGGTCCGCTTGCTGTCTTTCCCCTGGGTCACAGGGGCATGGAGTTGCTGGAGAGCTGGGGAGGGGGCACTTGTTCTGTGTCCCAAGGGCACAGAGGCGTCTGCATGAGCACAAACACATGATAATAACGACATTTATATATTTCTTTAAAGCTTTGTCAAATGCCTCACTCACAGTCTCATCTGCCTCCCTCTCTAGAATGTTAAGCACTCTGAGAGCAGGACCCTCCCAGGGCCTGGCACACCAATGATGCTTTAAAAATTCTTTGTGTGTCATCACAATCCTGGGAGGTTGTTTCTACAAGTGGGCGGGGGTAAAGCTGGGCTTGGGGTGTCACTGGTTTATGGAACCAATGCGGGAATGAACCTTTTCTGCAATTAATAGCCATAGATGTCTGGAACTAAGTGGTTAAACACATGGTCATGGGCCCTGTGCCACCCACAAACTCTGCCAAGTGCATCCTGAACCAGATCAAACTATGATGGGGAAATATTTGACAAAATTAATAAGACTGCAATAAAACATAGATAATGTGGATACGTGGTTTTCTAAGTCAGTATGTGGCCTGTACAGTCTTTATGTACAGTTTAGCGACCCCATTTCTATTTGGACTAACTTAGAGGTTAAAGTGACTTGCTTTGCTGGTATGTTATCAGAAGTGAGCTCGTAGCCAGGCTGTTCGGGCTTCAGCTCTCTGCTGAGGTAGCTGAGAGAGGACCATGGGCCCATTGATGTTGAATTGGAAGGGCTTTGGAGGCCAGGAAGTGTAGTCCTTTTATTTTATATCTCGCACCAGTGGCTTTGGGAATTCCTCTGGGGAGTACAGTGAGCCTGACAGTGCCCGATGCTTCCTGCTCCCTCATCTCTGCTGGAGAGGGGCAGAGCCTTTCCTGTCTCCTCCTTTGGGGTTGGCTTAGGGGGTGATATTTCTTCCTCCTTAACACCTTGCTTCCTAGAGATTTAACAATCAGCTTTCTTTTTTAGCCTAGGGGCAGCATAATGGACTGTTTCATGGTTTTTTTATCAGACAAAAAGTTGGTAGCACAATAATAATAACTCAAAGCCCCCAGTTAGGAAAATTCCTAAAATATAGGTAAAAGTTTGGCCCTTTGCCTAATTTGAATTTATATTGAGATCTGTTGCTGCTTCAGTCATATCTGACTCTTTGTAGACCCCATTTGGGGTTTTCTTGGCAAAGAGTTGTTTGCCATTTCCTTCTCCAGCTCATGTGACAGATGAGGAAACTGAGGCGATCAGGGTTTAGTGTCTCGCCCAGGGTCACACAGCTAATAAGTGTCTGAGGCTGGATTGGAACTCAGGAAGATGAATCTCCCTGACTCCAAGCCTAACACAGCATCACCTAGCTATTCCTGCCCGGCACATAGAAGGCACTTAATAAATACTTATTTCTTGAAGTGGGATTTGAACTCAGATCTTCTTAACTTTCAAATCCCGTCTCTGTCCATTATGTTACAGCTGCCTTTTGAGCTTTCTTAAAGTCCATATTGGAAAGGGCTATTTCCAAGACATTGTATAAGATGGTTTCTTATTTTCTTAGTTCTGATAAGAATTAATCGGTTAGGTTAACAAGTTCCTCCTCACTTCATATTGCCTGCTATCCCAGTTAAAAGTGCCAAAGAGTGAAATTATCACAAGCCCAAGGGGATGTGTATGAGTGGTAGAAACGCGGTTGCCGGCTACTGTTAAACAATATTTGTTTACATCCCTCTTTCCCATCGAGATGGTTACCTCATCTCTTCATCTGCTGGTGACATTTAGGCAGCAGCGGCCCCTCTGTCAGACCCCGCCCCCAGCCGCTGACCTCATTTCAAGACCTTTCCGGTGGAAGACATAATGATCTCTATTTGTCACTCACGTCCCATCGCTGACTTTCCCAAGATGAGGTTGTCTCCACCCTTCACTTGTATCATCATCAGGTCAAATGAGGTCATCTTTGTGAAGCTTGCGTCCATAGAAGCTACTTAACGAATACTTAGTTCCTTTTTCTTTTTTCAAGGGGGAAGGCAGGGCAGTTGGGGTTGAGTAACTTGCCCAAGGTCACACAGCGAGTAAGTGTGTCAAGTGTCTGAGGCTGGATTTGACAAATATTTATTTCCTTCCCCTTCCCTTCATCAGATGAACTGTAGGCCTCTAAGCTGGGAAGGTCATTAGAGGTCATTTTGTCCAGCCTTCTCATCACAGATGACATAACTGAGTAATTATGTGATTTGTCCAAGGCCAACCATCGTTCATGGGATCATAAGGGATTTTAGAGTCCCTCCGGGCCAACTCTCCCATCGTGCAGAAGAGGAAACTGATGACAAGGCCCACGGCCATACCATTAGTAGGTCCTCTGGTCACAGACTGAGTTCTCTTGTCCTCCATGCCAGCATCTTGGTGCCATTTTGAACTTGAAATCTGACTCGTGATTTTGTGTCTTCCTGTTTATGTCTGCCCGCTCACTCCCTTCGGCACCCTTAAAGACATTTGAGAAAGGCATCCTAAATGTCAGCTTTCTGAGAACTCGGGTGCATGAGTCACAAGAGAGAGCTAGAGGAAGGTAACTGTAGGCTGTGTCCTTGGCCTGTGTGTGTACAAATGCGCATGTGACTTTCCCATCAGTCAGTCTGTCTGTCTGTCCTCTCTCCAGACTTCCCATTCTGCTCTTCCATCAGCTTGGCTAGCTGGCTGCACTGGCGTCTTCTGGGGCCTGGTTTTTGTTTCCACCCACGCTCTCCCTTTATCCCTCGGACGTTGCCGTGTGGCCTAGGTTCATTCAGTAGGTATTTGTTGACTGACCAATTGCTGGATGATTTAGAATAAGCTTCCCTGGTTTTAGTGTGCTTCCCCTCTCATACTGCACAATCCAGTTTGTAGCTCCCACTTTCTTTTTCGTGCTGTTTTCTCGATGCTTTTTGTGGTTTGAATAATGCTCTCGCTTTCCATTAACCAGTGAAATATAGACCCCTCCCTTGTAAATATGCACACACATACATGTTTGTATTAAGTATATATGTATATGTATTATGTTTATATATCTGTAGAGATATCTATAGATGTCTATATCTAGAGATACACATATCTTTAGATATCTAGCTAGATCTTTTTATATATATATATATATATACATATATATATATGCAGGTTTGTATATCTACATAGATATTGATAGATCTCTTAAGAGATATCTATAGATGTCTTTATCTAGAGATACACTGATCTGTGGATATATAGCTGGATCTTTATACGTATGTATGTATGTAGGTTTGTATATCTATATAGATATTGATAGATCTCTTTAGAGATGTCTGTAGCTGTGTATATCTAGAGATACACAGATCTCTAGATATCTATCTAGATCCCTCTCTCTATGTAGGTTTGTGTATCTAGATAGATATTGATAGATCTCTTGAGAGATATCTATAAATGTCTATATCTAGAGATACACAGATCTGTAGATACATAGATAGATCTTTATATATGTATATATATGTATGCTCGCACACACACACACACACACACATATATCTATCTATCTATCTCTCTATATGTATGTGCATGTATATCCAGTTAAGTCAACTGAAACATTGGCCTGGTTGAACATATAAGCATATGTATGTATGTGAACATCATTCGGTACCTGCGTTCTACTGTTTCTTTCCAATGAACATAAATGTCTCCTCTCTCTCTCCCACATCTCCCCCACCTCCTTTGGAAAACCAAACCAAAGCTTTGGAATAAATACACATAGTTGTCTGCCTTTTTTTCTCTGGGCAGAAGGGATGCATGTTTTGGATGTTAGAGTGAATTATTCTTTCATCGAGCTGAATTCCGTTGTCCGTTAAGTGTTGTTTTCTTTATGTCGTCAAGGCCGTTGTCTGTATTGTCGTCTTGGTTTTACTTCATTCCGCATCATGTCAAACAAGTCTTCCCAAACTTCTCTGAATTCTTTGTATCTGTTGTTTCTCGTTTCGTAATAACTGATGACATTCATACACCATGGTTCGGTTAGTCATTCCCCAGGCAATGAGCACCCGCTTCTTGGTCGTTTTTTTTTTCTTTTGCTGCCACCAAAGAGCTGCTATAAATATTCTGGTGTACATGAGGACTTTCTTCCTGTCTTTGACTGTCTTGGAGTATATATCATTAGAGAGCAGGATTGATGGATCAAAGGGTATTCGCAACTCAGTGACTTTTCTAGCTGCAGAAAATTGCCTTCGGTGTAACTAATTCCCCCTAATTCTTAGACTAGAGCTGAGAGGTCTGGCCCTCCGGAAGGTGAGAGACCTGGAAGGGACCATCTGGTCCAGGCCCTTGATTTTACAGATGAGGTACTTTGTTTCTCGCTTCCTTCAATGCTTGATCCACTAGAGTTCCCGAGGCAGCTGGGTGGCCCGGGGGTCAGAAGACTGGACTTGGGGTCAGGAAGGCCTGAGTTTGAATCCTGCCTCAGACACTGCCTTAGCTGTGTGACTAGTCCTGTACTTAACCTTTCACCTGTAAAATGGGAGTAATTAATAATAACAGCCCCCACCTTACAGGGCTGCTGTGAGGACCAAGTGAGAAAATCTGTGGAAAGCCCTCTGCAGAATTTAAAGCATCAAATAAAGGCTAGTTGTTGTAATCATCATTACTATTATTCTGATGACATGAAGGTCCCAAGGTGTACAGAGGTCAGTCAGTCCTCACCTACTGTGTGCTGGCACCGTGTGAGGAACCCTTGCTCTGGCCGATGCCCTTCCTCTGGTGGCCTGCCAAAGTGGATGAGCAGGGTCAGACAGAGGGCCTTTAGGTCGCTCTTCAATCTCATGATAGGTGTAGGGAGACCAGCTTGTCTTAGGGCCCAAGAAGTAACAGGATAGGTGACCCATTAAAAATGCTGAGCAATGGAGGTATGGAGCTTCAGACTTCAGAGAGAAACTTCAGCCTTTGAAACTCTCCATCAGAAAGAAGTGTGTTTCTATTTTTTTAGAGTGGGAGTACAGGTTTTTGGTGTTTTACAAGATAATCCAAGCAGATGTGGGCATAAAGAATTATACACACAAGTATTCAAGGCCAACTCACACCTTGCTCAGTAATTAGTGGGATTTGTGAAATGTAGGGGAATATCTCTAACAGTCTTAGGTTTGAAGTTGGAAGAGACCTCAGAGGACATCTAGTGGACCTTCCTCACTTTATAGGTGGAAGAAACTGAGACCCAGAGATATGACCCAGAGTTGTAACTTTTAAGGTTACGTAGATAACGAAGAGGTGAAGTCAGGATTCAAACTCATGTCCTCCCGGTCCAAAAGCAGCCGTCATTCCACTGTAGGCACCGTGTTGCATTCCTACATGAATGCTCCCATTTTTCTGTGATCTTGTCCCCATGTTTATTCTCTCCCTGGCTGCAGATTGCAGCCCATCTGTGCCTCCTCATCTTACCCCCCAACCTTCCCCCAGAGTGTGACGCAAATGGATTTGTCATCCGAGGACCTGGGCTCCCATCCCAGGCCTGTCCCTTAATTCCTTAGTGACCGAGGGGCAGTCGTAATGTCTCACTTTCGTCTTCTGTAAAATGAGGAATTTGGATTGGGTGGCCTTGGAGGTCCGTTCCAACTCTTGTTCCATGGCCCTGTGATTCTTATCCATAATTGGTAAATTCTCCACCGGGATTCTGTCTCAGTGCAAAAATCTTTTTTCAGCATTGTCATGTAGGAGCTGTTGATTGGGACCAAACTGGTGCCTTCCTTGTTTGTTCTAGGAATTGACAATAGTTGCATTTCCTAGAATGTACGTTGTCTCCACCTTTGGCGTTCGGCTTCTTGCTGAGTCTGAGTAGGATATTGCTTTTGTCTGTTCCCGTCTCTCCTATCATCTTCTTGCTGAGAGAGACAATCATATGCTTTTTTTGGAAGGAAAAAGGTGCACAATTGCAAATCCATGCCTATGCTTGGGTGTCATCTCTCATCCTGGGGAAAAGTCAGGGAAGGGCATCCCAAGCCGAGTGCACTGGCCGAGCTTAGGGTGGGCATCCTGAGGTCAGCACTTGCTCTGACGAGCCTGTAAGTGCAGGGTCCGTCGGATGGCGACAGGGACGGGCCTTGGGCTCGTCACAGAACTCTCAGACGCAGGGGGTCTTTCATACCTATTGTGTTTCATTACTTCTTATGGCTAGTCCTTTTCTTCCCCAGATTCCTTTCCCCACCCCCACCTCCCACTGCAAAAACAATTAAGAGGAAATTCTTTGAGGTTATAAAATACCACCTGGTAGTTGGTATATGTTTATATAGACATACTGTGTTTATACAGTGACTTGATTGGCAGGAAGTAGATGATTTGTTTAAAAAGAGCGGGGGGGACAAAGGTAAAACTTCTCCAGAAATTAACTTCCTCTCTCAAAATAGTGTCGTGTTGTGCTTATACCGATTCGCGCATTGGGAGTCCTTGACCACCCTCCAGCAGATGATAGAGATTTGGGCCCTGCTTCAAGAAGACGTTGTTCCCATTCTTTGTAACCCTACTCTGTGCATTTCTGCCCCCCAACAAAGAAGAGCCTTCGAGGCTGCTTCCTGTAAGACAGAGTGATTGAAAATGAAGGCCCACAGCCCCCTCTTGATATAATGAAGGGGGGTATTGTGGAGAGTTTGGGGTGAGGGAGGGCATGGACTTGGGGGCCGCTCATTGAAAAGGCCAATTTGCCAACTTGAAAATCTTCCAGTGGGGCAGCTAGGTGGAACAGTGAGTAGAACATTGGCCCTGGAGTCAGGAGGACCTGAGTTCAAATCTGCCCTCAGACACTTGACACACTTACTAGCTGTGTGACCTTGGGCAAGTCACTTAACCACAATTGCCCTACCTTCCCCCCCTCCAAAAAAAAAAAAGAAAGAAAATCTTAAAATGAAAGATTGGACTCAGTTATCAGAATAATTGGTAATTGTCCAACATGATGCCCTGGCTCCACCCCCAAAGTTTCTTCTCTCCTACGTAATGATTTATTTTCATTCTCTTTGTTCACTTCCCAGATCCAAGATGCCGCAAGTCGAGGCCTAGAATTTGTGGGCGTCGTCCCTCAGTACCATTGCCCCGGGAACTCTGCAGGGAGCAGCCCGCTGACCCCCACTGCCAACGGATCAGGGGAGTCGAGAGATGGGAAAAACACGTCAGACCAATCCGAAGACCTCTCATCCTTGGATAGGGAGACCCCAGGGTCGGCGGATATGTGCAGCACACCAGTGGGGTCTCAGGGCAACCCAGAGCCCCAGGAACACGGGGCAGGCGATAGGCAGGTGGCTGAACAACCGAACTTATCCTCCATAGGGGGAAATGGAGCAGATTCACCAGAGAATGTAGATGGATCCTCACCAGGACAGACAATCACAGCAGACAAACTGGGAGGTTCAGACCCACTGGCTGGAAGTAAGTCGGTCACTGCTGGGACTGGGTTTAAGATATAACTAGTGTTTGGGTTTTTCTTTTTTGGTAACTTCCACAGCAACCTAAAGTAAAAGAAAAAATATATACGAGAGTGGGGGAAAGCTGCATCATCCTTATATGGGAAACTGACATGTTTGACTCAGTTGCCCAACTTGAAACACTTTGGAGCCTCCGCATTAAGAAGAAAATCAGGTGGTCCCCCTACCCCCACCCCCGCCCCTGCCTGACTGCCTTTGAAGGGGAGTTAAGAAAGTGAATTCTTTTATCACTCTAGCTGTTGCATCAATATCGGCTTACTCTGCGCACAGCACAGGAAGTGCTAATGTGTTGGGCATCCTGACAGAATGTGCCTGGCGCTTGCCGTTGGTGGGTGGATCGGGGATGTTTGCTCAAAGCCAGACATAAAGAAAGCCCCAGAAGGACAATTTGTTGCAGGAAAAGAGGTGATGTGACTGCTTCCAAGTACGCAGCCCCATTTCTGTAAGTTTGTATCTTCTGCTCGTTTGCCCTGCGGAGAATCTGCCTTGTGCGTGTATGCTGTGAGCCAAACTTAGGAGTCGTTTTACCAGCGTTGTTTAGTTTACAAAACTCCATCCTTTTCACTAAGAATTTAAAGGCAGGGAGCATCCTGTCTGTTATCAGGATATGCTCTGATATATTGCTGATTATATGACCCTGGGCTAGTCACTTACCTTTTCTGTGCTCCAGGCAACTCTGTAAGACTATCTAAGTTGCAGAATAGTTATCTCTGCGTTTTTGTGATGCTGTTGTTCAGTCATTTCAGTAGTATTCCATTCTTTGTGACCCCATTTGGGGTTTTCTTGGCAAAGATACTGGACTAGTTTGCCATTTCCTTCTCCAGCGCATTTTACAGATGAGGAAACTGAGGCAATCAGGGTTAAGCAACTTGCCCAGGGCCACACAGCTATTGTTTATGCCAGGTTTCGCCGTGTCCTGTTTATTACTAATAATAACAAATGTTCATATAGTCCCTTAGGATCTGCAAAACCCCATCCATATACTGTCTCATTTGATCCTTACAACAGCCCTTTGAGAGAGGTGCTTTTATTATCCTGATTTTACAAAAGAACTCAGTTTCACTCAGCTAGGAAGTAAGTACCAGGGGTGAGATTTGAACCTGGGTCCTTCTTCTTCCTATATACAGTGCTTATTTGTAGGGCAGCAGGGTAATGCAGTAGAAAGAAAGATGGATTTGGAGACAGAGTCAGTCTGTAAACATTTATTAAGTGTCTGCTGTGTGCCAGGCCCTGTGCCAAGTGCTGGGGATACAAAAAGAGGCCAAAAACAGACCCAGCTCTCCAGGAGTTCATAATCTAATAGACAGAGAACCTGGGTTCAAATGTTAGATCTTTCATATGACCTTGGGTAAGTCACCAAATTTCTTCATCTGTAAAATTGGAAGGTCAGCCTAGCAGTCCCTTCTAGCTCAAAATCTGTGCTCTTTCCAGCTCTAAATCTCTTAAATCTCTCTCGACTCCCACTCCCTAACGTAGCTTTGCCTGACTTCACAGTAGGAACGAGTGCTTTGACTGGCACCCTTACACATATTGGCTGCATCTGTAGTGTGCCAGGGTGTTTCAGCATTACTGTGAGTAAGCAAGTGTGAGAGAAGGGGGCCGAGACCCAAGCCTGGGGAGCCTGTTTCCTTTAGTTCTTGGCTGTGCTATGTGGGGTGGCCCAGAAGAAATTACTGTTATTCATTTATTTAGAACCGGGGTTCTTATCCACATTTGTGTCATGGATCCCTTTGGAAGCCTGCTGAACCATACTCCCTTCCCAAAAGAATGTTTCTAAATGTATAAAATAAGATCTATAGAGTTACCAAGGTGACCAATTGTATTGAAAAACAGGTATCAGAATATTTCCTTCTTTTTTTAAAAGATTAATTTATTTATTTTTAGTTTTCAACATTCATTTCCACAAGATTTTGAGTTACAAATTTTCTCCCCATCTCTACCCACCCCACACACACACCAAGATGGCATGCCATCTGATGATCAGAATATTTTTAAAATAAGTTCCTAGGCTCCAGGTTAAGAACTCCTGCTTGAGAATAGACCTGGCAAATATCTTCTCACCAATGGTTTATTCATTTATTTATTCATTTGTTCGTAGCTGTTTATAATGGTTCATCCTAGATTTAAAACAGATTTAGATCTGGAAAGAACACAGATTTTGAGCTAGAAGGGACTGCCTTGTTAGAAAGGTCAGTACGGTATAGGCAGAGATTTGTTAGGAATGGAGGTAGAGGAGTCTGGACTTGAAACCCTGGACTAGCCGCTTCCTGGCTGAGCATCCTTGGGGAAAATCGCTTTATTTCTGAGGCCCTTAATTTCTTCATCCATAAAATGAGAGGGTCAGGCTAGAATAGTCTCAAAGGTCCCTTTGAACTGCTGCGTTCAGTGATAATGACAGTAAATAGTCAGCATCTAGAGGGCATCATGAGGTTGGCAAAGCACGTTACAAAAATCTGATTCGATCCCCACAACAGCTGTGGGAGGTGGTCCCCGTTATTTCCATCTGCATGTCACAGATGAGGAAACGGAGGCAGAGGGGTAGCAACCTGCCCAGAGTGGCGCAGCTAGGAAGTATCTGAGGTAGAATTCTAATTGGCTCCATGAAACCACCAATTTGATCTTTCTAAACTATGGGATGGTCACTCCCTTGCTCAAGAATCCTGGATGGCTCACCCTGGCCATTAGAAAAAAAACTGCCCAGTCCTCAGTTTGGCCAACAAAGACCTACACAGACTGCCTGCAGCTGAACCATCGGGAGTGACTCCACATCATTCCCTTCATGTGCTCTGTGTCTACATTGGGTCCTCCTTAGGGAAAGGGCCGACTCTTTGTCTTGGCTTTCCTATCTCTAGAGCCTTGCCTAGAGGCTCAAAAAGAGCTTATTGAATTAACTTGATTGAAATTAACTCTTTCTCCTGGGCTCTTCTCCCTAGTCCAGATTCTTGCTTAGGCGAGCCCTGGAGACCTTCTCCCTCTGGGCTGACATTTGCTTCTCTGGGTTCTGGACTCCTTTCAGACTACACTTAGAGACAGGCGGCTCTAAGAGAAGATTGGGAAGTAGAGAGCCTTGTGCACTGCTTACACACCTCCTCCAGGTGCCCACACCTGAGGCTGGCTTTCATAAGCTGGGCCTTTCTGGACATGCCACCTGTATTCAATTCATTAAACTTTTTTTGAGCACCTACTGTGTGCTAGGCGCTACACTAAGCGCTGAGGATATAAAGAGTGCAAAGAGACAGTCCTTGTCATCAGGGAGCTTACACTCTAATGGGGGGAGGGGCAAGTTACCTGCCCCTTGTCCTAGAATCATAGATTTAGAGACCACTGAGTCCATTTTCCCAGTTGTAGGGAAGCCATATTAACACTTCAGTTTTTGTTTTTTAAGGTATCCTTTTATTAGACATTTACCAAGGACCCTTTATGGGCTAGGCATTGCTTAGATTTGGGGGGGTGGGGGTGGGGAGTGGAGACCGAGAGGCATAGCACCATTTTCTGCTCTGCATTGTATAGTTAGCTACTTGAGATAAAATGTCACCCCTCCTGGGCTTTTATGGTGGTTGTTCAGTCATGTTCAACTCTTCATGACCCCATTTGGCGTTATCTTGGCAAATATACTGGCGTGGCTGGCCGTTTCCTTCTCTGGCTCATTTTACAGATGAGGAAACGGAGGCAAAAATGGTTAAGTGACTTGCTCACGGTCACACAGCTAATAAGAGTCAGAGGTCAGATTTGAACTCACAAAGATGAATCTTCCTAACTTCAGGCCTCTCTATCCACTGCACCACCTACCTGCCCCCTCTATGTGTTGTCTCCCCTAATTAGAAGTGACCTTCTTGAGATCAGAGTCTGCCTTCTTTTCTGTTTATATACCCAGCACTTAGCATGGTGCTTGGAACACAGTAAGCCCATAGTAAATGCTCATTCATTCATTTCTGCCCAGTGCTGAGCCCATGATCTTAGAGTTTCTGGCCTCTGGCTCCACAAATCTACCCCCTCAGCTGGCTTTCTCACCTAAACTTATTCCTGGGAAGGCTCTTCCTGGGAAAGTTTTCTGCCTCCCTTCCACCCCTACCCAGATTTTTCTCCTCTTCTGCCTGCTCTGTTTGCGGAGCATTCAGGTTTTCCGTTAAGGTCTTCCCCCAAGGAGGTTTTAAGTGTTATCATCCGTTTCTGCCAGGTGTGCCTTATGGAGGCTAAATCAGAAATCACATCAGGCCTCTCCAAAAAAACCCAAACCTCCATGGGGAATGCCCCTGCCTCCTTCCCCTCCTCATCTAATCTATGCGCTTTATGGGGTGGATGGAGGAGCATAAGGCAAACATCATTCTGGCTCGGGATGGAGGAGACAGTGCTCAGGAGCAGAGCTGTTTAAGATCCAGAGGTCCCATCCCCAAACAGCACCTGCTTCTCCCTCCCGCCCGCCTCTGGGGGCTGCCTCACTGACTGAGGCTTTGGTTGAGCGCTCGTGCCTTGCTTGGGTTTTCTCCAGAATTTCACCCCATCTCACAAAAGTACTTCTGGTCCTGCTCATTAATTTTCATTTCCTCACTGGGGGGAGTTTCCTCATTTCGCTTAATGGAAGAGTTCCCTAGAATGTTTGGGGGGGTGGGGAGGTGTCGCCCCCTCTGAGCCCTGCGCTCCCTTCCCCCAGGCCTTTCGCTGGGGCTTGTTTGGAACACACAGCTGTCTCATTGCTTTCAGATGGCCCTGAGTGGCTGCTTCCTCCCTCTTGGTTCCCCTTTTCCAGATTCTCCAAACCTAGCTCTGCTTTCACTTCATTGGCTGGGGATGTTTCAGCAAGTCCCATATGATGCCTTCTTGATTTATTGTGAAGTGAGGGGCTTTGGAAAGGTCCTCATGGGGTCATACAGTAGGAGGTGGGGAGAGGGAGGAAGGTGTCATTCCCAGGGGAATCTACTGGGAGACAGCAGCCCATCATCTTCCTCTGCAGTCTCCCCCTGCCAGCTACAACCACCTTCAGGCTCCCTGTCATGTGGGCAGATGCTTTGTTATTATAATATTAATTTGAGGAATAGGGAAATGAGACAGGTTTTTCATGGGCACAAGGCTTTTTTTTTTAAGCCAAAACATTGATGAGCAGATAAAAAATCCTTACATATCCTGCTTTTTGTAAGATAATTTCCATAAAGCATTCCTAATCCATGACTGAGACCCCGATCCTGTGTGTGAACTCTGAAATCCAAGAGAGAGAAACAACACCCAATGGATATGGAGTCAGTGGATCTGCTACAGTTAAAATCCTAGTTCTGCTTCATTCATTCATTCATTCATTCATTCTTTTCTGCCCACTGCTAAATCTTTTACTCTCAGGCTGGCTCCTTCTAAGGCATCATTCCTGGCCTCATTTTCCTTACCTGTCAAAGCAGGAGGTTGGATGAAATGACTTCTAAGGTCCCTTAGGCTCTTTCAGACACAACGTTGAATTTATAATCTCTATAGTCCCCCTCACCACCACCAAAAAAAAAAATCTGTTGTTCTTTCAAAATTCTTTCTGATGATTTAATTAGTTATCTCAGTCTCTCAGACTTGAAACCTTTGGGTCGTTCTTAATGCTTTTGTCTCCTCCTCCCCACTCAACTAGCTAGTGGTCAATACCTGTTAATTTTGCCTTTGGGCATCTCTTATGATCCCCTCCGGAGATCGATTTGGGAATCTCCAAGTATACTCATGTCTAGATTGCCATAAACGTGGGTGCCAGCTCCTGTAAACTACTCCGAGTAACAAATGTACGTAGAAAATACTGTATTTTACCCCACAAAATTGCAAAAAGCACAAAAGATTCCTAGAAATCCATAAATAGATGCCCCAAAACCCAGCTGAATCAAACCTTCCCAGTAGTGCGTAATTAACACACTTCTCTTTCCCACCTGATGGGTCTCGCTTTTCCATCAAGGTCTCTGAGCCTTTCTGATTCAATACTGCTCCATGGTTTGGGCTCTTCTAAGATGGGAGCTGAACTTGGGCTTGCCAATGGGGTGATACCCTGATACTGCATAGATCCTTTGGCCATGTATATAAACACATGTAGCTTCATCCCCTGGGTGGCCATTAACCGGTTTTGAACCATTAACACCTGCACTCTAGAAAAAAATGATTCAAGGGAAAAAGAGGAAGGAGCCCCACTCCTAAAAAAAAAAAAGGGACCAAGTGGATCTCTTGGCTCACTTCTATAGTCTAGCAAAATGCGGGTAAGGTCTTCCAAGTGTCTGAGATAACTAAAAAGGGATGGGGGGGGCAGCTAGGTGGCGCAGTGAGTAGAGCGTTGGCCCTGGAGTCAGGAGGACCTGAGTTCAAATCCAGCCTCAGACACTTGACACACTTACTAGCTGTGTGACCTTGGGCAAGTCACTTAACCCCAATTGCCCTGCCAAAAAAAAAAAAAAGGGATGGGGGAACCCTCAGTTATTGAAACACTTTCCCTGAGGAGTTCTTACCTAGGGACGATTCCAGAGCAACCAGGTTATCTTCGGGCATCCCCAAATCAGGAGTCATCTTTTCCTCTCTTAACAAAGTGCCAATAGGCAGAGCCCATATTCATTAGGGACAGAGATGGGATGGTCAGTCTCCAAACAGTTGCTCCTTTCCCTGTAAGCTCTTCAAAAATGAAAAGTGAGCCCTCCCTGTTCAACCCCCTTACATGCTGGATCGAATTGAAGTTGGCCGATGGGCAGGTCTTTTACACACCCAAGGGGCACTTGGGTCAGGAAAGTAAAACCCAGGACTATCCTGGAAAATTCCCAGCAGCTCAAAGAGTCCACTGACAGATGTGGAAGGAAGGCCTCCTTCAGGATAAATTCCTCCTGGCAAATTTCCATTTTCAGAGGAAGGAGGGACCGAGGAGGCCACAGAGTGGAGGGATTTGTAAAAGAATCATGCACCTGAAACTGGGTTTCTCCAGACATTTCATTCCCCCTCGTGCTTGTGAGACATGAAAGTCCTTCAGTATTTCCTTTTCCTTCCTGAAAAATTTATTTTTGTCTCTGGCTTCAATCATCCATCCTCCCTGGTGAGGAATCAGGCAGAGAAACCATTTGAGTGTGCTGTGCTGGATTTATGTCTTCTCTTGTGACTCTCGCCACCCAGCATTGTCCTCGCTGCTCTTTGGGGGCTGCCTTCCTTTCCAGTGGGTGGTGTTTGTATTGTCATGTGGACAGTTGTTTCTTTAGTGGGCTTCGATGGTCTCTGTTTTCATACGGTCGTCACTGATGGCCTTCCCACCGTTGTTAAGAGATGATTGCTTTTAACCTTTCTTTGTGATGCCTTTAAAAAAAAATTACTCTTGGCTCTGTTTATCTAGGTGGTTTCTTAGGGTAACAATAACTTGTTAGGTCTTTAGCCTGATGCCTGATTTAAAATAGATATACGTGTGTGTGTGTGTGTGTGTGTGTGTGTGTGTGTGTACACACACACACACACACACACACACACATTCGTAAGGTCTTAGACATAAAGCTGCAAAGGGTCTGAGAGGCTTCAAATCCAATCCCCTCATTTTATAGATGAGGAAACAGAGGCATTAACTGATTTGCTTGGACCACTCCTCTATCTGAAGTGGGATTTGAACTTGGGTCCTTCCAACTCCAAGCTGGCCCTCTGCTGTTCAGCTGTTTTTCAGTCATGTCCAGTGCTTCCTGACCCCACTCTGGGTTTTGTTAGCAAAGATACCAGAGTGGTTTACCATTTCCTTCTCCAGCTCATTTGACAGATGAGGAAACTGAGGCAGACAGGGTTAAGTGACTTGCCCAGGGTCCCACAGCTAGTAAATGTCCGAGGCCAGATTTGAACTCAGGAAGATGAGTCTTCCTGACTCCAGGCCCTGCAGTCTGTGCACTATGGTGCCACCTAAGCTCCACCTGGAGGCCCTGCTGCCTTTATTAATGTTAACCCTTTACAGATTCACACTGATTGAAGCTGTATTACCAAGGAAAGCACCAGCTCTCAAATCATGAAGTTTAGGGGCTGTTTTTTTTAAAGACTCTTAATGGTCCCTTTCTAAGGCATAACACCTTGCCCCATTGATTATAGGACTTGAATCACTTGAGGGTATTCCTTTGTTATCTGCACTTCTTCCTATCTGACCTAAACCAATGCAGCAAGCATTCTGTAAAACATCTACTGTGGACAAAGCCTTGTGATAGATGTTGGAGGAGTCCCAACAAAGAAAAAAACGGGAGCTGCCCCAATACAGGAGGGCAATGTATCGCACATCCAACAAGCATTTATTCGATTAGCTGGTAGTGCCGCAGTGGGTCAGCTTTTTTTTTTTCTGACCTCTTCCATTTAGCACACACCTGAAGCCCATTTCCAGATGTGTAGTACCTGGGGACTCTGCGTGAGGGTGTGTTCTGCCTCCCTTTACTACTCTCAGATCCTGCTTAGGACTTTAAAAAAGAAAAGTTTATTTGAAAAAGAAGGGTGGGGATTTTGTCATTATTCCACGAGATATTTTTGGAATCCAAAGTGCATTCCAGACTTGCTTGTACAATGAAGGCTTCTAGGACTGGGTTAACTTCCAGAGCTTGGCTCAGTACCCATTATAAAAATAGAGCCTGGGACTTCGATTATAATTCCAGGTATTTTTCACGAGAGACTGTTATTGCTAACCCATGTCCTGCAGCACGTATTTCAAACTGGAGAGAATGTCGGCCGTCCGTTATGATTATTGATTCTTGGGAGGGGAAAGAAGGAAAAACGGAGTTATAAATTAAATTATAATTAAAACAGCTCAGCTCTTCCCCACCCCCCGTCTTGATCATCTGAATTGACCTGCCCCCTGATCCAGCACATTCATTTACGGGAACGTACTTATTTTTACTTATCGATGATGTATCAGTGATGGTTGGGCCCCAGGAAACGCTGGTACAGTTTATAAATACAAAGTTCAAAAGTGTTGAGACTTCCTGGAATTGGAACAGCATTCTCCCCACCCCCACCCCAGCTCTGAATATTGACCTTTATTTATTTATTTGTTTGTTTATTAAAGATTATAAGACTTTTATAGTTGGAAAGGGACCTTTAGAGAGTATCTGACTCCTTCATCTTACAAATGATGAAGCTGAGGAGCAGGGAGGCAGCTTGATCCAGGTCACCCAAGTGCTGAGGAGCAGATCTGAGCTTCTGAGCCAGGTCATAAGACCACAGATCTAGCGCCAAAAGGGATCTCCGAGACCATCCTCCCCACTCTACGGATGAGGCACTGGAGATAGATGTACGATGGAGGCGGCTAGGTGGCTCAGTGAATAGAAAACGGGACTGTCTGCCTCAGTTTACTCATCTGTGCTATTATCCCTAATTTACAGATGAAAAAAATGGAGTATGAACTATTAATATAATTCAGAAGCATGATGCACGCATCTCTAAAGACTTCAGAAGTCTTTTCCTTTTCCATTTTAATCTTCTCCACTCTTCCCCTCTCTCCTCCCTTATTTTCTAAACGTGAACAGAAATGGAGATCTTCACCATTTTCAACAAGCCGAAGAGCCAGCAGCAGCGATGCCGACAGTACTACACGGTCACCATCCCGCTCAGGGTCTCCAAAAATGGACGTACGGTCAACAGCCTGGACGCGAACTGGCTGGAGCACATGAGCGACCACTTCCGGAAGGGGGGCGTGCTGGTGAATGCCATCTTTTATCTCGGAATGGTCAATGGTATGGAATCTCCCCATTTGGCGACACAGCCTTTCTTTTAGTTCTCAGCGTGCTTGCTGAACAAATACCTTTGCAGTCAGCAAATGCGCCCGAGTTTTATTTCTAATTAACACGTTCCAGGCAACTTCCCTTGAAGCCCAAGACCCCGCTCAGTGTGAACTCCTCCCAGAGCTGCACAGGTGTCTCCAAAATGACAGCGACGCATGAGCGACTAGATTGCGTTGATGGCAGCGTGGGCCCCGGGTTGCTTTGAAAGGCTTTTAAGGAAGATTATTCCCTGTGCTTGTTAATTACCCCCTGGGATCATGCAGTTCTGGAAGCGCAAATTGTTTGTAGACACTATTACAGCTTGTGGTAGCGATGGCAGCACCCTGGAATGAAAAGCAGAGAAAGAAATTGAACGGCCCAGGTTCTTGGGGTTCGACTGGCATGTGTGTACACCCCGGAGCCTGGATCTGATTGAACCCAGTGCTTTTTAAATCTACCACAGAGTGCCCTTTTCTACCTGCTTTTTGTAAAGTGTGGTGGCTTGAGTGTTCAGGAGGCAAAGGAAACAGGAACAGGGCTGGTAGGGAAATGGGCAAGGCCAGGAAAATGGCCCAAGGTCACTCACTGATGAGGTGCCCAGTTGCAGCTGAATTGTTCTATCAGTTCATGGTGGGGTGTGAACCCAGCGGGCACCATTCCAGGTGGGTGTGAACACCAGCGCAGGGTGTGTGTGTGTGTGTGTGTGTGTAAGAAAAAGAGACAGCCAGGCAGGGAGGATCCCTGTTCCAAATACAGCAATGGTAGGAATGACAACAAGTATTTATATAGCACTTTGGGGTCTGGGTGTTCACACCCCACACTCCCATTTCTGTGACCTTAAGGTAATCATTTTTGTCTTAGTTTACTCATCTGTAGAAAGAAAGATGGACTAAATGACCTCTCAGGTGTCTCTTAGCTTTATCACTATGGGCCTCTGTCTCTTAGGCAGGCGCCGTAGGTGTCCCTGTGACGTCCCTGATAACTCTAACTTTTTATGGTCCTCTTACTTTCAATGTTTCCCTTGGTTCACACAAAGCCTGAGCTCAGAGGGACCACTCGTAGAAAGTCCATGGTACCACGTTGGTGCTGACTATGTGGAGGAGCCCAGTCTGAAGCGCTACCGATGGTCCGTGTCTAATCAAAACAGTTCTGATCAGTAAGGCAGCATCCATAACTGGTAGTCAGTCAGTGCTCTGAAGATCTGCAGAGACTTTACAGACATCGTCTCATGGAGTCATCATGGCAGTCCTGCGATGTGCTGTCATCCCCATCTTAGAAGGGAGGAAAGCACCATATACACATGCCAGCTGCTGCCACTCCTGCTGTTTGGGCTGGTACCTGTGGAGTCAGGTTCTAGTTTTGGGCGGAACATTTACCAGAGTCGTACAGGATAGGCAGGTATACGGGGATCTCAGTCTGTATCGTTGGAGGGAATTCCTGAATGGATGGCATCATATACCCAACTTAAGTATTTTGATTTTAAAATAAATATATGACTGTGGCTACAGTGATAGACCTGGAGTCAGAGAGACCTGAGTTCAGATCCAGCCTCCAGCACTTACTCATCTATGTGACTCTGAGCAAGTCATTTAACCTCTTTCTGCCTCAGTTTCCCTGGCTGTAAAATGGGGATAATAATAACACCCACAATTATATGACACTTATAAAGCATTTTGCAGACCCCAAAGTGCTATATAAATATTTGTTGTCATTCCTACCATTGCTGTATTTGGAACAGGGATCCTCCCTGCCTGGCTGTCTCTTTTTCTTACACACACACACACACACACACACACACGGATCCTCCCTGCCAGCCTGTCTCTTTTTCTTACACACACACACACACATTCAGGGATCCTCCCTGCCTGCCTGTCTCTTTTTCTTACACACACACACACTCACTCAGGGATCCTCCCTGCCTGCCTGTCTCTTTTTCTTACACACACACACACACACACATTCAGGGATCCTCCCTGCCTGCCTGTCTCTTTTTCTTACACACAGACACACACACCCCAAGCCCCAAAGGTTTTAGGTATGTCAGAGCAAGAAGGAACCTTCATAATTGCAGCTTACGAACCCCCTCATTTTACAGAAGAGGAAACAGACCCACCAATGTCACAAGACTCGTAAATGATGGAATCTGGATTCTGACCCAGATTTCCTCATTCTCACTTTCCCAGACCTGCTGGAGCAGCCACCTAGAGACTTCAGCTGACCAGGGCAAGAACAATCATGTACAGAATGTCCTTTCCCGGAATTTGAAAAAAAAAAAAGAAGAAATAAGTTAATTATAAAATGTTCATGTAACTCACACTCCAGTTGTGAGATGATTCCTAATGAGATAATTAGTGTCCTCGTGAATCAACCTGGTACAGCTAAAAATGTATCTGAAAGCTCTTGGCAGTCCAGAGAAACACTGTCTTTATTTCACATTCATCCTCCCCAAAATAAAACCTGTGAGAATCATTGTATGCCCCAAAGAGCAGTCAGTCAGTCAACAAGCTTTGGATAAGGGCTCACTGTGTACCAGGTACCATGCAAGTGCTGGGGATGCAAAGAAAGGCCAACAACATCGTCCCTGCCTTCAAGGGGCTCGTATTCCAATGGGGGACGTAACATGAAAACAATGCGCATGCAACATGTAGACGTAGATTTACATACATATGTAGATACGTGGATGGATACAGGATGGAAGAGATGGACTAGATAGATGGGTGGATGGATGGGTGACAGGATATAGAACAGATAGAGTAAATGGATGGATGGATGGATGGATGGATGGTAGAGGATATAGAACAGATAGGTAGATGGATGGACGGATGATAACAGGGTAGATAAATATATAGATGGACGGATGATAATAGATAAGTAGGTAATAGCTGATCGTAATAGGGTAGATAGATGAATAGATGGATGGATGGATGATAATAAGTAGAAAATGGATGGGTGATAGAGGATATTAGATCGTAATCAGTAGGAAAACACCAGCAGTGGGGGAGGGACTGGGAAAGGCTTCTTTCAAGAAGACGTGGAATTTTAGCTGAGATTTAAAGGGAGCCAAGATAAGTAGGAGACAGAGATGGGAAGGGAGAGGATTGCAGGCATGGGAGGGGCACAGCAGGTGAGAATGGGACAGGTTTTTAAGAGTCTGAATTCCCCAGATAGTGACTTCAGAGTTCTCCTTAAGTTGGTAGGGATGTAGACCCAGACCAAATCCTGGAGTTTCTCAATAATTCAGAAAGGATTATACAGTTCTCGGGTCATGAATTTACATTTGTATCAGTACTACTGAATGCTGGAGTTGTTCTGACACTCCCAGGTTTATTGCGTTTCTCTCCCTCAGTATGTTGGGATGGGAAACTGTGTGGTCCAGTTTCCTCATTTATAAATGAGGAGGTTGGACTCTGAGGCAGTTGAAAGATGAAATGACTTGAGGAAGTGAAGGTTTGAGCTTTCAAGCCTATCGATTATTGAGCAATGAGTGATGATTGCCCAACTAACCGGGACCAGGCCTCCTTAGCTTAGACTTGAACCCAAAGGCGGTTTTTTATAGACAGATTTTTATACATTAAAACAATCAACCAAATAAGACTGACTGATTAAAAGAAAACAATGCATTAGGTAATCTGATTTCTACTTGAGGAAATATTAGGGGCTTTCCAAATTGGGAGGGGGAGAGCAAACGGGCAATTTCCTGAATTCAGAAAAAGAGGCGTCCCACTCCCCCCAGGTGTCTGCGAACAATCAAAGGAACATGGCGACAGTGGCTGACTAACCAGCATGAGGCCAGTTTTCAGATAAAACACATGAGTTGCCTGAGATGTAAATTGTGAGAAAACTCTTTGCATCGATCGCTCTTAGGATCTGACTGGGTCTCTGGTGGTCAGCATAACCAAGGTCCTTGGTTAAGGGTCTCTAAGCAACTGGTAGAAGTAGCCCAGCTTCCCAGTCCCTGTAAGGCCAGATTCAAACAATGCAACAAAGTTTTCTCCCAGTTCCCACAATTGAATAGATTTTTCTCAAAAAACAGAAATGGTGCTGGACCCATGATTGAATAGAAAGGTAGCTGAACTAGCTCCAGAATTAAGTCACAAGATGGAGTCAGTATGGTTCATTCAGTTCCCACAATTCACCACTTGTCCCCTCAGTTCCCTCAATTTCCTCCCTTCTAAGGTCTCTTCTGGTGCTGGAGTCAACAATTCTTTAGACCTTCCTCAGCCTCAGTGTTTTCATTTGACTTCCTTTGAGTTTTAGCCAGAACTGTAACTTACATAAATATGAAGCCTTTCCCAATCCCCCATAGTGCTGGTGGTTTCCCTCTGTGATCATCTCCAATTTACCCTATTCGTATCTTGTTTATACATAATTGTATTCATGTTGTCTCCTCCATTAGGGCAATGAGCTCCTTGAGAGGAGGGGTGATTTTTTGCCTTTCTTTGTACCCCCTGCAGTAACACAGTGTTGGCACATAGTAGGTCCTTAATAAATTCTTGTTGTCTTGATTGGAATAGATGGAACTGGGGTAGGAAGGAAGGAAGGGAAAGAGAAAGAAAAAAAGAAAAGGAAGAGAAAGAAGAGAGGGGAGGGAGATAGGAAAGAAAGATGAAAGAAAAAGGGGAAAAGGGAGGGAAAGAAAATAGGAGGGAGAGAGAAGGAAGGAAGGAAAGAGAAAAAAGAAAAGAAAGAAAGAAGGAAGAAAAGGAAGAAAAAAAAAAACACTTCCCCTGCCCTCAAGGATCTTAATGTTGGAGACTAAAGATTCTGGAATTAGAAAGTAAGGTAAAGAAGAACAGGTACCAAGAAATAGAGAGAGAGAGAAGTACATAGGATTTTTTTTTTGTTTTCAACTCATTTGGTAATGCCTGAGCTGTTAGCTGTTAGCAGAGTAAATTGGCAGGCAACCTGGTCCCATTCTCAGGAATCAGTTGAACGGTGATTACATTTGCAAGGAAATTACGAGTTGATATGACAACAAACGCAAGGACTATTTTGCAGTTGGTTGGGTCTGTGTCATCCCTGTAATCAAGGGTGCAGCCGGATTACAGCTCCTCCTTGCCATCAGCTCAATCACGAAGGATGGAGGAGCAGGGCGATATGGAGGCTTCCAGAGAATTGAGGGAAATTCATTCCATCTTGAGCCCCTGTTGTAAGCATTTCTGGTGAAATGAATTTGTTAAAGAGGGAGTAATAGTTAAAAAACAACATAAAAAACCAGAACACATTTATATCTACAAAAGCCTCAATGCATCGACCACATACCATAGAACAACAGCACAGAGATTTGCCCCAAGATTAGCGTTGTAGATGGAAAGGGGAGAGCCTTTCCCTTGAAGACCGCGTCTCTCAGGATAAAAAGGGAAATCTCCTTTCCCAACACCCTTCTTGTAAATCCTTAGCTCAGAAAGGCCAGGTGGCATTTTGCCAAAAAGAAGGCTATCAAATATTTATACAGTAACGGGGCAAATGGCTTTTGGTACCCAGTAGGGAAGCATCTTTACCTTAATAAAAAATGCAGTGATAATGGAACGTTTTCTGTAGATGGAGGATGATTGAACCTTCTCTGCTTTGAGCTTTCCCTCTTAAAGATATGCCCGTTTGTGTAGAACTATAAATGGAGGTTCATTATGATGAGGTTGTCTCAGTTGTGAAGGTAAGGAGGAAACAAGATGGAGGACAGTCACCGCAAAGGCCTCCTCTAAAGCCCAGCCAGCCTCTCTCTGTGGTTCCTTGGCAGGTTTTGAGAGCTGTTCTGAACTTCCTCAGTAGTCAGGAATTGAATAGGTGAATCAGCACTCTGGATTCAGAATTGGAATGTATGTTCTGAAGGGAGTAGAAGGAAAACACACCCCACCCTTCCTTTCCTTCCAGTCTCTTGTACGGTTGTGCGTGTCCGACTCTTCGTGACCCCATTTGGGGTTTTCTTGGCACAGACACTGGACTGGTTTGTCATTTTCTTTCTCCAGCTTGTTTGACAAATGAGGAAACTGAGGCAAACTGGGTGAAGTGACTTGCCTCGGGTCATACATCTAATAAATGCCTGAGGCCAGATTGGAACTCACCAAGATGAGTCTTCCTGACTCCAGGCCTAGTGCTTTATCTGCTGTTCCACCTAGCAGCCTTCCAATCCCTTAGGACTGGCTTTTTTTGGGGAGGGGGGATTCAGTGATGGGAGGAACTAGATGGCTTTATTCTGACCCCTGACCGTGCCCCTTCAACCCTGAAAACCGTTTTATCTTGAGGAGGGAGTCCCTTCTAGGAATGGGGGAATGATCATCCCAAAAAGATGGAAATAGGGGATGGAAGGCCATGTGAGTGAAGGCCAGTTTGGCCAGAATGGAGAGTGGAAAAGAGGTCCATGTATAGGGAAGCTGAAAAGCTAGGTTGGAACCAGGTTGTTCTTGGATCTAAAAGCCTGAAAGAGGAATTCCTCTTTGATCCTAGAAGCAGTAGGGAGCCACCCAAATTTAATGAGTAGAAGAGTGATATGGTTGGACCTCCACTTAAGGGAAATCATTTTGGCAACTGTGTAAAAGATGCACTGGAGGGGAGAGACTGAGGTAGAGAATTCAGTTAGGAGGCTATGATAGTAGTCTAAGTGAAAAGTGACCAAGGTCTGAATTACAGTGGGGGCTGTGTGCATGGAGACCGGGTCCAATGCCAGTGACGTTGTGGAGGGTATATGAGGTGAAGGAGAACAAAGAGGCCAAGACAGTCAGGATTGAAACCTAGGAGACAAGGTTTGTAGAAGAATGGTGGTACCCTTGACAAAAATGGGAAAGCACAGCTGAGTGTGTCTGCAGGGGAGCAGTCTACGATGGGTTGACTTTGAAATGCCTCTACGGGACATCATTTGAAATTTCAGGTTGGCATCAGAAATTGAAGCAGATTGAACCACCCCAACCTTCAGTGTTTCTGTGATTTTTCAAACAATTAATAGTTTCCTTCTAATGGAGTCTCTTGCAAACACATTCACTCACACCTATCTAACCAGTATGTGTTATAAAACCGGTATGTTCCATCAAAAGCGCTGAAGGAGTTCGTACTTACTGTCAGTGTCTTTTCCAAGGGAATCATGCGAAGTGGCCTCCTGTGCTATTTATCACCACAGCCATTGTGGCACGTGAAGGCTGCTTCCCCCATTTCTTTAGAAAGATCCTTGGCATTGTACTCATATTAGCACACCTCATAGTTACACTTCTGCTACCCAGAAGAGGGACCTGGTTTTCCCAGGTCAGAAAACCTTTGTGATGTGGTGAGGCTGACGAAGAACCTTACCCTCCCTGGCCCCTATGTCTCTGATGGGTGTGTTAATCAGAATGGAATATGGCATAGATTCATCTCTGGAGACCTTATATTTAAGGCAGTGTCAGACTAAGATAAATATTCCCCAAGATTTACCTTGCTTTCTTTCAGATCCCCAGATTCTGAGACCGCTAATCAGCCCTCTCTCTCCACCATTTTGGTCTATTGCGGAGAGTGGTGCATGACTGATTTAGTACCAAATTCCTAAATCCAGGATAGGCCCGTTTTCTCCTGAGTTTAGCTCATTATCCCAATTAAATGTTTATTAAATATCTGCCGAGTACCTGACAGCATTTCGAGAGAGTATCCTGAGACGACCCTCCCAGAGGCACAGACTTTGAGAACTAGAAAGGACCCCGGAGACCATCCAGCCTGACCCACCCACCAAAGGAATCCTCCCTCTGACGTATCCAAGAAGTGGTTGTCCAGACTCTCCCAGAAGGTCCCCTAGGCTGGGAAACCCATCCCCATTGGAGGCCACTCATTCTACTTGTTTATAACTCTAACTATTAGGAAGTTTTCTGGATATGAAGCAGCAGAGTGGGGCTTCAGTGGAAAAAGAAATTATGGTGAGAAAACAAACCGGATTTTTGTTTCTAGAGATAAAATGAGAGGCAGTGTAGAGGAGCAGACAGAAAGAGGGCTGGCCTCAGAGTCAGGAAAACCTAATTGCAAGCCCTGCCTGTGGCATAGAGAAGTGGTTTGACCCTGGATGAATCATTTCGAACCAGTCAGTGCCTCGGGCAATTTCTAAGACTCATCTGCAGAGTAGGTATGGATCTGCATTGGCAGAGGGAGTTTTCTCTCTGGGACTCCTTACATCGGTGAAATTACGGGTCCTTAGCTATAGAAAGGAGAGGCTGAAAAAGCTGGCCCCTTTCAGCACACTATATGTGGTTCTATAAAATTTGTACTCAGATAACCAAGCCATGGCAGAAGGTGCTGAGTCCGATAAGAGTGAGAAGTATTTATGGAAGGAACAAGAGAGAAAGAGCATTGAGAGGGTGAAAAATGGAAGGAAACACCTTTTATTTGGGCCTCAGAGGATGTCTGAAATTTGATTGATGGAAATGAAGCAAGGATGCTCTAGGAAGAAAGAATAGCGTGAACAGAGGCGAGAAAGCATGAGGAATGTGTGGGGAATGACGAACCGCCTGCTTAGAGGAGCGTACGTAGTGTCTGCTGGGGGACAGTGCGAAATACAGCTGAGAACACCCGGATCAGCAAGCATGTCTTACACACTGTACGCTGACCACTGTGTGAGGGACTGGGGATGAGCCTGCTCACAGCAAGCGAGCATTTTAATGGGGAAGACAGATGGTGTGTGAAAATTTTGGCTCATAAAATCAAGGATATTATTCAAAACTACAAGATAAATTAGAGGATATATAGGATATGTGTGTGTGTGTGTTTTAGAGGTATATAGAGGATATAGACCATGGAAATAGAAGGTCATTTCAGAGGGAAGAATTGGAGGGGGAGGGGAACAACTCCCAGAAAGGCTTCTGAAGGACATGGGATTTGAATTGTCTCAAAGAAAGCCAGGAGGCAGAGAAGAACGTTATGTTCTCCAGTACTTTGAAACAAGAACTACTATAAATATTTTTGTACCTGTGGGTACCTGTGATACCATAGGTATTTGTAGTCCTAGAAATACCTACAGATCCCTGTAGCACTGTAGGTACCCGTGGCACTGTCAGTACCTGTAGGTACGTGTAATACTATGGATATCTGTAGTCCTAGAAATACCAATAGTACTCTAAGTACATGTGGTACTATCAATACATATAGGTGTCTGTGATACCATAGATGTCTGTAGTACTATAAATACCCTATGGGTACCAATAAGTCCTGTCCCGCCTTCTTTGATCTTTGATGTTAGTGGTATCATTGGATTAAAGGGTCTGCACAGTGTAGTTACTTTGGGGAATCTACTCCCAAATTGCTTCCCAGAATGACTGTACTAATTCATAGCTCCACCCACAAATAGAGAATTAATATGCCTGCTGGCCCATAGCCCCACCAACATTTATCATTTTGTCTCATCTTTGGTTCGGCTCCTCTTCTTAAGATAGTGGGGTGCTGTTGAAGATTTTGGGGCGGGGGAATGATGTGGTCAGAGGTTGAAAATATCTTAATTCTTCCCTTCATCCTACAGAGTGCTCGGGGATCCATGGGATTACCCAAGCAGGCTCATTTGGAAGTAGGGGTTAAATTGAAAACTCCATTAACAGATGCTTCGGACTGCAGAAAGCATTTGCACAGGGGGCTTTTGGGCTTCATTGTTGTATGACCATGTAGTAATAACATTCATGGAATACAACCAACTTAAGATCTTGGCATAGGGAAGCTTTGTCTGTTTGCTTCCATGGCTACATTAGCCTGTCCCCTCCCTGTACTTCCTTTCCCGAGTATTGGCACATGGGTGGGGGGCCTGTTTCTGAAAAGTGTAGGCCTATTTTATTACATGTACCTCCGTACAGGAGAGTGGGTGGAATCCCTCTTACCCAAACCACATTTTTTAAAAATGTTGTCTTTAAGCAACTTGAGTTTTTCCCTGGTTGAGATTCCCAACCCCACCCCCCCACATCCTGAGGTTGTACTCTGAGTAGGGAGGTAAGCGCATGAAATCAAGTGGTGATTGCTAACAATGAAATTTTGGCTCATAAAATCAAGGATATTATTCAAAACTGCAAGATAAATTAGGCTCATTCATTCTGATGGGGCTAGACTCTATGGCAGTGTGTGCTTTCCTTAATTAACACGCTGAAAAGATGGTCTGATTGAGATTATTAATGGATGCAGTGAAATTTCTGCTGCTTACACGGCTTCTGCCACGCAGTTTACAGAAATACTTTTCTTTTTTTTTTTCCTCTGCGCAGATTCCTTACATGGCTTGACAGATGGAGTATTCATCTTTGAAGATGTTTCCACAGAGGAGAACAAAACCGTACAGGGCTACGACGCCATTGTTGTTGAACAATGGACCGTCCTGGAAGTGAGTGTGTCATTTATGATGTCTCTTCCTTTGTTTGTTTGTCCCTGGATTCTGAATTTTCCTAAAGCTCTTTTAGAAGCTAGTTCTCTAGCTGTTTTTCAGCTGTTTTATTCATGTGAAAAAGCTTGGGTGTTGGTGGACCGCCAGACCACCTCTTCCACCCATCTACTCTCTTCCTTCCCACCTACCCCTTTGATGTTGATGGTCCTGAATTTACCCTTTCTGTATAAGAAAGCTGTATATGATTACATCAGTCAATCAGAAAGCATCTGTTAAGCTCCAGTTATGTGCTGGGGAGAGTAGCACAGTAGAAAGAGACAGCCTAGAAACCAAGAAGGCCTGGGTTTGAGTCTTGACCTTCAATATGTACGGGTTGTGTGACCCTGGACAACTTTTTAGGGCTCCAGACAACTCTGCAAGACGATAGATTGCAGAAAAGTAGTTGATCTGCGTAGGTAGAGAGAATTTCCTCACCCAGGAGTTACCTATACCAGTGAAATCCCAGGCTTTCTGTGCCAGGCACTGTACTGGGCTCTGAAGTGACAAAGACAAAAATAAACCCCTGCCCTCAAGGGGCTATGAGTCTGCTTTTCAATTTCTTCCTTTACACTTCCTAAACATTTAAGAAGTTTTAATTGATAGATAAATTTATCCCATGAAAGGCAGGAGGACGAGTGGACAGAGAGCCAGCCAGAGTCATGAAGTTCTTTCTGCGACACATCCAGGGTCTGTGATCATCAGTCAGGACTCCCAAGCAATTCATGTCCATTTTACAGATGAAGAAACTGATGCTTGGAAAGGCAAAGTAGATAGCAGGGTCATACACCTAGTAAGGGTCAGAAGAGGGTGAGGATGATGTCAGATTCTTCTCGTGCCCCGTAATGTACCTGGTCCAGAGTCTTAGCATCCACCGGATGAATGATTTCATGGTGGTAGACACGCCAGACATGTAGACATGTGGAAGATGGGCGTTAGAAGTTTTTTCCCGTTTTGGTGGCAGCCGGCAGAGAAATCACACAAAGCCCCGTTCCCTGTGAGTTTGAAAGTGGAGGATGTACGTATAAACATCCCTGCTGCACCGTAAGGAAGCCTCTCTAATTTTAGAAACACACGAACGTTTTTAAGACCAAAAAAGTGATAAAATAGTGAAAAACCCAGCATCTGGTATGTTTCCATGTGAAAGGAGAAGTCATCTAGACAGAGACGCCTGTCCTAGGAAAGGCATAAAAGCAGGCACCCGGCCAGCGGCCGGGGACCACTGTACCAGAGTGCGCCGGCGAGTCCACCGAAGGAGCCGAGCGGGCACCACCCAATGAGGAAGGCCCAGGCATCCGTCATAACAATTCAGAACAGTGAGAGCTCAGGTTTCTTGCCTGTCCCCTTGAAATGAGGGGCAGATACAGGCAGTGGTACCTAGAGGCTTGGACCAGTGCCAATGGCTTGGGCTGTCCTGTCGGTCACTTAACCCGCACTTGAGCTTCCTTGTCTGCAAAATGAGCACAAGGGAGAAAATGATGGTGGTCACACCAATAGCTCACATTTACTGATACAGCAATTTAAGGTGGCAAAGTACTTTACAGATATTTTCTCATTTGAGCCTCAAAACAATGCTAGGAGGTCAGTGCTATAATGATCTCCATTTTATAGTTGTGGAAACTGAGGCAGGTGGCAGCGATGTGCCCCAAGTCGCACAGTGTCCGAGACCAGTTTTAAATTCGTGCCTTCCCGACTCCGGGCCCAGAGCTTTGTGCGTTGGTAATTGGAATTTGTGTAATTATAAATAGCTGCAAAGCAGGTTTAATTGATTGATGTTTAATATTCACTTTATAATTAATGGCATTTTTCCAAAAGCTATAGCTCTGGGCAATCCTAGCCTTACTGGGCTGTTTTGGGGAAAATGCTATGTAAACCTTAAGGCGCTATAAAAATGAGGGCAGCTGGGTGGAGCGCTGGGCCTGGAGCCGGGAAGGCCTGAGTTCAAATCCAGCCTCAGACATTTACTAGCAGTGTAATCCTGGGCAAACCACTTAACCCTGTTTGCTTCAGGTTCCTCTTCTTTAAAATGGGAACTAGATGGCGCAACGGATGGAGCAGGAAGGCCTGAGTTTGAATCCAGCCTCAGACACTGGCTTATTGTGGGACCCTGGGCAGGTCACTTCACCCCGTTTGCCTCAGTTTCCTCATCTGTAAAATGAGCTGGAGAAGGAAATGGCAAAGCTCTCCAGCATCTTTGCCAAGAAAACTCCAGGTGTGGTCATGGAGAACCTGACATGATAGAAACTGCTGAACCACAGCACTAGCACCTGCCTCCCGTAGCTGCTGTGAAGGTCGAAGGGGCAGTGACTGAAAAGTGCTGCGCCCGGCACACAGCGAGTGACGCACAAACGTTGGCTTTTGTTATTATCTGTAAAATGGGGGTGAGCAGCCCCTCCCTCCAGGGCTGTGGTGAGGATCTGATGAGATGATAATTATAAAGCACTCAGCATGTGCCTGGCACGCAGTAAGCCTACGGAAATGTTAGTTATTACTGAATGAGTTCTCTTACTAGATTGCCTGCTTCGTGAAGACGGGGTCGTGTCTTACTGAAACTTTCTCTTCCCTAGAATCTAAGACAGCATACTGTAGGTACTTAATAAATGTATGATCCAATGAATCCTAGAATCAGCGGGTCTTAGCTTTTGAGGCTCGGCCAACATGTTGAATGTGGATGCCCAGTGACCCTTTTGTCTGCTCCAAAGCCTTGTTCAGTGTCACGCAAGGGAGATGCCTGGGCCCAATGGCAAGCTGAGAAATCGGGGAGGTGAAGGAAAGGGTGGGTGAAGGGTTCTTGGCTTTGAGGACCCCATTAAAATCATTTGTGCCAACTGATGTCATCTATTAAAGCAAAGCCAAACCTACTCTTGAGCCTTGTCAGTTGTCCTGGGATCCCACTAGAGGAGGCCATTCCTTCCTTTATTCCCCATGGCAGCTGTTTCTTCCTTCCTTCTCCTCCTCCTTCCTCCTCCTCCTTTTCCTCCTCTTCCTCCTCCTCTTCTTCTTCTTCTTCCTCCTCCTCCTCCTGTGCACTTCTCATTCTCTCAAGAATCTCCCTACCTGGAGGCCATCTTGCCCTTGTGATATTTCTCAGGATGCCGGTGAGTCATTCGCCTTCTTCTTGGCCTGGCCTATCCCATTGTCTCTGGGCCATCTTAAGGTAAGCGTAGTGATGCCCGAGTGCATGGGGTCGAGGTGGGGAGCCCACGTGCAAGAGCGTTTGGCCCAGCCAGGCCTGTGGACGCACAATCCGAGATGCCTGGGGGTAAAACCTAATGCTTTGCTTAGCAGCCATTGGGGGAACGTTCAGCAGTTTGCCGAAGGAAGATGGCTTGATGACCTCAGCCAGCAATCCCATAAAAGTAGAGTGCAGGACTGTTCTCTCCAGGCCGCTCTGGTCCTTCCCTTGGCCTCTTGTCTTTAAATAAAGTCCTGGCCCTCCACCTCCTCTGGCTGCCTCTAGCTGCCTCTGACTCTCAGCTGTGGTCTCCTGATGGGGATGAGGATTCTCTGTATCCGCTGGGGATCTTTGGTCCTCCTTCAGGATTGAGGCAGGATGCACACTGCCGACACCTGTGCATCTCATCAGACTCTCATTCTGTCCACTAGTTAGATTTTTATTGGGCGAGGAAATATGTCAGGGATTTAAAATGTGCATCTGGTTGTTGCAGGAACGTGGTAGCTGGGCACTAGGTTTTGTGGTTAAGGCGTTGGCCTGGAAGGGGAGGGAAACTTAACTTTTGAAAACCCAGAAACTTTGGGATTGTATGAAGCAGTCTGGTTTTGGCAGAGACACCCGCGCGGCCTCCCCATGTTTTAAACTGTTGTCCTGTGAAGGTTCAGAGCTAGAAAAGAGCCGGGGTAGGCGGCGGGGCGGGGGGGACATTCGCCATCCTTGCAGGGACACTCTGCCTGAAGACGTCCTAGGAGGGAGGGACCTCACCGGCTCTCTAGGAGGGCCACTGCACTTTGGGAAGGCTTGGGTTTTTGGGAAGTTCACCCTGACCCCAAGCCTAATTCTGGGTCTTTGCGGTTTCCTCCCATTGTCCTTGGCTCTTCTCTGTGGGGACCCTGGACAAACCCCTTAAATACTTGAAGGCAGCTCCGTGCCCCGCGGAAGGCCTTCTCTTCTCCAGCCCAAAGATTTCAAGCCCTGTCACTGAACAGATGAGGAAACCGAATCCCAGAGAGAGGGAGTGGCTTGTCAAGGGTAGTGCAGATAGAAGCAGTGTTCCAGATTGGACTCGAACCCAGCACTTCCAGTCTTAATTCTCTCCCCACATTCCTAACTTTATTCCTGTTATTCAGTGTTTCAGTTGTGTCTGACTCATCATGACCCCGTTTGGGATTTCCTTGGCAAATATATTGAAGTGGTTTGTCACTTCCTTCCCCAGATTGTTTTACACGTGAGGAAACTAAAGCAAACAGGGTTAAGGGGCTCGCCCAGGGTCACACACCTAGTAAGTATCTGAGGTCACACTTGAACTCGGGTCTTTCCAGATTCCACGCCCAGTGCTCTGTGCACTATGGCGCTACCTAGCTGCCCATACACTCTTTTTGTGTCTTTGTGTTTTGGAGGGGGGAAGGCAGGGCAACTGGGGTTAAGTGACTTGCCCAAGGTCACGCAGCTAGTCAGTGTGTCAAATGTCTGAGTCCACATTTGAACTCAGGTCCTCCTGACTCCAGGGCCGGCGCGCTACTCACTGCGCCACCTAGCTGCCCCCATACGCTCTTAATAGTCACTACATAATATGCTTGTCTTTCTCTTTTCAGTTTTTACACATTCCTTTTGTCTTGGGTGACCTCACAGGAAACTATTACTTTGTCTGACTTTTCACAGGAAACCTTGGAAATAAAATAGGCGTTAAACACCTTCTAATAGGATTTGCTTTTATGAAACACTTGCTTTTAGCGTTTTATTTGATACTTGATATTTGGTATTTAACATTTCATTCTCTGCTGGGTGTGGTATTTGCTGTTGCTTAGATTCATAGAGTGTCAGAGTTGGAAGGAACTCAAGAGATCATCCGGCCTGTTGGGTGGCCCAGCAGTGATCTGTAGCAGGGGAGGGGGCAGTGGCATTTCTCTAATTTTCAGGGGGATGACAATAAAGATGTCAGTGAACAGACCTTCAGCCTATCCCTTTCCCTTAAGTAGACTGGAACGTTCTCAAATCTTGCAGAATCAAAATAGGAGTAAAAACAGAGACCCCACCCAGGAGAGAACATCCCCTGAACACAGGCCTCCGCTGGCTGGGTTCACCAGATGGCCCCCGCTCTTGGATTAACTTTCTGTTGTCCCAACAAAAAAGGTGGGACTTCTCTGGCAGCATCCCTTTGCCTTCTGCCTACTGCAGCCCAGCATACATGTGCTCTGGGGGTCAGCGGGGAGGTCACCAAGTCCATCCCCTTTACATTCTGGATGAAACTGCTTTCCCAGCAACCACGGACCTCCCTGACTCAGCCTGTCTCCCTGCCCATAGGAAGTGCCTGACTCACCTTTCTCCCGAGAATGCCCTTCCTGTTTCCTCTCTGCCTCATCCCTCCTGCTTTCCTGGCAACCCTTACCCTTTGGAAGTACCCATCCTGGCTCCCTGCATGGTCTCTTTGTCCTCTGACTGCAGTGCCACTAACCTCCCCCCCCCCCCAAACGCCATCTTTTCTCTGCCGGCATCTCTTCCTTCCTGAGGCACACACCATTCTGTGGTCTTCACAGTATCATCCCAAGACATAAGCTTGTGGACTCCTAGATCTGGGGCCTCTGGTCAGACCCTGGGGAGATTTAAGTGACTTGTTGCAGGACCCCAAAGTCATCGCTGTAGAGGTCCAGGGTCCTGAGAACTCTTTGGTCTGACCCCTTCATTGTATTCATCAGGAAACTCTAGCCAAGTTTATGACTTGCCTCACATACCATAGAGAAGAGAGTAAGGATCAGGTAGGATGTGAAACTAGCTTTTCCCAACTCCAAATCCAGCCCTGTATTATTTATTATTAATATTATTATTAATTATTATTGGGATGGGGTGAGGACAGCATCGGGTTTTTCTCAGTGGCCAGGCAGGAAAGCAAATGATAGAAGGTTTAGAAGGGGCTGTTTGGGATTGGTAAATGGAATGAAGTGTTTATCAATAGGTCATTCGTGATGTCATTTAAACCCTGGCAGGGTCACAGGATTTTTCTTTTTTTTATATGTTTTCCTTGAGTTTATAGACCAGAGGGAGAACATTAAGGATAAACCATTGGGAACGGAAAAATGTATCCAGAGATTGTTTTTCTTTTCTTGTTTATGCGAGATGTGAATTCGTGACTTATTTGGAGTCTCTAATTAGTTAAATAAAAGCAACAAGGGTCCCATGATTGTCCTGAAAATGTTTATTGTTGGGGTAACATTCGTCAGTGCGTCAGGGAGTGCCTTCACCCACTGTATAAATCTTGCTTTCCACTGATACATTTATATTTTCTGGACTGAGGCAGAGACTGTCCTAGCTGAACCCAGGTCTCATAACTCCTTTTGTTTTTTTTTTCCTGACTTCTTTTTTTTCTTTCATTATTCGAGTGTGTATCTTATCCATTAGTTACTTCTTAAGGAATTGTTTTCAGTACAGCTGTTGCTGTTTTTTCATTTTGGCTCCCTTCTGATTTTTTTTGTTGGTTCTGTTTCTGTCTGTCTCTTTAGTCCCTAACATCTTTTCGTAATATCGTGGTTTTTCTTTGGGTTTCCCATTGCTTTCTGGTAACTTTTCCGTCTCTCACAAGAATTCTGGACAGTTTTCTGTCTTTTCAGCATTTCTTTGATGATTTTTTTTTTTGGAGAGGATTCATGAAGAGACAGGGTACTTTGCAGATTTCTCACCTTCCCAGACATCTTATGCCTCTAACTTTTCCCAAGTGTTTTTCCACATCCATTCTCTCATTTCATCTTAACTGCTTTGTGAGGTAGGGTATATATCCCCCCCCCCATTATATAGATGAGGCACAAAATAATAAGATGTTGTGCCAAAGTTTACAAAGCTAGTTAATGGCGGACCTCGAAAGCCAGGCAGGAGAATTTGGATATGGGTTCAGTAGGCATTGGAGAGTCCAGTAGGTTTTTAAGGAGGGGAATAAGTTGGAGATTATAGTGTTTGGGGAAAATATGTCTGATCGTGGCATGTACATAGGACCCAGGCAGAGAGTGGAGTCGAGGAGACCAGCTGAGAGGCTGGTATAGTAATCCTGGTGTGAAGTGATGAGGGCCTCCCTGGGGGCAGAGAAGGCAGGAATGGAAAGGAAGGGGAAAACCAGAGGGATGTTTAAACAGATTAGCTAGAGGGGATGACAGATTCGGGGAGGGGGGATTACCAGAATAAACCCATTAGCATTGGCTTCACTCTGCCGCTGTCAGCATGGCCACAGTGGACCCCTTTATACCCGCACGTGCCCTGGATGAGTTACAGCCACAAATTGGGGCAACTTCTGAAAAGTCACCGGTTAGGGAAATATTTATAGAGTCCCCGCTACGTCGGAGACCCTGGACAAACCTGATTAATAAAACAAAGTCGGACAGGAGGCATTAATTCTCTTTTGACTCGAGGGAAAGAGCGTAGGCATTAAAAATGAATGCCCTCCCCAGATCCTTCTGGCACCCATCAATGATTTTATTTTGTTTTCAGGCTTCCCGAGGGGTGATGAAAGGCTACAAATCAAGAGAGAGATTTTAAGGGGGATGAGTAGAATGAGGCCATTAAAGGCGCCCTGTTACTGTTGTATGGCCCAGTCTATATCGAAGTCGAGCGTGTCTTCACAGATACAGACTGTCTAATCCAATCCCCTCATTTTATCCGTAAGGCACCTGAAACCCAGGGTAGTTAAGTAACTTCAGAGGCAAGATTTGAACTCAGGTCCTCTGACTCAAGAGCTGGTGCTGCTTCTGCTCTACCAAGAGGAGTGTGAAAATAACCTTGCCTGAGGAGAGATGGGGCTAGGAATTTAGTCCTCTGGACCTCCAGAAAGTTTCCTTTCCTTCCTTTTAATAAAAGTAATACATATAAATATGTCCAGTGAAATTGAGAATATATACGATAGGTAAGAGATTTTCTTAAAAGCCTAATGACTATCATAGAGCTTTAATTTTACATTTTAGTTAGTAAACATTTATTAAGCACCTGCTGTGTTCCAGGAATTATGCCAAGTGCACAAACAAGAAAAAGAAAGAGTCCCTGCCCTCATGGAGCTCACCATCTAATAAAGAGAGCACAGAAAAGGAAGCTGGATGTGGTGTGGTGGTGGTGGTGGTAGGGGGAAATATTGCAGAAGAAGGTGCTGGGGGAGAGGTGGCACACGATGGAGTCTAGTCTAAGTGGTACAGATGGTGGCAAATGAAGAGTTGGCTGCCCGGGAGCCCTGTTTAATTGGTAGCTTTGGGAGGTCTCCCCAGCACCGCCCTCCATAGAGAGGTTATCAGGGTATTGATGAGGCTGAAGTATCAAAGCTGATGCCATCTCACGCGTGATGAACTTTCCTGGGTCCGTGATCCTGGTGGCATCCATTCCAAGGAGTGTGGCTGGTTTTCCATTATATTTCAGAGGGAGGATATTCTCTACAGTGAACATTCTGAACTCTGTTCCCAGACTTCCTTAACTTAAAAAAAAAGTCACTGAAAATGATGTGGCAGAATGTTTTTGAATGTATAGAAAGTGGAGAGTAATTCTGTGAAGTGGAGAGGAGAGTAAAGGAAATATATTCAGAAGGGTTGAAGATGCCTTTTTAGTTAAGTATTTATCCACAGCCAACATTTGAGGATTTCATAAATTGAGCATATTGGGTAAAACTTTCATAATGAATGAAGGAAAAATCGTTTACTAGGGATTTACTCCATGCCAACCGCTGTGCTAAATGCTGAAGATACAGATACAAAAAGCAGAGGTAGTCAATCTCTGCCCTCAAGGAGCTCACGTTCTAACAGGGAAGACCACGCACAAAAGAGAAGAGCCAAATCAATAGAAAGGGTCTGTGGACAGAATTCTGTGCTAGGGCTCTTTGCTGCATTGTAACTGGGTATTTTAGCATCTTCAGTGTGACCCCATGGTCGCCACCCACAGTCTGCTGGCTGTGTCATTTCCCAGTCTCCCACAGCTTCTTTCAGATGGGTCCTTCCATGAGCCCTCAGGCCGTTTCTTTGTTCCTCCTGGCTTCTAGCCACCCCCTCTGGAGCTCTCTGGGCAGCAGCTAACCTGTTGTCAATCAGTCAGCATTTTTGAAGCACCTACTATGTGCCAAGCACTGTGCCAAGTGTTTGTCGTGCCCTTTCCTAATAATGTTGTCCTGGGGGTGTTGGATGGCGAGGGAAGCCCTGCTCTTGTGCCAGAGGATGGGCTCCACTCCGGTCCTGACTCTCGGAGAACAAGTCAGAAAGGAGATGCCAACCTGCATTTGTGGAAGGAATTGGCTCACCCGAGAGTTCCGTGCACTTGTTCGATAGGATGGGCCGGACCGAGAGCAGCAGAGTTGGTTGGGGGATTTGGGAGGGGAGGGCTGTGGTTGAGAACAAAATCGTGGGCGTAACTCTGGCACCCGAATATTTCAAATGTCATTAGGGCTAAGAGAGTATTTCCCCAATGTGGATCCCAAAGCACCCAAGGAGGGGATGGTGTCTGACGTGGTGGAAGTTCAGAGACGGAAAAACCTTAACACTAGACCACGAGCCTTACCCACCTCCCTGCCAGGAAGAGAAATAGAGGGCAGGACCACCCCCCGCTCCCCGGCCCTGTGTGCCCTGAAAGGGGCTCCTGCCGCTGACTTCCTTGGCAACGAGGAAATGTTAGTTCTTACATCTGCTTCCTCTTCCAGCTGACGCTCTCCGCTGACCTAGTTCTTAGCATCCTCCCCCTGCTCAAAGGGTCTGGCTTTTACTTATCCACGTAGATTCCCCCCTTCCTCCTCCCCCTATAGAATATGATCTCCCTGAGGGCCGGGGATAGTTCAGGTTTTGTTTTTGGATCCCCGGCGTCCAGCCGTGTCTGGTATATTGTCAAACAGCATCTTCCCTTGAGGTCTGCCCAGAACTCTAGAAACGTCTTCATCCGGCGGTCCCCCGCTCCCCGCCCCCCCCCCCCACTCCGTCTGTTTACATTTTAATTTGGCCTGTGAGAAGTGCCACTTTTTAGCGTATACCAACCCCCACCCTTCAATGGGATCTCATTTTAGGAGTGTGGTCAGCATTCAGGGCCGGCCACGGTTCGGACCAGTGCCTAGAATGTGGAGCGCAGACGTACGTCTAACCCAGTGTCCTCAGTTTAAGGGTGAGAAACTGAGTCAAAAAGGCTGAATGATTGAAATCATATAGGTTGTGGTGGTGGTAGTAGTAGTGGTAGTAGTAGTGGTGGTAGTGGTGATGGTGGTGGTAGTAGTGGTGGTAACTAGTGTTTCTGTAGGGAGTGAAGATTCACAAAGTCCTTAACAAATGTTATGTCATTTAATCCTAACCATCCTGGGCAGTAGTCCCTCTTATTTATCCCCATTTTATAGACGAGGAAACTGAGGAATATGAAGGTTAGGTTGGCTGGGGTCACACAGCTTAATTATTAAGTGCATGAGGCGAGATTCGAACTCAGGTGTTCCTTACTCCAGGTCTAGCACCAGAGGCAGCAGGGCGGCCCAGTGGATAGAGCCCGAGACACGAGCTGCGTAAGTCGCTTCACCTCCGTCTGCCCTGGTTTCTTCACCTGTAAGATGGGAACAGCGGCAGCACTCACCTGCCAGGTCTGTTGTGAGGAGATTCTGTTCGTGGAGTGCTTAGCACAGTGCCTGGCATACAGTAGGTGTTGTATAAATGCTTATTTCTTTCTTCTAGTACTCTATCCACTGGGCCTCCTAGCTGCCCAGTAAGCAATTAGAGGCAGATTTTTAAGTCCTAAATGACCTTAAGCAGTGACCTTATTCTACATTATTGATTTCCACGTGACTTGCCTTTTCCTCCTTCTAACTATGAGAATACGCAGGCGGTGAAGACGCTGGGACGTCACGGGCAGGGAGATCTTCCCTTGTGGAGGGAGCACCATCGACACAATCTCGATCTGTGATTAGAGAGAGAGAGAGAGGTGGATAGATGGATGGATAGAAAGATGGACAGATGGATAAAAAAATACATAGATAGATGGATAGATGGATAGACAGACGGATAGGTAGATAGATGGATAGATAGATAAATGGATGGATGGATAGATGAATGGGTAGATAAATGGATGGATAGATAGATGGAGAGATAGGTAGATGAATGGTTGGATAAATGGATAGAATCTAGACGGATAGATGGGTAGGTAAATAAGATAGATTAATAGATAATTCCTAGGGAGGCCCATCGAGATGAAAGCCTTTGCTCATGGTCGCTCAGCTTTTAAGTGTCAGAGTCAGGATTTGAATTGAGGTCTTCCTGACCCCAATCTGAGCCCTGTTGCCACCAGGCCATAGTGTTCCTACTGTGGGAAGCATACTTTAACAGCTCTTTCTCTTTCCAAGTAGGAGGAGGCAAGGTTAAAAATGAACAAATAATTGCCCAGTGAAAACGTGCCTCCTCTCATTTTAATTCTAGGCCAAGAGATTGTTTTGTAACTGGAAAAAAATAGAACTATCTGCACAAAGTATTTTTTCCTCTTACTTATCAAGGCAGATGAGAGGGACTTGGCTTGGCACTTGATAGAGAAAATGTTGCTTGTTTAATTGTTATCAAACAAAGCAGCTTCCAAAGCCTAACAGAGTGACAGAGTGAGCAGACTCGGCTGCTGGGCTTGGGGTGTGTGTGTGTGTGTGTGTGTGTGTGTGTGTGTGTGTGTGTCTAAAATGTCAGTTTGCAGAGGGTGTCAGCCTTGCAGCTATCACGGTATGTGGTCCTGCCAAACAACAGACAGGATGTAATCACTGGAGGTTGGTTAACGGTTTTAATGCAGGGGAGAGCAGGAGCAGCATCCTCCTTGCAAACGGACAGCAAAATCTCTCCCTCTCCTACCCAAAAATGCCTCTCCCTGCCTTCTCAACACTCAAGATGTCAGGTCACATTATTTCCTCTTTAATCTGGGGGTTTGGGCATGCAGACTTCACTGGAGGGCCCCCGTTCTGCCTGGGTGAGAGGTTGTGGGCGGGCACCTCTGATAACTGGAAGGCGTTGGGCAGCTCCCTCTCTACCATCCACCCCCTCAGCACCCACCACCTCCCCATCCCCCGCCTCAGATAATTGGCCTTTCTTAGAGGTCAGTAGGTTGTTCTGTGATGGACAGAGACTGCCATTCACATACAAGAATGTTAAACTACCTGAGGGCAGGGATTGTATGTAGCGCCAACCCTTGGCATGGTCCTGAATGAATGAACGAGAGCAAACGAATGAATGAATAGGAAGGAAAAAAAAACCCCAGCAGCATCAGTAGGAAGAACCTTTAGATTTGCAGTTTTTCAGTAGGTAGCAAGTGTTTGAGAAGACTATAAAAAGCATCCAAAGGATTTGGGGAAGGAGGAAAATTAAGAGGCAAATGAGCCCTCTTCTGTATTTCCCCTTTGTCTTTCCTTCTGCACAATCCAGGAGTTGTGTCTCTGTAAGATAAATGCAGATAATTATGCTAACATAATCGATTCTAAAAAGAAACAAAACAAAATTTAAAAATTTGTTTCATTGTTTTTTTACATATTACATTTAATAGTAAGTGGGAAGGAATACAGTCAGAGGAATAGAGTTTGAATCCCAGATCTGCAGCTTGTTTATCTGCATGGTATTGGGCAGGGTCTTTCTCACCTTTAAACCTCAGGTTCCTCATCTGTAAAGTGAGAGGGATAAGCTATCTATGTACTTGACCCAGGACACTTTTCTAAGATGGGGCATTTACCCCAGTGTGGATTTTATTTCTTTTTTTAATCTCTCGGTTTTGGTGTGTGCCAGTAGCAGTGGCCCACCGCCCAGCATGCCGCCATAAATTAGACTCCTGGGCCCCAGGTCTACGGTGAGGTCACAACTTGTCTGGCACAATTGAGACAGGAGGTGGTCACATCAGCCCTGAGCGCAGTAAAAATTAATAGCATGAAACCCACTGCCGTAAATAAATAGCTGTTGGATTATTCTACCTCGTCCCGATGAGGCTGGGTGGTCCAGTGACTTAATTTTCACTTACGTTTTCATGCTAGCGATCTGCGTGGACGCTTGGCCTTGCTCAGAAGTGTTATCATGATAGTAATGATAAGGAAAGTTCTACAGTTTATTCTCACTCTCTGGGCACGGTGTCTGTTCAGCGAGGCTTAAGATGCTCAAAATAGTTAATAAGCGTTGTAGGTAATAAATGATAGAGATAATTTACAGGCAGAACTGAGTAAAGAAACAACACCTGCGGAGTTTGATACTCAAATAGATTCTCAAATCTGTTCATCTGTTTTCTGGAGCACATAGTAGGCACTTAATAAACTCTTGTTGATTTCAAGAACTGAGCCTTCTTCCTCCACTATCCCACATCACCATTAAATTAAAGCAAAACAGGGCTGAAAAACAAGGCAGATTCTTTGTTTCCTGAGTATCTGTTATGTTGGCATAATTACATATCCTCTGGGGTTTTTTTCCAGGGGCATTGTGATTAAAAAACAAAGAGGAATAAAACCCTCACCCAATGGCCACAACATTGGATGCTCTTCTTCCGTGCAGTCTCATATGAGCTTGAAGGGGATGGTAGGGAGAAAGCTTGGGGTGGGAAGGACAGGGTAGAAATAGGAGTATTTTGCTGACCCAGCCCTCAGACGTCTCTGCTTCTCCAACTGAAAGCATAGATGGCGGCTGGCACCCAGGCGTGCACTTGTCCGTTCAACAACTGAATTAGAGTCAGAGATTATCTGCAAGGCTGCTTCAGATGTTATGTCCATTTTGCGGACTGATGGACAAAGGTTAAAAACAATTAATTCTAAATACACTTGTGTAATGGGTTTGGGTTTTGTTTTTCTTTTTTTGGATTCATATGTTTGATTTCATTAATATAGGGAACTTGGGGTATGGGAAAGCTCTCTACCTCCACAGATTAGTAGCTCATCTATAACTTAGAATCTTAGAAAGTTTCCTGAGCACCTTGAAAAGTGAAGAAATTCTTGCCTGTGGTTATATGGTTGGTATGTGTCAGAAGCTGAATTTGCAGTTGGGTCTTCTGAACTCATGGGCCCGTCCTTAGTCCATGCAGGATGTCTTAAATTTTTTCCGCTCCCGATCCCTTTTGCCATTGGGCTGCAGTGAAGTTGCATGATACAACATGCACAAACCCTTCCAGAAACACATCAGATTCATTATGCGTTTGATTTTTAATTAATTTTTAGTCTTTATGCGTTCAAAAACCCTTTACTGTCGCCAAATCTTTCAGGATCCCGCATGGGGTTGCGCCCCACAGTTTAAGAAGCACCGCCCTCCGGCATGCGCCATATCATGAGATAAACGTATCCAATCATAGACCCAAAGCTGGAAAGGACCTCAGAGACCGTCTGGTCCAACCCCCTCATTCTGTACTTGAGGCCGGGCGTAGGTGACTTCCCATGGGCACGTGGGCATAAAGTCTTTAGAGGTGGGATTGGCCTTGTCCTCTGACTCCAGAACCAAGGTTCCACCTGCACGGGGCTGCCTTCCCCATCTCTCCTGATAGAAACTTTTTCAACCTAGAGAAAGTATGTGGGAAGAATATGAAAGGCAGCCAAAGAAGTTCTATAAGAAGTACTTCGGGGTGAAATGTCCCTCTTTAGGGTCATAGATTTAGAACTGGAAGTTCATCTAGGTCAACCACCCATCTTACAGTTGAGTCCCAGAGAGGGACTTCCTCAAACTCATCCGTTAGTAAGTGGCAGAAGCAGGATTTGAACCCAAGACCTCTGGCTCTAATTTCCACATCCTTTCCACTGCACCCCTTGTTTTTTCCACTTGGCCTTCCTTCCTTATCAGCGCCATGGGACAAACACTGGCCTGTGACAAATAGCAGAAGTCATCAGAATACTCAGAAGTGTGATTTGGGAAGGCACACATGCAATCTGTGGTCAGGACGGGGTTGTCATGCACCCACCTATTCCTCCTTTCTCCCCAGGAACAAGGACACAGTATCTTTGCTGCTTTGGGGATCAGATGAAGGAACCAGAGGCCCTGGGGGGGGGGGAGGCGTGGCAAACTTACTACTTAAAGGCCTTGTGCCTCCTGGGGCCCTTAATTTATTAACAGGTCTTGTGTGACTAATTAATATGTGCAGTGTGTGTCTAGCAAGAGGCCACCCTAATTAGCCAGGGAATTAATTTGGAATGTATCTGCCAAAACTTAAAGACTCTTAAGATTTTGTCAGTGTAGGTACCTGCCCCAGCCTTGGAAACGTCTCTTACACTTTCTGGGACTCAGTTTCCTTGTCTGTAAGATGAGCAGGGGTTGGATTAGATCGTGGATCCTTACCTTTTTGTGTGTCATGGACCCTTTTGGCAGTCTGGGGAAGCCTAGGGACCCCTTCTCAAAAGAATATTTTTAAATACATAGAATGAAATAAGTAACATTACAAAGAGAAACTAATTAAGCTGAGATACAGTTATCCAAATATATTTTAAAAAACAAGCACCCCAAGTTGACCCCAGGTTAAGAATTCCTGGGGGATCTCTACAGCCCCTTCCAGCTCAAAATCTGTGGTCTCTGAACATCTCTGCCACTATAAATGGTCTTTGAGAGGTTCTTAGGTCATCAGATTGCATCCCCAGGCGTGGCACCGCAGCCAGTCTGGTGGCAGGATGCCTGGACTCAGCTAGGCCGGCCCTGGCAGGACAGGCCCACAGACGACCACTGAGCTGCTACCAGCTTTGTAGGGTATGCCAGAGCCTTGCTGCTCGGGCAGAGCCTCAAGGACCCAGGACTGCCTCCATGCCATGATGAAATTCTGTAGTTAAATTTCAGTGGATAAGTCTTTGTTCCCATTCGCAGCTAAAGTCCTTGAGAAAGGCATCTCCACCTCCTCTCCTCCTACTCTCTTCTAAACCCTCAATAATCTGGCTTCCAACCTCATCCCTCCTTCAATGAAACTGGCCCTCTCCAGAGTTACTAGTCATTTCTCAGTTGTTGAAACCAGTGGCCTTTTCTTTCTTTCCTTCCTTCCTTCCTCTCTTTCCTCATTTCTTCCTTCCTTCCTCTCTTCCTTCTTGTCTGTCTGTCTTCCTTACTTCTTTCTTTCCTTCCTCGCTTTCTTTCTTCCTTCCTTCCTCTCTTTCTTTCTTCCTTCCTTTCTTCTTTCCTTTCTTCCTTCCTTTCTGTCTTTTTCCTTCCTTCCTTTCTTTCTCTTTCTATTCCTTCCTTCCTGTCTGTCTTCCTCCCTTTTTTCCTTCATTCTTTCTTTCTTTTCCTAGACAGTGGGGTTAAGTGACACAGCTAGTAAGTTTCTGAGGTCATATTTGAATTCAAGGGCCGGTACTCTCCCCACTGCACCACTTAGCTGCCCCACAGTGGGCTCTTCTTAATCCTCCTCCTCCTTGCCCTCTTCGAAGCCATTAACACTGTCGACACTCCCTCCTCTCTAGTTGCTGAGCAGGTGTCTTCTCTTGGGCCTCCTCCTACCTCTCTGACTGCCCCTTCTCCATCTCCTTTGCCAGATCTTCATCCCTGTTACACCCACTGTGAGTGCCTTCAAAGTTCTCCCCTGTCCCTCTTCTCTTCTCCCTTCTCTGCTACATCACTTGGTGATCTCATCGGCTCCCGTGGGTTCAGTTTTCATCCCTCTGTATCTGTGATTCTCACATCTGTCCGTCCAGCCTTGGTTTCTGTCCTCCGTCCTGCTGGACATCTGGAGCTACATGTCTCAGGGGTGTCTAAAACAGAGCTCATACTTCCCTAAGCCCTCTCTTCTTCTGAACTTCCTTATCACTGTTGATGTGACCTTCATCGTCCAAGTCACTGAGGCTTGCATCCTCAGTATCACCTCCAGCTCCCTCATCTTCAATCCATCTCCATTTCTTGGGGCTGCTAGGTGGTTACTAGAGAGCATAGAGCGCTGGGCCTGGAGTCAAGAACCCTCCTCTTCCTGAGTTAAATCCAGCCTCAGACACTTCCTAGCTGCGTGACCTTGGGCAAGTCACTTAGCCCTGTTTGCCTCCGTTTCCTCATCTGTTAGATGAGCTGGAAAAGGAAATGGCAAACCACTCCAGTATCTCTGCCCAAATGGGGTCACCAAGAAGCAGATATGACCCAAATAACCGAACAACAAGAAGACACTTCTTGGCTTTTGTACCTTTGTGGTGTCTCTCACGTAAATCTCCCCGACCTGCCACTTTGGCCTTCATCACCTGTCCTCTGGGCCACTTAGACGGCCTTGGTCTCCTTGCCTCACTGCCATCTCTTCTCCACTCACCTGCCAAACTGACCATGTCACGTCCCCCTCCATCCCCCAACAGACCCCAGTGGCTCCCCGTTACCTCCAGAACCAATTATGAAGCTTTGTGTCTGGCCCCTTCCGATCTCTCTTGTCCTATATTTTGTTCCCTTCCTCGTCCTCCGCGATCCAGGGCCTCCAGCCTTCTTGCCTTTCTTCACAAGTGACGCCCTGTTATCTTGGTGCTGGCTTTCCCTGATGCCCAGAATGCTTTCTTCTTGCCTCCACTATCCCCACCATGTGCAGGAGGCTGCCAGCGCCTCTGTATATATCCCACGTGCTTTAGTTCTATGTTGTCCCTCCCATTAGAATAGAAGCTCCTCGAGGGCAGAGACTGTTTCTGTTTTTCATTTTTTCTGTTATTAGCACAGTGCTTGGCACATAATAGGTGTTTAATAAATGATTGTTGACCAAATGATTGGGAGTTTAGATGGAAATCTTCCTAAAAGTGATTATACTCCAAACCCAACCTTGCCTTCTTTATCAAAGTATATTCAAAACTAGCTTCTTCATCTAGATAACCATGACCACCCCCTAATCCTATGGCCTATGATAATCATATTCTCTTCATATGTAACAGTAATGTTTTTTGGCGAGGGGGCATCAGATCTGTGATTTTGCAGGAATTCCTAGTGAAGAAATTGCATTTCCCAGTACAGATCAGTACATACTGTACCATTTATAGTCTTATAGAGTTGCCTGGGGCACTGAGATGTCAGACAGCCAACATATGTCAAAGATAGGATGCCACCACCACAACCTTGTATAACAGAATAGTCTTACATGAATACAAGGATGAATCTCCCCATCTCCCACTCTGGTCACCCTTGCAAACAGCCCTTGGGTTTGGGGGCCGAGATTGTACCTCCCTCCCTTCCCTGTAGCCCCTTACCCATATATCTCTAGGCTTGGATTTTTCCATCTTTTGAGGATGGGAGAATCAAGATCTCCTTAATTGTAATGGCGTCTAAAGAACCTGGTATTTTCTTACAAACTACTTTTCTGTCATGGGGTTTTCAAGGCTTGAAACGTGTGCGGGAGACAGTCGATTCATCACCAGAGATGCTTTATTAGAACTCCCTAAATGCGCCAATCTGCCTCTCATCCTTTGCCTTTGACTGGTTTGATTGTCATACCTCCGGAAGACATTCAAGCCGCAAACACATATTCATGCAACTCCAGAAGATGAATTGCCCTGATTTTGTTTTTCCTCCTGAGTGTTTTGAGGGAACAGAATGTTGCCTGACTGATCAATACCCTCTATGGAAGATCATTTTTCCACCAGTCCAAGAGAAGGGTTGTATTTCATGACTCGGCGTGTGTTTCCCAGTCATGCTTTTGGGGACAGCAAGGCTTCCTCTTGGGGGCTGCCGTTCTTTGGATTCAGGTGATTCCCTGACCATGCTTCTTCTCTCCTCAGTCAGCTGCAGAGGCTTCCCATTGCCTCCAGGATCAAGCATGAACACCTCGGTGTAGCTTTGAAATGCTTTCCCAACCTTGTTCTACCCCGCTTTTCCCCAGCATCTTTGGATATGACCCCCCCCCCTACACTCGGCAATCCAGCCAAACCAGCGTTGGTATTGATGGTGCTTGGAATGCACCCTCTCTGATAACCTCTACCTTCTTCTCTCTGGTTGACTTCCTCTCTCCCTTCAAGATGTCGCCCAAGCCCCACCTTCTCCATCACACCATTGCTGGGCCCCTTCCTCCCAGCTTCCTTGTATGTCTTCGTATTTAATCTCTTTATATTCATTCTGTATATGCTTATATATACTTTTGGGCTTCTCATTTAGAATGTTAGCTCCTCACATGGAAGGGTTGTTTCATTCTCTGTGTTTGTATTCTCAGTGCCTAGCACACAGTAGTTGATGGATAAATGCTTGTCAATTGTTGGTTTGTTTAAACCTACAGAAGAATGTATTGGGGCATTGAAGAGAAGACCAGAAATAAGAAGGGAAGGAAGGAAGGAGGGGAGAGAGAAAGAAAGGAATAAAGGAAGGCAGAGAGGAAAAGATAGGAAGGAGGGAGGGAGGAAAGGAAGAAAAAAGTAAGGAAAAGAAGGAAGGAAAGCAAGAAAGAAAGAACAAAAGAAGGAAAGAGAAAAGAAAAAGGCAGAATAAAGGGAGGGAGAAAAAGAAGGAAGAAAGAAAAGGAGGGAGGGAGGAAAGGGAGAAATAAAGAAAAAAGAAAAAGTAAGGAAAAGAAGGAAGAAAGAACAAAAGGAAAGAGAAAAAGGAAGAATAAAAGGAGGGAGAGAAAGGAAGAAGGGAGGGAGGAAAGAGAAATAAAGAAGAAAGAAAATAAGAAAGGAAGAAAGAAGGAAAGAACAAAAAGAAAAGAAAAAGTAAGGAAAAGAAAGGAAAGGAAGGAAGAACAAAAGAAAAAAAGAAAGACAAAGAAAAGAATAAAGGGAGGGAGAGAGAAAGAAGAGAGGAAGGAGGGAGGAAGGAAAGAATAAGAAGAAAGTAAATTAAAAAGAAAAAAGGAAGGAAGATCAAAAGAAGGAAAGTAAGAAAGAAAACAAAAGAAAAATCATCTCCTATAATTTGAAATCCCACCTCCATCGACAGGTTCCTGGGTTGGGTTTTTTTTTTTTCCTGACACTCAAGGTGTGATCAGAGATTACCTATCAGCCCACAGGAGAGTGGAGAGTTAATTAAAATTTTTGCTCCTTCTCCTGGAAAGAGGTGTCTCAGAGTTTGATAAGCGCCCCGGCATTTTGAGTGCTATTCGCGCGCTCTCTCTTCCTTAGCAAAGTGTCACGGAGAGAAGATCAAAGAAGCTTTTCCAACTGGGGACGTGCGAGACTGACTCTTGTGCCACAGACGCTCTTAGCTAATGGGTTTCAAGACCCCTTCAGGCGGCCGTGGGGTTCATCTTCTCTCCCCTCCATCCTCTTGTCCCTGTGTCCCTGGTGCAGAAAAACAGCCCTCTAATGGATCTTTAAAGAAAAACACATTGAGCGTTAAATCAAGACTTTTCCTTCAGTGCCAGCTCAGATAATTAGGGTGGGAGAGTCTGGCGCTGGGAAGACCCCCACTGACATTTCTGTGTTACTTTTAAATGTGCCCACAGGACCTCCCTAAATGCAAACCTTTGGAGTTTGCCTTCTCAACCGTCTTCACCAATCTTTTTTGCCTTCACGATCCCAGGCCCCTCTGGCCACAGTCCCGTGTCCTGGCACAAACATCTGCCAAGAACCTGCTGCCTGCAGCCAAATCACCCATGAGGGCGGGCAGGGCTTAAGCCTGGCTGAACAGACGGGTCTGGCTTCCGCAGGGGGTTTCATTCATTGTCTGAGCGCCCCGAGTGCCCGCTGAGAGATCCGGCCAAGGCGGCAGACGAGCCCGGCCCTTCTCAAATGGTTCCCTCGCCCCTCTCTCCAGCAGCCACTCAGCGGGCTTTGTGCCGCTGGGATGCTTGGCCTCGTTGCCATGACTACTATCTGATTGTGGCTGGTTTGTCACATTTCTTGATAAAGTGGGAAGGTTATCCTTGATAGACCCAAGTAATCATAACCTCAAGAAGTGGGAGAGAGTGTGTGATTTAAAGAAAAAAAATTAGAAATGCCAGGGGCAGGGGGAGGTGGTACTGGAAGGGAGGAGGGAAAAATTACTAACAATGGATGAAAAACTCTTTCTTTCTTGAGATGGTGGCTGTAGACCTAGGAAGGGGAGGGGGCATTGGCTGGACCGGCCCAGCTTCCAGCTGCAAAGGGTCATCTTGTGGGCAGGAAGGCACCTGCGTGTGAGATTTTTGTTCTGGTGGGAAAATATGGCTCGTGTGGTGCCCGGCTGTGGGTGTTACGGAGTGGCCAGGGCTCCCAAGACAGAATGGGGTCGTCCGATTTCTCTCTGGATTTGGTGGCTGATGCTTGTGTTCAGAATGAAAGGGAAAATGCAGTGTTGTTGTCTAGAAACTGGTGCCTGTTAGTACGTGAGAGTGTGTGTTTGTGTGTGTGTGTGTGTGTGTGTGTGTGTATGTGTGTGTGTGTAAGGATTATGCTCCACAGGTATCCGTACTCTGCCAGGAGCCTGTTGGGTGGGCCCCTTGTGGCGAACTTACAGAAGGTATAGACGAGAGTTACTCGGAATGGGCAGGCATGCACGGGCTCAGCGGGGTGTGTCCAAATACGCGTGTGATTGTCCCAGGGAGAGGAGGCAGGGACCCCCAGGGTGGCCTTGCGGTCAGTGATCCCCCAGCGTGACCACACACGAGCCCCTTCAGTCATCCCGGGCCACCCTCCACGATCCTAAGTCCAGACGAGTCGCCGGTGGCATAATAACTGCCCGTCACAGTAATGATGATATGATGGTGACGAGGATAATCGCTCCGTGAACATACAGCCCTTCCAGGTTTGTGAGCTTCATGCGGACGTCATCTCCTTCGACCCTCCCACCCGCCCTGTGAGGTGGGGGTCATCATTGTCCTCATTTTGAAGAATGAGGAAACTGAGGCACAGGGTTTTGCTCGGGTCATAGAGCGTCCGAATCCCTCGCTCTGTGTTAGAGCTGGAAGGGTCGTGTCCATCTCCCTCACTTTACAGAGGAAGAAAATGAAGTGAAGGCGGGGGTGTGTGTGTGAAAGAACCATCATCAGCCGGGCTCCCTGGGATGCAGGGCACATTTCCCGGCCAAGGATCAGGCGTGGGGATATCGATGGTCTTTTTCCAAAACCCGGCATAGGGTACAAATTGGGTCCCTTCAAGTGAGAAGGGCTGTGCTGTGACAATGAATGATGCGGCAGCGCTCCAGGGCTCCAGGCACACGGGAGCCAAGGCTGGTCTTTTCAGGCATGAGGTGATGGACCCAGCATTCATTCCCTCCTGTGTGATAAGACGAATGAACCACAGATCCTGTGTGTGTGTGTGTGTGCGCGCGTGCGCGCACATGCTCTGGCTGGATGCAAATTACTCAGACTCATTATGGGCATAATGTCATTTAACTCCCCGTGAAACCCTTTGCAGCCCCCCAGCATGCGGCTGTGCGGCTTGAATACTTTTTTGTGTGAAGCGAGGTAATTGTACTTTGTTAATGGGACTCCCAGGAGGCTCTTGGTCCGAGCTCCAAGAAAACAGGACTCGGGGTTGGGCCTTTGGCTCGAATCCCTGGCTGGCTTCACGGACCGTTGCGGGCACTCAGGCTATGATTTGGCCGCGTAGCCAGCCACCTTTCCCCGCCCCCACCCCCATCCTCTCCCTCATCTGTCAGAGGATGCCCCAGAGGGGAAGACCCTAATGACTGGCCTTTTTCTTCCCCAGGGTGTCGAAGTGCAGACCGATTACATCCCACTACTGAACTCGCTGGCCGCTTACGGCTGGCAGCTCACCTGTGTGCTCCCTACGCCCATCGTGAAGACCAACAGGTAATGGGCGCGCATTTCTTTCTTTCTCAGTGTGTGACTTTGCCCCAGCAGATGGTCTTGAGGCTTCTGAAAGTGTGATGAGCAAAGAGAAGCAAGCATTTATGAAGCACCTACTATGCGCTGGGCTCTGGGCTGAGCATTTTACAAATATTAACTCATCTGATCCTCTCAGGCACCCATGAGGTACATGCTATAGGTGTCTCCACCGTGCAGGTAAAGAACTGAGGCTCTAAAGAATCGCACGACTTGGCTACAGGCCCTGCCTGAGGCAGGATTTGAACCTCAGCCCTGCTACTGCAAGACCTGCCTTCTGTCCATGACTCCATTTGGGACTTCCTTGTGGAAGTTGGACAGCTATGGGCAGATTCAGGTTAGTTCAGATGGGCAGAAGCAGTATGGCTGAACTTGGAGTCAGGAGTCCTGAGTTCAAATTCTACCATTGTAAGCCAAACGACTGGGCAAGGAATCTCTCCAAGGGGGCCACTTAGTTGCCCCTCTTTAGAGAGGGAACACACAATGCTGGAACCACCTCCCTCGCGAGACTGCCCTGAGGACTTTGGAAGCAGCTTCAGCCTCTGAGGTCCCTTCTGGCTCTTAGAGCCTGGGAAGAAGGTTTAAAGAAAGACCAGGAATCTTGATATCCCCTGTGTTAGGTTGAGGGGCAGGAGAGTATAGTAGAAATGCATCTTAGCCTCAGTTTCCTCAAATGTACAATGATGTAGCTAGGTGGTGCAGATGACAGAGCACCAGGCCTGGAGTCAGGAAGATCTGAGTTCAGATCCTGCCTCAGACATTTACTATCTGTGTGACCCTGGGCAAGTCATGTAACTTCTGTTTGCCTCAGTTTTATTATCTATAAAATGAGGATAATAACAGTCCTGGCTCCCAGGGGTGTTATGAGGACCAAAGGAGATAATATTTGTCAGGTGTTTAAGCACAATGCCTGGCATTTTATGGTCATTCAGTCGTATCTGATTCTTCGTGATCTCATTTGGGGTTTGGATTTTTTTTGGACAAGTTATTGGAATGGTTTTCCATTTCCTTCTTTAGCTCATTTCAAAAATGAGGAAACTGAGGCAAACAGGGTTAAGTGACTTGTCCACGGTCACACAGCATAAGAACAGTGTTACTGGCAGTTGCTGTGGAGGCGTAAGGCCAACAACACCAGCACAGAGGAGGGCTGCTAGCACAGGTCTTTGATCTACTTTTCTGAGGAAAGCAACTTTAAGGAGTTTACAATATCACTGTAATTAAATGTACATATATCATTCACTTCGTTCAGAGGAAAAAAAAACAGCACCCTGAACTTCAGAGAAATCCCAAACAGAGAAAATAACACAAATCAACAGACAGGCTTCTCTGACCATAACGATACATACGTAGTTACCAGACAGAGAGAGAGAGGGAGAGAGAGAAGCACCAACATCTGGGTTTTCAAAGCTGGGGGGCTCCTTAATGGCTACCCAGAGTCTCATCTGGCCAAATCACAGGACTGTTCTTTCAGCGAGTGAGCGCCCAAAGCCAAACCTCTCCTCCTGCAGTTCTGAGAGTTCTTGATTCTCGATTCTCGAGTCTGAGTTCAGTGGCTATTCTCTGGGTATATACACCCTTTTTCAGGGCTGGGAGTTTCACACCTCTCGTGACCTAATTAGCAAAAGGGTGTGGGCCTTCCTACAAACAAAGGCAAGATTCCATCAAAGACACTTGATAGCCCTAGTGCTGAGAAGCACTCCAAAAGAAAAAACAATTAAAAAGTCCCACTTTGCTTGCCCTTGCACATGGCTAGTAAGTGTCTGAGGCTGGATTTGAACTCAGGTCCTCTTGACTCCCAGGCCCGGTTCTCTCTCCACTGCACCACCTAGCTGCCCTGTGCTGGACATACATAGCAGATGCTTAATAAATGCTTATTCTCTCCCCGCCCCCCCTTAAAATGGAGGTAATGATAGTGCTGTTAGGATGCAGTGAAATGTTGTTTGTAGAGTGCTTTTTGTACTTCAAAGCGCCATGTAAAGGCCAGCTGTTTGTTATGGTTATTATTGTTATAATCGTTATGATGATCTAGAAGAACTTGAGGTCATCAGGTCCATCAGATAGAGAAACTGAGGTCTGGAGAGAAAAAGTAGCCCAAGGCCACAGGTGGCTGAGGCAAGATTTGAACTCAGATCTTCAGGCTTCAAACCCAGTGCCCTCTTTAATAGCAGCATCAGAACGCCTGGGTTCTAGGCCAGGAAATCAGCAAACACGGACTCTGCTGTCTGCTGGGTCCAGGGCTAAGTGTTGGGAACATAAAACAAGGGAAAAAAAGAGAGAAAAAGCCAGTCCCCAATGTCAAGGAGATCACAGATTAATGAGGAAACACATGAAGGCGATTGTATACGAACAAAATATACGTGTGTGTGTGTGTGTGCATAAAATATGTATATATACACACATACATAACACATACACACATGCATATGCACAATAACACAACACATACATAAACACATGTATGCACACATTCATATACATACAATAACACGATACACACACACACACACACACACACACACACAGGATAAATTGGAGCTCATCGACAGAGGGAAGGCGCTTCCTGGCCTTCAGGCTTGGGGGCTGACACTCACTTCCCCCAGCCTTGGTTTCATCTCTTGTAAAATGAAGATGACGTGAGAACACTTGGAAAATTGAAATTTAAGGAATTGTTTGTCCACTGTGGTGGCCCTGGTCCCCCCCGCCCCCCCGAAATTACACTTTATTTTTATAACATACACATGGCTGTCCTGATAGAGTCAGAGCTTCTTAGAGGCAGGAAGGGAATGTTTCCTTTTGTCGGAGGGACCCTGGGCTGGGGATTCAGAACCTCAGGGCACCTCCGAGGCCCGCAGAGGCGGCAGCTTGCCCAGGTTCCCTCAGGAAGTGGCAGGTGATGGAGCAAGGATTTGGACCCAGGTCCTCTCTCTAACGCTGGCTAAATGGCTGCTTAGAAGCAGGACATTCCCTTCTCCCACACAGAGCCTGCTGATTGATTGACTCACTGACCGTCCTGCCCTTGTCCTCCTTCCCAGGGTGGGATGTGGCCTCCAGGCTGCTCCCATCAGCTCCCCACTGCAGGCTGCGCCTCCTGGCTGGGCTGCCGTGCTGTCATCCTCTCTGAGCTGGGGCTTGGGGCGTGCCCCCCACTCAGCTGTCCTTCTGTCCCCCTCACGTTTGGAGACAGCTGGAGTGGCCAAGTGCTTTATGAGAGAAGTTTACAGAGCAGGGATGTGGAGAAAGTCCTCCCGGGGGCAGAACAAAGCAGCCAGCCCTGGAACACTTCTTTATCATCTTTCAAGGCGACTCATTGTGGGCAGAGTCTGATTTACATGAAGGAGGAATATGGAGGATGCCTTTTTATTTTTTAGGGGGGAGGGCTAGGGATGCTAAACCACCCCCAGACCCTCCTTTTTTTCCCCATTTGAATGAGAGTCAGAACCATTGGACCATGGGGTGGGCTTGATTAATGGAAGCCCTGGAGGGACCCGGGCTGGTTGCTGCCTTGCTACACCCTTGACGTCTGAGCATTAATCAGCGCTGCTGCAGGATGAGCTACGGCAAAAGTGGAAAGCCATGTTGGGTGATGGAGAGGAGAGGGGGCCTCATCTGGGAGACTGATTCCAATCTTTAGAAACCCTTTGGCCTCTTCTTAAAGAGCCCAGGAGATGAGCCCAAGACGCAGTTCCTTCCTGCACCATCATGTTTCTGGCAAAACTCATAAAACCTAAGCATTTTAACTGAGATAAAATGACCTTCCCAGGGTCACGCAGTCACTGAATGTCAGAGGTGGGATTGGAACCCGTGTTCCTGACACAGGCTCATCATTCAGGCCCTTAGGCTCTTCTGTGTATTACGTAGAGGCTAAAGAAGAGAAAGCTGGGTTTAGGTTCGTGACGATCTGGATTTGAATCCTAGCTCTGGTATTTATTCCTGTGTGACCCTGGGTAAGTCATTGATCAGGGGATCAGAAATGCAGGGCTGGAAGGCACCTTAGGGGCCATCACTTTGCCTGCTGACCTTCCTGGCTTCTTCAAATCCCAACAAAAATCCCACCCTCCAGAGGAAGCCTTCCCCAGCCACCGGAATTCCAGGGCCTTCCTCTGTTCATTATTTCTTATTTATTATATTTATTTGCATGTTGTCTCCCCCATTAGGTTGTAAGCTTCTCAAGGGCAGGAACTGCTTTTTGCCTCTGTGTATTCCCAACACTTAGCGCAGTGCCTGGCACATAGTAGTAAGTGCTCAATAAACACTGATTGATTGCTACTGCCAAACAGCTGAGATGATTGTGCTCTTAGCACAGTGCTTGGCACATAGTAGGTGCTCAATAAATATTGAATGATTGCTACTGCCAAACAGCCGAGATGATTGTGCACTTAGCACAGTGCCTGGCACATAGTAGGTGCTCAATAAATATTGAATGATTGCTACTGCCAAACAGCTGAGGTGATCAAGCTCCTTGAGGGCAGGGGACTGTCTTTGGTCTCTTTTTGTATCCTCAGTGCTTAGCACTGTGCCTGGCGCATAGTAGGTGCTCATGACAGGTGATTGATTGTTACTACCATACAGCTGAGATGATTGAGTTCCTTGAGGGCAGGGACTATCTTTTGCCTTCGTTTTGCATGGTGCATAGTTGGCACTTAAAAATGTTTATTGATTAACCGACTTCTTGTCTAACTTCCTCTTTTAAGAGATACAGAAACTGAGACCCAGGGAAGTGACATGACTTGGGTCATGCTGGTAGTCACACAGAGGCAGGATTTGAACCCAGGTCCTCAGAACTTCCGATGCAGTCTTCCCGCTGCTCCATGCTATGACTTATGTGTTGAAGGCAGTTCCTTAGACCTAGCTACAAATCTGCTTATTCATTAGCTTTGTGACCTTGGCCAAGTCATTTCCCTTCTCTGGGTCTCTGTTTCCCCATCTGTAAAATGAAGGGCTTGGATCAGACGACCTAAAGAAGTCCCTTCTGGTTCTAAGTCGATGATCCTAGTAGGGCCTTAGCAGGATGCTCTGGGCCTCAGCGGAAGGAGTTCCCACACTGTGAGTCCCCTACCCTAAAGAAATCCTAGATGATTTTTGTATTTCTGCATAACTAAGCCTAGAGCTGGCTGGTGCCCCCTTGCAGGGGTTCTGAATGGTCTCCTTGGCAGTACCAGGTCACACCAGGGTGGCAGGCTTTTATTTCTAGGACTGACTTCACCAAGATGCCCAAAATACTACATCTGACTTGGGGGGCTGCTACCGGAAATCAGGGAGCCATGACTGAGGGTTTGTCAAAAAAACAGAAAGCTCCCTGGAGACCTTAATATGAGGCCCTTCTTTGTGGCACGGTCCAGCTTAATTAAGTAGCTGATTGCAAAACATAACTGAGGTTTGGGATCTCCTCCCGTGTCCATGCACGGCACTCACCCAGGCTTGGATGTGTTACAGGGAGGGAAATGTGGCCACCAAGCAGATCGTCTTTCTTCAGAGACCCTCTCTACCTCAGAAAGCCAAGAAGAAAGAATCCAAGGTGAGTGTGACCTTGACTTCCTTCCTGGGGCCCTTCCCAGGTGACTCCCCCTCCCCCTCCCCACAGTGGAGAGGGACGCCTGAACCGCATTCCTAAAGCGCCCAGTGCCCAAGAGATGACCTGTGTCTCCCCCGCCCCAGCCCAGGGGAGGCCCGACGACGTCTGGGGGCCTGGTCCAGCCGTCCTCATTGGCCAGCCCTAAGGAGCTGGAGGAGAGCCCTGCTGGAAATTAGACAAACACGCAAAATATTCTTCCCGGCTATAAATAAGGAAATAAATCCGGCTGGAGTCAGATGAGGGGAGGGGACGCTTGAACCCGTGCCAGGGCTCTGTGTATTTTAATCTCATTATGAGAGGGGCTGTTTCCCCTCAGCTCTCTCTCCCTGCAGATTTTTCTTCCTCCCCTCCTTAGAGTTGTAGCCTGTGCAGTTGGGAATTTTCAGCACATTGTAAGGTTTCAAGAATGTGGGGTGACCTCGGACTAGGGGGGCCTCTGTGGGGGCCCTTCCTGCCACCCAAGTCCCTCTGAGGGGCTCCAGGGCAAAGTTTCCTAGCCAGTCTTCCACAGTGTTAGCTCCATGGGGGTTGGAATCCCAAGGCAGGAAGAAGGAGGTCATCTGGGCCATCCCCCTGCCTCCTGTGGCAAGGTCCGAGGTCATCTCCATCTCTCTCATTGTACAGTTGAGGAAACTGAGGCCCAGAGAAGTTAATTCCAAAGTCTCACAAGCAGTAGCAGAGCCAAGATGTGAACTCAGGTCAACAGAATCCAGATCCAGCTTTTCTTCTGCTTTTCCAGATAGCCTCTCTTAACAAGGGTCTCAGATGTCAGTCAACTAGCATTTATTAAGTACCCGCTTTGTGCAAGACACTGTACTAAATGCTGGATGTAACGGAAAAAGAACTATCTCAAAATTCCACTGACTTTCTTGGTTAAAGAACATTGTTGCCAAGTCATTTCAGTTATATTTGATTCTTTGTCACCCCTTCTTGGGGATTTCTTGAAAAGATACTGGGGTGGGTGGTTTGCCGTTTCCTTCTCCAGCTCATTTTACAGGTGAGGAAACTGAGGCAAACAGGGTTAAGTGACTTGCCCAGGGTCACACAGCTAAGTAAGTGTCTGAGGCCGGATTTGAACTCAGTCTTCCTGACTCTAGGTCCAGTGGTCTGTGCACTTCACCACTTAGCTATCTATTATTCCCAGAACGCAGAGTTCTCTTCCTTTAAGATGCAGCTCAAGCACCATTTTCTGCATGAAGTCTTTCTTGATTCCTTGCCCCCAATGGCTAGCGCCCTCCTTCTCAAACTTAAATTCACCTACGTGGTGTGTATATATTTATTGCTGAACATAGTTTTATATATGCTTGTCACCCCCATTAGAATATGAGCTCATTACTAGTAGGAAATGTTGTGTCCTGGGTACCTGTAGTCCCAGAGCCTCGTATACAGTAGGCACTTAATAAATACTTGTTGATTGGTTAACTTCCCACAGCTAATAAGTGTCTGAAGCAGGATTAGAACTTGGTTCTTCCTGACTCTGAGGAGTCAGGAAGACTCCTGAGGAGGTTCTTCCTGACCCTCTATCCCTTGACCCACTCTCCTAAGAGCTCCCAGACCGTGGGGAGGGATGAGGCCAGTTGGAATGTGACCAGCACAGAGAAGGAGTGAAGTTCTGCTGTGAGCACACTCTCTAGGCTGACGGAGCACTGACCTGAGCTGCGTGGCTGGACCTGGAGGTCAGCCTTTGGGGTATTTCTACACCACCACCTAAAGTGAAGAGGAATGCCAAAAATGGGCTGCGCTTTTACTGCCCGTCAAGTCTCAATTCTTGGCTGAATAAAGACTTTTCATTGGGGAGAGAAATATGGGGTCCTTGTGTGGGGTGGGATAAGGAGGGTGGCTGTTTTTTAAGCAAACACTCAGTCACCTCTGCTATTAATCAGGGCCTTCCATGACACTTGAGAAGTCCTTGCTCTGGCAAAACTGTTCTCCATGGAGACAGATTCCTAGACAGTTTTGAAAACCTGTGAATAAAATCCATTAACCCCTACCTGATAGAAGACTCCTAGCACATGGCGGTGTTGTCAAGTAAAGGTAAAAGAAGAAGAAAAAGAGGAAAAAAAAACCTACCTACTTTTTGAATTAAAGAGCTCAGATCCTTCAATATCGACAGATGAGTCGGAGTGCCTTGGGGCTCAAGTAAAAGTTCTTACTTGGATCTCAGCAATCTCTGGTACCTGTGAATTGCTGGAGTTCTGAGAGAGCCTTTAGTGTTGTTTAAGATAGAGAGTAAAACCTCTGGGTTTGGAGTATCTGCTTTTAAGTTAGATTTGAAAAACAGCATCAGCAGTAGCAAACTACAAAGCCCTATACCTGTAAAAAAAAAAATGCTGGGTCCTCTTCCCCCTTCTGGGGAAACCTTCTTTTCAGAAGAGTCAAGTAGCGTTTTATTTTATTTTGTTTTTTGGTATTAATCTTTTTTTAAGTTTTTAAATTTATTTTAAGCTTGAGTCCAAAATAAGAAAACAAAAAAACATTGCCTTGTCCACAACAGAACATAAGAGAGGATTTGATATAAAGCAGTAAATTTCCATTTCAGGATCAATTAGGATTTTAAAGAAGCATTTAGCACAGTGCCGGACACATAGGAGGAATGTTTAGTGAATGGCTAGGTTGGTCTTCCTGCAGCGCCTGTCTGGGATATGTAGGATCTTTGATTTCAGGCTGGAGAGGGCCTTGGAGATCATCTCCTTTTTCAGGTGTGGGAACTGAGAAGCTGTGGTTTGTCCAAGGTTGCACAGATAGGGTGTTAAGATCTTGGATCTAGCGCTGGAAGGAGTCTGGTCTGGCTTCCTCATTTTGCAGAATTGTAAACAGAGGAAACTGAAGTTCAGGGAGTCTTACTTGACTTGCCTAAAGTCATCTAGGTGGTTCGTGGAAGAGCCTGTACAAAACCAAGGTCTTCTGGCCCCAAATCTAGCTTATTCCTCCCTTTAGCACTGCCTTATCTTCATATACCGATGGACTCACTGAATGGATCGTTCATCTAGCTTCACGTCAGAGTGTGCCTTCTTAAGATCATTGAGAAGTGCAGAATCCATCTAGTACAGTGACCCCCTGATTTTATGGATGAGGGAGTGACGCCCAGGGGGATTTAACAATTTGCTAAAGTCGCTGGATTGCTGAGCATTAAAAGAGAGAATTTGAGCCTAAATCCTTTGACTCCATTGTACCGTGCCATCTCCAGACTCATCCTTCACTTTACTTCTTCCGTATTGATCATTAGACCATAAATACAATTGACAAGACCACCCCCGCCCCCGCCCCACACGAGGACTTGAGCCAGTTGCCCCAGTATCCTCCATAAACACCAACATCTTCAGGTATGAAAAGAACCAGAGGAAAGTTTTTAGCACTTTGTTGGGGGGGGGCGGGGCAGTGGTGGGAATCTTCTCTGGAGATTGATGGAAGGATGTGGACAAGGACTGGGCAGGATGAGGAACACACAGATAGGTTGCCACTGGCACAGTGGATAGACTCCCTCATTGATGAGATATGGCTCCATCAAAGTACTGGGGTATTACTCTTGAGTTTAAAGGATGAAGAAGGCATCGGTTGCCTGGTGAAGTGGACCATTGGAAGTCAAAGAGAAGGAAGCAAGAAGATAAAGACATCAACGCTGAGAATTGGGGCTGGCGAAAGGGCCATTTTTGGTGTTGCCGAACACTGGGCCAACCTTTCTCATTGATTGGTTCATGGCCCCTTTCCAAGCTCACCTGGGTACATGCCATTCAAATTTCATGGTGATTAATTTTTTTAAAAGGTGCTTTTCAACAAGCCTTTAGTTGAGAGCCATGTTTTTAAGAACCTGAACCAAAAGGCTTTTGTGTCTCTTTTCTGGACCTAAATTTACTGACCACTCCACCTAATAAGGCGTAGGCCTGACCATCACTCTGACTTAAAAGCCTTGAGAACATAGGCACCGTCAAATCTGCACAAGAAATGTCCCATCAGAGAGTACTTGGCTACTCCGAGGGAATAGCCAGACTTCTGGCACGGGTGTTTTGTCTTACGGGGAATTGGGGAATCACAGAATTTGAGAACTGGATGGAAACCCTGTGGCCAGCTAGTCCCCACCTTTAAATGAGCAGTAACACAACTGACAAGTGGTCATCTAATCTCTGTTTGAAGACTGCCAAGCACGAGGGCACAGACCCTGGAGTCAGGAGGACCTGAGTTCAAATCCAGTCCCAGACTAGTCGTGTGCCCCTGGGCAAGTCAGTTTCCTGATCTGTAAGATGAGCTGGAGAAGAAAATGGCAAATCACCCCAGTATCTCTGCCAAGAAAACCCCAAGTGGGGTCACGAAGAGTTGGATCCTACTGAAAAGTAACTGAATAAGAAAAGACAAAGGTAGAAAATCAGCCTGGCAGAATCTGACCTACGCGTCAGCTAAGGTCAGTAGTGTACGCAGTGTCCCTGTGGGAAGGAGGGAGGTTTATTCTCCTAAGTCTTGTTTGGGCTCAAGCTTGCAAACCTCCGCAATCTCTTTGTTGGAAGGGAAAAGCATACAGTAGTCACTGCTCTGTGACCGACGGGCTTGGAGCATGCCTGGGACAATCGAGTGATCTCACTTGTCCAGGGTCACACAGTAGGGTCAGAAGCAGGACTTGAACCCAGGTCTTCCTGACTGTTCCAGAGGGTTGGCAGTTCTAGGCCCGGGAGTTTATGCATTCATTTTGGAAGACGACAGCCCCTTCGGTGCAAGATTTCTCAGGAAAGCATCCTATTGTTGACTAAAACAAGTGTTTGGGGATCTCCAACCCTCATTAAGAACAAAAATTGCCATTTAATCCTGTCACCAGACTGTTTGGAAGAGCCAGAAGGGCTTAGGTGGAATTGAACTTGGATAATTTTGGTCTTAATAGGCTTGGAGATTAGCCTAGGGCCCCAAGAGGCTGTCGCAAGTCAGTATGTGTCAAGGGCAGGATTTGAAACTGTGTCTTGTCGACGCAGCAGAGGCTGACTCTCTAGCCAGTGAGGCTCGTACCTTGCTCAGTGGCATGTTAGCGGCCCCAGTGATTGTGAAGAATCCCAAGTGGTTCTCAGTGCTTGGGGTGAAGGTTCCATAATCAGATAACATTCCTACCACCACACCCATATAACAGAAAAGTCAATTTGAGATGTTCTTGAGTCAAGAGGAAGGGGGAAGGACACGTTGTTTACTTAGCCAGATGTGGCCCTGAGGAGATAGCTGGATCTGTCCGCCAAAGGCCCGTGCACTGTTTCTTGGTCTGGGTAGTCTTAGAATGGCCTTTGTTCCCATCTCTTCCCCGGGAGCAGGTGGGCAGGCCCAGCCTGAGAGAGCTGCCTCCTCTTGGCAAGAGGCCGATCTAAGCGTGTCCGTTCACTGTCAGGAAGGCCGAGGAAGGATGGGTTTGGAGGGGGCTGTACGGGTGGCTTTGGTTTTGTCTTTGCTGTAAGAGACCATTGAATAGGTATTTCAGACGACTCCTTCCTGCATCGGTTAGCCTTGGCCCAAGGCTTCCTTAAGGCTTAACTTGGCTTTTCATGTCCAAAGGACATGGTCCTTTGCTTCAGTGAGAGCCGACAGCCTCCACAGCTGCAGTAATAATACTATTATTATCATGTGGTACTTTAAAATTTACAGTGTTTTAGGTGTATTATCTCATTTGAACCTATAGCATCCCTGTAGCTTGTACTCTGTACTACAGGTCTCATAACCTCCATTAAGAATTAAGCAGCTTGCCCAGCATCACACAGTGACCGAGATGGTGTTCAAACTCAGGTTTTCCAGACTCTTCAGTCCAGTGTCCCATCCTACCTTTTATCATGTGCATTAACGATCATTATTTGGGGGTGGGGGGAGCGCCCATAGGTGTCCACAGTGCCAGCAGGGTCCAAGACACAAAAAACATGATGAACTTTAGTTATAACTAAATAATCTCTTATCTAATCAGATCTCTGACTGTCTAATAATCTGGGCTGAAAGTGTCACGGCAGTATACTGTATTTACTACCTTGGGTCTGAAGTGAAAGTTTAAATGGCTTACGTTTCTGTCACACTTTACGGTTTCCAAAGCTTGCTCTTGTCAGCAACAAGCCCCGTGAGGTGTGGGTAGTATGAGCATCACCCTCATTTTACAGGTGACAAGACTGAGGCGTGAGGAGGTTAACGACAGGCCTGTGACCACACAGCTTGTCAGCGCTGGGGAGAATGCACTCAAACCCAGGTCCGGTGCTCCACTCTGCCTCTCGCTCAAGTGGAATTGAATCCAGTTGGGAGAGAAGTGCATTGCCCTGAAACATGCCGGATTCTTGGGTAGCACAATCCTCAGGAGAAACAGGACCTGAGTATTTTCCCTGAAGCCCCAACTCCCTGGGACGTGGGAGATGGCCTCCACCCTGCAGGGTTGTCATTGGAAAAAGGATAGCTTTGGGGTGTCTGGGGCTGGGTGACATGCCCCTCCCAAGCTCAGAAAACACACTGCTCCCAGACTGACGTGGTCCGTGAGGGCCTGGTGAGGGTCCCATCGAAGTCTGTGGTGCTCTGATAGGTGCCGTCCACTTCCCCAGGGTCCATGCACACGTAAACATGGAACAAACAGCGCCGGTCACTTGTTGGCTTCCATTCTCTGCCTGAGTTACGCTGTACCCTCTTCTGGGATGCTCTTTCTGACTCTTCCTTCTCGGTCTCCTCTCTGGACTCTGGTGTTTTAATCGTAAAGGAGATAAAGTGCTCCCTGTCCCGTTCCAGGTTGTCTGCTTACCTTGTGAATGGTGCCGACCTTGCTCATGTACGGCATGACCCGTTGGCGTATAGCCCAGCTCTGTCTGGCCTTGGCAAAGCTTCTTAGCTAGAATGGAGCCTTTCCTTTCAGGGATGTGTCATGAATATTGACAGCCAGAGAAGGAGATGGCTAAGCCAACTTGGAGTCAGAATGGCCGGGTTCGAGATCTGTCTCTGATATAACTGGCTGTGTGTCCCTAGACAAGTCATTTACCCTCTCCCTGCCCAAGGCAACTCTCAGATTGTGAGAGGAGACAGTCTACGTTGCCAGAGGGACTGTTGTCATCAGGGTTTCCGAGGCTGGTGAAATGACACATCTAGTCCAAAATTTAAAAAAAAAATCTACAAGCTAGCGAGATAGGAGCAGGGGTCATCTCCAAGACTCCCCAGACACAGAAGACAGGTCGGACCTTTATGTATTTCTTTTCCAGATGTCAGGGAGAATTTGCCTTTGTGATTGCCTCAGACGTGGCAAAGCGTTCTTCCGTCATAGAGCAGATTTGAATTATACAGATACATCTATGACCTCAGAGGCCACGGAGTCCGGCCTCTGGTTTTACAGAGGAGGAGGCTGAGGCCCAGAGAGGCCACAGGATCCTAGTGGCAGAGCTGGAGGACCTCAGAGACCCCTTATCTTACAGATAGGAAAACTAGACTTAGAAGTAAAGTGACTTAAGGTCAAATAATAAGTTATGGGGGCAGGTTTTGAACTCAGGCCATGGGATTCTAGAGCCAGTGATCTAGGGTTAGAGAGGGAAGAGGGGATGGTTCTCCACCAGGTAGATGATTCAAGCCCTTCGTACTTCAGGCTGGGCTGTCTCTCTTTGGTCCAAAATCTAGTCTGGATTTAAAACAAACCCAAAAAACCCCAAGCCTCTACAATGGCATTTCCTAGGTCAAGCCTGTGGGAAGTCCTCTAAAAAAGAAGGTCTGGCCCGGGGAGGTCAGTTTTTGCTTGTTGGCGTCCTCTGGAGTGTGTTCACATCTTCTTCCTTGAGTCCTTCGAGAAAGAGGTAGCATCTTGTACCCACCTTGCCGAGTTGTGTGAGAACCCAGGCTGCCTTTGTTTACCCAAAGTGTTTATTGCTGTGTTCACAGGAGTCCTTGAAGGCCAGGCCCAGAACAGAAAATGAGAGAGGGGCCAGACTCTGCAGACTCACTAAGCCTCTGATAAGTCCCTCAGATAAATTCCTTCCCGCTAAGCGTGTCTCCTTTGACCCACCTGGACTCTGCCACAGCCCGGCAATGCAGGAAGTGGGGACTGCTCCGATTTTCCTCTTAATCACTGTGCCTTTGAGCTTTTCAGTTAAATAAGCATAGGAGGAAGCAAACGTTTTGTGGCCACACTCAGAGGAAATGACCACGGTGGAAATTTAAAACCCCTCTGTGTACATCGTGGTCGCTGGGGCTATACCATCAAGGTGGCCACGTGGAAAGGAATTCCCGGTTGTGTGAGCCCGCTTCCTGGACAGACCAAGCCCCGGCCAGAGAGAGGGCAGATGTGCCCTGACTCTTAACCCTCTTTGTGCCTGTCTGTTTGCTGTCCTGGCTTAATTCACCCTGGGCCCTCCCTCTTGCCTCTGGAGCCATCCTGCCTTCTAGATCCTTTCCTGGGGAGCCCAATTAGGGCCAGCTGACCTTTGGAAGGAGTCACCACCAAGGCCAGTTCCTAAGGGCAAGTCCCCTTTCCCTACCTGGAGCAGTCTGGGGATTCTGAGTCAAGGCATTGAGGGTTTTCATTTAGAGCAGCCTATCCTCACCCGGGGTCCATGAACTTGTTTTCTAAAAAATATTTTGATAACAATTTCAGTATAATTGGTTTCCTTTATAATCGTGTGTGTTTTATGCATTTAAAAACATCATGCTGAGAAAAGGGTCCAGCGGCTTTACCAGACCACCCGAGGGGTTCTCAGCACAAAAAGAGTTAAGAAGCCCCATCCAGGGAGGATCACAGGCACATATGTAGGTCTAGAGCTAGGAGGAACTTCAGAGACCATCTATTCTAGTCCCAACCCCCCCCCCCCCAATTTTACATATAAGGAAATGAAGGCTCAGGGCTGCACAGCTGGGAAGGGACAGAGACAGTGTTCAGACCCAAGACCCTCAGACACTAAATCCAACCCATTTTTCTCTTTAGGTTTTCATTGTTTGGCTGTTTGTCTTGTCTGACTCTCTGTGACCCCTTTAGGGGTTTTCTGGAGTGGTTTGCCATTTCCTTCTCCAGCTCATTCTACAAATGAGGAAACTGAGGCAAACAGGGTTAAGTGACTTGCCCAGGGTCACACAGCTAGGAAGTACCTCTGGTAGGTAGAAATTCAGTCAATGCTTATCGATTGATTTGTTGAGTCTTAGTTGTGTGACGTTGGGTAAGTCACCTCTGAATCAATCAGCACTGATGAAGCCTCCACTCTGGGCCAGGACCTTGGACGGCTGGGACGTGAAGCCCGGTGATCCAACTCCGAGTCTGGCTTGTGTTCCATAGCACCGTCCAGGGAGGCTGCAGTCATCCTGGGGATACAGAGACAAACAAACAACAGTTCCCCCCTCCCCCTCCCCTGCCAGGGCTTTGCATTTTATTGGGGAATGCTAGCACAGGCTGTTTGGAGGCAGAAGGGGATGGAGAGGTTGCCGGGCCTGTAGGCAGTGGGGCCCCAGGAGCCCACAGAATTGCTGCAGAGAGTCCATCGACTCCCGGGGCCTGCTTCCTCACCGGGAAAATGAGAGATTAGCCTGCATGGCCTCGGAGTGTTTTCTGGCTCTGAATCTACGATCTTGCGACACCCAGTCGTGGACACATTGCAGACATTTTTGTTGTTTCAAAGGGGTCTCTGTGCTCAAGAGTCGGTTAAATCTCTTCCAACCCTCGTTTTTATTGAATGCTGAGAGAAACGACCTGTCCAAAGTCACCCAGCTAGTCAATAGAAGAGCTCTTTTCTCCCCGCTTCCCCTCCTTTTCCCTTGGAAGGAGCAGCTTGTGATAATGATAATAAAAACATTTATGTAGCACCTACTGTATCCCACGTACTTTATAAAACTTCATTTGATTCTTGTGACAACCTGGCAGTGGGGTAGGTGCCATTATCACCCCCATTTTACAGATGAAACTGAGGCAGACGGGTTAAGTGACATGCCCAGGGTCACACAGCTAGTGCGTGTCTGAGGTCAGATTTGAACGTGGGTCTTAACTCCAGGCCGGGTGCTCTGTGCACTATGGTGCCCCTACCTGCCCCTCACCCGTGAAAGGGGTGAAACTGAGCTTCCCTTTGATGGGGTCTGTCAGCCTGTTGGCCCTGACACGGGGATAACCCCAGTGATTTCATGGCCAGCCTGCCCTTACGTTACCGAGGTGCTGAGGTTTGGGGTTCTCCAAATCTCAGCCCTGGTCCCTGACTTCACAGTCCCCAGGACAGGGCTCTGCCTACAACTATTTTTAACATGTCTTTGTTGAATCGGCTGACGCTGGCTTATTTTACACGGGGTATCCGCAGTCTCTGCCCTAATCTGTGGATTACTGCATGAGTCACACACAGTAGAGCCAGGCCGGAAGGGGCCATTGAGATCATCTGAGCCAATCCCCTCTTTTGAAAAAAATTTTTTTTTAATCAGACGTGGGATTCCATTGGTGCAGGTATCTCCTGGTGAGAAAAGCCCTCCTTTGCCAGATGAGGCTCACAAAGGCTTGGTGACTTGTAGTAGTGGAGCTGGGCTGTGGTTTGGGACCTAGGGGCCAGCCCTCCATGTCGCTATGACGTCCGCTGGCTAAGATGATGAGGCGGAAGCGCCATCTGTGGAGGCCACCAGTATATGCACTCCACTGGGCCTTTTCTAAGAGGGGGATAAGTGGGGGTGATGGGGGTGCTGCTTGGGCGGGGGGGGGAGTTCTTATTTCTTCCAGTAGAGAAGGATCAGGCTCCATCACAGCCTATAGCAGTTGGCCCCTGACCCAGGATCTCTCCCTGTTTATAAACCAGCAGACCCAAGTTATATCCTTCAGTGTCTTTCAGAGTATTTCCTTTCCCCGCTATTCCCACAGAGCCGCGTTTTTCTTTTCATTTTTTTGTAGACTCACCAGAGCATGCAGGCTCAGCCCCTTTTTGGTTTTTTTAATTACATTTTTTTTCAGTTAAAATATTTATTTTTTCTCTCTCCTCCCTCTCCCTCACCAGGGGAAAAAAAAAAGCAAAGAAAAACAAAACCCTTGTAACAAATACGCATCGTTGAGCAAAACAAATTCCCACGTTAGCTGTGTCCAAAAATGTGTGTCCCATTCTGCGTGTTGCATTTCTCTATCATCACCACTTCTCTGGAACCATTGGGGATCGTTGTACCCCAGGCCCCTTTAATTATCATTACATTGGAGGAATTGATGTGTTCTGATGTATTGGTGCAGGGGGAGGTAGATACGTATGTATACACACATACATGTTATAAAAAGATTATAGGTGTGTGTTCAGGAATATGTGTGCACATGTGTATACATACGTGTGTATAACATACAGGAGATAGATATAAGCAAGATCAGGGGTGTGTGTGTATGTACACACGTGTGTATATACACATGTATGAGGAGGCAGGGGACTCCAGTCATGGGGGACAGCCAGAGAAAATGCCTGGAGATGGAGTTTATTAATTTTATTATTTGTTCCCAAACAGGATCAGGAATGAATGAATACATGGATGTGCGTTTTTAGGTATACGTATACGCACATGCATATATGTGACTGGAATGCCCTTTGTCCTCATCTCCACCAGTTACTGGCTTCCTTTAAGGTCCCAATTAAAATTCCATCTTTTCCAGGAAGACTTTCCCAACCCCTCTCCATTCTGGTGGCTTCCCTTGGTTAACTTTCTCCTCTCTATCCTATAAACAGCTAGCTTTGCACATGGCTATAAGCTGCTGGAGGGGAGGAGCTGCCTTCTGCCTCTCTTTGTGTCCCCAGCAGGCACTTGTTACTTAGTAGGTCCTTAATAAATGTTTGTGGATCGATTCCTTGTTTTTCTTCCCCGCATTGGTGGTGTAAATGACCAGGCTGAGCTCAGAGCTTCAGCCTCCTCCTTGGGGGGCAGTGGACAGAGGCAGTCTGTTTTTCATCCTCCCCTGGAATGGCTTTGGTTAGGTGCTGCTGGCTGTGAACAAGAGCCTCCTCCCACTCCTGGTGCAGGGTCAGCTCAGCATGGGGTCTCCCATCTCAGAGGCAGGCGTCCCCTCCGAGTCCTCGTCACCTCTCAGCATGTTACTGTGTCTTACCAGACCCAGCCTTGAACTTTGCTTCTCCCCAGACAGACCTGCATGGGTCGGCCGCGGTGGGGAAGGCTGTTGACTTGCTGGATAAGTTAAACAGTCCCTGGGGCCCACCTCACGCTGGCCTGAGCTGATAGAGGGCTCAGTTTTCTTGCTCTCAGCCAGGGTGGAATGTCTGCCAGGATTTTGTGGGTTATTACCTCAATTCTGAAATATGCCCCGTGAAGAAAGTATAGCCCCCAAAGCACCAGAGGAGGAATGCACCCCACCACCCTCCCCTCGTGGCTTTGTGGGGTGCCCATTTCAGAAATAAAATCCAGAAAGCCACATCCCTATTAAAAAAGATCAACGCAAGACATTTAGCAAAGACTTAGGATGGGGATTTTTGTGGTATAATGGTCAGAGCCAGGAGGCCTCAATTTATAGGATGGTACAATGAAAACAGCCATTTCTTCTAGTGTCAGAGGACCTGGGTTCTCAACTCGACTGGGCCACTCAGCACCTTTGTGACTTTGGGCCGGTCATTTAACTTCTGCCTCAGTACCCTGATCTGTAAAATGAGAGAATTGGACTAGAGAGGCCTCTGAGACTTCCTTTAGTCTCTATCTGTGATTTTATGAGATCTTTAAAACTCCCAGTAAACATGAGTTAGTGGTGTTCAGGCCTCCGGCAAATAGATTCTCCTTTAATAAAATTAGTTTGAGTTACGCCAATACGGTAACCAGAAACAGACCTCGGTTTGAGTGTGCTGGCCTGTGCAATGTTGGGGGAATCTATATGGAGGCTTCTTAACTCGCTTCTCTTCCCCTTCATTTCTAGTTTCAATGGCGCTTCTCCCGTGAGGACATGCACACCCGGCAGATGAGAAAATCGAAGTCTAAACTAAGTGCCCGAGAAAAACAGAAAACGGAAGAAAACGAGAAAAATCAGGAAGACCTGTTTTCCAAAGCTGGAGATGTGGGGAATTGCCTGCCTGCTTTAAATCAGGTGGATGGGCTCACAAGTGAGGAGGGGGAGGGGGCTCCTGAGGAGCTTGATGGGGCTCTTCAGGGGGCAAAAGGTGAAGAAGAGGCGAATCCTAGCTTGGAGTTGAACGGGACTACTGACCACAGCGTCCCCTGTGAGGCAGTGGTCACCTGCAATGGAGAGGATGACCAGGAGGAAGGGTCCGCAGCGGCCGCTGGAGCAGAGCCTCCCGTGGCAGAAGAAATCTGACTCAAAACCATTTTCTGCGAATTGAGAAGAGTTTGGCTGACAGCCATCCTCGGGAGGACTTAGGCTCAGACCGCCATTTGACTTGGCAGTATGTGTTCCCTGTCCACACCGACATGGTCTCTTCTTCAAAAGCGAACTCCACACTCCCTCACTCTACCACATTTCATTTCTGCACATATGTTTGAAAGGTCTTAAAGTGTAAGGGCAGTTTCTCCTGGTGTCTCAGAACCCAGGCCCCTAGCCCAAAAGCCCCTCACTTGCTTTCTTTCCCTGGGGTTTAAACAAACTAATGCAAATTTCCTCTTTTGGGGAGCTTGGGGAAAGTTCAGGTGGACCTTCCTGGGCCAGAACCAAGTTTCAGCCAGCCCGTAAAGAATTCCAAACCCCCATGGCTCTCTGCCACTACTGCCTAGTGCTTTCCCAGGGTCAGCAATACCCAGGGGTCCATGTTTCCCCACCCTTTGAAGTCCCTAGATACTCACTACTAGGCAAGGATTGGTACCAACTTCCCTATGGAGATCCTGAGAGTATTCCCATAGACAATCATCTGGGGATGAAAAGCTAATTCTGTTTGCTCACCTGTTGTTGGAGAAGTTCATTTAAGTGCTCTCTGTTTGTGTCAGTTCCCCCCCCCCCAAATAAAAGAGTTTTTGTACCCAGTATGTCCAGTGCACACATTTGCTTTGCCATCATTCTGGGGCAACCACATTTGGTTGGGCACCCTTGCTTCATACAGTTGTAATCAGTGTATCATTGACGGAGTTGGTGCGCTCTGTGATGCTGTGTCTATGAAGTATGCGTGTTGTCTAGAAAGCTTTGTTCAGACTGGTAAACATTAGGAAGAACACTCAAACTGTATTTACCAAAACAATGACCGGCCCTTTCTCTTTCCTGCTTGTTACTTAAAGCAATAAATCACCTTGAGTTTAGCGTGCTGTTGAGTATTGGTTATTTATCATGCCACAAAGGAAGCCTCCCTCCCTCTCCCCACCTCACAGGTCTCCCTTTCCATGGGCTATAGGTCCTTCCACAAGGCTCTTAATACCCCCAGCTATGAGAGGAGGTGAGAAAAGAAAATGGGCCCATGGGGAAAGCAGCCCTTGGCCGGTCTGACTAGCAGAGAAGTGACTGGAATGTTTGCCCCATCTCACACAAGCCTAGGCACTGCTGACTTGCATCACTCGTCGGTTGGCTTCGGAGGCATTCGTGGAGCAAAGACCAAAAAGGGAAGACAAAGGAGATACCAGGTAAGAGGCAGAGGTGGCGGGCAACCAGTCTGGGAGAGCTACCAATTCTTAAAGGGCAGCCACTCTGTGCATTATTGAGGTCAGGCTTTTTCCTGTTTGCAAGTTTATTAAAATGTACATATTTGTAATATATGTTTTATAGAGCAGGCTCAGCTCCCTTAAATATGTTGCATGTTGCTAGTGGATTGTTTTTTTTCCATTTGAATTGTGAGCTCTGCCTCCTTTCATTCAGGGGAGCTCAGGAAGAGGTTTCGGGCCTCTCATGAAAAAGAGAAGGTTTGGGAAAGCTGTTTGGACTCCATGACATTTTCCCAGAAGGATGTTGTTGTGTCTAGTATCTGTACAGTATCTTGGCTCAATAAAACATTAACTCTTGGTGCACACCTTCTATGTCCTGGCTCTCTTTATAAACAGTCACGGTTCCCAAACCACAGCTACTCTGGACGGGGGCTCAGAAAAGGCTGACGTTTCTGTTCTCGGCCTATTCTGAATAATGGTACCCTGGGTCAGTTGCCTTAAATCTTTCCGTTTCATGCACAATAATGAGCCTAACGTTTTTCAGTAATTAAATAACATTTACTTTGGTGTTCCACCTGCCATTTAGAAAACAACGACACACCAGAACAGTAACTAATTTAAATTAGGTAGAGGGCTTGGGAATTTATCTCAGTTGCCAAATCATTCCTGAATGAGGCTTCCCCCCACACTCACTTTGTCCCCATCCTCAGGCCAGTCGCCACCAACTCAGCGCAGTGTGGCCTGGTCATCAGTCAACAAACATTTGTTCAGCACCTACTACGTGCCAGGCAGTATGCCAAGCATAGTGGAGAAAGAACCCCAGTTTTGAGTCAGAAGGAATTGGATTCAAACCCTCACTGATCACTCACTGTCTCTGTGACTTTGGACAACCCAATTGACCCAACAAACACATATTAAAATGCCTACTACATGCCAGGCACTGTGGTTAGCCCTAGAGATAAATAGATACATGATTGATATTGAGGGGAAAATTTAGATAGATAGATGAGAGATGGGTGAATAGGTCGATGCATGGATAGGTGGATGGGAGGATGGATGAGTGGATGGATGGATGGATGATGGGTGGGTGGATGGATGATGGATGGGTGGATCAATGAATGGGTGGATGGAGAGATGGGTAGATAGGATATAGGATGAATGCAGTGAGCATTTAAGCACTTGCTGCATACCAGGCACTGTAATAAATAGACGAAGCCACCTCAAGGAGCCTGTAGTCCACTTGAAGGGAGCAAAACACTTTCTGAGAATCTCGGTTTCCTCGTCTATTAACATGCTCCTTGAGTCAGTAGGGGCCTCACTTTTTTACTTCCACTGTTTCCACAATGCCTGGTACATAGTAAATGCTAAATAAAGAACAGATTGGTTTAGATGACTTTGTGTGTCTGAAGGTAAGCACAACCTTCTTGTGCCTCAGTTTCTTCATCTGTAAAATGGAGTTGGACTAGCTGGTCTCTTCCAACTCTAGGTCAATGTTCTTATGAAGCCTGATGACTTGTTAAATGACCCTGTGAGTCTCTTATCCTAAGTGAAATAGGTTCATGCTTGGACAGATGTGATTTCATCTGCATTGGGGGCTCCTTCACCGGTACAGGTGAGCTCCTGCCCAAGAAGAGTCTTAGAGAGTGACCTGGGGCCATGAGAGGTATGCAAGTGACTTGTCCAGGGTCATACATCCAGTATATGTCAGCTCTTCCTGACTGAGGCCGCCTCTCCAAGGTGCTCCCTACCCAGGAGAAAAATCGAAGCTTCTAGAATAGAGCTAAAGGGCTATTTGCAACATTTGAGGTGTCTTGTCTCTGTGTTACAGGGCAGACGATGTGCCCACTCTTTTGTGACCAGGTGGGTAATGATGCTCTGGAGCTGGGGCTGGCAGCCACAAAGGGCCTGGAAATCAGAAGTGCAAGCCTGTGGCTGACCAGATGATGACAGCCAGGACCTAAGTGACTCCATTAGGTGCCCTGGGGCTCCTGGGATTGTTGTAGGCTGAGCTGGGTGTTCCAGGAGCCTGCCTGAGAGAGATAAGAGGAGGCTGGGCCTGGGCAGTGCAGGCACAAATAGGACTGACTGGCCCTGGTTGCAAAGAGCAGCATTTGCTTTCTGTGAATAGAAGGAGGGTTTGTTGTTTTTTTGGGGGGCGGGGCGGGGTTGGGAGTTGTAGGGGCAGAAGAGGACATTTCCAGGAACAAAGAGAAGGCCTGGCATCTCTGTTCCCTTTATGAAGCTGTGATTGAAGCAGGTTTCAGCACCATTAACCCTTTCTCCAGAAAATCATGGAAAATTACCCACCTTCTGGAGTTTAGTGCGCATACTCCCTGATCGAGCATTATTCCTTCAGGCAAAAAAAAAAAATGGAATCCAACTAATTAGCTGGATTATAAGATGTCTTTATCATATCTTGGAGATAGGCAATTTTATCATTTTCAAGGCCGTGGAGTAGCTAGAACCAGCCTAATAAGCCTCAGAAGTTGGGGGGGGGGTAAAGAAGGGAAAGGGGGAGCATGGAACTTTAATGAAAAATACACAGACATATATATAATTATTTATATATATGTATATATCATATATATGCTAGCTCTTACTATCATAAGATCATAATATTAAATTCATAATTAAATTAGGATCCCAGTTGGGAGAGTAGAGTCATTTTGCAATTCAGGAAACTGAGGTGCTGAGAGTTTCAGTGACTTGTCCCACAGCCAGCTTGTATCTGGGGTAAGAATTGAATTGAGAACTTTCTTGCTCTGAGGCCAGTGTCCTGCCCATTACCTCACACTGCTTCTCAAAGAAGGTACATCGTAAAGCGCTTTGCAAACGCCATCTGTGCTTCGGTCATTTTTCAATCGTGCCCAACTCTCTGTGACCCCATTTGGGGTTTTCTTGGCCATTTCCTTCTCCAGTTCACTTTACAGATGAGGAAACTGAGGCAGACAGGATAAAGTGACTCATCCAAGGTTATACAGCTAGTAAGTGTCTGAGGTCGGATTTGAACTTAGGTCTCCCAGGTCCAGTGCTCTATCCACTGTCACCTAGCTGCCCCCCAAAATAGATACCTGAGTGGTCTGCCATTTCCCCGGTGGATTAAGGCAAACAGGTGAAGTGACTTGCCCAGGGTCACACAGCTAGTCAGTTGTCTGAGGCCACATTTGAACCCAGGAAGATGAAACAGTGGAAATAAAAAAGTGAGGCAGGCTCTGACTCAAGAAGCATGTTACAGATGAAGAAAATGATTTAGGGGGAGTCTCTGTGACAGTCACACCTACTTTCTGGCTACAAAGATTATAATCCAGCTCGATCACTCCTCTTATTCATCAGGCTTGGTTCGGCTTATTTGCCGTGATGAAATCAGTGCTCCAAGGACAAAGATTTGCTAGCAGGGAGGATATTTCGAAGGGCATTCTGAAGACTCTGATGGCAATTCATCATCCTTCCAGGGCCTCCCCCATCCACCCACTGCCTCCTGTATGCACACCTCCCCTCATCCCCCAGTCTTTCCTCTTCTCTGTAAGTAAATTCTGTTCCCGGGTTACCATTCCCCCATGAGTATTGTCTTCACCTATTAGAATATAATCAGCAACTGATATTCATTCATTAAGTGCCTACTATGTGCCAAACGCTGTGCTAAGTACTAAACTGGAAGAATAGGGACTGGATTTTTAGAAAAATATTATCCCCAGACCTTAACCAACTCCTTTGCATATGTAGGAATGGTTTAATAAATGCTTTTTCATTCATTCATGGTAAGGCATCTGTGAAAGACTTCAGTGGAAGATGTATACATGTGCGTGCATGCGCACACACACACGTGCACACACGCACGCACATGCACACACACCTATATAGAAAATCACTGGCATACCAATTGTGTCTTTTTTAAATTGTATGTTTTTGGATCTATTTCTTTGTACTGGTCCAACACTAAAACACACCAATATTTAATAGTCACTGATAATTCATTTGTTGTGAAACTAACTGAAAGCCTTAACAGAATTATTCCTACATGGTAGGACTCCTTAACTGTGTCGTAGACCCCTTTGGCAGTCTGGTGAAGCCTATGTACTCCTCCGTACTCCTATGAAGTACTCAGTACTTCAAATACCTGAAGGAAATATTACATTTCAGAGGTTACTGAAAATAAAAATGGAACTTTTCTTTTCTGCCTCCAAGTTGATGGGAACCCTGAAATGTGCTGGAGGATCCCAGGTTAAAGATTCCTGCTTTTGAAGGTGCATCGTTTGGCAGTCTTTCAGTGGAAGGAAACTCAAGAAAGCGCACTATCACTGTATAGACTTTCCAACTCGGGGAAAAGGAACCTGTGCTCTTTTCTCAAACGTCTGTTTCTGGAGTACTAAAGGCCAGTTGATGACGGTCTAAGTGGCCATGTGGATCCAGGCAATCTTCAGTTTAGCCCTTAGCCCATAGACTAGGCCACATCTTTGTCTCTCTTAGGCTGATAAGATCAGTCTTTTTTTTTTTTAAATGGCAATCTCTCTGTGCCAATTTAATTAAGTTCATTTCAAATGAAATTCCTTTTGGCTGCAATCTACCTTTTTTTTTTTCAAACCATTCTGTATAAAGATGGAAACAAGTAATAGGATCAGAGATTTAGTTAGAAGAGACCTCAGAAGCAAGGATAGTTTACCTGTCAGATTTATGGGAAAGGGAAGAATTCATGACCCAACAAGAGATAGAGAGCATTACAAAAAGCAAAATGGATAATTTTGATTATGTTAAATTGAAAAGTTTTTGGATAGACAAAGCCAATGCAACGAAGATTAGGAGGGAAGAGAAAATTGGGAAATATCTTTACAACCAGAATCTCTGATAAAGGCCTCATATCTAAAACATACAGGAAACTGAGCCAAATTTATAGGAATACAAGTTATTCCCCAATTGAGAAATGGTCAAAGGATATGAACAGGCAGTTTTCAGAGGAAGAAATTAAAGATATCTACAATCGTATGAAAAAATGCTCTGAATCACTACTGATGAGAGAAATGCAAATCAAAACAACTCTTAGGTACCACATCTCTCCTGTCAGATTGGCTAACATGACAAAAAATGATAAATGCTGGAGAGGATGTGGGAAAATTGGAACACTGTTACATTGTTGGTGGAGTTGTGGACTGATCCAGTCATTCTGGAGAGCCAACTTGGAACTATTGCTCCAAGGGCTATAAATATGTGCACACCCTTTGATCCAGCAGTACCACTTCTACAGCTGCATCCCAAAGAGATCACATCAGTAGCAAAGGGACCCATATGTACAAAAATATTAATGGTGCCTCTTTTTGTAGTAGCAAAGAATTGGAAATCAAGGGGATGCCCATCAATTGGGGAGTGGCTAAACAAGTTGTGGCATATGAATGTAATGGAATACTTTGCGCTATAAGAAATGGGGGTGATACGGGCTTCATGATAACCTGGAAAGACCTACATGATCTGATGCTGAGCGAGGGGAGCAGAACCAGGAGAACATTGTATGTATTGCTTCTGTGATGACTAACTTTGATAGACTTGGCTCTTCTCAGCAATACAAGGTTCAAAGACAGCCCCAAAGGACTCATGATGGAAAAAGCTATGCACATCCAGAGAAAGAACTGTGGAGTCTGAATGCAGATTGAGGCAAACTATTTGGTTTGGTTTCTTCTTTCTCATGATTCATTCCATTGGTCATAATTCTTCTTTACAACTCGACTATTATGTAACTAAGTTTAATGTGAAGGTATATGTAGAACATATATCAAATTCCATACTGTCTTGGGGTGAGGGGGGAGGGAAAGAAAATTTGGAACTCAAAAACTTGTGGAACTGAGTGCCGTAAACTAAAAATAATAAATCTAATTTAAAAAACAGTGACCTCAAGAGTTCATCTGGTCCACCCCTTTGATTTCACAAATGTGGAATGAACTGCCCCCCCAAAGCCATATAAACAGGATGACTGAAGGTTAATAGCCCCAGTGTTTGAAGGCAGAGAAATGACTCTTCCACCATCTCCTCTGCAGATAGTCCATAGTCCCCTTGATTGTCCCTCATAGTACTTCCATCATGGCATCGTTGCAGTTTGAAGGTGGAGACCCTTACAATGCCCTTATGTACAGAGGAGGAGCCTACAGCGAGGAGCAGAATCCAGGGCTCTTTCCACAAAGTCACACTGACTCTTACTGCAATCACTTTTACGTATGTTCAGAGGCTCTGGTCAGAGGATGCAGGATCATAACCCGTTTAGATACGTCTGATTGTGATCAGTCTCCTGACCTGTAAGATGGGGGCATTGGATTAGATCGCCTCAGTGGTTCCTTCCAGTTAGGACACTCACAGCTTCTCTCCGTCTCTCAAACTGGACAACCGTTAAAAGTATGAGCAATACTGTCACTGGAATGCTTTGGCGGGGAAGGGCCGGGGAGAATGGCATTCCTCTTGATTCAGACTTTTCTAAGAAATAGAACAAAACCACTTGAATGTCATCTTGTCCATTGATGAGTAAACTTCAAGTGAGTCGGCCAAATCAGGCCTTTGGGGGCTGGGGCTGGCCTCTCCCTGGTGCTTTTAGATGCAGGTGCCAAGCTGGGAGAGGGTGGCAGAGAGGGCGGTGCCCTACCCAAGATGGGGGTCAGGAAGCCAGATGCCAAGCCCTGCCTTGTCACTACCTAGCTGGGTAATTTCCCTGTTAACCTGGGACAACAAACTTCACGGGGATATGAGGAGCCAAATAAAAGAATTTAAGTGAAAGCTAAGAAGTACGAAGGACTCCACAGATTTCAGGTTTTCTCCATTCAGTTTGACAGGCATAGTTGAATAATACAAATGTAATAGCTGCCATTTGTGTGGTGCTTTAAGGCCTACGTCCCCATGCCTGGAATATGCTCCCTCCTCACCTCCGAGAATTTCTCCCCTTCCTTTAAGGTGCAGCTCAGGCACCACCCTCTGGAAGCATGGAGCCGTTCCTCATCTCCCCTGGCCCCAAACCACCTTGCGTGTTTTTGTATTAACTTTTTATTTAGGCTATAGTTTTATATGGACTTGCTATCTCCATTAGAACATAAGCTTCTTGTGAGCAGTGATCTATTCTTTATATGTGTGTCCCTAGCACCTAGTGGATGTTCAATAAATACTTGTTGATCTTATTTGATCCTCCTACAACCCTATGAGGTGTGTGCTATTATCCCCATCTTACAGAAAGGACAACTGAGGCCCAGGGTGTGACCCAGCTAGGAAGCGTCTGAGGTGGGATTCAAAGCTTCCTGACATCACGTCCAAGGCACTGACCACATACCAATAAATGGAAAAGGCACTGAGTGGGAAAAGGGGAGCCTTGGTTTCAATCCAGCCAGACACTTCTTAGCTGCTTTAGCCTGGGTAAGTCATCTACCTTCTCTCTATCTCAGCTTCCTCATCCATAAAATGAGGGCGAGTAGGCCAGGATAGTTAAGAACATGCCTCTAGAGCTGTCAATCCATGAATGATTTCAGTCGCTTACTTCCCTTAACAAAGGATACCTGTTAACAAGGAAGAGAAATTGTGGACATAATGCTACCTTGTCTTGAGGACCCCTGATTTCACTAGAGTGAATATTCCCTTCAAATGGAAGCTGGTGTTTTGAAAGGGACAGTCGAGTGCCTGAAACATCCAGGCCACAGCAGGAAAGAGGTACCTCCTCAGTAGCATCATCTTCACACATAAAAGGGACCACTGATTTTTTAGATTCTACATAAATAAGAGGATGCTATAACACCAATGCCAGGAAGGGCCTCCTCTTTTCTCTAAGAACACACAAAAATAAAACTACCTTTTTATCATAGCTTTATTTTAAATAAAATGTCATGCCAAATTATCAGAACATAAATATTTATAATAACCCAGACTGTAATGACAGGAGGAATTTGAGGGAACTGTTTTCCATTCAGAGAAAACACCTACAACCCAAACATGTCAGTAACAGGTGAAATTGGGAGCGTGACACTCATCAGATATGCACATAATTACAAATATGCATGTGGGTGCAGAGACCCCCCCCCCCTCACTTCTACGTGTCAGTGATAACATACTTCCTCAGAGCGATGATGTTACAAGTCATAGTTTACAAAAACCTTTCCCATCTTAAGAATAAGCCTGCTTGGACTCCAACAGAGTAGGTCATTCATCCTCTGTATCTTCCCCTTTACCTTAAAAAAAATTATCTGGCAATATGGCATTGTGGAGGTGAGGGGGTGGGGAGGAGGGAATCCCTTCTTGGGCTGTGTCTGGTAACTGCGAGTCCTACTAGGGGAAAGCCTCCATATAGAAGGTGGGCTCATAATTCTGTCAGATCCAAGAGTAGAGTCAGGCAGTGCCTGGTGAGTAAAAGATCTAGATAGCTGGCTAGATTAGGAGGAAATCCTTTACTTACTGATTTATTTGTTGTCCTTTGATATGAGTGGCCAGAAGCCCAACACGTGGCCTCCTCAGGCCCAACCCATCAGAATGCAGCACAAAGCAGATTTAAAATGTAATTGGAAAATACTTGACAATATAAATAAAAATGCAAAAGACAGATGATGTTAATATATGGTTTTCTAAGTCAACTTGTGGCCTGCAGGGATCCTTCTGTACAATTTGGTTGACTTGTCTCTGTATGAATTTGATGCCAATGAACTAGACCGTAAGCTCTTTGAGGACTGGGACCCGACCTTGTACCTCAGCAAACAGCACAGGGATCTACGCTTGACGAAATGCATGAACACAGGCTGTTGCTGCTGAAGTAAGAAAGGCTAGTTGGCAAGAAATGATCATGTAGAAAAGGAGATGTACGTGGCTGTCTTTCTCAACTCTGATCATTAAGGGCCGTGATGTTCTTTCTTTGGCCCAGCTAAAGTCTGCCAGCTTGGAGTTACACACACAGAAGGGCTATTGCTTAAGTAAATTTTGTAATTTTTCAACATTGTGCCTGCTCCTTGCCACTGTAGACTCCTGAATGAGATCTCCCATCATTCAGGACTTCACTATCTGTCCACGAAAAACCCCCTGAATGAAGGCTATTGTCCAGGCTGATTCACAGTTGAACGGCTAGCACGAGGTAAATGTACCTTGGAAACACACTGCGGGTGGACAGTGACCTGTGCTCAGGACAGAGGAGTGGGCTACTACTTTCAACGGAGCTGCAGAAAATTCAAGGGAAGACACAGGCCTAGGACAGAGGCTTGTCTCCTCTTCATTGCAGAGGTGGGGTACTGTGGGTGAGGAACGCTGTACTTCACATCTGACAAATCTGCTAAATGACTTCCTCATTTTTCTCTTCTTTTCACTTTCTGCTGTAAGGGATGGTTTACGGGGTTGGGGAAGAAAGGAATTTATTTGGAAATGAAGGTGCTGTAAGAACAAAAGACAGCAATAATTTCTATTTAAGACAGTGTGGATGGTTTTCAATCTGCACCTTTGGAGGGTGGGCTCACAGACCCAGCAAAATATAGAATAAGAAATATAGGGGGCAGCTAGGTGGCGCAGTCAGTAGAGCACCGGCCCTAGAGTCAGGAGGACCTGGGTTCAAATCCGGCCTCAGACACTTGACACATGTACTAGCTGTGTGACCTTGGGCAAGTCACTTAACCCCAATTGCCCTGCCAAAAAGCAAAAAAAAAAAAAAAAAAAAAAAAAAAAAAAAAAAAAGAATAAGAAATATAGTGAACCTAGGACCTGGCTAACAGAGCTTACAGCAATGGGACCCTGTAGCTGGCCTGGGTCAAAAGCAGCTTTACCAAAGCTGTGGATTTGTGCCTTCCCCTAAAGCAGCCTTCCTCAAAATGTGTCAATTTACATGTCAAATGTAAACTGAGTCACTAACAGGGCCTTCCCAAAGAAATCATTCTCTCAGTTTTAGTACCCATCAAAGACCACTGAAATGGAGCTAGCTCAAAGGAAGTCATTTTGAGGTTGATGTGTTTGGGGGCAATTTTCATGGGGCCTACCAGCACAAAAGCACCTTTTAGTGCTGAAAAGTCAGTCTGAATTAGCTACAAGGCCAATTTATGCAATGAACAGTAAAGACAAACTTTGAGCGCTAAAGAAATATAATTTATAACTAATGCTCAAAGATACAATCTCTTTGAAGAAAAAAATCAAAAAAGTCATACCTGGTTTTTTTTTTTAAATAACAAATCATATGTATGTATGAGGGAGGGGAGAAGGCAGTGCAGCCTCTATTTGCATCAATCCCGGATCTGCTGATCGATTACAAGAGCTCAAGGTTTGGCCTGTCAAGGGCTTACAGCGCTACTTGCAGAGAATGACCACTTTATGGTGCAGAGAAACCACTTGCTGGGTCTCCAAGGGGCCTCAGGCCCGGCCAGCTGCCTCATCCTGCTAAGGGAGCTGCCTCCTGGTGCCCCCAAGCCTCTGGACCGAATTGTGCACCTTCTCACACAGCCTCAGGTCGGGGTTTGCTCTGGGAATCCCAGGAGCTCTAGCAGGTAAGCTGAGGAGCCACGAGTAACCAAACTTCTCTCTCCCTCTTCGGAGATCTCATGCATGGACTGTATGTGCAGGTCTGAACTTGCTTATTTCATTTAATTGGTTTCTCTGTTCTATTCTGATCAGGTGCCTCATGGGCTCTCTCTCTCTCACTGAGAAATTCTTACCTAGGTTCAAAACACTTTGACAAATGCTGATGGGTCCCAAGAGTGCCAAGAGCTGGTAAAGGTCATCGAAAGCCACCCCCTCATTCTACACTTGGGAAATTGAGGCTCCAAATCACAGCTAGTGAGAAGCAGAGGAGGCATGTGAACCCAGTCCAGGACTAGTGCCAGGATGCTTCACCAGCGTCGGACTGAACCTTGACCAAACCTCAAACTAAGCAGAAGTCCAAAATAAAAGGTACCAAATCAAATCCATTACATTTTTATGTCTATGTATGTGCTTAAGGGCCCCCTTCCTTCACCCCAAAGCACCTCTGGGGGGCTCTGCAGCGAGAGAAGAAAATGGGACAATCTTTTTGTGTTTATTTGGTTTATCTGACCAGACTGGACCAGACTTCCTTCGATCTGTTGAGTCCCCTGAACCATGGGCAGGGGACACCTTCCTCAGAGCTGCAAAGGTGACGCTTCTCGGATCCAGCTTCCTGAAATGTGGAGAACCAAACTACAATGCAGAGACCTGCTCCTGCACCAAGCATCTCTCCAGTGGCCGTGACAGGCTTGTAAACAGCTTTCCAGGTGATGTTCTCGCCACTGTGGCATGCCCCAAAGAGCCCCCTCGTGGGCTCAGGAATCCCTCTCTCTGCCACTGCCTGGCAAGGTGACTCTGGACAAGTCACTCCCTTCTTGGCTTCCTATGTGAGCTGGAGCTGGTGCCTCTCATGCTTAGCCAAAGGAGGAAGACTTGCTCTGACCTCTGTAAATCCCTACCCAATCCAAAGTGATGGCACAGTTCTCACTGCTACCTGGGATGGCTGGCAGAGGGAGGGGAAGTTAGTCATGCTTTAGACACCTTTCTTCTCAGAAGCATCCCAACGAAGGGGGGACTTGGAACCTGCTTCAACTCCCTGAAGCAAACCTTAAGTGGACCCTGCCCGAGCTAGAAAAGACAAGATCTCTTCAGTAATATCAACCCTCCCTGGAAGCCACGCAGGGGGCGGCGTCATCCTCAGACCGATGTAACCTGGACCGGTAGCCAAGGCTCGGAGGGAGACTTACCCTGAGAGGAGACTGGCAATCAGTCCTGGTATATACTGAGGGGCACTTACTGATGAGAAAGCAAATGTGCCCAAGGTTAAACGGCCAGCACTCATTTTCCTGGTAATTTCTTATTTCAAAACCCAACTTTCCTTGGCTCCTTAGGACAAAACCACAGCCCCAAGGAGCAAAGCTGCTGCCTAGAACAAGCTGGTATGAGGCTTTCTGATAAATGGATTTTCAGTGTAGAATTAATTTTCTACTTACACTGTTAAAAAATGTCTGATTAAAATAGAAGTTTATTGCACATAAATGACACAAGTTTTCTGTAAAAGAGAAGTTTTACGTAGACAATATTTCACAACCAAATCTGATGGTTTCAGATATTTAGGGATAAATCTAAATCATTCTTGCCACGCCCGCCTTCTCTGGAAAAAATGCCAAAAATCAATAATGGCCCAATGTGGGGAGCATTATAAGATCCGTGAGGGTTTAAATCAAGGAAATTCAGGTAACTTATCCACATACTGTCATCAATGATACCTTTGCTCAGATTTTGTCTTCTTAGTGCTTTTCACCATGTACACACTTCTTCATCCTCATCTCCTTTCATTGGCAAGTCACCTCACTGGGCAGCACTGGGGAAGCCCCGGGGAGGCCTGTGGCCTCAGCATACACGTGGCACAGAACCAGTCCTGGTCAGTGTCGTGAGCTAACGCCCGTCTCTCTCCTTCATCTCCACTTCTACCACCACTTTTCAAAACAAATGCGCTCTCTGGGGACCTTACAGGTTTCTAGATGGTGAGAGAAGTGTTCTATCATTGGTGGCGGGCCACAGAGAAAATACAAAGTGTCCTTGGAGATGTGCTCCTCCAGATCCTTGTCAGGGATCCTTCCCTCTGGCAAAAAGAGAACACAGAGCATCTCAGATCAGTCATGTCTGTCCATCCATCCCAATGAGACTGGTCTAGACACAGCCAAGCGGCAGGGTATGCGGGTGGTGTGTCAGCCCTGCGTGTATGCACATGCTGGCTGTGGGTTAGCCTTTGCAATCTCTCTCCTCAGTCAAGTGTGGTGTGTAGCCAACGCCTCAAGACCCAAGAGGGAGCAGAAAGCAGTGAAGCTAGAAATGGGACTAAGCATCCTTAAAAAAAAAAAAAATCTAATGGAGAAGGTAAAATGTAAAATTTAAATGACTATCAACAGCAAATGGTGTCAATTCACAGCCAAGACCAGAATGTACAATCTGTGCATGCATCCTTATGATAACAAAAAAGCCAATTAAAGAATGCACACATTAAATTTTTCTGAAGGGAAGTGAAAAGCCTGTTTATAACAGCATACTCAATTTGTTTTCTAGCCCTGTTTTTCTCTAATAATTCATTCTTGGCCTTCCCAGGTTGGGACTCCACATTGCCTACATGTTCCAACTGCTTATAAAGTAAAGTTTTGGGGGTAGAGTCCAGACGGTGGATTAGATGAAGCAACTCCCAGCATTCCACCCCAAATAACTTTAAAATAACACCTCATATCAGATTTTGGAGCAGCAGGCCCAACAAAAGGTTGAGGCGAAATATTTTTTGGTCTAGAGAAGTCTGGTAGAGGTTTGGTGGGGGTCTGTCCAGAGCCCAGACTAGTGGTGGCAGCAGCGGCGGCAGCAGCTCCAGGAGCTCTCAGCCCAGACATGGTGAGGGGGCTGGACTAGAGGTCAGAAAAAAGATCAGAGGGCACCCTCTGCTGGCACTGGGTGCAGTGGGCACTGAGGGGCCAATCTCTTGTCCATATGCAGTTCTGGGTCACAGTCAGTCCCAGCCAGAGAGAAGCATTTGCTATCATTCTCAGGCAGAGGGGGGGCGGTAGTGCACGCAGCTGCAGGGAAGCAGGGAGCCTTCTCTGATAAAGACCAGAGCACCAGCCAGGAGAGCAGCGACCTCACCTCCTCCCAGATCACACAACTCTGGAAGCAATGAAAGCCTGCAGACCTCCACAACTAGCTGGGAAAACAGTAGCACAAAAAGCCCTAAGCCTGGGACAGTGCCTCCCCATCCCTGGGCGAGCAGGGCCCAACTTTAATATAAAATTCAAAGCCAAGAAACAGGGCAGAAAAATGAGCAAACAACAGAAGAAAAGAATGTGATCATGAAAAGCTGCTACAGTGGCAGAGAAGATCAGGACTCAGAAGATGACAACGTGAAAACAGTTACCATAAAAGCCTTGAAGAAAAATACTAATTGGACACAATCCAAACAAGAATTCCCACAAGAGTTTAAGAAGGAGATAAGAGTGGTAGAGGAAAAATAGGGAAAATAAATAAAAGCGATGCAAGAAAATTAACAGCTTGCTAAATGAGGCACAAAAAATACTGAAGAAAATAACACCTTAAAAAACAGAATTGGACCAATGTAAAAGAGGCACAAAAATTAAACGAAAAAAAGAACTCCTTTAAAAACAGAATTGGCCTAATGGAAAAAGAGGTACAAAAATTAACTAAAGAAAATAATTCCTTAAAAATCAGAATTGGGTTCCTAGAAGCTAATGACTCCATGAGACATTAAGAAACAAAAAATCAAAGTTAAAAGAATGAAAAAATAGAAGAAAATGTGAAATATCACATTGGAAAAAAGATCAAGGAGAGATAATTTAAGAATTATTAGATTATCAGAAAGCCATGATCAAAAAAGGGCCTACATAGCATATGTCAAGAAATCATCAAGGAAAACAGCCCCAATATCTTAGATCCAGAGGTTAAAACAGAAATCAAAATCAAAAGAATTCACTGATCACTTCCTGAAAGATGCTAAAATGAAAACTCCCAGGAATATATAGTTAAATTTCAGCACTCCCAGGTCAAGAAGAAAATACTTCGAGCAGCCAGAATGAAACTCTTCAAATATTGTGGAGTCACAGTCAGAATCACACAAGATTTAGTGGCTTCCACATGAAAGGAAAAGAGGGCTTGGAAAATGATATTCTGGAAGGCAAAGGAGCTACGATTAAAACCAAGAATAACTAACCATCAAAACTGAGTATAACGCTTCAGGGGAAAAAAATAAACATTTGATGAAATAGGAGACTTTCAAACGTTTCTGATGAAAAGACCAGAGCTGAATAGAAAATGTGACATTCAGACACAAGACTCAAGAGATACATAAAAAAAGAAAACACGAAGGAGAAATCATAAGGGATTCAGTAAGATTAAACTGTTTACATTTCTATATAAGAAAATGATTCCTGTAACTCTTAAGAACTTTATTATTATTAGGGCAGTTAAAAGAGTTTACACAGAGAGAAGGCATGGGTATAAGTTGATCATGTTGGAATGATCTCCCCCAAAAAAGAAAGGGTGAAAAAGAGGGATGACACTGGGATAAGGAGAAAGGGAGAGGTAGAATGGGGAAAATCTTCTCATATAAAAGAGGTACTCAAGGAAGAACTTTTATAGTGGAGAGGAAGAGGGGTAGTGGGAAGAGCAGGCAATGCTTGAACCTCACTTTCATTGGAACTAATTCAAAGAAAGAAGACTATATATACACACTTCTCTGAATACCAAAATCAAACTTACCCAATAGGGAAATAAGAGGGGAAGAGGATAAGAGAAAGTGGGTAGGAGGTGACAAAAAGGAATGTTGGATTAAGGGAGGATGTGGTTAGAAGCAAAATAGACTTTTGAGGAGGGTCAGGATAAAAAGAAAGGGAGAAGAATAAACAAAAAAATGGGATGGAGGGAAATACATAGTTACTAATCATCACTGTGAATGTGAATGGGACGAGCTCACTCATAAAACGGAAGCAGACAGCAGAAAGGATTAGAAACCGGAATCCAACAATGTTCTTTGCAAGAGACATAATTGAAACAGAAAGACACACATAGAGTTAAAATAAAGGGCTGTAGCAGACTTTATTATGCTTCGGCTGAAGTGAAAAAGGCAGGGGTAGCAATCCTGATCTCAGACAAAGGTAAAGCAAAAATAAACCTAGCTGAAAGAGATGATCAGGGAAACTACATTTTGCTAAAAGGTACCATAGACGATGAAGTAATATCAAACATTTTTATAGCAAGTTTCTCTGATAAAGGCCTCGTTTCTTAAATACATAGGGAACTAAATCAAATTCATAAAAATAAGAGTCATTCCCCAGCTGATGAACAGTCAAAGGATATGAATAGGCAGTTTTCAGAAGAAGAAATCAAAGCTATCAATCACATGAAAAAACGTTCTAAATCACTATCGATTAGCAAAAAAGAAAATTAAAACAACTCTGGGGTACCACCTCACACCTATCGGAAATGACAAATCCTAGAGGGGATGAGGGAAAAACAAGGACGGTAATGAACTGCTGATGCAAGGGTGAACTGGTCCAGCCATTCTGGAGAACAGTTTGGGACTAGGCCCAAAGGGCTATAAAACTGTGCATACCCTTTGGCCCTGCAATACCACTACTAGGTCTGTATCCCAAAGAGATCAAAGAAAAAGGAAAAGGACTTTTATGTACAAAAATATTCACAGCAGCTCTTTTTGTGGTGGCAAAGAATTGAAAATTGAGGGGACGCCCATGAACTGGGGAATGGCTGAACAACTTCTGGTACATGATTATGATGGAGTTCCACTGTACTGTAAGAAATGATGAGGAGGTGGTTTCAGAAAAAACATAGCAAGACTTCTATAAACTGATGCAAAGTGAAGTGAGAAGAACCAGGAGATCACTGCACACAGTAACAGCAATGCTGTCATGACAATTCCAAAGGACTCATGATGAAAAATGCTATTCCCCTCCAGAGAGATAGCTGATGGACTCTGTGCAAACTGAAGTATAATCTTCTCACTTTGTTTGCTCCTTCATTTATTTATTTTTATGGCATGGAAATATGTTTTGCATGACTTCACATGTATGGTGTTAAATCATTTTTCAATTGTGTTTGATTGTGACCCCATTTAGAGTTTTCTTGGCAAAAATACTAGAGTGGTTTGCCATTTCCTTTTCCAGCTCATTTTACAAATGAAGAAACTGAGGCAAAGTGAAGATGAGTCTTCCTGACTTCAGGCTCAGCACTCTATCCGCTTGCCATCTAGCTGCCCTTTTCACATGTATAATTAATATCATATTGCTTGCCTTCTCAGTGGGATGGGAGGGAGGAAGAAAATTTGGAACTCAAAATTTAAAAAGAAAAGAATGCGGAGCAGCTGAGTAGCACAGTGGATAGACTACAGGCCCTGGAATCAGGAGGACCTGAGTACAAATCTGGCTTCAGACACGTACTAGCTGTGTGATCCTGGGCAAATCACTTAACCGTGATTGCCACCCCCACCCCCAACCCTGAATGCTCAAAATAAAAAAAATTTAAAAACAAACTAAAGTTTGATTCCTTGTTGACCACAACAACCCTTCCCGCCCCACCAAATCTCTGGCCTAGATGGTCAGAGCATCTTAGGGTAGATCTGTGTGCCGCACTCACCAGTAACATATGGCAGAAGCTCTTCACTGATTTCTGTAGTCTGTTGTGTAACATAGAAACTACACATGATTTTCCCAGGAAATGCATTTGTTAAATTGAGAATGCTTTTCTGGAATGTTAAACATATTCAGTTACACCAGAGTTGAAGGAATCCCAACAGATGTGCCCAATCACAGCATCCAGACCCCCTTGCTCCCTCTGGCCATGCTAAGCACACCCTCCACATCTGCCCACACCTCAGATCCCCTCCTCCCTCTCTACTTGGAGACATATTGTTTGCAGCCTAGCAGGCCAGAGCATTTAAAATGCACTGCACTATTTGGCTTTAATTGAAATATGAATATGCTAACAAGCATATTACTAACTCCTGGGATTGCTTTTTCTCAAGCACTAATAATTCAGCTGTGGTTTCAGTGACCACATTTGCATCTATTAACTTTTTCCACTCTTTTGTTCTTTTTTTGGTGAAGCTGCAAAGCCAACCCAAGCTATGTGGTTCCCAACCAAACATGTTCATTTAAGCCAGTTTCACTTGCCCAGGCAGGCTGGCCATCCCACAGCTCCTGGAGCTTGGGGCACAGCCTGTAGCCACAGCGATGCAGTCAGATTGTGCATGCCATCCCCAGTCAGATGCAGTCAGAAGAGAGCCCACTGAGCTCATTCCAGAGGGAGACTCTGCCCCGCTGAGTGATGCACCAGATATTTACTACTCTCTTGTATAAAATGTTTCCTCTTTTAAAAACGAAAGCCTCTGCTTGTCTAATCCCACGGAGGAGAAAGCGCTTTGCTGTGTGTGAGCGTGGGATGACCGCTGGGCCTAGTTTCATACCACTGTCCTCACCCACCTTAAACAACAACTCGCCGGTATTTCTTGCACTGTACAACAGTCTGACTCTTCCCATCTCATAACCAGTTCCTTTCCTCTCCCGATGTCTGTAAAGATCAGCTACATGCAGCAGGATGGAATTGAGAGGGTTGATCCCCACTCCACCAGCTACGAGCACCAGGTTCACAGGAGAATCTGAAGGCTGAGGGTCAAAGAAGAACTCTCCACCAACTCGAAGGGCCACTTCTGAGCCAAGCGTACACTAGGAAGGAAAGGAATGGCATGAGATGCTTCCTTACACCCACAGCACTCTGCAGCTAAGCTGGAAGACCCAGCACTCTCTGGGAGATCAAAGAAATAGAAACAAAGTCATAAACTGGGAAATGGTTAGAGTGAAACATTCTTGCTCCATGAGTAGTGACAAAAAGGAGAGATTCAGAGAAATCTGCAAAGACTAACAGCAACTGATACAGAGTAAAATGAACAGACCAAAGAATAATTTACATAATAAGCCTAAAAAGGAAAACCACGGTGACAGACTCAAGAGCCTGATGAATGCAATGGCCAATAAGGATTCTGAAAGGCTGAGGATGACCTCTGCTCTCCCACTTCAGTCACAGAAGTGATGGTCAAGAGGGGCAGGAAGAGACTTCCAGACACGGCCAGTGTGTGGGGTTTGCTATATTTATCTGTCCCAATGAAGGGAAGCAGAGCGAGACGTCAGTACAGAGAAGAGAGCAGAACGAAGTTCAGAAAGGGACTTCCGGTGCCAAGATGGTGGAGTGAGGAAGGAACCCTCTGAAGCCTTCCCCAATTTCCCTCCAAACAACTTGAAAACCGCCTCAGAATTGGTCTGGGAGCAGGGAAGCAGCTGAACAGTCCTGTAGGAAAGCTCTGTCTCACTGGGGTGGGAGGGGAATGATGACCAAGAGCAGGAACAGCAGCAGCCAGTATCACAGTAGGGGGCCTGCAGCCTTGTAGCCTGCGGCAATCCATCAGCAAGGAACAGCCCAAGCCACCAGCACACCCCTGAAATGCTGATCAGCAGCAAAGTCTCCCCACTCCCACCTGCTGTTGGGCAAAGAGACCTTGTCTCCATAGCAATCCAGAAGCAGGGCCTCACCCCTGGGGCAGATCAGCAACAAGATCTCTCCTCCAAGGTTGGCCACCAGAAAGACTCTGTTACCATAGCAAGTCAGGAGCAAGCCTCCACCCCTGGAAGAGCAGCTAACCTCCACACTCAGGGGAGGCCAACAGCAAGGTCTCCTTGTCTCAAAGTACAAGCTAGAAGGGAAGCCTACCCTCGAGAGAAAGCAGGCAGCTAAACCCTGAAGTCCAGTGAAAGGCAGAAATAAGACCCAGAGCCCCAGCACCAAAAGCTTGGGACACTACAGAACCAGAGCCCAACTCTCACACAAAAACACCAAGTCTTGCAAAAAATAAAAAGAGAACTGGCCAAATGGAAAAGTACAAAAACTGGAAAAAAAAATTCCTTAAAAATTAGAACTGAGCAAGTGGAAGCTAGGACTCTATGAGACATCAAGATACGATAAAACAAAAATCAAAAACGTAAAAAAAATAAGAAAAGTGTGAAATTTCTCACTGGAAAAACAATTGACCTAGAAAATAGATCCAGGAGAGAGAATGTAAGAATTACTGGATTATTTGAAAGCTATGATTTAAAAAAAAAAAAAACCTAGATACATCTTTCGAGAACTTAGCAAAGAAACCTGCCCTGATATAGTAGAACCTGAAGTCAAAATAGAAATAGAAAGAATCCACTGATCACTGCCTGAAAGAGTTCCCAAAATGAAAACTCCCAGGAACATCATAGCCAAATTCCAGAGCTCACAGCATTTGGCAGCTTCCACATTAAAGAACCTTAGAGTTTGGAATGATAAATCAAAAGGC